>NW_025334023.1:1767139-3178806 GCF_019186645.2 Phyllostomus hastatus
GGCAGCCATCCGAAGAGTGAGAGCCCACAAGCCCCAGCGTCCACACATCTCAGCAACTGCATTGTTGGGAAGTCCTCCCAGATATTTGACTAAATCTCTTCTGCTGCACCAAGCTCCAGTTGCCTCCTGTTTTTTTTAGGGAGGGCCGTGAAAAGGGTGACTTCAGGGACTTCAAAAATTGGACCACGTCACTGGGGACCTGGCCTTTCCCAGGGAGCAGGCAGCTGAACAATGGGAGATAAATGTGTTGAACACATCCCTGTTACTAAATATATCGACTTCCCAAAAGGACGGAGGTGCTGACAGGGAGCCCGTGGCCCCCGCCCTGGAGGCCACAGTCTTGTGGTTAGGCAAGCCAGGCACTCAGAGCAGTGAAGGCTGTTCCTGTTGTCCTGGGGGGCGGGGCAGAGGGGGTGGGACGCAGTGTAAAAGGGGGATGTCTCCTCCTCTAGGCCAAAGCTGCCAAGCCCAAGCCGGCTTACTTGCATATTACTTTGCATTCATTTGCATGCCACTTTCTGGAAGGGACCCACATTCTTCAGCCATTGCTTCTCAATTTCCGGGGTCTCTGTTTTCACTAAACACCCCATTCTCAAGCAAGGTGGTGGTGGGGGGGCTCAGCAGAACTGCGGGGGGCACTAGGAGAGACCAAGAAGTTGCCAATCGAAGGCTATGCCTACACAGCAATTCCCTCACTCTGCTGCTCTTCGCTGCCCTGTCCCCACCGTGCCCCCCCACCACCGTACTTCCTGCTTGGATCACGTGGAACTGCCACCGCTCTCACGAAAGCAAAGCCATGCTTTCGCTCACCTCAAGGCCTCTGCACGTGGCATTCTTTCTTCCTGGGGCTGGCCCTCAATTCTTCATGGAGAAGTGATTCTTCCTTCTAAGGTCAGCCCCCAAGCCTCTCCTCTTAAATGCCCCCGCCCCCCTACAGGGGCAGAGGTAGAAAAGACCACGGTTTCCGTCCACATGGCCACTGGCTCTGTGCATTTCCTCGTGGGGCTGCCATGTCTGGTTGAGCAGCAAGCCAGTGAACGGCTGCTGAGTGAACCAAGGACTAGATGAATCCCCCTCCCCCTCCCCTGCCTCTCTGGGCCCTTCTAGTCCCTCTCAGGCCAGATGACATCACTCACCTGCAGGAGGGCCAGGGAAGAATGCCTCTGCCTCTAACACCCCCTCCTGTCCTGGGAGACTTCCCCTCCTGAAGCCAGGGGGTCCCACAGCCCCTCTGTGCGGGTAGGAAGTTCTTCCTGTTGTCTATGCTCAATCCCTGTTCTGGCCATGCCTGCTTCTTGATCATTAGTCAGAAACTGCCCATCTCAGTTTTATGATGTGTTCATGTCTTTCTCTGTCTAGGATATATTCATGCCACTCCTGAACCGTATGCCTCAGCCTGGCCCTGCCTAGGAGGAAGGACACTGTCCAGGAGAGAGAAATGACACAGCCGGGCCAGATGTCCTGGAGTAGCCAGGCCTGGTAGACGAGCCCAGGGCAGGTATATTCACTACAAGGGAAGGGCTGCCCAAGAGGGAAGGGGTGAGCATCCTGTCCCTGGGGGTATGTAAGCTGGACTGGAAAGATCTGTGAGCAAGCTGCACAGTGGAGTGAAGCAACTTCTAGAAGGAGGCCCAGAAGCTCTTCACACCCTCTCCCACTCAGAGGCTGCACTGAGCTTGGGTGCCCAGCCCTGTGCTGGGTGAGTAGGGAAGCATGAGGAGGTGGCTCCTGCTCTTGAGGAACTCGGCTGGCCGGGCAAGCAGCTCACACCCAGGGGACATCACAGGGGAAGGCTGAATCTAGGCCACATTTTTGATCCTGTAGCATCAAAGAAAGAGACTTCAGGGAGGGCCATGGAGTCAGATGGTGAGAGAACAAAGGTGGGCTCCCCAGGGGAGGCTTCCTATTCAAAAGCCTTTCCCCAGCCCCCTCACCCTACAAGGAAAAGTCTGAGCCCCTTAGTCTGGTACTTGAGACCCCACAGGATCTGGTCTCTTCTGCCCTCCCCTTCCCAACATCCTTCACACTCCTGCCAACCCAAACTCTTCCTGCCCCTTCAACATGCCACACCTCTCACACCTGCCCACCTTTACATGCTGCTCCCTCTGCTGGTCACTGCTTAGGCAATTGCTATCCATCCTTCAAGATCCAGTTCAAATGCCTCTTGCCCCCATAGTTCCTGGGGTTTCCTTCTGCGAGCACTGCTCACATGGAAGGGCTCTAGATATCCATTCCTGCCTCCCTCACCCGACTGGGCACCCTGCAAGAGCGAGGGCTGGTTGGTGTTCTCCCTGGGTCCCTGGTGACCAGTCCAGTGGGCACCAAGCAGGCACCGTGGAGTCCCTATTGAATAAGTGACCGACTGAACGAATGGATGCACACAGCCACGGAAGCATGCTGAGAGGGCAGACTGTGTAGGCCAGCAGCAGAACCTGAGGAGGGCAGACCCGACCTCACAGCAGCATGGCTGAGGGTGAGACTCCCAGTCCATTAAGACTGAAGGGGGTATGTCGGGAGTTCTGTCTCCCCCATTTGGCTAGATCCCAGCCAAGCCATCAGTAGTCCCTGGGGACAGGAGGCTGGAGTGGGAAGTAGGAAGAGTGGCAGGAGCTGCTTGGTGGGCAGGGAGAACTGGGGGTGTGGGGAGTCTAAAGGCAATTAACCCTTCCTGAGCCGACCCAACTAGGGCAACCAAGAGGTCCCGTGCGGGGCCTGCAGGAGGAGACGGAGGCATGGGCCTGATGAAGAGCTTCAGCCCCAACCCTGTAGCCAGAGGAGGGTAACAAAGCCACAGCCTCAGTTTCCCGGTCTGGACAAAGGCAGCTCTGTGATCTCTGCCCCCCGCACCCTGGCTAGAAACCCTGCAGGGCTCTCCCCACTACCTCACTTGCCTGAAGCTTCCAGGGGCTTTTCTCCCTGACATCCTGACCTCCAAGCTCCTGCCACTGCCCACCCGCATCCCAGTCCAAGCCTGAGCTAGCACGTGCCCCCTCCCCCGTCCTCTCCCCAGCACCCCCAGTCTCTCCCTTCAGGAAGACCCTGGTCTCCTCCATAACTTGGCCCACTTGGACCCAGCCCTCACGACGCCTGGGCTGGCGTGGTCTCCACACTGGCCTCCTGGATCCCATTCTCCCTCTTCCATTCAACCCTGGCAGTGCCCCTGAGGCAGCTTTCTAAAACCCAAATTTGGTCATGCTCCTCCGCTGCATATTACCTTCCTGGACTCCCCAGGTTCCCCAGGAAAAAGCCCAAGAGGCCTGGGGTTCGAAACTACAGCATGTGGCTCCTGTCTGCCCTCCAGCCTCCTCTCCGCATGTGCCCAGTCCCAACCTGAGGCCTTTGCTCAGGCTGTACCCACCCCACCCCCCACCTGTTAGCTTGATCCTGGCCTTCACTGCTTAATTATTCTCAAGCACTTTATGTCCAGGCAGCTTAGAAGGCCCCAGAGGGCAGAACCATTCTTGCCTGTTTCTTTTCTACCACCTCCCACAGGGTGTAGAATGAACTGTCCTGGACTCATGGAGGTGGCCACACATTCAGCAGTCCCCGCCCTGCCAAGGTGGGCCACAGCATCCCAAGCTGTGTCTTTAACCACCAGGGAAAGAAAACAGCCACCCACACACACTTGGATGAACAGACACATATGAACACACACACACAGCAGTACTAATATTCAGACACTAACAAATACACCTGCAAACACAAATGCACATGGAATCAAATGACACGCTTCATATTGAGTCACTCTATTTTGTAGACACAGCACACATATTAACATGCATCCCAACGTGCAAATTCAAACTAACATGCAGACACACAAACCTGTACTCAGGTATGTGCAGATAAACTCTCACTGCCACACTGGGATGCTCACACGCCCTGAGAGGATACTGCATAGCCAGCCACAAGGACTCCAGAGCCCTACAGGCTCCTTTACTCCCCATTCATCCCCTTGCACCCCCCTCATGTACAGATATACACATACCCTCAGGTAGCCGGGCGGAGACCTGCACCTCCACTGACTTGGAGACACGTGATCGCTTGCCTGCTACCTCAGCAACCCTCAGATGGTGGAGGGGCGCCTCCATGGAACCCCCTCCACTCACCTGCCTGTGCATTCCCCTGCACATGGGCAAACACGAGGCTGGTGCACAGGGGCCCCATTCCAACGAACACTGTGGCTCTCCCTGGGACGGGTGCTTTGGAGTACAGTTGCCTAAACTGGCAGCTTTGAATCCCAATCCCAGCTCCATGGAGAGCAGTCGCTCCAGACCCTCTCCTGTTCTGGGGCCACTTATTAATTTTTGTTCTCATTCTCTCTCTCTCACTCACATACCACACGTGCACACACATGCACACACAGAAGCCCTGGGTGGTCCAGACGCTGTCCCTCTCCAAGGTCCTGAATCAATCTATATCAGCACCAGAGCTCCTTGGAATGCACCAACCCCCACCCACCGACCTCAGACCCCCCAAACCCCGCCCCTGAAGGAATGATTCGGGTTTATTACCAAACCCTCCTGCAACCACAGCCCCTCCTGTGGGACCCCAGCCACATCACCCCCGAGATTGACACCAGGCATCCTCACCCTGTACAGAGCTCCCCCCTTCTACCGTCCAGCAACCAGGTGACCAGTAGCAGGATCGATCCTCCCACGTGGCTCAGCTCCCTGCCAAACCCAGTTCCTTGGAGGGACTCTCAGGACCCTGCCCTTAACACCTCTTGCAGCCACTCGCCCGAACCCTAGCCCCTCAACAGTACTCACGGCTCAGCCGGTCTCGCTGCCGGGTACTGCTGACTCCTGCAGAGGATGGAGTGGCCGCATGCCTGCCCCATCACTCCTCATCATCTGCCTCCCCAGCCAGACTAAGGTGGCACCTCGCCCTGCCCCTCTGCCCGGGGTTCCAGGCAGGGCACCTGGCCCAGCAGGCACAGGGACCAAGAGCAGCTGCCTGTCCCCTACTCAGACTGGACTCAACACCCCAATCCAGCCCTGCTGCCCCAGCTGCTCCCGGCTGCTCTCGCTTCTCCTGCTGCCACTGCCTCAGCCGCTAGGCTGGCTCTGGGAGGAGACTGGAGCAGTTCTGATAATGCAGAAGGGGGAGGGGTGAGGGAGGAGGAACAGAGAGGCCCAGACAGAGAGGCAGAGAGGGAGAGAGGGAGGGGTGGAGAGAGACTCTGGCTGGAAGAGAAAAAGACTCACACACAGAGGGAGAGACTGAGAGAAACAGGGAGAAAAGGGGAGAGAATCACATGAAGAAAGAGGAGAGGGATCGGAGTCCCACCGAGATCAAGATGAAACTACAAAGATCAGAGAGGCACAGAGAAACACACACAGAGGAACAAAGACAGAAAAGGAGAGGGGGGAGTAGGGACAGAAATGGAGAGAGGGAGGGACTGATGTAGGAGACAAGAGAGGCTAGGATGGGATCTAGGGTGAGGAGCAGGTGGAGGGGACCCAGACCCTCTGCTCCCCCCTCACAGAAGCCCTCGGGCACGGGAACACGCCTGCATCCTCAAGGAAGGAAGGGCCGGGCCTCCAGGCAAAACTCCTCTGGGCTCCCTTGTTGGGTCTGTATCACATCTTACATGTATCCCCAGCATGGAGTTGCATACAAAGAAGGCTCACATGCTTTTGCTGATGGCCTTTGGACTCGGAGCCTTGTCAGAGTCCACTTCTTGGTGGCTCTGCTTATCTGGGAGCTGATGCTTAAGTATGGACTCCTGCCTGGAGCTGCGGGCACCCAAGCCACAGCACCCCTACATGGCATTCACCATGGAGGCCTTCACCACCAAGGGGCAAGGTCTGCTGCACTCCTGCTCCACCCCCAGAGAGGACCCCTCCAGAGGACCACCTAACCCAATGAAGGGGGGGCAGTTTACACAATGGGACAGGTAGGGAGTCATTTAGGCAGAGCTCCTGCTGGACATAGGAGAAAAAGCTCCATGCCTGGGGGCAGGAGATGGGGGTTTGAGTCCTGGATGCACCATTAACATATTCACTCATGTACAAACACCCATGACTGACCAACCTCGTCTGATATGACTCAAGCTGCTCCTTGCCTTGGAGAAGCACCCAGGCAAGAGGAGGGGGAACTTGCAGTGTGACAGAGAGAAGCATGGGGTCTGTTGTGCCCAGAGGGGGCCCCTGGCCCAGTGAGGGGTTGGTGAGCATTTCTGGAAGAGAGGATATCACCTAGGTCTTTAAAGGAGAAGGGAGTGTATTCCAGGCTAGAGGAGCTACATGTAACCCTCACCAGGCTCTAGACAGAGAAGCCCATGAACTGAGGGCAAACCTGACCCCTGCTGAAGGGCATGGGCGTGCACAGTTGCAGGGGGATGGACAGGAACGACTGAGCTTGCACAGGAGGCCTGTCCAGGCTGAGTGCTGCAGAAAGCAGTTGGCTTAGGAAGTGTCAAGAAAGAAAATGTGAGGGAGCTTTTGCTTCCTGCTGTGGCCCCAGAAGGTAGAATTTTTTTTTTAAATCTCTGAGAGCTCTGGAAAAACTGATTTCTCAGCCTGACCCATCTCTGGGACCACGTTGCTCCATGCCTGCTGGCCGAGAAGGCACTCTGCGGTGTCAGAAAGCCAAAGCTCTGGACCACGTCCAGTCTTGGCCCTCATAGCTCCCCTTCACGCGCTGAGGAGCCTGGCGGTAAGGAGCTGAGTCAGAGGAGTTAAAGGAGGGCTCCTCCTGGGCACGGGTGAGGGGGAGCAGGTGCATTAAGGCCTCACCGGGCCTTCATTCAGACTCCTCCTGCCCCACCCCCATTCAGGAAGCCTTGCCCTTGGAAATTTGGGAATATACTCAAGCAAGTCAGGTGGGAGGGAGGATCCCCCCCCATTCCACTATCACACCAAACTCCACAGCAGCCCCAGAAGTAAGGCGTCTGCAGGAACGAGGTGCAAGATCCAGGATTACTGGATACTCCCAGCTGGAAGGTCAAATCCCAGCTCTGCCGTGTGTCGTGGGCAAGGTATTTAACCTGTCTTAACTTTAATTTAGTTTTTTCATCTGAAAGATGGAGTCACCAATTCCAAGCTCAAAATGGTCTGGGGAATGTCTGCAAGGTTCCCAGTACATGGCGTTTTCCTCTCACCCCTTCGAGTCCCCTGAAGAGGCTGAATTGATTGAGCCCAGGGAGTAGGAGCCCCAAAAGTTGAGTAGGAGTTCCAGTAGAGTAGAGCTGGGAGAGGGAAGGTGCAGAAAGGGGAGAGAGCTTGAGACTAAACCGGCCCATTCTTCCCTCCTCCACGGTGAAGTGGCCTGCAAGAAGACCTGCCCGCGCAGGAACAGAAGGCCTTGAGCGAAAACAGCGAAGCTCCGCCCCGCCCCAGGCCCCGCCCCTGGGCGCTCTCCACGGTGCTGATCCATGCGTGTCCCGTTCACAGGCCCTGCCTGGCCCACCGCTCTCCAGCCGGTCAGCAGACACCGTGCATGCTTGCTGCAGAGCTGGAGGGTGGTGGGAGGCAGCAGGATGCTCCTGGGAGGCGGATGGCTGCCCAGAGTGACAGGTGGATCCAGCCTCCGCCCAGGCTCCACAGGCTCCAGCTACTTCCTCCTGGCCAAAGGCGGCTTCTCAGCGCCCTCCCCCGCTCCGTCCTATGAGGCTGTTCCCCTCCCACCTTCCAGACGGCACCTACTCTGTCTTGCTCACTGCCTCATCCTACCTTCACCCCCTCAACATGCACAGAAGCACGGGGCCCTGTCTCTCCTCCAAGGCCCCACCCCCACGGAGCATGGACCGGACTTTCCACCAACATACCAACAATCCTGAGTGCCGCTTCGGCCCAGCTCTCTGTGGAGCTCCAGGGGTCTGGTACATGCCGCCTCCTGGGCAGCTCCTTGGGGGACATCGACAGGCTCCTCACACTTAAATATTCAACACCCAATACAGCTTTGCTTTCTATCAAATGCATCAGCAAACTTCTGATCTCCAGTCTGGAAACTTCAAAGTCGCCTTGACTCTCCCTCTCCACTTCTTGTATCAAGTCTGTCAGGAAGGCCTGTCAATTCCCACTCCGTAACTCTTACATCCACCCACTCCCTTCATTCCCCGAGCCTGTGTTTCCTTCCCCTGCCCTGGTGGTTCTCCAGACCCCATCCCAGTTCAAATCCTCCCTTCCACCTCCACCCTGTGCCTAGTGCCACCTTTTATTAGGCATCTAGCTGGTCGTGTGACTCCTCCTTGAGACCCTTGCACGGCTTCCCAGCTCCCTAGGATGAAGCCCAAGCTCCTCAGCCTGGCATTTGAAGTATCTCATGATCAACCCTGATGGACCCTCCACGTGGGGCAGCCTCTGGTCCCCAAGTACACACCAGTGCTTCCTCCTCCTCCACTTGGTGCATCCTGTCTCCCCTTCCAGGCTGACTTCCCTCTCCTCTCCCTTTTCTCTGCCCACCCCAAATGCCGGTGCATTCTTCCCAGGCCAGTTCTGCACGCACCCTGCCCCGCCTACAGGGGACAGGGTAGGCAGGAGGGGTCACTGGGTTCTGGACTGAGTAGCCTTTGGCCGTCTCTCTCTTCCCTAATTTGCCATCTGTCCCACCATCTCACTCCCCTGCTCAGGTTTGTCTTCGACTGGATCACATTTTCCTCAAGGACAGGCCGAGGCCCCTTTCACCTCGTCCCCTGTCCCTAGCCTTTGGACAGCTTCACCAGGTACAGGTGAGAAGTGCCGACGGAGGAGAGTAGGAGAGAGACAGCTGAGTGTGGAAATGAGATGGCGTACTTCAGAGCTCAACGCAGGACCACACCACAGCGAGCAGCAGAGGCTGCAGATGGGCGTGGGGACACAGGAGAGGTAGAGGTAGCGGCTTCACTGACCTGTGGGAGCCCACCCCCACCCGGAGCAGCCTGAGGCCGTAAAGTGTGAAACAGCCCTCAGTTCTCCAGGGAAAGCTGGTAACTGGCAGAACATGAATTTCACGGAGGGTTGGCATGAAAAGCCCTGGGTGACTCCCTCTGGCTGGGGGCCAGGATGGGCCCACATCTGGGCCTTGGCAATGGGGTGGGAAGCTCCGGGAGACAGTTCAGTGCTTCCCCGTCTCCTCCTTGGTTAGGGAGCTGCTACCTGTAGCTCCAAAAACAAGGGCTGGAGGAGTACCATGTCCTTGGCACGGGCCTGGCATAGTTTCCTGGGTTCCCATACTAAGCACACCCCCATCACACCATGGGCAACAAAGCCTTTGCTGACAAAGAAACAAAAGGCTACGACAGCCTGCAGACTAAGGTGGAGCAGCTTAAAAACTGCAGGAAGGTGGCTTTGGGGACCCAGGACCCAGGGTTGAGTCTGCTTAAGGTTCCAGATCAGTCAGAGCTGCCCCGTGAGGGAAAGGACGGCCCCAGGTGGGAGCAGTGAGCTCCCTGTTCCCGCCGGGCAGGGGATGGAGCAGTGGAACAGATGGCAAGTTTAGGGGGGGAAGAGGCAGCTGAAGCTCGGCCCCTCAGCCCAGAATCCAGTGACCCTTCCTGTCTACACTGCCCTGCGGGTGGGGAGGGGAGGCTGAACTGGCCCAGGGAGGGTGGGCAGAAAAAAGGAAGAGAGGGAAGTCAGCCAGATACTTGGAAATGCCTTCTGGCTAAGGTCAAGGTTATCTCCAGGGATATGAACCAGGCAGCATATGATGCAGCAGACTCCAATCCCTCATGCTCCAGATGGGAAAACGGAGGTGAGAGAGGCCGAGTAAAGGGCAGGGCTGGGCTTCGGACCAGGGACTTTAAGCCACTGCCCCACCAGGCCACCTTCTCCCCTTTGTAACCCTCCACCTCTCTCTGCTCTTCCTCCTCACCTCCTCCAGCTGGGCAAAGGCCCAGGAGAAAAGGCTGTGTATACAGCTTCTGACTCTGGGAAGGAATCTCGGAATGAGATTTCAGAAGGGATAGGTCAGGGCAGAAGAGGCCCCTGTGGCCGCATACTCTGGGGAAAGTTTTGCTCTCCCTCAAGCCCTGGGCCCAGCTCCTGCCCCCGCCCCTGGCAACCCAGAACACCAGGATCCTCCTTGCCAGGAGACCCTGAGCCACCCACTCATTCCTAATTACCTCTCCCCGCTTAAGTCTCTGCACCTGGTTGGAGGGGCGGGAGGAGGTGTGACTCAGTGGGATAAAGGCAGCTGCTATATTTGAATAATTACATAAGCCAGGAGGGAGGCAGCTGACGTGTGACTCTATCAAGATCAGGAGGCAAGTTGAGGCTGGCTGGAGGCAGAGCCCCCTTGCTCCATCCCCAGGCTGCAGCCCGGGCTCAGACCTGACTCTGAAAGGTCCTGGGGATTATGAGCCAGTTTCTGCTCTGCCAGACGGCGAGGGAGGTCTTCCTTAGAACCAAGCACACGAGGCTCTGTTCCCTCTCCATCTTAGGAAAACAAACCCCTCCTGGCTTCTAGCAATTCCAAGGCCAGACCTAGACTAAGCCCCAGATCTTCCCTGTGAACTCTCTCTAGAAGGAAAGACGGAACTGAAGGGACAATTTGCCACTAGAATAGGAAAGGAGTGCCTGCCGGGGAGGCGTGAAGCCTTGGCTTGACTGTACCATCTGGGGAGGACCTGTGTTCCTACCCCAGCCACCCCACTTACTCGTTACCTGACACTGTTTCTTTCACCTGTAAAATGGGAACAAACGAGTGGCTTCCTCATAGGGTTGGGTTTAAGGAAGAAACAAGATGACACATGCAAAGCCTTAACCCAGTAGGTGGTGGGTGCTTCCTAACGGTGTATCAGTTGTATCAGTTTCTATCATTATTGTTTCAATGCTAAGATCTGGCAAGAGACCTCCCAGGGCAGGATCCCATGTTGGAATGACCTCTTTGACCCAGTGGCTGCTGACCTGGCAGCTAGGCCAGACTTGCTGTGTGGCCCTGGGTAAGCCTCTGCCCTCTCTGGCCCATAGTCTCTAGATGATCCCGCAGGTGTTTGAGAGGACTCGCCCCCTCTCCCCCATTACTGACTTAAGGCATCAGAAGCTACAGCGAAAGTAAACTTGGCCAGGGCAGGGTGTCCTGGGGGTGACAGGAGGTGGAGGCTGGCGTGGCAGCCAGCGCTGGGCAGCAATCAAGGCCCCCCTCCGCAGGGCCTCGTGGCAGCTCCTCCTAGGGGACTATGGGGCCCCTCCCAGGAGAAGGCAGGCTGTGCCCACCCGGGCTGAGTTGCCATGACACTGGTCTCCATGGTGCCAGGCACACAGCCCTCCCCTCACTTGGGAGGAGGTACAGAAAGTGGCAGGAGCTGAGGAGGTTCGGGCCCTGAACCCCTCGGCCTGTCCCTCTGTCTCCATCAGCTCCTGCGAGGTGCCAGTCCTGGGCGCCTCAGGAGGAAGCACGGGGAAGGGCAGTTTCCACCACAGAGGGTTGAGAGTGGCAACGAGGGGACTGAGGGACTGCTGTGGAGGGAGGCACAGATGGGAGTGCAGAGAAGTGGCAGAGGGAAGGGTAGGGAGAGCTGGGGAGACAGGCTGGAGCGGGAAGGTGGGCGGTGGGGGAGCACCCCTGTAGTCAGGGAGGGGAAGCGCCTCCCAGGCTGACAGGCAGTGTGAGGCACCATCCAACCCACCTCTTTGGTCTCAGCATTTTGAGGTGGGTGGCAGTGGGAGGACAGAGTGGAGAGGAGCAGCAGGAGGGAGGCGGGGCAGTTTTCCTAGAGAGCTTTGTGTGTGGGGGCGTTCACACACGTGCATGAGTGTGTGTGTGTGTGTGTGTGTGTGTGTGTGTGTGAGTGCAGGCTGAGGTGTGCAGGCACATGTGTGCCAGGCAAGTGTGTGTGGCACATGTGCGCCTGTGCTACTGTGTCTCCAGGGTGATAAATACAGCAGTAGGAGCTATAACCAGGACAGAGAAAGTGCGGAAATTTCCACAGGCTGGAAGTGGCATGGGAGAGGGGACAAGCTAGGGCTGAACCAGCTGGGGTGACCAGGAAGCCCTTTCTGTAGATGCAAATGACCAGAGCACACATGCACGCATGCACACACACCCTAATGCACTCAGTACAGTAGAAATAAAGGACAATCCAGAAGAGCTTCCTAGAGGAAGTGTCATTGGAGGAGGGATTGGGAGGTTTATGCGAGCTGTACTTACATGTGTATGAGAGAGACAGACATTCCCCAGATTAGGGTCTCGGTCACTTAGGTCACAGAGCTGGCTAAAGGAATAGGAACTGCTCATTTTTCTGGTGGCAAAAGACTCCAAGGAGCCCGTTTGACTGCATTCTGGTCATATTTCAGAGGCGGGAGGTACAGGCAAAAATCCCAACACCAGAGGCATGAGGGACAGGCCCTGGAAGGCTCCTGGGGGCACTAAGCTCCAGCTATAGCAGGCTGCTCACTGCAGTGACATTGCTCTGCCTTCGGCTCATGCCACTCCCTCTCCTGGAGGTGTCTTTCCCTCCCAACTCCACCTTCAGTAATACACTTGTTTTTCTAGCCTGACCTCACCCATGGAGTCTTTCCTGATCAGCACCCCTCCCCAACAGAAGGACCCCTTCCTTCCCCCACACCGTAAACTCACCTGCTCCTGCTCTGTGTTCAGCAATGCTCTGCACACAGTAGGTGTTCAAGAAATGCTCATTGAATGAAAACATATTGGGCCTGGAGAGGATTCTGGATGTCATGATGTCCCCCCAGACATATTTGGGAAGGGATTATTGAAGGACAGTGCTAGGTACTTCCACTTACTGGCTCGTCTATCCTCCCAGATGAGGATAGGTACAGGCACACTTCTACTTATTGGCTCATCTATCCTCCCAGATGAGGTAGGTGCAGGCACACCTCGGAGATATCGTGAAAATGGATCCAGGCCAGTGCAATAAAACAAGCATTGCAATAAAGAGCCATAGTCTTTGCTGGTGGAGGGTCCTGCCTACAACTTGCAAAAAGCACCTCCGTGAAGCACAGTAAAACAAAGCGCAATACAGCGAGGCATGTCCCTGTATCAGTGTTTCCGCAGCACAGACGAGAACGCCGAGGACCAGAAACCTTGGGAACCAGCCACATCTCCACAGTTTGTGGGAGACAGCATTGGCATCCCCACCCACTTCTCGGAAACAGTCAGCTGTGGACAGGAGGCTTGGGGGCTATCAGAGCATGGGGGCAGGAAAGAAGACCCTTTCCAATCTGGCTCAGGGGGAAGAGAGGAGGGGGAAGGGTCCATCTTCTCCTCTCCTGCCCTAGATTTCCTGCAGAGCCCAGCGGACTCCTGAGGCCCAGGCACCCTTGATGGCCGCTTTGCAGAATGGGCTGGTTGAGCAAGGAGATGAAAGAGAGACAGCCATCCTACCCATCCCAGCCTCCTTTCCATACACAGTGCCCTGACTCGCCACGGCTTTCTCGCCCAGGGCTCCCCATGGTCCCTTGCAATTAGGCCCAGACTTGAGCCGACCCTTGAAGCCCAGTCCTCCTTCCAAACACCCTACCCCACACCCGCTCCAAGTCCCGCTGCTGCATGTGCCCCAATCTTCAAGGCCAGTTCAGCGGCACCTTCTCTTACAGGAAGCCCCCCACCTCTCCCAGAGCTGCTCCCCACACCTCAGCAGGTCCAGCTCTGGGCTCCTCAGCCATTCCCCACCCCTCCACCCAACCTCACACAACATGTGAGCCAACTTCTCAAGAGGCCCCATCTCTAGGAATCCTCATGGCAAAGGCCAGCAGAGCCTCCTGCCTGAATCCAGCCAACACTGCTGTCATTGCCATAATTCACTCAAGTCCAGGCCCTAAAAGCTCCTGATGTCAAGCAAAAGTACCTGAAAGTCCTGACAGTTTAGATCCCTTTCCCCAGAGAACAAGTGGGGCCACTGATGAGAGAGAGCAGGGTTGGAGTAAGACGAGGAGCTGGAATGCGCAGGAGGGAGACCACCCCAAAGTGGGGCAGTGGAAATGGACCTCAGCCCAGGTTCAGGAGAGCTGTGTGACCTTGGGCAAGTCACCTCCCTTCTCTGGGCCTTACTTTCCTCCTCTGCCAGGAGGAGACAGTGCATAGAGCACAGGCACTGACCCACAGTGGGGGCTTCTAGATCCCAGGAGCCTGAAACACATCCCTGCACTGTGGTGCTTCTCAGAATATCACCTTGGGGTCAAAGGGAGGGACAGGTCCCACCCCACGGTCGGAAAGAGCAAGACCTGAGCCAGGATGACCACACTGGAGCCCCTTAGAACCTGTTCTGAGACCCAGTGTTGAACTGTGGCTGCCCCCTGGTGGCTCAATGAAGTCACTGCAGCCAGCCCCTCAACCAGGGCAGAGACATTGGCAACTTAGCAGAGGGGGGGACCCCAGTCTCAACCACCTTCTCTCTGAGCCTCAGTCCAAGGTCAGATCCAGGGAAGAATCCCAGCCCCTGAACATCTGGACAAAGGTCTGCCCTGTCTGTAGGTGCAACGTCACCTGGCCTGGAGAAGCCCACCTAGGACAGGACAAGAGTCGGAGACTCAAGGGGCTTAGGCCCAGCCTGTGAACTGGCCAGGGGACCGGTTCCAGTCTCCTGGTGTCCACCTCCCCTTTGCAAGAAACAAGGAACCTGGATCCCAGGTTCCCAGGATCTGCACCCAGGCCTCCCTACAGAGCTGAATCACATGAGTCAGAGGTCATGTGACCCATCTTCCATCTCTTTGCCCAGCCCCACTGGCTGAGACTGAGGCTGGGAGGTCAGCCTGTCTGCCCGCTGGGCCCCTGGAGAGAGGCCAGTAATGAGACCAGACAGAGGCAGGAATGCGGTGTCTGGCATCTTCCCAGGGAGTCCCAAATCCATCTCTGAATGTCTCCATTTGACAGGGCCTTGTCTTCTCGGAGGAAATGACCCGGCAGTGCCCAGCGAGGGCAGCTTCCTGGTGGGAGGCAGGGCCCACCTCTGGAGGGGCCGGCAGGAGGGCCAAGAGTAACCTGATGCTCTTCTTCCTAATTTAACAATGCTCTTGTGACCCTGTGACCTTGTGTCTCAGAGGAGCAGGTGAGGGGCTGCCCCGAGTCACTGACTGGCCACACTCAGGCTCCTGCTCAGGAACAGGGGGCTCAGTCCAGATGGGGGTCTGTGCTGGTCAGGGTCAGGACTGGCACTCCCCACCCGGCTGCACAGGAGCACAGAGGGGACAGCATGGAGTCAGGCTGCGGCTCCGCCTGGGGCAGGGGAGAGCAGCTGAGCAGCTCGGGGCCTGGGGCAGCAGAGCGGTCCCGGGGGTCCCGGGCTTCAGGGCAGCAGCACTCGCCTCTGGGCCTCCGGACCTCTCCCCACACCGGAAACCCCCAATCAATCACAGGCCTCACAGCACCATAGAATAAAATATACAGATATATTTATATTATCAAAAAAAGGTCCCCAAAGTGGGGAAGGGGCACCAGGCAACCTGGGCCCTCCCAGTCAGCCCAGACCAGAAGGTGGGCTGAAGTCCCCAAAGTCCACCGCTGGCCTGGAGAAAACTACCAGGAGCTCCCTCCCACCCCAGCTGAGTGTTCCTTTAGAGTATCGGCTTTCTGCTGTTCTGGAATTTGTGGCAAGGGGGTGCGCTCCCTTCCAGCGGGGGCCCCAGAGCCTTGAGCCTCTGAAAGGATGGTGTTCCCCCAGAGTTCCTGACTGGTGCCCATCTCTCCAACCTCTCAAACTCAGGGTGGGTGGCCCTGGTGGGGGGAAGACCAGGCCTGGGGGCTGACACCTGGACACCTGGACAGAGCAGGTGAAGGGTTCCTCCTCAGGCAGACCCTGCTGCCCCCGCTCCCCAGCCGGAGAACCCCTCGCTGCAGTCTGGATGCGGAATGTGGGGTGCCACTTCCTCATGTGCCCCTGTGGGCTCACGGCAGGCACGCAGGGCATGAGGGTGTCTGAACACGAAGGCTTCCAGGCAGCAGAATCCCAGAGCCAGGGGCCGGCTGCTGCACTCACGCGTTTCTGAGGAGCTGTAGGGAGACACAGAAGCCCAGACTTCGTAAGCACTTTGTGCAGACTGACAGGCGCCGGGCGGACAGGGGACTCCCATGACCATGTGAACCAAAGGGGCCTGTCAGGGCTCCTCTGAGGACACAGGAAAGGGCCCAAGAGCATTCGGAGAAGCGAAGACTGAGTAGGTGGGTCAAGTGAAAGGCGGGCTCCAGCCCACCCCCAGCCCCCTGCCCACAGGGACGGAGGGCCACTCACAGAAAGGGGGTCCGCAGCAAAAGCAGCCACGCTCCGGCGCATTTCGTTCTCCGTGCCGCGGAGGGGGATCAGTGACACGCTGCCCAGCCGGACCTCAGGCACCGCCCGGGACACGCGTGAGGGCTCCGAGGGCCACACCAGGCCATCGTGCTGGGGGGAGGAGAGGGGCATCGGGACCTGGGCTCAGCTTTGGCCCAGACTCGGGGCTCCAGACCCACCCTCTCTTCCCAGAAATGAGTCCAGCTGTGATCCGAGGTGACACCCTCAGCTTTGATCCCGGCCGATATGAGAAGCAGCTGTTAGGAGAAATGACTGCATTCCTGGCAACCCAGCCAGTTGTGTTACCCAACAACTGTCCCCCCCACCCACAGACACGCCGTGCTCCAGGAACGTGGCACAGAGAAGCAGCCTGCCCCTCTCACCGGAGCCGAGAAAACCACGGAAGCCACTCTGTTTCCCCGCAGACACTGACTGCCGAAAGGGCTCAGCCCAGGCCTGGCACACTTCTGCCCCTCTTCTCCCTAAACAATTCTGAGCTCTCGCATAAAAACCTCCGTTTTAAGTCCACCCCTCTGGCCCTGCTCCAAGCCCCCGGGCTGCTCCCACCCAGCTCGCTGTGCGGCCCCCTCGCTGGCCTCCTCATGTCCACGCGCGGCCCAGACGTCCGTCCTCCCCCTTTTGCCACACCCAGAATGCACCTGCAAACCCAAACCTGCATACCACTCTCTCTTGATTAACACTCTCCCTTAAAACTGCCAACAAGGCCAAGTTCTGCTTCCCCAGCATGGCCTTCAAGGGTCTTTGAGATTTTCCCCCTGACTCCCTGTCCAGAGCCTGGCTTCTCCCTTTGCGCCCCACTGGACAACCGGCAGCTCTCTTGCCACGCCTCTGCGTGAACTGTCCCCTTTGCCTTGAAGCCAGCCCAGCCCCTACCTTTGCTTGAACATTCTCCCTTCCCCTGAGACACCCTCTCCCCAGTGCCTTCCCCATGCACCCAACCAAAGGCAGGGGTCTGCACCCTTTGTTTCTAGCACGCCTGGCTCTGGGATGGACCACAGTGGGCATAGGGAAGAGTTTGAGGAGTAAAAAAGCAAACAAAATGAATTAAAAGCAACTCAAAATTTCCTTGAAGCAACTGGTAGCCTGAACAGGGAAGCAGCAAACACCCCATTCCTCACAAGGAGTGCCTCCTTGGGACCCCGCCCACACCCCACCCCCCTGCTCTGCACCAGGTACCTGCACGAAGAGGAAGGTGGCGAACCACTCCCGGAGCTCCATCTGCGTCTCACAGCAGAGGTACCTGCAGGGCGAGGCTCGGGTCTGGATGCCGCCAGGGCCCTGGCTACGCAGGGAACACCCTGCCCGGCTCCCCAGCCCAGGGTCTCGGGGCAGGGCACAGATCCAGACAGTGCGGGGGCCCACTCAAGGGGGATGGGCTACCATCTCTCCCTGGCCTGGGGTCTCAAGATGGGGCCCTCGCTTACCACTGCTGCTTCTCGTGCTTCTCTGTCTCGTGCACCACAGTTAAGCCCCAGCTGCAGAGGAGGGGTGATGGGTCACTGGACAGACCCCGGAGGCCTCACAGCCCGGGCCCCCGGGACAGAGCCGGGAAGCATGGGGCAGAGCTGGGGCCAGAGCCCAGGGCCACTGCCTCTCCTCTCACAGCCCCTACCTCCCTCACAGCCTCCCAGGCCCAGGCTCCCCCACTTCCCACCCCACCCCACCCCACCCCAGGCCTGTCTCGGCCCCTCAGATAAAACCATGCACAACCCGCAGATGAGAGGAGAAAGTTGGAACACCAAGCCTGGTGGCTCCTTAAACTAGTAACAATAATAATGGCTATGTATCACTTCTCAACTTTTCTACACACATAAAACCACCCTTTGAAACAACTATGCCATTATTTCCCCCACTCTACAGACATGGGAAGTGAGGCACAGGAAGGTGCCAGAGACAGCAACAGGGTTTGAATCCAGGCCAGTGGTCCCCAGACAGCAGCAAGCGTCCCAGTTCCCTGAACGCCTCATTCCGGCAGACGGCCGGCCCCACCCCTGCGGACCCACAAGTCCGCAGGTCTGGGTGGTACCCGGGAAGCCGAGTTTCTCCTGTGTTTCCAGGTGCCCCTGGTGCTGCTGGCCTGGGAGACCACACCTTCAGAACCACGGAATCAACCCGTCAAGGTCAAAGCCCCCAGGCGAGCCTTCCCCCAGCTGTCCCCGTAGGCCCCAGGTCCAGCTCACCAGGTGGGCGGCCGGAGCTTCTTCTTCACTCCCAGGTACACTTTGAGGCTCTTCACGGGCCACTCCTTCTCCGGGCGGTGACTCTGGGGGCGGAAGAGGTCAGAGGGAGAAGGCACATCGCCCAGTCAGGGTGGGCTTAGGGTGCTTTTCTGACTAGGCACCTGCCTCCCTCCGGCCTCCCCTGGCCCCCTTTGCACCCCAGCACCAGGAAGCCTTCTGGACCAAGCCCTCCCCGTCCACACTCCGGCCCAGTGAAGCCCCCAGGCCTCTCCCCCTGCAGCAGCACCAGACAGTCAACCCTCAGTCCCCGAGGCGGCCGTGCGTCCCAGTCCCGGAGGCAGAAGTCTGGCACCAAACTGCACCAGGGTGACAGCTGGGACCTTGGGCTGGTTGCTGGCGCCTGTCTCAGGTTATTTACCCCTCACCCGCTCCCTGCCCCACGGAGGCTCCAGGGTTGACTGTGTGAACAGAAAGCTGTGGGGCCAGCAGTCACTAGCTCTTTGGTTCCATGAGGGGAAGGCTAATGACTCAAGCTGAAGCGGAACAGCTCTTCGGTAGACCAAAGGAAGAACTTCCCGAAGGTCTAGGTCAGGAAGCGAGAGACCAATGTACTGGGGAGGGGCACCAGATGGCTGACATGCTCACCTCCGGCCCCGCCTCTGCACATGGGTCTGGGCTTGGAAGGAGCAGGCTGGCTCAGAGGCAGGGGTGCGGGGGCAATGACCCCCCACCAAGGAAGAGGTTGGTTGGAGGTCAAGCTAATGAGCCTTCTTCCTGCTCTGGGAGCCACCTGCTTGAAGCCCTGCCCCCACCAGGCACCCCAGAGCCAGCAGTGGTGCTGGGGTGAATGGCAGGGTAGGGGGACTCACTTACAACCAGAACTGGGGGTCAAAGGTTGAGCCATCTCCACTATGTTCCCTACCATTGCTCCTGGCACCCCCAGGCATGGCTCCTCAGCAAGGACAGAAAGAGGGAACTAGGGGAAGGCAGGGAAGGTGGAGAATTTCGGGAACTGGCGGGCTTCCTGTGAGGTCAGGAAAGGATGGGTTGCCTAGGAACCCATGGAGACTGCACCCTGCTGTTGCCCCAATCCCCCCTAATGACCAAGGCACTGACAGAGATGCCCTATGTATCCTGCACATGGCAGCCGACCTGATGATGGTCATGTGCCCAAGAGGACCTGGAGCAAACCAGGTTGTAGGCAAGGGGGAAACTGGGTGGGGGGAAGGGTATCAGGGCTGCAGATGCGGGAGGAACAGGTGTGGGGAGACTGTGATGAGGAAGAAACCTGGGTGCAGGCCAGCAGGGAAGCGAGGCTGAGAGCTGAAAAACTCAGACTGCACATTCAAAGAAAGCAGGCAGCGGGACGGTGAGACTGAGACGGGCTGTGGAGGGAACTGGCTGCAGCCCCAGGCTGCGGGCACAGCGGAGGAGAGGGTGCGGGCCCACGGGCCACAGGCGTGGAGGCACTGGGGGAGGGAATGGAACTTGGGCTTCGGGCTCAGGCTGTGCGTGCCAGAGGAAGCAAAGTGGAGGCAAGGAGTAAAGCCGATCAAGAGTGAGAGCAACAGGCTCGTGGGTGTGGCAGGAATGATGGTTCCAGTGGGGAGTGGAGAGAGCTGTGGGAACTGAAGAATTCAACCCGGGCTGTGGCTCCTCGAGAATCTGAAAAACAACCCCAGGCCTCTGCGTCCTCCAGCTCCTGTGTGCATGGCCACGCGTGGCACATGCACGGCTGAGACGGGAAGGTTGAGGGGGTCTGGGCGGGGGCAAGGGGAGCCTTAATCAGTGTAATCTTCTCTGGTCCCCAAGGAGTTCTTTTCTAACCAACCAGCTCATGTTTTCAGCATCTCTGAGGTCTGAGGTCATTAGCAGAGAAGGAAGTTCACCCTTTGATGATCAAAGACATCTGCTAGAATCAAGATCTTTCTAGAATGTGTCTTTCCCAGGTGCCTGAGGGTCTTTAAGGATGGGAGACTCCCAGGACAAAGCGAGGGTTCACATATCCTGAATACTGCGGATTGTCCAAATTATTCTGTCCTGTTGCTCCATACACCAGCAAATACCAAAACTACCAGCACCTCAGCAGCCAAACACCCCGTCCTGAGGCTTCTGTCAGGCCTGAGGTGCTGGCTGCCAGTGGGGCGGGCACCACTCACCCTGTACTTGTCAGCCCCCCGCTGTGGAGTCCTTCCTTCCTATACTTCAAGGAATAAAAAGCTCAAGCTTTGATGCTCACAAATCTGGGTCTGAGTCCCACCCTGACCTGGAGGTGGCCTCAGGCACGTCACCCAAAGCCTGCTCTCTAGCCTGTGAAACAGGAACAGCACCCCTCCTCCCAGGGTGGCAGTGAGACTGCATGTCCCAGTAGGCTCAGGGTGGGTCCCCAAGCCTGGCTGGACAAACATTCCGTCTTTCCTTTTTGTAGCTCTCCTGCCTTCTCTCCCCCATGCCAAGGGGTCAGCTGTTGCTTCCCCAGGTGCCTTAGCCATCCTCCCTCCCTGTCCACACTCATGGGCTTGGTCAGCTCCAAGGGGCTAGTGCCCCTAAAGGGAGGGTGCCAGGGAAATAATATCCCAGGACCCAGGGGGACTGATTGGAGAGGTGGACAGACCCAGAAGGAAGGGTGTGATCACAGAAGGAGGCAAGGATGGAAGAGGAGGCATTCCCCAGAAGGGTCAGCAGAAGCCCAGGCTGCATTAATGGGAGTATGACGTGCAAAGAGAGGGAGGCAGGGTCTGTTCTATCTGCTCTGCTTCCCCCACGGCAGCCAGGCCTGTCCAGTCGTTCTCAGGAGACCAAAGGGCAGGAAGGGCTGGAGACAGCGATGGGGGTGGGGGTGGGAGCTCAGGCTGGTCCTCTGGGCTTGGGAACACATTTCTGCCGCCTGTTTCCACAGGGCATCTATGTTCTGTTGCCCCTGAGGCACAGCTGGGACCCACAGGGGTGTCATATTTTCCGCTGAATCTGAGTGGGGACATTCTCCCGGGCAGAAGTACCCCTGCAGGCTGAGCGCAGCCGCATGGGAGGAGTGGACCAGCTCTCCTCTCCCAGGGTATGCAAACAAGGGCTGGCCAGGGAGGCGGACAGGCTTGGAGACTAAAGCCTCTGCAGCCCCACCCTGGCATTTTAAGATCAGGACAGTGGAAAGGACATTCTGACAATCCTGGAATTCTCTCCAGGGTTAAAAAGGGGGTGGCCAGGGGCAACAGGAGATGAAGATCGGTACTCTAATTCAAACCTAGGAGCCTCCATTACTGGCCCCACAGCCGCCAAACTGAGTCCCTTGGATAATTCTAGAGCATCATATTGATGGGGGCTCCCACCTTGGGGAAAGGACTTGGGGACAGGCTTGGGGATGAAGGGCAGGAGCCTAGGCCACAAGTCGCAGGGTGGGGCCAGTGCTGACAGGCAAGGGGGCAGGGAGTCACGCCTGGAGAGGCCAGGAGCTCTGGCTGTGTCCCTACGTTCCCACCAGGCTCCCTTGGCCCCCAGGCGGTGTAAGGCAGCTGGCAGTTGGCCCACAGCTACTCACGGTCTCAGGGACCCCGTTCCATGTCCTCTGGGTCTGTTTGATAGAGGATCAGGGTTACAGAAGAAGGAGGCCCAGGTCCAGGGCCAGGACGGCGTGCGGTGTGGGGCGTGGCAGGATGTGGATGTGTGTGCAAAGGATGTTGGGGAATGGTTGCCAGGATGGAACCTGGAGTGGGCCAAGAGGGGTATGGCCCAAGAGCAGAAAGACACGCGTGGGCCACAGCGTGGGCTGTCACCACACAGCATGTTCTTGCGCGTGCCATAAGGCACAGGCACAGGTGGGCAGGCACGAGCCTGGTGTGATGGCACCCAGGTGCCAGCACCTACCGGGACTACAGAGCAGAGCAGGGCGGCCACCCCGGCCACAGCGTGCACATCCCTGGGTGTCTTCAACTCTGCCCACTGCCATGTTGGCCCAAGACCCCCCACAAGGATGCCCCCCACCGCACACCCAAGGGAACATCCGTGCGTGGGTGTCTGTGTGCACTCAGGCACAGGTGCCCGTCACGAGGCAGGGCCCAGTGGCGCCACGTACCCGGATCTCCTTGTACAGCCGCAGGTAGCTGCTGTTGAGGATGAAGTAGCGATCGTGGAAGCCCCCCGAGGGCAGGCCCAGGCCCAGGAGGCTGCGGTCCTCTCGGAACTTCATCATGCCGTGCTTGGTGTCGCCCACGTGGCTGGCTGGGGGGGAAGTGGAGTGGGCATGGACTATGCCAACCCCTTACCAGGGGCCTGACCCCCAGGGTAGGGTCCAAGATGGAGGAAAGTGCCCATCCTGCCCTGACCTCGGAAGAAGCCTGCCCATCTGGCACCCACTGCCTGAGCTGCTCTTCCTGGGCCCCACCAGGTTCCGCCCCCGCTCTGAATGGAGGGACCCCCAGCCTGCCCGGCCCTGCAGGCACCACCTGCCCCAGCACAGCACCCACCCTGGCACAGCACCCGCCCCAGCACAGCACCTACCCAGGTACAGCAGCATGGCCTCCATGGACGGGTGTTTCTTCACCACCAGGTAGCTGTCTGTGCCCAGCCCGTGCAGGATGGGCAGCACCTTCTCCGCAAAGTGCAGGGGGCGCTCTGGGGGGAGGTCACACCCCGTCACCAGGGCCACACCTGCCAGCAGAGGCCGGCACAGGGACACCCACCGCCTACTCTCGCCACCCACTGGCACCGCCACATGTGGCACTGTGAGCGCCTTCCCACGCCCGAGCCTCAGGCACCACGCATCCTGCCGGAGCCAACGCTTCTCCAACCCAGCGCGTACAACCGCAAGCCAGCGAGCTTTCCTGTTGTCCTCAGGAGGGGACTCGGCGCCCCCCACCAGCCCCCCCACCCCCCCACACCACCCCGATCCCTCACAGCCCCCTCCACAGGTCAAATCTCTCTGGCGCTGTCCATCTCCAGCGCGGCCCCCGGCCATGTTGCCTCTTCTCCTCAGACGACCACTGTGGCCTTCGAAGCCGCCCCCTGCCTGTGCTCTCAGCCCCCTCTTCCCATCTCTCTCCACCTAGCAGCAAGGGGCCATGTTTTCCAACTCCCGATCACTAACCCTCCCCTGGCCTCGCACTGTTGCCGCGGCCCAGGCCCCAGGTGGCTGCCTCTGCCTCTGCGTCCCAGCCCCACTGGGTGCCACCGCCCGCACACCGCCCCGACACCCAGCTCGCTGAAAGGGCGCTGCCTCCGGCCATAATGGGGCCTTTGCCCATGCTGTTCCCACAGCCTGGAAGCACTTGCCACCCCCTCTTCACCAAGTGACCCCTTTCCTTCCTTCACTTCCTAGTACAGGGACCCCAGAGCTGGGGACTCGAAGTTCCGGGGGCATGGTGGCCCTTGTCTGCCCAGCAGCCGACACAGCCGGCTTCCCGTGCACTTCCTGACGTGGTCGCAGGATTGGAGTGTCTACTCTGCACCACACTGACCCCAGGAGGGGAGGGGCTGCCGCCTGCCTCCACAGCCCAGGGCCTGGCCCTCCTCAAGCACCACAGCACAGGAAGAGAGACCCCCGCTTCACTGCCGACAAGGCCACCCTAAAATGCCTTTATCCCGGCTCCCTTTACCATCACGGCCCCTTCACGACGCCATCCCAGCTACCCCTCCCTGCACCAGCAGCCCGGCCCCCCCCCCCGCCCCCGGCACGGCCGTCACCACCCTCTACCCCCTTCACCGCCAACAGGGTCGCCTGCAGTTCCACTACCAAATTCAGGGTCACTGCCCTTGCCAGCAACATCACTGCCACTCACACCTGGGAAAACACCCTCGTGGCTGACACCATCTGCCCCCTCCACTGTCTCTCCAGCCAGCAGCACTACAGCAGCGACCTCAGGCACCGGCGGGACACTGTTAGCGCCACTGCTGACCTCCCGGGGTCACAGCAGCATTCGTCATCCGCAGCCCCCTTCACCACCACTGTCCCCACCCTCCAGGGTAGGGGGTCAGCCTGGACACCCTGTCCTGCACCGAAGCCAGTGAGCACCCACCTGTCTCCTCCCGCTCATTGACCTCAAAGCAGGTCCAATAGTCCTTCTCCCTGACGCTCACGCTCCTGCGGTCCAGGATTTCCATGGTGAGCTCCTCGGCTGTCATGGATGCCGGGATCTGCAATGACCAAGGAGGTCAACCTCCCCTGTCCCCTGCCCCCACCACCCTGCTGTGTGATCCAGGGGCCGAGCCCACCCCTCCCAGGGACCCCTGGAGTCTTGGGGTGCAGGGGCGTGTCTCTGAGTGGTCCTGAAGAGATGCGTGGGGAGTCAGGGCAGGGACAGGTCAAGTGCCGCCCAGATGCCGGGCCCCAACCAGGCTCCCTTTGGGACGAATGCTCTGTTCCCCAGCCCCCACCTTGATGTGCTGCTCAGCCTCTGCCTTCTTCTCCTCCAGGTACACTGTGCAGATGAAGTCACCGGCATGCTGTAAGGAGAGAGGGCTGGATGCCTGGGAACTGGGTACAGGTGGATGGCCCGAGGTCCCCACCCCAGGCCCTGTCCTTCACCTGGGTCCCACTGGCAGTGCCAGCCACACGCATCTTCACAATGGCAGTGATCTCCTCCCGCTGCTTCCTCAGTTCCTCCTCGTCCACCTGGGGAGGGGGAAGGACAGAGACAGACGGTCACTGCCGCCCAGGACGCTCAGCCCTGCCCTCCACCTCCCACTGGCGGGGGACGCACGCTGAACACCACCACATAGTGGCTGATGAGGTCTTCCACCACACGGCCGGCCTTGTAGTCCTGCCCGTCGGTCTGGAAGAGCGTGGGCCCGAACACAATGGCCAGGTTGTGTGTGTTCATCTGGTTTGTGTCTGAGAAGCACTGGACGCTGGACAGAGAAGGATGGAGTCTTTGAGTAAGGAGTCCAGCCCAGAACTTCCCCACCTCATCTTCCCGGTTCCTGACAGGTCCGAGACTGGAGTGAGCCCACGAAAGGTTCCAGTCGGAGCAGACTGCTAATTAAGGGGAAATGGGGGCAATCTTTGTGGCCATGTCTTGGGGTCCTTGGAAAGAACAGGGCCAGAGAACTGGGAGACCTGGCCAAGGTCCCCGGCCCCTAACCGAAACCCTCCCTCCTCTCCCAGGTGCAGAAGGTAAGTTGTCAGACACAACGCCCAGGACTAGGGCACATTGTAAGTCAGCACTCAGTCCCCAGGCCCACCTGCATCCCAGGGGAGGCAGGCAGCAGGGCTGGGCATAGAAGAATCTTCTCTACCTCCTCCCCCCAGAGCCTCTCAATAGGATCACTCCTCACCAGTACAAGTGGCTGATAAGGGCCTTTACTGTGGCCCGGTTGACTGGGGGCAGACGTGCCAGGAGCTCTTGGTACCTGGAGACCTTCTCTTCCTCATCCTCAATCTCTGGGTTGGGGGAGACAGATCAGGTCAGGTCTGCCCGCCCACCCCCGGAACCACCTCTCCATCCCAACCCTCTGGCTGTTCCACCCGTCACCCTAGGGAACAGTACTCCCTGATCCCTGCAGGTCAAATCCTACCAGGCACTCAAGAGTTGCCCGCTATGTATGGTGTGGCAACAGGAAGGAGAAACAGGAAGGAGGGACAGGACCAGAGCCTGTCCACTGGGGCATGTTTAGCCCAAGTGCACGATGGGAAGGGGCTAGAGTGCTGAGACGGGAATGGCCAAGTCAGGGCACTCACTGGCCTGGATCTCAGGCTAGACACGGATTCAGGGCCCACCTGAGGCCTCCAGCCAAGACAGGCGCTGGGCTCGAGTGAAGAGCCCGTCAGGCAGGTCTCGCAGGAAGCGTTTGAGTGCGGAGGAGACATCGTCCACATGCTGCTCGCCCTCCTTGAGTCGCACAGAACGCGCATCCTGACGCAGGCTCTCCAGCAGCCTCTGGGTCTTAGAAGTCTGTCCACACTTGCGGTAGATGCCCTCGGAAGTCAGGCCTGGAGAGGGGCGGGGCTGAGCTGGGGGCGTGGCAAAACTGAGGGGCCTAAGGTATTGGTCATGGGGCGGGGCCTCGCAGCCACTTTCACAGGGATCCTGGGAGGCCAGGCTTGGCCTCTAGGGGATGAGGTGACTGTCACCCCGGGCGCACCAGAGCCTGTGTCGCGGGGGCTCACCGCACTGCGTGATGTAGTCCACACAGCGGTACACAATCACTGGGATGTCCGAGTCCCCTAGCTGCTGCTCCGACAGTGTATCCCCAGAGCTGGCCGCTGCTCTCTGGATGGCTCCCAGCCAGCCTGTGAAGTCCAGCCGCCGCTCTCCCTGGATATACAGTGTCCTGGGCCCGGGATAGTCAGTCACTTGAGGGTCTATCCCTGCCCTGCCCATCCCAGGCTAGTCTGACTGCCGCAGGCTTCTCAGAGCCCCTCAGGGAGGCCAAGGCTCACCTCCTGCGCTCCACCAGCACCAGCACCTGGTTTTCACCGTCCCCTTGGATGGCTGTGGAGGAGCCGGTAGAAAGAAGTGACTCCCAGGCCTTGTTCATGATCCTCAACCTGCTCCCTCCTGAGTCTCTCTGAACACACACCCCCCTGAACCCACCCACCAAAGGCAGGGCAGAACATGAGGGCAGGTTGGCTACTTCTGGCCAGGCCAGGGTAGTTAGTATTCAGACTTCCAGGGAGGGGCTGGGGACATGGGAGCCCAGGATACGGTCAGGGCCCAGGTCTGGGTGCACGCACAAAGCTCCTGCAGTTTCCGCAGCTGCAGTGGCTCCTCGCAAGTTCCCTCTGGGAAGATGGCACGGAGCTCAGAGCCGGTGAGGGAGAACCAGCCCTCCTGGGGCCGCTGTAGGCTCAAACCAGCTTTGTAAGGTAGGCGCCCAAGCCGCTCAAAATCCCGGGCCAGCAGATCCTCGGCCAGGGGAGGCACGAATGCCTGGTGGGGGAGGCCAGAGATTGCATCAGCCATCAGCATTGCCAGCCCAGACACCTCTGTCCTTGGCTTGTGAGTGGGTGCCCACTGCCCACCCAGCTGCCTCCTCTCCTCTTCAGGGTAGAACCCAGCAGAGTGAATGAACTTGAGTATATCATGCCCCACATCATACCCACTCAGGTGTTCCCTTCTCTGGGAAACCTTCCCACACACCAGAGAGGGATGTCCCTTCTCCCCTTCTCTACACCCCCAAGGTTCCAAAGCATCCTCCCTCTCTGTTGTAGTGCTGATTATATGTCACTGCTATCCGGACCCCATCTGTCTGCCCCGTCAGCATGGCAGCTATTGAAGAGCCAGGGCCAAGACTGATCCATCTGGGTCCACAGGGCTCTGAGGAGCGACCGTCAGGAGCTGCACAGACGACTGATCGATGAACAAGGGAATGATGAAAGAGTCACAGACCCTCAGCGCAGGGGACCCCAGAGGGCACCGGGCTCCAGTCCCTAGGCCAGAGTGCTCCTCTGCAGGCTCCTTGCCTCCTTCCCCCGGGACAAGGAGATCACTCCCCCTGAGAGCAGCTCCGTTCATCCTAAGACGCTTGTCACTCGTTATCAAACATGTATGGAGCACCTACGGAGTGCAAGGCTCACATAGTTGAGACAGGGCTCCTGACCTCCCCCCAGAGTGCTGCGGATGATGGGAGGCCCTTGGCCTGAGAGCCAGCACTGTGTCGACTGCCCTCCATCCTGAGGGAGCGGGGATACATGGGATCCGCCAGGAGGTCCCACCACATGCCCTGTAGGACTCCCTCCAAACCCTCCTGCTAACCCAGGCCCACCTTAGCAATGCACTTGACCCACTCACGAGCCAGATCCGCACTCTCCAGTCCAAACAGGTATAGTCGCTCTCCCTCTGTGTACACCTCAAAGGTGTGCTCAAAGCTGCAGATACACAGGCCAGGATTCAGGCCCTCCCCATCCAGCCCTGCCCTCCGCATCCCTGGTGTTCTCTGTCCTGCCACCCACGACTCTCCTTGTGAGCACCCTCACGTGGCCCCCCTAAGAGTTGACGGGAAAGCCCTGGGCTAGACCCTCAGGATACTGGCTCAGCCCCTGAAGAGCCCTCCTTTGCTGTGTGACCCTGGGGAGGTCCCGCCCCTCTCTAGGCCTGTTTCCCTGTCTTCCCAATGGGGGCAGGGGAAGAAGGGTTGGACCTTACAGCAATAATAGTCTGTGACTGTGCCCAGGGGTGCTCACCCATGGAAGTCAGGAGGGGGCACTGCCAGGCACACAATCTCGCTGGCCCGAATCTCCCCGTTGGGGGTCACTGCCCGTTCATTCTCATAGTAGCTCAGGACCCCGTCGCTAAGGACACACCAGCGTCGGCTGAACTCTGGGGAGAAGGTGGTCAGGGGAACCATGATGGAGCCACCCACCCTCACCTGAAATCCACCTCTGCGTCCTCCCTGGGCTCCCACACCCACCTGATCCACGTGCTCTTCATTCCAACTCACAAGCACCCACCCCGTTCCACCCTCCTCCCTGCAGCCCCGCCAGCCCACCCAGCCCACGCCCCTCCCCTGGACCACTGCAGCGGCCTCGTCACGGCTCTCGCAGCTTTGCTTCTTCCAAGGTTCAAAAGTGATCTAGCAGAACCGGATTCTGTCCTTCCTCTGCTCCAAACCCTTCCATTACCCACCCTCCTTGTCCTCAGGACAAAGTCCATGCCCCTCAGCCTGGTATTCAAGGTCCTGCCAGGTCTATCTGTTCCCACCTGTCCAGCTCCTCTTTGACCACTCCTGGCCACTCGCTCAACCTCCCTGCTTTTGCTCGTCCTATTCCCTCCCCACACCCTTTACCCTTCAAGCCCTATCCAAGGCAATTAGAGCCCTGGCCGAGTAGCTCAGCTGGTTGGAGCGTCATCCTGATACACCAAAGTTCCAGGTTGGATCCCCAGTCAGGGCACATACGAGAATCAGCCAATGAGAGTAGTCCAAGGACTTCCAGTTAAGACAGTGGCATAGGAGGCAAGATGACGACTTGTCTCCTCACACAACCACATCAAAATTACAACTAAATTATACAGCAACCATCGTTCTATCACTCAGAACCACCAGAAATCAAGTTGAATGAAAGTCTGACAACTACGGAATTAAAGAAACCACATCCACATTCACTCAGACCAGTAAGGGAGGTGGAGATGTAGAACGGGCTGGCTCCACGTCCACATGTGGTAAATAACAATCCAAGAGGGATCTCTTAGGACCGAAGAGTCGCAGCCCCACACCAGGCCCCCCAGCCAAGGGTTCCGGTGCCAGAAAGATAAGTCCCCATAACTCCTAGCTGAAGGTCCTGAGTCAGTGGAAGAAACTGCTGGAATCCCAAGTCATTCTTCTTAAAAGACCCCACACACAGACTAATTCAGATTTAATCCCTCTGAGCTCCAGCACTGGGTAACAGGTCTTAAAAGGCAACAGTGGCATACAGAGAGGAACCAAAGTGTCTGGCATTAAGGCAAGAGCTGGGGGACAGGTTTCTCTCAGATAGAGGGGCAGGCAAAGGCCATTGTCCCTTTTCTGGACCTTCACCCCACAGAACCACAGAGCTGGCAGGCTGGTGCCAAATGTGAGACTCCATCAACCTGGCCCACACTGTTTGCCTCACTCTGGAGATCCCCCAGGACTCCGTTCCACTCAACTTACAGGTCCACCCAAACTGTTAACCATGGCTTTTCCATACGAATGGTTGGTCTTGGTTCATGCTTCACAACTTCCTAAATACTAGGAAAAAAGCAACAGCTAGCATCAGTGAGCCCCAAGCCCCTGTGCCTCTTGCTAAGAGGCCCCAGGCCCAGCACTAGCAGCAGCCAGGCTAGATTCACAGCTTGGCTTTGCCTGGGAATCTCCAAGCCCGGCACAAGTAGCAGCCATCTCAGATTGCTTTATAGCTCAGGCGGTGTGGCCCCAGGCAGACCACAGGTGAGGGCTGACCTTGGCATATACCACCTGGGAAACCCAGGCCTGTGCATCCTGTGGACAGCTACAGATCATGTCCAAGCACCACCATGCTGCCCCTGCACAGCTGATCCTCCACAGAGGGTGGAGGTTGGTGGTCAGTGGTCGCAGCCGGTCCTTGCAGCTGCGTGACCTGGGTAAATCCCTCCCATTGATTTGCCAACAGCAATCAAGCCTCAACAACAAGAGAAGGGAGTACTCAGCCACACAAAGAGCACACCTCGAGTACCCAACTGGGGTGATAGGGAAGGCTGTGCCACTGGACTCTATAGGACACTTTCTACATTAGGCCACACTACCAAGACATGGAGTCAGAGCAGCTCTACCTAATACATAGAAACAAACACAGGGAGGCTGCCAAAATGATGAGACAAAGAAACATGGCCCAAGTGAAAGACCAGATCAAATCTCCATAAAAAGAACTAAACAAAATGGACATAAGCAATCTATCAGTCTGTCTATAAGCAATCTATGCACAGTTCAAAACACTGGTTATAAGGGTGCTCAAAGAACTTAGTGAGGACCTCAACAGCATAAAAAAGATCTAGTCTGAAACAAAGAATACACTAATTGAAATAAAGAACAATTTATAGGGAGAACTACAGTACAGTGGATGAAGTCGAGAATCAAATCAATGATACAGAACTCAAGGAAGCAAAAAACAACCAATCAGAACAAGAAGAAAAAAGAATCCAAAAAGCAAGGATATTATAAGCAACCTCTGGGACTTTCTAGCTTTCCAACATTCACATCATAGGAGAAGGAGAAGAGAAAGAGCAAGAAATTGGAAATATTTTTGAAAAAATGAGAGAAAACATCCCTAATTTGGTGAAGGACATAGGCAAGTCCAGGAAGCACAGAGAGTCCCAACAAGATGGATGCAAACAAGCCCACATCAAGATATATCACAATTAAAATGCCAAAGGTTAAAGTTAAAGAAAGAATCTTAAAAACAGCAAAAGAAGTTAGTTACCTACAAAGGAGTTCCCATAAGATTGTCAGCCGATTTCTCAAAATAAACTCTGCAGGATAGAAGGGACTGGCAGGAAATATTCAAAATCATGGAAAGCAAGGACCTACAGCCCAGACTACTGAGCAAAGACATTTATTTTTTTAAAGATTTTATTTATTTATTTTTAGACAGAGGGGATGGGAGGGAGGAAGAGAGAGAGAAACATCAGTATGTGGTTGCCTCTCATGTGCCCCACACCAGGGACCTGGCCCGCAACCCAAGCATGTGCCCTGACTGGGAATCAAACCAGCGACTTTTTGGTTCGCAGGCTGGTGCTCAATCCACTGACCTACACCAGCCAGGGCAAAGATATCATTTAGAATCAAAGGGCAGATAAAGAGCTTCCCAGACAAGAAAAAACTAAAGGAGTTCATCATCACCAAACCATTATTATATGAAATGTGAAAGAGATTTATTCGAGAAAAAGATGATCAAAACTATGAACAATAAAATGGCAATAAATACATTATCTCACAACAATTGAATCTAAAAAAAAAAACTAAGCAAACAAAAAGAACAAGACAGAATCATTGATACGGAGAAGGTTCTGATGGTTGCCAGATGGGAGGGGAACTGGGGGAATGGGTGAAGAGGTGAGGGGAATAAGAAGTACAAAGAGGTAATTACAGAATAGCCACGGGAGTGTCGTAGGTTCGATTCCCAGTCAGGGTACATGCCTGGGTTGCAGGCTATAACCCCCAGCAACCACACGTTGATGTTTCTTTCTCTCTCTCTCTCTCTCTCCCTCCCTTCCCTCTCTAAAAATAAATAAAGTCTAAAAAAATTTTTTTTAAAATGTTAAGTTATAAAAAAAAGGGACTTTGTGATCTTAAAAAAAAGAAAAAAAAAGAATAGCCATGGGGATGTGAAGTACAATACAGGAAATGGAGCAGCCAAAGAACTTACTCGCATGACCCATGGACATGAACAATGATGGGGGCATTGCCTGAGGGGGTGGAGGGTGCTGGGTGGAGGGGGGTAACGGGGAAAAACTGGAATAACTGTAAAAACATAATCAATAAAATATAATTTTAAAAAAGTATCAACCAATGAATGCAAAAATGAGTGGAACAATACATTAATGTTTCTCTCTCTTTTCCTATTTCTCTAAAAATCAATTTTAAAAAAGCCATAGGAAGCCTTCTATGCATCCCTCCCCCTCCTGCACCCCATCCTCCTTTGCCAGAAGCACCCACTGTGTTAAACTCTACCTCCTGAATAGACACTTCTCCAAAGAGGACACACAGGTATCCAATAGACATGAAAAGTTGCTCAACATCACTAATCATTAGAGAAATGAAAATTAAAACCACAATGAGAGATCATCTCACACCGGTGAGAATAACTATCATCAATAAATCAACAAACAACAAGTGCTGGCGAGGATGTGGACAAAGGGGAAGAACACTTTTGCATTATTGGCAAGAATGCAGACTGGTACAGCCACTGTGGAAAGCAGTATGGAGTTACCTCAAAAAATTAAAAATGGAACTGCCTTTTGACCCAGCAATCCCACTTCTGGGAATATATCCAAAGAAACCCAAAACACTAATTTGAAAGAACATAAGCACCCCTACGTTCATTGCAGTGTTATTTACAGTCACCAAGATATGGAAGCAGCCCAAGTGTCCACCAGTAGATGAGTGGATAAAAATAACTACGGGACATTTACACAATGGAATACTACTCAGCTGTAAAAAAGAAAATTTTACCCTTTGCTACAGTGTAGGAGGACCTGGAGAACATTATGCTAAATGAAATAAGCCAGTCAGAAAAAGACAAATACCATATATTTTCACTCCTATGTGGAATCTAATGAACAAACAGAACTAACAAGGAATATCAGGACAGATTCACAGATGGAGAGCAGGATGACAGCTGCGGGGTGGGGAGGGAGTGGCGGGATTGAGCAAAAAAGAAAAAAGGACTCATGGACATGGACAACAGAGTGGTGATTGTAGGGGGGAGGGAGGTATAAGGGGGCTAAATGGTAATGGAAAAAAATACAATACAAAAATACTAGAAAGAGCCCTGGCTGGTGCAGCTCAGTGGACTGAGTGTGGGCCTGTGAACCCAAGGGTTACAGGTTCGATTCCCAGTCAGGGCACATGGCTGGGCTGCAGGCCATGTCCCCAGTGAGGGGTGCAAGAGAGACAACCACACATCGATATTTCTTATTCCTTCCCTTCCCTTCTCTCTAAAAATAAATAATAAAATCTTAAAAAAAAACTGAAAAGAAATACAAAATAAAAATAAGAAACCTCCATCTCTTACAATGGCCCTAAGGAGTTTAATAAGATTCCATGAAGGAACAGAAATAGGAATCTGGGCCGGGAAAGGCAGGAGAAAAGAACAGAATGCCAAGGCCATTCAGACTCATTTAGTTCATAACACTGAGCTTTGCATTGGCTCAGGGCTTTCTGGTACCCAGGACAAAAAGGATATCTCAGGAAGTTACATAAATGACATCATCAGCCAGAGAGAGGTAGACTTGGACAGTGCCCCCGGGGCAGTGAGGTGACGCACCGCAGAGCTCCAAAGAAAGCTCTCTGGAGTCAGAGGGCCTCATCCGGGAATGCTGAGAGAAGCAGTGTCCCCACAGCAGATGCTGCCTCCCTATCCTATCTATGAAAACATGGCATCGCCCTCTGAGGGTGGCTGTCCCAGAACCAGCCCCCCAGGCAGGGCTCCCTCGAGGAGAACCAGCCCCGCCTCAGGCATGCTTTATCCCGAAGACATCTGACCAGGGCCACTGTGTGCTAGGCACTGTTCTAGGCTCTGGGGGCCACATGGGGACCAAGAGGAGCGTATGTTTCAGCGGGCTCAGAGAATCAATAACAGACCTGCTAACAGATTAATGTTTGATAAAAGGCATGAAAGGAGGGTAAAAGTAGGGTGAGTAGGGAGTGCTATTTCAGATAAAATGGTTGGGGATAAAGTCTCTAAGGAGTGACCTTTCAAACAGAGACCCAACTGAAGCAAGAGACTAACCATGCAGTATTTGGGGAAAAGCATTTGGGCAGAGGGCACAGCGATACAAAGCCCTGGTGGGAGTGAGTATGCAAAACTGAGAAACAGCAAGGAGGCTGCAAGGCTGGAGTGGAGTGAGTGAGGGGGTGGGGTCAGGAGGCAATGGGGTGGGGCAGTGACAAGGAGGCCCTTGTGGGATTAAGGACTGGAATTACTAAAAGCTGAGGAGCAAATGAGAGGTGGAGATTAAGAGAGGGGTGGTGCTTTAAGCTTAGTCCTCAATTGTCCTAGCATCTACCAGCTCCAAATACCAGATGCCCACCCAGCACAGGGCCCACACCCAGCAGGTGCTCAATAAAGGCTTCTTAGTCTAAAGGCAACAGGCAGTGCTGTGCCCCACACACATCCTGACCATCCCATTTATTATGTACCAACTGTGTACCACAGACCATATCCAGGAAGCCCTCCAGGGTGATAATAGCCAGAGTGTACATGGAGCCCTTGTGAGCCCACCAACCTGGCCAGCCCTGGCTTCTCCGGCCCTGCTGCCATGCCAGAATGCCACCTTCCCAGGCACCCACCTTCCCGGGCACGGCGGTCCTGCAGCAGCTTGCCAGCAGAGGCGGTTTTGTAGAGGAAGCCGCTGTGGCTCACAGTTGGCAGGACAATTGAGTAGTGCTTTTCCAGGGGCTTCATCAAATCCAGCCGAGGCACCTCTTTTGGGAAGTGGGGGAGAATGGTTGGTCATGCTTGCCTCCGAGCGCTCCTCCCTCACCCCACCGAGGCTGGGCACCCAAGCTTGCATTTGAGTCTCCAGCCCCAGTTCCCCTGACTCGCACCCTTGGACTCTCACTGCCACATTCAGGATTTTGCCCCAGCCATTCTCCACCTCTCCCCACATACCCAAATTCCACCCTGCTCCCAAGGCCCAGGTCCAGTACCAGGAAATCTCCTTGACTCCCCAGCATGGCCCGGCCCACCCTCCTCTCCCTACTGTCTGTCCAGGCAGAGAGCCAGGACACTAGAATGACTGGGGCCTTGGGCAAACTTGATAACAATCCTCAAAGGGAGGTTATCCCAGATGATGCAAAGCCTAAGGAAGCAGCCTGGCTTCAGCCTTGCTCCCAGCGATCCCAAAGCCCAGGCCAGCTTGGGTGGTCTCCTGGGCCTCCCTGGACACCTGGGCTCTCTCCAGCCCAGCACGCCCCACCCACCCATGGCCCTGAGCCCAGAGCCCTGGCTGTGGAGCTCCACCCTCAGTCCTAGAATGTGTCCCCAGAGGCCAGCTCTGGGCCATGATCAGCAGAGCTCACCCCCACTGCTCCCACCTCACCCACCCCACGAGTGGGAGCCAAACGTGACCCAAACTCAGTCTGTGTTGGACACGGCCCCACCCACACAGGGCAGCAGCCGGGGCTGCTCTCATGGGTCACCTGCACACAGAGAAATGCCACACCCACCCCCAGCACACACACAGCAACACAGACCCACTCTACACACACCCCTAAAGCCCTCGGCACTGAAGGCCCACACTGCAGGTCAGGGAGGGACACACAAACACACAGAGATGCAGCAACAGAGACACAAAGGGCCACACATATAAAGGGGAAGCCAGATGCACCACCAGACACTGACATGCAAACCCAAACACCCCAAATCACACACGTTGCTTCAGGACCCTTGAGGAGCTGCACTTACAGCGCCACAGCTCACACTACGGCACGTAATCATGCCTCACAGGACGATACACAGCCCCGAGGGCCCCTGGCCGGCATCCCCCGCAAAGGACCAGACCCCGGCAGCAGGGAGGCCTCATCCCTCAAGGAAGACTGTCCCACCAGCTGCTCACCCGTGGTCCGGTTGTTCCGAAGGAATTCCATCTGCAGTGTCTGCCCCGCCTGCTCTGCAAGAGCCAGGGGTGTGGGGGCCTCAGGGTCCCCTGAGAAGCAGTTGACCCCAGCGCCACAGCCCAGGAGTGCTTGGGTCTCGGCCAGGTCTGTGGTGGTGACTGCAGCACACAGGGCCTGGGAGTGGGGAGAGGAGGGAGGAAGGGTCAGTCCTAGCAGGAGTGGGGCCAGTGAGGGAGGGGGCAGTGAGGGGAGAGGTAGGAAGAGGAAGGAGGCACCCAGGTCTGGGGGCCCATCTCACACTGAAAGGAAGAAGAGGGATGAAGAAAAACAGAGAAGAGGGGAGGAGGAAGCGAAAAGCCAAGGGGAGAGAGGGTGGGCAGGGGTGGCCCAGCAGAGGCCAGGGTACCACCAACCCAGGTCTCACCCCTGCTGGCAGCCCCCAGGACCCTGTGAGCTGCCAAGCCTGCTCTCTAGAGGATCTCAAGCTCCCTCTGCCTTGTGGAAGGGCAGAGGGGGGTGCTTTGTAACTAATTCCTCCCACATTTGAATTCCTCACCGCCTGCCCAGCCCTCCCGACCAATGGGAGTTGCCGCCCCTCCTAGCTGGCAAGTCAAACTGGGCTGGACTGGGGGCTGGACGCCTGGGGGTTCCTGGGAGGTGGAGGCCTGGCTCCCAATGGGCTTCTAGCTGGACTGAGCCTGCCTGGGCGGGGCTGCCTGGGGGGAGGGGCCGAAGGCCAACCAGAGGTCATAAGTGGCATCCCCCTGCCTGGGAGCTGGCTACCTCCTGCTTGGGCAGAGCCAGCCAGGGCCTGGGGCTTGGCTCCCAGCCTATCAGGGTCTGGGGCCCAAACAGGGCCTCATCTTGAGTCGGGTGTGGATGGGGGGGTGGTCAGAGCAGCCAGCTGTTTTTCATGAGCCTGACAGGAAATAGCATCCCCATCAAGTTCACTCCTTTTGGCAGGATACAGAAAGAGCAGGACAGGGTGCGGAGACAGAGGAATCAGCTGGGGAGGGAGGCAGACAGATGCTGGGGACATGGTCTTGGTCCAAGGTTCAGGCCTGGCTTCTCCTTGCTTTGCCCCAACTTCCTTTGTGGCTTAGGTAGGGCCCTTCTGTCTGGGCCAGCTCATCACTCAGAGCTCGTGGAAAAGATGGGCTGTGACAGTGAGGAATGTGGGGACAGGAGGAAAGGAGGGGGCTTCAAAGGGCACAGTGTAAGGAAAATGGGGTGCTTTTAAGGGGATCCAGAGACCCAATGAGCTGACCTCATCCAGTTCCTCCTGGTTGCCAAAGAGTGGGTGGTAGCGGCGGTACTTGCCCTCCAGGTATTTGGCCTCCAGGTGGCGCCGCCGGGCAGCAGGGCTACTGCTGGGTTGCAGAGCCTCACTGGGGGGCACGCTGGCTGCCCAGAAGCGGTTCCCAGCACCATTGCCCAGCTGTAAGAAGAGCTGTGGGTGTGAGCAAGAGGTTAGAGGCAGCCTATGACCAGGGGGCCCATGCCCTGCAAAACTTTATGGCTGGGAAGCCAGGCCACCAGCCCCCTTTCTCATCAAAGAAGCTCATGGGCAGCCTGCTTGTGGGTGGCCTTGGGCACTCCCTTATCAACTCCAGACCTGAGCCCAGTTCCTCAGCTCTCTGACAGGACCAGAGGCAGACAGTCTGACAGGTGAACACCCCAGGCCTAGCACCTGGTCAGGGGACTTGCTGTCCCCACCCCCAGTCCCACATCTGGAACTCTGTGTTCCTGAGGCTACCACGTCTTGGGGGTGGTGACTGACCTGTCAGCCAATGGGGTGGGCAGGGGTTTTGGAATTGGCTCCCCTCCCTGGTATTCCTCTAGGACATTCCATGGGGCTGGGCCTGCAGCTCCACCCCAACGTGCCCCAGAATCCAGCCACATACCCCTGCTCCTGGCCCCACAGGCCTGAGCCCCACGATCATCAGCTGGGCTCCTGCAGGGGAAGGGGGCAGGAGCGGACTCTGGAGCAGTGCAGGGGTCTAGCACTCAGGATACTAGTTTATTCAGTCTCTCACTCTGTTGGTTATCTGTTCCACCGCCATTTCCTGCCCCACCCCACCCCCCACCCCACCGCTGCCTCTTTGTCAGGTCTGTGTGGGGTGCTGGGGTCACAGCAGAGAAAAGAGCAGAAACAGCCCCTGCCACTACTGACTCACTGGGTAACTTCGGCCAAGTCATTTTCTCTCCCTGCGATTCAGTGTCCACATCTGCAAACTGGGAACTCCAACCCCAACTCACAGGGGATGTGACACTCAAATTGCTCTGAGCCCGCAGCTCGGCCGGGGCTGTCAGGAAGGCCCGGGTCTGGCCGGCTGTCTCAGGTCCTGCCCTGTAACTACTCCACACAGCAGTGCCTGGGGACCCCAGCACAGACGGGCGTAGATGAGTGTGCGCCCCTAAACATACAGGTTCACGTACTAAACACACTGGTGCATGTGAGGAGAGATGAAGTAATTATTTTAGGTTTTGCAGGACACAAAGTTTCTGTTGAATCGTCTTTTTACCCTTTTTTAAACCCTTTAAAACTGTAAAAACATCCTTAGCTCACTGGCCAGTTTGCCGACTGTGCCAAAAATCAACTTTTCCAAAATCCACACCCACTAGATGATCCCAAAGGTCTCTTCTAGTTCTAGGATGCTAGCATCTGTGAGATGGGGGACAGGGGCCAACAGCAGCTGGACCCCAAACGCAGGTGCCAAGCGGGGTTCCCCCACCTCGATGAGCGTCTCCGTCCACACCTTCCTGTCCATCTTCAGACTCCGCACCTTGGAAATGCCGGCGCCCATGCCGCGGTGCTCCCCTGTGGGCAAAGACTGGGCTGGGTCCTCTGGCCCTCTCCCTCAGGCAGCACTCCCGTCCCCGTCCTGTCCCCCTTCCTCCCATCACCCCCCCCCCACACCCAACCCCCAGTGCTCATCCAGGGGCAGGCAGGCAGAGGCCACAGGCAGGACCCAGGGGCTGGGCCGGCAGCTCCGCCCCCACACAGCTCCAGAAACCAGCTACACGCCACTGCTCCCTTTGTACCACAGGGCTGAGTCCAGCAATCAGCCCCTGGGCTCCTGCAGCAGCACCCCCCTGCCCTACAGCCAGTCTTGGCACCCTGCAGGCCACTCTCCACACAGCCCAGCCAGAGTAATCTCTTTAAAATGCAAATTACCACCCTGGTGGTTAGAGCATCTTCCCACCCTGATATTAAAAGGTTGCTAGCTGGTGGGCAGATCCAGTCAGGGCACATTCAGGTATCAACCAACGAATGCGTGGGTGGGTGGAATGACAATCTCTACCTCCCCCATTCCGTGTCTCTGAAATCAGTTTTAAAAATGCAAATTCCACACGCATGCTCTTCCTCTGGGGAGTAGCCAGCAGCATTTTCCTTTTCCTCCCCTCACCCCAACTTTTTTCTTCACAGGCACACATCTCCTAAACTCTAAGGCAATGGGCATGTGACAGCTTGCCCCAAGCTGGTCCCCTGAAACTTTCCCTAAAGCCCCCTCTTCTCTGACTTCCCAGAGAGCTAAGGCAGCCCAGCTCGGGCTCTCCTGTTGCTTCCTCTATGCTAAGCCCTTCCTTGTTTTACTGTCCTCAGCTTCAATGAATGTATCCTAAAAAAAAAAAAAAAAAGCAAATTCCCTTGCTTCAAATCCCTCTGAAACCCTCCGATGGCTCCCCCAGATTGGGTCTAAATTCCTTACCTGTTGTTCCTCCAACTTCATCTCACGCTTCCTCACATCCCACTAAGCCACACTCTCCTCCCTCTTCTAATCCCCGCACATTCCAGCCTCAGGGCCTTGGCACTCACAGTTCTCCTGCCTGGACTCTCTTCCCCCATCTCACCAGGGCCCCTCCTGACATTCAAATCTCAGTGAACACGGTCACCTCCTGAGAGCGCTTACCACAAACATATTTGCTGCCCTGCACTTGTTATTACCTGATCCCTCCATGGGTTTGTGTATGTTTTTCAGCTTCTCCCTCCTAGAATGTAAGCTGCCTAAGAGCAGGCACCTCAACTGTCTGCTTTAGGGTCTAACCTCAGAGCTCAGGACAAAGCCTGGCACACGGTGAGCTCTTAATAATAAATCTCCGTGGAGTAAGGGGGGAGGGGAGTCAGGGCTGAACAGCATGCAGCCTCACTCAGCTACAGGGCCCGTGAAGGACCCGTGGAGAAGGGCGGGGACTGGAGGCACTAGATGCCCAGAAAGGCCTGGCTCTGGCTTTGGCTTCACCTCCTCTGCGTCCATCCACCCCAGTCGCCCTCACCCTCCGTGAGCTGGTCCCCGATCCAGTCATTGCTTTTCTGCACCCAGACCTCATAGCCCAAGGCCTTCTGGACACCCGCCCGCCCCAGAGGCTTCAGGGTTTTTCACCAAACCCAGAAACTCCCCCAAACTATTTCTCCTCCTGGATCCCCATCTCCAGCCACCCAAAATGGCCTCCGGGACACTGTTAGCTCCCAAGGGTGCCAAGTTCCCGGCACCTGACATGGCACAGACCCTCAGTAAGTGCTGGCTGAATAGACACATGAATCTCGAGTTCCACTCTCTTTCTTTCTCCTCCTCCTCACCTAAGCTGTCAAGGGGAATTTTACACCATAGATTCTAAACATCTCTTGGATTCTCTCCATTGCTTCCCCAAACCAGGGCTTTTTTCTCTCTCTCTCTCTTTCTTTCTTTCTTTCTTTCCTTCTCTCTCTCTCTCTCTCTCTCTGTCTCTCCCTCTCCCTCTCTCCCTCAAACCCAGCTTCCAAAGAGCCAGACCCCCCACCCCCACCACTGCTTCCCACCCGCCTCCAGATGAAATACCAGCTCCTCCCTCCTCCTAGCCCCTGCCAGCCCCTCCTGCCTGGCTTCCTTCCACCCTTCTGATGGGAGAGGGATGCTGCGTAACCCCAAGAGGCCTGGGCTAAAACTAAGACTCACTTACTTGCCAGATGACCCTGAACCAGCCATTTTCCCTGCCTCTCTGTCTGTGCCCCAGTGCCCTGCCCTTGACATGAGAAGTTAAACCCCTGCCCTGCAATGTAAGGATGGAGCTTAAACCCCAGTGGGAGAGGCTCGGCACACAAGTGCAACCTCAGAAACAATCTCTACTATCTTCACTCCAGCCCCTCCAGCCAGATGAGACCACCTACTCCCAGACACGCGGGCCCACCAGCCCCGTCATGCCTCGGCCCAGACATCTCCACCTCCCACCCCCCACAGACCTGCACAGCGCTTGCAGATGACGACACAGAGGTTGATGGAGGCCCAGTCGGGCTGGGCAGCCCCGCAGTCAGCACAGAACCTGTTGGGGGCCACGGCCCAGATGCGCTCAGCCACCTCTGAGGTAGACAGGGCCTCGGCAATGGCTCCCTGCATGGCCTCCAGCCACTGCTCCTTCTCCTGTTCTGATTCGGCTGAGAAGCTGGGGACACAGGAATGGGGGAGGGAGGCCAGTGGACAAGGGCTCAGAGGGATCTGGGGGCAGCGTAAAGGGGCAGAGCATGAAGTCGAGGGGGACAAGTGTTAAGAGCTCATGGTCAGAAGAGGGAGGCCATCCTGGGTCTGTGAGGAGGTGGGCATGGACAAAGGCAAGGACAGCAAGAACCTGAAAGATGTGTGAGGGCTGGGGGCGTCCCACAGGGACTCTGGCCCACCCAGGGGGTAGAACAGGCTGCTGGGAAAACATGATACCTGGGCTGAGACTTGACAGATGACAAAGGTCTGGCCAGGTAAAGAGGTGGAAGGACATTCTAGACAGAGGGAACAGCATGTGCAAAGGGGCAGGATGGCACATGGGAAAGCCCAGGACCTGTGGGCAGGATGGGCAGACTGGCAGAGAGGAGCTGGGAGAGAGATGGGGACAAGCCTATGCTAGGCAGACGGGCTCAAAAGGCACCCAGAGGGCAGTGGAGGAGTAGTGACAGGTTTCAGTGGGAAGGACAGAAGGGAACAGAGATGTCTTGCACTCCAGCTCTTTCTCTCCCTGTCACCCTGGAGTGGCATGCGTGTATTGAAGATTTGACTCCATCTGTAACCCCCACCATGTCCAAAGAAGACATTGCTGCTACAGATACAATGGATGTTAACACTGCTTTACGAGGGGTGCCACAGGCGACCCTCATCTACGAAGGCCTAGCAGTGGAACCTGCAAAGCTGCTAAGGCCTCAGCCAGGTGCTAAGCCCGTCTGCACGCACTTGCATCCAGCTGCATGAGCAGACGAGAGGGGACAGCAGGGTGAGTGGGCTGTGCAAGAAGCCAGTACGGGCAACTCTGGGAGCAGTGTGGCAGGGAAGGGAGGGCAGTAACGGCCAGTGGGTGGGGGGAAGGGAGGGAGGCTGATTTCTTAAAAGGAAGGGGTCAGAGAAGACAGTGAGTGAAAGTAAATGATCAGCAGGGGTGGGCAGAGGTAGGAAGGGAGAAGAAATCCATCCTAGAAGAAGGGGCAGCTTCCCACACATGCAAGAAGCAAACAGTGGAGGAAGTACGGACAGGTGCACGACAGAGACTCACCTGAAGATGCGGTAGGGGGTAGTGAGATCGAAGCTGCGCCGGTCCACTTCCTTCACGTTGCCCACGCTCATGTCGATGAAGGTGATGCCGACGCCCAGGTGGTACTCCTGGCAGGCAGGTGGGGAGGAGTGAGGGCATGGCCTACAGGATGGAACTCAAGGCCCAGGAAGGGGAAGAGAGGAGGGGGAGGTGGTACTGTAGGGACTAGAAAGTGGCTAAGAAGGAGATTAGGGAGGATTCAGGAACCTGGGCATGGGAAAGTGGACCCAGGCTCAGAGGCCAGGTAGCGACAGGATGAGAAGAGGGGCAGGCAAAGGTCTGGGCTTGGGCAGAAGAGGGAAAGAAAAAGGACAGGGCTAAAGACCAGGTGGGCAAGGGAGAGGCTGAGGGACCAGGTGGGCATGGGGCAGGGCTAAGGGACCAGGTGGGCATGGGGCAGGGGAGAGGGGTAGCAGCCTAGTCCACCCATTCGCACCTCCAGGTTCTTGTAGAGCTGCACTTGGTCCCCAACCACTGCCACATACAGTTTATTCTTGAAGCCACGTAGCTCCAGGCTGCCAGCACGGTCAGGCGGCTCTGAGCCTTGAACACCCGACAGAGAAGCACTAGGCAGCCGGGCACGGGCACGCTGCTCGATCACTGCCTGCTGCAGGGCCTGCATCCACTCCTTCCGCTCTGCTGTGGGCACGGGGGAAGGAGTGAGCCAGAGCCCAGCTTGGCAGGAGGCCCCCGAAGAACAAGCAAGCCTGCCCGGACCGGCACACCTATCTGTCTGTCTATGAGATCTCAGACTTGAACAACCTCAGGCTCCAGTCCTAGCTGTGACGCTTAAAACTGGGCAAGCCGCTTCGCTTTGCCCGTGTGAGCCGGTTTCCCCCTGTAAGTGGAATGTGGTTCCGAGGGCTCGTTGGGTGCTTCAAGCACAGAGCCAGCCAGAGGGTGCCCCTTTTCGCTGCCCCCCACCTCACAGAGGGTGACTCCTCTCCGGGCTTCATGCAGGGGAAGCGGAAGCGCCCTGGTTCCCCCAACCCTTATCCAGCCAGACTGCCGGTCTTCTCCCTGCCCTGCTCCCCACCATCACTCTCTGCCCGGAAGGCAAAGGTCCGGTTGTTCGTGATCACTTCGAACTTCTGGTCCCCGATGGCAGTCACACGGGAAATGCAGGCCACAGAGATAAAGCGCTTAGAGTAGGCATCCTGGGGAAGAGAGAGGAGCTGTGCTGCCAGTCTCCCTTGAGTCCCTCGACCTCAGTTGAAATGAAGGCTACAGCCCCATCTCCCACACGGACAACCTCTATGCTGGCCGTGACCACAGCCCATAGCTGGCTGATGGGCCAGAAGAATACGGGTTAAGGAGTCAGACTAGAGCCCTGGTGCGGACTCATCTGGGGAGGGACGCTGCCTGGGTTCAATGTTGGGCCAGGCTAGAACAGGGGATTTGCATCAGGGACCAATACAAGCCTTACCTTGTTACTGTCAAAGTATCGCAGGTAATTGGCATCCAGTCTCACCCATCGCTTCTGATATATATATGATCTGGAGCAGCAGAGGCAGAGGGACAATGGAGCAAAGGACTGGGCATTAGGGGAGAGACTCCAAGATTACCCCAGCCTGCTCTGGCAGCCACATACAAAGTTAGGAAGAGCCAAGTCCAGGAGAGGAAGGATCCCAAATGCTCACTAAGATGGACTTTACCTACAGCAAGACTGACTGAAGTGAGACTCAAAATAGGACTTCCCAGTATTAAAGATAATAAAACATAGGTCTTGTGGCAATCATCAGCGGTTACAGTTGGCATGGAGGGAGTCCTGCTTAAATAGCTCTGGCCCCCCTGGTTTTCGGGTCCAGGACACCAGGATACTAGAGCAATCACACGCCGTGCAGAGCACTAGCAGGACCCAATAGGCCTCACTCACCCCTGTGGTGGGTTCTTGTCCAGCCAGCCAGCCTTGATGGCCTGTGTGGTGGGGGTGGGGCCCCCAGGCAATCGGTCCATGGGGTGGGGTGGGAGCTGGGGGATCGGGAGGCTGCCGGGCAAGGATGAGCTCAGGTTGCTGGTGTGCCATCCACTGCTGGGAGAAGGGGACAGGGAATGAGGGGGGACCACGGTGAGGGCTCCGGGGAGTGGGGGCTGAGGAGACGGGGGTGCTGGGTGGGACAGCCACCCAAGAGAGGTGGACACTCACTTGGGGACGCCCTCGTAGGCATGGTCATCCTCTTCTTCATCCCCTTGGTCGTCCCCCGACAGCTCCTCCCCCTCGCTCAGCAGACTGGCCACACGCACAGCACGTGGAACTAAGTTCACTGGAGGCTCCTCCTGCTCCACCAGACCCACTCAGAGTCATGCTTCCCTCCAAGCCCCAGATAATACCCCCCCAGGGGCTGCCACGCCCCTCCTGTCCACTCCACTCCGGCCCCACACAACTTAGCACTTTCACTTCCGTTTCCTCACACTCCCCGCTTCCCACTGGCAGGCTGCACAGGGGCCCAGGGAGCCAGGGCCACACCAGCCCAGATCTGAGACAAAAACCCAAACAAACAGAAAGACTCAGGATGGAGAGTGAAGACACTCAGAGGGAGGTGCCACAGGAACACAGAAAGTGAAACAAAGACAGTGGAACAGATGCCCTGAAACAGCTATGCTCCGAACACCAAGGGAGAGAAGAGGCCACACACAGCCACCCAGATGCAGCTGAAGACTGGGGCTGGAGCCACAAGCAGACCCCCCAGGTTTCCGGCCCAGCACTGGGTCTTGGGACCCTGTGCCTGACCCCTGACCCTTGCATGGCAAGACAACGAGAGTTCCCATGGAGGGAACTCTCCTGGGATGGTTGCCCATGCCCTATCGAGTGGTCCCCAGGGCCTGAAAGGCAGCGGGCAGCCCCCCCCCAACACTGGCAGAAGATAGCCCAAACCCTTGCCACCGCCTGCCCCACCTTGGTCATCGCGCCAGCTGGGGCTCCTGGCCCCTCCCCTGGGGCCTCATCGTAGTCAGAGTCATCTGGGGAGAAAGATCGGTGGGGGAGGCTCAGAAGCAAGGGGCCTGGCCTCCTGGCCCCCAGGCACCCGGGACTGGCATCACAGAGGCCACCCTCAGCCCAAGAGAGACACCCCATGGCCTGGCCTGCTTAAAAAAAAAGAGGCACAAGGGACAGGAAGTGCTATTTATACTCTTAGGGCCGCACAGGACGGCACTGGGGTGCCTGGACACCACAGGGAGGTCTGAAGGGCGGCAAGCTTGGGGGTCGGGGTGGGGACTGCCTGAAAAGGGCTGTAAAAGGAACATGAGCAAAGAATCAGGAGAAGCAGATGATCTGAGGGGCAGCAAACCAACCATGAGCACGGAAATACCCAAGGACTGTGAACCGTGGGCAATGCAGAGAGTCTGCCACGTGCCCACGCCAAACAGTCAGTAGGCCAGACAGGTGGCTGCTGTCTCTCCTTGAGAAGGAAGAGAGGGATGCTTACCTGTGCAGGGCCACACGGCGGGTCATTGGCAGGGCCCAACAGAAAGGGGAACACACACCCTGTGTCCTCGAAGACACCTCGGGGGCCAGAGCCCAGGCCGCCCACCCAGGGCCCGGGGCCCGGCTGTGGCACTCACCGAACTCTGGGAACAGGCGAGGAGGCTTTGGGGGAACCTCTGGGGGGCTGGGAGAGGGGGGCTGGGCAGGCTCCCGGGGGAAGCTGTCCGGGGGCTCCTCGGGTTCTGGCTGGGGAGAGGGTGACGGTGGCGGTGGCGACGACAGTAACTCCTCCTCCTCCTTGCAGGGAAGGCTGGGAACAGACGGAACATTGGGCAACGAGGGATCAGTCAGCTCAGCACCGCTGAGTCACCAAGGGCCCCGAGAGAGGCAGGGCCCGGCTCAAACCCACGGCCCGGCTCACCTGAGCTCCGCAAAACTCACCCACTCCCCAAACTCAGACGGGCCCTCCACCCAGCCCCCCTCCACTCATCACCACCACCCTGCCCCCGCCCCTGCCCCAAACGCTGCAAGCCCCCCAAGGCCTACAGCTTGGCTGCATCCCTGTGACACCGTCGCCTGTCCCCAGAGCTCCAGCTTTTAGCCACAGTCTAGAAGAGGAAGGCAGACCAGAACAGGCGTGGGTGATTTACATCTTAGCCTGGGGAGACAGGGAAGGCTGGAAGACCTGAAGCTTGAGCTGAGTTTTTAAAGATAAGAAGTCACTGGTTGGCAAACAGCAGGGGCGGGGGTGGGGGTGGGGGAATGAAATGGGCACTGAGGCCAAGGAGCAGATCAAAGCCTCAGAAACCAAGTCCTGAGGCCCCGAGTTGTAGGTCTCTCTCGTCAAGACCACCTTCTCTCTCCTCCCAGACACAAATGCTCACCACCCGCAGACGCCCACAGACCTCTCCAGCTCGCCTGATCCCACCGCACTCCTCTGAGCACCAGCTCCTCACCTCTGCTGTCAGCCCCTGGAGCCCTGCCCTGACTCCCAAGGCCAGGTTCGAGGTCCCCGGGTTCCCACAGGCACAGTGCTCCCATCCACCTGCCTCGGCACAGATCGCACTGCTCCCTGAAGGCTGAACGCATCTCTCTCTGGCACCAGAGAGGCGGCTCTGAACTCTGCCTCAGCCCTAAATTCTGTGTGTCATAAGTCCCTAACTTCTATGAACCTCACTGTCCTCTTCCGTAGAGCGGGGACTGTACCTTCAACCTGGCGGGAGGAGTAGAGGATTGACCAAGTCAAGGAGTGTCATACAGGAAGCACAGGGACCCCCAGCTGGCATCTGCGCCCTGCAGCCCTGGCCCCACCCACCGTCTGCGAACGTCTAGCCGGGCCGAGGAGGAGCACCACAGTGCACGGAGCACGGGCAGCTTTCCCCTCCGGTGACTTTCAGCCTGGCCGATTGCCCAATGCTCCAGGCAGTGACTGACAGTGTGACTACTACAAAAGCAAGGGAGGGCTGGGGTGTGACCATGACGCTGGCCTTTCCTCCTGCTGCCGCCTCTCCTGGGAATACCCTTCTCCCTGGTCTCTGGCTAGGGAACACCTACCCTCCATTCACTCCCAACTCAGGTTCCCCTTCTCTGAAACCCTTTCCTGACACCTCCCGCATGCTCCCCCAGTCCCTGCCCGTGTCCAAATAAAATGTTTAAGTGTCTCCCTCCTTTGTGCCAGGCTGTGCTGGCATCTGAGCCAGAACCTGGCCCCCGAATCCACAGTCTATGTGCTTCTCAGTACACGTGGCTACTTCCATATCACCCTGCACTCAAATTGTCTCCTCTTCTCCATGTGCGGGCAAGGAATGATGGAAACTCTTCCTTTCTGTGTGAGAAGCTGACCTCCGCTAGCTTCCTCCCTCCGTTCCCCTAGAAACCTGCTAAAGGTGGCACATCACCGAGTTCCGGGCCAACACTGCCTTTGGCAAAGGCGGCCGGAGTGAGGAACTGCACTGGGCTGGGAGAAACTGTTAAACGGTCTCCACCCAGTGAAGAAGCAGGAGCTCTGGGCCTCTCTGAGTGTGGTGGCTGGTAGCTGGGCACACCCCATGCAGGGGCCTGACACCACACCCGTGGGGGGTTTAGAAGACATATCGGCCCCTTGGGGCAAGAATTTTTAAGTCAGGGTGGCTCCAACACCTGTCCACTGTGAGTCTCAGTCCCTCACCCCTGAGCTGTCCCCTGAAAGGCCACAGAGAATGGCTCCTGGGCGGCTGTGTGGACAGTGGCAGTGACGCTAAGAGGACCCCAACAGCAGAGGAAAACCTGTCAGTGGCCTGGTGGCCAGCTGATCCCTCCCTATATGCTTCTCGGGGAATCTGATGCCAAGTGGGCGTATGGTGGTCTTGAGGGCATCAGTGTTCAGCTGGACCTGAGGAGACCCACTGGTAGGTACTGCCCAGGCTGTCTCCCCCACTTGACCCTGAGTCTCTATAAGGCAGAGGCTGCACTGGACTTGATTCTTTATCCCCACAACCCGGTACAGGGCCTGGCTGAGTCATCAATAAGAGCATGTTGAATGTGTGGATGAGTGGGCAGACAGACGGACGAATGGATGGACAGAACAAGTGGATGAATGGATGAATGGGCGGACAGGTAAGTGGATATGGTGTCCACGGGGAAGGGAGGAAAGCAAAGGAAAGGAAAGGAGGAATGATGACCAAGAGACTGAGTCCCTGCAGGCATGACCTGGGGTATGGCCCCAGCTGGTCAGGTACAATGCCCTGGGAGGCCCCTCGATGGGCAAAGCAATCTGTCACACACAGCCTCCCAGACTCCAAGGACCTCGCCCCTCCCCCCCAACCTCACCCTGTCGCCGAGGGCCAGGGCTGATGAGCTGAGAGCAGAGCTCCCAGCGGTGGGGCCAGGACCAGTCAGGCTGGTGCAGGGGAGATGGGGACAGGTTCTGCCCCTTCTAGCCAGGCAGGGCTGAGTGGGCCTGGCTCCCTGACCTCCCCCAGGCATGAGGACCAGCACTGAGGGGAAGGTAGTAGCAACAAAGCCTCCTCTGAGCCCAAGCAGCCTCGGGCCTCCTGCCTCTGGCTCCCAGTCCTCCCCTGTCACTGTCCCGATCATCTTCAAAGGACCTGACCATCCGAGGCCTCCCCAGCATGTGGGCTCCTGAGGCAAATGCCACACTACCCCATCACTAAGGTGGGCCCAGCACTCAGCAGGGGATCAGTAAACAAGTGAAGACCTAGATTAATTCATTTGTATTAACGTGTGTACGTGTTCCTAGCCATCTTCTAAGTACTTCACATGAATTCATTCATTTACTCATCACCAGAACTCTATAAGGTATGGCTTACTGTCCTCCCCGCTTTACAGATGAGGAAACTGAGGCTCGGAGACACAAAGTAATCTGCCCTGCATCCCGCAGCTGGAATTAGACTATCCAGGTAGTCTGGCACCGCAGCCTGAAAGCTCAACCACAGCCAGGATCTGAGGGCTTCTCTGAGGCCGGCCCCTCACACCCCACCCTGACTTGAGATCTAAGCTGCTCTGGGGCTGACGTTTGGTGCCAGAGGGGATGTGATCACAGCTCTGACGACTGCTGTGACCCTGGAAAGAAGGGAGAAGGGGACAGGTGCAAAGGGATCTTCTTCCGGCAGAGCCTTTACAGGAAAAAGACTGTGTGCCAAGATGGTGGGAGCAAGGGGATCCTTCATGAACCTCCATACTTCATTCTAGCCACCTCCTCCAGGAAGCCTCCTGGCTGACCCCTGCTTGCCTACCACAGGGAACCAGGCCATGCTGAGTCAGGACTGAGCCCAGAAAAGGAGAAGTGGAGTCCGGATGGTACAGCATGTGGGAAAACCCCAGGGGAAGGGGCAGAGGCTACAGAGTGCTCTTTCCCCAGCTGGAGTCCTGGCCATGCAGTGCCTGCATCTGATTCCTCCGCCCCAGCTCCAGCTCCAATCTGCAGCTGAGGCCTCGCCGGGATGTTTCCCACTAACCTGTGACCAACTAGACGAAGATATCAGCCCCAACCCTAAGCATGTGCTCAGCAGCCCTACCGCCAAGCTTGTGCTAGAACAGCTTCCTCTTCCTCATTGCCCTCTCTCTACCATCTCAGTCCATGGAAAGCCCATCTGTACTCCAAAATACAGCTCAAGGGACCTGGCCTCTAGCAGCCTCCGAGATACCAATCTAGAGCTGCTCTCCCCCTGCCCCCACCCTTGGCTCCCCTGCTCCTTCAGCCTCTTTCTCCTCTATCCAAGTGACACGTGGACCCATCTGCTCTCCCCTCTATGCCCACAGCAAGACTGGACACTCATGGACAGGAGTTGATCCACCCCAGTCTGGGCCCTCAGCCTAAGGTTTGTCTCACTGGATTAGGGCAAATTACACAGAGCCGCCCTTACACCTCGGGATTGGGGCACATGTGAGGGACCCAAACCAGAATGGGTAAGAGCAGAGGGATCACACACAATTGATTGCATAAACCAGAACATTCCTGAGGGTTAAAAGAGGCACTGTTAACAACCATGTCAGGGCACAGGTGTAAACAGGGCCCGTCTTGGGCAAAACGAGATGTGCAGCCACTCCTGCTAATAGAGCTTTGGAGCCAGGCGGACCTGGGCTTGAGTTCTGGCCTGACCACTCAGAAGTCTGCGACCTCACAAAGCAGGTCACTTCATCCCTGAGCTTCAGTTTCCTGTCTGATCTGCTTCCAGGGTTATTACTGATTGCTCAGGAAGGAGAGCCACTCCCATATGTCACCAGCACAGATTTCTCACCCTGGCTGTCGCTGAAGGTGGCTCAGGCCCCACAGGCTGGGCCAGGAACCCACCTGCTTCAGAGCCTCCTTTTCCAGGGCGGCGCTTGGCTCTCCCTTCACATCTTTCTGTCTGCATCAATCTCTGGCAAAAGGAACCAGGTCTCACCACAAGTGCAGGTGGGCCACAGAGCAGGGCGATCTGACTACCTCAGGCTGGCCTTGAATTCTTCTCTCACTCCATTCCAGCCATCCTTGCCTGAGCTGCATTGCACAAATGCATACCTCCAGGTCTTTGTATGTGCTGTTCCTTCCACCTAGAATACCCTTCCCTGTCCAGCCACCTCCTACTCCTCCTTTAAGAGATTCAAATCCTCTTCCACTTTGTGCCTCTTCTCATGCCCCAGGCTGGGTTGGAGCCCTCTCGGGGCTCCTCTAGCCTCCACACTTCCGGTCACTCAGTAGAGTTGTGTCTGGCAATATTTGCTTCACTGAACTGAACAAGGACCAAGGACCAAGGACCCAGGCCTACACCCTGTCCTGGAGTCAGGACCTTCTCCCTAGAGCCTCACACAGGCCTCAAAGGGACCCAGGCCAATCCTAGCCCCTGGACTCCCACCAGTAGGGCTAAGAGATGGGGTAAGGCCCAGTGATCTGGGCACCTCTGTCTCCTACCCTGACCTCCCCTCCCTACAAGGAAGCCTTCCCAGCTGCCTGCTTCCTCATTTGGTCCCTGGCTGCACAAGGCCCAGGCCTTAGTCCTTCACTTCTTACTTCCTCCACACAGCTACCCCTGTCTTTCTTTCCCCATTGTGAGGTCCAAAGGCCACCGCCTCCAGCATGGTTATGCTCTGTTAACTTCTGCTCAGGCCACAGCACAGAAAACCTTGCCCAGCACTTCACTTGCTTAGACGTGGTATCTGTAGCTTTCTCGCATGCTGTGAGCCTCCTCAGACCGAGCCCTCTCCATGCTGCAGCGCCACCCAATGCTGAGGGGGCTTCAGCAAGAATGCTGAGTGACTGAGGGTCACCATCCCCTCATGTGCAAATCACCGGAGAAGGTTAGCAGTTCCCTCACTTTTCCATAGAGCAATGCCCCATTAACCTGGCATCTATCCTTGCAAGTAAGGCTTCACCCAGCTTTTAGCACTTCTCCCTAGAACAAGAGCTACTACTTGCTAAGTACCCACTATATGCCAGGCATTCTGCTGGGGGCCTTTTTTCATTTAATCCCCGCAATGACCCAGATCATCAATTTCACTGTGCTCAGACACGACTCCTCCTCCAGGAAGTCCACCCAGCTGCTCCCCTCTCTAAGCTCACACAGCCTGTTGAGCCCTTCGTGGCTCATCTACCACCAGGTCTACCACTGAGCTTCCTCACAGGCCAGCCTTGCTGTCCGGGCAGGAGGAGGCGGAGGCCTGGGTCTGCCATGGTAGCTCTATGTGCTTCCCAGGCCTGGTCCTGTGCTGCCTCCAGAGGGTAGCAGGGGGAGGAAATTCAGCCCTCAAGGAGCTCACACTCTACTGAACCCCTTACCCCATCCAAACTGCCCAACCCAGGCTGGCCTGGCAGGAGAAAGTGCAGACACCCGCTGAGCCCTGTGGAAGATGAGCCAAGGCGGCAGGGCTGGGTGCACCGACAGGACCTGGTGAGAGGCATCTCTATGTCCCCAGTGACCCAAGCACAGGGCACAGGGCTGCTGAGTGCATTAGAGAACCACAGCAACTGGGGGGTGGGGAGGCACTGACCCCCAAAACACAGGCACTCACCACACTACCAGCCCTGGGGAGGAGGGGTAAGGACCAGACCAACCAATTGCCAGCCCTCCACAGGTTTCCCTGTCATCCTGAACTGGGGCAGGGGGTGAGGGGTGGGAAGGGCAAGGGTGTTCAGGCAGGAGCTGCCCAGAGCCACAGCACCCTTGAACTTGACTTTGAGAGAAGCCCATGTAAGCCTCCTGAGAGAACCCTAAGTGGCATGCCGGGAGCTAGAACTGAGGAGATCAGCGCCAAGTCCCTAGAGGGCAGAGGCCCCACAGGGGAGCCATCTGTGTGGCTTGGCAAACAGGTTCCGTAGGCTCCCAGTGGACCCGGGAGACAGGCTTACGGAGAGATGGAAAACTGGAAAGCCCAAGGCATTGGGAAGGAAGAGGAAAGGGAAGAAAAGGAAAGAGCAGGAGAAAAACCAAAAATGTGGAAAAAGGGAAAGAGAAAATTTGAAGAGCAAAAAGAGGGAATGGGGAGGAGAGAACCACAGGAAACAGCGCAGAGGAGACAGGCAGGCAAAGAGGGGCTCCTGCCTCCACGGGCCCTCGGCAGGGGCCTCCCTCCCCCCAGCTGCCCCTCGCTCACCCTCAGATGCCTGCCGGGTCCTGAGGACTCCCACAGCTTTGGCCAGGTGGGGCCAGCATGTGCCCAAGTATGTTGTGTGCCTGCCCCGGCAGCTCCCGGCCAACCTGGGTTGGTCTAGCAGAAGCTTGGCACCTGTTCCCTGGGTGTGTCTGAGACTACATTTGGGTCCAGGTATGGCTCTGCGTGCCTGTGTCACTGAGTGCCTCTGATCACTTGTGTGAGCGTGTGTTTCTGTGTATAACTGTGGATCTGTCTCAGAGGAGTGTGTGCATGTGTATGTGTGTGTGTGTCTGCATCCAGCCCTGGTTTCCCTTGGCTTCCTGCTCTCCGCCTCCCCCAACCCCTGCAGCCCTGGTCAACACACACTTCCTGAAAACACTGACTGAGAAAGAGAAAAGTCACCCAGAATCCCCCGGGCCAGACACTTCCTCCCGCCCCGAGGCCGCCCCCCTCCAATCCCCACCCCAAGCTGGAATGGAACAGACCACCCCAGTGCCATCTAGCAGGGACTTACTGAGTGGACGCCCAGGAAGCTCTGGCCCTGGCTGGCCCCTCCCCAACCCCAACAAAGAAGCCTAGAGAGGCTGGGAAAGAGGCTCTTTGAAAGGAGCAAGTTCTGCCACGGCAACAAGTGATCAGCCTTCAGGAAGACCGGGGATTGGCTGGGCTATGGGGCAGTCAAAGGCACAGGTAGGAGGCCCTGCAGTGTGACTCTAGATGGCAGCTGCCCACTCCAGGCAAGTACTCCATCTTCCCCCGGTATCTCCAGGCATCCAGTATCAGGGGAGGAAACTGAGACCCAGATCAGCACAGGAAGGCTGATCGGTACAGTCACAGGGGTGAAGTGACCCTGGAACCCTGGATCATAACTGACCCCTGTGTCACTCTCAGGGAAGCAGGCTCAGAGGGTTCACATCAACGAGACTCGGAGCTGGGTAGACTGGGCCCCCAGGCCCAGAGCAGAGTCTGAACATCGGCTTCCATCGGCAGGTCTACATAACTCTGAGCAAATTTCTCAGCATCTCTGGATTCATCAGCAAGTTCCCTACCAGTCTGAAATAAGCCTGTGGGTAGCGCCTAGGCCAGACAGAACGGTGAGCACAATTCTAAGAGTCCTGCCCCAGCTGAAGCCAGGTGGACAGGACCCTGCCCCTGCTGGTTTTCTGCCTGTCTCCTCCGAGGGCCTCTCCCTTCTGAGACGTCTGGACTGACGCAGGTTGGGTGGTGGGACAGCACCTGGCGTGGTGAGCCTAGCGCCCTCTAACCCTCTCGTTCGGTGCCCCGCGGGCACTGAGGGCAGCAGCACAGGGGCTCACCAGGCTCTGTCCGCTCACTCTCACAACAGACACCTTCTCAGTGCCTGTCAGGTACCTGGCACTGTTCTAGGCGGTGGGGACTCAGCAATACAGAAAACCAAAAAGGCTCTCAGCCCTAATGGAGCTGACGTTCCAGGGGACTCCTCTTGACCTCACCCGCGCAAGCATACACATGCATGCTGGTTCACACCTGACGATACATAAATACCACACTGGCCACTCCACCACCCACCCAGAAATGAGCATTCAAAAATGGACTCACGCTGTTGGAGTCCCCACCCCAGGAGCACGCACGGGCACATGCATGTGCACAGGGGCCTGGGGAACTCACAAGGCACCACCAGAATGGTGAATCAGGATCACACACCACCTCCCTTAGAACCTGTCAGATGTGCAAATACAGACACATGATTCCCCTGACAGCGTGCACAAACACGCAGACCTAGGGGCGTGCAAGCACAAACTGGCCAGGCATGCCCTCATACGGAGTCACTATCTCAGGAATATACACATGCACACACAGCATACAATTCCCAGTTCCTCTGGGAGCCTGGTGACAGGCTGCAGTTAGGCAGAAGTGTTCGCTCAGCCACCACATGATCTGATGTAAGTGGCCCTAAGATAGAGTGAGGTTCCCATCACCAGAGGTTGCGAGTGAGAACAGGAAGTAGGACTTTTGCAAGAGGGGCAGGACGGGCCAGGCTGAGCAGTCTCCCACCACGCACCGTGGAGCCTAGGGTCACAGGAATGGGGAGTGAGGGGATGGGATAGCCAACCAGGCTCCATCCTGACTCCTACCCTGCCCAGCTTGCACCTGGTACACATATATGAGGCTCCCTCTGCCGTGAATTTTTCTACCACTTTAAAGCCTCTGTACAGCCTGGGAGCACTAGGAGTACAGGTGCCCACAATTCCCGACACCAGAGGCCCCAGAACACAGGAAGCCAGGCTTGCCAGTCCACCACCATCTGCCTTAAGGAATAGCCCCAAATTGTGAGGAGTAATTGTTTACGGATTCTCTCGGCATGGACTGAACTTCGGGAATGACCGTCTCGCTGCAAGGAGCCAGATTCCTAAACATGGACACATGGCTTCCCCCGCAACTTGGCTACATGGCTAAGTTCAAACGGGTTCTGAGAGCGGGGGCTGGCACCCTGGGGAGCACACAGACTTTTACTGTACCCAGCAAGTCTTCTGAGCTCAGCGGTCAGCACCAGAAGGACCATGACAGGCCAAGGAAGAAACCTGATGGGGAAACAAGCCCAGAGGGACAGCTCCTAACAGGAGTCACAAAGTTAGCTGGGCCTGCCCCAGGGATCCCGCCTTCTAAGCAGGAATCCAGACCTCCACCACTCCACTGGGGGTTTGCCTGTTCAGCCTTTGTGAACTCCCCATGAACAGGGCCCTACCTCCTTCCCTTGTTTACCCATTCCTATGCCCCCAGAGACAGACACACAGACACCGTCCCCCAATCCTGATGATGGAGCTGAAAGAAATACAAAGTACTCCTGCATGCAGGACAATAGCCACTAGAGGGCGGAGTAGCACCAAGAAACTCCCATCTCGGCTGGGAGTCAGGCTCCTCCTGGGGGACCCTAGCACCATCCCCAGTTACATGAACCAGGGGAAAGCCACAAACCCTTCCTTTGCTTCCACCAATCAAGCTTCAAAACACCACAGCCTGGCTTGCCTTCAAGGCCCCTTACTCAACGCCTCTCTCTGGCTGGGGAAAACCTCCCAGGCCCTCCCCACAGGGGCTCCCTAAGCATGAACTTGCCATAGATCTAGTCAGTGCCCCCCTCCCTTCTCTGAGTCTCAGTTTCTCTGCTTGAAAACAGGACACAAATCCCCCAGAAAGCTTGCTGCAGGGATCAAATGAGATCATGTAAGCAAAGCACCCAGCACAGCCCAACAATAATACAGGGGCCAGGAGACCTCTCACTGCACATGTTTTCCTCCTCCAAGAAGTCTTCCCAGATTAGGCTGACTAGGTCTGAGTGCTGCAATAAATCTCCATTACACCCCTGAACACATATCCAAGCCCATCTGGGAATGCTCCCTTCCTGGCTGGGCACCCCAGCAAAGGAAGAAAGGGAGGGCACATGTGAAGGAATTTTAAATGAAATGTCCACAGAAATAGGAGGAAACAAACAAACAAACAAACAAACAAACAAAAAGAATACCAGGAGCCAGGAGGGGAGAAGATAATTCTGAGGAGAGCAGGTAGGCTGAGGCCAGAGAAGCATCCCTAGGGTTTGGCGGCCTGTGGCAAGAGCAGTGAAAAGAGGAAAGACGGCGCACAAGCACCAGACCCTGGGCAGGCCCTGCTCCCCGACAAGCTCATCACCCAAGACTCCCCACTTTCTCCACATGCAGCCTCCTGACTCCAGCACGTACCCTCATCACCCACAGGGTTTCACACACAGCAGGCCCCAGCCTGAACTCTAGACTTCCTCCCGCACTAACTTCTGTCTCTGGGCCCCCAGATCAGTGATGGCACCGGTGTCCACCTAAGATGGAAACCTGGACACCCCCCTGTGACTCCCTACGACCTCTCCACTCACGCCCTGGCTGTCCTCAAGCCCTGTCCACTCCAGAAACCACGTCTCACTCTAGTCTGCCTGCTTCTCTCACACAGCCTGAGTGGGGCCCCCCCCACCCCCCCGGCCCCGTGCCTCATTCCTCTCCTCGGTCCTCTCCCAGCAACCTCAGCAGTAGCCAGAGTCATCCTTTTAGCACTCAGCTTTCATCAGAGCATTCTGCTTAAAACCCCGCAGGCTGCCCACCTGGCCTTCACAGCACATCCCACCAGCACCATCGACGAGCCTCACCCTCACTCGCCTGAAACTTCAGCCACAGCGTCTGCCCAGAGTAACCCAGAAGGTGCTTCCTACCTCTGAGTTTTGCACACGCTGTTCCCTCCACTGAACTGCCTTTGTTATTACAGTGCCCAAAGCCACAAACTCCCCTTCCACCCTCCAGGATCCTCTGCTTGTGTACCTCCCATCCGGGATGGCATCCACTCACCTCACAGGTGGACGGGGGGACCCAGTGCGAGGAGGCACAGGTGGAACACTTAGCTCTGCCAAATGCCGCTTGGCAGGCAGTGGGGGCAGCACAGGGTTTGGGACGGCTGTGGATGGGGCAGAGAAGCAGGCAGGAGGAAGGCAGCTCCTCCGGGGCGGGATGGGCGGGATGGCGGGTAGTCCCTCATCTTCTCCAGCTGTGGACAGTGGCTCAGGTGGAGTGGTGGGTGCAGGGGGTGGGCGGAAGATATGACGCTTCATGGGCACGGGCCGTGGGGTGGGGCGGGGGGCCGGGGTTGGGGGCGCATTGGCACGGAGCAGGCCAGCCAGGATGCGGCGGCGGTGGCCCGGCAGCAGCACACCCATGGCCACCAGGCGAGCATCACTGAGGCCTTGGCAATCTGTGGCCCGCACCAGTCCGTAATGCTCAAAGAGCCCGGTGTACTGCTCCAGGTGCAGGGCCTGCAGCCACTCAGCCACCGACAGTGCTGCATCCCCCGCCTCTGTCATGGTTCCTGGCAGCGGAGGCCAGCCAGCAGGGCTCTGCACAGACCTGGAAGAGACAGACGGGCATGGGTCAGAGGCAGTGGCATGGCCGCCCAGGTGCAGTTCCCCAACCAGCCTCCTTCTGTGGCTCTCCCATGCCATGGGCTCAAGGTCTGTCCTTGAGCTTTCTCCCCTGGCACATGGGGTGCCAGGCAAGGCCAGGTACTGCTGGGACTCTGGAAACATAGGCTTTTCCTTCTGCCTGAAACCAGCCACCCCCACCCCCACCCCTGTGGCCGCCTAGCACTCAGCTCATGTCTCCTCTAGGAGGCCCTCCAGGACCTCCTGAGTTGGTACCACCCTTCACCCCTATCCACAGCCTCAGCTACGCTGAGAGGCTGGCCAGTGTCTGTGTCTTGCACACACACACACCCTTCTGCCCCCTGCCAGACCCAGGCAAGGTCCCAATTCCTTCTGAGGGCCAGGTACCAGTTAAGGGCCAGGCAGAGTGGCTTAGTGAGTACAGTTGGGATTGAGAAAGATCACTGCTGGCCCAGGCTAGGGGCTGAGCCTCACCGCATCTGCATGGCCTTGGAGGAAGCAGGACGCTCCAGGAGGTGAGTCAACCCAGCACCACACAGTCTGATGTGCGATGGCCCTGTGAGTGAGCGACCTCTCTCACCACCAAGGAGGAAGAGGAGTGATGTATGGGAAAGGCCATTCATTCATTTGTTCATCCAAAATAGCCTTGCACTGGGCAACGGGGACTCGGGTCCCACCCCTGCACTCAAGAGCTCCTGGCCTGGCCAGAACCAAGAAACAGATGACGTAAAGAGATGATGATTAACAGACCAAAAGGGGAAAGTCACGTGATCACCTCCACAGACACAAAAGAGGCACACAGTAAAACTCAACACCCAGTGTACTCAAACAAGTAAAAATAGAATGGTACTTCCTTAAACCAAAACCCAGCATCTTGCTTAATGGAAAAGCAGTAGAAAAACTTCCATTAAAGTCACGAATGAGACAATGATATCCATTTCACTACTACTACTATTAATGTTATCCGCATTGCTCTGAAAGTTCTAAACGCCGAAAATAAATAAGAGATGGGGTAAATGCGGACAACTGTACTTGAACAATAAAAATGTTTTATTAAACATTTTAAAAGTATTTATTTATTATTAAGTAAATAAATAAGAGGTTATAAAGACTAGGAAGAGATAAGTGATCTATTAGTTACCAATAACATGAATTTTAAATTGGAAAACCCAAGAAGCTCAACTGAGAAACTATTATAAACAATAAAAGAATTTAGTAAAATAGTTGGGTTCAGAAGTAAGGTAACAGAAATCGATACTTATAACCAATAGCCAGGTAAAAACCAGGATGAAAGGCCCTGTTTACAACAGCAACACAAAATCTAAAACGCGAATAAATCTAAGGAGAATCGAGAATCAAAGCGAGCTCTGCAGGTGGGGGTGGGGGGCATCTGGAGGGTCACTAGGGGCGGAAAGAAGACCTGGACCGGCGGAAGCACACAGTACGCACTAGCACAGAAGACCGCAAAAAGATAGCAATTCTCTCTCATTTACAAATCTGCACAATCCTATTAAATACACAAAGAATTTTTTTTTTTTTTAGTTAGACAAGCTGACTTGAAAGCCAACGTGAAAAAACAAATAAGCGGGAAGATCCTGGAAAACCGTGGAAGTGGGGGTGAGAGAGAGGAAGGGTGATGGGTGAGAATCAGCCTCACTACCTAGTACATACAGCGTGTGAAGCGATGGTAATTCACACAGTGCGGGTGGCCCTCTGTACTTTCCATCCACAGCTGGGAGTCCGCAGACACAGAGGACTGACCGACTGTGTGCACTGATCTACGCTATTTTTAATAAGAGACTTGAGCACCCGTGGACTTTGGCATCACAGAAGGTTCTGGAACCCATTCCTCGGCGGTACCCAGGGGTGACTATAACTGTACATGTTACCAGCACCTGGACAGATAGATTAAACAGAACAGATAATTCAAAAACAAACCCAAATACATATAAGAATGTAGCATACAATGAAATGAATTCAAACTAGATGGACTATTAAGTTGTTGAGATACCTGTAGAGCAATCTAGAAACAAACTAAGTTGGACCCCTCCCTACCTCACAACTTAACTTACAACAGGACAAATTACAGAAGAATCCAAGATTTGGTTATAAAAAGAACCATAAACGGATTTTAAGAATCATCTCAGAGAGCGAAAGCCTTTTGGAAATGACACAGACCTAGAAGGATAAAGAAAGAAGTGAAAAATTCAACTATATAAACATCAAACATTCCCACATGATAAAAAACACCGTAAGCAAAGCCAAAAGATAAATGACAAACTAGGGGCAATCTGCCGTTCATATCCCAAACATAGTTTCCCAAAAACTGAAAATTGCCTAAAAATAGGAAACAGATCAATAACCTGAAAGAAAAATGAGCAAAGGACATGGACAGAGAAATCCACAGAAAGGAACTATAAATGGCTCTGAAACAGATGAAAAGAACTCCACTGCCCACACACAGTGGCGACAGGCAGGCTGGATGCCCCCGGGAAGGGCAAGGCCACAGCAGGTGGGAAACCCCAGAGCTGCTGCCCTCGTGCCCGGCCGTCCCTGGACGCTCACCCCACAGTCACACTGGCACACACCCAAAGTGACACTTACAGACAGTGTGGCTATAATGCTGTGCAGAATAACAAAAGGGCAGAGACCGTCAAAACATCCATAAAACAGAGAACAGTTAACTAAATTACAGTGCAGTCATACAGAATATTGAGCTGCTATACAGCATGAGGAAACTCCTCCAAAATATGCTGTTGATAAGTGACTAAAGGAAGGCACAAAACAGTGTGTATAACATTCTGCCTTTTATGTAGGGGAAGGAAACACCAAGGGAGAGGACAGAACAGTGCGCATCCAGTGGCAGATGTGCAAGATCTCTCTGAAAGATGCACAGCAGACCAGGCGATGCCGGCTGCCCGGAGGAGGGGGAATGCGGGCCAGCGGGCCGGGGGAGCAGGCGCCGAGCCAGGCTTCCCTCGGCCTGAGGCTGATACAACCCAGGGGTCCTCTTTAAGAAAAAGAATACCAAGTATCTTAATTTGTCATTTCACAATATATATATCAAATCATTGTTATAATGCCTGAACCTAATATAATGCTATGTGTCAATGAAATCTCCATTAAAATTTTTTTAATTAAAAAAAAAAGAATACCTTACTTTTGTACAGATTTACAAAACACACGACTGCAGACACACACGGGTGGGCCCCACCCTGGAAGCCCACCTCGGACTGGTGGGGGGCCTTTCCACTCCACATATTTTTCCATCACCTAAACTATGAAATGTATGAATATTTTTTAAAAGGTTAATGAGAGCCCCAAAGGAAGACACAAACAGAAATACACTGGATGTCTTGGATAGGCCAGCTCTCAACATAAAGTCATCGGTTCCTCCAGAGTCAAGCTACCTCTGGAAGAATGAGGGTGGAAGGAAGGGAAAGGGACCAGTCAAGGAACATGTGTGAACGACCCATGGACATGGACATGGACATGGACAAGGACTGTCTGTGGGAGGTGAGGTAGGATGGGATGGGCAGAAGACAGCAAAGGAGAAAAATTGTGATAACTGTAATAGAACAACAATAAAATATATATTATGAATGAATGAATAAATAAATGAATAAAATTTCCCGGTGGCAAAGTCTAAAGTACATGTAGCCCGGACTGGTGTGGCTCAGTAGGTTGGGTGTCCTTCTGCAAACGGGCAGGTTGAAAGATCACCAGCAGGATTCCTGGTCAGGGCTGGTTGCGGGCCAGGTCCCTGATCCGGGGCATGTGAGAGGCAACCGGTGAATGTTTCTCTCCCTTTCTTTCCCTCTCTCTAAAAATAAATACATAAAATCTTTTTTAAAAAGTTTAAAAAATAAAGGGCATGTCAAATGATACTAAAGATTTATCTGTAAGTGAAAAAGCAAGATGCAGAAAAGTGTTTTATGATGTAAACATCTGGGTAAAGAAAAAGAAAACATTTTTGAGAAAATGCTCATCATCCCTGGTTATCAGGGAAATGCACATCAAAACCATAACGGGCGTCACCTGACACCTGCTGGAAAGGCTGCTCTCAGAAAGACGAGAACGACACGTGCTGGAGAGCCCGTGGGGAGAAGGGAGCCCCGTGCACTACACTCCTGGCGGGAATGTGCCCTGGTGCAGCCACCATGGGAAAGAGCACGGAGGTTCCTCAAAAAATTAAAATAAGACTACCATATGACCCTGCAATTCCTCTTCTGGATATTTACCCAAAAACATGGAAACAGTTATTCGTAAAGACACAGGCACCCCTATGTTCCCTGCAGCCTTATTTACAATAGCTGAGACATGGAAACAACCTGTATGTCCACCGACAGGGGAAAGGGTAGGGAAGATTCAGTGCTTCTGTACAATGGAATGTTACCCAGCCATGAAAAGCATGAAATACTGCAATTCATGACAACAGGGACGGATCCTGAGAGTATTATACTAAGTGCAAAGTCAAAGAAGGACAAAAACTGTACAATTTCACTCACATGTGACATATAAAACAAGTAACAACTAAACTAACAAAGCACACAAAAACAGACTCAGCGATACAGACAGCAGAACGGAGGTCACCAGAGAAGGGAGGTGGCAGAGGGTGAACTGCGAAAAGGGGGCGAATATAAGGCAATAGAACAAAACTAGGCTTGGGGTGGTGAGCATGCAACAGAGCAGAGAATACAGATATCAAAATACAATGTTGTACACCTGAAATTTATGTAATTATAAATTATTATACAATTAACCAATGCTACCTCAATACCTTTAACTTTAGAAGCACAAGAAAACACAGGTGTAGCACCCATACACAGAAGGCCTCCGATGCAATGCGTAAGAAACTGCCTTTGTGGAGGAGTGGGCACTGGCAGCTGGGAAGGCAAGAGAGGGAAGGTTTCCTTTCACTGTACCCTGTCTCTTTTTAGTTTTGTACCATTTTTCAAAAACAGAAATACAGTTCAAGAGAAAATGTGATCATCTGGAATGAGAAAGACACGGTAACTCACCAGGCACAGAAGGAAATCAAATAAGCAGATACACATCCACACACCCACAGACTCACCCTGAAACCCCACCCCCCCACTGGACCCGCACCCCCCCGGCCTCGCCCACCCTTGGAAGCCCACCTGGGAGGCTCTTCTCAAAGTCTCTGGGCCTCACCCCTCTCTCTGCCTCTCAACCTGTTTTCAAAATGGGAAATGGGCCCTCAGGTCTTGCCTCCAGTAAGTCTCCTCCCTGACCTGTGTTGGGGCTTAGCCCACCATACCCAGCCCACCCCCCCCAACTCACCTGCTGGGCTGCCCAGGACACTGGTCCTCCCGGAGGGCGCAGCTACTCCGAACAGCAGCTCATCTTGGCCTGAGGCGGAAGCTGCAAGGACAATAGAGGAGAAAGTCCATGAGGCAAGGCCCTTTGGAGCTGGGAGATGCCAAAAGGAAGAGGAGGGCGATGGGGATGGGGAAGGAGGGTGGAGGGAAGAAGGCGGAGGAGGAAGGGAGAGAGGGAGGGGGAAAAGGCAAGAGAGGGAAGAGAGTGAGAGATGGGGAAGAGGGCAGAGGGGGGAAGAAGAGGGGAGGGTGCAGGGAGCCTAGTGGAAGCCAGGGCCTTCCGGTGGGGGGCGAGGAGGCCAGCAGACGGGCCTGCCCAGAGGTGCAGGCCTGTCTTAAAGGGGAGTCAAGACTCCTTATTGCCTGGCCCTCCCCCAGGACCAACGGTAGGGAGCAGGGAGCGGGCTGTGGTAGAAACCCCTGGCCTGGCCAGGAGGCTGGGCACGGCCCCAGGAAGACCCCAGGGGGGAGGCGCACACAGCCCCAGGACTGAGGAGGCAGTTCCCCACAACACAGGGCCTGTCAGAGAGGTGGGCGACCCTGGGGAGACCCAAGGAGGCAGAACCCTCTCCACTAAACCTGGAAGTCAGGGGATGGGGTAGGAACAGAGAGGCTGCAACTGAGGCAGGGCCATGAGACCACAGAGGCCAGGGGACAGGGGTCAAAAGAAGCATTCCCAGCCCAGAGAAGGAAACAAGCCATCCCTGCAGGCACACCACCAGCCAGCGAGGACTGCCGGGCTCTGTTTGGGAGGGGGGTGGGACGTGCAGGTCCTGGGCAGAGCCACCTTCCCTGCCACAGGGGCGGGGTCAGCGGCAAACTGCTAGGCTCTGCACGATGGCTTTGTAATGTACTAGTCAGGTATTTATCTCAGGTGGACTCAACCATTATCTCTCAGGACACAGCTAAAATAGGGGTATGTTTCAAAAGTGAATATTTTAAAAATAAATTTTAAGTAATTAGTACTTCAGAAAGAATTGGCAAAAAATGGCAATGCTACTCAAATGAGAATTTAAAAAATAGACAACATAAATAGTCCTTCCTGTATGCCAAGTACCTAAGCACTCTGTATCAATTTGTTTAATCCTCATAGCAACCGTATGAGGTACGTAACTTATACCATCAAGATAAGGAAACTGAGGCACAGAGAGTTTAAACAGCTTGCCCAACATCGCACAGTGAGGACAGGGGCAGTGTGAATACAGCATGGACCCGCAGAATGAAGTGTGCCATCTCAAACACACCCTGGAGACCACCGGTCCAGACGGACGCGTGGGTAAATGTGCCTCGCCTCCTCGCACAACCACAGCCAAGAACACAACTAGACTACAAAACGAGCACCACCCAGAACTGTCAGCAAGTCAAGTTGTGTGGAAGTCCAACAACCCAGGATTTTAAAAGCCACACTGGCACAGATGGTGGGAGTGGCGAGACACGGAGACACGCAGAGAGGTGCAGCGGTGTGGAGAGGTGTGGAGTGGAATGGAAAGGGGCAGAAACAGGGAAGGGTGGTCCCACATCCACGGGTGGGGATAAAAATCGGGAGGGATACCTCAGCAGTGAGGGATCCCAGCCCCAGACCAGCCCAGGGTTCCAGTGCTAAGAAGATAAGTCCCACAACTTCTGGCTGTAAAAACCAATGGGGGGTTGGGAGGCCAGAAGAAACTGCAGGATTCTCATGAGACTCCTCTTTTTTTATTATTTTATTTATTTATTTTTAGACAGAGGAGAAGGGAGGGAGAAAGAGAGGGAGGGAAACATCAATGTGTGGTTGCCTCTCACATGCCCCCTACTGGGGGTCATGGCCTGCAATCCAGGCACGTGCCCTGACTGGGAATTGAACCAGTGACCCTTTGGTTTGCAGGCCCATGCTCAATCCACTGAGACACACCAGCCAAGAAGAAACTCCACAACAGACTTAGGATTCATGCAGACCTACTAACTCTGGCATTCAGCACCAGGGCAACATCTAGAAGGGCACCTCTGGCATGTGGGCAGGAAGTGAAATGACTGACAACTGGGCAAGTGCGGGGGAGACAGCTTCCTCCCGGGCAAAATTCCAGAGACCAGGCAGCGGCACTGTCCTCTCTCCAAGCCCTCCCCCACACAGAGCCACAGAGCAGTGAGACAGGTTGCACCACCCTGGTGATTACCTAAGGCTCCGCCCCATACAATTTACAGGTACCTTTTGTATAATAGGCCATGCAACTAAGACAGGGAGTCAAAGCAGCTGTACCTAATACACAGAAACAAACACAGGGAAGGTGCCACAAGGAAGAGACAAAGAAACATGGCCCAAATGAAAGAACAGAACAAACTCCAGAAAAAAAACTAAACAAAATGAATATAAGTAACCTGTCACAGATCAAAACACTGGTTATCAGGATGCCCCAGGAACTCACTGGCTACTTCAACAGCATAAAAAAAGACCCAGGCAGAAATGAAGTTTGCATTAAGTGAAATAAAGAAAAATCTATAGGGAAACAACAGTGGAGGGTATGAAGCCAAGAATCAAATCAATGATTTGGAACACAGTGAAGGACAAACCATTCAATCAGAACAGGAAGAAAAAAGAATTAAAAAAAAAAGAGGATAGGCTTAGGAACCTCGGGGACATCTTTAAGCCATGCCAACATCTGAATTATAGGGGTGCCAGAAGAGGAAGAGCAAGAAATTGAAAACTTATTTGAAAAACATAATGAAAGAAAACTTCCCCAATTCAGTGAAGGAAATAGACATACAAGTCCAGGAAGCACAGAGAGTCCCAAACAAGAGGGACCCAAAGAGGAACACACTGAGTCACATCATAATTAAAAATGCAAAATATTAAAGATGAATCTTAACACTATGCCCTTTTCCTTTCTTGGAGAGTGAATAAAAACTTTACTCTCTACAAAAAAAAAGAGAGAGAGAATCTTAAAAGCAGCAAGAGAAAAAGAGACAGTTAACTACAAAGGAGTTCCCATAAGACCGTCAGCTTATTTCTCAAAATAAACGTTGCAGGCTAGAAGGGACTAGCAAGAAGTCTTCAAAGTGATAAAAAGCAAGCACCTACAACCTAGATATCCAGCAAAGCTATCATTTAGAATGGAAGGGCAGATCAAATGCTTTCCAGACAAGGTGAAACTAAAGGAGTTCATCATCACCAAGCTGTCATTATATGAAATGCTAAAGGGAATTACAGTATATAAGAAAAAGAAGATGATCAGCCCTGGCTGGTGTGGCTCAGTGGATTGAGTGCTGGCCTGCGAACCAAAGGATCACCAGCTCCATTCCCAGTCAGGGCACATGCCTGGGCTGCAGGCCAGGTCCCCAGTAGGGGACACTCGAGAGACAACCACACATGTTTCTCTCCCTCCTTTCCCCATTCTCTAAAAAATAAATAAATAAATCTTAAAAGCAAACACTTTAAAAAGAAGATGATCAAAATGATGAACATTAAAATGGCAATAAATTCACAACTATCAATCTCTGAATCCAAATAACAAACTAAGCAAACAAGCAGAACAGGAACAGAATCATAGATGTGGAGATCATTTGGAGGGTTATCAGCTGGGAGAGGGGAGGGGGACCACGGAGGACAAAGTGCAGGGATTAAGAAATACAAATTGGTGGGTACAAAATAGACAGGGGAGATGTTAAGAACAGTATAGGAAATGGAGAAGCCAAAGAACTTACATGCACAATGCTGGACATGAACTAAGGCAGGGGACTGCTGGAGGGAATGGGGGTACCAGGTGGAGGGGGGCAAAAGGGGAAAAATTGGAACAACTGTGATAGCATAATCAATAAAGTGTATTTTTTACAAAATACACACTGGAGCCCTGACTGATGTGGCTCAGTGGGTGGGCATCACTCTGCAAACCGAAAGGGTGCCGATTTGATTCCCATCCAGGCACGTGTCTGAGCTGCAGGCCAGCCAGGTCCCTGGCTGGGGACCTGCAACAGGCAGCCAATCAATGTTCCTCTTGCCCATCAGTGTTCTTCTTAGTACGGAAAAAAAAAACCCACACACAAGAATATAAACAATCTCAATAATTTTTTTCTACTTATTTTGTAATGGAACAATATGTTGGCTATTTGAATAAAATATATTATTAATATTAATTTCATGTTTCTTTTAACATGTACTAGAAAATTTTAAATTGCACTTGCCTCAAATTATATTTCTGTTGGATGGTGCAGCTCCAGACTCTTAACCACTCTGCTCACTGCCTCTCAAAAATGACAATTAACACTGACCGAGCAACTGAGCCCCTGCTATACAGGTTGGTTCGACGTGGACTGCCTGATGATGACCTCAACCCTGCTATGGGAATGACCAGGGCTGGAAAACAGGAAACCACTTCTGATGTGCAAAGGGCCCAGCCCCATCCTGGGCCTCTCTCAAGTTCCTACTCCTGCACCAGAGACTTCAGGCCAAGGTCAGACTCAGCAACTCCGCACTTACAACCCTCTAGGATAGCTCCATTCCAGACACTGGGAGCAGGAGCCAGACCTCAGACCTGCCCTCCAGGAACCTCAGGGGGTGGGGGGTGGGATCAGATATCACCCAGCCAGCAGAAACAGCCCACATGGCCCTCACCAAACCAGGGGTCAGGGAAGGCTTCCTGGAGGAGGCAGCTCCTTAAAAAAAGAAGTTTGGAGCAGTGCCCTGCTGAGCCATGCCAGAGCCTGAGGCAAAGAAAGAATCAGCAATACTGAACTTCTTTATTTAAAATTTGGATATTTTGTTTATTTTGGACTTTTTCATTTTATATTGACTTTAAAAAATATATTACTTATCTTGATTACTGAGTTCTTGTGTCCCCTTCCCCCACGGGTTTAAGCCCCTCAGCTGCTATGGCACATCACTGAGTTTCCACCCCCAGAGAGGCAGGGACCCAGTCAGAGGGGAGTGCTGTCCTGTTGTGACAGCATGGCCACAAGCTGGGGGATTCTCCTCCATCCCCATCCCAGAGACCCAGCGCTTGGGACTCAACACCCCTCCATTCCACCCTGTGCCTGCCTCTCCCCGTCTCCCTCCAGCCCTCCTCTGCTGTGCCAACCCGTCCTGCCACTGCTCAAGGCCTCCCACAGTCCCCGTGCCCTCAAGTCCAGCCACTGGGACTGTCATTCAACCTGCTCCAGCCCTGACATTTACAGATGCAGAAACAAACACCCACAAGGAGGAAGTGACTTGCCCAAGTTGCCTGTGACATACCCCAAGCCCCAGCCAGGCTAAGCTGGCCCACAGCTCCCTCCATTTCGGGGTGTTTTTTTTTTTTTGCATCAGGCACCAGCTTGGTACACAGGAGCCCCCAAAAGTTTCTTCACCTTCAGGTACTAACTACATATTGCCTCCTTCAGACAGTTCTCCTTGACTGCCCTTGGGCTCTTAGGCCTCAGAAACTGGGCCATGCAGCTCAGAATTGCTTCTATTCTATTTCTGGTTGTTCTATTTGTGGGGGTCTATCTCCATCCAACCCCTAACCTGGCCTGGGGTGCCCTGGGAGTCTGCACCCCTTTATGTGCCCCCTGCCTCCACAGTAGAGCTCAGGACCTGACTAGGCTCACAGAGCACTCAGTCCTGAGGCAAGTGAGGGTCATCTGGAGTCTCTAACCCTTTTTCAGGTCTGGCCGCATCCCTCTTGCTGGAGCCACAGCGGTCACCCTTCTGTCTCTAACCACCACTTTAACCCCCAAGGGCAGAGTTTATAACCCCCAAGGGCAGAGTTTAAACCCTTTCGCCCCTTCTCTGTCCCAGCCCAGTGTGTCCCCAGCGCCATCCCTGCCCACTGCTGAAGAGACACACCAGTTCTGACAGGCCAGCAGGAGGGCGGCCCAGAGCCTTCCTCAGGGACAGGCACACACCGTTTCCTTCATTCGCTAAGTGCTCACCTCGCACCCAGCCACTGCCAATTTCCACCTTCATCTCCGTCACCCTCATAACAAGCCCAAGGCCTGGTATTTTCACCCCATTTCATGGAGATTGTGTGAGATGAAAATCCACCCAGGGCAGGTGCTAAGGGCCAACAGGGCCCGTAGAGGATGTGACCACTGCCATCCGGTGAGGCAGGCAAGGCTTCCAGAGGGCACTCCTGAACGGGCCTTGAAGGGCACAGAGGAGCGTGCCCTTCCAAGCAAAGGAAACCACGTGTGCAAGGCCCAGGGACAGGTTAGGACCTGACAATGCAGCCACTGGGGGTTTCAGTGGGGCAGGAACAGAGAATGTGGAGAGACAGTAGTGACATGCAGAGAGGTTTGGAGACCCTCCCTCGGGTGTCCACACGGCCTGCTGACCACATGGATGACAGCACCTGGTGCATTCTGACCCGCACCAGTGGGTCTGGCCTAAGCCAGGGCAGCCTTGCAGGTCCTAAGTCCTTCCACACTCACTACTGGAGGCCCTGCAGCCAACACCCTGCCTCAGCTGCATCTTCAGATCGCCCCTCCACACTAAGCTGGGCTCTGGGTTCAAGGGAAGGCCCACAGTGTGGGGAAGAGGAGGGGAGGAAGGCAGGCTCAGGGGTCCAGACCTGAGACCTGAGCTTACCCACCCCCACCATTTTCTCCCCTGCACATCCCCCACCCCAGGCAGGCTGAGCAGGGACCCCAGCGTCCAGACCTCAGGAAACCCCTCAGAGCTCCCCACACAGGAACCGAGGGCCCCACCCATTCAGCTTTGGCCAGGCCACACCCCACCCATACCGCAAATGCACACCTCACACCGCCAACAGGGACACACACGTCCCACCAGACCCAGCAGTCACACGGATCTGCGTGCATGCGTGCGAACACACACACACACAGCCTTCATTCCCCACTCTCCCCACCAATAGCTGGACTTCGTACAACTGCACCAGAGGCCCCGATGTCCATTACTCTCCTCCCTCCAGCCCAGTCACCAGGGGATACCTATGGGCAAGGCCTCCCTCAGTCTGCAGGGTGTTCTCAGTACTCCACTAACAGAGGCAAAGCACCTCGGAGACACTTCCCTTCCAGATGAGGAACTAGGTGGGGCTGGGCTCCCAGCCGGAGGGTGCAGAAGGGGCTCCTGCAGCTTTGCAGAAGCCAGCTCCCCACAGCCCGGGCGAGGCAGCAAGCAGGTGCACAGCTGCCTGACCCCTGGGCCGAGAAGCCCATTTTCTGTTTCTCAGGGACTGGAGGCAACTGCAAACTGGTCCCAAGGAGGCCCCTGCCTTGCCCCAGCCCCGAATCTCTGCCCTGTACCAATTTTCTGCCCCATCCCATCTGTGTTGTGGCCACAGGCGTCCCAGGAGCAGTGGGGGAGGTCAAGAAGCAGCCCTCGGGCCAGCGAGGACTGAGTCGGGGGCCCCCAGGGCCTAGGCGCATAAAGAGCCACATCAGTGGCCTGGTGGCACCACTGGCAACTCCCTGGGCTCCAGGCCAGAGCCCCCTCCCTGCAGAACACAGGGCCAGTCCTGTTCCAGTCCTGGCTCCACCTCCTCGTACCTGAAGCCCTGTGCAAGTCAGGTCACATTCTGAGCCTCAGCTTCCCCCTCCACAAAGCAGAGCTGTCATCCAGATGACTGTGACATGTCACCAGGTGTGTACTAGCAGACACATTGGTCATCTGCTCTCTCCTACGCTGCTAAGACAGACACTTCCGGTTCCTAGCCCCAAGGGGCCCTTGGTGTTGATCTTGTAGCCAGGCTCTAGTCTGGACCCCCTCAGCACCCTGGAGCTCTCAGTTACCCCAGACACCAGTGACCACCACACCCTGCCTCCCACCTTGTTCTCCCGCCGGGGTTCAGGACCAGACACCCCACTATCCCCTGGACCTCTTCCTGGGTGGGCTCGGGCACCACACAGTGCTCATCCCACACTGAATTTACCAGCTCCCCTCTCCAGATAAAGCAAGGCTGCCTCCAACCTACACAGGGCCGCTGAGCAAATCAAAAAATGCCTCTTGCCTCAGGAGCCCCCCACACCAGGGCTCCCGGCAGGCACCCCCGGGTGGCGCACAGCATGCACACCCCCACACGGCAGGCTCGGCAACGGGCAGGGTATTCTAACCACCTCCTTGACCTGTGGACAGTAAATCGAGTTTTACCAATGACCAAAGGACATCAGAGACTACGTGCCTCCTGGCTGGCGTGGCTCAGTGGACTGCATGCCGGCCCAGGCCTGCGAACCCAAGGGTGACCAGTTCACTGTCCCACCCGGGCACGTGCCGGGGTCGCGGGCCAGGCCGCGCAAGAGGCAACCAATGGATGGATGTCCCTGTCGCACACTGTTTTTCTCCCTCGCTTTCTCCCTCCACTCCCCTCTAACAGTAAATAAATAAATAGAGAAACCTTAAAGCAAGAATAAGACTCAGCGACCGCAGACACCCCTGACCTGGGTCTCAGGACTGGCCCTCACTCTCACCCTAGCCCCGAAAGACTGCCACTTCCTGCAGCCTTCAGGCCTGTCCTGCTCCAAGTCTGTGCAGCTGGGAATCACTTTATAATTAGAAGACAAAATGAGAAAAGTATTTAAGTCTGTTAGAATTGAGTTTGTTCCTCAAACTGTCGTTACAGAGCAGCTTTGTGATTTTAGATACAACACGAACAGACCACCAAGAGAGCTGCTGTAAGCAAAACTGCCGGTTCCCTGGACGGGAGAATGAGAAACTGAGACCCAAAGCCTGCTCCGTCCCCTGACCGGCTCACCCTCCCAAAGGTCTAAGGCGCAGTTTATCAGGTCCCCGCACCGGGACCCAGGGGCAGGGACAAAGTGGACTTTCAAATGGGAAGCGGCTGAGATCCATCAGTAAACACGAGAGCCTCCGGGTCCCTGCGGTTTGTCCTATAACAGCTCCTGACCCTACCCCACATCCCCCCAAACCCCACCCAGGAGTCCCTCATGCCCGAGCCCCACCTGGAGAGGGTCAGACAGGGAGTAAGGCGTGAGGATGCAGTGCGAAGGTCTGAAGTATCTCGACTGCAAATAAACGACACTGAAAGTCACATGGTCTGGTTTCTAGGCCTTGTCAAAGAGCTGTGACATCTGAATCCCCCTCAGCCCTACCGTGGACCCCCCACCCCCAGATGGATCCCTCGGGCCATGCCTGGACTTTCCCCTAACTGCCGCCTCCTTACCACGACGCTGACACTGACACATCCCCTTCCTCTCCATCCCCACTGCCCCTGTCCACCGCAGGCCTCCCCAGTCCGCCTGGACCCCTCGGCTCTCCTCCCTGCCTCCTGCCCTTCCCCCACCCGCAGCCAGGGCACCCTCTAACCTACACCTCCAACCTGCCACAAGGCAGAGTCCTAACTGGAACCCTAAACCCACACCCCTGACTCACATCCACCTTTCCCCACGCCCCCCACCAGTCCCTCTTCAGGCCTCACCCAGGCCCTCCCACCTTAAAGGCTGACCCAGCCAGCCCCACAGCGCCTGTGGAGACCTGGGGCACTCCCACCAGGAGAGCCCCGGCTCTGCACTGGCCCTGCACTGGCCCTCTGCCCTCAGTCACAGACACACCCTATTGGGCTGGGGACTTCCCAGGTAGGGCAGGGAGTGCCTCCCCAACCAAAACTGCTGGCCAAGGGGAAGCCTGAGGTGTTCCAGGTAATTGCGGGAAGACCCTCCTCTGTGACCACTGCCCCCTTAACACTGTAAATAAGGCATAAACAGGAAGAAAGAGGCTAACCACAAGGGGGGTGGGAGTGCCCTGCGGACAACAGACTCCCAGGCAGCAAGAGTGGACAGTACCAGAGCCACATGCCAGGCCCCCCCGCCCCCCACTCACCAGAGGAGTTGAGGGCCATCCCTGGCCCTGACAGGGGAGGGGAAGAGGGCTGCTGGACTCCACCCTCTGAGTGACCAGGAACCTGACATGCACCCACCCGGGAGAGAGACTTGAAGGAGCAGCCCAGGAGAAGAGAGACCTGAACTCGTCCTCTCCCTGAGTGGCCCCTGAAACGGAGAAGCCGGAGCCGGAAGATAAGTGGCCCCACGCTGCTGGCACCTGAAAGGGGAAGCGGCTGTGCTGGTGGGTGGAGGTGACCAGATGGGCGGGGGCGGGGCCAGAAGGGAGAGAGGGAGAGGGGACCAGCCCCACCAGCCCAGTCTGCAATTAGATGTGTGACCTCAGCCTCCTCCGCCGGGTAATCAGACAGTGGATGGGAAAGATCCCGATGAGGCCCCGCCTCCCCAACTCAGAGGGAACATTCCAACCCACTTATCATCCAGCCTTACCTGCTTAAAGATCGTGGTTAGGGAGTGCTTACCACCTACCAGGCATGTGCTAAACACGTTACACGGATTGTTTCACATAATTCCCCCAGGGCATCCAAGCTTGTGGTGTCTCTGGCCCACAATGGAAGAAGAGTTGTCTTGGGCCACACATTAAATACACAAACACTAACAAAAACTGATGAGCAAGAAAAAGGTTTTAAACAGGCTTACTATTTTGTGTTGGGCCACATTCATAGCCACCCTGGGCTGCATGCGGCCCGCGGGTGGCAGGTTGGACACCCCTGCCCCGACAATGTTGGAAAGCGGATGGCTTGCCCAAAATGACACGAGCCAGAATCGGACCCACGGGCTGCCTGGGCCCTGCTTCCACTCCATCTCCTCAGAGGGCACCAGAGAGGCAGGGAGCGGGGCGGTTGGCCAGCTGAGAGGGCCTGGGGGGCCATGCTGAGACACTCGCCCTTGATGACCAGGCAACGGGACGCCACAAAGGGCGGCAGGGTGCCCCAGACCACGCATGGGGGGACAGGCAGGCAGGCAGGCAGGGGTTCCTCCTGCTGTGAGACTTGGAAATCCACGGCTCTTCTGAGTCCGTTTCGTCACCTGCACAACGGGGATTGTGGCAACTCCACTTTGCAGGCTTATGAGGAATAAATGTAGGCCCTCAAAACAGATCCCCAGTCTGACCGGTCGTCACTCCCAGGGACGTCCCACCTGCCCCAGAGAGGACCCCAAAGCCAGCACAGGCATGGCCCACCAGGCCGGCTGCTCCGTCCCTGCCGCCTCCCACCCCCCTGCTGTTACTCCACGCGCCCCACCTCAGGGGTGGGCCCTGGGGCTCCCTCTGCCTGGAAGGCTCTGGCAGCCACCGACGTGACTCACGGCCACGCTTGCCCAGCACCTGCTCGAACACAAGGCCTGCCTTCCACGGCCATCCTCCCTAAAAAGTGCCCCCACCAGTCCCCATCCCCCGACCCTGTGCCATTTCTCAGCATCCCACTCACCACTACTGGGACACTGTATTCTATATTTACTGTTCACTGTCAGTCTCAGCTGGAGGGCCGGGACACTGTCTCATTCACAGTTCTGTCCCCCGTGGCTAGCAACGCCCAGCCACAAGGAGAATGGAGGAATGGAAATCTACAAAGGCCTGGCTCACTGGGGTCAGGAGCTTGAGTTGGGACTCGGGCCTGTGACAAGGGTAGGGAGGGAAATGGTCGGCTGAGTCAGGTGTCAGAGATTCGATTCTGAGAGCCCTTGGCACCCTCCATGGCTAAGCCTGACAGGTATTTCTGCCTCTGAGGCTGCCCCAGCCACTTCCTGCTGTGCTGGCCATAAACACTGCTGGGTTGGGGGCCCCTTGTTCACAGGAGAAAGTGCTGATTCTCAGACCCCCAGAGCTGCCCACCCCTACAATGCCCCCCAGAGCAGGTCGGAACCACCTGGACTTCCAGGAGATTCCGAGACCAACACCCCCTGCCCCCAACTCAAGGCCTCTCCACTACCTGCCTGCCCTTTCCATAGCTCCCCATCACCCACGGGGGTTCAAAGGCCTCCACCCTCTGGCTCCTGCAGCTCACTCCTCCTCTCCTGTCCCATTACCCCCAGCCCCACTGCCTGGCTCTTTACCTCCAAGACTTACTTGGCTTGCACTATCCTCTCTGCCAGGACCTCCCCACCCCACAACCACCTGCTCCTTAGGCATGTAGGGACCACCTAGTCTAGCCTTTCCCACTTCCAGAAGGGGAATGGGAACCCCAGAGAGAGGCAAGAACACAAGCAGGGCCACCCAATAAGTCAAGACCAAGGCCTTCCCCGGCCCCACCCCAGCCCCCTGCTCCTTGAAAGAACCAAGAAGGGGAGCTTCTCTCAGGTGACTTCCCAGATACTGAAGCAACCCCATCCTCCTAGCGCGCTGGCCAGGTGGGCCCTGCACTGATAAATGTGGGTTTTCAGGCCACAGGCCGTAGAGGCAGGTAAGTGTCCTAGTTCACATCCTGGAACAGAACCACCAGACAATCCCCGGATCTTCAGCCTCCCTGGGCCTAGCAGGCCCATCTTTAAAGCTGAGGAGAAGACAGAGGGAGCAGGAACAGCCCCAGTCTGAGGGCAGGGGTAGGCCTTTCGCTGAGGCTGTGGCACCAAGCAAGAGAGGCCCCCGCCCCAGAGCTGGTCCGCTGTCCTCTGACCCTCTGACCAGGCGCAGTCTCCAGCCCTGCCCTCAGGGCAGTCCCTTTCCCCCACCAGGCTAGGGAGGCCTTTGGGAACACGTTGTTGCATTTTACCTGCAGACCCACAAAGCGGCCCATCTGGAGCAAGGGCCCCACTCAAGTGGGTGAAAGTTTCACCCAGCTCACCTACCAAGGGCTGCAGAGCCAAGAACTTCCTCCCCCTACCCAGCAGGACATCAACTGCTGGTCACACCCACACACAGGGAAAAGCACAGGACCTTCAAGGGCGTGTGTGGACCCAAGAGTGCACAGGTACGTGCGCGCGTGCGCGAGCACACACACACACACACACACACACACACACAGAGTGCCCCCAGAGGGCTGTGGAGTAGGAAGGGGCTCCTTGGGGCAGGATGGGGTGCATCTCCTTCACAGGAGGCAACAGGCCTCCCCTTCAGGGACAGGTCCCCCTCTACGCCCAGGGCTCTTTTTGGGCAGCTGCTGTGCCCACAGGCCCAGTGGGCACCAGAAGCAGCTGGGGCAGGTGCTGTGAGACACTCGAAGGCTACAGGGCTCTGGGCTCTGTTTGCTACTCCAACCCCCAAGACTGGCCCCGGGCCTGCCAAACCACATCCTGTCCCCAGAGGACTGGTTTTTGCCCAGCAGTGTGGCCCAGACCTTGCTCTGTGACCCAGCCAATCACCAGCCCTCCTGGGGCATTCCATCTGTCAGTCCTATCCTGGTATCCAGGAAGACAGTTCTACCACCATTGAATGAAAAGGAGGCCTGGCCCTGTCTGTCCCCTCCTCACCAGGTCCCTTGCAGGGCCTGGTTCTCAGATTTCTTGAGAGCAGGCAGTTGGGTATGTACGCTCGGGTGGTGAATGCACAGAGCACACACAGCCTGGAGACCGACTTGCCCCCCAAGCGGCCCTGAGGAACTCTCCAGTCCTCACCTGTGTGGCACCAGCTGGCCAAGGTGTGGCAGAGTCTACCTAGCTCTCAACTCAGGGTCCACCCTACCCGATTTGAGGGTTTGAGAGTCATACCACAGACTCATATGTGAGTAATTTGAGACTCATAGAACCTAGAATTTTGGAAATTTGGAAGCTGGGAATCGCAGGCACATAAAACCTTAGAATCTTGAATCCCTAACACCTAGGATCTGACTCAGAATCCTAAAATTGCAACTGCTCCATATAAGGAGAGGGAGGGTGAGAGTGGAGAGGCATGGAGAAGCCCCCCACCTCAATCTGCCTCACCTCTCACCTGCCCTGTGTAGTGGGTTGCTGTCCACACCTGGGGCTGATGGACCTGGGAGGTTCCAGGGGCTGCTGCTCCCTCCCTGAAGCTCCAGGGAAGCCAAGTCCACTGGAAATAAGTGACCCAAGGCCTCTCGCTGAGCCAAAGGTCAGGGGCATACCTACCATGGACTCCTGATTGCAGGCCTGACTGTAGGCAGAGCCCCGGCCCTGCATTATGGTAGGAAGGAAGGGAAGAAAGAGGGGGTGCCCAGGGGCAGGGCGATGCCCTCTGGAGTGGTAGGGAAGGGGGCAGAGGGGACTCAGGCACCTGGGGAAGAAATATGCAGTGGTAGCTCAGCCCTGCTGCTGCCCCCCCAACTGCCGCCCCCCACCCCCATCCTGGATGCGGACCCACCCCAGCATGGCCAGGAGGAGGGAGGCCAGGCTGCCCAGGGGGCTTGGGCAGTTGAGATTCCAGGCTGACCTCTGTCTCCCTGCCCTGAGAACAGGGATAAAAAGTGGCTGTGAGAGGTCTGAACCCTCCTCTTCCTACCCCCTTTGGCTCACAGTCTTGACCCCCACCACGAAGATAACAAGATAAGGAAAGGTGGAAGACTTCACCACAGCCTTCCCTCCTGGGGCGGGCTCTCTGAGCCCTGACTCCTCCTCTGGACCCCTGCGACCCTGGGCACCACACTCCTGACCACAGCTGGTCTCTGCTTCTTGCCCTCTTAGTTCCGGAACCATTTTTTCCAGGTTTGTTCAATTAGTCACTGACACCCAGCTGATCTCAGGCACCTTGAGCAGAATCAGGCCCCTGGTCTGGCCAGGAAGAAAGGCTTGGGCCATACAACAAGGAAGGTAGGCAGTGACTGAAGGCACCTCAGGGTGTCAGAGTCTCAGGAGGCCCTGATCAGGCCTTAGGCAGGGGGGTGGAATGCAGGCCTCGGAGCCCCCCGCCTGGCTCCCAGGCCCAGCTCTCCCCTTTCCTGGGCTGAATGACCACACATGCAAGTCACTTAGTCCTACTGATGTCAGTGTCCTCATGAACAAGATGGGCTCTGGGAGAACCGCTGCATTCAGCAAAGCCAAGCTGACAGGATGAGAGCAGGGAGCAGACCTCAGGGGGAGCTCATCCTAGGGCTGGGCCCACAGGAGCTGAGGGCTTGACAGCCGCCAGCTCAACCTGCAAGCAGGGGGCCCTCACAGGCATTCCATCGCCACAGCTGGTCACCAGCAATGTCACCCGAGCAGGTGGCCCTCCAGTCCCTGCCTGCCACCCCGACTGGGGTGGGACCCAGGGTGGGACAAGGTTTGGATCCCCTCTGGGCTGCAGTGTCTCCCAGCGCTCAGGGTTCTCACTCTGAAACAAGAGAAACCCAGGCTCAGGGCTCTACTATGGAGCAGATAATCCTGTGCAAATCACTTAACCTCTGCAGGCCTTAGTTTCCTCATCTGTGCAATGAAAATGGTAAATGAAACCATGACATGAAATACTTAGCTCAGTGGTCCTAGCACAGAGTGAGCTTCCAAGAAACAGTAGCTACCACTACTATCATTACTACTATTTTTTAAAGATTTTATGTATTTATTTTTAGAGAGAGAAGGAAGGGAGAGAGGGAGAGAAGCATCAGTGTGTGAGAGAAACATAGATTGGTTGCCTCTCACACATGCCCAACTGGGGACCTGGCTCGTAACCCAGGCATGTGCCCTAGCTGGGAATCGAAGCGGCAACACTTCGATTCATAGGCTGCCACGCAATCCTCTAAGCCACCCCAGCCAGGATTCACTACTACTATTTAATAATGTGGTTATAAAACTGATCGCTTAACTCCACATGCCCTTCCAGCTACTCGGATTGTCCCAATGGTTTAGGACAGATGTCCTGATTATGGAACAGACTTTTCCCTTCTGGACATACTCCAAAGGATGAGCTGGAGAGAAATTCCACAGGAAGGAAGGTCATGCAGAAGGCCAACCATGCATCGCCCTCCACCCCCAGGCTGTCCCTGACACCTGGGTCGGCTGCCTCTTTGGGCTATGACTGTCCACTCCGGAGCCCTGGTTGGAATGCACAGGTCTGGGGCCTGACAGGGGTGAGGTTCAGCGGACAAGCTGTCCTCTCTGGGCAGGGCCGGGGGCTCTCAGGAGTCAGCAGCAAGCCCTGAGCCTTATCAGTAGCGCACTTATAGGGGATCTCTGAGGACCCCCATATCCTTTTGCTGTTCAGACCATTGGAGTGGCCACCCTTAGTGCAGAACCCCTTCCTAAAACACCAAAGACCCCTCTGCACAGGGCCGTGGAAGGAATGAGTCTGGCCTGACTGGGACCAGAGGAGGAGTGACAGGGGCTGCCCAAGGGAGTGGATTCTGCTTCTGAGGGAGGGCCCAGTCTGCTGGGCTGAGGTCACACCTTGCTGCCTTGGCCACCACCAGGGGAAAGCCCCTTACTGAGTGAGACCCTGGACTGAGCTCACGGGGTGAGGTCAGACTAGGGAAGGGGAATTCAGGCCAAAGCGGTAAACAAAAGCTTGGATCCTGATTCTGCCTCTACCACTTCTTTGCTGTGACCTTGGGTAAGTGACTTTGCCACTCGGTGCCTCAGTTTCTTTCTCTGTAGATTGAAACCTAACTTCCAAGATTGTTTGGAGGATGAAACTGGTTAACATACATAAAGGTGCCTGCATCCTGGCTGGTGTGGCTCAGTGGACTGAGCGCCAAAAGGTCAAGGGTTCGACTCCCAGTCAGGGCACATGCCTGGGTTGCAGGTCAGGTCCCCAGTTGTGAGTGTGCGCAAGGCAACCAGTAGATGTTTCTCTCACACATCCATGTCTGTCTCCCTCTCTTTCTCCCTCCCCCCACCCCATCCCTAACAGATAAATGAAATTGTAAGAACAAGTGCAGCAGTGCTGTGTGCATGTTCACTGTCGCTGTCATTCCGGCTGAAGCCATTACTCAGCTCTGAGTGTCTTCCCCTTTTACTGGAGGTTCCAAGATGGGCCAGACTAGGAGTCAGGGTCAGTCTGGGCTCCCACCACAGCTCTCTGTGTGACCCTGGTCCAATCTCTGGCCTTGGCCTCAGTCTCCCCATCTGTGAAAAAAGCTGGGCCAAGCGGTCACTGACTGGCCATGGCCATATCTGCTCCAGCCTTCCTCCCACCTCATTTCCTCCTTCCTTCTCCATTTCCAGCTCCTGTCCTATTGCACACCCCCCCCCCACCCCCCGCCGCCACTGCAACAGAAACCTTGGAAGCCTAAAGCAGGTTAAAAGGCACAGCTGGTAGGCAAGGGGTACCAGACCTCAAGCAGCCCAGGGCCCATCCCAGGCCTCCAAGGGTTAAGATCCAGAGTGAAGGGGGGTGGGGGGAGGAAGAGGCAGGGTCAGGGCTAGAGCCCAGGGCCTGCCTCCCCTCCCCCTACCTTGGGAACAGAAGCTACTTGTTTTGGGCATCAGCCCGCTGGCTTTGAGCTTGGCCAAAGGGAGAAGGGGATGGAGAGGGGAGAGCCCCTTGCCCCTCCCCCCAACCCCAGGAAGAGTAGAGGGGACTCCCTTCTTCCAGCTGATGCCCTAGTACTGGGCTAGTCCATCACCAGACCCTAGGACTCTCCGAGGCCCCTTACCCCTCTGAGCTGACCCCTTCCCCCAAGTTCTGCCTTTTCTTCATTCAAATACTCACTGCTGGGGGCAGGATTAGACTCAGGCCCAGCTCCAGCCCAGACCAGGCTCTTTTCGGAGCATGGGCTTACCAGCCCATCCTGCAGATGGGGAAATGGAGGCTCTGAGGAACTGAGATGTCCAAGGGTGTGCAATCACATGGGGCATGGTAGCAGCACAGACACTGCCCCAGGTCCCAGACATTCCCTTAGCGCTGCAGGCCCCTTCCCCGCAGGGCTCCAAGGAGGCCCTTGCTAAGCTGAGCCATTACACAGCACTGAAAAGCTAGGCAGCAATAGGGCAGCCCACTTCTGAAGCCCCAAAGGATCTGGGACATTTGGAGGAGAGAAAACTTTGGGGGTGGGGGAAGACAAGCAACCTGCACAAAGGGCTGAGGCTTGATGTACAGACAAGCATGACTGGACCCTGACAGGTGACCGGGGTGAGGCTGGGACCAAGAAGGTAATGCCCCAGTGAAGCCTGGGTACAATCTGAGCCCCTGGTGGCCTCTGCCAACTTTCACCTCCCCAGTTGTCAGGACTCTGCCTGGGACAGGCCCCTCTTGCCCTACTCCAGTAAGCAAGTGGCAAATGGGGAGGCAGAGTCCCCAGGCCAAGGTCTGGCCAATCCCAAACCTGCCATGGGACAGGGGGTCAATTCTCTCTACACCTGGCCCCTGACACCCTTTCACACCATACCCATTTCCGTGCCATTCCTCAAATATTCCGTGCAAGTTCCTGCCCTTGCACAAGCTATGTCCTCCTCGGGAGGGTCCTTATCCTTGTGAATTGCCACGTAACTGCTGAGGACCATTCCAGTCATCTCCTTCCTGGACCTCCAAGAGCTCCAGTCCCTGATCCTCAGTGCCTACCTGCATCTGTCTTTGTGACTCTGCCAGTATCCTTCTAACCTGTAATGAGCTTACTGGGAGGTCTCCCCTAGCCTGGGCACTATCTGCTGTCTGAGGACAGGCATCCTGGGTGCCTCTGTCTGGACCTCAGTGCTCACGCAGTAACCCGAGTACCTCTACATATCTGCCTGACCCCGCAGCCCTCCCTGTCCCCAAGCCTGAGGATGAGGGAAGGCTCCCAGGGCAGGAGCTTTGGGGGATGGTGTGCATACGCCAGAAGCCATACGGTGATGGCTTTTAACCCAAGTTCCCCCAAGCACCAAAAAAACCTCTGGCCATCTGGGACTAAACACCCACACCATGCCCTGCAGGCTGAACTCCAAGTCTGCTCTCTCCAGTCCCAAAAACCCACTGCTGCCTTGACCCCATTCAGTGTGAACACAAACCTCCTTTTTCCAGCAATTGGGCCAGGTAGGGGCTCTTGGGAGTCCAGGCCACCATTTACTGGTGGGGAATTGGGGCGCAGAGACCGGAAATAGTCTTCCCAAGGTCACTGCCCAGGTCCTGGGCACAGGGTCGTTGCCATGTGCAGAGCTGTAGGGGTCTCCGCTGTCGACGAGGTGGGAGCCTTCATTTCACAAATATGAAAAGCAAGGCGTCCAGGGAAGAGCTGGCTCCGGATCCCGAGAGCCTTCATGCCATAGGGCTGAGGGCTGGAAGCTCCCGGTCCCGCCGGTTCGCCCTCTTGCCTACAGTCTGACCGGACAGCGCACCTTGAGGAGGCGATCCCTATCCCCACCACTGAATAGCAGAACTGAAAACACAACCCGAAACATCCGCGGAAGTAGGTGCCGGCACAGAATTGTCGCGGGGCCTCAGCGTTCCCTTCTGCGGAATGGGAAACTCCGGGCCACACTTGGGGAAGGAGCGCAACGGGGAGGTCCCGGCAACCACACTGACCTGTTCTGAGCGAAGACTCTACACGGGGACCCGGCGTTCCGGAGCAGCCACAGACTCATCCGCACCAGCTAACTCGCGGCCTCAGGCCGGGCGCGCCCACCCCCCCGGGTGCTTCCGTCCGCCCCACGTGACGCCCTAGGGAGGGGAGGGCGGGGCAGGGGCATGGACACGCCCCCTCTCTGACCCGGCTCTGTAGAGTCCCGGCTCGCCCAGCACTAGAAGGGTGTGTGTGTCTCGCTGGTTCCTCTTGCTGCTACTCGGAGGTCCGTTTCTGTATCCTGAGGCTCAGGTTCTATCCCCATCCCCACCACCCGCTGAGACTCCATCACTTCCAGAGTCTCCCGGCCTCTTGCTACTACTCTTCTGATGACTGTGCCCCAGCGGAATGAGCCACACCCCCCTCCCAGGAGCCCCCACCCCCAGGGTGTGAAAGACAGTAGGACCTAGGTCTCTGACCTTTTCTAGGAAGTCCTTCCCCACCGCTTTCTCTGAGGCTGCCTCACTTCTCTCCCTGGGCCACGCCCCCAGAGGCGGGGTGGTGGGGAACAGGCCCGCCCAGAGTGCCTAAAGATCCTATGGCTGAAGGCTGAGGCCTAAGGCCCTGGCACACAGGCACCTTCGCTGGCCTAAAGAACGGGATATTCTCTACCACTCTGCAAGCACACACACAGATGACGGTCCTGGGCAGGCATTCCTGGTTCCTGTGTCCGGGGCACTTTTGGGGCCACCCAAGCCAGAGATCTTACTCTACCTCTCCAAATGCCCTGTGGACACATTTGGAAGAACAGCCCTCACTGGAGTGGGACATGAAGGTTTACTCATTGAGATTGGGAGTCATTAATTTGAGTGCCTACACCTACTGCACGCCAGGCCCAGTGCTGAACAATTCACTCCTTTTATCTCAATCCTCCTCTGCTTGAAGGCAAAAATCATCACTGCAGGTTATGGATTAGAAAATGAGGCTCCAAAAATTTCCCCAACTTACCCCAAATTACAAAGCCAGTATTGGGCAAACCTGGGATTGGAACCCAAGTCTTGGTGAGTTATAGAATCTCCTGCCTCCCACTGGCCCTTTACTCTGCCCCTCCAGGAAAGTCCACTACTGCGTCTTCCTGACGAGGCTGAGGCAAGTCGCTTCCCAGAAGGGAAGACAGGGCCATACCTCGGAGAGAACTTTCTGGCCCCAAATTCATATCAGGTGCAAAAATTCTGGGGAGGGCAGAGCACAGGGCCCTTCTCCCAACCTGACAGCAGAGGTGTCCCTCAGGCAGCAGAGGGCACCTGGGGGCCACAGAGAACAGGGGAGACCCAGGCATCCTTCTAGACTTCAAAGCATCAAGGTAGAACACAGGAACAAGGGCCTGGCATTCGACCACTGGCAGGGGATTAGGGACCCCCATCCTTTTTGTTACCACAGGCTGGAGGTCTCTCTTTTTTTTTTAATTGATTTGAGGGAGACAGACAGACAGAGGGAGACAGAGGGCAAAATGCCCACCAATTTGTTTTTCCACTGATTTACGCATTCACTGGTTGATTTTTTTTTATGTGTCATAACCAAGGATTGAACCCAAAACCTTAGCATATCAGGATACTGCTCTAACCTAATGAGCTATGTGGCCAGCCCAGAGGTCTTCAAAATGACCTAAGGAGGGCTCAAATAACAGGGCCTGGTCCCTTCAATGCACTGGAGTCTGATGACTCTCACCTCAACTCCAACCTCCCTCCTCCAGAACACGTTGCCCCAACCTCAGCCCTGTGGTGTGAGACCCAGGGACCTCTCCACCTCCCTTCCCTGATGCCTGGAGAGTGTCAGGCCCCCAGCCCATACACTGAACCCTGGGAGGCTGAAGGTCACAAAGTAGAACGTCCCTCCCCATGGACCTGAAGGTCACATGGAAGAAGCCCACCCTCTGACCCCTGCTGCAGGGCCTCTAAGCCAGATCTGCTCCTTCTCTCAGAGCAGTGAAAGACAGTCAAATAGCCTGGAGAGAATGACAGAATGAACATGCAACCAGGACAAGTGGCTAGAAAGAGTGAAATAATGGCCCAGCCAGTGTGGCTCAATTGGTTAGAGCATTGTCCTGTGTACTGAAGGGCCTCGGGTTCCATTCCTGGTCAGGGCACATGTCTAGGTTGCAGTTCAGTACCTGGTTGGGGCACATGCAGGAGGCAACCCATAGATGTTTCTCCCCCTCTCTGGAATCAATAAATACATATTTTAAAAATTATAAAAACTGCAGTGAACTACTGAATAGACACAAAGGAAACAGAACAACCCAGCCCTCCACTTACACACGGGGAGATGAGGGGATGCCTAAAGGCGCAAAGGTCAGGGGATCAATGAAAGCATTAACAAAATGAGCCGTAGAACAAGGGGGCCAAGGGCAGCAGGCTGGCTGGGGCAGGTGGGGAGCAGGCACTGCGACGAGCCGGTTGAGGCTGTGGGATTGTTTATTAGGGCTGTGCCCAGCCAGGCCACAGCGCCAACCTAGGCCTGAGCCCAACGTCCTCAGGAGGCGCAGGGGATGTGGGAGGGGAGAAAGCGCTGGAAGAAGATCTGCCACCCCCGGGCTCTGCCCGTCTTGTCTCAGTCCCTGTTGTAGTTCGGGGCTCAGGTGAGCGAGGTGTCGTCGTCGCTGCCCTCTCCGCCAGCACCACCCATCCTCTCCTCCCGACTCTCAGCCACTGCACTCTCGTCGATGTTCTCCAGTGAGTCCGCATGCTGCACCGACAGCTCCGATAGCGCCAGGCTTGGCAACGGGCTTTGCTCCGGGTGCAGCCACGGCTTGAAGTGAGGCTGATGCTTCTGCTTCCACTCAGGGTACTTGACGCACGCCTTGTACATCTTCTTCATGGCCTGTGGACCCGCAGCACTGCTGAGTCAGGTGAAATAGCGCAGAACAAGGCACGCCCATATCCCCTCCTCTGCTGCCACTCAGCCCCAGCTCTGAGCATTCAGAGTTCTTGCTACAGTTTCATAACCCCGCCCCCAGCCCTAACCACACCCCCTGACTCCCAGTCTCCATCCCTGACTCTACCCTTGTGGCCCCAAACCCTCTCCACCAACCTCCATACCCCTCAAAGTCCCAAGGCCACTCACCTTGGGAGCCAAGAACTGAGAAGATTTATTTACCACCCACTTGGGTAAGGAGCCTATGAGAGCAGAACAGGGTAGTTAGAAGAGAGGGGAAGAAGCAGCCTCAGGGACCTAGCCCCTGCTTCCACTCTGGGGTTTCCAGGGAGGCCACCCTCTTCTCCATAGGGGTGGGGGGTGAGACAAGTCCTACAAGACTTCATCATCCTCACTCCCTCTTTCCACCTCGGACCTAGGCCCTCAGGCACAACTCTATGTCCTGCTCTCTTCTGCTGAGCCCCAGGGGGCTGCAGGGAAGAAAACCACAGGGTCCTAGATAAGCACAGGCTATGCACGGATGGGTTGAAATCCTGACCCATTGAGCTCCTGTCAGTTACCTCCACTCACACTAACATCCTTCTCATACCCAGCCCCTCTATGGTGAATGGTCCGGATGCTTAGCCCCTCCTTTGCCTGTCCTTCCACGTCCCCTGCCCCAAGAAGCCTACCTGCTACACAGGCCTCATGGCTCAGCACCCCAGCCTGGCCTGACTTGGAATCCACAGCCCAGCTCTCCACCTTGTCTCATTCCCAAGTGTCCGCTCTGCCTCTGACACCCAACACACTCACTCAATGAGATGCTGGGGAGCCCTGGGCCTGGGCACTTGGCCCTCAGTGGCGTTCAGAGCATACCCAGGCAAAGGTGCTCAGGGCCTACCCATCCTCCAGCCACTCATCCATTCACTCACTCCACGTTCACTCCATGATACCCACCCTGGACCAGCCCTGGGGACCCAGAGAGGAACAGACTATAGGGGAGGTCCAACCGTACACCAACTGCTCCGCTAGAGGGACACAGGCCAACAGAGCAGGGAGCCGTGACGCCTCTGGGTATCAGACAGAGGAGGAGACACCTGAAGTAGCCCTGAAGGGATGAGTAAGGGAGGACAGGTGTTTCTAGGCTGAGGGACAGGTCTGCCTAGACAGGGAGATGGAAATGTGTGCAAAGGTGTGAGGAGGACCCAGAAAACTGGGAGGGGGCTTAGCCTCTCCACTCTGAGGGCAATGGAAAGTCACAGGAGAAATTTAAGCAGAAGAGAATCATGAGGAAATAAGTATTTTTGGAAAAATGCCGCTGGTAGCTGTACGGACAGACAAGGTGGATGAGTATGGAGAGGAATGCCAGATTCAGGAGCTATTTAGGGGTAGAATCAATAAGAATCGGTGACTAGGTTTGGGAGCTGAGAAGAGGGAGCCTTGCATGACCCCAGATTGTTGGCATAGGTGACTGCAGGGGAGACTCAGGAGAAGGGGCAAGTCAGGAGGGGAGATGGTGAGTTCAGCATTGGATACAGGGAGTCTCAGGTCCTAGAAGACATCCTGAGGGGCGTGTCTCGGAGGTCAGCGGCCACACACATCTGAGCCATGTGCTCAGCAGGCCGCAGAGCCTTGGGAGTGGCAGAGCCTTCTCAAGGGGAAGAGACCTGAGGCTGGAAGATCCAGGCCTCTGGGAAGGGCAGAGGTTGGGAACCAGCAAGACAGTAGCCAGCGAGCAGGGAGCAGGTCAGAGTGCAGGAGTGTGGGTACCCAGGAAGACAGCTCTAAGCTTCATCATGGGGCAGTGGCCACCACCTTAGCCCTTGCTTCTCAAACCACTGTAAAGTCTCAAACCTTGGTTCAAATGGTGTTTTGGATGTATGCCCCAAAATACAAAACAGCTCCTAACAGAGGCCTTTCTAGATCCCAAGGAGATCAAGTCCCATGCCCTGCAGTATATGGGGAGGATCCCATGGTAGTCTGCCAGGGCCAAGCCCTCACCTTTGGGGTCCACCTGGGCCAGGTAGGTGATGACGCAGCTCTTGGGCCCCGTGCTCTGGATGAGGTAGCCCGTCTGGATGGACACAGCCCGGACCAAGTCTTTTCGAGGTGGGTATTTCTGGGGATGGAAGGCACAGGGAAGTAAGACTCAGGGCGGGGGCAAAGGAGGTGTCTTTGTGAGCACATACACACACACAGTTAGTTCACACCCCTGGCGTCCACTCCAGGCCTGGCCCATTGCTGGGGTGAGGAGAAAGGGAGGAGTCAGACTAGGTCATTCTTACCCTTCTTAAGCTTTCCCTGTTACCCTTTGGGAAGACCCCAGCCTGGAGTCAGGGTTTATGAGCACACAGACAAGCACACACACGCATGTGCACACACACACACACACTCTCTCTCATCCTTGCCCAGACTGGCTGTACCTGCCCGTCCTGCCTGTCATGGAGATCGAAGCAGCCCAGCCTCAAGGAAAGCCGGGGAGCCCTGCCCTCACCTCTTGCTCTCCACTTTCCCAGCCAGGCCAGGCCAGACTCCATCCAACAAAATCCAGCCCATCCCACCCACTCACCCACAGTGATGGCCCACACTGCCCTCTCCTCAGCTGCTTCAGAGCCCCAGCAGGGAGACAGGACCATTATTTTCACTATATCAGAAGGAAACAAGCCCTGGCTGTGTAGCTCAGTTGGTTGGAGCATTGTCCTGATACGCCAAGGCTGCCGGTTTGATTCCCAGGCAGGGCACATACTAGAATCAATGAATGAATGTATAAATAAGTGGAACAACAAATTGAGGTGTCTCTCTTTCTCTCTCCCTCCTTCTCTCTTTCTCTTTATCGCTCTCTAAAAATCAAATAAAATTTTTAAAAAAAAGAAGGAAACTGAGGGCCCGTGGGAAGTCACAGAGAAGCCATGGCAGCAACCGGGGTCCTCTCTGTGTGCGAGGCCTGCCGGGCCAGCCCTGCCTGGCACCTTCCCCTGCCCACCCAGCAGGGAAGGCACATCAACTCACTGGATGTTTGACTGAGTAGTTCATAATGATGTAATCAGTGCCCATGGGGAGCCAGGAGCGGAGGGTGATGACATCACGGTTCTTCAGGGGCTTTGGACACCTCCCTGTGGAAGGCAAGGGACAATTCAGCCAGACCACTGGCCTGCCTGCCTGCAAGGGAGGGCACGGCAGATGCTAGAGCCACAGGGATGCCTAGTTAACTGCCATCTCCCCTGGACCAAACAGGTACCCCCCACACCAGACCACAGTCCCAGACCTGGAACTAGGAAAGAGACAGAGCACAACCCTCTCCCCTCCTGTCTCCAGCCATCCCTGCTCCTCACAACCTCACACAGTCCTTACCTTGCTGGCCTGGCCTGCTCGTACGTGTGAGTGTATGAGACAACAGGACTACTGTGGTGTGTGTACATGAAAACGTATGGCTGCAAACATGTGGCAGATGGCTGTGGGTCGTATACATGTACACCAATGTATTTGTGTGGACTGTGGACACACGAACATGGGAGTGCACATGTGTTTGTAAGTGTGCGTGTGTGTGGTGTGTGTACCCAACTGTCTGGCAGTGGACAAAGATGTCGAGGAGGGCAGCCCTACATCTCAGCACTCATGTCCCTGGGCAGCCTGGCCCTGGGAGCCATCACCAGGAGGGAGACGGGAGGAGGCAGCTGGGCGGGAGGTGGGGGCAGCCTGCAGGAGGCGGGGCAGTGTGCGGGGGCCTGCTCACAAGAGTAATAGCCCACGTCGGCATTGACTGTCAGGCGAGCGATGTCGAAGGTCTCAATGACATTGCTGTCCCACTTCTTTCGGTATTCAATGTCGTGTAGGACATCATAGAGTGTCTCGGCTGGCACATCACGGCACTCCATCCGGCACTGCAAGATAGACACGTGGGTTGTCAGGATCACACAAGGCTCAAAGCCCTGGTGCCAGGGGACCAGAGAGCAGATGGGCAAAGCAGAGAGGAAAAGAGGAACTAGAAGCATCAGTGACCTCTGAAGCCAGCATGGGCTCACCACTTGCTGTGAGTCCTGTCCAACCCTCCCAGAAGCCACCTGTGCCAGGAGACAGCAGCCCCTGTTTCCAGAGACTATCTCCCCCATCCTAGCCCCCACCAAACCTCCCCATTTGTCTTAGTTTCCTCCTCCAGGGAGCCTTCCTGAATTACCCAGCCAGATTTTCTGGACTCCCATACACTGAGTCTCTGTATATCTGTGCCCTCTTGGACCCTTGACCTTCACGGTTGGAGGCTCACAGCTGATTCAGCACAGAGTCTGGTATGGACACATGTGACATGAAATGAAAGCATGAAGGAACAAACGAATGCCTAAATGGCTGATTTCCTTCCTCTATGGTTCTTATCACCAGGTCGTACTATTTGTCCTCCCTTTTTTAAAATCCAATAAACATTTTTTGTTTTTTTTTTAAATTATTTTACTGTTGTTCAAGTACAGTTGTCTGCATTTTTTTTAAATTATTTTGATTTCTTATTACTTACTAAGCCTGTCTTCAAAGAGCTTTCCATCTAGAGGAGAAAAGAGCCAAGGATACCTTTTTTAAAATTTAGCCCACATAACAACTCTGCCAGACAAGAAATCCAAGGAGGAAACTGAGGCTCAGAGAGTTTAAGTGAAGTAACCTGCCCAAGGTCTGCCGGCTGGTAAGCGGCAGAGATAAGGGATTTACTCCAGATCACGTGCCTGGAAAGCGGGTGAAAACAGAACCATCTCAGGGTTCTCCATCCGTCGCTGAGGACAGACACATGGACTGCCAGGGACACGCCGGGCTTGGAGTCCCGGTGCCAGGGGGCCAGATTTGGGCTCAGCAAGAGGAAACTCAGTCCACAGCCTTGTTCTGTAATTCCTTTACCCGAAAGCCCAACCCCCAGAATCAAGTTCCCCTCAGCAAGGGAACAAGTTTTCTGGCAGTTTAGAAAGGTCTCTGGGAACTGCATGTTCAGACGGCGCCAGGGGAAGCACACACACTGCTTTCTCCTAAAAGGGCCTACACACAACCCTACGAGGGAGGGTTGCACCGCCTTGCCCAGAATCTCAGGTTAGGCCTTGGCACTGCTAACCATGTGAGAGGCCACAGGAAGGACACATCACCACCTACTGGGGGTTCTCGGCACCCGTGAACTCATCAAGCCCTGGACAGACTTCACCTTACAGAAGACACAGAGGACAGAGGAACAAACTAAGTGTCACCATGAGAACAAAACCAGGTGGTGAGGCATTCCGCAGGATCACTGGTCCAGTCTTTTCTACAGATTGTCATAAGGAACTAGGCTAGACTAAGAGACTCAGAGGACACAACAACCAGACAGAAAGTGTGGTCCTGGTGTGCACGCTGGCTGGGGCCCAACAGCTGGAAAGGACAGATCTGGGACAACTGGAGAAATGTGAACATGACCCGAATATTATATGTGCCAAAAACTGCTGAATCAAAATGGTGGAGATTGCTGCCTGAAAAAAAATATGCAAATCACACACCGGAATGCATGGTGTGATCTCATTTGGGTGGAGGGTAATAGATGCACAGAAAAAGCTCAGGCATCACAATCGCTAACGTGTTAACAGCAGTGATCCCTAAATGATGAGAATATGGTATTTATTTTGTTGGGGGTTTTTCCTGTTTGTATTTCTAATTTTCTAAAATGTATAGCACTGCTTCTGGAATAAAGGAAAAAATTTAAATAAAAACGTCCCCCAGGGACTTCTCTCTGGAGCACACCCACATCCTTCTCTCTCTCAGGCTCGTAGCTTTACTTTTCTTCCCTAAACTCTGAGGGTCCCTATGAGACTTGCAAGGGAAGCAGCAGGCAGCAGCAGCTTGTCCTGGGCTCACTCCCTGACCCTATCTCCAAGGCCCCTTTTCTCTGACCTGTAGTGAGCTTACAGCAGCCCCACCTCGACTTCCTTCCTTCCTATTACGTTTCTTGGGATTCAAAGCACAGCCCCACTGCCCAGGCTCTTCTGTTGCTTCTTCTGCCCTAAGCCCTTCCTCTATTTCACTGCCCCAAGCTTTAATCAATGTACTCGCAAAAAAAAAAAAAGTTCCCTCAGAGATACTGAGAGGTGCATTCACCACCTGCCAGGTACCACCCTAATAGGTGCTTTATATATATTACGGCATTTTACTCTTACAGCAACACTCTAAGGTAATAGCCCCATTTTAGAATTAAGAAAACCAGAGTTCAAGGACAGACTTCAGCCTGCAAACACTCTCCCTCTCTGTTTGCTCTCCTGCTCCATGAGGGAGCATGACTAGATCCAATCATGTAACAGCCTGGTTCCCGCCCTGTGTGGACCGCAGAAGAGCCAGAGATGAAACTGGGGCCTGTCCTCAAAAGGCTGCCAGTGGAAAGAGAAGACCTACTTGAAAGTGAGGAGGTTCCCTAAACTGCCCAGTAGGGGCACAGAGGAGGTCAGCTCCGTGGGGTGAGTGAGGGGCCAGGCTTCATGCAGAAGCTTAGTCTGGACGGTAGGTATCTGCCAAGTGGCCCTGGCAGAGGGAGCAGCCAGGGAGCAGGCACAGAGGCAGATGAGAGGGGGCCTGCAGGGAGCCGGATGAGCTCCATTCGCTCCATTCGCTCCAGTCCCCATGGTGTGGTATATAGCCCAACAGTCAAAAGGCCCCAGTTCCAGGTCTCCTTGGGGGAAATACGTGATTCTGGGGCTGGGTCAGAGTAAGTATAAGATGAGCCTGGAACACCTTATGGTGCAAAAAAGGACCTACCCACAGAATGCCAGGGACCTCGCCCGGAGGACACGGAACCAGCACGACGAGTTCCCGTTGGTTTAGGTGGCCAGCTCATCAGTGCGTGCCTGGCGCTTTCCCAGTGTTCGCTTTAAAGTGCGCGTCCTGGGAAACCCCTCAGACCAGGGCAGACGAGGACAGCCGGCCGCCTCCCGTGGGCTAAAGACGGGGCATCCAGGTATTAAAATAGATAATAATGATCGTAACAAATTGTATTCCAGTTAATAAAATAGGGAACCAAAGTATATACAGGTGTGAATAAATAAATTGAATGCTTAATCAGGGTATTTACATAGTTTCAAGGTACCTTCTCATCAAACACTGATACAAAGGGAAAATAAGTAACTTCATGACAGAGAAGCCTGGCAGATCCCACCTTAATCAAGCGATCAAAGAGAACGTCATAGTAACGAGCATCACTACTAACGATCAGTAAGTGAGCATCATCAGTGCGACCGGGTGCTGCGGGACAGGACACAGCGAAAAGAATACAGGCACCACTGACGCGGCATTTCTGCCAAAGATGGATAACCTAAATCTAATCATGGGGCAAGTCAGACAAAGCCAAAATGAGGAACTTCCACAAAATAACTGGCCTTTAAGTCAGGGTCATAAAAGTCAAGGAAAGACTCAAGAGCTGTATCAGGCTGACTCATGAAACTAACGAGACTAATGAAACCTGAGTGCGTGAGTGCCTGAGTGCGTAAGTGCGTGAACAGCGCGATGGGAGGGGCACAAGGAGGGGAGGGGCGCGAGGGGGAGACGGGCGAGGGAGGAGCCCGCAGAGGCTGACCAGGCATCACTGGGATATTCCAGACAACCTTCTAGTCAGCAGCCATGTGGTGGTCTGGGTGCCGCACCAGACACCCAACACGCCCTCACCCTTCACATGTGCGAGCGGTGTCATGCTTGTGCTGCAAAATAAAACCACTGAGGTGCAGGAGAATGAGCAACCTGCCCACGTCCGGCAGCCAGAAAGCGGCCTAGCAGGGATTCAAGACAAAACCAGACCTTCCTGGACTCCTGACCATCAAGGAGCACTCAGGTGTGGCTCCTGAGGAAACCAGAACTGCTCTGAATTCAAGTGGGGAAGTTGATTTGGCTTTGCAAGTCCTCAGATGTGTTATGCTGGACGGCGCATGCGTGGAGGGGCCATGCAGCAGGATGATGCTCTGTGGGAATGCCTCTTCCCTGAGGCGGGCCCCAGGGCTCCGGGGCCCAGCTGCGGCCGCTGCTGAGTGCACACTGAGTAGGGGCCCTCACGGCCGGGATTTTGCCCATTCTCAGTTGGGCCTTCGGACCAGAATTGTGGCTTTGGGACCAAAGGCCTCCCTCTGGCACAGCAGGCCGTGGGCGGAGCACGCATAGCCCCAAGACAGACTGGGCACATGTCAAGAGTCAACTCTGCATAACATTTTATCTTCAAGATACAGATGGAAACTTCAAAGGTTTCCCAGCTGGTGGCAGACTCTCAGGGAGGACAGCCCTGTTGGGGCGGGGCGGGGGCACTGGGAAGGTAAGAGTCCTAGCCGTGGTGGCCCTCCAGGTGGGGACACTGAGGCCTGGGTTGCGGTCTACAGAGCAGAGAGTGTCCGTGGGCTCCCACAACCCATAGCGACTGGCCTGGCTCCTGACCCAGCTCTTTCCACAGCCCCAGGAGGCCAGTGCGGCTGCGCCGCCAAGACCGGTAAATTACATCTAGCATTGTTCTTGCCTGCAGGGCCAGCTGCCACATCAGCAAAGACAAGGTGTAATTCTAAGAGGCTTTGGGATGCATGCATGGGGGTAGGAGTGAGTTATTGGAGAGCACCTGGTGGATGGGGCCCATGCGTGGAAAGCACATCCATTGGGCCCTGGGCAAGTCAATCACTTCCAGTGAATACCTGGGAGCTCCCCCTGGAATCCAGAACTAAAGGGGAGGAGCCACACTGGGCTACAAAGCCCTTAAAGCCTGGTTACAGCAGGGAGACTGACAAGCAGCCATTTCACAGCTGAGAAAACTAAGGCCCAGGGTAAATAGAGACTGTGACCCCTGTACTCCATTCTCTCCAGACCTCACAGAGGGGAGAACTGTTACTGCCTTGAGCCCCTGGTCCCACCCCAGCCCCCAGCACCCTGAGTCCCACAGAGCCGTGAGCAGAAAGCACTGGACAATCAAGGCAGGCCATTGGGGAGACTCCTGCAGACTTTGGGTCTGGCAATCCCAGGTTCTGATCCTCTCCTTGGGCACAAGATTTAACTCTCCTGAGTCTCAGTTTCCTCATACGAGAAATGGGGATACCTGCCCTGGCTGGTGGGGCTCAGTGGATTGAGCTCAGGCCTGCGAACCAAAGGATCACCGGTTCAATTCCCAGTCAGGGTGCATGCCTGGGTTTTGGGCAAGGTCTCCAGTAGGGGGTGTGCAAGAGGCAACCACACATTGATGTTTCATTCTTTCTCCCTCCCTTCCCCTCCATAAAAATAAAATAAATTAAATCTTTTTTTAAAAAAGAAAGAAAAATAGGGATAACTAATAGTACCTATGGCATGGGGATGTTGTGATTACATTCAATGAGATAATGTACATAAATACTAAAATATAGTAAAAAATACTCAAATATACATAGCAAATACTCAAAACAGGGTAACTGTTATTGCTCCTGTGGGCTCCCTCAAGCAGCAGTTCACCCTCCCACAGGCCAGGACTAGGTCACACGTGCGTCCTTTATTTTGTGCCCTTGGCACCTCTCTTGCCTCACCCTGGCCCTGCCCGTCCATCCATCCACTCACCACTTTTGGGAGTCCGATTGTTGCAGGCCTGCAACTGGGAAGCGTGGACCCAGAGACAAACCAGACCTGGGCCCTGCCCCAAAGGAGCCCCGACAGGTGGGTGGTAGGAAAGACACAGGCACAAAATCCCAGCAGAGAATGTGCAGTGTTGGGGGATGGCGGGTGGAGGTGAGGGAACCATGGGAGCAGAGGGTGAGGGAGTCTCAGAGGAGAAGGAGCTGAAGTTTCACAAGGGGGGAGGACACTTCAGGCAGAGGCTGGTGGGTTCAAAGGCCTGGAGGCTTCACTAAATATGTACAGAGCAGGGCCCAGGGTTGAAGCTGCGTCTCACTCTCCCCCTCCCCTCTCCCCCATCCCTAGTGGGCACTTCTCTGGGAGACTTCCTAACACTCAGCCTTAGAGGAGGGTCTCCATGGGAGGAGGGAAGGCGGGGCAGAGGTACTGCCCAGGACCCAGGGAGATGGCTGACCTGAGAGAGGGGGAAAGAAGTCAGTCAGGTCACCCCCATGGGGCTGTGGTACAGCCTTGAGGGCCAGAGGCCAGGGCAGTAACAAGCAAACTGAGACGGACAGGTGAACTTGAATCTGGCTCCCACTCCAAGACCTCACACAGCAGGTCTCCAGTATCCCTGCCCACGGGCTATGTGGGGCACACGGCATAGTCCCTCCCAAAGTCCCTCCTCCACCACAACTCTTTGGGTTGCACTGGGGAAACTGAGGCCAGAGAAGGGTAATGGGGTCATTTGGGTTCAACCCCTCAGGCTGTGCTGACTTCTCCCCATGCTGCATTTTAACAGTTTGGTAAAAGGAGTAACAGGCAATTGCCCTTTCCCAACAGAACCATATTCAAATCAGAGGAAGTCCTCCTAGGCACTAAGTAACAACTCAATCCAGCCCCAAGCAACAGCCACAACCTCGATAACCACTACCATGTGCTCAAGTCACTAATTTATTACCCCACAAAGGACACAGCAGCATGGACTGTGCTGCGCTGGGCTACGGACCCCACAGGGGCTAAAATTTAGGCCAGGTCACCTCTGCCAACTGTTACAGACACCAAACTGCATCCTGTGGAGAAACCATCTCTTACCGTCCCGGCACCCCCAGTGGGTGTCATCATTTCCATTTTACAGATGCAGACAGTGAGGCTAGAGGGTCATAATGACTGACGAAGGCCACACAGCTAAACAGTGGCGAGGCAGAGAACCAGAGCCTGCATGTGCCTGACCCCAAAGTGTCAGGACATTCTGCCACTTTCATCAGGGAGCAGGACTGGCCCGGCTGCAACTGGAGACTGTCTGAGCTAATTGATGGTTATTATGCAGTGCTCACTGAATTCAGAGGGTTTGCTCACCAGGGAGGTGAAGCCCAGAGGTTCTTCCTCTGAATGAGGTCACTGACTCCTTGCTCAGCCTTCACTGGATTCAAAGGCAGGGCCGCGCTTTCCCAACCCCCAGCATTCCCAGCTCTGCAGCTCTACCCCTGGAAGCCCCTCTGTGAACCTTTCAGCCATGGCGTTGCCCCGTCAGGCCCCACCAGGCCCCACAGGCTTACAGTCTACTCAGCAGTTCCAGGGGCTGTCTGGGTTGGACAGGCCTCTGCCCCGGCCACATCCTGCCTGGGGGGCCCTGGCTTGGGCAAAGGACTCTAGCTCTGCGTCCCAGTATCTCCATCTCTCACACGGGGATAATCCTCCCCTCAGAGTAGAGCTGTGAGGATTAAATGAGGCTTGGATGTAAAGCCTCAGCAGCTGCTCTTCCTCCAGCCCCAGCTCCAGCAGCTTTCCTGACTTCTCAGGCCCTGCTCAGGGGACCACATTCCTTATGGTCCCCAAAGGGCAGCCAAGATACACAGGGACAAGGAACAACATTAAGAACAACAAAAAAGCCCCCTCTCTCTCCACAGAGCAGACCAACAAGAAGCGGGTGGGTGGCCCTCTTACACCAGGGCCCAGCACAGACCCCCCTCCCTGCCCCCCACCGCCCCCGACACACACACCACCCTCCCCACCACAGCCAGACGCCGCACCCTCTCCTGTCCCATGGGGGCTGAGAGATGCTGAGACCAGCTCCAGGGACCCCTTCTCCCTGCCTGCCTCGGGTTCTCCACCCAGGGCCCACTCACTGCCTGCTTGCTGGCTTCAGGGCCCTCCACTCTGCCCTTCCCAAAGCCCACAGGGCCAGCACTGAGACAGGCTGATAGAGCCCCTGCCCCTGCTTCTGTGTTTCTGGGGCCCCTAGAAGGGAGACCCCCCTCAGACCTTCCTCCATGCCCTCCAATGTCTGGACAGCAGCACTCAGGCACTGACACTGGGGTCAGGGGAAGCAGTGGTGGGACGGGGGCAGGAGGAGAGCGGTCTACTGATACTCCCAGGACCTTCCTTCGCTGGCTCCTTTCCTATTTTTTCTTCAAACTTGGCCCGGCTGACCCCTGTCCAGGCAGCCTGCCCTGTCCCTAAATTATGCAGGTTGGGCTGGGGGACCAGCCCTCCAGCCCCATGCCTTGCTCCATCAGCACACACTGGATGCACCGATGCACCTGCAGTGCCGTGGCCCCTTGTTCACCCCCACATCCCCTGGGCCCCGCACAGCTTAGCAAAGACCTGTTGCCTCAACAGCAGACTGGACAGGTGAGCCAATAAAGAGACTGTGCCCGTGGGAGCTTCTCTTGATCTCCAGAGTCAAGAGTGCTGGGGCTATGGAATTCGGAGAAGAGTCAGCCTGACTCCGGGATGCTTGTGAAAACCCCTAGGGCATTTGAAGCTGATTACCACTTCTGCCATCATCCTCACAAAATGGGGTGCAGGGCTAAGGCATGTCTGAGACAGATCCAGGGGCGACCCCAGGACTTCGTTTTAAGATCTTTCATGGTTCTGATAGTTAAAGAAAAGTAAAGTAAAATTGTACTGAGGTACCAATTTATACTTAGTAAATTAGCAAAAATATATATAATACCCCCTGCTTGTGAGGGTGTGGTAAAACTGGTACGGTGAGTGACAGCAAATCTGGGTTTCACTATCCTGAAAAGTACTCTGGCAAATATATTTTTTAAGATTTTATTTATTTATTTTTTAGAGAGGGAAGGGAGGGAGAAAGAGAGAGAGGGAGAGAAACATCAATGTGCAGTTGCTGGGGGCCGTGGACTGCAACCCAGGCATGTGCCCTGACTGGGAATCGAACCTGCGATGCTTTGGTTCACAGCCCACGCTCAGCAAATATTTTTAAAGTAATAAAAATGTATCTTTCACCTTAGTTCCCGGGACCAGGACCAAAAATTTATACTCAGGGAAAAAATACAAAATAAGAAAAAGTACTGTTACAATATTCATGAGAACATTATTGTTCTTGTAATTAGCAAAATGCCTCGTGTGCTGGAGAACGACCCTGCTCACCACCCCCAGCAGGGCCTGGCTGAGTCAGGAATGACACGTGAAACCCACGTCTCCATGGTCAGTTAATATTGGATAAAGGGGGCAGGAGAATAAAATGGAGTACAAATAGCCTCTTCAATAAATGGTGTTGGGAGATCTAGTCAGGTACGTGCAAAAATATGAAACTAGACCACCAACTTACCCCACACACCAAAATAAACTCAGGATGGATAATAGGCTTAAATGTAAGTGTGACACCATAAAAGTCCTAGAGGGAACACAGACAGGAAAATCTCAGATATTCCACACAGCAACACTTTCACTGATGTGTCCCCTAGGGCAAGGGACATAAAGGGAAGAATAAACAAATGGGACCTCATCAAAATAAAAAGCTTCTGCATGGCTAAAGAAAACGATCGAAATGAAAAGGGAACCAACCATATAGGAAAACATATTTGCCAATGACACCTCAGACAAGGGTTTGGTCTCCAAAAGACAGGGTCTGGCAGAAGTAATGGCTGCTTGAGTGTGGTTGAAAAGAGTAATAATATGGGTATAATAACTTATAGTTTTAATTCGAACATTTTGCCTAAAATGGCATATGGTATGCTTGGATGTGATACTATTATGTCACAGAATTACATGCTTGTGATGTTGTGATTAAAAAGGGGCATTATTTGTGCTGGATATAAAGAACTCATATGGCTCAATACCTGGAAGACAACTAATCCAATTAAAAAATGGGCAAAGGACATGAACAGATACTTCTCCAAGGAGGATACAGAGGGCCCAGAGACATATGAAAGGATACTCAGCATCACTAATCATCAGAGAGATGCAAATTAAAACCTTAATGATACCACCTCACACCCATCAGAATGGCCATCATGAATCAACAAACAACAAGTGTTGGAGAGGTTGTGGAGAAAAGGGAACCCTAGTGCATTGTTGGTTGGAATGCAGATGGGTGCAGCTGCTGTGGAAAACAGTATGGAATTTCCTCAGAAAACTAAAAATGGAACTGCCTTTTCACCCAGCAATTCCACTGCTGGGATTATACCCTCAGAACCCTGAAACACCAATTCAAAAGAACCTATGCACTCCAATGTTCATAGCAGCACAATTTACAATAGCCAAGTGCTGGAAGCAACTTAAGTGCCCATCAGTAAATGAATGGATCAGGAAACTATGGTACATTTACACAGTGGAATACTACACAGCAGAAAGAAAGGAGCTCCTACCCTTTGCAACAGCATGGATGGAGCTGGAAAGCATTATGCTAAGTGAAATAAGCCAGGTGGTGAAAGACAAATACTGTATGATCTCACCTTTAACAGGAACCTAAAGAACAAAACAAATGAGCAAAATAGAACCAGAAGCATGGAAATAATGAGCAGACTGACCATGACCTGAGGGGAGGGGGAAGGCGGAGAGGGGGAAAGAAGGGGGAGGGTCTAGTCAGGGAACATGTATGGATGACCCATGACACAGACAACAGGGAGGGGACGACTATGGGAGGGGGGTGAGGGGGCAGGGGAGAGCCATGGGGGAAACATCAGGACAACTGTAATAACACAACAGTAAAATATAAAAATAAATAAAACCTAAACCAAAAGTTACAGAAAAGGATGACACATCCCCTCGAGAATTGCTGGCAGCTATGGAGGACTGTGGGCTCCCCCAGCGCGGAGGCAGGGGCAGGCGCCGAGCCGGCTCTGAACCCTCAAAACCCAGGACAGGCTTGGCAAGGAGCGGCTGCCAGAAATGTTCACGAATTAATAATCCTTCAGCAATGTGAGAAACTTTCACAGATGCAAAGTTAAATGAAAAAAGGAGAATATAAACCTCTACCTGTGCCATAGTCCAAACCAGCAGTCTTCAACCTTCCCATCTCATGGTACACATACACTAATTACTACAATTCTACGGCACATCAAGACATATATTTTTTGCTGCTCTGACAAAAAAAATTTTGGTTCACTCACAGCAGACAGCTATTGTTGTGCTGGCTGTTGTCATTGTCTTATTTGACAATCTCAGGGAAAAGAGGTCAGTGCCCCTGACTAAATAGTCAGATACTGCATGTTTCAAAAATTCTTGTGGCACACCAGTGTACGGCAGCACACTGGTTGAAAATTGCTGGTCTAAACTATGTATGAATTATCTACACCCTTGAATGAGAGCTAGAAGGAACACAGAAAAAGTTTTACACAGAAATTAAGGCTCTGGGTGATTTATTTTTCATTTTTGGATTCTTGTTACTGTTGATACAATATAGTTTATATAAGATACAGAAACTATATATGAATTTTCCTAAGTTTGGAATGTTGTCCAGTTGCCCTGGACAGGTGGCTCAGTTGATCGAGCATTGTCCCATATGCCAAAATGTCACAGGGGTGATTCCTAGTCAAGGTGCATGCCTAGGTTGCAGGTTCGATCCCCAGTCAGGGTCAGGGCATATACAAGAGGCAATTGATTGATGTTTCTCTCTCACATCGATGGCTCTCTGTCTCTGTCTCCCTGCCCCCTCCATCCTTCCCTTCCTCTCTCTCTCTAAATCAATAAGCTTGTCCTCGGGTGAGGTTAAAAATAAAAACATAAATAAAATTAAAAAAGAATATCCAGAATCCCAAGGTCCTTGTTCCCTGGACATGGAAGCCAGGACTCAGGTAAGATGGGGCCTGAGGCTGCCCATGCTGACGCTCAGTCACTCTGGAAAGGCTCTGCATCGCGTGGCCATGCTGGAAGTGGAGCCAGGGGGCTCAGGGCCCTTCTACCCTCCAGCCGGGGCACAGGCATGACAACCCTGGGCAGTCGGGGCAAGGACAGAGGGGAGCTAGGGGTGAAGGTTCAGGAAGTGGAGCCCTAAGGGATGAAAAGAAAGCAGACGGCACCCACATGTTAGAAGGAGGAAGAGACTCCTGGCAGAGGAGCTGACATGAGCCCAAGGCCTGGAACAGCCTCAATGGGATGGGGGAAGGAGAGGGCTCACACAGTTCCATGAGGTAACCTGAGTGAACTCGGATAGAGCTGGAGGAAACGGAGCTGTCCCTTGGGTGCCTCAGACTGTTCATCCTTTCGTCCATTCAGCAAATGTGAATGGTGTGCCAGCTCTGCCCCATGCTCCGTGCTAGGGGCTTTGCAAATTCACCAAGTCCTACCCTCTCAATTGCCTAGGAGGGAAGATTATGCCCATTTACAAACAATGGCTCAGGAAGGTGAAGTGGAGGAACAACCTGGAACCCACTGTGACCCAAAGTCTGCCCCCAAAGCTGTTCCCCAATAACCAGGCTCTGCTCTGTGGAGGACCAGGGGATCCCAGGCGGGCCAGCCCCTGGCCAGAGGAGGACTGTCCCTGGGGGTTCCACACTAGGGGCGTGGCTGTTGGGGCTGGCTCTGCCTGCAGTGGGGGCAGCCGGAAGGATACAGAGAGCACGTGTGGTGTGGTGGGCCCAATGCAGGGTCTCCTTCCCCCACCTCAGGCTCAGTATTCCCACTTGCAAAATGACTAGACGAGTCCTGCGGCCCGCTCTTCTGAAAAGAAGGGGGTCTAAAATCAGATACCCCCTGCCCTGGCCACTGTGGCTCAGTTGGTTAAAGCATCATCCTGCAACTGAAAGGTCGCTGGTTCACTTGCTGGTAAGGCCACATGCCTAGGTTGCGGGTTCAATACCCAGTTGGGGCACAGGCGAGTGGCAAGCGATCCATGTTCCTCTCACATCAGTGTTTCTATCTCCCTTCCCCTCTCTCTCTCAAATGAGAATAAAATAAACCTTTAAAAAATAAAATAATATACCCATAACCCATCTTCTCCCCAAAAGTGGGGCCTATCCGAGACTCTGGGGGGGCATGGGACGCTGCTACGTTGCCCCAAGACAGAGCTCCCTGAGTCTGCTCCTGGGTCTGCTCAGGCAGACCAAGCTGGGCCCTCTGCGGCTCTCTATCCAGGGCTAAATGACTCATGGCTGCTCGGCCTCCTTCCTTCTCCCTCCCCCTCGTCTACCTGGACCCCCATCCCCCAGGCTCCCGAGCAGCAGGCCCCAGCTCTGCAGCAGAGCTGTGAGGAACATCCTGCTGACGTCTCAGAAGCTGACCTCCTGGTCTGGAGCTCCAGCCCTGGGGGAGGTGAGGAAGCCAGACAAGGGAGGGAGAGCTGAAAAAAAGCAGAGAGTGGGTGGGCCTGGAAGAAAAGGGAGGGGGTGGCAAGAGACCAGAGAGATAAGAAAAGGCCAGGCTTACACACAGACATCAAGACAAAGACAAATTGGATAAAGGTCCCCCTGGGCTGCAGGGGTTCCTTCAGGGGTTCCAGTGGCCTAATGTCCCCAAACCTCTCTAATAAACTCCAGACTGCTTCTTCAACAGCCTCCTGGGGATCAGCCCCCGGACAGCGCACAGGCCTCTCATATGCACCATGTCCACCACTGTTGTCATGTCTACCCCAAGGCCTGCTCTGCTCGGCTCCACTCCCCTCCTGTGCCTGGAACCCAGGCAAGGTTCTGGACTCGTCCCCCACTGACATCCCTGGGACTCCACTCAGCCAGGGCCTTCCCAGCAGTTCCTCCTCACAACCCCAGGCAGGCCTCGCCATCCTTGCTTGGAGTACTGCAGACACATCCTCATCTCCTGGCTCCCAGGACTATCTGTCCCCTGCAGCCAGGGAGCTTTCTGAAACCCAGAGCTAATGATGGCACTGACTAACCTGAAAGACTCTGCTGCCTCTCTGCCTTCAGCAAACCCTCACTGCAAAGCATCCTCCTCGCTCTGGCTCTGGCTCCACTCTTACCCTCAGCCCATGCCTCTGCCCCTGGGAGTCTACCTCCCTGAGGGACCCACCAAGACCCTCTCAACTTGCTGCCTGGCTCCTGCTGGCCTCCCAGTCCCTCCCCCCAGACTCCTGCTGCCCTGGTCTCCCTCAGCCTGAGCTCTCACAGAGGGCTGTCACATCAGTCTCCCACTAGCACTGGAGAGCAGGGCCTGGGTCCAATATGTGTCTGGTCCCCAGCAGCAGCATAATAGCTGACAGGGTATGTGGGAGACATGAGAAGTTTGTTGAATGAATAAACAACTGGGACAGAAAAAAAAAATGGGGGAAAAGGATAAGGGACTAAGGCAAAGGCAGTACCATCAGAGACAGGAATAGGAAACATACCCCTCGGGGAGATTCTGAGACCCAGAGAGAGGCCCAGAGGCCAGGCCAGGAGGCTGGATGGGGGCAGGGAAGAAACCTCCGCAGAGTCAGAGCTGCACAGAGCAGGGGGCAGGAGCCACCAGGAGACAGCTGAGGAGACGTAACTGGATCAGAGACAGCTCTGCTGCAGTGAGGGGGTGTGACTCACACGCAGAGTAAGACCAGACACAGAAACACACACAGCTTCACACTCAGCGGCACACACACAACCTCACAGGAGCACCAGCATGTGTTCAATAAGGACACAGTCACCCACAACCCAGCTCCACACAGAACGCCCACACGCAGAAGGCCAGACAACCCCCATCATACTGTCCTGTCCTCAAAGCACACAACCACCATCTGGTGTCTTATTTACTTACTGCTTGCTTCTGTTTTGCTTATCTCACCCTCAAGATGTAAACCCATGACAGCAGGGCCTAATCTGTCTGGTTTGCCACTAAGTTCCTGGATATAACACAAAACCTGGCATATAGTATGTGCTCAATAAATATGTATTGAATGACTAAATGTTGGAGAAACACACAAGGAAATACCATCCCCTCTGGTTGTCAGGCTCCACCTCATCACCTCCCTGGCCCAATACCAGGTCCCACGCAATCTGAGAGAGTCCAAAGACTAAGAAGGGGAATCTTGGAGATGGTAGAGGGGATCTCAGGGAACCAGGGGAAGATGGAGGATGTGCAATGAAAGGATGAAATTAAATGGCCTGGGCACTGCATGGGTATTCACTCCTTCACTCCCCCTGTGTGTCGGGGTAATGTGGGGTGTACATGTGCAAGCATTGTTCTCCTGCCCCAGGACATAAAGATTCTAGAGACAGCACAGGTAGCAAGTACCTACCTGACTGCAGGGAGCCCAGGCTGAGAGGAAGAGAGGCAATAGTTAAGCTAAAGCCCCAGAGAACTGCTCCAGCTGCTCTGTGCCCCGTGCCACATGCCACCTGCTCCAGGCTCTCTTTAATGACAGGTGAGAAGAGCCTGCATTTGGCATGGGACCCACCACTAAATTCTGGACCCACTACTTGTTTCCACTGCCTGTGTTTCTGAAGCTCCAGGGGCTCCAGAGTATCAACGCCAGTCCAAGCATGCCAAGAGAGATAAAGGGAGGCACCTCGAGCCTGCCACCTGGTCTGAGCAGCTTTCCTCCCACCTGTTGCTGGAGCATGCGCATCTGCCCAGGTCAGGGGTCATGGCTGGAATAGGGTTTCTATCCCTGTCTATGTTGGTGACAACCTGGCACTCAGGCCTGTGGCCACCAGTCCCTCAGGAACAGGCTAGAGTGGCCCAGGGAGGTCCCAGATCCCCAAAGAGTGCCAGATGTGTGGGGTCACGGCGCCTCAATTCTGGCTCCAGGTGGCCCAGCCAGGCGTGGGGACGTAGGGGAAGAAATAAGACCCATCTGTCTCTTGGACTCCTTCCTTTCTCTTATCTCCTGAAACTTTAAAGACTTTCAACTGGAAACTGAGCTGAGGCTCGTTAAAATTTAAAAGCCAGAGCCTGGGGAGCTGGGCATGGAGGGCACAGAGCCAGCCTGGCGGCTGGGGGCTCTTCTAGCCCCAGGGGACACTGACTAGAGGCACCCACCCCACCCCCTGCCCTACTCCCATTCACAGGGTTCTTTGTCCCCAAAAGGGCACCAAGGGGGCTGCACATCCACACCTCAACCTGAACAACACTCCCCAATTGGCACACTGCAAAGGGCTACCCTGTGGCCGGCATGTCCCATCCTTTGTCTCTCCCAGCTCTCTCTCTCTGGATGCAATCCCTTGCTCCATTCCAGCAGAGCCTCCTTTAGTGCAGGCCTCAGGCCCTCTGTTCAGACGATACAGCAACAGCCTCCTCCTCCCACCGCATTATGTAAAATCCTCCCCTGAAACCCCAAGAGCTCCAGGATCCAAGTCCCAGGGGCCTTCCTTAGTCTAGCTCTCTCAACACCTCCAGCCCCAAGATCCAAGCCCCCCACCAGACACCTGCAGTTCTCCTAACGCACCGCCCTGTTTCCTGCCTCCTCCATATAGCTGTTCTTCTGCACAGCCAGCTCCCAGCACTATCAAACTGGTATGCCTCCTTCTCCACCCAGTTCAAAAGGGACCACCTGAGTGTTCCTTCTATGTGAAGTCTTCCCAGGCCCCCAAGGCTGATTCAGAGCCCCCCACTGGGTCTCCACAGCTCCCGTGACAAGTGGCTGCCGCAGCACCCAAATAGGGAGCTCCTTGAGCGCAGGGCTCAAGTTTGATTCCCCTCTCTGTCCCCAACCTCCAGCACAAAGCCAGGCAGAGGTGCTGTAAGTGAATGCCCACTAAATTTGTGAGTGAATGAATGAAAATGCCTGGGACAGGCAGGGCAGCACTGCCATCCACATTTGACAGATGAGGAAGTGAAAGCCCAGGCAGGGGCAGCAACCTGCCTATGGCCATGGGGCTGGCACTTTGGACCCAGTTTTCTCTCACTTACAGCCTCAAACTGACCCAGACACCTCCTCCAGGAAGCCTTCTCTAAAGCCTCCAGCCACTTCTGATCTTTCCCTTTCTGAGCACTGCTCCCCCACCCCCCAAACACACACACCTAAAGACTGGCAAGGCCTTAGCTATCTGCCCTTACTCTGTGTCCACAACCCCTTACCATGGCCTAAGGCCAGGATGGCCTCTACAGACCACCTGCCCAGCAACTTCCTGTAGAAATGGGGAAATTGAGGCCCAGAGGGGACAGAGGCCCACCCTGCACCTGAACTCACCTAATGCAAAGCCCTAAAACCAGACTAACTCCCAGCTCTGCCACCACAGATAAGAAAACTAACTCTAAAAGGTGAAATGACCCCCAAGGTCACACAGCAAAGACTGGGCTCATGCCCAGCTGGGTCCCCTCCAGGATGCCCTCCCACAGTGACACAGCACAGCAAGACCCAAATGAGCAGAGAGAGAAAGTTATGAGCCACGAGGTCCTGGAGACAGAAAGGCCTAAGGGAGCAGAGAGATCTCAGCTTTAGAGGTCTCAGCCTTGAACTCAAGGACCTGGGTTCTGATCCTGCTTTAGCCACTTTCTATTTGCCCTTGCCCAAGTAAATTCCTGCTCTGAGTCTCAGTTTCCACATCTGTTTGATGGGCTTAATAAGACCTATGCCACAGGACAGTTGTGAAGACACAGTAGAAAGACCAAACACCTGGCCCCACCCCTGCCCCCACCTTCCCCATGACCTTCTGAGTCCCACAGACTTGTATGAGTGAAAAGGGCCCTTGGAGCACCCCGATAGGACCCCTGACCCCCCATGTCAAAGGCAGAGAGAATAAGTGCCGAGAGCTGACAGGACTGCGCGCTGGCTTGAGAGCTTGGGTGGGGGGTGGGGAGCAGGTGGATAATGAGACAGGGCAGTGAGGGGCTACTGGAGCTTTCTCCAAGGGGGAAGGGGAGGAGCCATAGGACAGGAAGTCAGAGAAGACAGGTCCCCGCTGCCCAGCTTCCTATGGCAACAGGAACCTCAGGTTCTCAGCCGCGCTCCCCCAAGAGATCGCCCACCCCTACTCCAGCCACCGAGCCCCTCAAGACCCTTCCCACCGGGCCCACTCCTGCCTCGGGGTCTGCCTGCTCCAAGAGTAGACAGGGGTCACCTGGAATTGTCAACCCTTTCCCCACCAGGGTCGAAAACCTCTGAGGACAAGGGCCAGGTCTCTTCCTCTGTCTCTCTGTCTCTCTCCCACACGGCCAGCCAGGTGCCAGGCGAGGCGCGCAGCAGCACTGGAGAGCCTGAGCACAGCAGCACTGGGCAGGGCTGGGCAGGCCATGTCCCCTCTGGCTTTCCGTCCTCCATTCCTCATTCCATTCCCACAGGCCCCGGCACAAACACTGAATTCAGAGGCTCTTGGGGCCCAGAGAGCCCCATGACACAGAAAGACAGACAGCTCAGAGAGGGGCAGGGATGTGCCCACTGTCACACACACAGAAGAGGACAGCTCAGCCAGACACCAACCTCTTGCCCAGCTGGCCCCGACTGACTGACGGGGCCTCTGGACACCTGTCTCTCGCAACACTACGGGAGTCACAGGAAGCCTGGTCTGGGTGCCAAGAGACCTGGGTTCAGGTTCCAGGCTGCCCTCTGCCTTGGACCAGGATGCGTGTTCGACATCTGCCTCTGGGACAGGGCCTGACCTCCCAGGAGGTGGCGTCTGCCTTCTCTCTAGTGCCCAGAGCACAGCGCAGGCCTTGGGCCAGGCCGGGCTGGAGGCCAGAGGGAGGGAAAGGGCCTCCAGCAGCCCCTTCTCATTGTCCTGGCACCGAATGCCGGGCCCAGTGCCACAGTGGCATCCAGGGACCTCTGGAAACAGGGGTAGGAAGAGATAAGTCAGGAGCGTGGGGGAAGGGAGATAAGATGGAGAAAATCAATCAGGTAGACAGACAGTCGGATCCAGATCTACACACCCACCCCGTGATTACCAGTACAGGCCCAGTCCAGGGGCTGCTGGCTTTCCCAGCCCAGGGGGCGGGCGGGCCTAGAAAGCGCCCTCTGAGGGAGTGGGGGGAGCAGGCAGAAGTTCAACAAACACCTGTGATTGAGTTCCAGCCTCCAGGAGTGACCCAATCAGCTCTGGGACTTTGGCTTCAGACCTGCTGTGTGACCTTGGCAAGCCATGCCCCTTTCTGTGCCTCAGCTTTCTCATTTGTCAAAAGAGAATGGGATGAGAACACGGTGTCCTTCACATGGTAATTGATGGGGTCAAATGCCATAATGCTGACTAAGATGTGAGCCCAGGCAGAGAGGGGCAGGGGCTCTGGAGCCAGGTGGGCCTGGGTTCTACCCAGCTGCCCTGCAGCCTTAGGTCAATGTCATCACAGTTTTCTGCCTCAGTTTCTTTGTGGCACAGAAACGAGCCTACCACTGCCCACGCCTAGCCTGAGGGTACATTAGATGCTGGAGAAAAATGCTTGGCTCAAAACAGAGGCTCTTAGAAAGGGTATTCCTGAAATTTTAGGGGTGAGCAGGTCAGGGACTTCTGTCCATCTCCCAGAGGTCCACCTGACTGCTGAGGGGATCAGGAGTGGGGTACATGACACCCCAGTTCTGCCTAACCTACAGCCCCCCACCCTCACCCCACCGGAGGGAGCAGATCTGGAAGGCAGCAACTGGGAGAAAAATAAGACAGAGAGGGCTAAGCTGAGAGGCTGGATATCTGGGTTCCAAGCCCAGCTCTGCTGGAACTTGGCTATATGACCCTGGGCTGGCCCCTGTCCCTCTCTGGACCTCGGCGTCCTCACTTGCACCCTAGTGAGGGGGAGTCTGAAACAGGGGATTGCCAAGGGCCCTTAGGCACCTCCAGTCTCTGCTCAGTCTGAGAGGGAAGAAGGGTCAGTGTCCTGGCTGCTAGGGAGGGTGACTGCCCCAACCACAAGCCCGCAACACCCTGATTTTTCCAGGTCCCCTCCGCCCCCAGGGAAGGCTATTGGATAAGTCTGAACTGTAGTGGTGGTCTGGCCCCCAGACCATCAACTCGAGTCCTGAACCGGGCTGGTTTATTCATTAACCAAGGCAGCTGGAGGAGGAAGCTCCACCCTGTTGACACAGGGTGGGAGTACCAGACTCAGTTCAGATCTTCCCCTTCCCCCCTCTGGAGAGCCATCGCAGTGGGGAGACTACACTCCCCACCCCGCCATGCAGCCATCCTTGAGCCTTTCCCAAGCCAAGGTCAGGAAAACAACCTTGTTCTCACAACAACCTTGTTCACCTTTTGTTCAGTTGTTCAGTTTATTCCTTCCTTCATTCCATCCTTCATTCAACCAACATCCCTGCTCTGTCAGTGTTGGGTGCAGGAGACACAAACTGGGATAGGACCTATTCCTTGTCTTCAGCGAGCGCCAAGCTGGCAGGTACCAGCTGCCCTCCCCTTCCCTGCACCTCAGGCTCAGACACAGGTCAGGCCCCCAGGCAAGGTCCTCTAGCCCACCGTCCTCTAGTCCATGGTCCTCAGGCCTGGGCAGAGAGTCCCACAGGGAAAAGCAGATTGCAGAGGGTCATAGAAGGGAGAAGGAAAACCAGAAAGGGTAGCCAGAGGGCCACATGGGGACAGATGGACGAACCTGTAAATGACTGTAAAAAGGGATCAGAAAGGCACAAGGTCAGAGACGACGGAGAGTCAGACATCTCTGGGGATGAGACCGAGATGCCTGAGCTAAGTCTGAGAGAAGGGCCCAGGCAGGAGGGGCTGGAGTGCGGGAAGGGAGGGAAGTCTGAGTCCAAGGCCCTGACCCACCATCCCTTGCAACAGGAACACATACCTTCACAGTTCCAGAAGGACACAGAAAGGGAGAGGCAAGGGAAGGGGAAGGGAGGTAAAGGGCACAGCCTACTGCCAGGAGCCCACTGCAGGGAGACCACCCCCCTCAAAACGTGGCACTCACACAAGGCCACATGTGCTAGGGGCAGCGACTGATGCCTCTGGACCAGAGTCTTCACCAGCCTCTGCCCTATCTAGTGCCCCAGGAGAGGTGGGCTCACGGGGTTCCACACTCTAAGCCCGTCCTGATGAGGCAAAGAGAGAAAAATCATGGGGCTATGAGGAACAGGGCTGATGGCTGTGAAGGGGCTGATGTGCTCCGCCTCTTCTTGCCTCCCCCTCACCCCCCAGTTCACCCCCTGCCTGGCCCTGAGTAAAGCAAGCACATCCAAGCCCTGCCTTCAGGACCTGCCAGCCTCAACCCTGAGTCCCTACAGGAGACTCAGGGAGCAGACAGGGAGGGAAGGGGGAAGAGCAGGGCACCAGGCAGGAAGGAATCAGGTCCCTGGCACCCAAGTATGCAGAGAGTAGGGAAAGAGACCCAGCTTGGAATGAGAGAACCAGGGAGAGAAGGCTCAGTCTCCCACCTTGAATGACTCAGATCAGGTACCAGGTGAAAGCTAGTGGGGGCAGAGGGGTCCCTGAGGGAGTCACTCTCCTGGATGGGCCTGGCAGCGGTCCACCTCCCTGGATGAGGCAGGGGCATGCAGAAGCCTGGGTTTAGCTTGTTGAACTACAAACCTAGTCACACCCCCTCTCCAGGCCTCAGTTGGCCCATCTGTGTGATGGGGGCTTATAGAACAAACTGTGCCTCCTCCCGGTTCCTGGCAAGAGGCTTGTTCTGAAATGCACAAGCAGGTGTCTGTGACTCTGAGGGAGGACCAGGAGAGTCCCTGTCGGAGGCGGTGAGGCTGCACGTGCAGGAGCGCAACCCTACCTTGATCTTGTGCAGGGTCCGATCCATCTCCACAGCCTGCACCCACACAGACACACCGGCCTTGCTGTAGGTCAGGTTCCAGCCCGCCTCGGCCTCACACTCTGACCGGAAGCTGCGGAAGTCCTGGTCGTCGGGTACCTGGACGCTGTCGCGGCCCAGGACCGGCCGAGGCCCCTGCGGCTCTGTTGAGGCCGCCGACTTCTCCATGGAGAAACCCAGGGCCCTGGTCCTAGTCCGGCTCTCCTGGGTCCTCCGCGGAGGTTCCAACTACGTCGACGCGGCTGCAGATGCTGACGCCACCTTCCTGGGACCTGCAAGACCGGTTTGGGGACCGGAGTGAGTGCGCTAGGGGTGCGGGTGGGGCTGTCCGGGGTCCTGGGCGGTGGAGAGTTCGAGATGAGCAGGGGCTGGCCCCTGGGGAGAGCGAACCGGCGAAGAGCAGTCACTGGGGGCATCCCCAAGGAGCGACCCCAGACCTCCCTGGGGCTGGAGTGGGGGCTGCGTGTCGGGTGTGGGGCGAGGGGCTGCGAGAGCCCGTCGGGTCCCGGGAGAGGCCAGGACCGAGGTGACGGATGGTCCGGAGGTGTCCGCGCGGTGCTGGCCGGGCTGCTCAACTCACTCGGGCAGCGGCGCCGGCGCGGAAACTGCGCGGGGCGGGGTGCCGGCGGGGTGGACGCTCGCCGGCCGGCAGCTCACCTGTGCCCGCTGCTCCGCCGGGGCCGGAGTGCGAGCACCGCCGCAGCCTCCGCGCCACCGCTACCCCGGCGACCCGGGGCCACGCAGGGGGTCTGGGGGGAGGAGCAGTGGTCCTGCCGCTCGGCCTGCCCCGCGCCCCCCGCCCCGCGCGCCCCTTCCCTCCCTCCGGGCTAGGCTGGGGGCTCGGGGCCACCGCTCGCTGGAGCTCGGTATTTTCCAGGCTGCGGAGGTATAGCGGACGGAGCTCGGAGCCCCGCCCCGCCCCGCCCCGCAGGGTCCTAGCGCCCTCCCCGCCCTCCGGGAGGGGACCTGACCTGGGCAGGACCCGTGCTCAGGCAAGGTTTGGAGACAGGGCGGGGAGGGGCCAAGATAGAGCGGGCTCTGAGAAGACGGGCATGAAGGCGCTAGAATAGAGACTCTGGAAGGTAATTGTGACCCCCTTCTCTCCACCCACCTCCCGTACTCACAGGTGCACAACTCTGCAACGACCTACTTACACACAGGCATGCTGACTCCAGAGCACAGAGAACCCCCGGCCAAACAACACCCCAGAGACCCAAGGATGGGCACACCACCCCCACCACAATCAAGAACAGCTCAGAGGTGCCCACAGCTTGCATTCCTGACCAACCACTAGCCGAAAGGCTCACAGGCTGGCAAAATCTCCACTTCCATCTGGGAGCTTTAACAAGGCTACCCTCCAGCCTGAGACTCTGGCCCTTGTCCATCACCACCCCTCCTGAGCACCCATGTGCTTGTCCACACACCTCCCATGGACTAGACTAGGCTCTCAAAAGACTCTGGCTCCAGAGCACTGGGGCTCCATGTCCCTTGCTAGGCAGAGCTGGCCATGCTCCATAGCCATGGGGAGATATATCCACCAGCCCTCCAGCCACCCCTTCCAGCCTGGGAGGCTGCCATCTGCCCTCTGGGTCCTAGTGCCAGCTCTGCCTCCAACTGCTCTGTGTGAACTGAAGTCAATAATTAAACTTTTCTGAGGCCTAGCCAGTGTGGCAGAGGGCCCAAGGCTGAACATTCACTGACCCCAGTGACTGTCCCTTAACCACAGAGTGATGGGCAGCTAACAGGGCCCAACAAGTGCCCACCATTTTCCCAGTATCACACAGTGAGTACATCCTACTTCGGCATCCTGTCCAGAACCCAGGTCTCAGCCTCCTCCCATCACAGGGTTCTCTGCTCTGCTCTGCTCTGGCTGCCTATCTGCTCTGGTCCTTAGTTTCCCATCTGTAAAATGAGGCAATCAGAATGTGTAACCTCCTAGCCTCACCATTCTAGAGCTCTGGGATGGAACAGCTTCTCCTAAAGTCGCTAGAGGAAGATGAGGAGTTATCACAGTGGGTTCAATGGGTTCGAAAATACAGGTGTTTCTTCATGAGGAGCTTTGGGCTTTGAGATGTTTCAAAAGTGGTGATGGTCAGCAGGGATGGGATGACAAGTGACTCCTTGCCATCACATCCCTTTATAGATGGTATTCTATAAAGGAAATCCTGTAAAGTAAGTTTTGGGCCCGCAGTGAGACTTTAGATCTGCAGTACGGATGGCAGATAATCACCCCTCCCCTCCTAAGCCACAATCTTTAAGTGCTTGGGAGCGGGTGGCAGGCGGGCTGGCTCTGGTCTCAGGAGGCTGGGGCTCTGGCTCTCACTGTGTACCTCCTCTGCCTCCACCCCAACTCTAGGCAGGTCACTGCCCCTGCCCTGGCCTCAGTGGTTTTGTCTGAAAGCTTCACACTCAGGCTTGTGGGAGACACAAAGACACGTAAGCAGAGCCTGCTTTGTGAATGGAACGGTAGCCTCTAGGATCTGCCATGAGGAAAAGAGAGGGGAGCACAGGCCTGGTGGCTGCTGCCTTCCGAGGGCCCCAACAACACACATTTTAGCTGTCCACAGGCACTAGGGCAGTAAACTGCGCGTGCCTATCACCCAGTCCAGGGTAACAGATAAGGCAGGCTGGGGTGACAGACAGCAAGAGGTAATAATGAGGACAGGCTGACAGAAGGACTTTCCCACACCCAGAGAGCTGCCAGTCTCAGGCAGACAGGGAAATAGAGACGGAAATACCATACCATTACTTAAATCCTAACGTAGATTAACCAAGAATGAAGCTTTTCAGTCTTGGGTCAGAAATGGTGGGTGACCTGGTGTCCTTGGGCTTAGATGGCCACTCTCTGGGCTCAACCCTGGGTGCTAGGCTCAGGCCATGCTAACTGGCCAGTGGACAGAGGGGCATCACTCCCCATCCTACTCATCAATAATTTGTCTTTGCAAGCACCCCCCTACCAGGAATTTGGATGTCTCTGGCTCAGGGGTTTATGACAGCTTCCCAAACATGCCAGCATCAAAGCAGATTCATATCCTGTCTCAAACACTCCCAAGCAGCTGAAAGGATCTGCGCAAGGACCGAAGAGTGAAGGCTGGGAGGGGCCATGGAGAAGGAGCCTGAACAGGAGTCCTAGGCCTCAGCCAACCCTGCTTCCTACCGTCTGGCAGTCAAGGGGCCTGTGGACCTGGATTCAAATCCTGACTATCCCATTTCCTACCTGTGTGACCAAGGGCACGTTTCATGTCCTCTCTGAGCTTCTAGAATAGTAACACCTACTTTTTTGAGAATTATTGCAAAGAGTGGCAGTGTGTCAGTTTCACCCCCAAATAAATAATCAAAAATATAACTGGGGGTGGGAGGGAAGATAGCAGGGAGGAATAAACTATTCCAAAATGGCAAGTTTTCAACAGGAAGTGTTAAGGTAACAACATGTAGGTACGATGGTTAAGATTCTCATGAAAGGTTAAATCAACTGTGGAAAAGGCTGATAAAGTGTGAGCCTGCTGTGCCCCTCAGCCCTGTCCCAGCCACTGGCCCCCTCCACAGGAAGTGGATGGAGGTGCCCCTTGGGCCCCCAGGACAGGGCCCAGGTCTCTCTTTTGTCTGGGTCCCACCGCAGAATGGGCATCACCAAGCAGGAGTCAGAGTGGGCGTGGAAGGCAGGAGTGTGTTCCAGAGGAGAAGGTGCTTAGAAAACTGAGAGGTGGCAAGGGAATGTGAGGAACTATTACCCAGGGTGCTGAGCAAGCACTGGGTCTTACATGTGTGCCTCACAGAGAGAGTAACTGAGTCTCCTGGAGGCACAGGACGCTCCTGAATCACACAGCAGGTCAGAGCCCATATGGGGGCCTCTGGTGCCTCAGGTTTGTGACTATTGGAGTGAGATTGGGGGCTCACTTGGAAAGATTCTCGCCAGACTTTGCACACTGCCCCCTGAAAGCCGGTGGAGCAGGGGCAGGGCAGCTGCCGGAGCCATCCCTGGCCTAGTCCCTAGCATTCCCTTCAACTCCCCCCACTGGGTCCCCATCAGAACTAAAACCTTCAGACTACTGTCCTTCAGCCCCAGCCCCTCACTGCCCAGAGAGAGAAACAAAGGTCCAGTCAGCAGGGACAAAGCAGAGATAAGAATCTAGGGCTCCCAGCTCTTACACTACCCTGGGGGCAACCTTGACACAGTCACCACCCTCTCTTTGCCTCAAGATTCAGCCCCAGGGTTAGTGTCCCAAGCCTTGATTTGCTTCCGGGTACCCCTCCTACTCACCCTCTAGTTGGACGGATGGCTGGCTGCCTCCATCTCCCTCTGGAGATGAGAAGGCCCTCACTGATGTCCCTTCTCCCCCTACCCCCTCCTCTGGGGGAGCCCCTGCCAGTTTGGGTGGAGAAATTTCCAGGTTGCCTAGAGCAACAAGGCAGTATCCTAGGAGGCACTGCTCTAGAAGGTTGGGCAGTGACCTGTGTGATGTCACCAGGAAGTAGCAGAGTGGAGAGCAGTTTCCACGGGCCCCTGGGAAAGGCACAGGGCAGAGCACTCTGAGGCCCCCAGGGCTGGCTTGGCCTTGAGAAGGACACTTCCTTTACAATCTGGTGGCCGGTGGCAATGGGCTCTGTGTCCTAGTCCCTTCCTGAGCCGGATCTAAGTGTTTGCTCAGGGCAGCTGCTGGGCCTCCCTCAGCAAACAGCTCAAACCCTGCCTCAAGACAGCTGCAGGAGCCTGAGGGAGTTACAGAGAGGCACACAGTCAGTCACCCACATCCTCACTCTTCCTGGAGACTCTGTCACAGCCAACATACCCTCCCACCGATGTCCTGTCCCAGTCCCACACAGCCACACACCATCTCAGTCTCTTCCTTAGCCACCCAGCCAAAGGTGGGCGTGCTTGGGCATGGGAGGTCAGCTGGAGCTCTCAGGAAGTAGAGTCACCAGATAAAGCATTGGATGCCTAATGACATTTGATTTTCAGATAAGCAAAGAATCATTTTTAGTATAAGTATGTCCCAAGTATTTGCTAAATCTGGCAGCCTTACATCTGAGGCACTGCCATAGCCACATCACAAAGCCTCGAAGCTCTGCTCAGGTCTCACCAGTCCCCTCATCGTCCTCTGTCGCTTGTGAAGGGAAAAAAAGGGGTTCTTCTGTGGACAGTAAACTCACAGGGTGATCAGATTATATGTCATGGTGCGCAGTCATGCCCAGGCCCATGAATTCTTTAGCGAAAAGTTTTGAGCCAGCCCTGTCCATTGTTCCTGTGCATCTAGGCAAACACGCTTTTGAAATGCCAGACGTAACACCCTGGAAGCGGGTGTTAACCCTCAAGAGAGCACTGGTCTGCTAGCTGTTCTGTAACCCCACCCCGCCTTTCTTTCGCTAGTCTTCCTTATATCCATGCCTACTTTCAAGTGCATAAGAGAAGCTGCAAAACTGTTATTCTCCAGAGCGTTTGAGATCTTGCTCCCCGGCATATGTCATCAGTTTAGCTCAGATAAACTCATAAAAGTTCCCTCTGGGCTTGGAGCATGTGCATGCAACAGCAGTGACTGTGTGCATCCCCAGGGCAGGGGACGTTTCTGACCTTGTTGCCTCGCCTGTCCTGGGGATGAAGAGACAGGCACAGCTGTTGAATGCACCTGCCTGCAAGCAGTCTGCACATCCTCTCTGGAGAGGCACTGGGCCAGAGCAAGAGGCTCCCACACTCATTGGTCCGACCTCCATAGCAACCGCAAGTGGAAGGTCAGGCAGGGACCATTAGGCACCATTTGACAGAGGAGGCGAGTAAGGCCCAGCAAGAAACAACCTCTCCTTGATGTCCCTGCTTGTGGCCCCCGGGGCATGAGGCAGTAGGGGTGTGTGGGAAATCATGTTGTGCCTTTGTGGGTGAAAAGGGGGTTCTATGGAAAGTAACCTCACAGGGTGATTCGATCATAAATTCCTAGTGGGGCGGGTCGTGGTGGGTCATCTCCCCAGAGTCTGTCACTTCTTCAGTAAAAGGATCGTCTTTGCTTTAAGTGAGAGCGTCCATTGTTTCCCTGCATCTAGCTAACACCTCTTGGGAAGGCCTCTCTCTTCAGGCCCCTCCTCCTGAAGCCGACCACTGGCAGGAGAGCACATAATTAACTGTCCTGTATCTCTGTCCCCACCGTGCTTTCTCCCACCTTCCTTCAGTCCTCCTTGCGTTCCTGCCTTAATTTCAAATGCACGAAAGAAACTGCAAATCTATCATTCTCGGAGCATTTGAGATCTTGCGTCCTGGCAATTGTCATTTGTTTTGGCTCAAATAAACTTATAAAAATTCTCTTTGTGTATGTTTGCATGTTTCTTATGCTCACACCTGGGCCACGCTGCATCCCTGGGAAGGTCCAAGCTCCTCAAGTGGGACTCTTGGAGGAGCTTCTCGCTTCAGGAGCAAATGGCCTGGGCCTTGGGGCTTTGGAGGTGGACCCTTCACCCCTCTGACCATCCAAAGGGTGATCCTAAATGCTTCCCTGAGGCTCCTCTTGTCCCAGAAGGTAGAAAATGTCCTGAGCCAGGGTGCTGAGGGCCCAGCCTTAAGACTGAAAAAATAAGAAACCGTAAGAAGGAAGTTGTGTGGGCTGCCAGAAAAGGGGCCTGGTCCCAGGGCTGGAGTCCTGGTCCTGGTAAAAAGGCCAGACAACCTCATCCGGGAGGGCCTGGAGTCAGGCAGATGGCCTGGGAACATCTGACAGGAAACTCAAGGGCTTTTGGAAGGCTGCACTGACCCAGCAGCAGCACTGAGTTCCTGCAGGCGGCAGTGCCCAGCAGATGTCATCAGCAGGGAGACTCAGAGTTGGGGGAGGAAGTGTGGGTGTCCAGCTGGGCTTGGGGCCCTCCCAAAGCAGAAGTCTCCATGGCTCAGCTCTGGGCCTTGCCTACCTTGCACAAGGTCCTGCACCTCTCTAGGCGTCTTTTTCTGTCAGATGGCGATGCTTACGATGCCTCCACACCCCTCCACACCGGGGCAGGTGGGAGGGCTCTGTAATGGGGAAGTCCTACAAGATGGTGGGGTTATTAGTAGACTCCTCCCTCCCCTGAGCCAGGTCGCCCTGCAGGATGGGAGGGCAGCTCCCAGGGCTCTATCCTGCAGGGGCTGGAGGGCAGGGGGTGGGGGGAGGGTGGTAGAGGAGGCAGGACAAATTTGGTGAAATCCCTTCTCTGCAGTCCAGCGTAATCGCTAAGAGCTTGGGCCAGGGAGCTAAATGGTCTGGGCGAGAACCTCTTGCTGTGCGATGCAGAACACTGTACTGATCTCTCTGTGTCTCAGTCTCCCGTTTCTAAAGCGAGTAGACTAGTGGGGATTTACATCATTGCAACGCAACGAAGCGACCTCGTGCACGTGGGTGCTCGGCTCTGTGCTGGGCACGCACCGAGTGCTCCATAAACACCACGGCTGCCGTCAGCTCGAGTCTCCTGAGCCCCCGACCCCCAGGCCTGGCACTGCCGTCAGGTTGTGCCACCACATTAGTCATCTTTAAGCTGCCATTACTTTTCTTGTATCTCCCCATATCCTCTGACATAAGCAGGTTGAGCTTGTCAAGAGAAGACAGAACTTCCAGGCAGACTACCTAAACCTGCCCGCTGGAACCAGATAATCTGAGGACCACAACTAAGAAACCAGACTAAGAAATTTGCTCCAGAACAATCCAAGATGGCACCCGAAACCCCTTCCAAAGGGACCTCTGATGAACTTCCTTCATTAGTACAATAAAAATCCAGGGGTGGAGATCTAACAAAAAACGAGACGTGAGGGGTATGGCTGGGCATGTTCGGTGGGAACAGCACCTGCTCCCTAGGAAGTCCGAGAACTCTCCGCCCCTTTCTGGGAAATCTCTGCCCCTGAGCCCTCCCAACTCCTCCCCAGACCCTTTAAGTCTTAGATTGTCCTAACGCCACAGAATGAGGAAAAGCACAAGATCATTTTTCTCCATTCCTTAGTCAAAAGATACAGTTTCTGATCTGTTTTACTGAACATAGTTCTGTTCTGTCAGCACAAGCGACAATGGGCAGAATGACCACGATTTTGAGTCCCTGAGCTGCAGGGGTTGGTGACAGCCTTCGTGCCCAAGATCTGGCCTCTTTTGACCTGGAAACAGTACCTCCCCCTTCTGACCTGAGGGAAACAAAACAGCATGGGTTCACCTGGTTGAGCATAAAGCAGACGGGGGGCGGGGGGGCGGGCGGGGGGGCGCAGGGGGGCGGGCACTGTGACGTCTTGTGCTCCTCCCTTACCCCCAATTCCAAACAGATGTCAAAAGACCTGGACAGTCCCCTTTGAGAGGTCTTCACTCAGTGGCTCCTTGCATCTCCAGAGCCCCCTCAGTGTCTAACAGCTGGATGCTGGGACAGCAGCAGGACACATGGAGCTCAACCATGCCCGGCTGTGGGCAGGACAGTACTGAGATGTCGGCTCTCCAGGGGCTGGTTCCCAAACAGCTGGTGTAGGGAAGAGTCGACAGGGGCTCTGAGAATGGGACCATGGTCTCTGCTCTGTGTCAGGAATCCTTCTGGAGCCAAATCCACACGGGAGTGGGCCTGGGACAGGCTCTGCTTTTCCATGGGGCATGTGTTGGAAAACTCAGAGCTGGCGAATTAAGAAGATGCAAACGATGACCTGCTGAATGACGGAGCACAAGCCACCCACACTCGGGTGGCAGGATGCTCTCTCAGCATCAGAACTCCTGACTTTGGAGAAGTGAAAACCCCACCGTCCTTTTGATTTGAAGGCAGTTTCAATCCTTTAACACAAAGGAAGTAGTCACAAGATTTATTACTTACAGATCCCAGAAATGAGGGAGCTCAAGAGGGGAAGAAGGGCAGTCCCCTGTCCCAGGTCACGAGGGGGCAGGAGACAAAGAGCTGGGCAGCAACAAGCACCCAGCAGAGGCACTAATTTTTTCACAGGCTCAACTCTGAGTGGTCATTTAAAAATGTGCCTGGAAAAAGCGAGGCAGGAACTTGTGGCAGGATCCTAAGCTCAAGTCCTTATTTAAATGTCCAGATTCTGGGTGTGAACAGGGCTGACACACTGTAAAATGCCTACGCAGCAACCCGAAATGACTGCTTTCTCTTTACGGGGCACTGATGTGCAGGCGCCACCTGCCAACCACTGCCCTCGGCCCCAAGGCCCTGGGTCAGCAGCATTTCCACAGGGCTCCCTGGGGGAGGATGCCTCCTTCAATATCATCTAAATTTAGGGCTTGGGCTCTGTGACTCATTCTTGAATCCGTTTTGCTCCCCTCCTCCAGGATTGTGCTCCCACGGTATTTTCATCCTCTGCTGTCTCAGACTGATTAATAAGGCCCGAGAATCCCACGGCAGCCGCCACACCAAGGAGAGTTCCCCATCCACTCACCCAGGTCAGCTCTGGGCTTCTCTCTGACCAGGTCTGTACTCTGCCACCCCTTACCTTTCCAAACACCCCCCTCTAACCCACCACTCCCCGACCAGAACCCACCAAGGTGGCCACACTGAGGGCTGGCACCAAGCAGGACTGTGGGGGCAGCAGGGAAGGAGAGATGAAATGAAGCCCTACCCCCTCCAAATTAGTTGCCAGGCAGAGTATCACTCCCACCTTACTGTGGGGCCCTTGGTGAGTTCTTGGCTTCTCTGGACTTCTCTTGCCCCCTCTATAAATAAGGGGTTTGAACCAGACCTCCATCATAGAGGCTTTGGAGCACAGTGAAATAGGCACTGAGCCTGACATTCACCTTCAAACGGGGGGTGGGGGGGTGGGAGGGTGGTCAGGGGCAGGATATCTGACCACATTAGAGGCCCGTGTCCCACCTAGGCCCCTCCCCAGCTCCCCCTCTCCTTGTGCTCTCTTCAGGGGACACACAGGCCAAGCCCCTGCCGGCAGCCTTTTTTTGGCTTCTGCCCTGCTGGGAGGAAGGGCTGTGCATGACCCCACAGCCTGAAGCGGCTGGAAAGAGCCCAGGGTCTGGCTCTGGTCTGACTGTCCAGGGTTCTGATATGCAGCTTAACACTGGGCCTCCGGCTGTGGGGGAGGGAATCGTGTTGCATGTGGAGGTGTGAACAGTTTAAACACTCAAGGTGCCTGTTCCCTGCCAGTTTCCCAGTGTCAGAGGGAAAAATAGGGATGTGAGTTTCCCCTTGACTCCCAGAAATATAGACTCCCGGGGCATGAGTGTAGGTATTCGAGAGGTGAGCAGACCTGGGGCTGCAGCATCCCCGCCCCCGCTGGGCTCTGGAAGAGCACTGTCTGCTGCTAGCCTCAGCCCTGTGCCCCCCAGTCACTATGGTGGCTAATGTTTACTGAGTTTGTACCACATGCCCAGTGCTGTTTTATGCACTTTACAAGTCTTAACTTCTTTAATTCATAGTTATACATCAAGGCAGCCCTGGATAAGGTTTCCTACCCACACACACACACACATGCTTCACAGAGAGGGGTAGTGACTCACACCAGGTAACAGCGTGAAGTCACTGGGAAGGCTGGTTAAAAGCTAGATTCGACTACAATCCTGGCTTCTGTCTGCTGTCCCAAGGAAGCTCTTCCCTGAGTATACATTAGAGACTCGATAAATGTTTGATGAAGATGTTTGATACTGCCATTTAATGGAAAGATCTCTATCCTAGTTCGGTTCTACCCCAACTCCTGTGTATCCCTGACAGAGACCTTTCCCCCTTTAGCCTCAGTTTACCCCACTGACAAGTGAAGACTAAGAGAGTTAGATACTGGGTGTAGGGAGGATCTTGGGTTTCCATTTCTACACACCTTTGCCTTTCATGACCTGCCTGAGGAGGCCTATCTGCAACCAGACCTCAGGGTCTCCCAGCCCCTCCCCCTACTATCTCCAGAAACTCTAAGTACACTCCAGAGAGAAACACCTGGGTACAGCCCAGCTCCATCACTTCAGGGACAGAGAAAAGTTCATTTCTCTGGCGGGCAGCTGACCGATCCTGGGGGTGGCACAGTGTGCCCATAGTGCCACCTGGCTTGCTCACCTGACTGGCGGCAGTAGCTTCTACGGTCTCACCTCAGTGTACATTACTTCCTCTCCTCATTGCTCAAGCCAGCCCAGGCATCAACTCAGCTGCTGCCGGCCCTAGCTGGAGCCACCTGAGTGCCCAGTTGCTCCCACATTCAGAAACAGAGCACAGCCCTGGCCGGTGTGGCTCAGGGCTACTTTGCAACTTTGTACAAACCAAAAGGTTGTGGGTTCAACTCCCAGTCAGGGCACATGCCTGGCTTGCAGGTTCAGTCTGGGCATGTGCAGGAGGTAGCCGATCCATGTTTCTCTCTCACATCAGTGTTCCTGTCCCTCTCTCCCTACCTCCCCCTCTCTCTGGAATCAATAGAAGGGAAAAAATTTAAATAAACACAGCCCAATGCCTTCCTATTCCTTTCTACTCAAAGTCTGTTCCCTAAGAACTACCCCCACATATGTCCCACCTGGGCTCCTCTCCTTCCCTTACCTGGGCCACTGTCCTGAGAAGCAAGGTCTGTACAGCTCCAGCTACACTGTTCTCATTCTCCAGGATTCTCTGGATCTTTCTTAGCTTCCTGCCTCTTGGTAGCCATCCCAACAGAGCAGGGCCCTCCTCCATTAGGCCCAGGCTGGGTAGAAGGATTGGAACTAGGGCATCCCTCAGACCTTCAAGAGTACAGCCTGTGTCTCTAAGACTGCATCCGGCAAAATCGCTGGGTGAAGGGAAGGCTCCACAACCGAAGGCAGAAGAGCTGAGCTTAGCCTTTGCTGACAGACTGTTGAGACCTGGGCAAGCTCCTGCCCCTTTTGGGGCCCTCAGTTTTGTAATTTGTAGAATGAGAAAATGGGCCCCTCAATCTACAATCACCTCTCTATAATATTTTGCCTTTATAGACAGCTTGGGAATTAAGTGTCACTCCTGCATCCGATTTGATCTTCCCAGTAACCTCTTTCCATTTACAAATGAGAAAGCTTAGGTCACCAAGGAACCAAAATTACCCAAGGTGACACAGCGAGTGAGAGGCCGAGCCTGGGCTAGAGTCTGTAAACCGTGAACCATATCTGGTCCTTCTAACTCCATGATACTAGGACTCTGGCTGTGGGACTTTCTCTGACCTGTTATCCAACCTGTAACAGGGCTGGCGTGAGATCAAATTAAGAGGGATAACACAGGGGGCCGAGCTTTGCAAACCATAAAATACAGAACAACGGAAGTAAGACATGACCGCTGTGTTACTATTTCTGTTATCTTGGCTAAGGCGCCCCCTAGAGTCCATCCCCATTCGTTCCTCTAGCGCAGGCGCCCTTCGGTGTTTACAGAGGCCGCCAAGTTCTGCATTTGCGCCTGCGCTTCCAGCCCAGGGCCGTTCATTGGCCCTCAAGCTGCGTGCTGTCCCACGCTACCCCGAGTCGTCTAGTGAGCTCCCTGGGGCCCCTATTGGCTCCACTTCGGCTGACCGGTCCCCACAGCCTCGAAGCGGCGGAGATCTGAGGAGTGGCAGGAAGAGGCACAGCGCTGTCACTATACTCCTCTTCCGGGACTCCACCATCGCCGCTTCACTGAACCTCGGGTGCTGATTCTGGCGCCTTCTCCTGACAGACCTGGCCGCCGCAGTGAATTGGAACTGGCTGCTGCAGTGAATTGGAAGCCGATGCGTGGCCACATGGGAGCCTTAGTTCAGGGCTAGAACCTTTCTGGAGTTGAGCTCTGTAAAAACTACATTCCCCAGAAGTCTAAGAGCTAGAGTCGCAGAAGGGTTCAGGGCATGATGGGAGATGGAGTTTGGGGACCTTAAGCAGGGGTGTCAAATTCATTTTCACCGAGGCCACATCAGCCTCCAGGTTGCCTTCAAAGGGCCAAATGTAATTTTAGGTCTGTGTAAATGTAACTACTCCTTAACAGTTAAGGGAGAGCTCGGTGGTGCTGCTGGGTAGAAACAAGGTGCCTGGCAGGATAAGACAAGGTGGAGGGCTGGATTCTGCCTGTCGGCCTTGTGTTTGCCACCTCTGCTATAAGGGTTTGTGCTGGCAGGGAAACCCTTAAAGCTGTTGAACGATGTGCTTTGCTCTTGCTTGAGCTTGTGTGTTTGAGGTACGCATGAGTTACACAGTAGCTATCATAGGAGGAGAGTAGCATTGTTAGGGCTGTTTATAAAGAATACTACTAACTACCTATATGGACCTCCCACAGGTTTGCCACCACCACAACTCCTTGGAGACACCACTCAAGGGGTATCACGGTTGCCTGGGACTCCAATTTCTTCTGTTGAATAGAACTTTTTGTGGTGATCAAAATGTCCTAAGTCTGCACCGTCTAATGCGGTAGCAACTAATCTGTGACTGCTGAACCCTTGACATTGGCTAAGTGCCAAGGAGTTATAAAAATTTTTTATTTAATTGATTTTATCCTTAAAATAATTTAAATTTAACAAATCACTTTTAATTAAATTTTAATAGCCATTGGGTTATTTAATAGCCATTTGGCTTATTTAATAGCCAAATAATTAAAATTTTAATTACATTTTAATACCCCATTGGACAGCAGCACAGTATACTAGACCTCCTAGCAGCATTGAGCACTAACAGTCATCTTTCTGCTCTGTGAGACCTACACTTCAGTTTTCTTCCTGCTCACTCACTGCTCTTGCTCTTTGCAGCCCTCTTCCACTGTTTGCCCTTTTTCATTTGTCCCCTTCCTGAGTCCCCCCACCCAGAGCCATGGAGCTGGCAAGCTGGTGCCATACCTGAGACTCCATCAACCTGGCTAACATTGTTTGACCCATCTTGGAGATCCCCAGAGATTCTGCTCCACTCAAATTACAGGCCAACCCAAGCCGATTTTCCATATGAGTGGCTGGTCTTGGTTCATACTACATAACTTCCTAAATCCTCTCAAACAAGCAACAGCTGGCCCCAGGGAGCCTCAGGCCCAGCACTAGCATCAACTGGTCTAGAGTCATAGCTTGGCTTTGCCTGGGAATCTCCAAGCCCAGCACAAGTAGTGGCCATCTCAGATGGCTTTATAGCTCAGGCAGGGCAGCCTAAGGCAAAACACAGGTGGGGGCTGACCTTGGCCTGTACCACCTGGAAAACCCCAGGGCCAGCATACCCAGGGGACAGCTTCAGGCTATGTCAGAGCACCACCACCCTGCCCCTGAATAGCTGATTCTCCACGGAGGGTGGAGGTTGGTGGTCAGTGGTCATAGCAAGTCCTTGCAGCTGACTGGCCTGGGTAAATCCCTCTCACTGATCTGCCAACAGCAACCAAGGCTCAACTACAAGATGAATTGTACTCAGCCACACAAACAGTGCACCTGGAGTACCCAACTTGGATGATAGGGAAGACTGTGCCACTGGACCCTACAGGACACCTACTACATTAGGCCACACTATCAAGACACCGAGTCAAAGCAACTCTTCCTAATACATAGAAACAAACACGGGGAGGCTGACAAAATGAGGAGACAAAGAAACATAGCCCAGATGAAAGAACAGATCAAAACTCCAGAAAAAGAACTAAATAAAATGGATATAAGCAATCTATCAGATGCTGAGTTCCAAACACTGGTTATAAGGATATTCAAGGAACTCAGTGAGGAATTCAACAGCATAAGAAAGATTCACCCAGAAATGAAGGATGCACTAATTAAAATAGAGAACAATATACAGTAGAGTGGATGAAGCCCAGAATCAAATCCATGATTTGGGACATAAGAAAGCAAAAAACAACCACACCGAACAACAAGAATAAAAAGAAATGAGGATAAAGCAGCCTCTGGGAAAACTGCAAGTGTAGCAATATTCCCACCATAGGGGTGCCAGAAGGAGAAGATAAATAGCAAGATATTGGAAATGTATCTGAAAAAGGAATGAAAGAAAACTTTCCTAATTTGGTGAAGGAAATAGGCATTTAAGTCTAGGAAGCACAGAGGGTCCCAAAAAAGATGGATGCAAAGAGGCCCACTCCAAGACACACAATTAAATGCCAAAACAAGACATTATAATTAAAATGCCAAAGGTTAAAGATAAAGAGAGAATCTTAAAAGCAGCAAGAGTAAAGGAGTTAGTTGCCTGCAGGGGAGTTCCCATAAAACTGCCAGCTGATTTCTCAAAAGAAACTCTTCAGGCTAGAAGAAATTGGCAAGAAATGTTCAAAGTCATGAAAAGCAGGGACCTACAACAAAGACTGCTCTACCCAGCAAAGCTATCATTTAGAATCAAATGGCAGATAAAGAGCTTCCCAGACAAGAAAAAACTAAAGGAGTTCATCATCACCAAACCATTATTATATGAAATGTTAAAGGGACTTGTTTAATATAAAGAAGAAGATCAAAACTATGAACTGTAAAATGTCAGTAAACATATCTATCAAAAATTGAATATAAAAACAAACTAAGCAAACAAGAAAAACAGTAGAATCATGAATATCGAGAATGTTTTGATGGTTGCCAGATGGGAAGGGGGTGTGGGAGAATGGGTGAAGAGGCAAGGGAATTAGAAGTACAAATAAATAGTTACTTAATAGCCATGGGGATGTAAAGTACAACATAGGAAATGGAGTAGCCAAAGAACTTCTACACATGACTCATGGACATGAACGATGGTGGGGGGTTTGCCTGAGGGAGTGGGTGGTACAGGGTGGAGTGGGCCAAAGGGGGATAAATCAGGACAACTGTAATAGCATAATCAATAAAATGTAATTTTTGCCCTGGCTCGTGTAGCTCAATGGATTGAGTGCTGGCCTGTGAACTGAAGGGTCACTGGTTCGATTCCCAGTTGGGGCACATGCCTGGGTTGCAGGCCAGGTCCCCGGGTAGGAGCATGCGAGAAGCAACTGACTGATGTATGTCTGACACCTTGATGTTTTTTCCCTCTCTTTCTCCCTCCCTCCCTCTCACTAAAAATAAATAAATAAAATCTTTAAAAAATAAAATATAATATAATTTTAAAAAACCTGTAAATTTACCTCAAGATAATTGTCACCAAATACTTGCATTTATCCAATCAAAATCGATACACAGCCTCCCCTGGTTGAGGATTGAACCTGCAACCTTGGTGTGAGACAATGCTCTAACCAGCTGAGCTGCCCAACCAGGGCCCTAGGTCATGAGTTGGAAACAGAAAATAAACCTGTTGGATTTGGAGAAGTGTTATACAGTATTTCAGACATACACACGTGTTCCCAATGTTAGGACATGCAGATCTGGCATCTTTGTATTTCATGGAATTCCAGCTTGTGGATGGACCTTGACTTATGTAACTGTTTGTCCTGTACACACTGGAGTGCAATTGTCGGCTTCAAGGTTGTGCGTGTTGGTCAGCGGGGAGGGAGGGAGAAAGGGAGGTGGGAGAGAGAGAGACGGCCAAAGTGCCCTCCTAAAAAGTTAGATTGACAGCCCCACCAGTGAGAATGATGGATTTCATCTCCCCATACCCTGACCAACTCTGAAGGGTATTCGATTTCTTAATTTTGCCAATCTGATGAATGTGAAAACGTGACCTTTCAGTCATACTTTAACTTACACCTCACTAGTAGTGCATAGTTGTATTTTTTGTGGACTGTTTTCATTTTCTGAGAAAAGTTATTGCCCATTTTTACACTGGGTTTTCTGTTCTTCAGTTGATTTGTGGGAGTTCTTCATGCCTTCTGGATTTTACTAATTAGCTATACAGTAGTCCCCCCTTACCCAAGGGGATACATTGCAAGAACCCCATTGATTGCCTGAAACTGGGGATGGTACTGAGTTCAAAATATACTATGTTTTTCTCTATACACAGACACCTATGATAAAGTTTACTGCTTCTCTTTGGCATATCCAAACTGCCACCATTGCCACTTTTGTATCTGGGGGCCACTATTGAGTAAAATAGAAGTTACTTGAGCACAAGCACTGTGATACCTTGACGGCTGATCTGATAACCAAGATGGCCACCAAATGTCACATGGGCAGGGGGCACATAGGGCACGGATGCCCTGGACAAAGGGTGACTCACATACTGGTGGGAAAGAGTGGGAAGGCACGAGATTTCATCATGCCATGCAGAGGCTATGTAATTTAAAACTTATGAATTCTTTATTCCTGAAAGTTTTTAAAACATCCTCACCCAAGGACATGCCCATGGGTTCTAGAGAGAGGGGAAGGGAGGGAGAAAGAGAGAGGGAGAGAGAGAGAGGGAGAGAAACATGGATTGTTGCCTCTTACACGCACCCTGACTAGGGATCAAACCTGAAACCTAGGTATGTGCCCTGACTGGGAATCGAACCATGACCCTTTGGTTTACAGGACGATGCTCCAGCTGACTAAGCCACGCCATCCAGGGCTGGGAGTTTCTATTTAATATTTTCAAGTAACTGAAGGTACAGAGAGCAAAATTGGGGATGGGTGACTACAGTATATGTTGCAAGTATTTTCTCTTCATCTATTGTCTCCCTTTTTACTTAGTATGTAGCATCTTTTGCTTTTTTTGAGTGAGATTTTTTTTGTTGTTGTGGTTATTGTGGTAGTAAAACATATATAACATGAAAATTGCCATTTTAACCATTTTAAGTGTGCAATTCAGTGGCATTAATTACATTCACAATGTTTATGTAACCACCACTGCTATTTCAAAAGTCTTACATCAGCCCAAACAGAAATTCTGTAAATATTAAGCAATTACTTCTCATTTCTCCCTCCTCTCAGTCCCTGGTAACCTTAATCTACTTTCTGTTTCCATGAACTTGCCTGTTCTATATGTTTCATAAAGTGGAATCATACAATATTTGTCTTACCATCTGACTTATTTCACACAGCATATGTTTTCAAGGCTCACATATATTGCAGCCACGTATCAAAATTTTATTCCTTTTTGTGGCTGAATAATGTACCACATTTTGTTTATCTCTTCATGTGTTGGTGGACATTTGAGTTGTCTCCATCTTTGACTCTGTGAATAATGTTACGATGAACATGGATGCAAATACAGACATCTGTTCGAGTCCCTGCTTTCAGTCCTTGTGGGTATACACCTAGGAGTAGAATTGCTGGGTTATATATACAGGGTCTGGTGCAAATAACATGCTTTTTTTTTAAATTAAAGAATCTTTTATTACAAAATCATAAGCATGTAATTCTGAAACATAGCAATATCACACTCAAGCACACCATATGAAATTTTAGGGGAAATCGTCAAAATGCTGTCCATTTGATGCAAGACATTCATGTACCCTACCAACCACACTCAAGCAGGAGTTCATCCTACATTTAGCATTTTGAGAAACCATCAAACTGTTCTCTACAGCAGCTGCACCATCTTCCATTCTCACTAGCAATGCACAAGGGTTCAAGTTTCTCCACATCTCCCAAATAACACTTGTTATTTTCCATTAAAAAACAATTTAAAGCCTTGGCTGGTGTGGCTCAGTGGATTGAGTGCCAGCCTATGAACCAAAGGGTCACTGGTTCAATTCCCAGGGCACATGCCTGGGTTGTGGGCCAGGTCCCCAGTGAGGGGTGCATGAGAGGCAACCACATATTGATGTTTCTCTCCCTCTCTTTTTTCCTCCCTTCCCTAAAAATAAGTAAATACAATCTTTTTTAAAAAAACCCAACAATTTAAAAAGGCTGACAGCTGCCCAGTGGGTGGGAGGGCTTTGGAGGGATTGAGAAAAAAAAAAAAGACTCACGGACATGGATAACAATGTGGTGACTGCGGGGAGGTGGTGGAGGTGGAGGAAGGTATAGGGGGACTAAGTGGGGATGGATGGAGACTTGCTTGGAGTGGTGAACACACAACGCAGTGTACAGATGCTGTGTTGCAGAACTGTGCACCTGAAACCTGTATAATTTTGTCACTCCAATAAATTCAGTTAATAAAATATAAACAAGTAAAAAAATTACAGACATGCCAGTAGGTGTAAAGTGGCATCTCATCGTGGCTTTAATTTGCCTTGCCCTGATGAGTACTGATGCTGAGCACACTTTCACGCCACGTGCTTGTTGGCCTTGTGTATATCTTCTCTGAGGAAACATTTATTCAAATTCTTTGCTCATTTTTTGAATTGTGTTGTTTTTGTTGTTGCTGAGTTTTGAGAGTTCTTTGCATATTCTGGTTATTGGACCCTTGTCAGATGTGTATTTGCAACTCTTTCCCCTATTCTGTAGGTCAGCTTCCGACTTTTTTACGGTCTCCTCTTATGCACAAGCTTTCTTAATTTTGATGAATTCCAATCTCTGTGTTTTCCTTTGTTGCCCATGCATTTGGTATCATATCCATGATATCATGGTCATGGAGATTTCCCCCAAGGCTTCTTTTAAGAGTTTTATACTCTTAAAAGTTTCAGCTCTTAACTTTAGACCTTAGATCTACTTTGAGTTAATTTTTGCACACGGTAATGTAAGGTAAGGGTCCAAATGTATTCTTTTGCACGTGGCAAAGCAGTTATTCCAGCACCATTTTTTGAAGGAACAATTCTTTCCCTGTTGAATGGACTTGGCAACCTCATCAAAAATCAGTTGGCCATAGGCATACGGGTTTACTTTCAGACTTTAGTTCTGTGCTAACAGTCTAACCTGCCTTTCTGCCAGTGCCCACTGTTTTCCCTGTGGCGCTCTGTAGCAGCATATCTCGAAGGGCGAAGTCCTCCAACTTTGACCTTCTTTTTTAAGAGCATTTTGGCTATTCAGGGCCCCTCACAATTCCCTATGAATTTGAGGATTGGTGTTTTCATTTCTCCAAGAAACGAATTCCTCTTGGGGAAATGGAGGAATTTTGATAGGGTATAGTGTCTTTTATTGTTCAGAAGTTTTGCCTATTGATGTAGTTAAATTATCTATCTTATCTCTTATGATTTTGGGGTTTTGCATGTTGTTTAGGGAGGTCTTTCCTGTTCTAAGGTTATAGATAAATTATCCTAACTGTTTCTAATAACTTTGTTTCTTTTATGGTTATAAACCATAATATATTGTACTCCATGTGGAATTTACTTTTTCACACAGTGTGAAGGAATCCAACTATATTTTCTTCTGGACAAATAATTTTCCTTATGCAAATTATTGAATAGACTCCCATTTTCCACTTTTTTGAAATGCCACCTTAATCACATATTACATTCCCACATAGGAGTATCTATTTCTGATCTCTAGTCTGTTATTAATCTGGATTATTTCTGAAACAACAGCACACCATTTTCATTATAACAGTCTTTTCCCTTATTCATTCTTTCTTTTTTAATTGTGAGAGCATGTTTATTGAAGCTGGGGGCAGTGAAATAAGCAAGGGGCTTAGGATAGAAGAAGCGACAGGACAGAGACTAGGCTGGGCTGCTTTGGTTGTCTAGAAATGTTATGGAAAAGAAGTGAGCCAAAGCCCTGGCTGGTGTGGCTCAGATGGTTGGGTGTCATTCCCTGAAAGTGAAAGGTTGCTGGTTCGATTCCCAGTCAGGACACATGCCTGGCTTGCAGGCCTGGTCCAGGGTTGGGGTGCGTGCATGTGAGAGGCAGCAGATCAATGTTTCTCTCACACATTGGTGTTTCTCTCCTGCTCTTTCTCCTTCCCTTCCGCTCTCTCTAAAAAAGAAATAAAATCAAGGAGAGGCTGCTCACAGGAGAGCTAGAGAAAAGGCGGCCTTGGGGACAGGTTCAGGGGGTATGCCCAGAACAGCTGCCACCTGCCCATTTCCCCTGAGGATGCTTAGAGTTCAGGAGATGCATATCTGTGTGGGAGGAGGTGGGGGAGGAGGAGGGAAAGGGGCGAGCACGCTCCAGGGAGGGAGAGTGCGCCTTACCTCATTCTTTAAAAACCTTTTTCTTAGGTAGTCTTTTTTCTAATTCTCACCTGAGAATATGTTTATTGATTATTACCTGTTTTTTTGAGAGAGGGAGATAGAGAGAAACATCAGTTGTCTTCTGCATGTGCCCTGACGGGGGACTGAACCTGCAGTGTAGACATGTGCCTGGACTAGGAATCGAACTGGTGACCTTTAGCTTTGCCAGAAGTTGCCCACCCAACTGAGCCACACCAGTCATGACTGTCCTTCAGTAATTTTAATTGATCACATTAAGCTACATTACACACACACACATACACACACACACACACGTGTATATATATGATATAAACATTCAAATTAATCTATGTCATTAATTTGCAGCTTGTAAATGTTTTCTTGAGTATATTTCTAAGTATATTAGTTGTTGTTGCTGTGGTGAATGATGTTATTTTTACTACCTCTTCTAATTGGATATCACTGGGTTATATGATAACTACTGAATATGTATATATTTTTTAAAAATTATATTTATTTACTTTTAGAGAGAAGGGAAGGGAGGAAGAAAGAGATGGAGAGGAACATCAATGTATGAGAGATACTTCGATTGGTTGCCTCTTGCATGCCTGCAAGTGAAGACCTGGCCCACAACCCAGGCGTGCGCCCTGACTGGGGATCAACTTTTGGTTTGCAGACCAGAGCTCAATCCACTGAGCCACACCAGCCAGGGCTGAATATATGTATTCTAAATATTATTTATCAAAACTTAGGTACAGTTTCACTAACATACTTAAGCAGAGATCTAAGTACAAGGCTATATGATGTAACATAGTAAGAATGAACAATTGGAAGAAATCTAAATGTCTATCAACAGAGGACTGGTTAGGTAAATTATAGTGTATCCACACAATGAAATGCTTTGTAGCCTTAAAAGGAATGAAATAGATCTATTTATTCTGATATCAAAAGTTCTCTAAGATATATTGAAAATATATTGTTATGTAAAGAAGCATTGTTATGTGGAACAGTGTATGAATGCTATATTTATGTTGTTTTTAATTATTGATTTGAGAGAGAGAGAGAGAGAGAAACATTAATTTGTTGTTCCACTTATTTATGCATTCATTGATTGATTCTTGTATGTGCCCTGACCAGGGATCGAACTTGCAACCTTGGAGTATGGGGATAACATTCTAACCAACTGAGCTACCCAGCCAGTTCCTACCTTTGTTTTTATATATTTACATATACAGACATTTTTCTGGGGGGATATACACTAAATTATTAATGATGGTGCTTCTGGAGAAGGAGATTGGGAAGTTAGTGTGTGTCAGCAACAATGATGTGTTCGCACCCCTTTTTCTCCTCCAGGGAACATGAGAAGACTACATTTCCCACCCCTCCCAGAGATGTGATCTCACCACTGGGAATGTGGGCAGAGGAATGTGTCACTTCAGCTCCAAGGCAACTAAGTGTCAGTGTGAATCTTTGCCCCACTCCCCCAACCCCCAACTTCTCTTGCTTCTGAGCAGTTGGGATTGAAGAATTTTGAGACGATGGAGATACTGAGTGGAAGCCCCTTGGCTGTGAGTCACTGCTGGAGGAGGAGAAGGGTACGTTGTCTCCCCCACCCTGTGATGTCAGTGAGAAACCAACCTTTGTTGTGTTAAGCCACTGAAATACGAAGGTTTATTTGGTATACCACATGCGGCAGATTAAAGAGCGTCAGAAATTCTTTGATGCTGTTTTCGCTGAAAGCTGGGGTCTGTGTCTCCTGTCCTTGAATCTGGGTGGGATTGTAGCTGTTTTGATCAATGGCATGTTTGTGGGATGGCCCCTCTTAGAATGTAACCTTCATTGTCTGAGAAACCTAAGGCACATAGAGGGGCCACATGGAGGGGCCGAAAGGAGGCACTTCGGGTTTCGGTTATAATTGTCCTTGCAGCTAACTGCCAGCTTCTCTTCCAGTCAGATGAGTGAGCGTCACCAGCAGCCAGGCCGGCTCAGTCTTCAGATGACCCCAGTCCTGGGTGTGACTGCAGCCACATAAGAGACTCAAAGTGAGAGTCAGCCAGCTGAGCTTAGCCACACTCAGAATTATGATAGTGAAAAACAGTGGCATGAAGTGACAGATAGCTGAAAGACCACAGAACAGCCTGTCCTATCCTGACCAGTCTGAAGGTGTGAGACCAAGAGCTTCACTCTCGTGCTATTTAAATTTTTGGCTACGTGCATGTGATTTATTTTTCAATCAAATATAGGTACGATTTTGAACTCAAAACTGCTAAGCACTGGGCCATGAAAGCTGGTTTTGTATATTTTTGAAACCAGAGCAACAGCAGTAAATATTTACTAATAACCTGTTCAGCTGGTGCCGGGGCTGCTTCAGGGGCTGAAGAGAGAGCTGTGATGGAGGCTGACTTGATGCCGGCTCTCCCAGAACCTCCAGCCTGCTAGGAGGGACAAATCACAAACCACCAAAACGACACAGATACACCATCCATTCTGGGCGTGTTAAGTGCTCTGAACGGAAGAGCATCTACATGATGTAGATATTGATTGGGAAGGGGCTATTACAGATTGGGTGAATAGGGAAGGTCTTCTGAATGAAGGGTAATGGCAGCCCCTGAAAGCTCTGGAGGAAGAGCCCCAGGAACAGAAGCCAACCAGGACGCTGCAGCCACAGTGGGGCTGAGCGCAGCAGTGATTTCGGTCCTGTGAGTAAGGCTTTATTCGCAGAGTAGAAGGAGGGAAGGTCAGAAATAGAGGCAGGAGCCAGATTAAGCAGGGTCGTGAGGCCACAGAAAGGGGTTGTGATTTGCCTTGAACATGCCGGAAAGCCTTAGGAGGGTTTTAAGTGAGAATAACATAAGTTGATTTAGGATTTTATTTTTTTATAATTCTCTTTAAAAAATGTATTGATGAGAGAGAGAGAGAGATAAAAACATCGAGTTGTTGTTCTACTTATTCATGCATTTATTGGTTGATTGTTGTAAGTGTGCCTGATGGAAATCGAACCTACAGCCTTGGTGTATCAGATGATGCTCTAACCAACTCAGCTACCTGGCCAGGACTGATTTCATTTTTAAATAGTCACTCTGGCTGCTGGGAGATGTCTAACCCAAGTGCAAGTTTCACAAGTACATTAGATTTCTAAATCATGATATAATCACTTTTATATTTATTTGTTTAGAATCATGTTTTTCTAACATAACTAAAGATAAATTAAACGTGAAATTTTTCATGCTAAACATGAACAGTAGAAATTTGTTGTCATGTATTATGTTATTTAAAATTTTATTTTAAGTGAACTTTATATATAATCTCTCATAGCCTAAAGACAGGAGATATTTTTAATCAAAATCTTTATGGCATACCATTAAAAATGTCAATGATTTAAAATTTCCTAGGAATGTTTTGTGAATCAGAAAAAGGGTTAGGAGGCCCTGACCCCAACGTGACTCCTTGCCTGAGAGAAATAGTGCCTTTGCACCTCACAGCTGGGCAGAGCCCTGTGAATATGCCCTTCGATGCCCACAGCCCTAACTCCTTCATGGTGTCCCCAGGCACCCTTGAGTTCCCAGTCCTAAAAGGAATTAATTCGTCACTGTTGCCACTTGGCTGTGGGCCTCCCTGGGTATACCATGACCTTTTCCTGGGCGTGCCTTCTAGTGAATGCTACCGCTCACCAGCCGATCCTTCCACAGACAGGGCAGCTTGGGCTGAAGTCAGAGAAGCCTTAACTCAGCGCAGGGGCTGGAGAGTTTTACTGGAGGAGGTAACCCACGAGTGGAAGCCAGGATGACTAGAGGGGAAGGTGTTTCAAAGGAACACGTGCAAAGGAAACCAGAGTCAGAGATAATGGCATGTCGGGGACTGAGCTCAGTACACTGGGGTTTCAAAGCAGAGCAGAGTGTACTCTCCTGGGACATCATTGGCATTTACTTTCCAAGTCCTGTGACCCACCACTTGCATCTCAACAAACCTGTCACCCCCAGGGCCTGTCTGGCTCCCCAACATTGCCCAGTTTCTCTCATTTCCTGGGGACAGGTCTGCATTCACTCACCGGGAGCAGGGCCTGCTGGGGCCGTACACAGTGTACCAGGGGTTGAGGCCGGGCCCAGTGAATTCCTCCTCTTATTCTTCGCACTAGTTTGTGTCTGCAAAGCTCTGGACCCGGGTCTTGCTAGAGGTAATTTCACTACAGCTCCCCGCAACCCATGATTTACTGACAAGTGTACCTGGAAGAGATGCTGCTGCTTCTCCAGCGGCCAACCAAATAAGGCGAACCTTTCGTTAGCCCTGAATCAAAATATGGGCTGCTAACCAGCTCCGCCAACCACCCTCTGGGCCAGGGGCTTGCTGGATGAAGTCAGCTGCACTCTTTAACTCTCAGGGACCTAAATTTTCTGCGACAAATTGGACCCCTAAACCTCACTCCCCACAGGAGCAGTTCTGCCGCCTGTCCTTCCGGGAGCGAATCCGTTTTTTATGTCATCGAACTTTGTTCTTCCCACTGCTTGGAATCCTCTTCTCTTTCCTTCTGGCCAACTCCTATTTCATCCATCCCTCACAACCCAACTCAAATGCCATCATCTAAGGAAAGCAGGGCCTCTTCCTCCCCTCCTCCTCTGAGCTTTCTTATCTCGCTGTCCTTTAAGGTGCGTCGGGTCAGTCTGGCCTCCCTTCACGATCTTGAGTGCCTCGAGGGCGAGGGCGGGGGCCTGGTGTGAGGAGGCCTCCGGGTCTGACCTTACAGCACAGCCCGGCCCAGAGGGGCGTGGACCAACGTCTGGGGCGGTGAGTTCAGCCGGGGCGGTAGGGACCAGCAGCACTGGCCCTGGTGGCCCCGCCTGCGGAGCGCACCAACAGGCACGGGGGAAGCCGTCCGGGAGGCTCCGATCTCGAGTTCTGCTTATTGCCCAAGCCAGCAATAGGAGCTCCAACTTGGGTGAGAATTTTTTGAGGGTCCCCGTGGTGTAGGCGGTGCGCTCCCACTAACGGTTGCATTTCGTTCTCCCCACCAAGTATGCTCTTGGTACAATCCGGGGATTTCCCGTTGAGGCCGGCCCATGACATCACGGAGTCCCCTGGAGGTCCCGCCCCAGCCCACTAGCGCCTTTTTAGGCCCCGGGTGTGCGTGGGGCAGGCGGGAGCGCACTGCTATGGCGGGGCCTTGCAGCTCCGGATCCCCCGCTGCCTGCTGGAAACGCCATATCGTGCGGCAGCTGCGGCAGCGGGACCGCACGCAAAAGGCACTCTTCCTGGAGCTGGTGCAGGCCTGTGAGTGCTTCCCGGGGGGCTCAGAAGATGGCCGTGGAGGGGACGGGGCTCCGGGACAGTGTGTGTGGTTTCTCCGACTGTGACGCAAGTGCACCAGTGCCTTCTTCCCTCCGAAGCCTTGGGCCTGTAGACCCGCATGTGTTACGCCGCATCTCCGACTAGCCACATTCCTGCCTCTTGCAGGCCAGGCTTTGCCTAGAGCCCCTTCCTGGTTGGAGCTTCTTCTGATGCTCCCGCTGTTGCTCCTCAGGGCCCGGCTCTGCCTCTCTCGAGCTGTACTTCCTAGGCACCCGCACAGCGTTGGTTTTGTAGGCACCCTTGTGCTTCCCCCTGCTGGGCGGTTCCCAAGATAGATCCAGGTCAGTCCGATTGGTACCCATAGCCCAGTGACAGAATGCGGGACTATCAAGAGCAATTATTTTTGGCCAATCAAAGGACGGAGTGAAACAGTCTCTAAGGAAGAGGCGCAGAGTTTCCTGATAGGTGATCCTGGCTTAGGATTTTGGAGTGCCTCTGCGCCCAGCCTGCCCTGGCCTATGGGAGAAACAGGGAGCCGCAGGCTGTGGGAGGGAGCTGGCCGAGCCCTGGAAGTCAGACTTTTACAGCGCTGTTTCTAGGGAGCTAGCTGGTCAGCAGGGGGTGTGTAGGTCAAGAGCGATAAACAGGTGTGCATTTGTGTATAGGGCCTCTGGTCACCTGAGATCGTTATGCTTGCGACTGAAAGTCTAACCACGGTCTCTGCAGCTCCATCACTGGGCCTAATGTTGGCTGAAGCTTAACCAGCTGTCCCCCACAGACACCCCCTCTCCCCAGCAAATGCTTGAGACTGGGGAGACTCTGGAGGGCTGAAATCAGATACACTTAAGGCAGGTTATATTCCTAAGCCTCAGATTTCTCACCCATGACCTGGGCAAAACGGCATCTTTAGACTTGCTGGCGTGGCGCGGGCGGGCAGGGGGGTGGGGGGTACAGTGCAGTGCCCCAGGGACTGGGGTTTTGTGTGAGAACTAGGCTCCCACCTGGGTGGAGGTGACAGCCAGGGCACTGGTTGAGGGAAGTTGCTGAGGAGCTAGGCCTGGACTTACACCCCGCACCCTGCCCTGGAATTGGTAAAAAAAAGAGGAAGTGACAGTGGTGGGTGTGGAGGGGGTGGAAGGTGTGAATTTCAGGTCTGTTGCAGAAACTGGCCAACTTGAGGGGGTCCCTGGATAATCGTGCAAGGGCTTTCTCTTTTGGCTGGGATCGGGGTGAGGAGGGGAGAGGAACCTTCCCCCTACCTGGAGAAGTCATGATTGTTTTTTAGTTCAAAAAGTTAGGGGAAGTAAGGCTGTGGGCCGGTGGAGCTCTGTGTCGTCACTCTCTGAGGCCAGGCCCTGTCCTGCGGCAGGGCGATCAGTCCCTGGCCCCTTCCTTTCTCAGGAACCTTGGTGGGGCAATGCCCAGCCATCTTCTTTCCTGATGGTGGTGGTCCTTTTTTGCCCTAGGAGAGCAGGTCTTCTCCTGGGAGGACCTGAGGGCTAGAGCTGTGAGGAGGCTGTGCCAAGGCTGAAGGTGCTGGTAGAGCTGCACAAAACCCCGTACACAAGGGGTAGAGCTCAGTGTGCCAGCAGCTCTCCCACGCTGCACCCCTGGGCTCAAAGTCCTCCCGGCCAGAGAGGTCACCCACATGCCTGGAGTCTGTTGGAAGGTGTCTGTTTTTGCCCCAGGCTCACCCTCTCGCACCCCTAGATAATCGTCTCCTGGAGAAGGCTGAGCTGCTGGCCCCATTCTCAGAGAAACTGCACCCAGAGCCAAACAATGTTACTCCTGCGACCCACCAGGGCCCCTGGTGAGTGTGTGTGTGTTCATGGTCCCCATGGGCTGCCTGTGCGTAGGCCCAGCCCCAGCTACCTATGCTGGGCTCTCCCCCTGGCACCTCCTCAGCCCCTGGCTGCTGCCAGAAGAGGGGGTTGCCAGCTCTTCAGCCTTCCCCCAGGCCAGCTGCTTAGCATGTCCTTCCCTCCCATCCGTCTCAGTCCATGTCCACCTTTGTCCCATCTCCTTCCCCTCCCACCCCCACACTCATCTTTTCCCCTTCTCTGCCTGTCTCTCTCTTCCTTACCCTGTGCCTACAGAAAGGGTCTTGCTGCCTATTCCAAAGGGGGAGTGAAGGTGAGAATCTGGAATGGTTTGGGGCTCAGAGTGGGGAGGTGCTTCTTGAGGAGGGCCCTGACCATGGAAAGGACACCAGAGCTGAGGAGTCATGGACAACTTCAGTTTCTGGAGACATGCTCTTTCCTCTGCTGCCTTTCTGGCTCCCACAGTCCTCAGGAGAACGTTCATGGCTCTGGTCTTGGGCTTTCCTTGCACAGCCCCTGGGTGGATGGGTGGATGGAGGGATGGAGGGATGGAGGGACAGTGAGCACCACTCTCTTGATTGGTTGGCAGGGATGAGGAGTTGGGGTCTGACTCCGACCAGGTCCCGTCACCAGCCACTCTGAGGGTGAAATGGCAAGAGAAGAAGGAGGGGCTCCAGCTGGTCTGTGGTGAGGTAGGTAGGTTGGGCAGGGGTCTGAGAGAGAATGGGTTGGGGTCAGGATCTTCGGGGGCTGGAAGCTGTGATCCAAGGGAGCCAGCAAAAGGGGGACATTCCCCAAGTCCAGCGCCTTGAGGCCAGACGGTCAGAGTGCCCTCTCGCTTGGCTCTGGCAGCCCAGGGTGAGGTGGACTCCAACAGCAACTGGAGGAAGTGCGGTGAGAGCTCAGGGAGGAATGTGAGGTACTCGGGCCAGGCCGCCTCTGTTCCCCCTTCCTGCTCCGCTCACCACTTGCCTGCCAGCCCCAGGGCCTGTCTCCAGCTGATGCTCCATGCACGTTTACAGACTAAATGGGTAAGGGGGTCCACCTCACACCCCCATGGGGCCTCTTGGCTTATGTCACCACACTCTCCTGGTGTTCCTCTCACTTCTGTACCTGCTGCTTCTGAACTTCCTTGTCTGGCTCCTCCCCTACTCCCTGTCCCCCTCCTTTACATGCGCATTCTCCTTGGAGCTCTGATAGGTTCACTCACTCCCACAGCTTCAGAGACTTTGTTTGCTGATTCCCAGACCCGTCTCTAACCCAGAATGTCTTGCTCAGCTGCTGTTTTGGACTTCACATCTAAAGTCGGACTCCCCATCGCCCCTGTAATAATGTGGCCAACATCACATTGAGGCAACTCCCTGCAGGCTCTGTGCTAAGTGTTAGCTGATTCTCCGCAACTTTATGATTGCAGAGGACACCGAGGCTTAGAGAGGTGGAGGCAGGATTTGAACTCCAACAAACCGTGTGAATCCATCCTCGGTGCTCTCCATTCTTTCAGCAGTTATTTATTGATAATTTCTCTATGCAAGGCCCAGCGGGTGCAGTAATAAACAAGACCTGGCCTCACAGAGCTGTGAGTCCACTCGAGGAGACTGATTGGCCAGTGAACTCATGCCCAGCTACAGCACGCCCAGCCACTTGCCTGCCTCATGTGGGACTGGGGCTGTGAACCCCGTGAGAGCCTCTCCTCAGAGTCCTGATGTGGTTACAACTTGACATTGGAGAAGTGGTTTTCAAATATCTGAGCCCTATTCGTAGGCTGTGCGTGCCCCAAGGCCTGGGATGCTTCTGGTTTGCCTCCATTGTGTCCCTGGGGCCTGTCTCCAGTCCATGCTCATGAATATTTGGAGACTAACTGATGAATGAGTGTGATGAATGAGGTAGATCACACACACCCCTCCGTTGGTAGTCAGTCACCGGGCTGTTAACCCGGGGTCACCCCTCACCCTTCCCAGCCCTCTGTTCTGAGCTGGTCACCGGGTCATAGACCCTGCCTCCAAATCCATCCACTTCTGTTTCCTGTACCATATCTGGCCTGGTCCAGATTACCCTCCCTCCACCCTGGATGGCTCCTCCCTTGGCAGCCCCCATTCTTCATACAGCACTCAGAGCTACATATTTTAATAATAAAAATGACTTCCATGAATAAAAGACAAGTGCTACACAAGACTTGCTTGTGAGTATTTCAAAAGAACAGAAGTCCATTGGGTGAAAAAGTAAAAGTCTCTTTCACCACCTCTCCCCGTGGTCAGGTTGGTATATACGTGACCTGCCACTCTCCTCTCTGAGCTCCTGGCTCCCGTAGTGTGGGACACTGGTACACACCCCTCACCCTCAGCATCCCCCTCCTTCATGGGCTCAGGCACAGCAGTCAGCTCCCATTGGCTGTGCCAGGGGATGAGGAGGGGCTTTCCTTTGATTGGTAGTATTATTTCACATATCACAACACACGTGTATCATTGTTACTATCTTAGCTTTTTTCCTTTTTTTTTCTGTTTTAGCTTTTTATTTTGAAATAAGCATAGATTCACAGGAAGCTGCAAAGATAGCAGAGAGAAGTCCTGTGCACCCTTCACCAGGTTTCCCCCAATGGTTACATCTGATGTGACTATAGCACCACACGCAACCAGAGAGTTGCCATTGGTGTGGGCTGTACGCAGTCCTTTGTGTTTTTGTCACATGTCATATTTGTGTGAACTTTACCATACGGCACTATTTCATCACCAGAGATCCCTCTCTTGCCTCCCAATTTTAGTCACAGCTTACCCCTCTCCCCCAGTTGTTCCCAACTCCTGATAACCACTCATCTGTTTTCTATCTCTTATTATTTGAATTCTGAAAAGTATCACATAAAAAAAAGTACTACCAAACATCCATGAAAGTAATGAAGTGAATGACAAGTGAGGAAGCAGAAGTGGTGGGCAGGTTGCTTGGTTGTGAAAGGAATGAAAGGTGGTATAAACCGGGCACGCCGTGAGTAGGCCTCGCCGCCTTGTGTGTGCAGGGCTGCTCCCTAGGCGGGCTCACACGGGGAGTGACGTCAGTGCGGGGAGTGACGTCAGTGCGGGTGGCCGGCACTTACCTCGCTCCTCAGTCCAGCCATCACCAGGCCTATGTGGGGGATAGGGGATAGCGCGGGAACAGCTTAGAGCCCCCAGCCTTGGTTACTTCCTCATGCTCCTTCTGCCACACAGGTGGGAACTACTTTGCCCGGCATCTGACTCTCCCACTGATTGCTCAGCTCCCAAGGTGGGAGTTGAAGTCTATCTCTGTGGCTTCCCCAGCTCTCTTGGCTCTTGGTTGAAGGACTGTTCAGTGAGGCTGGGCTATGGCTGAGATCACCCTCAGCCACAGTATTCAGTCTGGGCCCTGTGCTCTTGAAGTCCATTTCCGTTCTTGGCCTGTGTGCCTCTGCTCAGGGCTCCTCTTCCTCTCCAGGATCTATGCTTGCATCAGCCAGGTGTTGGAGGGGTGGGGAACAGAATCCACATCCCTCAAACCCCTCCTCTAGACCAGCTCTTTACTTGGAACATAAAGTTAGGTGGTCTGGGTTCCAATATTGGCTCTGTCACTTAGCTGTGTGACTTTGGGCAAGATACTTAACCTCTCTGTGTTGGTGTCCTTCTCTGTAAAATGGAAAGAGTGGCAGCACCTACCTCACGGTGATGTTATGAGGATTAAGAGTTAGTTTGTGTAGAATGCTTAGAACAAGAAATGAAACACATAAGTGCTACATTAAAAAATTAAGCTCTGGCTGGTGTGGCTCAGTGGATTGAGCGCTGGCCTGTGAACCAACAAGATCACTGGTTCAATTCCCAGTCAGGGCATGTGCCTGGGTTGTGGGCCAGGTCCCCAGTTGGGGGCACGTGAGAAGCAACCACACATTGCTGTTTCTTTCTCTCACTTTTCCCTCCCTGCCCCTCTCTCTAAAAAGTAAATAAATAAAATCTTTTTTAAAAAGTTATAAATTTGCCATTATTTGAACAACTATTTTTTAAAAGATTTATTTATTTATTTTTTAGAGAGGGAAGGGAAGGAGAGAGAGAGAGAGAGAAACATGAATGTGCAGTTGCGGGGGGCCGTGGCCTGCAACCCTGGCATGTGCCCTGGCTGAACAACTATTAATATTATAATAATTCCGTGTTACCCTATTAGGTAAGTAATATTATTCTCATTTTATGGTAAAGGAACACAGGTTCAGAGAGGTTAAATGACTACCCCGGGGTCACAGGCTTGACACCCAAGTGTTAGACTCCAGAGCCTAAGGCCTTTTAATTGTACCATCAAACAACAGTGCATCCATGCCAGACACTCAAGTCTCCCTGCGCCTCAGCTTGCTTTTCACTAAAGCGGCAGGTGGGTGGAGTAGCAGACTCTGGCTGAAGCTCTACACAGAGGCCCACCTGTCTGTCCCTTAACCACCCCCCAGATGGCCTACCAGGTGGTGGAAAAGAGCGCAGCCCTGGCCGCCCTAGAATCTGAACTGGAGGAGCGTCACAGCAGGTAAGGTGTGGGCGGGCGCCACAGGGACTGCACCCACCTCTAAAAGCCTCGGAGCCATCTCTGCAGGGGAGGGTGGATGGGATGATCCTGGTGCCTCTAGCAGGGCCCGACAGCTCTCCCCTCATTCCCCAGACCTGAACCACAGGACTCTGAGGGGGAAGGCTAGGTAGGAGACTTGCTTTAGCCACTTGGGTGGCGCGTAGCCATGGCAAGTCTGTCCCAGCTCTGAGACCCGTTCCCACTAGGCGGTGATGTTGGCTTGCCCCGTTCCAGGCTGGCGGCTCTGGAGGCAAGGGTGGCGCAGCTGAAGGAGGCACGGGCGCAGCAGACCCGGCAGGTGGAAGCGCAGCAGGCCCGGAACGCGGCACTGCGGCTGGCCTACGAGGCGCTGCGCGCGCACCTGGGACTCCAGGAAGCGGCCCTGCGCAAGCTGGAAGAGGAGGCGCGCGACCTGCTCGAGCGGCTGGTGCAGCGCAAGGCTCGCGCTGCTGCGGAACGCAACCTGCGCCTTGAGCGCCGCGAGAGGTGAGAGCGCCGAGTCTCACCCCTCAGGGAGGTGAGCAGTTCGGCCCCAGAAGGAGAGAGTCCCATCCCTTCCTCTAGGCGGGAACTCCTTGCACCTTCCTCAGGAGGGGTGACCCACCCTTGCCCTCACAGGAAGGTGGCAGCGTCCTGTGCCTGGATCCCAAGATATTCCCCTCCCTCTCCCACAGGGCCAAGCAGGCACGGGTGTCCCAGGAGCTAAGGAAGGCTGCCAAGCGGACAGTGAGCATCAGCGAGTGAGTGGCGAGGCGCCCGGAACCTCTGATGCTGGCTCTGCCCCATGTGCTCTGGAGTGCCCTGTTCTTGGGCCACTTCCTCCAATTCTACCTTACCACACACCTGCCTTCGGCCACCTGACCACACGTGGGCACAATCACAGTAGGGAGGGGGTGTGAAGACCGAGCTCACAGGACACGTGCAGACATGTGTGGTCATAGGAGCCAGTACGGGGGCATCATGCAGGGTCTGCACATCTTCACCATATGGGGCCTGGGGTCCCTTGTCAGTCCTGAGCTCCGTTCCCTCTTCCAGGAGCCCAGACACCCTAGGTGTCGGGATCAAGGAGAAGGCCGAGGTGACTCTGACACTGCCTGCTGAGCCGGAATTTCTAGCGAGTGAGGCTGGTGAGAAGTGGAAGAGGCCTTTTAGGTGAGGACTGTCCTAGAGCCCTGAACTGGGCCCCATCTCAGAGTCTTCCAGTAGGACCTTGAGCAGGCTCTTGCGTTGGGAGGGGCCTTGGAGAGACGTATAGCTCAGGCCTCCTTAGACAGGTCTGACCTCCCAAGCCGCCTCGGGGACCCTTCCCCCCGTCCTCACCCCTTTCTTTCATTCCCAAAATCATGTCTCTGGGGGTGGGGTGCCTGGCTGGTGAAAGGGTGTCACTAGGAGGGAACCTGTGGGCAAGGCCCAGGGCTCAGCTGTTGTAGGCATGTGTTTGCATACCCAGGGGTGTGAGAGCACATGAGTGTGCAAGCCTGGGCGAGCATACTTGACTGTATATGAACATCTGAGTGTGTGTGGATGTGAGTTCACACTGGAGGACCTGACTAGGGCTTTGGTCCTTGTGCCCTCCCCTCAGTCTGCCCATCTGTCTGGATTTGCCTGGCACTGGCGCTGCCCTTCCCTGCCCCCATTCCCCAGGCTCTCCTCCAGCTCTTCCCTGCAGTCACTGGTGTCCAGGCCTCAGGGCAGTGAAGGAACCTGGGGGAGGGCATGCGCTGCTGGGCCCCGAAGCTCTTGGCAGCCCCGGTGGGCCAGTTCATCCCAGGACACATCCTTGGGCATTTTTGAGGTCTCAGTATGTCTAGGTTCTGCCATCCCCTGCCCCCAGCCTTATGCTGTCCCAGCCTGGGGCACCTTCACCACCACCCCTCCATAGGCCCCAGTTCACCCTCCCAGGGACTTTGATTATGGGGGGAAATGGGGTGATGAGGTAGTTCTTACCATCGTGGTGAAAACTCTGGGAGACTTCCTTGCCAGCTGCCTCTCTGCCTCCATCTTCATGGGACCGCCCTGGGGCATGCCAGTCTCCTGGTCTTGGAGGAGCCAAGTTCTCCTCCAGGACTCCAGACGCTGTGAGCCCCAGGGTCTCTGGCAGAGCAGGGTTGGCGACTGCTGTCTGCACATGCACTGCTGGTCCCTTAGCACGTCTCTCTCTCAATTCTGCCCCAGGTCTGCCTCTGCCACCTCCCTGACCCTGTCTCACTGTGTGGATGTGGTGAAGGGGCTTCTGGAGTAAGTGTGTGTGGGAAGGGCCAGGGCACCCCGGAGCCCTGTCTGCAGCTTCTAGAGCCCAGGCTCGGCCTGTGTGTGCACCTCCGTCTGTCCATCTGTGTGTTGTCCAGCAGTCCGTGTGAGTCTCTGCTGAGACCCGGAGGTGCATGGCCTCACTTTCAGCCCCTGCTCAGCTGTCCTCCAGGCTCTGTCCTCACCTAGTTTTCTCACAGGGGACCAGGAGCTCCAGCCTGAGGCTGGGCAGGGACTGCCACTCAGTTGGGAAGTTCAGGTTCAGAAATGTCAGGGGCTGGCCCCAGCTAGGCAGTTCAGTTGGTTGGATCATTGTCCCATACACCGAAGTGTTGCGGGACAGGTCAGGGCACACACCTGTGTTGTGGGTTCGATCCCTAGTTGGGGCGGGTATAGAAGGCAACCAATCGATGTTTCTCTTTCTCTGTCTCTAAAATCAATAAATATATCCTTGGTTGAGGATTAAAAAAAAAATGTCAGGGACTCGTGCAGGACCACAGAGCCAAGCAGTGGCAAGGCCAGGGCTGAAGCCTCAGCCCCAAGGTTTCTCCGCATCCACCGGCTCTGCCCTGCCTCTGTGTCTTTTCTGTGCTCTTCCCACCTCCACACTGACCCCAGGGGTCAGAGGCCGGGCTGGGGACTGGCCTTCCTGCGCGTTCTGGCCATGTTCTGTTGCCTTCTGTGTCCGCTTCCTGTTGTTGCTGCCTCGGGGGAATGTGAGGCTCTCACAGCAGAAGGCCTTGCTGAATGCCCTCCTGACTCCCCCTGCCCCCCAGTTTTAAGAAGAGGAGAGGACACTCCATTGGGGGAGTCCCTGAGCAGCGATACCAGAGCATCCCTGTGTGTGTGGCTGCCCGACTTCCCACCCGGGCTCAGGATGTGCTGGTGAGGAGGACCTGGGCTCCTTGCAGGGGGTGCTGGTGTGCGGAGTGCGGGCCCCAGGAGCGGGCTGAGGAGGCCAGGGAAGCCGGGTGGGGCTCCTCGGCAGGAGGAGGAGTTTTCCTGCCACAGCTTGTGGTGGGAACCCCTCAGCTTCTTATAGTGGGGACGTGGACTGGAGAGGGAGAGGCAGGAGGCTGGGAGCCCAGGGTAACCAGGCAGGGGAGGATGGGGTATCGTGGCTGCTGCAGGGGTCTAGGCAGAGGTGATGGGACACTGCTGTGTGCTCGGGTGCACGCGAGAGAGAGCCTGTCAGTGTGCACAGGGGCCTCCATGACACAGATCAGGGGCACCAACCTCCCCTTTCCCCCACAGGAAGCCCACCTTTCTGAGGTCAATGCAGTTTGTTTTGGTCCCAATAGCAGCCTGCTGGCCACTGCGGGGACTGACCGCCTCATCCACCTCTGGAATGTCGTGGGAGGTGAGGGCCCCTCCCCCGTAGGCCGACCCAGTGTTTCTTCCCAGACCCTACCCTCGGCTTGTCTCTCGGTGGGCAAAGGTCTTGGACCTCTTTATGCTCCCTCACCTAGAACATTCCTGAGGGCAGTGGCCAGAGGATCCCTTGGCAAGAGTTTTGGGCTCACTTCTTTGAAGAAAATTGGAGAGCCTTTGAGCTCCTGGGGCCCACACCTGCAGGATGAGGATGGCTGCACTCAGATGGCCCCCGTTAGGAGAGGCAGGGGTTCCCTGGGCCACTTGTTACCACTTGAACTCTGAGAACTCAGTGGGAGACCCACATCAGCTAGCTGCCTGGGCTCTGTGGAGGGGGTGTGTCGGGAAGGCAGAGCCGGCTCCTGGAGGCTTCCTCCAGGGGGCGAATCTCTAGCTGGCCTGGCACTGGCTTGTGTGGGACCTAGGGGCAGTCCCTTTTCTCCGGCCATCTTTAGCCCTATGAAATGACCAGCTATCCCCTAGGGCCCAGTGATTCTGTCCTTTAAATTGGGGAAAACTGATTTTCCCATTTCCAGTCCCAGCTCCTCATTTTCATGAGGTCAGTGACCTCACTGTACCCATCCCTTCCCCTGGTCCCCACCCCGCCAGGTCGCCTGGAGGCCAACCAGACCCTCGAAGGAGCTGGCGGAAGCGTCACCAGTGTGGACTTTGACCCCTCGGTGAGGAGACTTTGCCCCAGTGGCACGGGGTGTTTTCCTCCCCGGTCCCCACCCCAGGCGGGTGGAGGCTCTGGGGCTCGAGGAGACGTGTGGCTGGGCCCTCAGGCTCCTACACAGCTGCTCCTCCCTGGGCCCAGAGGCACCTCCGTTTGCCTGGGGGACCCAGCTTTGGGCAGCTCCCGGGCAGCCCTGCCCCAGGCCTGGGGCCTGAGGGATATTACCTCTGGTCAAGTCCAGGTCCGGGACCTCTCCTACTCCCATCTCTCCAGGGCTCCCAGGTATTGGCAGCTACTTACAATCAGGCCGCTCAGCTCTGGAAGGTGGGACAGGCGGTGTCCAAGGTGAGGTCTGACTGGGAGGCAGTTTGGGGGTCCGGGGTCAGGTCTTGGGCCTAGACGGGAGTACGGTATTATGGATTCCTGACCACACCCTTGAATCCATATTTGTGATGGGAGCAGGAGACACTGTCTGGACACACAGACAAGGTGACAGCCGCCAAATTCAAGCTAACGAGGCACCAGGCAGTGACTGGGAGTCGAGACCGGACAGTGAAGGAGTGGGACCTCGACCGTGCCTACTGTGAGGCCAGCCCTGCACCTCGGCCCCCCCACCCCTCGCCCTCCATCCCCTGCACCACGCATCCCCTCCCCACCCCCCATGCTGGGCCATGAGGGACCTTGACCTGCTTGCTCTCTGGGAGTGATTCCAAGATTCACAGGCATTTGGGGTGAAACCTCCCAAGGCCCCACCTTCTCTGTCCCCTGTGGTGCTTTCTGTCATTTCTTGGTGATCTCAGGCTTTGGGCTGGGAAGCAGGGGACCTGGGTGCTGGTTTTGGGAGGACACTGCCCTCTGGGGCTTCTGGGCCTCAGCTGCTCCTCTGTCTAGTGGGCCGGCTCCTGATGACCCATCCCTGAGGCCTGGGCCCTGGCCCCTGTTCCGCAGGCTCCAGGACCATCGATGTCCTCTCCTACTGTAACGACGTGGTGTGCGGGGACCATGTCATCATCAGTGGCCACAATGACCAGAAGATCCGGTTCTGGGACAGCAGGTGACAGGTGTAGGGACAGGGCTCCCGGGTTCTCTTTCCTCTCTCGGGCCCTGGAGCCGTCCACAGAGGGCGCACAGGGAAGTGAGGCTGAGCGGGTGGCCTGTGCCGCCTCCGTGGTTCTCCCTCCAGCCACCCGACTCTGCCTGGGCCTCGACAGCCGAGACCTAGAAGCCCCCTTTCCCATTTAGTTCTCAGTTTTTAATCAAAAGGGAAAAAGCTTTAGTTGTGTTTTAAACCTAAGAGCACAACATTTGGCTTGAACGGTAAATAAAAGCCAGAGTTGGAGCAGTGCCCAGCCCCCCTCAGGCTCCTCCTCCCTGGCCGCCACACTGCCGCCAGGCGGATGCCCTGGGTCTCTCACGCGTGTAAGGACAGACTTCCACGGCTTTCCCCCGGCACGCGTTCTGTGACCCAGAGGTTGCAGAGGCTCCGGCTTTGGCTTTGAGTCGAGGTCTGCCTGCATTCCTGTTGGCGGGGCTGCTGCGGGGGTGGGGAGGGGGGCAGGGGGTGTGGGTCACTGTCAGCCAGGCCCGGGGCTTGGGACCGCTGCCTCTGGGCCCTGTTAGCCGGTCGGGGTGGCCCCGGCAGGGGGAGCTGCTCCTCATGTCCGTCTCTGTCCTCGCTGCTCAGGGCCCCCCGCTGCACACAGGTCATCCCCGTGCAGGGCCGGGTCACCTCCCTGAGCCTCAGCCTCGATCATCTGCATCTGCTCAGCTGCTCCCGGGACAACACGCTCAAGGTCATCGACCTGCGTGTGAGCAACATCCGCCAGGTGTTCAGGTACCTTCTCCCGGCCGCTGACGCCAGCTTTGGCTGGGACAGCAGGGCCTCTTGTCCCCTGTACAAAGCTCCTTAGAGCTGTCAGTGCAGAGCCCCCCCTGGAGGCCCGTCTGAGCCAGGGCCTGCGGAGGTGCCGGACCCCTGGGCGGGGAGAGGAACCTTTCGAGGTTCCTGGGGGAGGGCAGGGGCTGGCGGCCGTCTCCGTTCTGACCCGACTCCGTCTGTCCTCAGCGCTGACGGCTTCAAGTGCGGTTCTGACTGGACCAAAGCCGTGTTCAGGTGTGTCCGTGAGAGTGCGCGTCTGTGCCCCAGTGTGCCCCGTCCGACCGTGTCTGTGTGTCAGGGTGTGTCTCATCTCGACCCCTCTCTCTTGCTCCGCCGTGGCCACTGCAGCCCGGACAGAAGCTACGCATTGGCAGGTTCCTGGGACGGAGCCCTTTACATCTGGGATGTGGACACTGGGAAACTGGAGAGTAGCCTACGGGGACCCCACTGGTGAGCATGCCACCGCCCCCCGCCCGCCCTAGCCTCGGGGCCACGGCTGTGCCCGCCCAGTCCTGTCAGCCAGTTCCAGGCTCCGACGTGCTTGGGCCTGGAGTCCTCCGCCCCTGTTTCCGTATCTCCCACCCCCCAGAGCCCTTCCCTGTCCACAGGGTGCCTTTCCACACGCCCTTGGGTCCATCCTCATTGTGCCCTGTGAGCCCACTTCACCGGAGAGGAAATGGGCTCAGAGAGGCCTCAAGTGCCCAGGTCCAGGAATGAGGGGCAGCGCCAGGCTGCGGGCCCAGCTGCCGATGCCCGCCTGAAGCCTGGCCCTGCCTCTCTGCAGCACCGCCGTCAACGCCGTGGCCTGGTGCAACTCCGGGAGCCACGTGGTGAGCGTGGACCAGTCCAGGAAGGTCGTGCTCTGGCACTAGTGCCGTGACCTCCCCTGCCTGGGCTGGAGCTCGAGTCCGAAGCCTGAAGCCGGAGAACAGCTTCCCCTGGGCCCCAGGGAGGTGTGGGCAGGGTACGGGTGGCTCGGGGCCTCTGGTGGGGAAGAAGGCCGGCGGGGCCTTTGTTTAAAAATAAAGTGTGGGTTGGTGCGGGGGGACAGATGACAGTACTTTTTGTTTATCTCCGTCTCCTCACTTCCTGTGCCAAAAGTGGGGGGGGGGAGGGTGCATCTAAACGGGTGTCTGCTTGCCTCTTTGTAGCATTTAGGGAAGAGAGCGGTCTTCGGGCTGATGGCTCGAGGAAACCCGGGCTTGGCCCCCTTTCCTCCTCCTGCACGGAGCTGGGCAGAGCTGGCCTGGCCTCCGTGCTGTCTGGGTCTGAGAGTAGACAGTGTGAGGAACCAGAGGCAGCAGAGGGCATGGCTGTTGGAGCCGTGGGAATTTCACCCTTGGGCCAGGCTGGTCCTGAAGTTAGGCCGACACCTCTCGCCCTCCTCAGTCACCCAGGGTGGACTGAGGCCGAGGTGGGGCCGTGAGAGTTTGAGGAGGGAGTGGGGAGGCAGCCCAGAAGGGCACTGGTGGAAAGGGTTCGAACAAATCGGAGAGCGATGTCCAGTGGTTGCTGCACCAGGCCTGCCTTCAGGCCAGCCGGGCGCTAGTCCAGAGGCAGAGCCGGAGTGGGTGGGGAGTGGCCCCCGCGTGTCCGTGAGCCTGCGAGGGCCTCAGGAGACCGGGCCTGGGCCTGGGCCTGGGCCTCCACTTGCATCGGCATCAAATTTCATCTGCACAGCAAGGCGCTGCGGGGTAAGGCAGGCCCAACAGGGTGGAGCCTGGACACGCGCTTCCTTCATCAACCTGGGGCATGGTGGAGGACTCAGCAGCGTGGTCGTTGTCCTGAGTGGTGGGCGCCGACCTCTGGGGACCTGCTCAGCTGTGCATCAAAGGCTTCACTCTCGTACTCTCAGCCTCCTTCTTTGTCCCCTTACCGTCTCCCAGGGGGTCCCCGCCAGTCCCAGGGTGTTGGACCCATCTCCAGACTGGGCAGCAGAGAGCTAAGAGCCTGGACTCTGCAGCCAGACCATCTAGGTGTGAATCTCAGCTCCACTGTTTAGTAGCTGAAGGATTTTGAGCAAGTTACTTAAGGTCTTTGTGCCTTAGTTTCCTTCTCTGTAAAATGGGGTGTCAGTCTACACCTCAAGGGTTGTTGTAAGGTCTCCATGTGCTAGTATTTGTGAAGCTCCTGGCACGTGTCAAAGGCTGTGTGAATGCTGGGCTCAAACACCCAAATCTGCTGACTCACTGACCACCCATTGCTCTCGGCCGTAGCCCTGAGCTCTAGGTGACCGCAGCTGCCTCCCCGGCTCCATCTCCCCCAACTCACGTGAGCTCCCCTTCCCCTCACACTGCACATCCCCTCGGTGCCAAGGCCTGGGCCCACTGTGTCCCTTTCCTCTCCAGCCCTGCTGCCACTGCAGGCCACCTTCTAGACCTGTTGTTGCCCCACCTCAGCCCCTCCTTGCCACCGTAAGTTTCTCAAGCGTTATGGTCACATGTTTAACCATCTGGAGTTCGATGATGCCAGCAGAGAAACTCTAGGCATGAACTTCAAAGTCCTCGGAGCCACCCTGCTGGGCTTGGCTGTATCTCCATTTCCTGGCTACTCGGAATGTGTCTGGCGTGTGATTTTCTCTCTACTCAGGACGCTCTTGCTACCCAGCCCCCGAGTCAAATCTGCCCTTCAGGATCCCCTCACTGGGAGCCCCCCTCGCTTGCCAGGCTGGCGGGGGGGCCTCCTCCCGCCTGGACCCCTGTTTGTGTCTGCCTGCCTCCATTTCAGCAGGGAACTCAGGGAGGAGACCAGGGAGGGAAGCAAGTATTCCCGGGGTCAGGCCTGGCACAGAGAAGGCCTTGGGGAGTGTTTAAGTGCCCCAATACCCCCGTTCAAGGACTCGGTCAGTCTACCAGCTGAAGACACCAGGAGTCCAACGTTCTTCATCCAAAATTCATGAAGTCCCAGCCCTCATGCCCTGGCTTCTGCTGGCCACCAGGAGGCACCAGCTGCCTAGTATCTGCCAAGGCCACTGTGTCCTGGGAGTCGCAGCTGGAAAGACCAGCATGACCGGGAGCCACCGCCTTACCCAGGGCCCGCTTCTGCGTCGTCGTCAGGCCCTGTGGTCCGCGCTTTCCCTGCGGTGTCTCCCTCGTGCCTCCCAAGCCCCTTGAGATGCAGGTGTTCCCTTCACAGCCGAGGAAATCGAGGCTCCGAGTGGTTAAGTGGTGTGAGATTGCAGAGCTGGCACAGCTGCTGGGCGACTGTTATAATTTAAAAGAAAACATGTCAGACAATCTGGGCTCTAGGCAGACCTGCGTGGCACCCCTTACCCCTGTGGTGTGCCCCTGCAGGGGTGAGAGAGCTTTTCGCCCACCCTAACCCCCTTCCTGCACCTTCCCTTCCAGCCCGGGCCGGGGCCTGAGTTTGGAGGGTTGGTGTCTTTTGAAGTGAGGGACATGCAGGGCCACAAGAGGAAGGTGAACAGGAGGCTGTCACCAGCCACCCCATTTGGGGCAAGCGCCTCAGGACTGCAGCGCAGGCTGCCCAGACAACCCAAAAAAGGGGCTCGGGAAATGGTTTATTTGACTCCTGGGCCAGCGGCCCCCTCCACTCCCCTTAAGGCCAGATCTGATAGCACACTGGGGTGCAGGTGCCTCATCTGGGGGAGCACACACGCACCATAACTCACTGGGGAGGAGGGCTTCCCGGAGGAGCCAGAGAACAGCCAGGCATTCAGGGACCTGAGGCGGGCCTGGAGAGACGGGCTGGCAGAGCTGAGCACAGTTGCTGCTGGTGGGGGCTGTACCTCACCTCTGCAGCCCTGTGGGCGGTGGTGAGGGAGAGAGCCCTGTTGCTGAACATGGACCCAGGCCCTCAGCAGTTGGCACGCAGGTTTTCAGCACTGAGTACTCTCTAGGTTCTTAGTGCTCAGTCGCTCAGGCTGCTTCCCAAGGAGGGGGGCAGGGCCTTGCGCAGGGTCACCCCGCAGGGCTGGGGTAAGAACCCAGGCCTGTGATTCCCTCTCTTCTGGAAACTGGGTTCAGGCTCTGCACAGAAGGGCGGGCCCGGTCTTCCCGAGGTTCGGTTCTAGGCTGCCCCCAGCTGCCTTCCTGGGAGGCCTTGGAGGAATCCCTGTCCTGCCGGGCAGGGGGTTTCCCCATCTGTGAGGCTCCCTGCCCCCATGGCCCGGGCCTCACCGAAGGTGACCCAGCTCCTCGCCGGGGCTCCTCTGCCTGCCCGGCCCACCCTCAGGCCTGATGAGCCTGAGACCCGAGAGGGAGAAACCCGAGTTTGGGCCCCTGTCGCCCCTTGGTTGTCTTCCTGTCCTGGAAGACACCTTGGCTTGAGTCTGCAGATGTGAGCCCCTGGGCGACAGGGGTGAGTCTGAGTCGTTTGTGTCACTGGGCCCAGCACGGGGCCTGGGGCAGGAAGTTTGCTGACAGGACACAGACCAGCGGGAGAGTGGCAGCCCTGGGCCCTAAGATGTTCTCTGGAGGGATCCTGGCGGCGCCGGCCCGGCCCCACCTGTGATGCATGGACAGGACAGCATGGGAGCAGGCCGCTCTCTCTCCGGATGCACATCCACTAGCCAACACTTTTTTCAGCTTATCTGTACATAATCTTATTTGACCCTCCTGCATCTTAGGGAGTTTGTATTACATTTTCATTCTCACTTTCCAGATGAGGCAGGCCCAGAAAGGAGAGGGGATGGGCCTAGGTTCACAGCTCACTGAGGTGGCCCAGGGGCTGGGGGACAGGGTGTGTGACCGGCCGTCCCTGCCCCTCACAGGAGCACGCAGGTGGTGAGAACGAGAAGGATGCCTAGGTGTTTAGCACATGCTGTGGAAAGGATGTGGGTTCACTTCTGTTCCGTTTCAGGGTAATATTCCAGAAAACATTGCCAGACCAGAGCTCCCTGAAACAGACACGGCACAAGCACGTTTGTTTTTTGGTCAGTGGGGCCAGAAAAATGGTCCAGGAACAAGATGCTCTTGGGCATTCACAGGGCTCTTGCCACATCGAGCAGTGACGGAGCGAACACACTGGCGGTCTAGGAAGAGGCACACTGGCTGCGTCAAGTGGTGGGATATGGGCACAAGCGAGAATTCTCCTCCTTAACTAAAATTTCTGCAACCTGGTTGCTTTTTTTTTTTTTTCATGAAAAACAACTGAGTAATGAGTAAAATAAATGCAGAGATTCAGAGCAGCCAGATTTTGTCATAAGGCCACTCGGGCAGGGTGAGGCAACCGTGGGCTCCACACCGACGGCCAGGGCTGGGCTCCTTGGGCGGCGAGTGAGCAGCGAGCGCGGCCTGGGAGGCGAGGGCAGGCTCTGTCACCCCGAGCAGTCTGCCTGTGTCAGTCTGCTCTCAAACCCTGCGGCGTTTTTGTGTGATGTTCTCACTCTGCATCTAGAGATCGAGCTTGTTTAGCATATGAGCTGGATTAGTCCTTGTAAATCATCTGATTTTATCCTTTTAAAGCTGGGGTGTGGCAGCTCGGAGGGAGAGGTCACCCATGGAGTGGTGACAGAGCTAGGGCCAGATAACACCTTCTCACTTGCGTCTCTGCTTGTGGACACGGGCTGGGCTGGAGGGTCGGAGAGGAAAGGGCTCCAGGCGACGTGCTGTGGGTCCCACTGATGCCCCCACGTTAGTTCCTGTGATGGAGCCCAAAATGTAGCTGTGACACTGGGGTGGGGCAATTAGCTTAACTCTGTTCCTGGGGCACAGACTAAAGCCTCCGATGCCCCAGCAATCTCCAATGTGAGCAGCTCTCCTTAGCAGGGGAAGGCAGAAGGTGGAAATGACGTTTCATATGCACTGACGGCCCTCCTCGTATTTGCGGTCAAGCACCCCCACACACTAGCCTTCCCTCGGACCTCACGACAGTCCTGTGCTACCACGAGGCTGGAAGAGCAGTGAGGACCCTGGCTCTGGAGGAGAGGATGCCGGACGTTTGTGGTGAGCGCCCCGAGCAGCCCACTTAAGCACGCTTGGACCCACGGCATTGCTGTCAGGTGCCCGGGGGCAAGCCGAGGCCTGGTCCCCACGGCTGTCAAGGGGGAGCCGGGGTTTCCCTTGGACCTTCTGACTCCAAAGTCCATGTTTCATCTCCTGTGACGCTGGAGGGAGTGTCGATGGATGCGACCGTTTTAGAGGCCAATTTGGCAAAATCTAAAACCATTAAATAAACACATACCTTTTTGACTCTCAAATTACATCCTTAAAAACTTACCCACTATTTTTACTGTAACAAGTTAATAAAGAATTATGAACAAAGACGTTCATTTCAACTTTCTAATAGCAAATGGAAGGATACCACCTAAACATTCATCACTATACGCATGTTTAAATTATGCCCCAATAAAGGAATCTAATGTAGCCCTCAAGAACGAGGTGAACCTGAGTGTGTCATGCAGTCCCACCTTCATAAAATGGCAATGTGGACACGTATGCGCTTCACACCCAGGAAGCATCTGGGAGAACACATACCACACGTGTGCAGCTCTGGGGAGCGGAGAGCTGTCGGGCTCTCCCCGAACACGCTGGGCCCTGGTCCTCAGTGTGCTGGTCCGGCAGCCAGAGGGACTCAGCGTTTCACCAGGAGTCCATCCAACCCTGGGACCAGTAAAGTCTCCTTGGCTTGATTCATTCATCACTCCTTAGGGTGGAGGTTGAGGGGAGGGCAGAGGAGTCCAGGATTCCCCCATCCTAGAAGCCAGCAGCTACTGTATTTTTCAGACTATAAGATGCACTTCCCCTCCCCACCCCACAAATTCGGGAGGAATAATGGCTGTTCATGCTGCTGTTGAGTTGTTTACATTTACATTGGTGAAATATCATGTTATTTATGTTATTAAATATTTTACCACATTTTTTGCTTCAAAATTTTTTCCCTCTTTTCCTCCTCTAAAACCTGGGTGTGTCTTATGACCTGAAAAAATAAGACGTGTCCTCGGGGGGATGTCGTGGCCTCCTCTCGTCCTGCCGGTGGCAGGCTCGGCTCCACGCTCGGCTCCCTCGGCACACGCTGTCCTCTTGCAGGACACGTCACACAGCACGGTCGTGTGTGCCCGTCCCTCCCCTGCCCGGAAGGAACTGTGCAAGCAAAGACCACAGCTTACTCATCACTGTCTCTAGCACCCAGCAGGCTGTCCCCGGCGGGCGGGGGCCTTGAGGACTGTGTGCCCGGGGGCGGGCTCGTGTGCTCCCCCTCGGTGCCTGCTGCGTGGTTAAAGGGAGGGCCTGGGAGTGTCTCTTTGTAAGAAGCATTGTCTGAGCAAGCCTGTTTACCCAAATCTTTTTATAAGGAAACTTAGAAAACTTAATTCCATTTTTTTATTATTCAACATTTTATACATAATAAATACAAACTTTTTACAGCCGCTGTAAAGAAGGCGCGTCTGCAGGTGGGCACTCCTGCGGAGCCCGCCCCACGCGCTGTGGTGCCGGGTCATGTGTCCTGGGGGGGCGGGGGTTCTTTTTAAAAAGGAGGCTTGTTTTTACAACTTTGTTTTTTTAAAATAAAATTAGCAGCTCTTCCAAAAAATATTTAAAATATAACAAAAAATTTCAAATAACCCTCTGAGAATATGGAAAACCCAGATTCGAGGACAATTTGGCTAGCTAGAGAGAGCACAAGGCTGGGTGGTGAGAACCGCCTGATTCAAGCACTTTGAAGATTTTTAAAGTGCTTTGGAGATGTTTCACATATAGGCAAACTTTAAAATCTTTTTAAAAAGACCACCCTTTATTTTTTTAAACTTAAGAATAAGTTTGATAACAAAAAAGACCTCAAATAGATCAACAGGTTAAAAAATGCAAAAACAACAGAAAACAAAAAAGAAACCAAAAAACCCCAAATCATGGAGAGGATTCATCAAGGGGTATTATCACTGACATGATCAAATGACGAACTGAAAATTGCTTTAGCTGTGACCTTAAAAAAAATCCCATGGGGACGTTTGGCGAGCATTTCAAGTTTTCAGAGTCATAGGAGGGATGGAATTTCCAAAGTATAATACAATTTTTAGACTAAATTCTGTAAATTTGATTTCTTAAAAAAAAAGCAACTGGCAGACGTCCCCCAGTCCTGGGGTAACGCACCCTGTATCTTCCGTAGAGGGCGGGGAGCCAGCGCAGGTCTGCTCTGGGACACCTGCTGCAGGACACCTGCTGCAGGATACCTGCTGCCTGCCGGGGGCTGGCCACCTGTGGAGAGGCAGCCCCGGCTCTCCCCATGGTGCGGAGAACTTGTCTTTTCCTCATCAGTTTGCACCTGTGCAGGTGTGCGATCCTTTAGTCCTTTTTCGTAGGAAGCTGGTTTCCTCCACGGGCCACAGGTTCTTTCTCCCAAGGAAAGGTCAGGTCAGTGGGGCCCAGGAAGCTGCATTTTCTGCCAGGGCTGGCCGCTGCTCCACACTAGTCACCACCGCCTGGCTGGGCTGGTGCACTGGCTTGGGGATGAAATGATGCTCGGGGCTCTCCCATTAGGGAAGCTCAACACAGCAAGTATGTGTCCCCAAATTATCTAGACATTCGGCTCTAAGGATACTGGTCAGAAGAGTATGTGCTGCAAAAATTAAGCTGAGAAATACCCAAATACAAAAAGAACATTAAATCGGCTCATTTCAGATCTGGAAGCTCCATTTCTGTTTTAGCCGCAGCCTCCTTTCCACTAGTCTATGTGATGGATGAGGTTTGGCTACTAGTTCAGCCCCTCCGTATTAGCTCCACTAATACTAAATGAATGGCGTAAGTATTAACACAAAAGACACTGTTACTGTTTTGGGTCTGTTAGTTGTGGAAGAGATGTGCATTAATGCAATTGGCGCTAAACTCGGGGCAGTCCACTTGTTTCCAATGAGGCTCCACGTTCTCAGTCCGGGACTAACTGCGGGGAGGAGCCAGCCTCCCTGAAATCCCTCCTTCTGCTTCCTCCGTAGCCTGCGTGATCTGATTAAACTTAATCAGATGAGCAAAAGCCACTTGAAGATGAGAATCTCTGCCACACCCTGTGGCCACAGTAATATACTGTACGAGTGCACACGATCGGTGTCGCTGTGACTGTGCCCGGGACGGGGCCTGGTCTTGAGTCTCAGATCAGGGCCACTGTCAGGCACGGGGGCTGCTCCCCACTGTGTCGAGGGCCCGCCAGGATTTGTGCTATGGTAGGAGAGATGACATAGAAAATGACAACAAAAAAAGGCACAAAATATTCAAAATGTGGGAGGAGTCCACCAGGCCGTCCAGTCACAAACAGTCCTCCTGGTTTTCGCTCTGTTTAAGAGTCATCATCATGCAAAGGTGCCTAAGAAATAAGACTGGCCACACTCCGAGCCTGGCCTTGATTGCAGCCGTGACCGACGGCACCCCCGCCATCACACCAGTGTGATCTCCACGTCCTCGATCTTCTCCGCGGGCCTTCGGTGGTTCTGCGTAGGCGGAGGGGGCGCCGCCCGGACCTGAGCAGGAAACAGGTGCACAAACTGTCAGTCAGCTCCAAACTCCAAGCCTGAATGAAGCACTCAAACCCCAACCAGTCATTCATCCAAGGACCGGGGCCCCCAGAGTCTCAGAAATGCCCTCCGCATGTCTTTCCACCTCATTTTCACTCTTTCCCACACTCAGAAGGAGTCACTGTTCTGGATGACACGTGAGACCCAGGAATCAGGTTCTTCCCTGGGCTGAGAGCCTCAGGGGCACGAGCGGGACCCAGGCCCTAGAAGCCGTGTCCACAGAGCAGGCCTGGCGTTGGAGGTAAGACAGAGCAATGCCTGGAGACCTGGAAACCCTGGAGCATGTCTTAGAAGGAGGGTTTCGAGAGAGAACGCTAGAGAAGTAGCCTGGGAATAGTCATGAAATCTGACTTTATTCTCTAGGCAGAAGAGTCCTTGGTGGATTTGAAAAGCATTATCAGATGTGTGAAAAGATGAGTTAGGTAACAGTTTGGAGAGAAGAGTGAGGTAGGCAGAGGCATCGGTAAGACGACCCGGCAGATGTCCACAGTCGCCAGGATGAGAGGCCACTGCCGGCTGGAACCGGCGCCGGCCGTGGGGAGCCGAGAGGTGGCCAGACGGACAGCTGTCTCTGAGGGAACGCGGCAGGATTTGGTGCCGACTGTTCGTGGGAGACCAGAGCACTGGTGGGGAGGGTAATTAACTCACTTCTGTGGAGTTCTGGGGGTTTGGTACACACACACTGAGATGTCCACACGTCTGAGGCTCAGGGAAGAGATCAGATTGGCAGTTACAAGCCTGGGTGTTGTCAGTAAACAGTGGTCAAGGCTGTGGCAGTAGATGAGACTGCACAGGGAGTGAGTTTAATGACTGCAAGAGAAGCAGCCCGTGGACAGAATCCTAAGAAGCATCAGCAGAGATGGACAGGGGCAGAGAAGCCTGCAAAAGCCAATGGAAAGGAAGGGCCAGAGAGGCAGGAAGCGAACCAGGAAAGGCTGGTGTGACACATCGGCCTGCTTCTCTCCACCGCCACTGCCCACCACTCCAGGGGCTGCCGGCCCCCCGCCTGGACCACTGCTCCAGCCTCCACACGGCCCCCACGTCCGTTCTGCCACCTTCTGTTCATTCCCCACTTAGGTGCCATCGTAACATTTTAAAAATGCAAAACTAGTCATATCTCTGTCCTGCTTATAACCTTACGATTGGCCTCCTACCACATTTAGGATGAAAAGCTGAGTCCTTTACAAGGCACTCAATACACGTGCTGAATGAACAAACCAAAGGAAGCGAGTGGTTTGAGGAATCCTGTCAAAAGCTGACAAGGGGGCCCAGGAAAACAAAACTGCAAAGGACGCACAGGTCAGCACAGGTCGAAGTTACGACCCGGGAAGAGCGAGAGCGGCTTCGCAGTGAGGTGGTGGTGGTGGGGGAGAGGGGCAAGCAGAGAAGATTCTCCTGGAGAACAGAAGCTCTCAAACCTCATAAGGGCATAAAGTATATCTCATTTCACTTCAGTGTCCCTCAAAGACACAGATATAGGCCTAGAAAATGGGATCTCAGTAAACGCTTGCTGAAAAAATGTGCTTCTGTTTCACGATGAGATCACTTCGATGCTCATAGAGCTTGTTACGGTTTAAATACACGTCCGCAGCTATCACTGCGAATCTCGCCACGACTCAGGAAATGTGCCAGCATAGACTGGGCCTCCCAAGATGTGTTGATTGTTATACTCTTCTTCCGCAAGAACTCTTTTTATCTTCCCTTACCCATTTCTCCCTCCCATGGGGGAATTAGCAAGAACACAGGGGCCAAGGGGAAACACTCATTTCTAATTTTCAATGTGGAAGAACCGCACATTCCACAGCCCTGCCAGGTAAGAGCCTTACGGGTCGCAGTTTGCCATGTGAGGTCTCAGCAGCAGGCCTTGGTGCCTGGGAGCATCCTGGCGACTCGGCATGGAAGCTGTTTTCTGAGGGAGAGAACCGGAGAAGACTCATGTTATTTGTGGCGCGGAGCAGTGAGAACGCTTGTGCGGGTCTGTCTGCCTTCGGGTGAACAAATGGATTTCCGCATGAAAATCCACTCTGACCCCCGTCCAGGAGAACCCTTACCATTCGCTGAAGGAGAGCGGGGGAAGTACTGGGAGCTCCTCTTATCCGGGCTGGGGTAGGGGCTGCTGGGAGGCTGGTCGTACAGTGGCAGTGGAGGCAGGGGGCCGGGCGGCTTGGGGGCTGGAGAGACCTGCCGCAGAGGGAAGGAGGTTACAGAGTGCTCACCGCGGGAAGGACGGACCAGCTGGCTTCTCTGACTACTTCGGACAAGTTACTTTGCTCGGGAGCTAAGTTGTGACTGCTGACACTCTTTGTCGGACTCCTCAGAAGCACGTGAGCCTAGGCCGAACCATGCCAAACCTCGGTTTTGTGTGCATTTAACTTTTGCTCTCACAGGTCTCATTTCACCACTGATTACACTCCTCTCAAACAGTTACCCAGTCAAACCGTTCTCTAGAGTTCTGCTAAAAACACACCAAATTAGTCAAGTCAGTGAATTCAGTGAAGAACAAAAAAGGGTGAAAGTTATATATATATATTTTTTTGTGAAAAATAAAATAATTGGCTGAGTTTTTCCGACTTCCCCAGGTTTTGTCAGTGGCAGGCTCAGTGGTCACAATGCCACAGAACTGGGACATGTTCCCTACGGTCCCGGACCTGCCAGGCCTGCCGGGACGGACTGTACTCGGGGTTTCGGGTGAAGGCAGGCCTTGCTATAATGAGCTAATTAAGCGCAGGGCCACAGGCATACAATGGGGCTCTGGCAGGCTCCCCGACTCTGAAAAGGGACCTGCACAACCTGGGCTGGGCGGGAGGCTCTGACAGCGAGGGAAGAGAAAGAGCAAGCTAACATTTTACTATACAAACTAATCACAGAGAGAATACACACCCCCCTCTGGTCTGTTTCTGTTTCTCCACCGAGCCACCCTGTTGTGCCCCACACACAAGTTAGCATTTGGGTTAGCGGATTCAGAGTCCGGACTGTGGGGCAGCGGAGGTCTCACCCAGCCCTCACATGAGAGCCCGACCAATGGACGGGTCCTGCTTTCCCAGACTCCGCCCTGCAGACCCCTGGCCCCTGGGGGTGCAGCCACAGCCCACTCTGGTGAGGGTCACCAGGCCCCTGGGGAGTCACTTCCTTTAAACGCCTTCAGTCAGCTCTCTCCCTGCTCATGTACCTGAATCTCCCTCGTCCACGGGGTGTCGCCGTTTTCCGAGGCCGAGAGCTCTTCCACCAGCACCGACGGGAACACTCCAACCCGCCCGTTGAACTCCCCCTCCCAGAAGCCATCGTCATCCTGGTTTTCTTTGTTCAAGATTCGGATGATTGCTCCCTCCGGAAAAGACAGTTCGTCATCTGTCTGACCCTCGTAGTCATAAAGTGCTTTGACGAAGCAGACTGGGTGGCAAGAGAGAGAGAAATACTGTAAGGACGAGGACAGCCAGGTCACTGTTGCGACCACCCCTAGGCGCTGGGCAGAGTAAGTGAGGGCAGAGCCGCAGCAGTTTCGGTCACTGAGGCTCAACTTGAGGGTTCTACTGTACAGGGCCAAGGGGGCCAAACAAAGCAAAACATGTTACGGAACAGTAACAGAGTCATGGCCTTTAGCCCCCCGGAGGCTGACTCCAGGTAATAAATACAGTTTGGGCCCAACGAGACCAACTGCACAGCGCCCGGCTTCAGTCTTTACCGCTGGCGTCTCCGTTGAGGCTGCCCGAGACGAGTTCGGCCTCCGTGGAGTTGCTGGACGTGTGCGACCGGTTGTCCAGCGCGGCCAGCGACTGCAGCATGCTCAGCAGACTGCTCGAGGCGGGGAACTGCAGGTACTTCTCTGGCACGTACCCTACTTGACCGACTTTATTCCGAGCCTGAGGAAAAGACAGGTGACGAAACAGGTCTGCACACAGTCTGGACAGGGCATGGCAAGAGCCAAAACACTCCTAAAAATGTCACAAGAAGGGGCGATATGAGCAAAGGAATATACCTTTACCCAGTCTTCCATATCTCCATCTTCAATCACTTCTAACACCTCATGCTCCTCAATGGTCAACTCATCTGGTTGAGAAGCCTGCAATGGAGGATGGTCATGGACAAAATTAAAACGGTTAGATAAAGAGCAGATGTGCGCTGATCGTAACAAAAGCCGGGGATCCAAACATCGAAATGGTTTTGAAGATGTGCCGGACGTGAACACTGGAGTGTTGTAAAACTATCATAATGAGGTGAAGTTTTACTTGAAAAAACTAAACAAAGTAAAATAAAGCCAAAACCGAAACTGGAGGAACGGAACCCCGAGGAGGCCGTCAGGCCCAGGGGGCACTGCAGGCCGCTGGGGGGAGGAGCGGGCGGGGTTCCAGCTCCCGCTTCCGAATCTACTGGTGAGCCATTCAACTTCTTGATGCCTCCATTTCTTTAAATGACAATCCTGCCATGCTTAGGAGGACTGGGGAGTCCCCGTGGGATGAATGAGCACAGAGCCATGAGGAATGGGGAAGCACAGGCAGAGGAGAAAGCGCTGAGTGAGAACCGCACAGAGCGCCACCATGGAGAGCATGCTGCGGAATGCAAGGGACTATGTGCGTGGGTGGGATGACAGCTGGGCCAGCGCCTAGAACTCATCCGGAATCACCGGGAGACAGGGGCTGGGAGAAGAAAGTTGTGGAAACAAAATGATTGAGATTTGTCAAAATTTGTGTTTATTATGCTCCCAACTTAACTGTGGAGACTGGGCTGATGCAATTAGGTGCTTCTGCACAGGCTGCTAGCTGTGCCCTGTGTCACCCCCTGCGGCGGGGGTTCACCAGCACCCGCCAGCAGAGGCCGCCCTGGAGGGCAAACCCTCAGGGTCTCTGCAGAGGGCTGCGGAGAGACCAGGTGGCTTTGTTTCCTGCAGAGACTCGGGTCACAGGCACCCAGGCCGGGGCCTGCTGGCCTCTTCTGGCCCTCTAGCCGATAGTCTTAAAAGCTTCCCTGAAGCCCCAAGATCAGTTACAACTATCACCTGAGACCATGTTGTTTTTCAGATCTTAACTGTGTGAAATTCTCCAAGTTACACAAGCAAAACAAGGCAAGAAAATGGGTACTTTCCTAAGACTCACTTTCCATCTCATGGGCAGTACAACATTTAATGAAACCCAGATTTAGGACATTACTGAGACAGAACACTAGCATTGACAATGGCTGACAATCACAGAAAAGATTTACTTCAGGACCAGAATGTTAAGTAAATTATCTCTGATCTCAAAATATGAGGAGAAAACCCCCTGGTTCTTGAGAGCTTTTCCAATGGAGTTCCTTTGCTCATCCGAAACCACACTATGCCTTGAATATACTAGCAAAAGGCACCTGTACAACAAAGGTATTTGTCCTAATTCCATGGCAAGACTTAAAAAGTGCCCATACGACCAGATTTCAATGCGTGCGAGAGCAAAGCAGGAGAGGCAAGGACGCCGTTAAGTGTATCGCTGTCCTTGTAAAAAAGTCACGAAGTCCATGCACACTGCCTAACATTGTCATGTCAGCAGACACTGCCCTGACCACAGCACCCTAAGCAGTGACCAGTTCTTCCACCTGACAGGGTCCGGTCCTTGGCACAGCACTCAGGACCCTACGGAGTCTGGCCCCACGGTCTCTAGCTGTCCTGGCCCGAGCGCACTACCTCCTACTCTCCAAACACACCGCAGCTTCCTCGCTTTACCAGGCTGTCCGGCTTTCCAGCGGGCTCCGCTCCCTCTTTCCCACCTGGTGAATGGATTTAGATTACTGTGCGTTCAAGTCCAACTTCAGTCTGTTTCTGTGGGGAACTGACTGTGAGACCTCTCTGAAGTCAGTTTTCTTTTTATTCCCATTAGATCATAAGCCCCACGAGGGCACAGATTTCCCAGTGCTGACCGGTGCTCTCCCCTCCAGCCCAGTCCTTCAGGGACATGGAAGGTGCTCAAGTCCTATTTGTTGAATTAATAGGTTGGTTTATAACATCTTCCTTATAGGGACTGAAGAGATCAGAGAAAAATTTATTTACGGTCCCAGCACGTGGCACCTCGTAAATGGCAGCGGTCGTCATTGCTCGTGGTTTGGGGCCCAGCTCCTGCTCTCCCAGACCGCCCACAGGCGCGGCTGCTCCGTCCTCCCTTCATTCTTGCGGGGCTTCGTGCATGCCCGTCACGGCGATGCCGCCGGCCGCCGCACTCTACTTAGCTGGCTGCCTGTGTGGACCTGCTCCTGTGATGACTGACTTAAGGCAGGGAATGTAATTCTTCTCACTCCAACTAAAGACAGTGCATGGTTGGCAGACGGTTGTTAAATGAAGACATGGTCTCCCACCGCCTCCTGGAGTCCTGGCGTCCAGCGACAGCTAGAGATCCAGGGGCGGCCTGCCCTCCGTCACCCCGCTGTCTCCCTGTCCTGTTTTCTTTCAAAACTGTATGCATTTCCCCAAAAATAAAAGTCATGTGTGTCACCGTAGAAAAGCTGGAAATAGGCATAACTGAGATTTTAAGGTGCATGCAATCTGCTATCTTTCTTTTGTCATAACACAGCATTTCTTCTTACATGAAAAACTCTTACGATTGTCATTTTAAATTATGTTAATATTTTGTTATTGTTACATTATTTGAATAGTTAGTTATCAGTATTTTTTTAGGTTTTTGAATCTGTTCCTTAAGTCTAGCTTTTCTTTATTTTCACAAGATTAATCCAAGTTTTTTGAGCTGGTCTGGACTATGGGAACCACTATCAGGCTTACAGCTGGCTTCTCTCTTTTCTAATCTATCCTCCATCGTATCTTTATCAGGACCAAGGTTACCTTCTTAAAGCCCAGCCTGATTTTAGGACATACAATGGCTCCTCCCGGACAGGATAGAAGGCGAACTTCAGGCTGGTCTATAAGGCCCTTTACTATCTGACAGCAAACATCTCTACCCCGGCGGCTCTGTCCCCACCCTGGATGCTCATACACCACTGAATTCTCCAAACACCTGTACGCTCACCCAACTGCGTCTGTATCTACGGTTCTCTTTGCCTAGAGGGCTCCTCCTCTTCCCTCCCTTCTCACTGTATCTAGAAAGGTCTTGTTCATGGCCCAATTTAAATGCCACCTCGCCTGTAAAATTTCTCCCAACCATCTCAGGAAGAATTAGTGGTTTTACTTCTACTATAAATGTCTTCATTCATATTCTGTTTTTTCAGTTTAATATTTACTACCCCGAGACTATCCATTTCTGGGCGCAGGAATTTTGTAACATTCATTCTCGCATCCCCCAAACTTACCACAAAGTGTGCACTCATAAACGTTCAGTGAGTAACCAATTACACAGACGTGCCTGGGACACACCGACAGAGGGAATTTGGGATGAACGGGAGGTGTGCGTAATCACTCAGACACACAAGATCCTCTTCCACTTAAGGATCTTAAATTTTAATTCTGGAACTTGAGAGTAAACATACATACCATTGAGAGGTGAGGTGGGGAAACATCCCAAAGCTTGTTTTATATGACACTCTACAACAACTTTCCAAGTATCTCAGAAGGTGATTTTCAAAAGATTATCAAAACAGTGCGCATTGGGAAAAAACCCCGACTCTTTTAGAAAGCAGGGAATGTTTTTCATTTAAATATATAATAAAAGGACATAAACTAAAAGGTCTGGAAACCACCAATATCGAGGTGTAAACACGGCCAACTCCTGGCCGTCCAGCGACGGGGCTGGGGGAGGGATGCTGCCCCGGCCGTGGCAGGTTCTCTCCGGAACCAGCCTCTGTGTTGTCCTTTAGGAACGGGGCTTCCAGCCGCATGGGAGCCAGAGGAGGATCCGTTTGTTCTCGCCTTTCTGACATCATTTATCCCTTCCACAGTTATTTACTGAGTACCTACTGTGTGCCGGGCATGGTCCTCCATGTTGAAGACACATACACAAGGTTTACCGACACATACGAGGTTTCTGCCTCCGTGAACTTTTAGTGGAGAGCCAGTCAAAGAAATAGGAAAACAAATACGCTTAAGTTTCGCTGATGTTGAGTGCTACGTAGTAAATAAAAGAGGGCAAAGGGGAATGGGGTATGAGTAGTGACGGAGGAGCTGTGTATTTAGGTGGTCAGGGGAGCCCAGAGGAGGCCCTCTCGGAGCTGAGCCTCAATGAATAGCAGTGGGCAGCCAAGCAAGATTTGGGGAGAGGCAGTTCTAGGGAGAGGGAACAGCAAGTGCAAAGTTGTCAAGTCAGGAAGGAGCCTGGTGCCTTTGAAGAGCGAAAGGCAGCCAGAGTGGCTAATGCACAGTGAGCCAGTGGGTTGGGTGGGGAGGGTCTGACATGAAGCTTAGGGAGACTGGCAGGGGCCAGGTCAACCTGGACATTATAGACCTTGGTGAAGAGTCTGTTTTTCTAAGTGTGATGGAAAGCTTAAAAGGGGTTTTTAGGCAGGGGAAAAACATAATCATTTTTAAAAAAGATTAAAAAAATGTTTTATTTATTTTTAGAGCACAGGGAGGGGAGGGAGAAAGAGGAGGGAAACGTCCATGTGTGGCTGCCTCTCCTGAGCCCCCACCAGGGACCTGGTCCACAACCCAGGTATGTGTCCTGACTGGTGACCCTTGGTTTGCAGGTCAGTGCTCAATCCACTGATCCACACCAGTCAGGGCTATTTCTTTTTAGAGGGAGGAGGAGGGAGGGAGAGAAAGATCAGTATGTGAGAGATACAGTGATCACTTGCCTCTTGCATGCCCCTGCCTAGGGACCTGGCCCACAACTCAGGCCTGTGCCCTGACCAGGAATCAAACCAGCAACCTTTTGGTTCACAGGCCAGCACTCAATCCACTGAGCCACACTAGCCAGGGCAAAATAATATTCTTTATGTGTTAAAGGTAATTCTGGCTGCAGAGTGGAAAATGGACTATTGGGAGGCAAGTATGAAGAAGGAATAGCAATTACGAGTTTTTTAAAAATTTACTGCAATCAAAGCAATGGCCTAGACCAACATGGGGAAGAGGGACTGGATTCAGGATATGTTTTGAAAGTGGACTCGACGGGACTGGCTGAAGGCTGGACAAGGAGAGAGCGAGGGAAAGAGAGGGCGACGGGAACTGCAACTCGGTTCACTTTGTATGGTGAAAAGTTAATGTGAAAGCAGGGTGGGGTGAGTGAGATTAAGAACTATTATACTAAATCAGGTTTGGAAATTCTGGCATCAATTTATCCAGGTTCCTGCTTAACATGGAAACAAGAGGTGGTCATATTAAGATTTGGAAAGGTAAACATGAACAAAACTGCTTTGCAAAACAATTTGCTTTTAATATCAATTTGAGGATCATCCTAATGGAGGGTCTTGTGTTAAGCAGGCAACTGGCTACAAGAGTAAGAGTTCTTCGTATGTGCCGACATACAAATTTATTAGATGCCAGGCTCTGTGCTTGGCTATAAAAGTGTTATCTCATTTAATCCCAAATTAGCCTTATAATATTCCCCACATAATATGGATACGAAAATTGAGGCTCACAGAGACTAAGGGACTAGTGTGGCCACAGAGCTCCTTAACTGGCTGAGACAGGGCTTTAACCCAGGCAGTCTGACACCAGGGCCTTGACGCTTCGCCATTACGTTGTGTTGCCTCTAATATTAGCTGAACACCCATCTTACGTTGAGCACAGTGTAAGAGGCTGGGTGGATACAGTTACAATTTAATATGAGCAGTAAGTTAAAGAAATACAAACCTTGTAGGAATAAACAACTTTGCAGGTGAGTGGGTAATTTCTTAAGGTGCCAGAAGGACTGGAACTGCTGTCATCAAAAACATCCATGTTGTCTTCAAACTCTTCTCCTTCTTCTCTTTCGGTTTCTGCATTAAGCTAGGAAAAATTAGGAGACATTGGCTAGTTTGCTTACTTCAAGAAAATGGTTGAAAGCAAGAGAAACACTTAAAACCTGATTATTTCAAAATATTAACTTATTCAACTACATATAGAAATAAGTATCTATTCTCATTTGCATTAAAAATATTTTATTTATTTATTTTTAGAGAGAGGGGAAGGGAGGGAGAAGGAGAAGAATATTAATGTGTGATTGCCTCTTATGCACCTCCTACTGGGGACCTGGCCTGCAACCCATGTGCCCTGATTGGGAATCGAACTGGCAACCCTTTGATTCACAGGTCAGCAGCACTCAATCTACAGCCAGGGCTCACTTGCATTTTTATGTTATGAAAGGACAGAGGCTTTTTTCTTTTTAAAACCAAGAGTAAATGTCTTTCAAATATGTAAGAAATATTTATCAGTACCCTTTCACTTTTCACTGTTAAATAATGATTAGTAAAGACTTCTTACCATTTTAAACCAATCATACTGGGGAACGCTAAAAAGATTTCTAAATGCTACCAAGGATGTCAAGAAGCAGGCTTTCATCTATGGCTGATAAAATGTAAACTGACACGTCCTTTAAAAAATAACCTGCTTACTGAAATTCAAAACTAAACACACCACTTGATCTAGCAATTTCACTTCTGTACATCCATTACGGAGAAATAAAAGCACCGGGATGTAGGACTACACGAGTATAATCTAGGACGCTTACTGCAACATTACATGTAGCGGCAAAAGCCTGAACACCATCTACATAACCATCAACAGAGGAATGACCGAGTAGACTGTGATCAGTAACACTTACTAACGACAAGTCAGGAAACAGAAAGCCTAGAAATTAATGCTCACATATATAGTTAAATGGTTTCAACCAGGGTCCCAACACTCTTCAATGGGGAAGACAGTGTTTTCTACAAATGGTGCTGGGAAAACTAGATATCTACATGCAAAAGAATGAAGTTAGGCCCTTACCTTATAAAAACTAACTTAAATGGATCAAAGGCCTACACAAAAGAGTTGCAACTATAAAACTCCTAAAAGGAAACATAAGGGGAAAGCTTTATGACACTGGATTTGACAATAATCTCTTGGATATGACACCAAAAGCACAGGATACAAACAAAAAAAATAGGTAAACTGGACTTGACCAAATAAAAAACTGTGTATCAAAGGACAACAGCGTATAAGGTAACCCACAGAATGGGAGAAAATATTTGCAAATCATGTATATGATCAGGATCAATATCCAGAATATACAAAGAATGCATAAAACTCAACAATAAAAAAAAATTCAAAAACGGATAAAGGACTTGAATAAGCACTTCTCCAAAGAAGACATATATTAACTAAAATGGTATTGAATGTAAAAAAAATGTATTGACCTAGAGCACTGCCCATGATAGTAAGTACAAACAACACTTATATGAGCACAAATATCTAACGGGAAGGCAGAGTGAGGATAATGACTGAGGAAAGAAGAGGTGACCGACTTGGTTTTATATGCGTCTGCACTATCTGAACTATTAGAATAATGTGTTTTCTTTTTGGACGAAAAATCCAATAGAGAAGAAACAAAACCAAGTTTAAATGTTTCTTTGTTTCTAGCTATATGTGAACGCTTATTTGGCTGCTCTCTCCCCCCGTTCAAACATACAAAGGCACCAATGTTTACACATGAAGGGTATAAGGATGAAGTGTGAGAATCGGGCCTCACAGTAGAATAATTAACTAAAATATCAAACACCTACTACGCGTTGAACACCATGCAAGGCTCTGGGATACGGGACGGAGGACAGCCCGACTGCTCCGCAGGGGCTCCGGCCCAGGGTGGAACTCCACCACAGCGGGACGCGAGTGTGCAGGGAAGCAGCAGCGTGCGAGAGGCGACAAAGAAGGCCAGGCTGCTTGGGAACCAGTGAGCCACAAGGCAGAGGCTGCCTATACCGTCGAGTTCTACTTCTTAATAAAGTGACTTCTCTTAATTGTCACTGATGTTTTAAAATGGCCTCTCCTCCTACCTGCTATTTTTCTAACAAAATTGTACAGCATTTTTTTTTTTGTCGGAGGGGGTTTCCAGAAGAATAAATAGTGCATATTTTCTGTCACATTTATTGCTTCCGTTTCAAAATCCCTGCGTATTCTCACTTATAACTCCTGCTGAAAATCCCCACAACTGAGCAAAGTAACTGCGCACCTCACCTTACAAATACTTCCTCTCCGGTCAGTCAGGTCAATGACAAAATCTCAAATCTGGACATTTCAGATTACCTCATACTTATGAGTCCACTGTTCTCCAGGGCACTGTGTCAGAGAAGAGGAGGATCGTGTGCTAGAACTTGCTTTCATATTCTAGTAAAGGTTACAAACATTAAAAAAATAAAACTGTTGGCTGGGGGTGGGGTTGGGGCTGGAGGGATGGAGAGAAAAAGAAGAAGGACTCGTGGACTTGTGGACACGGACAACAGTGTGGTGGCCGCGGGGGGTGGGCGGGAGGTGGAAGAGTGGGTAAGGGGGATAAACGGTGATAGAAAAGACACAAAGAAGAAGAAATTAAAAAATAAAACTACTGGCATTACAAAAAACAAAACAAGACAAAACAAAATAAAACACCCATACATCTATAAAAACTAAAATGAAAGCCAATGTGGGTAGAACAAGTTTCCAAAAATATATAAGGAATGTTAGCATGTACTGTGCTTTGGCACTGGGAATCAATCCAAAGCATTTTATTTTGGCAACGTTGTTTGACACTAAACATTCCTTCCTTCCCCTTTATTTTGAGTTCATTTCTTGCTTCTCTGTGAAAGGGAACGAAAGGTTGCAATGACAGCAGCAGAGGTCACTACCGTGTGCTTTTGCATGGCTCTGCTTCTTAATGACCACTCTCTCACACCCTTCCTTCCTGTTACCTGACAGAACTTCAGTCACGACCATTCTTTCTAGCTGTATGAATACTTTTCCTTCCTTAGATGTTGTAAAATGCTTGCTCTTATTTCAAGGGCAGATAAGAAGGACTTTTCTGAACTGGTTTCAGTAGCCATCTTCTTGTACTCAGCAAAATAACTATTCTCTCTAGAGTGAAAATACTCCTTCATATAGAAAGATGCTCAACATTATTAATGAAATACACATCAAAACTATAACAATATACTACTGCATACCTATCAAAATGTCTAAAATTAAAAAGACCGACCATACCAAGTGTTGACGAGGCTGTGGAACAACTGGAAGACCAGTACCCTGCTGATGGGAATGTACAGCCATTTTGGAAACCAGTTTGGCAGTTTCTTAAAATGTTAAATATATACCGACTATACGACTCACCCAAAACATATGTTCAAAGCAGTTTTACTTATAATAGCCCCGAACAACCCAAATGCCCACCGTCAGATGAGTGGATAAACACACTGTACGGGATGTTCACACAACAGAATCCTAGTCAGCAGTGAGAAGAAGTGGAACTGCTGATGTAGGCAACAGCATGGATGCTTCTCAGAATAATGGAGCTGAGTGAAAAAAGCCAGACTCCCCCTGCCCAAAGAGTACACATTGTATGATTCAGCTTATATAAAATAGCAGGAAATCAAAACATATCTATAGCGACCAGAAGAAGGTCTGGGGTTGACTGAGGGGCTGGAAGGAGCACGAGGAAACAAGGGTCTCACCGGCGTATTCATGTCAAAATGCACCGAAATGTACACTTCAGATATGTGCCATCTGTTTAGGTCGATTATGCCTCAGCAAAGCTCTTGAAAATGCCAGTAAAGCTTGAAAATTTTAATGACAACTGGCCACATAGTACTCGAAGATGCTACAACACCATTAATAACACTGAAAATAGGATATTCGATGATGATTCAACAGATGATTTTAAAAAAGGAAAAAAAGAAATGCACAGCAATGAAAATGAATCATGATAAAGGTTAGAGGAATAAAGGGTTATCCACAGGGTAAGAAAGGGTGGTAAAGAGCAGGGCTTTAAAGGCAGACAAATCTGGGTTCAGGCTCCTGCTCTCTCCACGTGCTAGCTGCGTGCTACTGAGTAAGATGTTTAGTTCTTCTACGCCTGTCTCCTTGTCTGTAAGCACATTCAGAATTGTGATTAGTAACTGGATGTGCTTGACATAGTACCTGGTACAGAATATACTTTAATGATACAAACTCCCTTGTTTTAGTAGTATTTTAACCTTAGTTGATAGGACTGGATGGGGTAAACTGCTTATCTTGAAGTTCAGATTAGTATTTTTGTACATGTACTAATAAGTATAAGGAGCTGTGTCAGGCACTTTACTTGTGGCTACGAGAAAATCACAGAACATACTACAGCTGGAGATACTTCTCTTAGAGGTCAAAGTCTCTACATATTTTCTTTCCCCCCCTTTTCCTCCCATTGTCCATCTTTTGGTCCTTGCTGTCATGTGGCTGGTTCTCTCAATCTGTAGATACCAATTCAACAGACGTTATACTCATCTTGGTAATTCCTGTCATCTAGCAAAGGGTTTCATAAGCAGTGCCGCTCAGTACATGCCTACTGAATTAAATGAAATGGATCCTAACTGGGAATTTGACATGACAGTTTCACTAAAGAAAAGTGGGCTGTTTAAGTATGGAGTTTAGTCCAATAAAAAGACCACTGACCATTTGGAAATACTGTAAACATAAAAGTGACTGAAGATTTTTGCAGGTAAATTTTATAATTTTCTACAGTTTATATTTATTGCATTATAAAAATCCACTGTTTATTTTTTGGGGGATTAGCTCAAGTCAACAGATTTTCTTATTTCAAAAACAAAACGCATTGGACTGTAAGGACTATTACATATTATTGAGGCAGATGGGAACCAAACTATCATCCTGGAGATTAAAACTATTTAATCTCTTCATCTTTCAAACACATTATTCATCATGACTGTCATAATGAGTGGAGTCGAAATTCACTTCGGTGCAGCTACACAAAAGGTTCATACACTCACAGAGCCTACACATTGAAGCAGATGTCAGGATGCCTTTGTACCGTAGCCGGAGCACGTGGCTGAAGATAAGAAAGTCATGTCAACAGTGTCAGCTACAGTTTGTGAATCTACAGAAAAAAATAATAAAAAGAACTAAAAAGAAAAACTCAAAGAACTTATGGATATCTGACCCAATAATACTACTTCTAAGAATCTGTATTACAGAAAAAAAAACCAGCATGAAAAAAGAGAAATATGTATACAATTTTTTTTAGAGTCTATCTGGAGGCAATCTAAATGTTGAACATAGAAGGGAATAGTTACCTAAATGAATCACAGTACACTTTCCTGGTGGAATACTATACAGACATAAAAAGGATGATTATGAAGACCATTCGGCAACATGGAATGGTACATGGAGAAATACACAATATTAACATTATTATGACAGATATGTTCAAAAAAGAACAGCAGGAAGAGGAGGGAATCACATCATGTTGCTAACAGTGGTGTGAGAAGGATGGAGCTTCAGGTCATTGTTTTCTCTAAGGCACTTCCTAATTTTTTTTTGTAGTCTGGTTATCTAACTTTTTCCATTCTAAAATTAATGTAACTTCAAAACAAGGCTGTAAACTGCGTGTTTGAGTAGGAGGATGCGGGAAGATAAGAGAAGGGAGGGACAAGTGAGGCAGACGGGGTCACGGCAGCAGTCACGTGAAGCTGTGTGCAGACTCCGGTTCACCATCCACTGAGTCACTCACTCTACAGCAGCCTGCTCGTCTTTAAAAAAATATTGCTATATTCTGTGATTGTCTTCTTTTTCTTCCCAATCCTACATTCTGTAGTACGGCACAATACAGAAGGCAAAGAGTTAATACCCAACTGAGTATAGTTCCCTCCTTGTTCTGTAAGGTAAATAGACTGTGTCTTAAAAACATTTATCTTCTCTAAGGCACTTCACACTGTTGATGTCTAATAGCAGTATTAACCATGTTTTCCAGATGGAAGGGAATTTTAAACTTGATGACTAATGTTTTCGTTGGCATCTAGAATGGAAGAAGTAATTTGGTCCCAGAACGTGTGTTTCTGATTCATGCTCCTGGCCAGCTAGCTGTCAGTGTGAGGAGACACAACTCCCTCTGAATAATTTCAGTGCTGTCATTTAAAAGCAGGTTAAATAAATATTGAGGCTTCATTAAGCTATTTTGTGCCTACATCTCTCCCTTATTTATACTGTTGGTAAAGCTTCCACAAAATAGATCCCTCAGCCACAAGTGGGAAGACACAAACTCCATCAGACTGACTAGAGGAGCCCAGAATGCCGTGGCCCGGAAACCCAGAGGCAGCACCATCCTGCCAATCAAAAGGTCGCCTGGGGGACGTGCCTGGGTTGCGGCCTGTGTGAGAGGCAACTCATCAAAGTTTCTCTCTCACACAGATATTTCTCTCCCTCTTTCTTCCTCCCTTCCCCTCTCTCTAAAATCAATACATACAATCTTAAAAAAAAAAAGACCAACTAGTGGAAAGAAAAGGCAAAATGTTCCTTTCACAGAGGACATATGTCTACATCTTTGGAGAGTTCTCAAAAATACGCAATCTAATCGACACTCACTGCCAGACCCGGCACCAGGCACATCTGTATTTCCTTCCTTCATGCTCAGAAGCCCTTTCTGATCTCCCGTTAAATTCTGCAAGTAATCCCTCAAATGACATCTCCTTCTTGGGCAAACTTCTTTCCTATTTTTCTAGCTGGTACTAGGCTGTACTGACAGCCCTTTACAAAACCGTGAGATACTGGAGTCAGAGGGGATCTTAGAATCATTTAACCTAACTTTCTCTCTGAAACCCAGAGGCAAGTGACTTTTTCCCAAAGTCAGTTAGGAGTAAGCAATTTTGAGTTTGCCATGCAGGAGCCCAGTCACACGCTGCCATGTATTACTGAGATCTATAAATCCTGCCTGCTCTGCCAGCTTGTCACCTCTTTCAGGAGAGAGACCAAGTCTTGTTTATCTCCAACTTGCTCAGGAAGTTGGCTCACAGTTAGGCAGTAAGTGCTGGACCCGTTGATTTAGTCAGAAAAGGTGCTAGCTCAGGAAAAGCACGGGTTGACTAGCTGCCAGCAGTGCTGCTGAAGAAGCCAAAAGCAAGTCTATGCCTGGGTCTGCATCATTACTCCTGTACAACAGAATGACCTGAAGAGATGGGAATTCGCCTTTTAAAAAATGCAATAAAAAGAGCTATTCCACAACGTGGAGCAATTCTGTTGCCCTGAAAACAGGGCAAGCTCTTCTAACTAACCCCAAAGTCAAGTGGGAGATGTGTGTTATTTTCCCCAGTGGCGTTACCATTAATGGGGAAACAAAAGCAAACCTTCAGTAGATTGTTTCTCCTTAAGATGCATAACCGTACACAATCCTTTTTAAATGTGCAAGCAGAATGGCATGTAAAAAAGCTGATAAAACTTCTGGGAATGTTCTTAAACTTTGGCCAGTTTCTCTAACAAGGATGCCCTTTTCAATCCGAAGGGCACAAACACTGAAGGGGCGCTATGGATGTAGTGGGAAACTGGGAAATTGGAGTTTTGGCTTTTAGTTTGCCACTATTCCCTCCATCTGTCTATCCATTCATTCACGTCTTCCTTCGACAGATGTTTACTGAGTACCTACTACGCGCCAGGCACTTTGCTGTGCACAGCAGTGAACCAGGTGGGAATGGCAATTACATTCTAGAGGGAAAGACAAATAATAGATATGAGGAAACGAATAAAGAAGATAAATACAGATTGTAAGAAATGCCACAAGTGAACCAATAGGATGAGACAGGGTGCTGGGTGGAGAAGTAGCCACAGGAATTACTTTAGTCTGGCTAGCTAGGCATCATCATACCCACCTATATAAATATGAGGCAAATCACCGAACTTTTCTGGTACTCAGATCTCCAACATAAAAAACTAAGGTTTAACCAGATGACATCAGAGTGGAGAGAGCCCTGGACTGGAAAACTTAAGGCTGAGTCCTGGCCTTGTGTGTGAGACACCATCTCCCTGGTGAAAGACGCCGTGAGCAGCACGGGCAACACCACGGACCGCGAGTGTTCCTTGCCCTTCTCTACGAGTGCTTCCACTTCTCTGGGTGTTTGTTTTCATTTACACTAGAAAAGACTTCTGAGAACTTCAAAAACCCTAGATCACAATTTTTATTCTGCTACTTCCAGACAAGAAGAGCAGCGACTTCGTGACTGAGGTAATGGGACGGTAAACGGGCACTGATGCCAACCAGTGATACGTTCTTCAGTGAACATTTTTAAAAAGCACCATTTCCCCTGGCCCCCTTTCTTTCTTACACCCAAGTTTAACTTACTTGGTGATAGGTTAAAGAAAAAATACCCAAACCACTAGCAAAAGCATTATTTTGTCCTTTAAAATTTTGGTCATTATCAGGTTTGGCTACACAGACAAAGAATATCGCCCTTCAATGAAAGTTAGACGATCACATCCGAGAAGAGAAACATACCGGGTGTAAGGTGCCATTGTTGGTCACTGCAGGAAGGCGGGCCCACCGCTCATTTTCCAGCTCCTCCATCACTTGGTTCATTGCACTCTTCAGCCACGTGTCCACAGAAACGCCAATCTGCTTTAGCAGGTCCAGCCGGGCTTCGGCTTTCAACTTAATTATCTAAGGAAACCAAGAAAATGGTCTGAAATCAGGACATTTTTCTCTCTCAAATTGATTGTTTTTAAGTTATTTCTGATTTATTAATTAGAAAAATATTGATATTCGCTAGCAATTCTGCCTTGCATAGTTATTAATTTGTCAGTTGGAGAGAGGGAGAGAGGGAAAGGTAAAGAGGGGGTGGGGGAGGGGAGAGGACACGAGAACAGGGATCAGACTGCTAACGGTGGCAAATTATAGGGAACCGGTCCGCGTGGCGATGGTGACTGTAGCTCAGCCCTGGTTTGGAAAACTGACAGGCGCAAGGTGGCACACAGGAGCCAGGCTCACAGATCGGATTCCCCAGGGGGGACCAGGCCTGCATTATATCTAGGCTGCTTTGAGGCTTGCTTTTGCTAAGACTCCCTCACCCTGAGTTAGGACAGCAAATGTTTAATACATATCTTTGAGGTAACTTCCTAAAGTCTGTGCTAAACTGTTCCAGGATGGAGTGTAATCAGATCAATCACTTTTATCATTCCCTTGCATTTACAACATTCTTTTCTTTGTTATCTGTAAGAAGTAATCGCCTAAAGCAAACCTGAGCATAATGAATGAGAACCTTCTCTGATGTAATGCTCCCAGAAAGCAATACAAGCCTGTCCAGGCAAGGGTGGGGGCGCTCTCTTACTCAGAGAGTGGCCATGCCATCCCTTTTCTCCACAGAACTTCTGCAGGCCGTGTGAATTTGTTCGTCTCATCCACAGCACTGTGGACATCGCTGGATGGAGTCCACGTCAGCAAATGGCACATGTGCATTGACAAGGTACATCAGATATACATAACATGAATAGGGATCTATTAATGGGCTGTAAAGTCTGCATTCTTTTCTTCTTAACAAGGCTACAAACACCTTAGAACATCCTAGAATCTAGCATCTTCAACAGCCTTCTATCCACCTCTTCGACTTTTTCTTCTCTATAATCCATCTTTTACAAGTTTGCAAATGTCCTCATCACGTCACTCCTCTCCTAAAAACTTTTGCAACGCCTGCCTAGTGAGTGAAGGTTTTAAATTAGTTTATTACACAGCTTTCAGCGACAGTAGAAATTGAGAATAAAAAGTTCCTGTTCTCCAAATTAAAGGGAAAGACTGTCTGTCTTTTGGCTCTTGTTCCAAGAGGTAAGCAGGTAACCACAGTTTAAACCTGCCCCTGTCAAAAGGCAACTGCTTTGCTCCAGTAGCTGTGCCTCTGGGAGTCTTGCCATTGGCGATGGCCCCAGGCTTCTGCAAGGCAGCCAGCCAATCAGCTGCAGCCGTGCTCCAGTAACCATTGCTCCTGCTTCCCATGGTCTGCCTGCTTCTCTGTGCACCACAGCTAAGGTGAGCCAGACTGAAACTCCCAGTTTTGAAAAAAACGCCAATCTCAGAAACACACACTTCCCAAAATGCTCTATGTCAGTTCCACTTTGTTCAGAGAGATTATGTTTTGTAAGCACCTTTCTCTTTTGCTTTTAGCAAGTAGTACACCCAGCTTCATTGTCCCAGGAATTAGAATGGTAGTTTCTTCCTCCAGCCTTTGAAGGCTCCACTAAAATAATTTTAAGGACCCTTACTTAATGGCCTTCTGTGGGACTCTCGGGCAAACAAGTGTGCTCACTGAGCCCTCCTGGTAGGCAGGTTTGGTCATTCCCTGGATTCTCTGCTGGGGGAGTCGGTATCAAAAAGGATCTGAGCTCAGACCTGTTTCATCGAGAGCCCATGGCTGAATTTGTTATATTCCTAAGATTTTTAAGCATTGAGATAAAATTCACATCACATAAAATTCATCATCTTTATCCTTTTAAGTGTTAAATTCAGTGGTTTTGGGTATCATATGAATCTTTACATAAAATAATTAGAGTTCTTGGCTTGGAGGCGCACCATTTGGTAAACAGTCTTGCAAAAAATCTTATTTTTCTAATAATTTCTTTTTTTTTCCAACAGCTTTATTGAGATAAAGCTTACATACCACAAAATTCACTCATTTGAAATGTATAATGCAATAGTTTATTACACACTCACAGACAGGTGCAGCACCACAGTCAGTTCTGGAATGTCTTTCTCACCTCCAAAGGAGACCCGTGTCCTTGCGCACCTGCCCCCCTGGCTCTTATTTACCCTGCGGCCCCCGGCGACCACTCATCTGCCTCCTCTCTCTGCAGAGTCGCCTCTTCTGAACACTCACTATAAATAGGACCATACGATTTGTGGTTTTTTGGTGAGGTTTATCCATGTTGTAACGTGTGCCAGTACTTCCTTTTTTATGGTCAAATAACATTGTATTGTATATATATACCACATTTTGCTTACCCATTTGTCAGTTGATAGACTTTTGGTTCGTTTCAACTTCAGCGCTGATATGAATAATGTTGCTATAAATATTACTGTACAAGTTTTGTGTGGACATATGTTTTCATGTCTCTTTGGTACATAGACATACTTAGGACTGGAATTGCTTGATCTTACAGTAATGCCATCTTTAACCATTTGGGAAAATGCCAGACCGGACTCCAAAGCAGCTGCCCCCCTGACAATGCCAGCAGCAGGGTCTGAGGGTCACCCTTTCTCCACTTCCTAGCAACACTTGTCAGTGTCTGCCTTTCCGATTCCAGCCGTGCTGGCGGTGTGAAGGGGTGTCTCCCTATGGTTGTGATCTGTATTTCCCTGATGACTGATGGTGTCAGGCATCTTTTCATGTGCCGACTGATCATTCCTAAAGCTTCTCTGGAGAAATGTCTGTTTAGATCCTTTGCCCACTTTAAAATTGGGGTGTCTTTTTATTGTTCTTTTTATTTTGTCTTTTAACTGTGAGAGTTTTATGTATTCTAAATAAAAGTGCCTTATTAAATAAATACTTTGCAAATATTTTTTCCCCATCCTGTGGGTTGTTTCTCACTTTCTTGATAATGTCTTTTGAAGCACAAAAGTTTTCGGGTTTGATTAAGTCCAGCCTATCTAGTATTTGGGCTTTTGGTGTCGTAGCTAAGGCATTAATCCAAGGCCACAAAGGTTTGTCCCTATGGTTTCTTTAAGAGTTTTATAGTTCTAGCTGTTACACTTTGGTGGTAATTTTGGGTTAATTTTGGTATATGGTGTAACACAGGGGTCCCACTCTTTTGCATGTGGATATTCCGTGGTCTCAGCACCATTCCAGTACGTGTTTTAAAGTAATTTGGCAATGAAGTGTTTCTTAAAAAAGAGTGAACTGAGCCAACAAACCCTTTCTTGGAAATCATAAATGTAAGTCATTTAACTGCTGAAGCAGAGAAACAGAGAGAGAGAGAGAGAGAGAGAGAGAGAGAGAGAGAGAGAGAGAGGTGGAATTAGTTTATTCTATTTTCTCGATACCAAGTAATCTATTTTTCTTAAGATTTATTTTTGCCAGTACTTTACCAAACAACTGACAAACACAGTATTTGCAAACTTAGATTTTTAGACTACAGTTCCAGAATAAACATTGCTATTTTTCCTTTAGAGTTCCAACTGTTTATATTTCAACTGTTTAAAAGCAGAATTTTCCAGTGCTTTCCAATGAATTTTGATGATTTGCCAATGGATTAAAACTTTGCAGAGTACAGCTCTCTGTAACTTGATGGCATTCTACATACAACTTGACCAAATCACTTTCAGAACTTATAAAGAACTTATACAGAGCTTTTTAAGATGATGTCTGAAAAGCCAGGTCCTTTAGGATACAATACCACAGTGTACGGACACTGTCAATGAACGGATTTTAATATGAATTTAATATGAGCATATCTAAGGGTCAGGTCATAGTTGAGTTTATGAAATTTTGATAGTTACAAAGCCTGTAAATCTCATTTCATTTAACCCACACAACAATTCTGGGGGAGGATAACGCCAACTTCATTTTATAGGTGAGAAAACGGATTTACCCAAGGTCATACTAGCTGTGGTAAATTGTTACCACCCCCCCGTGAATCACGCCTCCTAGTACCCATGCAGTCCCCTCCCACATCGATTCTGGGCTCGCCCATGTGATTTGCTTTGGCCAATGGAACAAATGCACATTTTATGCAAGCAGAGGTTTGATAAGTTCTATTAGGACTTGAGTTGTGGGAATGTGCCTCCATCACGTGAGGAAGCCCAGTTTTAGCGTATTCACGGATGAAAGACCACATGGAAAAAAGGCTCGGCCCTCAGCAGATCCTCTAGCTGAATGCAGCTCACTGAGGAATCTCCTCTGGCCAAACCTGTACAAGAAATTCACAGTCACAGTCAAGAGCCAGATGGGGAAAGATAATAAATTGTTGTTTTGGCTATAAAGTTGTTTTTTTTTTAAGATTTTACTTATTTATTTTTAGAGAGAGGGGAAGGGAGGGAGAAAGAGAGGGAGAGAAATGTCAATGTGAGATAGTGATCGGTTGCCTCTCACAACTCCCCAACAGCGGGGACCTGCCCTGCCCTGCAGGCCTGCACTCAGCCCACTGAGCCACACCAGCCAGGGCTGTTACTGACTTTTAATATAATTCTGATGGGTCAGAGAACATATTCTGCTTGATAGCAATCCTTTTAACATACTGGCAGCAGTTTATGGCCTAGTATTTGGTCTTGTTGAATGTTCCACATGTACTTTATAAGAACATGTATTCTACTCCTGTGTGGTGGAGTGTTCTGTAAGTGCCAATTAGGTATAAATGCTCCACAGGTGTGTTGAGGTTCGGCCAAAGATTTGGGTAGTTATTTATATGCAAATTAGAGGGCTCCTTGACATTCACCCTCAAGCCAATAAGACTGCTAGAATTCTAGTGTGCAGCCCTTCAAAAAGAGCTGTGTCATGTAAATATCATCAAGTAGAGCCCCATTCTTTCAAGGGTCAATTCCTCCCCAGCTTTTATATGCTCTGGGTCATTTTCTAGTTCTACCAAAAGGGTATTTGAAATATTTTTACCTCAGATTAATAATTATCTAAAAGAGGATATAAGCTAGTTCATTATTACCAATAGAAATCCTTATAAAGATATATTCTACATTGAAAGAGAACTGCAAAGAAATCTTAAAATTACACTCAGTAGTTTATTATTAGTAAATATTTGTATTATAATTTTGAAACCACTTAAGTATACTGCAGGATAAAGCAAATAAAATATTGTGATGCTATTATTAGGAACTAAGATTTTTAGTGCAAGAAAAAAGATATAAATATAAAATCAAAGAAGTTAATAAAATCCTTCTAGTCTTACATTTTAGTTGGAAATATCCATCTGATTTCACGATTTAAAAAATTTACTGGCTGAAACAACAAAGAGAGGGCCGAGAACTAAATAACACCTGTAACAATGGGCACCTTCACAGCTGAGATGTTGGTGTCTGACTACTATTCGCTATAAAAAAATCAGAGATCCTCGAAGAAGGAAAAGTACAAGGTGCACCTATTATATCGATAGCTTGTGCTAGAGAGCGAGAGTGTGCTCAAAGACCAAGGGGAGAGTGGACATGGAAGCTTAAGTGGATCCCCACAGGCCAAATTTAATCAATATGGGGCTTAAAAAAGTCCTAATGACAACTGTTATTGAAAATATTCTAAATGAATAAAAATCCATGATAAATTTAGAATACATAAGGTGGGGCCCCATGAGAAGCAAAAAAATAACTGCTGGGCAAAGAACATCTTCTGTGAAGCTGTGAACTGAAGAATCCCCAGGGCGACCACAGGGCAGAGAGGTGCTGCAGCTCCTCCCAGTGCCAGCGTGGAGGTCTTGTCAGAGACCCACGCATAAGAAACCGCAGGAGGGAAACGCACTAGTAACGCGGCTAAGTTAGCTCTACAGGAGAGGCTACCCTAACCCAAACCTTAAAAACAAGCCTCAAACAGATCAAGATGGCTATGTAAGCAACTGACCTGGCTGCCAAAACAAAAATCCATAGTCTTTCAAAGAAGAAAGGAGAATCCAGACCTCAATAGCTGAATTTTCACAATTTCTAGTATGTACTAAAAAAAAGTACTAAGTATTTGAATAGCAGAAAAAATATTAGCTGTAACAAGAGGGAAAATCAGTCAACAGAAAGCCAGATCATAGATACGATGTAATGAGTAGACAAAGACTTTAAAATCACTACTAGAAATACACTTAAAGATTTAAAGGAAAACATGAAGATGAACAGGAGTGAAGTGGAAGATACAAAAAAAATACTAAATAGAACTTACAGAGCTGACAATATAATATCCGGAACAAAAATTTACAGGATGCCCTTAACAGTAGGTCAGACACCACAGATGGAAAGATCCGTGAGCCTGAGTACACATGGGAACAGTAACTCATCACACTGAGGTTACGATAAAAAATGAGGCTAGATCAACATTGTGTGGATGGCAGTTGTATGTGATGTCTGGGACAACATCAAGTAATCTAATACTCATGCTGCTGGAGTTGAATTAACCTATGTGTCAGAGGGCAGATCATTTGTGGCCTGGTCACAAGAGGACTTTTGGGGTAATATAAATTTTTTATATCTTGATTGTGATGGTGGGTATATAGGGGTATGTATTTATCAAAACTCATCAAACTGTTTACTTGAAATGGTTACGTTTTTATATGTATGTTACACCTCAATAGAGTTGATTTTTAAAATTCCATAATGACACTTAAGAGAGAAGAACACCCATTTGCTACCACTGGCGGTGACTAGTACTGGCTAGTTGCAATGGGAGAAAAAAAAGAACCTTAAGAGCAAAAAGATCTGGTAGCACCACCTTCATTAAGTGACCACTCTTGCATCATTAATAGTGAGACAACTTGAGAAAAACATACTATGATAAACAACATAGCATTTCTATAAAGTATTCTTGTCTAAAATACTGATTCTCATCAGGCTATTTTACAGAATTAACTTCAATGACAGAGAATTACAAAATTAACTTCTATTTTATAGAATAGAAATAAACACACAAAGCCAATATTGCAAAATACTAATAGTTCCTGGCTAGTGTGGTTCAGTGAAGTGAGTGCTAGACTATGAAGCAAAGGGTCACTGGTTCAATTCCCAGTCAGGGTACATGCCTGGGTTATGGGCAGGTCCCCAGCACGGGGCACATGAGAGGCAACCACACATTGATGTTTCTCCCCCTTTCTCCTTCCCTTCCCCCTCTCTAAAAATAAAAAAATAAAATCTTAAAAAAGCCCTAACAGTTGATTTTATCATGTTGGGAAATACATATTTACTTTTCATCTTTTTGTATGTTTGAAAAATTTCACATTAAAACTAAAGAAAGTGACTAGTCAAGAAGTCTGCTAACATATCATATTATGAGTACAGTGAGCCCTGGCTGGTGTGGCTCAGTGGATTGAGTGCTGGCCTGAGAACCAAAAGGGTTGCAGGTTTGATTCCCAGTCAGGGCACATGCCTGGACTGCAGGTCGGGTCACTGGTAGAGGGCTCTCGAAAGGCAACCACACATTGATGTTTCTCACCTTCTCTTTCTCTCTCTCTTCCCCTCTCTAAAAATAAAATCTTTAAAAAGAAAAAAAAAGAGTACACTGAAATCCTATAAAACAGGTCCTGAGGTAAATTTGGCTATAATTTGGTTGGAAATTTTGTTTTACTAGCAGGCTCACCCTTAGCATTTTGTAAACCTTGTAGTAATGAAGCCTCACATTTTTTGCACTGAACATTTTCAGACTCCTCCTACAGCATCGTGGCCAAGGGTCTTACCATTTTGAGTTACTGAGGTATAAGGATGATACAGCAATTTTTGAGGGGGGGGCACTGTATTATTACTGTTATTATTTCATTATTAAAGGATCTACTTCTATGACTGTCATGAAGCTCTGGCTGGTCAAACAGTGACGTGTTCTGGAGGTAACTACACCCCACTCTGGACTTTCAGTTGTAACCGCTGTCCCTTCTCTACCTCAACTGAAAACCCAGACTCAAAGTCCCAACCCCTGCCCTCCTGTTCCTGGAGGACATCAACACCAACTATGTAGGAGGCTTTTCAGAGGAGAAGACGACTCTGTCTTCTCAGGAGACAAAGCCTCTGCTTCGCTTTATGAGGCGGATAGCAACCCCAAACCACAGCTAGGCTGGGACCTGCGCGGGCCTCAATGACGGCTTGGCGGTTCTGGGTTCCTAGTGTGCAGCAGGACCATACGGAAGGATGAGTTAAGAGAAAAAGGTTATCTATGAAAATGTGTTTATGTAAATGTAAACAATAATTGATTTGTTTTGTTAATTCACTTGATACCACATACCTCAGCTTTCATATGTATGTTCAATTCAGACAACACAATGTAGTTAATATCTTAAAGAAAGAATCATGTAGTCTATAGTTCCTCCTGCAGACCTCACACCAAATGTGAGCTATTAAAGATTTCTGAGTATCTTTAACTTCTTACATTAACCTTCTCTTCTTCGTGTTAAGCATTTCACTGTCGTAAGAAGAGAGAACTGTCCTCAAGTCAAATAAAAGGTACAGTTTAAACACAAAAATAGTTGTGCTCTGGAACAACAAAAGTCGGGTACAGCTTCCAAAAAGATGGCTTTTAAAACTCTTGGCGTCTTGGCAAGCTACTTTTAAATCAGGTATGACATGCCAGGTAAAGAATGTCTGTGTGTCTGTGCAACATGTGAATTTCAAAAATTCAAATACCTAAATATCAAATTAGGAAAATCATTATTAAAGTTTAAGAAGCGATAGCCTCATTCCAACTGCTGAATTAGTCGGGGGCCACGACAGCAGCGTGTCTCGCGCAGACACCCTGTGGCTGTCATGGAGATCCTAACGGTAACAACGGTTTGTTCGTCGCCGTGTCTAAAACCTTCCCCAGTATCCGGCACCCACCAAGGTACTCACTGAGTACTTGTTAAACTAACCGACTAGTGAATTCGCTCCCAACTTAACTAGCCAGTAACTAATTCATCACTATATAAACCCTACTTTTTGGAAAAGCACAGGCCATTTATATTTTCAATTCATTATGGTTGGAAAAAGTTTCTTTAATCCATTACTCAGCACCACAAAGGGTTTTATTCTAACTAGCAACACTGAATGGAACCACAATAGAGAAAACACGATAAAGCAGATTAACCAACAAGGGAGGATATCATTCACATTAGTAGGAGTTAAGAACCAAACATGAAGGATATAATGGAGTTTTAACCAGCTCTCTCTCCCTTTTGTATAGGTGTTTATAATAACTAACTAACTGTTGAATGAAAAGAGAACATCCAATGTAAATAATATATAGGCAGAAGAAAGAACAGAATCCAAAAAAACCACTGTTATCAATTCCTCTGAAGGCTCTTGCGGTGTACTTGATCCAAAATTTCACCAGGACAACCCTCTGAGTATTATCCCACTGTTACCCTCATACTTGTCATCTAACTTTAGCAGGGTTATTCTCTGTGTCTGATAAGTGGAAATCAAGTGAGAGATAACTTTAAGATAGCAGGATTAACTACATTTTACAAATAGTCAAAGCTGAAATGATGGAGGGATCTGGCATCACGGTTTTTAGCATTTTCCATATTTTGGTAAGCAGATTATCTTTGAGAAAACAGACTTACACACTGACATTGGGAGAGACAAGACATCCTGTTGTGGATGTCTCACTCCATATTTTCACTTTTAAGCTAACAACACGGGGCAGCTTAGCAAGTTCATGGAAATAACAGGTCAGCCAGCCTAAGTGCAGACTTGGTGTGGCTGATACCCACCACCGCACTGCTGGGGGTTTGGAGGAGCTCGGGCGGCAGACGGTGACAACATGGATGGAGCCTGGAAATGGAAAATACAAGCGGGAACACACCCTCAAGAAAACTTCTGAGACCTGTGCTATGCTACCAAGGCTCTGAGACTGGCCCCACGCAGAGTCTGAAGAAACAAACAAGGAAAGCGCTCCGACACACAGGCCCGTGTTTCCCAGACGAGGAGAGGACCTGCCAACCGAACTTGGCCAGCACACTACAGTAGTGGTTTTAGCTCTGACGCTGAATTCAGAGAGGAAAAAGGCTATTCATTATACACACTGCCCTCTTCACTACAGAGGCTGTGGATCGTTTACCAGAAGAAAAAGGCAAGTGGTGGTTACTGGGCTCTAGACCAGGCAGATGGCAAGCTGTTTCTGGTTCAGGTCACTTCCATGAGGTTGTGCCAAAAACACGCTCATATTTTCTGTGTTTGTGTACGCTACCTCTCTACTGCACCCTCTGCCCCCACCGAAACGTGTCCTTGAAACCTCTAGAGTTCTAAGGGGGTATTTGAAAAGCAAACAATGCAAGAGTTCCTTGTATAGAGTCCGAGATGTTTGCCCAGAACTGTAAAGCTGCGCTACGTGCCAGGGGAGCTTACCTTGTCATTGGGAAGACCTGGCTGTTAGAAGGTATTTCCCAATACCAAGCTCAGATTTGCCTCCTTCCTCCCTTCTTGTTTTAGTTCAAGTTCTGCCTCTTGAGGTTGCACGGCATAAATCTGTGCCATCTCTTTTTCTCTGACTAATCAAATACTACCCATCTGTCAACACCCATCTTATGTCCTACTTCTGTGTCACCTGCCCTAATGGCACCTCTCACAGGGACATGTTTCTTCTGGGTTTCTTCTTCTTTTAAATTGTTTATTTTTATTGATTTTAGAGAGAGAGAGAAAGAGAAAAGGGGGAGGGGAGAGAGGGAGACAGACAGACAGACAGACATCCATCCATTTGCTGTCCCACTTACCTACACGTTCACTGGTTGATTCCTGTATGTGCCCAGACCGAGGATTGAACCCACAACCTTGGTGTACCGGGATGATGTTCTAACCAACAGAGCTCCCTGCCAGGGCTCTTCTGGGTTTCTTAAGCATTAAGTATGCCTTTGTGGACCACTCCCTGGCACTTAGGCTTTACAGTCTTAGTTGTCGTTGGCATTCGTTTGCCTTCCTAACGAAAACAGGTTGTCCCTGAGGGCTGGACAGCCTCGATATTTTTTACGTGTGTCTGTCCATATCCCTTCCACGGCGCATTCAGTAGATAACTACACGCAAGTGTACATAGGTCCTCCATGAACTGGTCCTAACCACAATTAATTTATTTGCTTTCGACCACATTTCCTTATAAAAGTCCTCTACTCTAATCAAATCTAACTGCCAAACTGTGTCCTATGTCTTCCTTCTCTTCAAATAACTTCTTTCTTTCCATCTTATCCTCTCCCCCTCGAGGTCAGGGAATGTTAGTGTAGCTAACATGGACTTCTAGACACTACACATAAAAATGTTATTTTATTTTTTTACAGGAGAGAGAGTTTCACACTTCTATCCAGCTCTCAAAAGGTTCCATGATAACCCCTCCCAAATTAAAATCCACTGTTGTGAATTTGTCTTGTTTGCTTAACCATGTCTTCTCTTTTAAAAGCTCAGCTTGTGCCCCTAGAACTAAGATTCCAGAGAATCTTCCTTGTAGGGGAGGCGTTCCTAGGCTCTGACCTTATACATACCAATTTCTATGCTGTTAATTTGACTGATTTATTAAGTGCCTTGCATAACTTTAAAATTAATATCTTCATTGTGACTTAATTCCTTTTTATTTAATGTTTGTTGATTGTAAACGCTTCTTAGAGAGATTATTTGAGAGTTGCTTGAGAGTTGGATGAAAGTGTGAAACATTCTCTCCCGTAAAAAAAAATAAAATAACATTTTTATGTATAGTGTCTAGAAGTCCATGTTACCTACATGAACATTCCCTGACCTCAAGGGGGAGAGGTTAAAATGGAAAGAAAGAAGTTATTTAAAAGACACGAGAGAGATTAGTGTCTTTTTATTGCATGTACCACCTTGTAAGAAGCAGTTACTCAAAAATAATATTCTTGATACAGATGAAGATGGTGAATCATCTTCACTGTAGTAAGTGTACAGAAACTGAATTCTGAGGGTACATACCACAGCTGAGACATTAACGGAGCTGGGCAAAATGCCAAAATTAGCTTCCACCTCACCTCCGCTTTTCGAATATTTTCTTTAGCTTCATCTATTTTCTGTTCCAGCTCTGCCCGGCTTTGCTCTGAGACCGCGACCCCGTGACATTCCAGGTCATCCAGGACCTATGGAAGAAAACAGGGAAATAATGACCTCTCTGTCCTAAGTGCCTGGAGTAGTTCGGTAATTTAAAAGACTTCAGTGATGAGTGGCCACGATTCCACTTTTGACGTTTAATTTTTTTCAGTTTTTATTTGTTCATTTAAAAAATCTGAAATAATTACAGACCCAAAGAAGCTGCAAAAGTAGAACAGAGAGTCCCGCCCCTCGGCTTCCCCAACAGCAGTGACCACACGAGCGTACTGCAATGCACAAACCAGGGCACTGCCCCGGCGCACACACCCGCACCTAGTCTGGATCGTACATTTTGATAGGCACACGTTTAATTTTTAACAGCTACATGAATATAAAGTGCTGCTGCAAAACAACAACTAATGAAAAACGGCAAAAACTGTGACGCCTGCAGGTGCCACCGCGCATCCGCCTCCCCTGGTAACCACCGTCCCATCAGTTCACGAGTATTCCTTCCGAACCATTTCTTACGTACTTCCTACATACTTGCCTAGTTTGCTTAAAAAAATAATTAAATGGGATCTATTATCCTCTCAATGTATCTAAGAAACCTTTTTGTTTTTAAAAATAGACTGACATCCTTCTCTAATTAATCCATAGATTCAATAGTTTAACTGTATCATGCTTTATTTATTTACTCTTAACTCTATTGCTATTAGAGTTTGCAAATTTCTCACTATAAATAGCATTGTACAAACAACTGATCCAATGCCTCCTTGAATACATATGGGAGTAGTTATTTAAGATAAAGATGTAGAAGTGGAAATTGTACATTTTAATATTAAAAGATATTACCAAATTGCCCCCAAAAGGTTATGTCTACTCTTCCACTAGCAGTATGTGAGAGCGTGTTTCTATCTTACCACACGGGAGATTGTCAGTCTTTGATATTTTTGCCAAAGGTTATCTTATTGTTTCAATTTTCATTTCTATGTAATAGAGAGAGCCTCATCTCATATGCTGCTGGCAGTTCATAACCTGTATGTATTTTTCTAATTTCTGTCTTTTTGTAATTTTTAAAATATATTTCTTTCTAGATATCAGTCCTAATATTTTTAACAATATTTATAAATATTTCCTCCTATTCTATTCCCTTTCTCTTAACTTTTTAAAAAATTATCCTCACCCAAAGATATTATTTCATTGGTTAGAGAGGAAGGGTGAAAGGGAAAGAGAGAGACTTTGATACAAGAGAAAAGCATTGATCAGTTGCATCCAGACCAGGAATTGAACCTGCAACATAGGTATGTGCCCTGACCAAGAATCGAATCTGCAACCTTTCAGCTAGAGGGCAACGCTCTGACCAACTCAGCCACACCAGCCAGGACCCTTTCTCTTAACTTTTTAAAGTTATTTTATTTACCAGAAATTTGTAGGTTTTTTTTTAAAGATTCATTCATTCATTCATTCATTCATTCATTTTAGAGAGAGGGGAGGAAGAGAGGGAGAGAATCATCAACATGTAGTTGCCTCTCACACGCCCCCTACTGGGGGCCCGACTTGGATGGCAACTCAGGAAGTGCCCTGACTGGGAATCAAACTGCAACCCTTTGGTTTGCAGGCCCGCACTCAGTCCACTGAGCCACAGCAGCCAGGGCAGACATTTTTAGTTTTTATGTTGTGTCTTGTTTAGGAAGCCATTTTTAATGCACCAAAAATATTCTATATTTTTCTAGTTTTCAATAATCCCCTGTTTAGCACTTGGATCTTTAATTCTTCTGAGATTTATTGTGTATTTGGTGGAAGGGAAGAATCTACATTTTTTCCCCAAACGCACAGACAATTGCTCTAACACTATCTACTAAATACACTCTTTCCCCAGAACTCTGAAATGCCATTAAAATGTTTTTCATTATGAAACATTTCAAATATATTCAAAAGTAAAGAGACTAGTATTAACTACAATGTATCAATCACCAAGATCTTTCCAGATTTGTTTTATCTATTCCTTTTCTTCTTTGCTAAAGCATTTAAAATAAAATGTCAGACATCATGTCATTTCACTGGCGCTGGAAGAGAGTGCCTGGGCTTACAGCAGCCTTCCATCTCACCTGCTGATGTCCACAGCCAGGTGTTACGTGGGCTCCTCTCCCTGGCACCCGTGTTCCGGGCCAGGGGTCCTGGTGTGGGGTGGAGATCCCTCGCCTGAGGGGGCCCCTCTGTAGCTGATATCCCTCCGGATTCTCCACCACCACACCTGGGTGTGGGGCCAGCCCATGTTGCATCTCTGCCCCTCCCACCTGTCTTGACGTGGCTTCTTCTTTACATCCTTAGTTACAGGGCTTCTGTTCAGCTAGTCTTCAGATAGTTCTCCAGGTTGACTGTTCTATAATTTAGTTGTATTTTGATGTGCTCATGGGAGGAGATGAGTGTAGTGTCCACCTACTCTATCATCTTGGCTGGAAACCCCTAGCTTGATCTCTTTGAAGCTCGTTTTAAAGATATGTTAGGGTAGTTCTGAAGTAGCCTCATTCTAGGGCTAATTTATAGCTCTACTACCAATGACTGATCCATCTGTAGTCTCCCAAAAGCCCTCCATGGTCCATGAATACTCCCAGCTTTGGCTGGTCCAACTTGAATGTGTCTCAGCCCAACGTGAGCTCTGGGAATTGTTCGGCTTATCTCTCTGCTGTTTTTCTTTACCCAGTCTCCTGGCATTTCATCCCACGTAGGTGTGGTTTACTGTTCAGCAACAGCCTGAAGGGAGACCTATGTAGATTTTTGAGGCTCTCTGCATCTCCCTGCTGCCTGGTACTCTGCCCTGAGAATTCATGCCACTGCAGCTTCTCTGAACTCTGACCTCTCTCATCTCAGCTCTGCAAGTCTGTGGTGCTCTGCTCCAGCTCTCCCTTCCTGGGCTGCAGCAGAGCAGGTGCCTCTGGGGGAAAGCCTGGGAAGTCATAGGGCTAATTTCATTGTTTTCTCTCTCAGGTGTCACAATCCTGCTACTGCCTACTGTCCAATGCCTGAACACTTTTTTTTTTTTTTACATATTTAGACTAATTTTACAGTTGTTTATGCAGCAGAGCAAGTGTGATCCTAGTTGCTTGATCATGGCCAAAGGAAAACTGATTTAGTGTTAAAAAATACCTTCATTTTATTGCTTAAAATATATCTTACAGGATTAGAATAATAGTGTCATACTATAAAGAACTAAAAATTTATTAAAATCTTTCTATTTCTATCTTCCAACAGAAAGACACAACATGCCTTGACAACAGAGGAAGCAGATTTATTTTTAATATCTGAACATTTATTTTCAAATATAGTCAAACATCTGGTGGAAAAAAGCTGTTTATGTGTTTTATATTTCTAAGTATAAAGCTGCAATAATTAATCCCATCACTATTTACTGGATGTGTGGGTGTACAGTTCACAAATTCTTTTATTGAGATAAACTGTATTAGAGGAACTGTACCCAAGAACCTCTTATGTGTCCTTAAATCTGATTTAGATGATGATATTCTGCATTTCAAGCTGGACTCTGACGCCAGGCTTTGGTGACCTGAGTGAAGAGGAGAGTTACGTTTTGTGTGCCAGAGGGACAGGAACTAAGTTATGGCCAGAAGGCAGACTGGGTCAGATTACATTTTTTAAAAAACAGCTATTACAATATTTCCCATTCCAGAACCTGGGTCTTCCAGAACCTTGCTAGTTCCCTACCAAGAAATGGAGTTTATGTTCTCTCTCCTTAAACCTGGACAGGCTTTTGTAATTGCCTCAATTAATAAATATGTGACACAACTAATATTACTTCTGAGGCCATGTCAGGAAAGGTGATATAGCTTCTTGGCTCACTCTCGGGACTCACACCCCTGGGGGCCTGTGCTGCAGGCAACAGGTATGGCTGGCCGAAGCTGCTGTGCCAGAGCGACCACATGGGGAGACCGCAGAGGGACAGAGATGCCCAAGGAGCGCTCGCTGCTCCAGCTCCCTGCTGTTCCAGTCTTCCTGGTCCGAACACCAGATATTTTGGTGGGGAAGCCTATGAGATGACTCCAGCACCAGCTCTACCAGATTACAATGAGAGACGCCCACACGAAAATTGCCAAGCTGAGCCCTCCCAAAGTAAACAATGCTTTTGGGGGGGGCATTAAGTTTAGTGTTTTATTTTTAAATTTATTTTTACTATTATTTATTTTTAGATGAGATCGGGTGCATTCAGGGTGGTATGGCTGTAGACTCTTATTTATTCTAGAGAGATGGGAAGGGAATAAGAAAGAGAGGGAAAGAAACAAGGATGTGAGAGAGAAACCTTGACTGGCTGCTTCTTATCCACACCCAGGTGGGGACCGAACCCACAGTCCAGGCACGTGCCCTGACCAGGGATTGAACCCATGACTTTTGGTTTGAGAGGTGACACCCAACCAACTGAGCCGCACCAGTCAGGGCTACAGTGTGTCGCTCTGCAGTATTAGATAAGGGGAGAGCTGAGTTTGAGATGCCTGTAAGACAGTGAAAAGCAGATGTCAAAGCAGGCAAGTAGACATGTGGATACAAGAAGAAAAGCCCAATGTTGAAGACTGGGCTCAATCTGTCATTGGTTGCTAAGTGAAACCGTGGAAGAGGTCTCGACTGCCTATAATAAGAATAAAGACTAAGAAAAGAAGAGAGCCTAGTGGAGAAATCTAAGGAATTTTAGTATTTAAGTGTGAGGCAGAGAAAGAAGCTGCAGAAGAATCTAGGAACGGCCAGCGCGGCAGCAGGAAAACCAGGGCCGCGTGACGTCATGGACAACCAGGGAAGAAAAGGCTTCAGGGTAAAAGGTGTTGTCAATTGTGATGCAGCTGTCACAGGTTAAGTGAGACGAGAAACCAAAGTGTCATTTTGGCTTTAGCAACAGAGGCATCATGGGTGATTTTCGCAAGTGTAGTCCCCATGCAGCGGTGCAGGGAGAGGGAAAGCAGGAAAAGACCAAGTGTAATGGGCTCAAAGGTAATGAGTGGGATGCTAGGAAATATGGATGCTAAATACGGACAATTTTTTTAAGAAACTGGATGTGCAGATAAAGGAAGAGAATAATAAAAATATAAATAAATGGAAAGTGAGAAAAAATGTACTATACCTAAAACAGTTTCTTTGCACTTTCAGTTCAGTCTTGATGATACATTTTCATGGAATCTACAATTGTGCCTTCAAGAAATTTGTTTGGGAATGAAAAGCTAAATTCCACCCATTTATGTCTCTTCCATTGCCCAAGAGGCTGCAATACACTATCACTAGCCTCCCTCAGGCAGTTCCATGGCAAACAGATAAATCACTGTGCTGATGCCACAGGGCCTCAGGATTTCCAAGCTAAGTGCACAGTGAGAGCAGACTGCTGAGGAATTATAGAAGAAACATGGGGAGGCTATTCTTTGCATTAATAAAACTCAGCTCCGTAAGGTGGTCAGACACTTGGCTTAGGCTAAACACAGCCTGCAGCCCCCGGTCACACTCACCCGCTGCTGGTGAACGATGGTCTTGTGCTCACGCGCCACACGTGTGGCCCATTTCCGAGCCTCCTTGTTTAGACTGTGCTCCTCCGTGGTCCCCGTCTCTGACTCTAATTGCCGGCTCTACGACACAAGAGAGAACAGAGAGAAAAGCACCGTTATCCTTACTGAAATCACGGCATGCTGCAGGTGGATCAGAGGGCCTTCCTTAATTAGCACAGAAAACACGAGACATGCGCCGCTGCTCCGAGACACTAACTGGAGACGACCACGGGTGGTTTTGTCTTCCACTGCTGAGCACTAAAGCTGCATCTCTACTATGGTGGACTGATCCATTTGGGGTGTGAAGAAAGCTAGCTAAGCAGAGAAAAAAAAAACTCATGCCAGCCTACTATAGCACTGAAATAGTTGCATAGATAAAAATGGAAACAACTCAACAGTTTCAATGGGATTAAAGAAAGAATCATCGGACAGAGTGAAAAGAAACAGCAATAGCAACACAGACTCTCTGCTCCGGAAGATGATGGGTTTAATTTAGTTTCAAGTCCATCACCAACTTACCAGAAAACCTCAAACTAGCTTTTATCTCTCCTCTGGGCTTTCACGTCATGTGAAAGATGGCGGTGCTAGATCAAATGATCACTAAGTGTTTCTTCTAGCCCTAACATGCTATGATGATGTTTCACAAAGAACTGCAGCCCTGGCTGGTGTGCTCAGTGGCGGGCGTCACCCTGTGAGCCGGAAGGGCGCAGGGCCCAGACAGGGCACATGCTGGGGCTGCAGCTGGGGGTGAGAGCGAGGCAGCCAACTGATGCTTGTCCTGCACATCATCTCTCCCTCTCTTTCTCTCTCCCTGACTCTCTCTCTAAAAAGAAATAAAATCTTAACAAAAACAAAGAACAAACTGCGAAATCTAAATAAACAGCAGTGATAGGTAACCCTTACTGTTCAAGGAACTGTGGAAAGTGTTTCACATACAGGGTGGGGCAAGAGTCAATTTACAGGTGTGAGTATGTGAAACGGTTTACTCTTGCATTATTTATTAATGATTATATTATTTTCCATACAAACAACTGTAAACCCAGGTTGCCACTCTACTTTTACCAGCCTTATAAGACGGGTCATAAGCCGGAACTAGAGATTAAGTAGAATTCCCACTGTCTACCACACATTAAATGCTGCAACTGTGATTACATATATGTGACTCCAGACTCAGAACTCTGAACCACTAAAACTATTTTAACTTCCTCTAAACTCTTAAAAACTCATGAAAAAAATCTTTATTAAAATAATTAGAAAAGAAAAAAAATTCCTTAATTACGAATTATCCAAATAGAATTTTAATACAAAAAGAAGCAAAATTTTAGAGTGAGGAGACCTCAGAAAACTGACTTTTGCAAGGTCACACACTCAAAATTGTCAGGGTAAGTAGAAGTTGATAAATTCGCTTAAAAATTTAATGTTTTTGTTGGGATTGTAGGCAAAGTTGGAAAATTTTATTTTACACAGACATTTCAGCTAGTATCTATATAATCTAAAGCTAGATTGTATAATGATAAATGAATTGAAACAGCAAAAGAATAAAAATCCAAATCTAATCAACTTTACAATTATATTTAATGTCTACATCATTTTAGGGCTACTAGGAATCTGGAGACTGGTTTTGTTTTATATTTTGCTTTGTAAAGGATCTAGCATTTAAATTTCTATCTGTCATCAGAAGTCAGGGTTTAAAAAGTCCAACCCTGGACACTGATGCAAAGGCCATGTGCATCAGCCAGGGGACTCCGATGTCCACAGGTGGGAAGGCGTATTCTGAAAAGCCCATGAACAGGTTAAGTCAGGTAGACCGAGATCCTTTCTAAGCCATTTTCTAGCTTTACGATCTTCAGCAGGTTGACTAATCTGCATCTTAGTTACATCTGAAAATTGGCGGAAATGCTACCTATTTCATAGGGGTTATTAGGATGAAATGAAGTCACATTTTAAACATTCTCTTACAGTATTTACATATAAAGTATCCAATAAATAGTTTGTTAATGTTAAATATCCAACTGAAAATTACTTTCAACAGAAAATTTAAAAATTCAAGTAACACCTAGGTCCTTGAGAGCCCAAAGAGGAATCAAAAACAAGATTGAAGATACGCTGAAAGATCTTAAAGAGAATGAACTTGTAGAGCATAGAGTAGATATGAAAGGAGGCAACTGATTGAGAAATTTAATTTTGTTACTGAGTAAAATTTCAGGAACAGATGAATAGGTCTAAAATGTCTGGACACCCTGACCAGTGTGGCTCAGTTGGTTGAGTGTCGTCCTGCCAAGCGGAGCGTCACTAGTTTGATTCCCAGTCAGGGCACATGCCTGGGCTGTGGGTTCAGTCCCCAGTAGGGGCACGGACAAGAGGCAACGAATCGTTGTTTCTCTCATAATCATGTTGCTCTCCCTTTCTTCCTCTCTTCCCCTCTCTCTAAAAATAAATAAAATAGAAAAAAAGAGAAAAGTGTGTGCAGGCTGCAGCTAGGCAATAGTCCACAGGCTCGGTGTCTGTTAAATTGAAATTTGCTTCAAAATAAAATATGAACACAGAGATTTCAGAAATACAACAGAAATAACAACAGAGGAGAGTGGTGGTTGGTCCCTCCTGCGTGCCCTACATTCACTGGGCAGGAGCGGCGCGTTAATGAGCACGGCAGGTGCTTGGCGCTCCCTGACAGCGCAGTGCTGCCAGCCCCACGAGCAGCCCACAACAGTGGCCCACGCGCACGTGACAGAACAGTGCCCGTCTGAACGGAGTAAAAATGATGACTTGGGATCTTATTCCTTGTGGGTGGTAAGAATACTTAAATTTACAACAAAACAAAAAGCACACACAAAATATTTTGCAGTTAAAAAACATTTAAAAATGATTATTTTAAAGCTTTTCTCAATGGTTGACAATGATTTTTATGAAACAATGGACATTTTTTCATTATGAAAAAATTACTTGTTCCCCAAGTGCTCAACACTTCTTCTCAGAAGACAGAGCAGCAAAAAGAAAGAACAGTAAAATTGCCATCAGCTCAGTAAGGTGTCCCTGAGTCACTGTACAGCCCTGGACAAGTCTCTTTTCCTAAGTTTCAGTCTCCCCTTCAATAAAGGCAAGATGAGCTCTAAGGTTCTTTCGCTACTCCTGTTGAGGAAAACTAAGGAGCTCCAAACAAGAGGAAAAATGAGCAGCTCAATCTTTTCACTAGAAACAGGAAAGGAAATCCCTACCTTATAAGGGAAAGTGGAAAGCCTCATCTTGCTTCAGTGGTCCCTTATACGTTTGTACACATTTCATCCCAACAGAAGGTCCCACCCCTCATTAACATGCAAACAGACACGCCCCATCACTCCCACCCTTGACCCACACCCCCATATACCTCAGCTATGGTCATTCTCAGAGCACTGACAGGGGAGAGCTCAATATCCACCAGTTGGGCAGCTTTTAAACTCTGCCCAGCAAAGATTGCACAAGGACAGAAAACAGCACAGTTAGAATTTCAAGGCAAAGAGGGATACAGCTAAGAACATTTAGCACAGTGTCTAGAAACAGAAAGGGATTTAAGGCTGCAGTCAGGACAAGTGAGGTGAGTGTCACAGTTACTTTGTTTTTCTTTGAGGAAAATGAGCAAAGATAAAATAATCTCAAATTAGTCACAATTTTATGTTAAGCCTGGCAAAATTGTATATACTCTGTATCTTCCAGTACTCTGCTTTATTCCTCCCAGGCTTCAAAGAAGTCAAATTATAGAACAATGTCACTGAATCATTAAGCAAAAGCTGACAGCTTAAGGCAATCAACAAACAAAAGCCACTAGTATAAACAGCAAGGGCTATAATCTACAGGAAAATGCTTTCTCCCCTTCGTTTCTTTATACAGCTACTACCAGGGCTACTTAAACATTAGTAAGAATAAAGTAACGAAGCTGTCTCTAGCAAGGTTTCTGCTGAACTGAAACCGCCAAACTCGGACATCGTAAACACCAGGGTTGTGAGCCCAGGCTCGCCATCAGAACTCACCACGAACCTGCCCTCCCCCATGGCCAGCCTGACGGAGCCCGGGGGGCCAGAGGCACTGGCGTGGGGACAGAGCCAGACCTGGGCTCTCTCACCTTGCAGAAGTTAATTCCTTTTTTTAGATTATCAAATTAGTTTTTTGTTTTTCTTAAATTCAAGAATGGAATTTTTTTTCATAGAGTAAACTCAAGAATAAAAACAGGTGACTAGTGTTAGCTTGTTAAAAATTGCCAGTGTGGCATCTGTGTTAATACTTCAACATTCTGAGAAATCTGAAAGACATTATAAAGGGCCTATAATTTTGTATAAAGCCAATAAAATATTTACATGCACATATTCATTATTCTATTTATTAATCCTATTCTGGTTAAAATTTAACCACTGGTTTCTTTTAAAAGGTATATATGTGAGGAATTTAATGGATAGAAAGTATAATTTATATTTGAATTGGAAAAAACCTTTACTGAATATTTTTTCTTCTTCCCTAAATTCAGCTTTCAGCAGGAACTTGTCTTATAATTTAACCCAATTTAGTAGGAAGTTATTAGCATAAAGATACCAGGTGTGGTAACTGTATTTTACAAAGAATATCACAGTTTCTCTGTATCCTCATAGTTTGCTATAACATTAATGAGACATACTCAACTTCTTCTATTTCAAGAATAATAGTTATTTGAGCATGAACAGAGCTTAAAAACTAATGAAATGAAATCTGGAATTCCCTTACAGTATCGCTGTCACAAGGCTGGAACTGGAAGGGCTGGGGTCTGTGAAACACAGCATTCTCTTGTAGAAACAGCTGAAGATTATAGTCCCGCACCACCTACAGAGGAAATAAAATATCTTTAAGACTTTAATAAGGTTAAAATGACCAGTAATTACATTTCAATGTTTAAGATTTATTTTGCTCTTTTCCAAAAATGAGAAATCATCCAATACTACATGGTCAAAAAGAAATGATAATTATACTTTTTAAAAATTTTTAGATAACAGTTGTTACTCATGTGTCCTATTTTCTCAGGAATCTAAATTTGGAAAGTACTAGTTTAGAAACTAACCCACATATCAAGACTAGACAATATACAATATTTTAAGACAGAAACAAGATAGCTATATCCAAAAAGCTGTTCTTCTTGGTGTGTGTGTGCATGCATGCACGCAAATATGGAAGGTCTTTAGTCTCTTGGGTCTCTCCCATTTCTAGAGTTTTGAAGGTCTCTTCTTCCAGTTTTGTTTTGGATTGGTTTCAGGTGCACAGCTCATTGGTTAGACGATCACACCTCACACAGCGGTTCCCCTCGATATTTCCTGCACGCCTGCTGGCTCTGTACTCACTGCCATGCTATTGACTATATTCCCTGTGCTTCACTTCCTTCCCTGTGACTGTTTTGTAAGTAACAAGTGCTGCTCCTTACTCCCTTCGCCTCTTTCACCACATTGTGGGCCTCTTACAGTCAGTTTTATGGAGGTTGCACCCCCCTGGGAAATTGCCAGATAACCTCACCCACAGCACAAAAGAGCATTTTTACAGTACTTCTTTGACACCTTTTCTAGGAGGTTATATTCTAATTACCTTTTTATAGCATACCAATTTATATAGAAGGGGAATTCCGACATACAGAGTAGCAAAACTGCAAAGAAAGACAGACATCTGAAAATAATTCACTGGTCGTGTACCCTGGGAAAGAATAGAAATCTGCAACGTTTGTGCAGAAACCCATTTCATTCCACTGCTTACTCTTTGCTGATCTCTCATTTGTAGTATTTTACAGCTCATTAGTACCCCCTCCAGAGGACGGGCAGAAGAAGGAAGAAACAGTTTAAAGCAGCTCTGTAGTAGCCCTGGGAAAAGGGTTACTGAGCAGACAGAGAAAGCAGGGGGTGTATTTTGCATTTTATTTACCAGTACCATCACAGTTTCTCTATTGTTCTCCTGGTCCTCATTCAATAACCATTGACTGAGACAGCTTAACTAGGCCCAATGTTAAGTATGGGGGTGAGGAGGAATATATAAATGAATAAAGATAAATAATTAAGGTTAGTATACTCAAGGGATATATAGGGTCTGGCACAAATAATGTCCCTTTATTATTACAAAATCATCAGCATGTAAATCTGTAACATAACAACATTGCACTCAAGCACACCATATGACATTTTAGGCAAAATGTTCAAAATAAAAGTATAAATTATTACACCCATATCATTACCCTACCAGCCACACTCAAGCAGGTGTTACTGCTGCCAGACCCTGTATAATCTGGAAACTGGGAAAACCTAACAGGCCATAAAATTCAAACACACTGAGGAAGTACGCAGAGGGCACTAGGAGAGCACAAAAGGTGATATTTCACCCAAACTGCGGGGGTGGGGGTGGGGTGAGGAGTGATTGGGAGAATTTGGTCAGGGAAGGCTGGTTGAATCAACATATTCTCAGAGGGAAATGTGCTTTGTTCTTTTCCAAGGTTCCAGTTTAAGCTGGAGTAGCTGCGAAAGCTCTTGGCAAAGTCTTGGGAGCCTCCCCAGTAACCATGAAGAAAAAGCGAAGAGAATCATCCTTCTAGTTGCCAAACCTATCCTCTCAGGCAGTACATATCTTTTTTGGCACGGAGGGGTGCAGGGGGAATTTCCAACCTTTTAAAAACTTTAATTTTTTCTTACAAAAAATTTCAAACACATATAAAAATACAGACAACAGTACAGTGTATCCCCACATACCCATTTACCAACTTCCAAAAACATCCCCTCGTGGCCAATATTGCTTCATCTATAAACCCACCTACTTCCTCCACTCCCAGTTTTAAAAAGTCCCAAGCCCTGGCTGGGTAGTGCTTTTGGTTAGAGCATCATTCCCATATGCCAAGGTTGCAGATTCAATCCCCAGTGAGGGCACATAACAAGAATCAACCAATGGTTCCTGGGGACTTCCAGTCACAATGGTGGCATAGGTAAACACAGCTTGCCTTCTCACAGAACCATGTCAAAGTTACAACTAAAACATAAAACAACCATCACTCAGAACAGTCAGAAATTGAGTTGAATGAAAGTCTGACAACTATGGAATTAAAGAAACCACATCCATCCAGACTGGTGGGAGGGGTGGACACAGAATGGGCTATTCCCACATACATGTGTGGGCTAAAAATTCGGGAGGGGTATCTCAGGTGTGAGGAGTTCCAATGCCCCAGACCAGGGTTCCAGTCGCCAGGAAGGTAAGTTCCCACAACTTCTGGCTGAAAAACCAGTGGGAATTGAGTTGGTGGAAGAAAGTGCTAGAGTCCAAAGCAGTTCCCCTTAAAAAACTCACATGTAGACTTACACAGACTCACTCCCTCTGAGCTCCAGCACCAGGGCAGCAGCTTGAAAGGCACCAGTGGCACAGAGGGAGGAACTGAAGTGACTAGCATCCAGGTAAGAGCTTGGGGACAGCTTTCTCCCAGACAGAAATGCGTACAGAGGCCACTGTCCCTTTTCTGGGCCCTCCCCCAAGAGAGCCACTGAGCTAGCAGGTGGGTACCATATCTGCGAGTCCATCAACCGAGCTAACACTGTTTGTCCCATCCTGGAGGTCCCATGAGACTCCAGCCCACCCAAGCTCTTAATTGTGACTTTTCCATACGAGTGGCTGGTCTTGGCTCATGCTTTACAACTTCCTAAATCCTACCAAATAAGGAACAGCTGGCCTCAGTGAGTCTCCAGCCCCCATATCTCTTGCTAAGTGGCCCCCAGCCTGGCATAGCAGCAGCCAGCCTAGATTCACAACTCAGCTTTGCCTGGGAATCTCTAAGCCCAGCACAAGTAGCAGTCATCTCAGATGCTTTATAGCTCAGGCAGGATTGGCCCCGGGGCTGATCACAGGTGGGGGCTGACCTCTGCCTGCACTACAAATAGGTAGTTACAGAATAGCCACAGGGATGTAAAATACAGCACAGGAAATGGAGTAGCCAAAGAACTTACAGGCATGACCTGTGGACATGAACGATGGCGTGGGGACTGCCTGAGGGAGTGGGGTGGAGGGTGGAGGAGGGCACAGGGGAAAACTGGGACAACTGTAATAGCATAATCAATAAAATATAATTTTAAAAAAGTGCAGGTTTCAAAAATATAATTAAAAAATAAAATAAAATATTCAGGTTTCCTCCTCTTTCTCCTCACTCAGTCCTTGCAATTGAGTTGTTGAACAAACTGGATTTTTGTCTGGAGAGTTCCCCACAGTATGAATCTTGCTGCCTGCAACCTTGTTGTGTTCTGTTTCCTGTATTTCCCACAAATCTGTGCTTGATTACACTCAGGTTTTTGTTTGTTTCTTGGTTTTGACAAGGTGGGTGACTTCTATGAAGAGACTTGCACTGACTTACTCTTTTATTATGTTATTAACAGCTGTAGTGGGCTGAGGGGGTTGGGGGGGCCCTCCAAAGATATATCCCTGGGACCTGTGAAGGGTAACCTTGTTTGGAAAAAGGCCCTTGCAGATCTAAGTTAAGGATAGTTAAGGAGTTTGAGATAACAAGATCATTCTGAATTCCCTGGATGGGCCCTAAATCTATTAAGTGTCCTTACAAAAGACACACCAAGGAAAACACAGACAGAGGAGGACTCAGTGTAACCTTGGAGGCAGAGACTGGAAGAATGCCTGGAGGCACCAGAAGCTCAAAGAGGCAAGAAACTGATTCTCCCCTAAAGCCTCTGGAGGAAGTGCAGCCCTGCTGGCCCTTTGGTTTCTAAATTTTGGCCTCCAGAGCTTGGAGGGAGTAAATTTCTGTTGTTTTAAGCCATCCAGTTCATGGAAATGGGTATAGCAGCCCTAAAAAAAATTTAATAAAACAGGCCTTTGATGATAAATGCTTAAATCCACTACGGGTTGCAAAAACTAAAGGTTTTTAAAGTTTTGCTATCATTTATTTTTCACTTTTTAGCTAAAATGCTTCTTTAAGAGAAACTATCCAAGTAAATTAGTTATCATGAGGTATGATAAATGATAAATGCTTAATTCTTTTTAAAAAAGTATATTTTATTGATTATGCTATTACAGTAGTCCCATTTTTTCCTCCCCTTTTTTCTCCTTCCTCTGTCCTGCACGTTCTCTCCCTCCAGCCTTCCCATCCCTTAGTTCATGACCATGGGTGGTACATCTAAGTTCTTTGGCTTCTCCATTTCCTAAACTATTCTTAACCTCACCCTATTTTGCACCTACAAATTATACAGTACCGTACAGTACAGTACTTATTATCTGTACCTTTCTCCCCATTCTTCCCCCTCCTCCTCCCCACAGATAACCCTCCATGTGACTCCATTTTTGTGATTTTGTTCCTGTTGTAGTTGTTTGCTTAGTTTTTGTTTTTTAGGTTCAGTTGTTGATGGTTGTGTTTGTTGTAATTTTACTGTTCACAGTTTTGATCTCCTTCTTTTAAAGATTTTTATTTATTTATTAGAGAGAGGGGAAAGGAGAGAGAGAGGAAAAGAACCATCAATGTGTGGTTGCCTCTCGTACACCCCCACAACTGGTGACCAGGCCCTCAACCAGGCATGTGTCCTGACTGACTAAGAACAGAACAGGTGACCCTTTGGTTCGCAATCCGGCACTTAATTCACTGAGCCACACTAGCCAGGACTTCGTTTTCTTAGATAAGTCCATTTAACATTTCATATAAGAAGGGCTTGGTGATGATAAACTCCTTTAACTTGACCTCATCTGGGAGGCACTTATCTGCCCTCCGATTCTAAATGATAGCTTTGCTGGATAGAGTAATATAGGTTGTAGGTGCTTGCTTTTCATCACTTTGAAGACTTCTCGCCAGCCCATTCTTACCTGTAATATTTCTTTTGAGAAATCAGCTGATAGTCTTAGGGGAACTCCTTTGTAAGTAACTCTTTTCTCTTGCTGCTTTTAAGATTCTCTCTTTATCTTTAACCTTTGGCATTTTAATGATGATGTGTCTTGGTATGTTTCTCCTTGGGCCCAACTTTTTGGGGACTCTCTGAGCTTCCTACACTTGCATGTCTAATTCCTTCACTAGATTGGAGAAATTCTCCTTCATTTTTTTTTCAAATAAGTTTTCAATTTCTTGCTCTTCCTCTTCTTCTTCTGGCAACCCTATGATTTAGATGTTGGAATGTTTAAAGTTGTCCCAGAGGTTCTTAAGCCCCTCCTCATTTTTTGAATTCTTGTTTCTTTATTCTGTTCTGGTTGAATGTTTATTTCTTCCTTTTGTTCCAAATGGTTGATGTGAGTCCCAGTTTTCTTCCTTTCATTGTTGGTTCCCTGTATATATTTTGTTTTATTTCACTTTGCATAGCCTTCACTTCTTCCTTTATTTTGTAGCTGTGCTCAGTCATTTCTATGAGCATCCTGATTACCAGTGTTTTGAACTCTGCATCTGATAGGTTGGCTATCTCCTTCTTGCTTAGTTCTTTTTCTGGAGTTTTGATACATTCTTTCATTTGGACCATATTTCTTTGTCTTGGTGCATTGGTTACGTTGTAAGGGGCAGAGCCTCAGGTATCACCAGGGCAGGGAAACCCACTTTGCTGTGTTGTGGGGAGGGGTCAGGAGGGTACAATGCCACTTGCACAGCTCTCACCCCACTTTGTCACTTCTTCCACTACCCATAAGTGAATTGTACCTCTTTGGTGCTGATTCCTGGGGGGGTGGGTTTGGGTATGTTCTAGGATCCCATGGGTCTCTCCAACTGACTCTCCTGTGAGACTGGGAGTTTCTCCAGCCAACACAACCTCCACATGTTTTTTCAGTCAGAGGTTTTGAGCTTTATTTCCCCATGCTGGAACCGTGGGTTGCATGGTCTGTCTCTCTCCCTAGTTCTTCCTCCCAGTTTATCTGCCTGTGAATATCGGAGGACCCGGTCCACCAGCAGCCCCCTTGCTGTGCATTCTCTCCACCGCAGCTGCTCGTCTCCGCCCCTCCACTGGTTTGGATGAATGTTTCTTCTTTAACTCCTTGGTTGTTGGACTTCCATACAGTTTGCTATTCTGGCAGTTCTGGTTGTTTTTTGTTTTTAAATTGGCTGTTGTCTTTCTTTTGGTCATGTGAGGAAATGAAGTGTATCTACCTACACCTACAACTTGGCTGGAAGTTTCTTCTATAGTTTTAGGTCACTGACCCATTTTGAGTTAATTTATATATATGGAGTGAGATGGGTGTTTAACTTAATATTTTTACATGTGGTTATCCTGTTGTCTGGGCACCCATTGTTAAAGAGACTATTTTTTTCTCTATCAAAGCCTTGGTAATCTTGTCAAAAATCAATCTGCCATACATGTTTTGGTTTATTTCTGGAATTTCAATTCTATTTCATTGGTCTATAGGTCTATCCTTATGCCAGTACCTCACTCTCTTGATTATTATAACTTTGCAGTGAGTTTTGAAATTCTGGGGGAAAAAAAAGGCAATTGGAATTTTGATAGGGATTGCACTGAATCTGTAGATTGCTTTGAGGAATACTGCAATATTAGCAATATAAATTTTCCAATCCATAAACATTTATAATTTCTCTTTATTTAGGTTTAAATTTTTTTTCAAATTTATTTATTTTTAGAGAGGGGAAGGGAGGGAGAAAAGAGGGAGAGAAACATTAATATGTGGTTGCCTCTTATGTGCCCCCTACTGGGGACCTGGCCTGCAAGCCAGGCATGTGCCCTAGACTGAGAATCGAACCAGCGACCCTTTGGTTCGCAGGCTGCACACCAGACAGGGCTATTTAGGTTTTCTTTAAATGATTTCAGCAATATTTTGTAGTTTTCAATGTCTTCCATGCTCTTGGTTAAGTTTATTTCTGGGTATTTTATTTTCCAGATGTTACTGTAGTTGGAATTGTTTTCTTAATTTCCTTTTGGTTCATTCATTAATGAAGAATAGAAACACAACTGATTTGCATATTTTGATCTTATAAGGTAAGTTTTCCTGAATTCATTTATTAGCTCTAGTACCTTTCCTCGTGGATTCTGTAGGATTTTCTATATGAATAATGCCATCTACAAACAATTTTACTTTTTCCTTTTCAATACTGATGCCTTCTACTTCTTTTTCTTGCCTAATTGCTTTAAGAGCTCCAGTACAATGGTGAATAGCAATAGTCATTTTGTTCCTCATATTAGTGTGGGAAACTTGTTGTTTTTCACCAGTGAGTATGATATTAGCTGTAGGTTTTTCATAAATGACCTTTATCATGTTAAGGAAGTTCCCTTCTGTTCCTGATTTGCTGAGTGTTTTCATCATAAAAGTGCTGAATTTTGTCAGATGCTTTTCCTGTGGCTTTTGAGATAATCATGTAGTTTTTTTTCCCTTCTTTTTACTAGGTTTACTTTTTTTGGTTAGTCTTCAAGGTATGAAGAATGGCAATACTAGACAATTTAATTTTCAAAGAAATACAGCATAACACTGTTATTTTCTGAATTGTTAAAAGAGCTACATTATTAATTGGTTTCCTTAAGCAGACAGAAAGCAAGCACACATAAACAAACTGGAAAGGCCAGCAGAACTGTCTCTAGAGTGACTATTGTCGAGAAAATATCTACGGCAACATCTGCTTCAGTTACATATACAAAGCACTTCATAAATTATTAGGGAGAAAAGCAAGCTTCATAAATAATTAAAGCTAAACAAAAGCTCCTAGGGATAGCTGTTTCCCTTTAGGGGACAAAAGACACAGAGAACAACATAATGTTTATGGTGTGACACCATGAATCACCCCAAAATATCTTTTAGAATATGCAGAATTACAATTTAAATATGTGAGAAAAAGTGGATTTTTCTCCCCAAAAGACAGAGTAAGGATGATATAGAGTAAGAACCTACAGAGTTTCAAAATTTTTTCTGGGTTATCAAATCACTGGGTGGCCTTCAGCAGCAAAGAAGAGTAGCATAAGCAGGTCTTTGTGACAGGGAAGCACATGGAGTAAAACTTTAGAAAGTGTGAGCTCTTCTGGTACTCGGAACAAAAGGGCACATCTCCGAGCTACATCATTCTTATTAAATTTTTATTGCTACCATGTTCAATCAAAACGTAAGAGCATCTAATTTATTCCTCATCCCTGAGGAGCAAGAGAGTCATATGAGTGAATGCAGAGGAAAATGAAAGCTTATCTCTTTATGTGTCCAAATCAGTTTATACATTTTTAATTCACTTTCTATGCAACTAATATAAGCTAAAGACAGAAGAGAAGATAGTGGTAGAGCATGGAAAATACTATGTGTGAGTGACCCCAGGCAAGCCATATAAACTTCCTGATCCTGCTTTCCTCTCTATAAAATAGGCATGATTATGCCAACTTCAGAGGATGTCTAAAAAATCCTATAAAATTGTTAAGTGCTGTATAAAATATTAGATGCTTTTTAATACTATACATTTACCTGTTTTATGAACTAAAGGTAATATATTCAACCTAACTTATTCTTGGAAAACAACTTTAAAAATTTTGGTCTGAGGAAAATCTCTCTGATAAAATTAGGATCAATGTAGTAAAATAAAAACAATTTCTAGTAAAATTAGAAATGAAAAATGCTACCCCGCTACATACTCCCATTGAGTGGAAACTGGAAAAACTCCCTTCTAAATAATTAATGGATAAAGAGGGGAAAGAAGAGACAGCAGGGCTGGGGGACTGGATGAACACGGTGGCGGGACTGAGCAGTACAAGTGTCACAGGGAGGTAAAGTACAGCACTGAGAATACAGTCAGTATATTGTAATAACTGTGTATGGTGCCAGGTGGGTACTAGAATTACAGGGGGAACACTTTGTAAAGTATGATCGTCTAACACCAATGCTGTACCCCTGGAACTAACACAAAATAATATTGAATGTAAAGTGTAATTTAAAAATCAAATTAAAAAAGACAAAACAAAGAGGTCTTACATATCACAGAATGCAGTTAAAGTTGAAAGAGAAATTTTTTTAGCTTTAAGTGGATTGATCTGAAAACAAGGCTGAAAATATAGGAACTAATAGAAAAATAATCCCGAAAGAGTAAGATCATCCATAAACCCTAATAAAGTAGAAAGACATAATAAATATAGAGGAAGAAATTAAGGAAACAGAAAATAACATTGAGAAGTAGAACAAACGCTGGCTCTTGAAAAAGATTAATAAAATAGACTGTTGAAGATGGAGGAGTAGGTAAACACACCTCGCCTCCTCACACAACTACAGAGAAAATTACTTCTGGACCACAAAACAAATACCACCCAGAACCATCAGAAAATCGAGCTGTATGGAGTCTGACAACCAAGGAGTTCAAGGAGCCACATTCATCTAGACTGGTAGGAGGGGCAGAGATGCAGAGAGAGGTGAAGAGGTGCAAAGCTATGGGAGTGGCATGGAGATGCGGCTCAATGGGCAGTCCCACATTCACAGGTAGTGGATAAAAATTTGGGAGGGATGACTTGGGAGTGAGGGATCCCAGCCTCATACCAGACCACCCAGCAGCCCAGGGTGCCAGTGCGAGGAAGATAAATGCCCATGACTTCTGGCTGCAAAAACCAGTGGGGTCAGGGTGGCAGAAGAAACGACCAGATTATCAGGAGACTCGTCTTAAAGGGCCAGCACAAGGACACTTGCAGACCCACCTCCTCAGGGATTCAGCTGGAAGGGCATTAAGTGGCATTCAGGAGAAAGTGAGGAAACTGGAAACAGGATGAGTGCTGGGAGACAGCTTCCTCTCAGGCAAACCTCCAGAATCCAGGCAGTGGCACTGTCCCGTCTCTGAGCCCTACCCCCCACACAGAGTCACAAAGCAGTGAAACAAGTTGCCTCACCCTGGTGGTGACCTAATGCTCTGCCCCACGCAATTTATAGGTCCACTCTTCTACAACAGACCACACTACTAAGGCAGGGAGTCAAAGCAGCTACCTAATACACAGAAACAAACACAGGGAGGCTGCTAAATTGAAGAGACAAAAAATATGACCCAAATGAAAGAACAAAACAAAACTCAAGAAAAAGAATTAAATGAAATGAGATAACCAGCCTATCAGATGCAGAGTTCAAAACACTGGTTATCAGAATACTCAAATAACTCACTAAGTATGGCAACAATATAAAAAAGACCCAGGCAGAAATGAAGGTTATATTAAGTAAAATAAAGAAAAATCTATAGGTAACCAACAGTGGAGGGGATGAAATTGAATATCAAATCAATGATTTGGAAAATAAGGTAGAAAAAAGAATTCAAAAAAATGAGGAAAGATTAAGAAGCCTCTGGAACATCTCTAAATGTGCCAATATCTGAATCATAGGGGTGCCAGAAGCAGAAGAGGAAGAGCAAGAAGTTGAAAATTTATTTGAAAAAATAATGAAAGAAAACTTTCCTAATTTGGCAAAGGAAATAGACATAAAAGTAAGTCCAGGAAGCATGGAGAGTCCCAAACAAGTTGGACCCAAAACCGACCACAGCAAGACACATCATCATTAAAATGCCAAAGGTTAAAGATAAAGAGAGAATTTTAAAAGCAGCAAGAGAAAAGCAGAGAGTTGCCTACGAAGGAGTTCCCATAAGACTGTCAGCTGATTTCTCAAAATAAATGTTGCAGGCAAGAAGGGACTGGCAGGAAGTCTTCAAAGTGATGAAAAGCAAGGGCCTACAACCAAAATTACTCTATCCAGCAAAACCGTCATTTAGAACCGAAGGGCAGATAAAGTGCTTCCCAGACAAGGTAAAGGTAAAGGAGTTCATCATTACCAAGCCGTTATTATATGAAATATCAAAGGGACTTATTTAAGAAAAACAAGATCAAACTACGCACATTAAAATAGCAACAAATCCACAACTATCAACAACTGAATGTAAAAAACAAGCCAAGCAAACAAGCAGAACAGTTGGAACAGAATCATAGAAATGGAGATCACTTGGAGGGCTATCAACTGGGAGGGGGACAGGGGAGAATGGGGGAAAAGGTGCAGGGATTAGGAAGCACAAATTGGTAGGTACAGAACAGACAGGGGGATGTTAAGAACAGTATAGGAAATGCGAAGCCAAAGAACTTATATACATGACCCATGGACCTAACTAAGTGGGGGGGACTGCTGGAGAAAATGGGGTTACCAGGTAGAGGAGGGACAAAGGGGGAAAAATTGGGACAACTGTAATTGCATAATCAATAGAATATATTTAAAAAAATACACTGTTAACTCTGATCAAAATAAGAGAGAAAGTACGTATTAAAATAGTAAGGGAGATAATTATAGAAGCAAGCTAATTTATACACAAATTTATGCCATCAAACTTTATAAATGAAATGGACAATTGTCTAGCAAAGTGTAAGTTACCAAAATGTAGTAAAAAAGAAATAGAAAACCTGAATGGACCAATAAATACAAACAATTTGATCACTAGTCAAAATCAACTACTCCATAAAAAAGGAATAAAGCCAAGATGTTTTCACAGACTTTCCCCCTAATGTTCCCTTATGGAAAATTTCAAATATATACACATTAAAAGAAAAAGAATTATATTAAAGTACCCATATACCCTAGACTCTTCAATTAACATTTTTCTACATCAGCTCTCACATAACTATCTACCTATCCATCCATTCTTCCTTCTATACTTCAGTCCTTTTGTATCTTTTATTGGATCCTGCGGGAGGAAATACAGGAAAATAAAGTATGCATGACAGGATTTCAGAGCAATAGACTAGTGATCTTTGTATTTCCATATCAACTTAACATTTTAACTGTTTTTCTCAAAATAAAACTGAGGTTGTGGGACATGGAAAACACGAATAAACAGAATTCAGGAAGAAGGCCTGGGCCCCTTTCCTTTCCTGTCTGTGGACATTATCTTGTGAGGCGGATACCGATTCCTTTCCAAACAATTTCTTTATGGTATCAGCCAGGTCCCACTCTCCTGGCCAAAAAAGAGAATTGAACTAGCTTTTTAAAAATAGCTGCTATAAAATGAACATATTTTTACAAATGCATGTAATTCAGTTAGGAAATGTTTACTATGCCCTTGATTTATCAGAAAGAAAACATTTACTAATTACAAGAACAATTTATCTTCCAAAGGACAGGTTCTCTACTGCAAGAAATTTCAATCTGTGAAATCCTGAAGAAAAGCAATTTCACTGATTTTCTCTATATACAATACGACATGCCCCCCCAAATTGATGGATCATAATACTTTTGAATGAAAAGATTACTATCAAAGAATGACAACATTTAGAGGTAAGGTTAATGTTTCTAAAAGAGGATATCATAGTATTTATTCCTTTATTTATTTTTTTGTATTTGTTCCTTTATTGATTATAAATGCTATTTCCCCCTTAGTGTCCCTTTGTTATTCTCTGCACTGACCATGACCTTGTTTCACCATATGAACGAATGCATTCAAAATCTGAGTGGAAGGTAGAGCTCTTTAAACCATTCTTTTCAAAAGCAATGTACTTGGCGATGGACTGATGTCCCGAGCTAGCCCACATCATCACTTCCCCTCTCGCCCTTCATGTGAATTCTTCAATAACACAATATCCTTCAACTTTGTTAGAAGGCACACTGTTTCCAGGAAATCTGCCCTTTTGCAGGGGTGTTCTCGCTGCCTGAGGGCCGCAAGCAGTTCAGGATGGCTGTGAATGTGGCCCAGCACAAAATCGTAAATTTACTTAAAGCATTATGAGATTTCTTTGTGATTAGAATGTGTTTAATGTGTGGCCCAAAACAACTCTTCTTCCAGTGTGGCCCAGATGATGCCGAAAGGCTGGACACCCCTGCTTTAAAGCCTTCTTCTAATGTCATTGGTACTTTCATTAATTTGTATGTGAAACTATTGCAGACTCTACCATGGTTACCCTCACATGTCGCACTGAAGGTGACTTGCCTTGCTGGAGGTTTCCAATAGGAACTGGAACGTGTTTTGCACAGCCTGACACGTTTCCAGCTCCGTCCGGCTGAAGGCTACTAAATAGTCCTTCAGGTGATCGTACACATTTCCGTCAAGAGCCTGTAAAAGAGGAATACACACAAACAAAAAAATTACAATACAGCTTTGACACATAATGTCTACTGTGTACAAGGTAAGTTGATAGTAAATTCACAAAAGGTACAGATTATCATGTGAGCGTAAATATAAACAGTAAACGATCATTTGGGAAAATGTGGGTGCTCTCTGGCAGGTAGGAACTGCAGAAGGTAAAATCTGGTATCGGTAAAGCCGTGGGAAAAGGACAAACCTGGGGATACAAAGTGCTGGGGTCCTGACCTCTGCTTGTCAGCTATTAGCTGTGCCACCTTCTGTCGTCACTTGAGTGGGAACAGGTGTGGGAGTCAAACGAAACAATGGAGGCGAAAGGACCCAGGCACAGTGCCTGGAACAAGGTAGACTCTCAGTATACATTCGTCACGTCCATTTCTCCTTGTCCTTTACTGGTAGGATTATAAATTAGCATATTCTTACTATATAGTGGTCAGGGAAAAATACAATTGAAATAGTAAAAAGAAAAAAAAAGAAATGTGACTAAATTCCTGTTTTGGAAAAGAAACACCTGTGTAATGTCTATGAACAGTTTAAAACTGTTATTTGTTTAAGCATAGAAAAAGACTTTAAAACTGAAAAAAAAAAAAAAAAGGAACAGAAAACCACCAAGCATGTGAGAAATGATTAAGCTAGGATACATACAATGACTAAAATATATACAGCCACCAAAACAAAAATGTGGAACTGTATGGATGGAGAAGTATGTGTCCAATAATTTCAGGTTTGAAAAAAAGGAACAAATAGAATACATACATACTAGCAACAACTTTGGGAAAAACATATCAATAAACAAAAAAGGTTCTGGAGTCTTGCCAGTCAATGGAAGTTTTCTCAAACACTGAGGTAAAATTCACAAGCTGTAAAAGTCACCACTTAAACTATTTTAAGTAGTTGAATCCAGTGGTTTTTAGGAGCCACAGTGTTGTCCAACCATCACTGCCATCTCATTTCAAGAGATTTCATCACCCCCAAAAGAACTCCCATTCTTCCTTCCCCTGGCCTCTGGCAACCACTAATCTACTTTCTATTTCCACAGGTTTGCCTGTTCTGGACCTTTCACATAAATGGAATCATACAGTATGTGGACTTTTATGCCTGCATCTGTCACTTAGCATAATGTTTTCAAGGTGCATCAATATATTAGTAATTCTTTTTATGGCTGAGTAATACTCCATCGTATGGATACACCATATTTTATTTACTCATTCATTGGCTGGTGGACATTTGGGTTGTTTCCACTTTTTGGCTATTACGGGTAATGCTGCTGTGAACATTTGTGTACAAATTTCTGTTTGAACATCTGTTTCCAATTTTCTTGTGCATATGCCTGGTAGTGAAATTGCTGGGTCTCACAGTAATTCTAACTATTTCAGGAATTGCCAAACTGTTTTCTACCACGGTGGTAGCACTTTGGATCCCCACCCGCAGTGTATGCAAGTCCCAGATTCTCTACATCCTTATCAACACTTGTTATTTTGTTGTTAAAATTATTCGCGTCATCCTAGTGGCATCCCATGTGGTGTTAACTGCATTTCTCTAACAACTAATGACACTGAACATCTTTTCACGGACTTACTGGCCACTCGCATATCATTTTTGGAGAAATGTCAATTCAAGTCCTTTACTCATTTTTAAAAATTTTGTTGTTTGCTTGTTTTTGTCTTTTTACTATATATGAGAATTTTCCCACATAATGAACTATTCTTTCAAAGACTTTATTTATGTACTTTTAGAGCGAAGGAAAGGAAAGGAGAGAGGGAGAGAAACATCAATGTGAGAGAGATACATTGATCTGTGGCCTATCACACCCCCACAAAGGGGGACCTGGCCCACAACCCAGGCATGTGCCCTGACTGGGAATTGAACCTCCGACCCTTGGGCTTGCAGGCTGGTGCTCAATGCACTGAACCACACCAGCCAGAGCAGTCCTTTACTCATTTTTTAATTGGGTTGTTTGATATTTTGGTTGATGAATTGTACGAGTCCTTTACATATTTGAATACTATTTATGTATTTGGATACATGTATCTTATCAGATACATGATTTGCTAATATATTCTCCTATTTGGTGAGCCATCTTTTCACTTTCTCAATAGTATCCTTTAATATGCAAAAGTTTTTTAATTTTGATGAAGTCTATATCAGCTATTTAAATTTTGTTACTTGTGTCTTTGTGTCAGATCTAAGAATCCTGAATGGAAGTGTTATAGTAAAGAAATTCTTTATACATCTTGTGTTTGACAATTCCATTAAACGTTTACTATAAAATTCCTTTTTTTAAAATATACAAATTCTGGTCCCTGGTGGGGTAGCTCAGTTTGTTAAGAGCAACAAACCCATCTATCTATACACCAAGGTTGCAGGTTCAATCTCCAGTCAGAGCACACGCAAGAAATCAACCAATGAGTGCATAAATAAGTAGAACAACAAATTGACGTTTTTTCCCTCTCTCTAAAATCAATCAATAAAAAATGAAAAATTTACAAATTATGTTCCCAAAGCCCTGAGTAATAAAGCACATTCCGTAGTGCTTAAACCACTAGATGGCACCATCAAGCACTTTAAAAATACAGGCAGTGCAAATTCCTTAAGATTTCTTGTAGTTATGTAACATTCCCACCCTGGAGAGATTCCCGGTGCTAAGTCTGAATGAAAATTCTTGCCTTAGGACATGCTCCCCATAAATTTGCTTAAAAAGAAGCATATAACTCCTGTTATGAAACTTTTTCCTAGGAAATTCTCTTGGGAGATGGTCATAACCTTGTGTTTACAGGAAACCGCTATTTTATTTAAAGACAGCAAATGGCAATGTAGCCATCACCAGCTCCCATCTCTAGAGCTTCTGATTCAGTAGGTGGGGGTGTTGCCCGACAATCTGTATTTTCGGACACCTTGCTGCTAGTCCAGAGACCATAATTTGAAAGCCCCTGGACTAGACAGTCATTTTAGCTGATTAGGTGGAGTGTTTGTGCAGACCTGGATCCTGGTGACTCTGTACAGGGAAAGTGGCTGGAGACAGAGATGTCTACTATCCTGAGCAGGGAGGCAGATCATCCGCTGCTTTCAATGGAAAATCTCGCTCTGCCTTAGAACTGTGGTGGCAGCATGACACGGCATGGGAAAGGGCCTGAGTTCTGAAATAAGTTGGATGTGGGTTAGCATCTGAGAACTTCCACTTACTTCATCCTTTTGATGGCTTTCTTATTTGTAATCAGGTCAAGTGGGAAAACCACACTCTCCAGGACACTGTGAAGAGTAACTAAGGTAATGAAGCAGCAAGTTAGTCTTCTGTCTTGCCTTGCTTAAAAACCTTCACTGGATTGGCCAAATATCGATCACTGTTCAAGTTGGGTAACGAGTACACGGGGGTCATTATACAACTGTGTTTACTACAGTGTACGTTGGAAATTTCCATAAAAAAGAACACCTGAATATCAGATTAGGAAAAAAAGTGATGACACAAAATTTTTTTATTTCTCCTTTCCAGAGGACAAGCTTATTGATTTCAGACAGAGAGGGGAAGGGAGAAAAGGAGAGAAACATCGATATGAAAGAAAAAGATCTATTAGTTGCTTCTCATACATGCTTGGCCAGGAACCTCTTGTTCGCACCCTCAATGGGGAATGAACCCAACCCAGGCATGTGCCCTGACTGAGAATTGAACCTGCAATCTTCTGGTTTAAGGGACAATGTTCCAAGTCAGCCACACTGGCCAGGGCTCCACCACAAAAACATTTTTTTTTCAATAATTCCTTTATATTTGGAAAAGTCAAAATTCTTTATTTGGTATCTAAGGTCCTTAAAATCTAGTCTCAAACTGCCTCTCATTAGCACCATCTCTCATCACCGCCATCTGTACCATACTCTACATCCCAACCACATCGAGCCACTTTGGACAATGACACTCATTTTCATGTTTCCAGTTAAGTTACTTTTGACCTGGAATGTCATTCCTCTCCTTCTCTCCCACTCAAATAGTAATGATGATGGCTAACACAGGCAACTAACATTTACTAATGGCTTAGCACGTTCCAAATGCTTTACGAAGCTGCCTCATCCAGTTCCTCCACAGTGATTCCACAACGTTCTGTATAATGTATGGGTAGTACTGCAAGTCATGGATTGGGTCTTATTCAGGAACAGTGCCTGGCAGATAGCAGATGTTCAAAAATATTTACAGGATAAATGAACCCTTTATGCTAGAGCTAATATAGCAATAAATATGCCCTGAATTAGGTACCTCACAAGCGAGCTACACCTAATACACTTCAGTTAAGAGAAAATGTACCATTAGTCATCATGTACCAGCAAAGACTTCTCTTGGCTTCAGCAACTCAAGAAAGGCTTAATAAAACTTCACTTGGTGGGAGGTGGGCCAAGGGACTGGTAGCCTCTTCGACAGACAGATTAAAGTATTTCTTTTGTCCTATTCGACACCTAGAATTCCCTGAATCTTAATGATCATATTTTCAGGGTTGCAGTATTCATTAACCTGCACGTGTGACAATGTTTCTGGAAGGTAAGAATAAGAGAGCTGGAGGCCTTCTGGTCTACGTGGATTATTGCTAGTGTGCACAGAGCTAACGCAGGAAGTATGAAAATTAAGACACTGCTGGATCAAAGCACAGGAAGTGGATGATTACCCCATGATTGGCTCCAGCCCCCTCCCTCAAGTTAAATGCAATTGTTTGAATCAGTTGTGGTGCCTAGAGATGAAGTTCAAAGCAAGTCTGGGCGGTACTATCTCAACATGGTTTTGTGATTAGAAGGCAGATTGCATAAATATTTATAAGGACTTCTAAAAAGTCAATCATTAGAAAAGAAGTAGTCCCCCCAAATAGACTGAATGCTGGGAATCAAAGAAGAGAGCCTGAAGAATGCTTTTTTACAATCTCCTCCACAATATTATCATACAGGGAGGATTTATGGCTGCCGATCAAGTCCTTAGTATCTGTCTCATCTGGATTACTGCAGCATCTCCTGTGGTCCCTCCTGACAACCCATTTCCATACTGCAGCGAAGAGGATGTTTCCAAATTACATATCAAAATCATTTGCATATGTCTGATTTCCCCAACAGACTCAGTTCCTTGAGAGCAGGATGCACTTGCTTCTTCACCGTATCCCTAAGCTTTGCAGAGAACCCTGTGGTGAATGATTACTGACGTGAACTGCACAGAGAGCAGTGGGAGCTACAAAAGCAGGCCCTCAACTGTAAAAGGGGGAAGGCACTGAAGTGAATTAGAAAATCAGGCATCCATTTTACCTTAATTGGGTCAGCTTGACTCTGGCGAACAAATATGTAATTACTCAGACTGACTTAGATTTTTGTCCTCACCGATGTATTAAACTGCCTCCTAGACCGAAGCAGTCCCTTCTCCAACTGCCCTGTTAGTGCCTATACTTGGCTCAGCGTGTGATGCCACTGTCCCCTCACCTGCCCACATCAGACACTCGGAGCTAAAGGTTTACTTTCCCCTCTGCCTTTCCCCCGACATCCAGGTAATTACTGCATCTTGATTCCATTTCTTAAATATCGATCAAATCCAGCCCTTCCTCCTCATCTCCACAGCAACCACCCCCGCCCCCCCCCGCCACCCTGTCTCATTGGGATGACTGCAGCTGGCTCCGGTTTCCCTGCACCCAGCTGTCCCTCTTGCCAACCATTTCTATCCTGGGGCCCGGGAGAGGTTTCTCAATTGTGTATTTTACTTGACTGCTCAACAGTGTTCACTGGCTACCCACTGTATTTAAGATAAAGCATCAATAAATTAAAAATCTTCACTACTTCAGTCCTGACTTGGCTTTAACTCTTCGGCTTCTTCGCTGATGGTTCCCATTTTCCTCCCCATTCACTGTCTCTACACTGCACATCTGCTGGTTCTCCCAACATTACTTTGCCTCTGAGTTTTCCCGTAGGCTTTTCCTCTTTCCTGACTACTCTCCACTTTCTCCTTCTTAGTTTAGCTAACTCTTACCGTTAGGACTTCACTTAACTATTACCTACTCTGGACATCCCTCTGGTCTTCGGGCTGCACAACCCTTAGGCACAGCACACATGCCCGCACTGGTGATGCCTGCCTGTCTGTCTGTCTGTCTGTCTGTCTCTGCTTTCGGTTTGTCAGGTTCCACACAGGCAGGGGTCATGTCTGTCTGCTTACTGTTGTGTCATCTGTGCTGGGTGCAGGGTGTAACATACTGGCAGTGTTTCATAAACACCCGTCTGTCTAACAAATAGTATGTCAATCAGAATTCACGTTGTTAAAAAAAAAAAAAGTGAACAAGCTCACACGTGAGTCCCATGACTAAAAAGAAAGCCTACTCATGTTACGTCACACTGGTGAAGCTTTATACAAGCTCGAGAAGAAGCTACTCTCACAAAACTTTGTCTCATGCACTGCTTTTAAATATTTTTAGCAGTGGGTTCTTTTTATGTGGAATTCCAAGACAGAAAACATGTGTGACTTTGCACATTTTCTCTCTCCTCCCACCAGCAGCTCCTGCTCTCTTGGCCACAGGGATGGAGTGGAGGCCGCAGAGGTGGGCCAGGCAGAGCACTGTTACTGGACAGAGGTGGGCACGTTACCCAAATTAGGCCATCCCTGGGATGGCAGATGGAAGATGAGTCCAAAATGGACTATTCTTCCCACCAAATGACTATTCTTTCCAGCAAGTAGAGAAAACCTGCAGTTGGAGAGACTTAAACCAACTTACAAGGAAAAGCAGTGACAAGAAACTCGGCTGAGTGAAGCTGGGAAGGGGGGAAGGGGGACAGAGGAGAGGGTCAGGGAGTGTCTTTGGATTGGGCGGTTTCCAAGCAAGCAATACTTTGTACTTTCTGTGATTTGTTTACCTAAGCCAACAAAGTCCCATTTTGCTTGAGTCACTGTGAGTTAAATCTTTGTTATTCGCAATTAAGAGACTCCTTACTAAAGGTTTTGGATGATAACTGTAGCTATATGATAGAGCCCTACTATCTAAATTATTTCCTTTTGCTGCATTATAAGAAAAAACATTGACTCATATAGCTAATTAACTGTAATGACTAATAATCCAATAGCTTATTACCAGTTCTCAATGAAACAAATCTAAAAACTTAACGTAGACAACTTTGATTTCAAAGTTGAATCACATACACAACCCAAAAGCTGCATGTATTTCTTATAAATTTAAGGCAAAGTGAGAACTACTGAAAGCTCACAGTAAACGATAAGACTGTCACAGCTGTGCCAGTCTGACAACGACGTGCACGGTGAAGACGTACCGGAGCCCCGCCCGGCGTTTATAGGCGCGCAAAGCACAAGAGCGTTCTCTAAGTGTGCTTGTTTACACGATTTCAAGTGAGCTGGTATGCACAAACTTCAAGTCCTATAGAGATCTGTGTGAAGAGCTATATATTTCACAATCAGTGATTCACTAGAATTCACATATATGCTCAGAAATGTCAGGAGAAGCATTCTTTCAAGATTCACACAAATATGAGTTCATCTGGCTATATGAGCTCCTTGGTGGTCTCCACTGAGAAAAAATATGGTAGGTAACTCATCTAACTGTGCATTTAAAATATAGTCAAACTTTTTTATTATTATTATTTGATGCAAATGGTTAGGTGAAGAAGTCTGTGGTATCTAAACTGAGAAACCACGCAGCCTTTGACCAGCAATATGTGTCCATGGTCCAGCTGTGTTTCTGAAAAAAAAACAAACAAACAAAAAAAAAAAACTGCATACAAATGCCTGTAAGCAGCCTCATTCTTTTCAGTTACTGACACACCACACACTCCCTTCTATATTGTCTCTGTCCTCTTTTCTTGTTTATTTAATCAACTTGATCTCTAAAATCAGTTGAGTTTGGAACCCAAACTGAATAGTAAATATTCAAAATAGTGAAAATAAAGGGGAAAAGATACCTCAAAGACCAATTCAGAAACTTAGAATTCTAGGATGTTCCACTAACAAAACATTTATTTTACAGGAAAGTGTAAAATCCTTGGAACTTATCTGAAGAGGAAAATTATGATGTATTAGCAGTTAGGAGGAAGAAAATGTGTCATCTTTCTGAGCATTTGATGTCATTTCCCCTTAACAGAAAACTTTAAACAGTAGCTTCCTTATTTAGATCCTGGAAGGGCAGGGATTCTGCAGTCAAGTTATGCTGAAATCTCCTGAGTTTCCTCAATGCAGCCTAGAAGTGCAAACTCTTCTTTTTCTGAGAGCAATTGGCATTCCAAAACAGTCTGTGGTTAGTCAAGGATATAAATATGAAGATGATGATAAATCCAAACTATCTTAATCAAATGATGAAATTCCACCATCCTTCCTGGTTCGTGGAGAAAACAACTGCCTGCTAGCGTCTGTGTATCTCCCTGAGAAGCTCCCATGCTGTACTAAACCAGGGTGCAGAGAGAAAGTAGATTTTTACAAATTCCAAGGGATCAAAGCAAGTAAATATCTTAACATGGGGCCTAATTTGTTGATTGACACAAAGTAAAATTAAAACACATTGCCTAATTTTATAGTTGGTTGTTTTATTTTAAAAGGACTGAGTTATTTCAGGTTCTAAGAAAGAGGAGGCAAGAAAGTTTCTGACTGTGCGTTACAAAGCCAGGAAGGGCAAACACCACTGCTTTCCGGCACAGTCTGCACTGTCCTCGTGAGTTATTGACAAGCGTGCATCGTCTGGTTGTGAGTGTGTTAAATCACATCAGTATTTAGGTTGCAACCCCAAAGCACATGGTCCAAGACGAAGCCTTGAACCATCTACACTTGCATGCAAACACCAGTTCTACCACTTACTGGCAATTTCAGTCTGGGAAAACTCTGAACCTTCTTGATCTTTAAATTCCTGATCTGATCAAGTCAAAAGAGCATGGTACTTGTAAAAAGATGGTTACTGAAATAATAAAGCTAAACCACTTCTATGTTCTACTCAAGAATTTTATCTATTTTCCTTATAGAACCGAAAGAATACGGTACTTATAAAAAGACGGTTATTGGAATGATAAAGTTAAACCATTTCTATGTACTAAAGAATTTCCTGTTTTCCTTACAGTAAAGGACTTTGGTGACAGACTTGATTTTGAGCCTTGATTCTATTATGTGCTTAAGCAGTCTAACCTCTCTAAGCCTCAGTTTTCTCATCTCCAAAGTATGGAGATACTAATAGCATCTTCTCATGAAGTTTGTAAAATAGATATTTTCTAGTGTATCATTTTCATTGCCTTGTTGTTTCTTTTACTATATTTTTTTTGAGTTATTGAGCGGTGGTTGCCTGGGGATTACAATTAACATCTTAATTTAAAGCAGATTGGTTTGGATTAATGCAAACTTAATTTCAAACTTAATACAAAAACTATGTTCCTGCATAGCTCTATTCACTCCATGCTAAGTGATATTACTGTCATACAAATATACCTTTATACACTATAAGCCATCAACAACGTTTTATAATTACTGTTTTGCACATTATCTTTTTAAATCAGACTAATTTATTTATCTATTCCTTTCTCAGACTGGATAATCTCAATTGTCCAATCTTTAAATTCACAGATTCTTTCTTTTGTCAGTTCACTGATGAGCTCTTCTAGTGTATTTCTTATTTCTGTTTTTGTACTTTTCAACTCCAGAATTTCTATTTTGTTCCTTTTTTATAATTCCTACCTCTTTGTTGACATTCTCAATTTGGTGAGACATTGTTCTCATACTTTCCTTTAGTTCTTTGGACATGGTTTCCTTTAGCCCTTTGGTGTTTTAGATGACTTAAAATCTTTGTCTAGTAAGTCCAATGCGTGGGCTTCCTTGGGTCAGCTTTTACTATCTCCTTTTATTCATGTTGTATGGACTAAATTTTCCTGTTTATTTGCATGCCTAATTTTTTGTTAAGAACTGGACATTTAAATAATAAAATGTGGTGATTCTGGAAACCAGATTCCTTTCTTTCCCCAGGAATTGTTGCTGTTGCTGCTGTTTATTCAGTAACTACGTTTCATCTCTGTGTTTCAGGAAATTTTAGTTTTGTAAGGCGCTTCACAGACACCACAAATACTGCAGCATTTTAACAATCACTGATTTGACTACTTTTTAAATACACATGAATTTATTTAGTTCCTCAACCATTCATTATTTTCCATCTCACCCTATTGCTAAATATTAATTTTCATTTCTAACACATCTGTTAGAATTAACATAACTAATAAGCTCTAGTAAAGCTAAGTAAAATTACATGGTAAAGGTGACTGACTCGCCCAGGTGAACTTAAAGCAGCAGTACACTTCCAGAAATGCAGACTGGCTTGCACATACAGCCGTAGGAAACCTCTTTCCTTCCTGTCCCAGTCTCTGTAGCAGCAAACCTCTTTCGTTCCTCACATACACACTGTGCATGCAAAAATAATTAGAGCAGTTTTCCTTCAAGTGGATGAAAATGTAATTGCCTAGTCTTTGTGGTACCACCATAAATGCTCTGGGGTATTTAATTTTTTTTGTTTTTACTTTAACATATAATTTTAAAATCCTGTAATTTAACCCAGGATTATATGGACAATCACCTTTTATTGGAGCATACCATGGGATTTCTATGCCTATGCTTGTGTTTATAATCAATGTACCAACCAGTGTTACTCCAATGGTCCTAAGTTAATAAGGGCAGATCTTAAACTTAAATAATCTTACACTTAAAATGCAAATGACATAGCTGCAACATGTGGAGATCAAATGACACCAGTGAATGCTATACTAAAAGAGAACAGGGTGGTGAAAGAAAAGAATCACAGGTTTATGTTAATAGAGTCACTGAAAACTTTTACCAGGGTGTCCAACCTTTTGGTGTCTCTGGGCCACACAGGCAGAAGAAGATCTGTCTTGGGCCACACATTAAATACACTGCAACATGCTGTCACAAAAAAATCCCATACTGTTTTAAGTAAATTTACGATTTTGTGTTGGGCTGCATTCACAGCAATCCTGGGTGGCCCGTGGGCTGTGGGTTGGACACCCCTGCAGCAGTCTAGAGACCCATAATTCACACTGCAAGTAGCAGTTTAGGGCCAACCAATCATTATCAATTATCATATTTAATTCATTTTGTCAATTTGAATTGTATTGATTTTATAGATTTGTTTATATTTAAATGATAATTCTGTTTTGGTTGGATAAAACCTTTAAGGTTAAATTGTTACCTAGTCTTGCTTGTGCACATATAAATAACATTTTAATCAAAATAATCTAAGAGCCTATAGTAATTTTTGCCCATGAAAAAGAGGGTCCTCAAGGTAAAGTTTCATCACTGTCCCAGTTTTCCCTTCTACCACAGGACCATTCAGAAGGGTGTGCCTGCTGCCTAGTTAAACAGCACATCTCTGTTTACCAACCGCAACACCCCGATAGCAGAGAGGGGCTGTTTCTCAGCTGTGGTTCGGATGACCTGCAGGTAGTGTGATATTATGGGCATAAGCTGGAAGCAGAACTCGAGGGCCAAAAGGCCCAGTGGAGGAACCGTAAAGGCATCTGAGAGAAACTATAAGTTCAGATCTTGAGGTAGATAAAGCATAAAAACATACACACCAGACAATAAATAGGACTGCTGCAAACAGAAGAATTTGGGCATTCCAGTTTAGATCTAGAATTCCCTTGTATCCATCTTTTGACTGTTGTTATTTATTTTTTGCAGTTACTTATTTTTAAAAGTTTTTATTTATTTATTTTTAGAGAGGGGGAAGGGAGGGAAAAAGAGAGAAAGAGAAACATTGATGTGAGAGAAACATCAGTTGGTTGCCTCTCATCGGTGCCTCAAACCCACAACCCAGGCGAGTGCCCTACCGGAACTGAACCAGTGACCTTTCACTTTGCAGAATGATGCCCAACCAGCTGAGCCACATGGGCCAGGGCTGCAGTTACTTATTTTTTAAGGCACAAAATATTTTATTGATTATGCTATTACAGTTGTCCCAGTTTTTCCCCCTCTGCCCTGCTCCGTCCAGTACCCCCCTGCAGTTACCTATTTTTATTTGCTAATCTACCTCTAACAACTTAAAGTGGAAACATGACTCAGTACCATGCAGTTAACATTCTAAAACTGACAGTGAAAGAAGTAAAGGGAGAAACTTCAAAGAAGAGTTACAAAAAGAATAAACAATTTTTCATCTTGAAAGTAGGGACATGATGCCCTGGCTGGGTGGCTCAGTTGGTTGCAGGTTTGATCCCCACTCAGGGCACATACCTAGGTTGCAGGTTCGATCCCCAGTCGGGGTGTGTGCAGAAGACGACAGATTGATGTTCTCTCTCACATTGATGTTTAAAAAACAAAACACAAAACAAAAAAACACATATCCTCAGGTGAGCATAAAAAAAAAGAGGGAAATGGTTTCTGTTACCATTTACTAAGCACATATTAGAAGTCAGGTTCTGCTTATTCACAACAGGAACTGATTCTCTCATCATACCTACAACTCATCATCAAAAAAAAAAATCAACAAAAAACCTGAACTATAAAGCAGTGAAACTTTCCCAAAGTCATACAATTTAATACGATAACTTTTTTCTTATTTAAATGGCATGTTTTATGTGCATTTTTGACATTAAAGTATTGAAGTACCAGAAAGTATTTAGCATGAAGAATGGAAAGCCTTGTTTGTTTTTTTTTAAGATTTTATTTATTTATTTTTAGGGAGGGAAGGGAGAGAGAGAGAGAGAGAGAGAAACATCAGTGTGCGGTTGCTGGGGGTTATGGCCTGCAACCCAGGAATGTACCCTGGCTGGGAATCGAACCTGAGACACTTTGGTTCCCAGCCCGCGCTCAATCCACTGAGCTATGCCAGCCAGGGCGAAAGCCTTGGTTTTAGTCCAGGAAGTAATATCCCTGATGTGGGCAATATGGAAGTTCTTTGCACTGAAGTTTTAATGAAGAGTTAATACACATTTCTTGGACATATGGGACCATCAACAGAAAGAAAACAGCCTGCTGCCCTCAGATGTTCCCATCCTCTCTCTTCTGAACTATGATCCCGGTGGCTGCACTGAACACGGTCTGATCCTCTGCGGCCCCCAGACAGCCTCTGAGAGAAGCGAGCTTACATATAAGGTATATCCACACGTGACAGCTGAATTTCTCTGCACCCAAACACTTTATGCAATTTGGAATATTGTGACAAAAGAAACCTATGGTAAACATGGTAATAAATCATTCAACAGTTCAATTCAATAAACTATTTCTTGGGCACCAACTCTGTGCCAAGAACCAGGCTGAGGGTGGGGTTGGTGTTTCTAGGTGTGCATCTGAGCACTAACCATGAGGGATTATGCCCAGTACTGGGGCCGAGCGGGTCCTGTGAGGGTTTTGACTGCACAGCGCGCTACAAGAGAGGCACACAGACAAACACGGAGTCCTCAGGGAGACTCTCTGAGGGAATGATGCCTTGAAAGTGCATTTGAAAGTCCTTAAGAATTACATTAGTCGTAATTTTTATTAGGAGAATGGTTCAGTTCTCAACTACTCAAATCCATATTTATCAAAGCTTGCCTAAGTCTAACTTATCATTTTGATTATTTTTGCTTTCCTAATAAATCAATTAGGAGGGTTTTAAATGGTCTTTGGTTGCATTTTAAAGCAGACTTAAAATTATAAATAGTTTCTAGAATATATAGTAAGGGTAAGAGCCTCTGAAACTTTGTTCTTTGCACTTGATAAACATGGCCTCTGGGCTAAACATGTAAAGCAGGATATTTTCAAATTTTAATACAGTAGCTAAACTGTACTTTACTTAGCATTCAGTTATTCAGAATATCAAAGCTTTTCAGTACATGGTCTGTGAAGAAAGAACTTGGCTTTCCTTATTATAAACACTCACATATCCATACTGAAGTCAATTCCAGCAACCTCTGCTATGCTCAGCAGCATTTGAATCACAAAAAAAAACATTAGCTGAGGACATTCAGGAAGGAAAGAAGGAAGGTCAAGAAGGACAGGATTCATTTCTCAGCAGCAAGGACAAAAATTCCCCTTTTAAAAACGCTAACACTAAACATTTTCCTCCTACTGAGGAAGGGCTGTAGTTGTAATAGATTGTGCCTCAAATACCTTTCTAACTGGGAAATGCATTTAAAATTATGAGACAAAAATCAGATTTCTACTTTCTTACTCTAAAGTTTAATGGTATCTACAATTATAACTTAATTTTCTTTAAAGAGTTACAGAGGTTTATTCGGATTTTTAAAAAATCTGCTCATTTGGTAAAAACATCAGAGTTCCTGTTAGATTTTCATCTTTTAAAGAAAACTTCCTGGCTTGTAGGAAACCTATGGATGGATGGTGGGGGACTCCTGTTGTAAGGGAGCAGGCAGGTCCCCGGGAGCTTCTCCAGCAATGACAGGCCTGCTTGCTCAGCGTCCTGGCTGGAGCCCCTGGTGTGTTGTGTGACAGCCCTACAGCCTCTGTGTAGAAAGCGCGAACAAAGCCAACTTGAAAAGGCAGTTAGGCCTAACACACATGATTCTTAGCTCTCATTTCACAGAAGCAGGACAAATACATTTTAGCTCTAAGTGGGAATCACCTTTGTTATCATCCTTAGCCTTTTAAACTCATCGCTACCAAGATTCTTAAGCCTGAAAGTCTCACAATGACATTTAAGTGGAATGGGGCTTTGTCTGTATGTGTTCACCTGCTATGCTTTTCAGAAATGACCCCACCGGCGATACTGAAGGGCCTTCTATAAGTCATGGTAGTACTTCGGTTGATGTAACAGGTTCAATCAGACACAGGCATGTCTCCAAAATGCAGTTTCTAAATATCACTTTACTGTTAAAGAAAATAATATGTGCAATGAGGTTAGTATAATGTGTGGCAAGTAGTAAATAGTTAATGAATGAATAAGGCTATTTTTCTATTTTTATTCCCCTGTAGGGAGCCAGAGGCCATGAGGATCTTGTTCACTATTGTGTCTCCTGTAAACGGCACACAGAAGGCACCCAGTAAGTATCTGTTAAATTATGAATGCATGAATGGCCTGCAGTAAAAATGTTTGCAAACAGTACCATCTCCTCCATGTCTAAAATAGTATCTATGAGGATGTATCACATTTTGCCATGTATAAATGCACCCATGTTCTTGTGCGCATTATACATGGGATTATTATACCCATGGCACACAATCATTATACACATGTATAATGCACATCCTTAGATCTCCCCTCAAAAATTTGGGCACGAAAATGTGCATTATACATGGCAAAATATGGGTAAGTACTTAATAAACTACACTGGGTGTCAGTTTGCTTGGTATTAAAATACAGGCTCCAACTATCATTACTACCTTCAGCGTTAACTGCTTTGTTCTTTCAATAATCCATACTATCCTTCAACTTGTAACTGGTCAGAAGAGTTGTATGAATAGCACAAAATGAAAACATTCAACTTATTAATAAGCAAAAATTAAAATATTAAAGTATTACACATTCATTCAAATTATTGTTCATACTTATTTAATTATAAAACACATTTTTCATAAGGGGTACCAGAAAATAGGTACTTTCATACACTGCTCTTAGGAGTATAAATTGATATAACCTTTCTAGAAGGTAGTGAGTCTACATGGAAGGTGTTAAGAAATCTTTGTTTTGACCAGGGGATGAATTTTTTTAAAGGTATCTTAAGAAAGTTATCAAAGAGGTGTAAAAATACTTGTATAAAAGAATCTTTACTATAGACTTATAAAAACAGAAAAAAGAGACAAGAAAATTATTGGTATATTAATATAATCAAAAACTATGTGGTCATTAAATCACATTTTTAAGTACTTTTTAAAGGCAGGAATATTTCACAAAATTTCATGAAAAAAGAAAGTACTTATGTAAACAAAATAAAACCAATTTTAAAGTATGTTTATGACATGTTTATGAAGGATGATTATGACAGTATGTGAAATCTGTGCTTACGAAGTATGTTTATGACAGTAAGAATGGTTTGCTGCAGCACGGTGAAGCTAGTCATGTTACCTTTGGGTTTCTCTGCATGCTGCAAGCTTTCTTTTGGTGCTTTGGTAATCAGTAAAGCATATATCTTTTCTAAAATTAGAGAAGAAGGGTACTGGCTCTACCACAAACATGCTATAGCATATAGCTATGCTATGCTACACGATACGCTACTCATTTTACTTTATTTTTATTATAACTACCCTAGTGGGTGTGAAGGAGTATCTCACTGTGGTTTTTATTAGCATTTCCCTAATGACTAATGATGGTGAGCATATTTTCATGTGCTTATTATTGATCATTTGTATTCCCTCTGGAGAAATGTCTATTTGAGTCCTAAAAGTTCATTACATATTCTAGATACTAGAATCTTATCAGATATATGATTTACAAATATATTCTCCAATTACATGGGTTGTCTTTCCATTTTCCTTGCAGAGTCCTTTAATGCATGAAAGTTTTAATTTCAATGATGTCTAATTTTGATATTTATCTTTTTGCTGTTTGTGCTTTAGGTATCCCATCTAAGACTGCATTGCCAATCCAGGATCATGAAGATTTGTTCCCATGTTTTCATCTAAGAGTTTTATAGGTTTAGCTCTTACATTTAGTTTTTGATTCATTTTGAGCTGATTTTTATATATGGTGAGAGCTAAAGGTCCAACTCCTTGCTGTGTGTGTATATCCAGTTGTCCCAGCACCATTTGTTGAAAAGACTATTGTACCCCTTCCTTGCAGAAAATCAAGTCACTAGACATATTGCAAGGTTATATCTGAACTCTTCAATTCTATTCCACTGCTCTAGATGCTTTTCCTTATGTCAGTACCACACTGTTTTGGATTACTGTGGCTTTACAGTCAATTTTGAAATCAGGAAGTGTGAGTCTTATAACTCTGTTCTTCTTTTTCAAGATTGCTTTGACCATTCAAGGGCTCTCACAGTACCACAAAATTTCAGGATCAGCTTCTCTAAAATGCAGTTGGAAATTTGAGAGAGATTGCATTAAGCCTGTAGACCAGTTATTGAAGTACTATCATCTTAATAATATTGCCTTCCAACTCATGAACACGTGGTGTCTTTCCATTGATTTAGATCTTCTTTAATTTCTTCCTACAACGTTGTGTAGTTTTCAGTGTACAAATCTTATACCGCCTAGGTTATGCTCCTTCCTACATATTTTAATCTTTTTGATGCCATTATAAATGGAATTTTCTAATTTTATTTTCATATTTTTCATTGCTAGTAAACACACATGATTTTTGTGTTGATCTCATATCCTGCAAATTTGAGTTTATAGGATTTCTGTGGATTCTTTAAGATTTTCTGTTTATAAATTATGTCATCAGAAAATATAATTTTATTTCTTCCTTTCCAATCTGAATACCTTTAATATCTTTTTCTTGCTTAACTGTTCTGGAGAGAACTTCCAGTATAATGTTGAATAGAGGTGGCAAGTGGACATACTTGCCTTGTTCCTGACTTGAGGATGAAAACTTTCAGTTTTTCACCATTATGTATATTAAGTATGGGTTTTTCATAGATATCTTTTGACAGATTGAGGAAGCTCCTTCTATTACTAGTTTGGTGAGTGTTTTTAAAAATCAACACAGGGTGTTGGATTTCATCAAATGCATTTTCTGCATCATTTGAGAAGGTCATGTGTTTTTTTCTTCATTCTACTAATATGGCTTATTATATTGTATTGATTTTTATATGTTGAATGCCTTTGAATTCCTGGGATTAAATCTCACTTGGTCATGGTATAAAATCCTGTTAATATGCTACTGGATTCAAATTGCCATTAATTTGTTGAGGATTTATATACAGAAGGAATACTGGCCTGTAGTTTTGATTTGTTTTGTTTGGATGTTTTTGTCTGGCTTTGGTATCAGGATAATGCTCCCCTCACAAAATGAACTTGGAAATATTCCTTCCTATTCTTTCTATGGAAGAATTTGAGGACTGGCGTTAGTTTTTCAGGTACATGGGAGAATTCACCTATTAAGCCATCTGGTCCTGCACTTCTTTATGCTGGAAGTTTTTTGATTAACTTATTATAGGACTATTAAGATGTTCTATTTCTTCTTTGGTAGGTTTTCAGTTTGTAATTTTAGAAACTGGTCTCCTTTATCTAGGTTATCCATTTTGTTGGTATACTATTTATAGTATTCTCTTAAAATCTTTTTGATGTCTGTAAGGTTGGTAATACTGCACTTTCATTCCTGATTTAGGTAATTTAATTCTTCTCTTTTTTGTCTTGGTCGGTGCAGTAGATTGAATACAAAATACACACAAGATAACTCTTAAAAGCATATGTCCATGTCTTAACCTCTGAAACCTGTGAATGTGACCTTATTTGGAAAAGGGCCTTTGAAGATGTAATTAATACTCATAAGATGAGATCATTCTGGATCGCTTGAATGGGCCTTGAATCCAATGGCCTGTCTTTTACAAGAGTCAGAAGAGAAAGATATACAGAGACACAGGGAAAAAGGCAATGTGAAAACAGGAGGGAGAACTGCTATAATGTCAACCTGTGAGCCAAGGAACCATTAACGACTCCCAGCATCCACCGGGAGCTGGCAGAGGTAGGGAACGGATTCTGCCTCAGAGCCTCCAGAAGAAACCAACCCTGCTCATAACTTGAATTCCGATTGCTGGCTCCTGGAATTGTGAGAGAATAAATTTCTGTTGTTTTGAGCTACCATGTTCATGGCAATTTGTTAAGGTGGCCCTAAGAAACAAATATAGTAATCTATAAATCAAAATACACACAGGATAACAAACAAGTTGATTCCAAAGGTAAGAATGAAGAACCATTACAAACTAACATAATTTTGAAGGGAAGTATAATATTGGACAGAGACAGACAAGGGACAAATGAAGCAGAATATAAAAACCAGGAATACATCTGCACATATGAGAAAACTGGTTTATCATAGAGGTCAGTTCAAATCAAGACTCTTCAACGAATGGTATTGGGACAAGTGGTTATTTAGAAAGGGAAAGAGTGGAATGTAATCAAACCACTCATACAAGTAAATTACAAAAGGATTAAAGACCTACATTTATAAAACAATATTTTAAAACATTTATAAGAAAACAGATAAATATCTATGTGATCTCTAGGTAGGAGTCAAAAGATAGCAATTACAAAATTGTCTTCTGAATGACAATTTTTGAGTACATAAAAATCTAAAACTTCTGTTAATAAAAGACTATATAAATAAAGGGCATCCAACTTTGTTACTTGTAACATATAACAGAATTAGTATCTAGAAGAAGAATTCCTATAAGTCAACAAGAAAAACAACCCAATGGAAAAATGAATGAAGAATATGAATAAACAATTCATAGCAAAAGAAACTGAAATGACAAAAATGCTCAACTTCACTTCTGATTAGAAAAATGCCAATAGAAAATACCTGTCAGTACCCATGAATTAGCAAAGATAAAAATGTCTGCTAATTTTGTGTACAGAGGAGGACATGGGGGAATCGGAACATCTTTATGCTGCTGGAGAGGATGTTTCAAAGGAGCATTGTTTTCACAGTGACATATTGGAGATATGCAATTGTCTTTCAATAGCAGAATATATAAATCGTAGTTTATGAAGTGGCATAAGTAAAGAAGATAAACTGATTAAATTAAGAGCTATATGTATTCAGATAAATTTTTAAAATATAATGTGTTTATTAAAATATTAAGTTGTGAAACAGGCATAAGATGATATATATAGTTTCTTTAAAAGCACACAACAATATTACATATTGTTTATAGTTACATGCTTATGTGAATTTTTAAACAGTAATTGAAAGCATGGCAAGAAAAGAAAGATACTCTCTTCAGAACAGCGGCTGCCCCTGGAGTGGGAGGAAACAAGAAGGAAGGGAACAGATGAAGGGTACGATGGGATTTAAACTACGTATGTATCTCCATTTCTTTAAAAAAAAAGCATGTGACTCTAATAAATGTTAGTATTACTTGCTAATTTTAAGTAATGAATACATGAGCATTTATATTATTCCTTGTATTCTTCTACATGTTTGAAATATTTTCAATGTTGAGGAAATAAAGGATTTGTTTGTTATTGAAGAGACGCCCGAGACGCCCGATGGGAAGGTCTGACACAGGAGGCACCAGAGACTGAATCAGGCACTGGCGGCACAGAGCAGCACAGTTGCTCAGGAGGGTTTAAACCTAGGGCGCGGATGTGTGATTCTGCAGGAAATAAATCTTGTTATGGATAATTTAAGGACTTAAAAAAATCTCTTCTGCTTCTTGGTTTCCCCTAATTTCACTAATCATTAAAGTTTCTGCCTTTGATTATGGGGAAGAAGGAGAGGTGAAATTCATACACCTTTGTTAGTTTTTAATAGTTTTAAAGAAAGGTAAAGGTACTGAGGAGAATGACTGATGAGGTTTATGAACAGCCAAAGAATATATTAATTAATTTCCCCTTTCATTTACATTAATAAGTGATTTTTGATTTATAATTCTGGGTAGCTGTTTTCTGATCAGCTTTACTCCCATCACTGAAATTTACACTAATTATACCCATTTATGATTACCAGGGATATTTACGCATATCAATGACAAAATATTAACTGCCACAGAATACTATTTCACCCACTACTTAGATTCATATAGTTAAGTAATATACAGACAACATAAATTACATTAAAATATGTAATATAAAATAATACTATACATAAAAAAACATATAAGAATATACATATATAGTTAAGTTCAAACCAAGTGGGCAGAAGTAATGACAGTGCAGTCTAAAATATGCTTCTAAGTTCAGCCACCCGGTGTGGTAGGTAGGTCACAGAAGACACAGATGGCGGGATACATAAGAGACAGCACCAGAAACTAACATGGATCTTGAACTGTACACTGTATATAAGAGCAGTTGAAAGGGGGAACAAAATTTCATGGGTTCAAAGAAAAATGGAAGTCATTTCTGTACAGAAACCATAGGTAATCTCACTATCTAGAGATAATCATTTCTAAGTTATTTTGATGATTATCCATATATATAAATATGTGAACATATATTTATAAAATAGACTTTAAAAACAAATTTAGGAGTATTGTTTACATATTATTTTATGATCCATTTTAATAAGTTATTATAATGTGAGCATTTCCATTAATCATTAATCATCTACAAGATCATTTAAGAATGAATTACAACATTCAGATGGTCAATAGGCATATGAAAAAATGCTCAACATTGCTAATCATCAGAGAAATGCAAATTAAAACTACAGTAGGATATCATCTCTCACCAGTCAGAATAACTATCATCAATAAATCAACAAACAACAAGTGCTGGCAAGGATGTGGACAAAGGGGAAGAACACTTTTGCATTATTGGTGGGAATGCAGATTGGTACAGCCACTGTGGAAAGCAGTGTGGAGTTACCTCAAAAAATTAGAAATGGAACTGCCTTATGACCCAGCAATTTTACTTCTGGGAATATATCCAAAGAAACCTGAAACACTAATTTGAAAGAACATAAGCACCCCTATGTTAATTGCAGCATTATTTACAATTGCCAAGATATGGAAGCATCCCAGTGTCCATCAGTAGATGAATGGATAAAACAACAATGCGACATTTACACAATGGAATACTACTTGGCCATAAAAAAGAAGAAAATTTTACCCTTGAGACAGCATGGATGGACTTGGATTCATGGGTTCAAAGGAACCCATGGGAACAAAGGAATTCATGGGAACATTATGCTAAGTGAAATAAGCCAGTCAGAGAAAAACAAATACCATATGATCTCACTCATATGTGGAATCTAATGAACAAACTGAACTAACAAGCAAAATAGAGACAGGCTCACAGATAGAGAGCAGGCTGGCAGCTTGGGGTATGGTTAGGGAGTGGAGGGATTGAGCAAAAAGGAAAAAGGACTCATGGACATGGACAATAGTGTGGCAATTGCCGAGGGAGAGGGGGCTGTAAGGAGGATAAATGGTAATGGAAAAAATATAATAAAAATAAATTTAAAAATAAAAATGAATTATATATATGATATCATAAATCATTGTTATCAAATATTTAAATTACTTTAAATTATTAAATGTTTTATTTTTAAATATTTTAGTTGCTTTCAATTTTTTACCCCACTGTAATTATCATGCATGTAAGACAAATATTTTCCTAAATGCCTATTTATATATTTAAAATAAATTCCTAGAATACAGTTGTTGAGGCAGAGCTTTCCAAAATAACCATATCAATCTACACTTTCAACAACAGAATATGAATGGATTAAAATTTTTTAACTTACTATATTGATGGACCCAATTGATATAATACTGTTATAATTTCCACTTAATTGATTGTTGGTGAAATAAAAGATTTTCACAGTCACTACATTTTGTTTTTCATTGAGGTATAAGTCATGTACCATGAAATTCACCAGTTTAATGTTGTACAGCTATCATCTGAAAAAGAAAACCTCATATCCATTAAGTAGTTTCACTGTCCCCTGAGAAACTAGCAACCACTAATCTAATTTCTGTCTCTATGGACTTGCCTATTCTGGGTATTTTATATCAATGGAATCATACAATATGTCATATTTTGTATCTGGCTTATTTAACTTAATGTGTCTTCAAGGTTTATCCATGTTGTAACATGTATCAGTATTTCATTCCTTTTTTATGGCCAAATAACATTCTGTTGCATGGATATAGCACCTCTTGAAATGTATCCCTTTTCTGACTACATTGAAAAATGCTGCTATCAACATTTGTATACAGTTTTTGTTTGAAAACCTGTTTCCAATTTTCTTGGGTATTTACCTGAGTGAAATTACAGGGTCATATGTAATCTGTTACAATTTGAGAAACTGACAGAATGTTTTCCACAGTGGATGCACAATTTTACATTCCCACCCAAATTTTCCAGTCTGAAACAAAGGATACACTAATTGAAATAAAGAATAATTTTACAGGGAAATAATAATAGAGTGGATGAAGGCAAGAATCAAATCAGTAATTTTGAATATAAGAAAGCAAAAACCAACCAATCAGAATAGCGAGAAGAAAAAACAATCCAAAAAAATGAGGACAGTACAAGGAGCCTTTAGGACAACTTCAGGCATACCAACATTTGCATCATGGGAGTGCCAAAAGGAGAAGAAAGAGAGCAGGAAATAAAAAACCTGTTTGAAAAAATAATGACAGAAAATCTCTTTAACTTGGTGAAGGAAATAGACATACAAATACAGGAAGCATAGAGAGTCCCAAAAAAGATGAATTCAAAGAGGCCCACACCGAGACGTATCATAATGAAAATGCCAAAGGTTAAAGACAAACAGAGATCTTAAAAGCAGCAAGAGAAAAGGAGTTAGTTACCTACAAGGGAGCTCCCCATAAGACTGTTGGCTGATTTCTCAAAAGATACTTTTCGGATCAGGAGGGACTGGCAAGTATTCAAAGTGACAAAAAGCAAGGACCTACAACCAAGATTACTCTGCCCAGCAAAGCTATCACTTAGAGTGTAAGGACAGACAAAGAGCTTCCCAGGCAAGAATAAGCTAAAGGAGGCCATCACCACCAAACCATTATTACAGGAAATGTTAAAGGGACTTCTTTAAGACAAAGAAGATCAAATATATAAACAATAAAATGTCAACAGACATAAAAAATTTCATTCAAATCCTTTGTACGTTTAAATAATTACTTTTATTGTCTTTTTATTTTTGAATTATAAAACTTCTTTATATATTCTGGATATTAGACCCTTGTCAGATACATAATTTGCAAATATTTTCTCCCATTTTATGGGTTACCTTTTCACTTTCTCCATAGATTCCTCTGATGCGTAAAAGTTTTTAATTTTGATGAGTTCTAATTTGTCTGTTTTTTATCTGGTTGCTTGTGCTTTGGGTGATGTCTAGAAACTGCTGCCTCATCCAAGTCCACACAGACTTACACCTACTTTTCCTTCTAAGAGTTTTATAGTTTTAGCTCTTACATTTGGGGCTTTGATTCATTTGGAATTAATTTTTATACACGGTGTGAGGTAGAGGTTCAACCTCGCACTTTTACATGTGGGTATTTAATTGTCCCAGCATCACTTGTAGAAAGACTATTCTTCCCTCCATGTGCCTGGTCCTGCCACCCTCGTCAGGACTCAGATGACCATAGGCTGTTTCCATACCTTGCCTATTGTGAGTAATGCTGCAGTGAACATGGGCGTGCAGACACCTCTTCCAGATCCTATTTTCACTTCCTTTGGGTATACACATAGAAGTGGGATGGCTGGGTCATATGGTATTTCTAATCTGGGGAGAACCCTCCATGCTGTTTTCCACAGTGGCTATCCCAGTTTACATGCTCACCAGCAGTGCTCAGTGGTTCCCTCTCCTTCATATCTTCACCACTGTTTTTCTTACCTTTGTGATGAGAGCCATTCTAACAAGAGTGAGGTGGTATCTCATTGTGGTTTTCATTTACATTTCCCTGGTGATTAGTCATGTTGGTCATGTATAAGTCTTCTTTGGAAAAATGTCTGTTCAGTTCCTATGCCCATTTTTCAATTGGGTTATTTATTTAATTTTTTTGCTATCAAATTATATGAGTTCTTTATATATTTTGGACATTAAGTCCTTATCAGATACATAAATTGCAAATATTTTTTCCCATCCTGTAGATTCCCTTTTCATTTTGTTGAGTGTTGTTTTTTTTTTTTTGCTGTGCAGAAGTTGTTTAGTTTGATGTAGTCCCACTATTTGTTTTGTTTTTGCTTTTGTTGCATGTGCCTTTGATGCAACATCCAGAAAATGACTGCCAAGACCAACAGCAGAAGCTTTTCTCCTATGCTTTCTTCCAGGAGCTTTATGGTTTCAGGTCTTATGTTTAAGTCTTTCACCCATTTTGAGTTAATTTTTGTAAATGATATAAGATAAGGGTCCAATTTCATTCTTCTGCATATGGTTATCCAGTTTTTCCAATGCCACTTACTTAAGAGACTATAGTTTCCCCACTGAGTATTTCTGGCTCCTTTGTTAAATATTAGTTGACTATATATGCAAGGGTATATGTCTCCTTTTAGAACTAAACTTGAAGCTTTTCCTTATTTCTTTTAGAATGTTTTTATTTTTCTTACTGATTTACAAGAGCACTTTAGCTCCCACATTGCCATCTACCTTATCAGACATTTCGAGGCGGCACAGGTAGCGGCTGTGGTGAAAACTATTTGTTGTCCACCAAAACAGAACACCCTTCCCTTGTGGGCACAGGCTGGGCCTGTATTTCCTAGCCTCCTCTGCAGGTAGGTACTGCCTTAAGACAAGGTCTCTCTTACACAATGTGAGCAGAAGTAAAATACGCCACTTTCAGGACCAGATCTTAAGAGAATGGATGTCTTTTCAACGCTCTCTTTCCTCCACCCCCTAGCTAAAACTCAGATGAGTCAATGACTCACGTCTGGCCAAGCTGGTGGTGAGACAAAGTGGTGGAGTCCCCTTGCCACCTGGGTCCTTGGATAATTTTGTGAGGTAGAACCTACCCCTCTACCCTGACCTACTGCAAGAGAAATAATTAATGTCCATCTTTTGTGAGCCATTACATTTTGGATCTCTCTATTTTAGTCATTTATCCTTTATCCTGATGAATACAGAATTATTATCTTGTCGTGGGATGTTGCTGTAACGACGACAAAGAAACTAACAGAGGCGGCATCTGCTGAGCAGCTGAGTGGAGAAAAGTGAGGAAGCAGACACCGCAGACTGGGAAGCTGGTGACACTGGCTCCCCAGGGCAAAACGCAGAAGGCAGACCGGGGTGCGGACCGTGCTGTTCCAGGGCCAAGTTTCTCAGTCTGGCACTTTGACTTATATGTAAAGCACTGTAAGGCTTGATACTTAGTTAATAAATGTTAGCTGTGGTTATTACTGTATTACACATTTTTAAAATTTAGGGTTGTCGAATCTATCACAACACTCCCACTGTGTCTGCCTTTGCTAAACTACTTAAAATATCCTTCCTACACTGAGATCAGGTAAATATTTTTTCATGTTTTTCTCTGTTACATTTATCTGTAACAAATGTATAACTTGGCCTGGTTTAATGTAGGAATCTTTTTTTTTTTCCTTTTTCTAGAGAGCCTCAACATCACTGCCTTTATAATCTGCTATTTTCCCACTAATGTGAAGTCCGGCTTTTCAGAGTTTGTTTATAAGTTCTTAATATCTGGCTGAAATCAGCCAGGCTTGTAGAGGAAATGAGGCCAGAGTTCAATATAGCAGATAAAGTTCTTACCCCATAAAGCTTAGGGAAAGTTCTAGTTGACAAGAATAGTATAACACATGTCCTCTTTTACTTAAAAGATAACTTTCAGAACCCATACACTGTTGGCCCCTCAACACGCACACATTTACAGCATGTTTATTTTTGACAAGAACCAAAATCCCCCCAATTCTTCATGGTATGTCTGCATGTGTTACCAAAGGAAGGTAAAATTAGCGGGGAGCGCACCCATGATAGTGCCTGGAAACTCCCTATGGCTTCATGTATATGGGTCTCGCTTGATCACTCAGGCGAAGTAACTCTCTCTTCTCTATTTTAACGCCAGAGAGGCAGATGAGGTCTGCGAGGGAAAACACTGGTCTAATGTTAGCCTTCGGTATTTTTGGAGCAAAAACGATTCCTTATACTTTTTGTTTAGTTGTGTTTACCAACTATACCTATAACTTTGGTTAAGATACAAAATAGTTTATCAGTCTAAATATGACACTGAGATGTTTTAATTAGTGGAAGAGTGGAACGAGAAGTGAATATTTAAAGTCCACCTGCTATATGACAACCACTTACTTACACAAACAATTCAGGAAAAACAGTCCTATTTTTGGTCATGTTAGATGAAGAAATAGAATCTCAAAAGATAAAACTAAAATAAGGCAATGAAAGCCTACTCCTAAAGGAAGGCTTTCTTGATAGAAATATCTGCTTTTCCTTATGGTAACTAGTTCATCCTCTCCAGAGCCTTCCCTGAAGGAAACAGAACTACTCCTCCACTAGTTCTAATGTACTTGAATTTTTAAACATTTTATTTCTGAAAGTAGAAAGAATAAGAAAAATTTATGAAGTTACTGTATTCCAGTTGAAAATTAAATACAGTATAATATTAAGAAAATGAAATATGCCAGAAAACGTAAGATGTGCAACAGTCTTGGGTCAGAAAGAGGAGCTGGTTAGGGAAGAAGGGTGCTCCTTGCGAGGCGGCCCGGAGAGGCCTGCAGGCTCCAGAGACGAGACGGCGAGGCCAGTCCGGACCTCAGAGACTCGGACCCGCTGATGAGCCGCCTCCTATAAATTCCACTAACAGTTTCTTTTTCAAAACGTTTCCAATCTCCAATGCTGCCTTTTAAAACATTTACAACCTGAAAGTGAACTTTCTCTCTCTCTCTTTTTTAAATTAATCTTTACTGTATTTTTTTTCCATTACCATTTAGTCCCCTTATATCGCCCTCCGTGAACTCTCTCTCTCAAGGCCAGGTAACAGCTTATGTGACACTAATTCTTTGTAAAACAAGTAAAATATCTATCTAATTTTCAGCTATATAAAACAGGTGTCACTAATATATCACCCAAATAAGTGTATCAGACAAGATATATAAAGTCATTCCACAAAGTTATTCAAATATTTATGAAGAGTCTACTATTTGTCAGATGTTATTCTCGGTGGCAGGAATACTGTGTGGAAAAAAAACCAAACCCAAAGCCCTGCTCTTAAATATAATGTCTGGTTGTAATAAATACAATCAACATGAACAAAGTAAAGAAGCAGAGTGAAGAAAAGGATGCCATCCTATATTGGGTAGTCAGGAAAAGCCTTGCTGATAAAGTCACGTTTGACAAAGACCTGAATGAAGTGAGGGAGTGGTGAGTTAGCTGGGTGCCTGGGGGAACAGCTTGCTGAGGAAACACCAAGGTCGTGAGGTGAGAGAGTGATTGCTGGAGGACAGTAAGAAGATTAGAATGGCAGAATTAGAGTGAGGGAACAAGTGGCAGACCTTGGTAAGAATTCTGACTTTTAAATCGTGTGAGAAGAGATGCTACCAGTAGGTTTTGAGCAAAGAGTGACACAATCTAAGATTTAGATTCTAGAAGAATCACTTTGGCTATTGGGTGTAGAACAGACATTGAAGGGAAGGGTGGAGGCAGAAAGTTCTTTAGAAGACTCTTGTTAAAGAAATAAAATAGAGAGAAAAGAATGTTATAGACACAGACAACAGTGTGGTGACTGCCGGCAGGGGCGAGGGAGGGAGAGAAGAAACAGGAGGGTTCAGGGGGCTAAGTGGTAATGGAAGGAGACTTGACTTGGGGTGGTGAACACACAATACAGTGTGTAGATGATGTGTTGTGGAGTTGTGCACCTGAAACCTGTACGACTTAGTTAACTAGTGCCATCCAAATAAATTCAATTAAAAAAAAGAAGAAGATAACACTTGGTAAAGTACATGTAAGAGATAATAATGGTGAGTCCTGGCCAGAGAGCTCAGGTGGTTAGAGCACCGTCCTGATACTCCAAGTTGGCAGTTGGATCTCCGGTCAGGGCACGTACAAGAATCAACCAGTGAATACATAAATAAGTAAAAAACACATCGATGTTTCTCTGTCTCCCCCCTTCCTCTCTCAAATGAATAGAAAATTAAAAAAAAAAGAATAATGTGGCTTAGTTTAGAACAGTAGTAGTGGAGGTGGGGGAGAATGGTTCCATTTAAAGGTAGAGATGAAGGAATTTACTTGACAGGATGGGTGCGGGTCTGGAGAGGGTGACAAGGATGACACCCAGGCTTTTTTCTGGCTTGAGCAATTGCGAGGATGTAGTTGCCATTACTGAGACTGGGAAGATTCAAGAGCAGTAAGTTTGGGAGGGAAAAATTGAAGGCTGAGTAGGTGGCCAGAAGAGTCACAACATGAGTTATATACAAAGACACTGAGCAAGTAAGTAAATATAGTGCGAGCCGAAGTTCTCACTGTTAAAGAAGACATTCCACACAAATATGGAAAAGGGAAGGCTAGAAAGAATCCTAAGGTAGTGGATTGGAACTGAACATCTCATTGTGAGTTTGTGTGTATACACACATGGAGAGATGTAGAAGTACAGCTATACACATACATACACATATATTCCACAGCTCTGTCCACTGAGAGGGACGAGAAGCAATAATGTCCAGAAGCAATGAGCACATCAAGTACCCAGATTTCAGTTTCTAAATAGTATCTTTCATTAAAATGACATGGGGATTCTTGAGGAAATGCTTGATTCCATAATTGGGGCGAGGAAAGTAAATAATAGTCCTGGAACATTTTGCACCAGAAAGGAAATGCTCAGAGAATGATGGGACATATGTGAAGGACAGGAGAAGCCAAGTTGAAGAGACTTCTACTGGCCAAGCATGAAGCAATTTGAGAATAATAAATAATAAAAGCAACACATTTCAATACAGAGAATAAAATAGAAATCCATGACCACAACAGTATAAATAAACGCATGAATGATTAGGGAAGAATAAAAACTTATCGTTATGGCAGAATGACAACTAATACACATAGAAGAAATGATGAAAATATTTCACTGTTTGGCACCATCATAAAGGACTTCCCCAAAGTGTGCTGACTAAGGCTGGCGGGCAGAGCGCTGATGAGGGACAGGGTGCTGGCAGAGTCTCCCCCACAAACAGTTAACCAGTGAGTAGGAAAGAATGACAGCCCCCCAGTGGAAAACACCTAGCAGCCCGCAAAATGACTAAGTGATGAAGACTAACATAACCAGGGCAGGACAAATTGACATCATGTGCCTCTTGATAAAATGCTCGGAGAAGAGCACAGCATCAATTCTGAGGTGTTTCTGCCAAGAAGGCAGGACCTGATATCGAACACGTAGCAACACTGGCCAGCCCCGGCCCGAGGGACAGCCCATGGGATCAAAGCCCTGTGCTCTTTAAAACTGCCAGTCGGGAAAGGCAGGAAAAAAAGGAGGAACTTTTCCAGACTGAAGGAGACTAAAGAGAAACAACAACCAAATGGGAACAGAGGGGCCTGGACTGGATCTCAAGTCAGAAATGCATGGCGTTGGGTGGGTGCTAGCCTTACTGGGGTGACCACCTTGTAAGTTATATAAATGGGTAATTACTATGTTGTGTACTCGAAACTAACACACAGTTGTATGTGAACTGTAATTGGAAAAAAGAGATATTGTTGGAATTGATGGTAAAATTTGGACTGTGTCTGTGGACGGGGCGGTAGTGCTACGCCGATGTGGATGGGCAGTTTCGGATGGTCAGGTAGGACAGTGGCCTTACTTGGGGGACATAGGTGCTGGGGCATTTAGAAGTGAGGAGGCATTAAGTCTGAATTTACTCTGAAATCAATCAGAAAAAGAATAATGACAATGGGTACACACACAAACACTTAAATATATACACATATGTTAAAGAGAGAGGAAGGAAATTAATGAAATGTTAACTGGCAAATCCAGGCAAAAGGGACATATGAGTTTGTACTATTCTTGAAACTTTTCTATAATTTTGGAATTATACAAGTACAAATTACTTTAAATAACCTAGTTGACATAAAAAAACCTATTCTTCATTTTTACTGAGTGATAAATGTATACATATTTGCATTTTTCTCTTTTTATATGTATATATCAACACATATCCACATATATCATACCACATTTTAGCATTTAACTTCCTTAAAGTACTCTGTTCTTTAGAGTACTTCAAGATTTGGCTTCACTTAACCAGCAAACTTTAGCAGTGAATGTTCCCTTTACAAAGGGAAAAGATGGCTTGCTTTAAGTCAAGGCATAGGTGAACCTTGGGAACTAAGTAGAGTGCAAAAATGACAAGTTCTAAATAGTTGCTCAACTTCATGCAAACACCATGAGACGAAATCTAATAACCGGGTATTCATCATAATTGATATTTTCCCACACTACAGCCTCAGTTTCTGCTCCAAGTTCACCAGTTCTACTTTGTCCTTTCATTAAAAAGCCATATTCAGAGAAAGGTCTCTTCCGACTCAGAGAAAGGTCTGTTATCTCTTCCCTAAATTTTATCTATAATCACTTAAAACTAATCAGACTTAAGAAAAAAAAGATCACCTATTTTAACCAAATCCCCCAAGGAATAAATTTTTTAATTGAAAAAAAAAATCTAGAACCTTGTGTCAGAATAAAACCTAGTATATCAAAATAACTGACTTATTTTCATCTTTAGAAATAAGAGCACTGACTACATCAGTTTCTCAATTATTTTCCTGCTCTGACACACCTAAAAATAATCACACACTCATCGGTATCGATACTCTGTGTGTGCCACAGGTCTCTCTACGTATTATAATCTTGAGGTGAGCAGGTGGAACCCTGGAACTAATTGAGACTTGCAGGTCTAGATGGTCTCTAAAACTCTGTCAACACTTACCACCCATTTCAGAAATTTTAATCCTAGTTCAGCTGTTACTCTGTGTCTTCCACTTCATATATTCATCAGAAATAGTCCATTCTGAGATTAACAATTCAGAGCGTCAGTGTCGATATATTCCTACAGTTTGTCAGGTGCACACTAAATGATAAGCCTCCATACTAGGTGAGCCTGGTTTCAATAAACTGCAAAGATAGCTATTTCAAAGCACCTGCTCCTTACAGCTTTTTGTGTGTTTAGTTAAAGGAGCAATGAAAGTATTTAATACTGTATGTCAGACACTGGCTCAAGTGAGATCCAGACAGGTTATGTAAGTCAAAAGCTGACAGGTAGAGGCAGAACTACAAGTCAAGTTCCTTTGACTCTAAATTTGTAGGGATTTTTCTTTTTTCTTTTCTTTTTTTTCATGTCATCAAGATATTTCAGATATTCTGAGACTTCTGATCAAGATGGAGGTATAGGTAAACACACCTCACCTCTGCACACAACTATAGCAAAAAAATACAACTAGACTACAAAACAAATTTCACCCAGAACTGTCAGAAAATCAAGCTGTGTGGAAGTCCAACAACCAAGGATTTGAAGAAGTCACACTCATTCAGATGGGTAGGAGGGGCAGAGAGGCATGGATTGCAGAATGGACAGTCTCACATGCACGTGTGGTGGATAAAAAAAGGGAAGGATACCATGGGATGAGGGATTCCAGCCCCAGCCCAGCCCACACAGCCTAGGGTTCCAGAACCAGGAAGGTAAGTCCCTGTAACTTCTGGCTGTAAAAACCAATGGGGTTGGGGTGGCAGAAGAAACTGTGTCCTCTTAAAGGGCCAGTCACAGACTTAGGACTGCCTGTGGCATTCAGTATCAGGGCAACAGATGAAAGGGCACAGGTGGCATATGGGGAGAAAGTGAAGTGCCAGTGGGGAGACAGCTTCCTCCTGGGAAAAACTCCAGAGACCAGGCAGCAGCACTGTCCCCTCTGTGAGCCCTCCACCACACAAGAGCAATAGAGCAGTGACAAAATTACCCTGCCCTGGTAATTACCTAAGGCTCTGCCCCATACCACTTAACAGGTGTGCTAAGACAAGGAGTGAAAGCTGTGTTCCTAATACACAGAAATAAATAGAGAGAGGCTGCCAAAATGAGGAGACAAAGAAACATGGCCCAAATGAAAGAAGAGATCAAAACTCCAGAAAAAGAACTAAATGAAATGGAGATAAGCAACCTGTCAGATGCAGAGTTCAAAACACTGGTCATCATGATGCTCCAGGAACTCACTGGCTACTTCAATAGCATAAAAAAGGCCCGGGCAGAAATGAAGGATATGTTAAGTGGAATAAAAAAAACATCCATAGGGAACCAACAGTGGGGGGAATGAAGCCAAGAATCACAATGATTTGGAACACAATGAAGGAAAAAGCATTCAATCAGAAGACAGCAGGAAGAAAAAAGAATTAAAAAACAAACAAAAAAAAATGAGGATAGGCTTAGGAAACTCTGGGACATCTTTAAACATACCAACATCCAAATCATAGGGGTGCCAGAAGGAGAAGAGGAAGACCAAGAATTCAAAACTCATTTGAAAACACAATGAAAGAAAACTTCCCTAATTTGGTGAAGGAAATAGACATACAAGTCCAGGAAGCACAGTAAGTCTCAAACAAGATGGATGCAAAGAGGCCAAGACACTCCAAGACACATCATAATGAAAATGACAAAGGTTAAAGATAAAGAGAGAATCTTAAAAGCAGCAAGAGAAAAGCAGAGAGTTACCTACAAAGGCGTTCCCATTAGAGTGTCAGCTGATTTTTCTAAAGAAACTTTGCAGGCTAGAAGGGACTGGCATGAAGTTGTCAAAGTGATGAAAAGTAAGGACCTACATCCAAGATTACTCTATTCAGCAAAGCTATCACTTAGAATGGAAGGGCAGATAAAGTGCTTCCCAGACAAGGTAAAGCTAAAGGAGTTCATCATCACCAAGCCCTTACTATATGAAATGCTAAAGGGAATTATATAGGAAAAAGAAGAAACTCACAACTTTGAACATTAAAATGGCAATAACTTCACAACTATCAATTACTGAATCCAAATAACAAACTAAGCAAACAAGCATAACAGAAACAGAAACACAGATATGGAGATCGTTGGGAGGGGGAAGAGGGAAAATGGGGGGAAAGGTACAGGGATTAAGCAGCACAATTGGTGGGTACAAAACAGACAAGGGGATGGTAAGAGCAGTATAGGTAATGTAGTAGCCAAAGAACTTATGTGCACAGCCCATGGATATGAACTAAGGCAGGGGATTGCTGGAGGGAATGGGGGTACTGGGTGGAGGAGGGCAAAGGGGAAAAATTTGGGATAACTGTAATAGCATAATCAATAAAATATATTTTAAAAAAGGTATCTCAGACATTTCAGTACATTGACTTCAGTCTAACTTTGAGAAAAATATATTTTAAAACATAGATACATAGGAACTACTTACTTTAAATACAGATTAATTATATATATAATTATATATAATATATATAATTAATATATAAAAATATATAATATTTTTATATATTAATATAAATATATAATATATAATATTAATATAAAATATATTAATTATATAAAATATCTAATTAACACATATAATATATATTTATAAATATATATAAATATTTATAAATATAAATATATATCAATATAAATAAATAAATAAATAAATAAATAAATATATATATATATATATATATATATATATATATATATATAAATAAAAGTGCTGCTCCTATCATTCAAATGAATCCAGAGTAGAGGTTTACTAGCAGGGGGCATCAAATATGGGGCCCAGGTGCTGGCATTTGCTCCCCTCACACCCAGGACACAGACTGCTCATGGATCGTGGCTCTTGAGCCCAGCGACTGCAGGGTTCTTCTTGGCCCAGCATTCCAGGCATCCACTATTAGTTTATTACAACTGGCACATAAGCTGAAACCTACTTGCCATCCCCATTTCTTTTAAAGTTACAGAGATTTCTGGTAAAACAGCACCCTTTCTGCAAGTCACCAAAAAGCTCTCTCTGCCTTGATGATGTTGGGAATAGATGTGAGGGAAAGGTATAGGATAAGGAGAGAGAATAATAAAGAACTTATGGTTTAAAATGCACTCTAACAATAAGGATGAAAGTTTTAGAAAGGCTGTGATAAAAAGAATTCCCAACATGTAGGAAGGCTGAGCTAGAAATTTGGGGCTGAGCCTACAGAGAGTAAATCGTGGTTACGGAGAAAGGCACACCTCTCCCTCACCATGCTTTCCTACCTTTGGCCCCAAGTACCATTGGCCAGTTGTAAAGTGGGACGAGGGGGTGTGGCACACGGGATGCTGCCTTAACACCACACACACCTACCGCTTTCCTTCTCAGACACTGGAACTTTTGACCTTGCTTTTTCTCTTTTAATGTTCAGTTAAAAAACGTGGTCTCTGCCCTCCCTAATTCTTAGCTGCTGTACAAATATATCAAATCTAGGTGTTTCCAGGTCATTTAGAATTATATTTCTCTGTATTTGGTGCTGTTTTAAATACAGAGAGTGTGTAGTACAGAAATGAACTTTTGAGAAATGAATCTGAAATGATGTGGTGACAGCAATATTCCCTGCTCTCTGTTTACCCAAATCTTCCAGAGTAAATGATCAAATATACAACCTAAGCCAAATACGAATTAAAGATCTCTAAATGTGCTGTAGTTTTTTCTTCTACCTACTTAAGCCAAGAGACTCACAAGTAGCCTAGTACACTTTAAGGAATTATGAATTTAATTTAGAAATTGCCATGGTGAGATCCGTTTAGTTCACTGCTGAGACACAGCATGTCACCTCTCACTTTCCTCTCTGTATTTCAATTTGACCCGTGAATGCTGTTTCTCCCCAAGGAGACTAAGCTCTTTGAGGGAAGAAGCTGCATCTTTGAGGAAGGAAGTTACATCCTGTAACATATCTAATCCATTTAGATAGTCTGTAACTGGTATTATTATTGAAACCTAAGCATTCCATTGAAATACTCAATTATAGACCTCTATTTTTTTTTTGGAGTTGCCCTATTGGGTACTATTAATTTTTTTCTTCACATTTGAGGTTCATTAGTAAGTTTTACAAAATAAGAGTCTAAAGCAGAAAACACAAATACAGCAAGAACAACCTTATTCTGCTGGATTCTAAAGAGGGATAGACCCAGGGCTCTGGCCGTGGTGGGAGTTTACTTGGGACTCCGCTAATGGACTCACTGTTCTAAGCAGAACACTGCTCAGCTGTTATGAGTGAGTGTTGCGACACACAGCATACTTGGCTTAATTAAATGGATTCTTTGATGTAAAATGGGTGCCATTCATTGAGTACCTACTTTGTGCCTGTCCTGCTAAAGGCCTTACGTGTATTTTTTCTATTCCCCACATCATCCTTATGGGACAGTTTTTACTTCAGTTCCCAAATGAGAGATCACTCAATAGACCTTCAATTTTAGTCACAGAGTTTCCTCTAACTGAAGGCAGTAAAAAGGTTATTTAGTATAAGGCAGAAGTGCTCAAGGTAAAATCAAGAGGCCACTGAGGGGATTATGAGACTCTTTCAGGGGTCTGTAAGGTCAAAATTATTTTCATAATAATACAGTACTAAGACATTATTTGCCTTTTTCACTCCAATTCACTCACAAGTATACAAGGTCTGTCCGGAAAAAGTCCAGCCATTATTAATATAACAAGAATGGTTTGTGTGACATTAATGTAAACTGGCAGCCAAGGAGAGTGGACTGGAATGCACATGCATGAACAATAACTTCACTGTACTGGTCAGTGGGGGTGGCAGATGCTGTTGAGTGAGCGTGTGTACTGTGTAGAAGTTTCATTCAAAATGACTGAGCAAGTAGAGCAATGGAATCTCCATCAAATTTTGCATTAAGCTTGAATGTTCCTCCACTGAAATTATCTGGATGATTCAGAAGGCTGAAGCTTATGGGCAACTGGTGATTGGCAGCTTCATCACAACAACACACCCGCTCATGCATAACGCCTCATGTAGAGTTTTTTGGTGAAACAGCCAATCACCCAGGTGACTCAGCACCCCTACAGCCCAGATTTGGCACTCTGTGACTTCTGCTTTTTCCCAAAACTAAAATCACCTTTGAAAGGAAAGAGATTTCAGACTATTGATGAGATTCAGGAAGATATGACAGGGCAGCTGATGGCAACTGGGAGTATTATGTGAGGTCTCAAGGTGCCTACTTTGAAGGTGACTGAGGTGTCATTGTCCTAGGTACAGTGTTTCATGTATCTTTTATCTTCTTCAATAAATGCCTGTATTTTCATATTACATGGCTGGATATCTTCTAGACAGAACTTGTGTATGCCCTGGCTTATGTGGCTCAGTGGATTGAGCGCCAGCCCATGAACCAAAAGGTTCAATTCCGGTCAGGGCACAAGGCCTGGTTGTGCCAGGTGCCCAGCTGGCGGCCTGTGAAAGGCAATTGATTGATGTTTCTCTCGTACATCAATGTTTCTCCCCCCTTTTTCTCCCTCCCTTCACCTCTCTCTAAAAATAAATAAATAAAATCTTTTAAAAAAGACAATGTATAACATGCACACCACGCTTCAAAATTAACAAAAACACTTTATTACCTCATTTGCTCCTCACAGAAGCCAAAGGAGACAAAATAGTGCTGAACTACCCCCACCCCACAGAGGAAGAGGAAACAGTTTACAGAGAGAGCTAAAGGCACTGGCTCTGAGACCTGCCAGGGATGAATCCAGGCTTTGTCATAGTTTCCTCATTTGTAAAATGGGAATAATTCATCCTGTGAAGATTAAAATATGATTGTTTGTTCATTCATTTGACAATATTAGTTTACAAACATTTAACACACACCGTAGGAGGTAGCAAGGATGAAGTAGTCGCAAGTGACACAGACACAACCACTGTCCTCATGGAATGTACAGTTAGGTGGGAGATAAGGCATTTACCACATAATCACACAGATACATGTGAAAGTACGGCTGTGTTAAGTGCTTTAGTTTTATGAGACTGTCAGACTGTGTGGGAGAGGTAACCAGGTGCAGGAGGTCATGGGGTCTTTCTCAGAGGATGTCACAGAGGAGATCTGAAGAAGTAATAAGAGGAGCAAAAAGGCAGCCTGAGCAACCCGGGTGCAGAGATTTAAGGATATTGACATTAGGGTTTCCCCTAAAAGGTCTAGCAGGCCACCCTAGAGTGAACCTCGAAGTTGTTAAAAAATGTCTCAAACAAAGACTATGCAGGGAAAAGAAAACTTTAAAATAAATCCTATTCTGTTATCTTCAGAATTTAAAAAGAAGAAGATAATGTACAAAAATCTACTATAAAAAGGAATATCCAGGGAACAATGGATATTAAAACCATGTTGAAAAAAACTAAGCCCTTAATAAAGGTTGCACTACAAAGTCGAAGTCTCCCAGACAGTAGTGCATAATGACAAAGGAGGAAAATAAAGAGAAAAAAGGAATTTACAGAATTAGGCCAGGATATCTGACATCTTAATAACAGGAGTTTCAGACAGAGAAAAAGGAAGAATGAATCCAAGAACCAAACGGCATACTGAGAATATTTATATATGCTTCTAAAAAGAAAAAACTAGATCAGATACAAAGAACCTACTTAACAGAGGAAGAAACAAGAAAATAAGAGTACTGACTTCAATATTTGAATAAAAACGGCTTTAACCTTTAATTTTATACCCAAGTATTAGCGCAGAATAATGACATGTTTATAAACACAGTATCTCCCAGGACTTACCTCCCATGGTCACTCTCAAGGAGGTACTGGAGGAGACACCCCCGAGAACAGAGTAAACCAGGAGAAAAGGACACATGTGACACAGGACACGAGCTCCAACATAGGACAGGGGCAAAGGAAGGTCCCAGAACAACTGCACCGCATGGGACACAGAGGGCAATGAATCCAGATTAGAGACGTGTGACCCAAAAACCAGACATAACGTTATCACTAAGTTCCCATCGACGCGTAACCTAAGAATGGAGTGTCCGAGAAAGATGAGGAGAAAACAGAATTATCAGTTGTTTTGATTCTGAGAAGGCAGGAGGGGCTGAGGTATTAGCCAAAGCGAAGGTGCAAAAAGATCATCTCTGCAAAGGAGGAATAACAGCTACTGAGACTCCTTGAAGTCTTGAACACAGACAAAGGCAGGTAATGGGACGATATTGGAGTTCCCTTTTAATGGCTTCTATTTTCTCTGTAAATTAGGAAGAAAGACCACTTGCTAAGTATGAAAGTAAAAGGGTAAGCTAAAGGTTTGAGAAGAAGGAAAAAAGTTGAAAAAACTGTTAAAAGTAGGAGAGAAAGTTAACCAGAAAAATACAGCAGGAAATGTGAGCAGTGTTAAGGGCCCATTTGAGATGGGTTCCACATGAATTCATGCCTACGAATCTGCTGCTGAGAGATTTTCTTCAGCAGTGCTCGGCTGCTTAGGTGCAGGTTCAGAGAAAGAGGTTATCTGAGTTCATCCAGACTTGGGGATTCGTTTCATTTACCGGTTAGAGCAGTGATTTTGAACCTTTCTCATTGCATGGCACACATAAACTAACTGCTAAAATTTTGCAGCATGCCAATACATACATATTTTGCCAATCTGACAAAAAATAGGTATAATTTGGACTCATTTGCACTGGATGGCTATGGTTGTGCTGGTTGTTGTAATGTTTTAATTTGACAAGGAAAAAGAGGTCAGCACCCCTGAACAAACAGTCAGGTACTGCGTGTTTTAAATACTCTTGCAGCACACGGGTTGCAAACTGCTGGGCTAGCACGTCATTTAAGTAACGAACTGTGAGCTCTGACCAGGAGAATGAGAACGGGTGAGATGCCTGAAGAGATCAGGGTGATCCAGTAAGATACCAAACATTATAAAAAAAAGACAGCTATAATTCCTAATCATGGTCCTCTAGCAGAAAGTGATTCATTTGAGTATCTAATATGCAATCACTTCTCTCTCTCTCTCTCCCCTTCCAGACTGAGCTCTTGGAGGATAAGGAGAGAGCCTCACTCATCTTTGCTTCTTCCCAAAGTCCAGTCCAGTAGCTGCCACACTCGAAGTAACTAGTAAACATGTGTGATTAAATCAATGAATCGAATCTCGGACTTCCAAGCTATTCACATAATTTTCTAAAAAGATCCTAGCTAAGGCATTGTAACCTTAACAACAATTCAAAAAACAGACATTTCCAAGAAAGGCACTAAAGGGCCGGCTACTCCACACTCAAGTCAATGATAGAAACTTACTAAGTAGCTACAGGATGATTAATGGGAGTTTTCCAATACTGCAGACAATAGAATTAGCATGAGAAAGAAAATGAATTAACATGCACAACATGAAAATTAAGATACGCTTTCCTATTTTTAAGGAACAGGAAGAACTCCTGCTTCTCTTTTCATCATTTCAGTACCCTATAACATTTCATGAAATGAGTAATCTGAAGCATAACCTCCTCAATGCTGATCAAAAACATGTATGAGAGCAGACCAAACCCATCAACTTCTATGTTTTGGGTTGAGGGCAGATCACTAAAATAATACTGTCCCTTTCCTGGTGTATCAAAGGCCACACAAAGGGTTTTAAGTAGGAGATCTTTTTTGGCTACAGACTCAATTAAAAAAAAAAATAAAGATTTTGATTTTGCTGCTGCTCAAACTAATATAATGTTTATTTTAAAGTATCCAAGAAAGAAAAATATATAGTTAATGGCTTTGATTTAATAGTGAAAGGATACGGGAAATATAATCTTAAGTAAAACCTATGCTAAAAATCTTTAGTAAACAAGTTGTCTGAGACCATGTTACGATAGGAGGCCAAGTCCCCAGGTGGTCCCTGTGAGTCCGAGACATACTAAAGCACCCAATGAGATATTAAATGCCCAAACCTCTAGTTACCACATTTTATGGAAAAATGAATGCAAATTTCTCCTGTGAGATGTCAAAACAATCCCTTGTCTCTCATCACCTGTATTCTAACCAGCAGAAGTCAGAACAGGATAAAAGCTAGGAAAAGGGAATTTCAGGCAGCGAACAAAAAGGAAATAAAAAATGCAATAGGATACTTAGTCCAATTTGACTCTCTTTACGACTCCCATTTTTCCCCTGAAAGTCCCAGGAAATGTCCTGCCTCTACTCTCAACAAAAGGACTGTCTCAGAGCCTCTGTAGGAAGAAGAGCACCCAGTCCTGCTGCATCCCCATTCTCAACACCTCGGATTCATAAGGCAGACCATTCAATGAGAGCCATGTATCTGACAGTCATTAAGGGCAATGCTGTTGGGAGGGAGGGGTTGAAAGTGTAAGAGAAAGAATAATCAGATGTTTGGGTTCTTGAGAACACAAAAAAGAATGAGATATAATTCAAAGCAGAACTTGTCTACCAGTAACAAGGGGAAACCTGGGAGCAGGTTAAAAGGTTTTCTCCTCTTTCACCCCTTTTCCTTAACTTCAGTGCAAGTTGAACATATACACAGTGTGTAAACAGGGAGAGAACAAGACAGAGTCTGGGCACACAGGAAGCTGTAATCCAGTCTGTCTACACTGCAGAGCAATACCCAGGGTAGCGATGCTGTCACAAAACTAGGAGACGCTTTTTTCTTGATTTTCCTTAGGTACCTCAAAATCATAAAATATTAACATACGAGTTTACCTATCAATTAAAAATTATAGAATTTTTAAAAACCTAAGCTTTCAAAAATAATCTTATATATTAATAACCCTTATACAGTAAATATCTGCCACTGCTAGGGAATAATACAATCCTTTACTGTGATTTGGCTTTACACGTTTTCTTACACTAAAAATTGATTCAGAATTACCTGATACACAGGTGGCCCAAACAGTATGAAGCATATTCCAAGAAAATGAGAAGTAGCCTGGATGCTATTCTTCACACTTAATCCCCATGTACTGAACACCCCACTTATCAACTGCTTTTGTCTTTAAAGAAACAAAGTTACCACAGATATTAGGGCTGTTTTACCTTCATGATGTTAACTAAATCTGTTTGATAGTAGCGATCCTGGTGTGCATTTGCTGCTGCTAGTGTAAGAAGATAATCATTCCTCGCGTGGGTAGCTTTGGAATTACATTCAGTTCGCCGGGCTTTTAACTAAAATGTAATAAAAGAAAAAAATCAGTTCAAACTGATATTACACTGTAAAACATATGAGAAGACCTTGCTTAGTTGGCAATGAATGGCTCCTCTATAAGAGTAAAGAGTAAAGAGTAACCATGTGGAGAAACATTTATATGCATATAAAAACTATTCAACACTATTGAGGAATTAAACAAACAGTGACTAGAACTGTTATACCTAGTAAGAGTATTTTCAAATATTTGTTACTTATACTTAACATAACTTTCAAAGCTTTATAGAGAAGTTCAAAGTATTCTGCTCATTTCATCCAGATGGGAAAATAAAGGTTCCCAAATTAAGTACCTTATCCTTATCTTCAAAGACATGGGTATATCTGTTGGAGTCAGAAAACAGTTTCTAAAAATTCAATACTAATAACGTGCCAAAAGGCCTGCACGCTAGCTGGGAGCCTGGCGGCCAGAGCCAGGTCACTAAGCTTCCTTATCAGCACTTCACTGCTTGAAGGTCCTACAGGAGAAAATCACTTGCATCTGGCCCAAAATTTCTGCTCAGGGTGTAAATCTCAATGAAATGGAGTTCTAAATCCCCTGCGCTAAGGCTCTTACACTAAGAGTTAAAGACATAAAGCTACCTGAGCAGATAACGTACAGAAACTTAACTGTAATGCAATCCGGAGAAGCAAGTACTGTACGAAGTGTTGGCACTGGGGTGAACTGACCCTCCCTACCCGACGTGAACCGGGAAGGAAAGTCCTTCCTTAAGTTACTGATTTTAAAACGATTCTTTAGATTAGCTCAACATAATTGACCTCAACCATCAAAAGACCCAATTGCTTTATGTTTTTCAAGATAAGATTTCTCAATTGTGAAATACAGTTTTCAAAATCTCACCTTCACGCTTGCCTTCTGTAAACTGATTCTTGATTGAAAAAGACTAAGTTTAGATCTGTAATAAAAATAGAAAAGGATGGTAAATAAGATTATCAAATTATATAATAATAAAATAATTAAATATTATAATTACTAAATTTTTTAGAAGTTACCCTTTTTCACAACACTATTCTTTTTTTTAAAAAGATTTAAAAAAAATCTTTATTTATTTTTAGGGAGGGAAGGGAGGGAGGGAGGGAGGGAGGGAGAGAGAGAGAGAGACATCAATGTGCGGTTGCTAGGGGTTATGGCCTGCATCCCAGGAATGTACCCTGGCTGGGAATCGAACCTGGGACACTTTGGTTCCCAGCCCGCGCTCAATCCACTGAGCTACGCCAGCCAGGGCTACACAACACTATTCTGAAAGAGAACTAAAAACATGGAAAACCAAGATCAATGATTATTTTCCTTCCTTTTACTACAGGAGGAATTTAATATCATGGTAAAACAGGAAATACTGATATTAATAAAATAAAAATATTCTGAATGACAAAAAAATCATCCAGACAAATCCAATTCACTGGTGTTTCAAAATAGTCAAGAGTCATTAAGCTACAGGTTATTCCCATATCATACAAGTACACACGCTTTAGTTCCTGCAAGGCAGTTCAAAGCCCAGGGACCACTGACCCGTGGAAACGAAGGTGACCAGGCAGCGTGTGATAGGCTCCGACGACACCGGGATGGAGCCCACCATGTGATACTGACAGGCTCCAGAAAGTCCTTAGTTCCATTATTTTTCCCATTGAAAGTTCTTATTTGCCTACCTGTATGCCCTCTCTACCCTTCACACAGCATTTGGAACACAATGAGAAAGTCCCTGGGCTCTCTGCCCTATATGATTTTGTTCTGTTTTATCTTCTCCAAATCTGACATCACTATTTCTTTCAGTCCCTTTCAGTATGGGAGAGGAACCATAATCTAAAAGTCAGTAATAAACATGGTGGTTTTATCCAGACAACCAGAGATTACCACAAAGAAAGTCAACAAACTCAAAGGAACAATCACCACTCCCACGACCAGTGACTTCTGAAGCTGCGATGTTTGTCTTGACTGCAGTGTCATGGCGATCGCCATGGGAGACTTCAGTGCATGTGCCAGCAGCTGTGCCATAACATGCGGGAAAGCTGCGGACACGGAGCAAGCCAGTCTCTGCAGAACAAAGTGAGGAGGGCAGTGAATGCAGCCTCTCATCTTCTAACAGGGGAGAAACATCCAGGGATGGACATGGATGCATCCAAACTACTTCCCCACTGTTAAAAAAAATTGGGTTCAAGGTATTCCTGCTATTTTCTACCTTGCCACATTCACACTTAGTGAGGTTTTTGTTTTTGATTAGGTTTGGATTCATTTTGATCTGGAAAAGCAAAGGCCACAGACTTTAAAATTTGAGAGGGCTGGTTCAGGGTTAAAAAGATGGTTTTGGGTTTTTTTCAATTCTCTTCTTTTTGTCACCATTATCCAAATAGTTTGAGTTGCACCTGGATTTTCCAATCTAAGGCTTTAAGTTTCTGGCTTCTCCTTCATTTGGGAATCCGCATATAATTCTTGTGTGGTACTACAATAGCTATTAGTAATCAACAGAATAATATGGTCCCTGTCCTCAAAGATTACTATCTAGAACAAACGAGATATATACAAATAATGAATTCTTTCTCATCTGCCTCCCAAATGTTGATATTACTTAAGGTTCCAAACTCAACTTTTCATCTCATTTTATATATGATTTCATCTTTATAACTATCATCTGAAAGGCAATTAACTTCCAAAATAAGACCTTTCTACCCAGATTCTCATCTGAAAGTGAGCTAGTTATATGACTCCCTACCAAACATATTCACATCAATCTTCTACAGGTTTTGTAGAACCTTCATACCCAAAACAGAACTAACCTCTGCCTTCAGACTGTATCCCTCTTCCTCCTGGGTGCACGTCCCTCCTAACACGCACGTCTCACCATCTGTCACATCATCTATCGAACTACATGCAGTCCAGCCTTCACGTCCCCCTTCCTGATCTTCTCCTCTCTACTTAGAGAAATCATTCCTTCTCCAAGACTGCGTCCAAACATCACTCCTTCTATAAAGGGTTCCTTTTACATTAAGCAACATCAATCTACCTTCCATGATTTGTACTGTCATACAACTACTGTAAATACAGTAGCCAGTAGGTAAGTGACTTTAGGTCCTTTTTTAAGTTTAGTGTGAATAAACAAATCATAACGCCACTCTTAAGTACATCTGTCTTTAATTCTAGGTTTTAAACCTCTTCAGGGCACAAAATTCACCTTACTCACCTCTGTACTCACAGCATCCAATATAAAGAATGTAGTTAGCCAATAGACAATTAGTGAGTGAGTGAAGACGAAAAGGCACTTCTTACTCTGTAGTTAAATTAATTTTCAGAAAAGCCACACACTGAACTAAAAGGTCTAATTTGCTGTATCCCCTTTGAATCTGGGCCATATTAGAAGGTAGCTCCCGAGATCCGCACCTGGGACAACCTGACCCTGTCAAACCCGCCCCTCTCAGGAACAGCTCGTAATTGTCCTCATTTTCACTCTGCAGGCCCTGGCTAAGGTGGGCATTTCTGTGTCCTCTACAAATCTGTCACCTCTCTGTTCTAGAATCCCTGAGAGTTTTAACAAACAAGTTCCTAAAAACTATCGTAATGGGATATTCCTAATGGAGATCACCTTATCTAAAATATTTTGGGTCTCATTAGGACCTGGCTGGGTAGCTCATTTGGTTAGAGGGCTGGTTAGAGTGTTGTCCTGATGTGCCAGGGTTGTGGGTTTGATCACTGGTCAGGGCACATACAAAAATCAACCAATGAATGTATAAATAAGTGGAACAACAAATCAATGCTTCTCTCTCTCCTCCCACTTCCTCTCTAAAAAAATCAATAAAAACAATGGATCTTACTGGGAAAATGGGTTCATTCACTCTACAGGAAATGTCTGTATGCTCACAAAAATAAAATAATAAAGACAATAAACTAAGTTAGGGAAATAGTACATAGTAAATATATTTCCCAGTAATATTAAGTACTTCATGAATATGCAAATACCACCCCTTGGTACCAAATACACTTCTCAGGAGAACTCAAATTTTCACAAGATACTTATCAGATTGCTTAATTTCTTGCAAACAGATAAAAAACCATATTAGAAAGACACTCCCCAGGCCTTGCTAGTCTGTACAAGTGTTCACAGTCTTTCAGATTTTGTAACTCAGAGTTCCGACTCCTAGGTTTTACATCAGTGAGTTCACTGAAGGGGAGCCTTAGCTCTCCTCACAGACCTCTTCAGAACCCATTCTATAACAGAGGCTTATTTTTTCTCAAAAAACTTATCTTTTCCCAAGCTGTCATTGTAAAAATCTCTACTGCTTGCTTTATTAGCTCCTTCTATTACCAATTGCCACTTCCTTCTTTTTCCTAATTATTCTCAAAATAGAGAACTTGCAAATCACAAATATGGAATTAAAATTCACACAATTGGTAAAGCAGACAAAAAAAAAAGTATATCTGTTAGAATTTCATGTAAGAGAAAAACTGCGCCCAGGCAGGGTGTTTACAGTGTGGTCAGCTGTCCCACTCACTTGACGTTCCCGTGACCCTCCAAGGGCAGGCTGAGGACGGGGGACTCCCAGCTACAATTACCTTAAAGTCCAGCATGAGAAAAAGGAGGCTTCTAAACCCTGAAAATCACACACCATGCCAGCTTTAACTAGACATTTGCTAAGCTTTCAGTACCATGTTCACTTGCCTTCTTTTAAACCTCTTTTGTGAATTCAATTTAATGTAAAAACTGACTGATTAAATCTTCTCATTTTGCTATATTATTTTAAATAAAATCAGGTAATATAAAGGAAAATTTTGATTTAAAGTCTGTAACAATTGTAGGTCAGATGAAACCACCGTAACCCAAGAATGAGTCTATGCCCGGTATTAATGGAAAACAAAGTATTGGTAAAAATAACATTTATTTGCATAATCACTTTTTCAGAAATGCTGAAACACATACTTTGCCTCGATGTCAGCTTTCTCCCGTACTGCTTGAGCCATCTGTTCCGTCTCAAAGTACTTCTTTTTGCCTTTAGCTAAATCTTTCACTGTCTCTTGTAATTCAGTTTGGATCTTTGTCAACTGGTCCATACACTGTAAAATACAAAGTGCAATTATTATGATTTCCATTTTCAGGCTTACAGAAATGGGTTGCCCTAAGGACGGAAACCCAGGAGAAGTCAGTACTTCTAGTCTCCTTCAAATTGAAAAGTAAAATCCAGTGAACAGCTGGTACTCCAGTTTTAAGTAACATATGATAAAGTGTCACAGCTAGTTTAACAACTCTGTTGGCAGACGCAATCTCTGAGCACTGACGGCTGAGATTAAGGAAAGGCATACGGAGAACAACAATGCAAATGCTCTTACTGTTGGAGCTACCATAGCAATAAAGCAAAGGGATAAAGCAATTCTGTGTTTCTTCATGATATTAGTAATATTTCTCTACACGTCTGGGCATCTGATAGTGCAAAGGGCACTGAAGAAGTCACCCCTGGAAAAGGAGTGAAATCTGAGAAGTCTGACCTAAGCCCAAGGTGAAGGACAAAAGCAAGAAACCTGGGTACCACCATAAGAATCATTACTCAGAACTCTCCCCAACTCTTTGGAGACACGTATACATTCCAGACAGAACAGACATAATAACTCCAAGATACGTTTAATCAATAAACTTATAATACATTGGGGCCAAAGTAACATTATTAAGGGTCCCTTCTGGATATACAAAGGGGAATAATTTCCCCTAGATTGAAACAAACCACTGAAAATTTTCACCAGACTGAGGCCAGTTCAGGGTAGCCCCCATCAAAAAACTTGTGAGGCCGGAACAGCACAGTCAGTGGTTGGTGCAAACGGACAAGAGCTCAGCAAAGCAGGAGAGATGTTGGTGAGGGACCACTGTGTCAGGCTACACAGTGTGGAGAAGAGCAAGGATAAAGCATGAATAAACTTGAACTTAGCCATGTGACACGCAAGACAGAGATTCCCAGAAATTGTTAGATGTCAAGAAAGGAGCTACTTTACAAAGAAGTGAGAGATCTGGAAGGCTCCCTATGGGCACATTTATTGAGCATTTCAGTGTCAGGCTGTGAATAAAGGGTTAAAAATAACACCTCTTTCCCCTCTGCCTGCAAATTGGAGCTTTAGGTCTGTGCTTCAACAGAAACCTGATGAAGACACAATGTCAACTGCGTTATTTGGCAATATTGCTTATGAACCCTTCAGGGTAAAGTGCATCGGTTTGGAGAAACTATAAATGAACTATAAATATCCGATGGAGAAACCCTGGCTCTGGGCTTGAGCATGGTGATTCCTGTATCTGGACATGCCCTCGCAGGAACCTTGGAAGCTGTGTGTATAGAGTTGTAACAAAGATTCTAGTCTCCTTCAGGGCCTGTGGCTAGCCCTGCACACAGGAGTCTCACTGCCCCGGCCCAGACGTGTCACCTGGGGACCAAACAGAGTAACTCTGGTTGGCTGTGTAGACTGAGGTATGCATTGGTGGAAGAACTAATTCTACTAACATTGGGTGCCAAATGCTGGTTAACCAACCATGTTCCTGTCCTAATGTCCTTCTCAGTAAACCTCCTGCCACATGCGGCCTATGATAACCACAAGAGTCTGAATGCTTAGCTACATTTTTAAGAAGATTCTCTGTAGGCAATGCACAGGCACCATGCACTGTGCTGAGCACTTCACAGGGATTATTCAGTTAGTCCTCCAAATGACTCTGTGATAAAAGTATTCATATATTAGTCCCATTTTAAAATGAGGATACAGGTTCAGAGGTTAAATAATCTGCCCGAAGTCACACCATGATGAAGTAGTGATACCATTTACTATGTGACCACTATAGCATGTACTCCAGTTCTGAAGGCCAAGTTTTTAAGGTCTCATACAGAGACAAATGATCTTAAAATAGTAAGCTTTAAAAAAATGGACATATACTTCCCTTAACACAAAATCCACCTTTTTAAAGGATACAGTTCAGTGGTTTTTAGTATGCTGACAAGGATGTAAAACCATTACCACTAATTCCAGGACATTTCATCACCTCAAAAAGAAAGGCTGTACCCATCGGCTGTCACTCCCCATTTCCCGCTATCCAGAACCCCTGGGGACCACTGACCAACTTCCAGTCTCTACGAACTTCCTACTCTAGACATTTTGTATAAATGGAATCATATAATATGTGGCCTTATATATCTCACTTCTGTCATTTAGCAAAATGTTTTCAAGATTCATTTATGTTACATTGGGTATAAAGTCTTCATTTCTTTTTATGGTTGCATAATATTTCATTGTAAAAATATACTTAAATAGTAAGCTTTTATCTTGCAGAAAAATCTGTCTTTCTCCTTAATTTTAATAGCCTTTATCATATACACACCTCTTGTTTAATAAATAATACCATGACAACCTGACAGCCCGCAGAGGAATGACCAACATCACAACAAGGCCGCGTTCGCAGGTGGGAAGCGCTGAGTTAGCGCTCCAAGGCTACAGTCAGGTATTAAGAACCCAAACTGCAGTGTGGTCTGAAAGATACGACTGTGTTCAATGGGAAGATGGTATCAATTACTTAAAAGAGGCCTCAAGTGTAAGGCATTTTATCCGTAACGTTCATTCAAAACAACACTTGGCCTCAGAAAACTAACCAGTGAGGGGAAGCCCAAGAGTCCTGAGGTGATGCATGTGCAATGACAGGGTTGGCTAATTTGAGCATTTTGAGAGGAAACTAAACATAGTAAGTCAAAGGTTTTGCAGGGGACTGGAAACCATGCAGATAGGGTCTCGGTATATCCACACAACGTGAACACCACAGGTACCTGTACGTGAGCACATACGTACACACGTGTGCACACATACACAGAGCCGCTCGCCCCTCACACAGACCTGACACCCAGACCCTTTGAAGAACAAGACAGCTCTTCCTAGTCATGGGTAAGCAAACATCTTATAGGGATTGCTTAGTTCATTTTCATCTATAAAAGGCTACTAGTTAGAGCTGCCATATGCAGCAGTCCCTCTTCTGAGTATCTACCTGAAAAATCTGAAAACACTTATTTGTAAAGATATATGTACCTCTATGTTCACTGCAGCACTATTCACAGGAGCCAAGACATGGAAACAACCTAAGTGTCCTGCAGTGAATGACTGAATAAACCAGATATGGCTCATGTATACAATGGAATGATACTCCACCATAAGAAACAATGAAATCTTGCCACTTGAGGCAACATGGATTGATCTTGAGAGTATCACGCTAAGCAAAATAAGTCAGTCAGAAAAGGACAAGAACCATTATGATTTCACTCATATGTGGGACATAAAAGAAAGCAACAAATGAACAAGTGAAGTCATAGACAACAGTATGGTGGTAGTTATGGGCGGGGGGGGAAGAAGGTGGGGGGAGGAGAAGAGGGTAAAGAAGGTCAAGTATATGGTGACAGACGGAGACTAGACTTTGGGGGATGAACACGCAATGCAACATACAGATGCTGCAGTATAGAATTGTACACTTGCAACTTATATAAATGTTATTAAACAATGTCACCCCAATAAATTTCATTTAAAAAAGTAAATGAAAGGCTATTATATTCTATACATGCCACAATATCAGATGCATTTTGTGGTAGCTCATATCTTAAAACATTTCTCAAAAAATAAAAAGATTAAAAAAAAATCTTATGAGCAAACTCTGGTTGACTCTATTCCTATTTGCTTTTTCCCCTTTTAGTAAGTTTCTAAGATACTATCTATCAAAATATTAGAGATAGCCTACATTTGCGCTGAAGAGATCTCTTGTGATCCTTTCTTCCCTGGCATTCAGTAAACCTACAACCAAATGTTTTCCATCGTCTGAGTGAACTATGCCAAGTCAGATTAATTAGGATTCTTCTTCAAAGGAAAGTGCTCTCCATGTAGCAAAATACCAAACATATTTATTTTAAAAAGTCATCAAACTTAATTTGAAAAGGAAAAGATTAATTAGGACTTTCTTTTCAATTTTTAAAATAAGTTTCTTCTGTAGGAATTCACTTTTCTGGGGTGGACTAAGTTACACACTTAAAAAGAAGCTTAAGAATGCCCATGTTAAGAAAAGCCTCGGTGTGACATACACCCAGCTCTTCCCCAAGAGTTACTGGCACTGAGCAGGCATAGAAATGAGTGTGTAAGTTTACATTAAGGCTAAGGGATCATATGAAGTGATGATGGACTGGGATATTATAATTCAGACCCTAGTGAAGAAATTAAAAGTATGATCTCTGAGTATGACACAGAAATAGTACAGATAGACAGATGGACAGATGGGACAGAGAGACTTGATAATAACTTGAAGGCAGGAATAAAAATAAAGGTAACTTGGGCCAATATGTCAAAGTCCTACAAACTAGGAGTCACCTGGGTCTCTGACCCAGTAATCATGTCCTGGGAATTTATCCTAAGAAAATAACTTAAAAAAATAGTTAACTTTACTGCAGATTGAGTGGTATGATTAAATAGAGATATAATTGGATAAAACAGAATAAATAAAAGCCATTCAGAAATTTAAAAATAAGCATAAAAGTTGTGCAGAAATATGAGGAGTTCCAGTTAAGAGGGTGGCACAGGTAAATGTGGTAATCAGAACTTCTGACAATCACATCAAAATTACAGAGCAAGCATCATTCAGAACACCTGAAATCTAGCTGAACAGAAGTCCTATAACTAAGGATATAAAGTAAAAGTCCCAGCCCTGGCCAGGTGAGTCAGCTGGTTGGAGTGTTATCCCTTATTCCAGAAGGTTGTGGGTTCAATCCCCAATTGGGGTGCATATGGGAAGCAACCAATAGTGTCTCTCTTTCTCTTTTTCTCCCAACCCCCCCATCTTCCTCTCTCTCTAAAATCAATGAAAGCATGTCCTTAAGTGGAGATTTTAAAAAAAAAAGAAAGAGAGAAAGCCACATCAAGATTGGCAGGAGGGGCAGGGATGCTGAACAGGCTGGTCGCACACCCACAAGTGGCAGTTAAAAATCAGCAGAAACATTTCAACTTTCAAGGTCCCTTTCAAGGAGTGACAGGTCCCAGCCCCACATCAGAACCCCCAGCTGGAGGAAAGTTCCAGTGCCATGAAGGAAAGTCCCCATAACTTCTGGCTGTGAAAAGCAGCAGGGAGCTGAGTGAGACGGAGGGCTTCTGGAATCCCAGGCAGTTCCTCTTAAAGGGCCCACACACTGACTTACTCAGACCCACTTGCTCTGAGCTCCAGTGCTGGGGCAGCAGCTCGAAAGGTGCCAAGGACATAAAGGAGGAACTGAATTGTCTGGCCTAGGGATGAGAGCTGGGGAGCAGCTTTCTCCCAGTGCATCTGGTAGACACACTGGCAGAGGCCATTGTTCCCTTTCTGAGCCCTCCCCCACACAGCCAGCAGGTGGGCACCATCTCTGAGTCTCCACCAACCTAGCTAACAAGGTTCAACCCAACTTGGTGACTCCCTGGTTTTTATATTGTTACTGAGGTGGCAAAACACTAATTCAAGGTAATAAATTAATTTAAAGTTTGGGGAATAGTAAAAGCACCAATTAGAGGTAAACTACAATAAGTCAGGGAGGCATATTGGAATCTCTAAGGTAATTACTAAAAGAATAATGTAAGATTATAAAACTAAAAAGCTAATAGTGAAGAAAATTGATAATAAAAGCTGTAAGATTGTTTAACATCACTAATCATCAGGGAAATGCAGATTAATATCACAATGACATATTACCTCGCACCTGTTAGGCTGGTTATTGTTATTATTTTTTATTTTATCCTCACCTGAGGACATGCTTATTGATTTAAGGGAGAGGGGAGAGGAGGAAGAGAGAGAGGGAGACACTGATGTGAGAGAGAAACAGTGATTGGTTGCCTCTCATATTTGCCCTGACCAGGGACCAAACCCACAACCCAGGCATGTGCCCTGACTGGGAATCAAAAGCCGACCCTTGGGTCCATGGGACGACACTCCAATCAGCTGAGCCACACTGACCAGGGAAGATTGGTTATATTAAAAAAAAAAAGACAGTAAGTACTGGCAAGGTTGTGGAGAAACTGGAGCCCTTGTGCACTGTTGGTGAAAATATAAGATAATGCAGCTGCTATGGACAACAGCATGGCGATTCCTCAAAAATTAAAACAGAAACTACCACATAACCCAGCAATCCCAATTCTGGGTATTTATCCAGAAGAACTGAAATCAGGATGCAGAGGAGATATATTAGCACCCTGATATTCACTGCAGTACTATTCACAAAAACTAAAATGTAGAAGCAGCCAAAATGTCCATCAATACGTGAACATGTAAAATATATGTGGCATATACAATCAATGAAATATTGTTCAGCCTTAAAAAAAAAGAAGGAAATCCTACAAGATGCAACAACATGGCAGACCTGGGGAGTATCATGTTGTGAAATGAGCCAGTCACAGAAGGACATATACTACACGATTCCACTTCAGTATCTTAAATAGTCAAACTTACAGAAGCGAAGAAGAGGAGCGTGGTTGGCAGGGACTGGGGGAAATGGAAAGAGGGAGCTGCTAACCAACGGTGTAAGACTCCCGTTGTGCGAAGTGAGTGAGCTCTGGAGGCTGGCTGCACACACAACTCTGCGTGTCCACAGACAATAAGGTACCTCACACTGCAAAGTCTCTTCAGAGGGTAAATCTCATGCTAAGTGTTCTTATCACAATAAAATATTTTTTTAAAGATTAATTCAAAGGAAGGCTCAACAGAGTGGGGCAGAGCCGTGGCAGGAAAGGAAAAAGAATAGGTGGTTTATTGAGGCTGCAGTTTGTTGCAGAGTTTGGGAGGTACAACTGGAGAAGCATGTGGCAGTGGCTGTCTGCTGTTTTGCTTGCTGTTTCTTTGGGAGCCCGTCTCCATTTTTCTTTGAGAATCTCTTTCCCTACTTTAGGCCATGTCATTTGCATGAAGACTTGTAATTCCTGACTAGTGGAGTGGTGGGGTGGGAGGACATGACCCCAGATAATCAATGAGTTTCAATTCTGGTAGTTTTGTTGGAACTACTGGGAAAAAGAAACCATGGAAGGGCCAGCTATAAGAAGTGCAAATATGGCACTTTGGGGCCACTGTATGGACCAGGTTTCTAAAGAGTGAAGCCATTGGAAAAAGCAGAGCTAATGGATGGGAAGAAAATTGAATTCTAATAGCCTTATTTGAGCACCTGGATCCACCCCTGCCTGGATTCCACTCATGCTGAAATTTATAGACTAAAACATTCTCTTCTTGCCTGAAACCAGTTTAAAGTAGGTTTGTGTCATTTGTAATCGGAGTCCTGGCAGGTATGCTCAATATGTACCTAAAGTTTAACAACTGCTTAGATGAAACATAAACATCATTATTAGCTATAATATAAAACAAGTTAATTCACATATGAGGCTCACCAAACAGTCTTTGCTCAGGAATGTTGATTAAATTCAGGTCAGAGACTACTCTACCAATGGCAGAAGAATGTAGAAGTGATAAACTCTTTTAAAATATTCTAATAGTGTAAAAGGTGGAACATACCAGTAATTCGATTAGATTTGGTGAATGTACTGGCTATTTGAAATGCAGTATTTCTGGTTAGGAAATTAAGCTAGTATTAATTTTCTATCTTTTCGCAGCATGAACAAACGGATACATATGCACACACACAAAATATTTTCTTCTAAATTGAAAGCATTGTTTAGTCAGTGGCCACATAATTTATTCACCATGTTTGTTTTGAAAGAGGTACTGGATCAAAGATAAAACAAAGGTATTCTTACACAAGTATGTTAGAACCAACCGATATGTGAATGCTCTAAACAGATTAAAATTTTATACACACAATATACACTTCACATACTAATTTTATGGTTCTAAAATCATCTTTGACAAACAAGGAAGATTAGGTTTCTTTTGTTTTTGTTTGTACAAAAGTTCTGAACATCCAAATGACAATTAGAATCATACTGGATGGCTTCTGAAATGTTATTTTCTTAAATAATTACCTTAATATTTTCTAAAGTATTAATACTTCCATAAGAGAAACTTACTTATTAGGTGTCATGATAATCTCTATTTTTGTAATTCTATTTCCAAAAAGGACACAATTTAATCACCTACTTCTAATAGCAAGCTTTTCATAACAGTCACATTTAATAATGATTTTTCTGTGAATTTTTAATTTCCACATAATCAAAGAAAGATCTATTTGAAAACTTTTACTTTTATATAACCTATATAATTAAACTTTAGAGTACATGGGTTTGGGTAATAATTTTATATTTTGTCAAAATGTGTCAACTTCCTTTAAATCATTACGGAACATGGCTCAAGTTGAAGCTATGATGAGTTTTTTAAGACTCAATGAGATGAATAACATTGTCACTACTTTAACATACACCAAACTATACCAACGTTGTGAAACGAAGATCTGTGTACTTGAGTGAAGCTGAAGATCAGTGTTTGTTAAGTGTTGATGGAGCTCCCAGAACACCCGCGGAGTGAACCCGCACTCGCCGCTGTCTGTCTATAAAACGCGGCAGGTAGAGGGCAGGGGCTGTGATCGGAAGACCCACGCTGACGCCGGAATCACCTGTGACCCACTGGAAAAGCTCCAACTAGCGAATGCAATTTAATATAGTCTTGCAGATGACAAATATAACACTCAGATATTAAAATGCAAATAAGGAAAAAAACAAAAAGGAACAATACCCTTTTTAGTTGTTGTTCTTTTAAGCTTCTCACTGTCCTTGCAGGCTCAGAAATGAAGTTTTTATAGTTTTCACACATATTGATCCGAGACTGGGCTACCTGCATTGTTCCCTCGAGAAAAGATTTCCACACAGGATACATGCTCCTAAGTTCAAAGAGGGACAGAAAAGTGTTAGGTAGGGAAGAGAAAGAAAAAGTTGGCTAACCTTTTGCTCACTGGCTAATACTGACAAACAGAATGAATGCTGTCTTTACAGTTAAAAGTATATTTACACTGGCTTAAAGGTAGCAATATTTTTAGCATACACAAGCAGAAACAGCATATACTCTATTTCTTTTTTGCTTAGCAATGGGCTGTTTTGATTAATTAGCTATTCAGGTTACTGGTGTAAAGTGATACAAGGATTATAATTCTAGACAAAGCTAACATTATGAAAATCAGTAACTAAAACGGTCCAGGCCTTTCACGGTCTCGGGGTCATCATTATGAATATCAAGTGTCATTATGAGGTAAGTGAGGCAAAGAGAGATCAGGAGAATTAAATCACACAGATAAAGGCTGGGTGCCTCTAACGCACATTCTCCTTGAACTGTATCATATTACTCTCTTACACAGACTGATGTGGCTGGGAGGGGCAGGAATTATGAACAACTGCTTCGTGCTGGAGAAATCTATTTGTCTGACCAAAGCAGTGAATGGTATCGTTGCTCTCTATCTCTTTCTCTGCTGTGATAATGCTCAGCCAGCATCACATTTTGGCTTAGAGTCATTCCAAGCAAGTCCCATCACCTTTGCTTGATAAATGTGTTCAGCAATCTCTTGATAAAGCCAAAGAATTATTTATCTTAGCTTTTTTGTAGCCAGCTTCCTTTTCAAACCCTTTCTTCTACTTTGCTATAAGTGCCTTAGCCAGTCCTAGTATGCCCCAACACTAGTTATAAACATATTTTATAACTTATCACAACAATGGATGATACTTTGTTTTTTAAAATGAGATACTTGCACTGATCGATTACAACATTCATCTCCTGAAATTTCCTTTATTGTGCCATGTGGATTTCCTACCGCAGTGATGTACAGGACCACCTGCTACATAAAATGCTAGCTGGGGGTCCGTGGGTGAAGGTGTCAAGACAAAGGAAAACTAGCTGGGTCCCCAACCTACTCAGAACTGAAAAAACTTGAAACTACATTTCAGCCAAGGAAACGATTAGTTTGTGTGAAGAACTGGTTTGTGTAATACGTCAAGTGAATCTGCTGAGATGGAAAATAGCCATTTATTTAAACAGAGGTATACCACCTTCCCTTTGGAAAAAAGATTCCATGTGGTGTGCCGGCAAAAACTATCAGCATAGAAGCACTGATGGGCTTAAGAACAGCATGGTCCATGTCCTCCGTGGCCGTAATTACCGCACCACAGCAACGGACCCCGGATGCAAGCTCACGCGGGCCCTCCTCAGCAGTCCAAACCACTCATTTTCTCACTGAGAGAAAACTCAGTACTATGCTCTGTAATCTATTAATTTATATTAAAATGTTTGAAAATCATAATAGAAATGTGAAAATATATTTTTTGCCAATTTGACAAAACATAGGTATAATTTTGAGTCATTCACACCAGACAGCTGTTGTTGTGTTGGCTGCTGCCATTTTTTTCATTACACAGTCTGAAGGAAAAGGGGCCAGTGCCCCAGCCTAAACAAATAAGTCAGGTGCTGCATGTTTTAATCATTCTTGCAGCACACGGGTTGCAAATTGCTGACCCACACGATTGCTGTTCATCCTTCAAATCTCATCTTAAAAGCACCTTACTCAGGGAAGTCTTTGGTGGTCACCACCAAGCCAGCCCTCGGACTCAGTGAAGTCCCTCTCTGCCAGTTGTCCATGTGGCTTGGGCACTTTTCCTTCAGTGATGAATGGAGTTATGTAATTGTTCAAAGTCTGTCCTCACTGGAGTGAAAATGTAATGAAGGCAAGGGTGTATGTCTTTCTCACTCTTGTATTCCGAAGCCCTAGGACATGACATAACATCTAGGTCAATAATTACGTGATGAATGAAAAATGAATGAATGGATGGATATAAAAATTCATTTTATAATAATGTAAAAGGAGGACTGTACAATAAAAAATCTTTTTATTATAGAGTTTAAAAAGAGATCTTTAGAGATTAGCAGATCTACAGCAGGCAGTCATATTCTCAGCAGTAGTTGCAGTCAGTCGGGAGACCTGGGTTCAAGTTCTAATGTAACAAATATAATCATATATGACACATTTCACTGTACTTTCATTTCCTCAACTGGCAAATGAAGAAATAACAAAAATACCTGTACCATGTAACTCACAGGGCTATTTTAACAATCAAATGCAAACGATGTAACACACAGATTCTTTTAAATGAAAAGATAGTAACAGTAGCAGAATTATACCAAAAATAAAAGTACTTCTTGTTAACATAATAGTGGTAGCTCCAATGCTAGTAGTGTTTTTCCTTCTGATTAGAGAAAAACAATAATGGGTTGCAGAGTGATTTTTAACATATTTTTCATTCCACTCAGCTTCATACAAGTAATTTTGAAGCAGAATGGCATTTGCTATTCTGTTCAGGTCAAGAAATGAGGCTCAAGATTATGAAAGAAAGAAATTCTTTTAAGAACCTATCACTTGCTAGGCACTATGTTGTGTGTTTTACATTTATCATATCATTTAATCCTGGTGACAACTTTTTAAGACAGGCATCATCTCCACTTTGCAGAGGAGAAGAGTGAGACTCAGAGAGGCTGTGGAATTTCCTGAGGCCGCCCACCTGGAAACAGCACTTGCGCAGTCATGGCCGAGGCTTTGCCACCACCAGCAACTACCCCTCCGCTCTGATGCCAACTCCATCATCTACTCTCTGACCGACGCCTTCTGTTTCCCCTCACTGCCGTTAGGGTTTTGACTCTAACAATTACTGAGTCTTGCCAGAACCCACCATCCATTTGGTCCGCTTCTCGCAGTCTCTCTGAGCTGCCATGACCTCCTCTCTCAGCCCCTCGGCCTGCCTGGCGTTACGGTCCACCATCACAGTCGCTCCCTCACATTACATACACTCCTGTGGCCCTTGCTCCCTTCTCTTTTCGTCATTAGAGTGTACAAGTTCCCACGCTAATTACATCCCAAATTCTGTTTACATCATACAGATGTTCGTGCAGCAGGACACTGCTGAGAAAACCATAATCATGCTGTTTGGTCTCACTCTCAGCTGATGTCAGTGCGTTCTAGGAGGGCCTTAGAGCTACTAGCCAGCAGCCCTGCTCTATTCCCTCAGCCGCTTCCTCTCTCTGTCTTCTATATAACTAGTTTCTACCTCTCCTGCCGTCTCAAACCTAGGCCCTGAAATACAGTGCCGCACATCAGGACTCTAGAAATGTGATAAGTTCATCATCTAAGATTAATTTATACAGCAACTGATAACAAGGGAAAGGCATGGTGTTTAATAAATAAATGTTCACGTATTGTTTTCTTGATGGGAAGGGACAGCATCCTGAGCCCACGTAACAGAGGTAAGGGCAGGCAGGGTGACTGACTGCAGCGCAGCTGAGGTGGGATGGGCACTGCAGCACAAGGGCGGCTTGAGGTGTCCGAGGACAAGGAGGAAAGGAGAAATGGCCAGAGATGAGGAGAGAAAGGAAGCCTGGAGCCAGGTTTCTTCATGGCTTCGAATATCATAAATTTTTTAAAAATTTCATCCTCTTGGTAAGGAGAAACAATATATTTTCAAGCAGGGGAATAATGGTCAGCCTACTTCACAAAGACATACAGACAGCTGGTGGTACTGTAGCAAGTGAAAGTGTGAAAGGGAGAGAGTACGAGCAGAGAAGCAGCAACACAACATTATTAAAAAAAAACAGTGTGATCTAGAAAGAAGTGAAAGTTGGAGGCAGCTGATGTTTTGGTTTCCAAGATAATGAGTCAATAAAACATATAACGATTACTATTTTACAGGCAATATTGAAGATAGGGATCTAAATAAGAGTCCTTGAAACAGTCCCTAGAGAACGGAGAGGACTTCGAGAAGCATTTACACAGAGAGAGTGTGCTGTGGTTTGAATGTTTGTGTCTCCCAAAACTCATATACAGAAATCCTAACCCCCAAGGGTGATGGTACCAGGAGGTAAGGCTTTTGGGAGGCACTTAGCTCATAAAGCAGATTAGTGCCCTTATGAAGAGGGCCCACAGGCCCCCTAACCCCTTCCCCCATGTGAGGACACAACCAGGAGCTGAGGAGCTGCAGCTCAGAAAAGGGACTTCACTGGAACCCCACCCGCTGGCACCCTGGGCTCGGACTTCCCGTCCACAGAATTGTGAGAAATAAATTTCCATATTTACAAGCTCCCCAGTCTGTGGAAGTTTGTTATAGCAGCCTGAACAGACAAAGACAAAAATGATTTTTTAAAAAGGTCCAAGAAAAGGCAGCGTTATAGAAGTTCAGTTTCCAGGCAAATAAAGGTGGTTTCATGGCATTAAATGATGCATGTATTGTCAGACTGGCAAAAATCTTATTTTTATTATTGGTTTATGTTTATTGATTTTATTTTTTTAATTATATTTTATTGATTATGCTATTATAGTTGTCCTGGTTTTTCCTCCTTTGCCCCCCTCCACTCAGCACCCCCCATCCCTTGAATAATCCCCACACCATGTCCATGGGTCATGCTTATAAACTCTCTGGCTGCTCCATTTCCTATACTGTACTTTGCATGCCCATGGCTATTCTGTAACTGCCTCTTTGTACTTCTTAATCCCCTCACCTCTTCACCCATCTCCCCAAACCCCCCTCCCACTTGGCAACCATCAAAACACTCTGATCCATGATTCTGTTCTTGTTCAGACTGGCAAAAGTTTTAAAAGACTGATCACATGCCCTGCTGGCAAAACAATTAAAAGGAATGAGCAATTTCAAATCTAATTACAAGAAATGTAAAAATACAGGGTGGGGCAAAGTAGTTTTATGGTTGTTTATAGGGAAAATAATACAATAATGAACAAATAATAGAAAATAAACTCCGTATTCTGTGTACTTACAACTGTAAACCTACTTTTGCCTCAACCTGTATATTAATACAGAGTTGATGAAGGACAATTTATAATATCAACATTTTGAGTATATAAATGGTCTGACCCAGCACTTCCCCCACTACAAATTTACCCTATAAATACACTTGTGCAGTCCACAAAGACATAACTATGTGCACACACATGTTATCCACTGCAGCACTACTTGTGAACGCGATAAGCTGAATAGCCACCGACAGAGAAACAGGTAACAAAACTACAACTTGCTCATACTACGCCACAGACGCAGCCACTAAAAAGCATGTGGGACCTGCATATACTGACATGAAAGGAGGTCTAGACTCCTTCAAGTGAGTGTGAGAACAGGGGGGAGTGACGGAAACATATGCATATAATGATTCCAGTCCTTTAATAACGGCAAAGCTGTGTATGCTCATGCGCCACACAGGGGAATACGGATGAAAAGGCTGTACGCTTTCAGCAGCAGTCATTCTCAGGGAGCAGAAATGCGAGGGGAAGCCGCTTGGGAAGGAAGCGGGGATGGCACTTCGTGCTGTTGCACGTGCCCCAAATGTGTATTTCTTGGATGAGGAACTTAAAACTACCAGCACAAATGTAAATACAAAAAAAGGTAAGAGGAAAATGTAAAACGACTAGAATGAAAACAAACTCCTAATAAACAAACAAACAAACAAAAAAACCCTGGCAATTGCCATTCCCACCCTCAATCCCGACCTTTCTATATGGTCTTTTTTCACAATGGTACCACCACCCTCTCAGCTGCCTAAGTTAAAAACCCTAGGAGTCACTCTACAGTTCTTCCTCTTCCTCCCTCCCTCGACTTCACTCTTCAGTCCACAAATACTGATCAAGTGCTTTCTATGTTCCAAGAGCTATTTTAGACACTGAGAAGGCTACTTTGTAGTTTGGCTGTTGCAGAAAATCATGTATAGTTTGTCTCAGAGCAAATTTGACAAACACAAAAACAAAACTGCCCAATCAGTTGCCAGTACTCTAAAGCATCTCTGAAACCTCCCCCACAACCCAGTTTCTTCTACAATTTTCACAGTTCAAATGAGATATGATGAGGGATGAACTTCTGCAATTCTGTTCTTTCCAAAGTCTTCCTTATATCCATCCCTCTAATCCACCTTCATACTCTCACTAAGATGAGAACATGTCATGGAAATTCTTCAATGGTTCTATTATCCTCTGAGTAGAAAAAGAAATGCTGTGATGTGCAAAATCCTTCATAATGACACAACTCCTCTCAACTTCCAATCCACAGACCCCAAAACCCCTGGAATTGTCTTCTGGAGCTGGGGCCCCTTGCAGTACAAGCTTCTCCTGCTAAGTGAGTGTTCTAGGGACCCATCTGTATCAGTTTACCTGCTGGCCCTGTTGTGAGAGGCTGCGTTCAGCTTCAGCGAATTTTTTTTGAAGATTCTTTCAACATGCTTGCCCATTTCATGATGGGCGATTTATGAGCACACGCTAACACCACACTGAGTGCCCAGGAGTTTTTGACCAAAACCCTGTGCACCATCCTCCCTATTCACCCAATCTCACTGGGAACAACTTTTTTTTTTGTTTCCCTGGATGAAAAAAGTCCTCAAAGGGAAACGTTTTGCCAATGTGGAAGAGGTGAAACAAAAACCGGCGGAAGCACTAAAAGGCACCAAAATCGACAAGTTCAAGAACTGTTTTGAGGAGTAGAAAGAAGTCTCGGTAGGTGTATTGCATCAAATGGAGAGTACTTTAAAGGTGACTGAAGTTTAAATATGTAAGAGTAAATACACAATGTTTTATAAATAAATTCCAGGGTTTTTTGGGTCCCCCTCACACTTCACAGCAGCCACAGAACTGCCTATTGTTACCTAACATTTATATTTTTTCATGCCTCCATACCTTTAAGGAGTTACTGCTGCTTAGACTCACTTTTGCACAGCCCCAGCAAACTCCTACACATCCTCGAAGACTCAGCTCTAGAACCTTAGTTTTCCTCTGCGCTGCCAATGCACTCGCACTACCACTGCACGCTGCCACGGTTTGCGGGGGCCGTCTCCTGCAGCTCCTTCCGGACAGGCACCGTGCCCTCCAGTCTCTAAACTTGAAGTCTACTTCCACAGCTAGCATGCAGTAGATATTTCCACCCGCCTCATGGATAAAGAATGAAGGAATGAATGAGTGCGTGTTCAAATAGCTGTGTGATCTTGAATGAGGCATATAACCTGAGACTTAATTTCTCAGTATATAAAAAGAGTGTCATTTATATAACTTATATGAGTATGCACCTCCTGGAGTCATTTTGCAGATACTGGCAAACCCACAAGAAAAATCTCTACTCTCATATTCCTGTTTTCCTTTATTATTCTATATGGCAACTACGGATACTACTATTTATAGTACCAAATGACCTTCCAAGTTGCAGTCATTCCTGCAACTGTGAAGAACCATTAGGGTTTCTCCTGTACTTCCAGTTTTCTAGCCTCATTAAGGAATTACCTGAGATCAGATCGTGATCTGATGATTTCATGCACAGACTGCAACCACACACTTCAGCATGAGTGTTTAATCACCCTGGGTTCTCTGCTGCTGTCTCATGGGCATTAGTCTTAATGCCAACGAGAGGGCAAACCCCAAAATACATCTTTGACTTTTGGCTCCCTCAACACTAAGGATGGTCTTCAGCACAAAAGCCAGTAAGTGCATCCAAATTAAACTCAGAAAGATATTACCTTTAGACAAGATTGCAAATACTTTAAAGATATCCATAGGTTACTGAGGACAGAATTTATATTCTGTTGTCATTGACTTTCTTTACAGTGTGTATAGGGAATAGTGACTAGCCAATTTCTGAATACCTGATTTTTAAATCAGTCAGTCAATCTGGATACCCTGTTTATAAACAAACAAACAAACAAATTTAGAAACTCTGCTAGCCTAGGCTCACAAAATCTCATCTTTCCAGATTTAGTTATTTTGGAATAAAGAATCAGCGATCACGGTTTCACTATTTCCATCTTGCTTCATTAATGCTGCAACGTGTTTCCTCTGTAGGTTGCTGAGGAAATCATTTCTTTCATTGTCATCGACTCTTTAAATTCTGTATGTGGGTATTAATTAATCTAGCATAATCTTGGCCTAACACATAAAATGATCTGTTTTTATATAGATTACCTACATATGTTGTGAAATGTTAACATTTTTTTATAATTTCAAAATTGTCTAAAAACATAGCAGAAAAAAGAAGTAATTACAAAAACTGGAGTCTGCACTGTCTACACGGGACCTGGCTCTCAGCGAAGCCATTTTTTAGAGGAAGCAGGCAAGATCGACTTCATCGTGTTACCTGTAATCGTTCCGATCCTCAGCTTTTATTCCAGGCCAATCTCTCTTCAGATATTGACTAGCCAGCTTCTGAATACCCTGTTTAAAAAAATATATATTTTTTATAAAATAAGTACTGTGTTGTAAAGGAGACTCTTTTCCTAAAATACAGTGTTCAGCAAATCCCATCTTTCCAAATATAAATTTAGTTCTGGATTAAAGAATCAATGTTGAAGGGTGGAACATTGTTATCTTATTTCATTATTGTCAGTCTTCTCTTGTCTTCATTTCTAGCAAAAAGGGCGAGTATAAGGATGAGAAAATTGAAAACTGATATGCATTATTTCTTCACCAAACTATCTGACCAGCCATAAAGACACACAGCCTCTGGTACAGCCCAGGGAACAGCGCTGTCACCTCCGCAAGCTCTGGTGACACAGCCTGACACCCACTGTTCCTCTGCGACGTGTGCTGCGTTTCTGAATTCCAGCGGCCGAGTTTTCACAGACCAGAAATGGTAATAACATTTGGATCAGACAGACAGACACACTGGCTCGTAAAAAAAAAATCAGTGAATAAACCTTGGTGTTGCCAATACTTTGGAAAAGTATGCCAAAACTTTTCAAGACAGATTTTAAGGGCTTTGGGCTTTTTAAATAATAATACCATGGCACAAGTCACTTCAAATGAAAAGAATAGTTTTACAATGAAATATGCCCACCAATTTACTGTTATCCATACAGCATGGAACTGGACAAAACAGAATATTTATCTATAATAGGAATGGGGGGGTATCAGGATTTGAACAGAAAAGACTATTTTGTTGGCAAGTGAGGTTAAACTACTCATTCTAAATACAGAACATACTGCTTTTATTTTTTTAATTTTTAAAAAAGATCTTATTTATTTTTAGAGAAAGAGGGAAGGAAGGAGAAAGAGAGGGAAAGAAACATTAATATGTGGTTGCCTCCAGCACGCCCCTCACTGGAGACCTGCACCACAGCCCAGGCATGTGCTCTGACTGGGAATCGAACCAGCAACCCTTTGGTTCGCAGGCCAGCACTCAATCCACTGAGCTACACCAGCCAGGGCCATATTGCCTTTAGATGGGAACATATGTGGTCCTCTAATACTGTATTGGGGCCCAATGTAATGTATTACAACAAATGACTTTGAGATGCTCATCTCTATATACACAACTTTAAAAGAACAAATAAAATACTGAGATAAAGAGCAATCACATTAATAGATCGCATACTTTAAGCAGAGATTGCCCAGGTAAATTTAATGCTGCGTTCTCTACATGATATCTTTCTACTAAGGTTTGCTGCCAGATCAATTTGGCTTCATGAAATCCATTGTCAAATGCTTCTGTTTACCACTTCAATGAGCCAAAGAGTAGCAGGAACTGTAGAGAACCTCCTTTGAATCTCAGGTTCCATCTGAACTTGGCAATAGTTTTCACTGTTTCTAGGAACTGTGAATTCTAAGAACACACATATAACTGCATATCCAAAATACTGCCACTTATGTACCTTGTACTTTGGGGAACCCAATCACCAAGTCTTCCCTGAATATATACAGTATTTTTTCACGTCTACACTTTGTTTACACTGTTCCTACTTGTGGGAAACATTTTTCCACCACCCCCATTCCTTCCTGCTGAGTTCTCACTGCTCTTCCTTTAAACTTATTTTAAAATTTTCTAACACAAAATATTCAAAAGTTTATATGAAAATGTGAGAAATTTCATTACCTAGGTATTTCACTTCATTGAAGTACAAGAGTTTATCATTCTTTCTTCATTCATTAGCTAAAATTCTTTTTAAAGAATGATCTCTTTTTGAACAATTTGGTTATCTCAGAGAAAAGGCAAGATAAATATTTCATTGCCCCATTTTGGCCCTGGGGTGCAAAGTGACTTTTTAGAGTTGCATTATGCACTCATACATTTTGAATAAAAGGTATGTTTCAACCTATTACCTTCACTATTCTTTTCATGTGTTAATTGTTAACACCTGTGGTCAGTGGGCGTCCCTCCAAGTTGGCTCCCATATCCTGTGACCACAACAGGTTTTGATAGTTTCTTGCTTTCTTTTGCAGTTCCTATTCGATCTTTAGTTAAGCTAGTTTTCCAAGGAATTTGGAGTCCTTTCAGAGACAAACCAAACTTAGAGACCACAATGTAGACACTTCCTTATCCTTTGGGTATTACTTTGTGTCTTTCTCTACGAGGCCTTTTCTAATCACTGTATACAAAGTACCCCGCCTTCTAGCCAGTTACGCTCTCTCATACCACCCTAAGGATTGTTCATAATCCTTATTACACTGTTACTGTCTGGTTTAAATATTATTACTTTTAAAGATTTTATTTATTTATTCTTAGAGAGAGGGGAAGGCAGGGAGAAAGAGGGAGAGAAACATCACTGGGTGGTTGCCTCTAGTACACCCCCTACTGGGGACCTGGCCCACAACCCAGGCATGTGCCCTGACTGGGAATTGAACCAGCGACCCTTGGTTTGTAGGCCAGTGCTCAATCCACTGAGCCACACCAGCCAGGGCTAAATATTATTTTGTCTGTTTACTAACTATAAACTCCATCAGGTAGAAATCTTGTCTTTTTTTGTTTTAATCACTATGTCTCCAGGCTATAGCAGCAAAGAGCCTAACATTTAGTTGATGCCAATAACATTCACTTATTGCATGAATAAATGTTACCTACATTATTTTATTTCTAATGTATAATACCCATTCTCCTTTGTGTTTTTACCATTCTCAGTTAGAAATGTTTGAGTCAGAATTTCCTCAGATCTTAATTTTCATACGCTCAAAGGCAGGGGATGCCGGGGGAATGAGTCCAGATTTCTAAGATCATGACCAGGTAGTTTTAATATAAGAAATAATTTCCTTGGCCCTGGCTGTCATGGCTCACTGGATTGAGCACTGGCCTGAGAACCAAAGGGTCGCTGGTTCAATTCTCAGTCAGGGCACATGCCTGGGTTACGGCCAGGTCCCCTTTGGGGGCGCTTGAGAGGCAACCACACACTGATGTTTCTGTCCCTCTCCTTCTCCCTCCCTTCCCCTCTCTCTAAAAATAAATAAATAAAATCTTAAAAAGAGTAATTTCCTTGGAAAATTATAGTCAAACTTGACATTCTTCACTATTGAAAGAGAGCATGTGTGTATACTGTAAAGCAATGAAAAAAAATAACAGAAGTTTATTCCAAGGTTAGCACTACATATTAATTTTTTGCAAAGGTTCAAATGAGTCTCATTCCCTGAATTCAAAGAACTCATGGTATGTGGACAGGAATAAGAGTATGCAGCATAAAGTGGGAGGCAACACACAGGTTACTGTTGAATAAATGACAAAATGTGATAGAAGCACAGAGATGAGGTAAAGATCATCTGATATTTACTTAAGTTACATCTAAATGAGTTCTGGCGGGTGAGGCACAATGGATGTCGCCAGTCCGGCTCTGTCCGGGCCCACACCTGGGTTGCAGCCAGGTCCTCAGATGGGGGCGCACCAGAGGCAAATCCTAGATGTTTCTCTCCCTCTCTTTCTCCCTTCCTTCCCTTCTCTAAAAATAAATAAATAAATAAAAATTTAAAAAAAGAAATGGATCCTCCTTATTACACAAAAAACATTACATCTAAATGATATGTGACTTTTCAGTTTAATCGCTGCTAAAGTGGTTGAAGAACACTTCTTACAGAACATGAGCTATGATATGAGCCTCAGATCACAAGCAGGACTGAATTATATAAAACAAACGAGCTTAACAGGCATTTCAAAGCGTTTACTCCTCTAAACTCTTTTAGGCTTTGCTATAACCACAGAAAAATCAGACACTAAGAGGATGCAGAATTTACTTAAGATCACATAACTAGTTATATTTCAATTCAGAGCCAAGTTATTCTAAATCTTTGCAAAAAAAAAAAAAACACCCACCGTTTTAGTGTGGATTTTATCTAAATCTTTAAAAAATTCTTAAATTACTTTATCTTTTTTGTGCATTATAAGTCACAACAGCAATTTCTAGAGCTCTGCACCACAAAGTTGAACTGTATTAAACTGAATGAGCCCTTCAGAGATGAGATGAGGGATTCATGAAATAGACAAACAGTGAGACCTTTAGATGAAAGACTTTATTCAAGTTAGTTCACAGAGGCAGGAGTCTCGGCTTCTGCGTGCTCCGTGCAGCTGTTCAAGGTCTCATCTGCACAGACGCTCAAGAAATGCTCTGTGGCCATTACAGGAAAAGTCCTAAATAGCATTTCATGCCTCCAAAAGCATTCTATACTTAATTGGTTTCCCTTTTATCTTATGCTTAAAGCTACATCTTATAAATGAAAGACTTATTTATGTAGATATAAAACCTACCCGAATTAAGTGGCTAAGGAAAATAAACGTATGGCTATTTCAAAAAGCATTTTTGTTTTTAAAATCACTCCCCTAGCCCACAACAATGCTCTCTAAAACTGGCACACTAGACTTATGGATATATTTATGTTTACCTGAGCATCACTCACGTATAATGTTGACTTGATTTTCCAAATGCAGTTTACTCTGGCACAGTGGTTTCCATAAAAAGGTACCATCAATACACTCTTTAGAACAACCAATAACATCCCATTCCAACTCTTAAAAAGCCATCAGTGTCTTCTGTAAGACCTGCTTTGTTTTATCTCTCAATATTGCTCTAGCAAGTGGAGCAACACAAAGAAAGCCACTGTTCAGCAGACACTGGCAAATGGACTGATGGCTTAACCTTTTGACTATTTACACCAGCAGGCTGAGCAGGAGTGTGCTCCGTGGCTCTTGCACAGGTTATTCTGCACCCATTTCTTCCCCCCAACATACAGACAGCTGTACCAAATTATAGGAAATATTACCTCTATACTATAACTTTCTGTCATGAAATTCTCAACATTATGCAAATGACATTTAAAAATTAACATAAGTTGGACACTTCTCAAGCTGATGTAAATTACACAATTATTGTCTTTACTACTACTAAGTTACTTTAATAGCAATAGAGAATGTCACCTCCATGCTTAAGGAAAGTTCTGAAATATTTTTTCATTGCCCTGTGTATCTCTTCTACCTGCCTGCTCCTGAGTTATAGCCCCAATCAGAAGACCACTGTATGAGAAGATCCTGGGAAGACGGCGAGACAGGGAGCTCCAGGAATCTATCTCCTAACTCAGACAACCGACTCCAAGGCAGAATCTGTCTCATAATTGTTCTGGACCTCTGAAGTCCCTTTTGGCCTATTTCTTTACTTAGCTCAACAGTAATCAACCCCCTGCTCCCAGCCCAGTGGCAGGCAGCACTTGTTCCTGAAGCAGACTGCACTCAGGGTGAGCAGCAAGGGGCTTGTCCTCCAAATATCAGTGATCTGCGCTCTGACCACCAATCACTGCTTCTGATCAAGGAGGTGGAGGCAGAGAGGTGGGCAGCCATTGTTGCGCCCCATTCTCCACTGAAGAAAAGTAAACAGAGTCTAAGGAACCCTGGGAACAGCATCAAATGGACCGAGAGACGCACCGCAGGAGCACTAGAAGGAGGAGAGAAAGAAAGTGACAGAGGATTATAGGAAGAAATAGTGATCAAATTTGACAAACGTCTTCTTGTCTAGAATATAAACAGCCAAGAAGCTCAATGAATTCCAAGTAGGATGAACTCAGAAACCCACACTGAGACACATTGTAATCAAACTGTCAAAAGCTAAAGACCAAGAGAAAATCTTGAAGGCAGCAACAGGGAAGCAAACTGCCACATACAAGAGCTCACCAGTAAGATTATCACCAGATTTCGCAACAGAAATTTGGGAGGGCAGAAGACAGTGGATCCAAATATTAAAAGTGCTACAGGAAAGAAATGGTCAATTAAGAATACTATATCTAGCAAAAGTGTCCTTCACAAGAGAGGGGAAAATTAAGGCATTTTCAGATAAACAAAATCTGAGGGAGTTTGTAACCACTAGGCCTGTTTTGTGAGAAATGCAGGGTGAGGGGAAAGGACATTAGACATAACCTGAAGTTGTATCAAGGAATAAAGGCAAATATGGGGGCAATTACAAAAGCTAGTATTGTTGTAAAAGTGGTCTGTATCTCCACTTCTTGTTTTCTATGTGATTTAAGAGAGTAACACTTTTTAAAAAGTGTTAGTCTAAAAGCTAGCATTACTGTTAACTTTAGTATGTAAATCCATATTTGGTTCATTGACTAATGCACTAAGAATGAATTTTTGTTTGCTTTTGCACATACAAAGTACAAAGATGTAATTTTTGACATCAATAAATAACTAGGGTGGGGAAACTATAAAGTAGAGTTTTCGTATGCTTCTGAAGTTAAGCTGGTATAAATTCAAAGTAGAGTGTCACAACTTTAGAATGTTAAATGTAACCACAAAGAAAAAAGCTATACAACGCACACAAAAAGAAATAAGAAGAAAATTAAAACATTGAATTGCAAAAAAACTCAACACAAAAAAGACACTAATTCAACATGACAGAAATACCTCCTTATCAATAATTACTTTAAATGTAAACTAAATAGATTAAACTATCCATTCAAAAGACAGATGGGCAGAATAGATATAAAAAACATTATCCAACTATATGCTATCTACAACAGATTCTTCAGGTCTCTTGTAGAAGAGATTCATCCAAAGAAGAGCAGTATTCAGATAGAAATAATAACATCTTCAACTGTGGTGGAGGCCCTAAGGTAGAACCAGACCACGTACAAGTATATGTCACAGAGAAAATGGACCTGATTGGTAATGGTCTATCTAGCTATGGAAAAGGTAAGAAGGAAGGAGACAACAAAAATGACCCTTTGAATTTTGACCATTTATACAAATGGATGGATGATAGTATATCCCACAGGGAGGGGGAGGTTATTCAATTACAGAAAAAGTTGTTGGACTATAATATAAATAATACTAGGTGTAGCAGAAGTATAAGAAAAGAGGAAAAGCCACTATCTCTCCTAAAGTGATATGTCAGGAAAATCTATGTGAACTTGAGTATATCAGAACTAGAACTGAGAGAACAAACAGGAATTTGACCGACTGAGAAGGGAAAAAGGGCTTGGCATAACTTGGGTGAAAAACTGATGATGTAAAAAATAGCAGGTGGATATGGAGATGGGGTGGCTGAGTAAATTTTAACTCATACACATCTAGCTTGTTCTTTGAAGCTAATGCTTATTCATACAGCGAATTGTTTTTGTTAGTGCCCAGGAGATACCTACTCTCAAAGCAGTTTTATACGAAGTTGTTCTCTTTAAGAAAGACTCTCCAATATCATTCTTTTACACATTTCAGAATAAAAGCACCATTACTACCACAGTACTGATAACAGAATCATTGCAACACATTTAACAAGATATTTCCTTGGAACTGTGGTGTATCATCTTAAGTTAACTCACTACACTTACAGGAAACACACAGTCTTGGCTTTCATACACATAAGAGACATAAAAGCATTGGCCTGAACTCTGCTTACTCCTCCCCTGAATATTATGACAATTTCATGAGAACAAGTATGTGCATAAATCTTGTTGGACTTACACAGAGAGGAAGCGTCTAGTGTCCAGTTTATGTGACGCTGGTGCCAGTATGAGTGTGTAACTCGGAAGTCTGTGGGCGAAGAGGCACATTCCCTTCAGGAGGCACAAGGCCAACTCCGCCCCATGTTAGACGTTAAACGTCAGCTATTCCATCCTTTTCAAGTTTACGTGGATGATTTCCACCCCTCCAGTCTTGTTTTCTCCTACAGAGTCCCTCTGTTTATTCCCACAGAAGTTTATAAGCAAGCTTTCATTTAAATGCAAGTTTTAAGAGAAAACCCTACTAATTAAAAGGACTGTCTCGGCCTACCTCTACTATTTTAACAGCTTTTACTTCAGTTTCCACTTTGCAGATCTAGATTGTTTAACCGAGAAATGATGGCTATACTTTTATGAATGTTTTTCCTTTCCCCCACATTTTGTGAAATTTTCTCTCCAAATTACTGGAAGCTATTAGTAAGAAAAGCAACATTTTTCCACTGTGTGTTACAGTCATCTTCTAATAAAGATTATTGTTATTTGTTGATAAAAACTGAATTGGGGGAGTTTATTTTATAATATTGAAACATCAGTTGAAAAATATAAATTATGGTTTATCAACTTTTAGAGCAAAATCTATGTAATTTTGGCTTATTAAGAACATTAAAAAGTCACTAAACATTGTAAAATTTGTAATTTGTTTCAATATTTTGTTAAAGTTATGTTTCAAGACCTAGGTTAATTGAAAATTATTTGTATGAAATGTATACCTCTCTGACAGGAAGGTTTTAGTTGGCAGGGAACAAGCCAGTTGCTGTTGTTTTTCAACAATAAGAAAAGTGTTAGATTGCCCGGCATGGCTGAACTGCCCACTTGACCTCAAGACAGCTGTAAAAGCAGTTCCTTCTTTAAAGCAGAAACAGGAAGGTATCAAATCAAGAAGCAAATAACAATTTCAAGTGCCTGAGCCTTAGTTATTTCAAAACAGTTTACTTTTCATTAGAGAACGTCATCTGTAAATCACGTTAATCGGATGGAAACTGCTGTGTGGCGCAACACAAAGGCAAGCAGACAGGGCGCCGTCAGACAGCCCTCCGCGCAGACACACTGCCCTCGCGCACCCCCGCAGCGCGGGCCGCCCACTCCTGGGACCACGGACTGCATCATGGGCTTCAGTCTCAGCCCTGATGTGGACTTTACATGTGAGTAGTAGGTCACTTGACCTCACCTCTGTCTCATCATCTGTAAAATAAGGATAATAATTCAGTATGTGAACAGGTATTGTCACATATCCAGACAATGGAATATTATTCAGCACTAAAAAGAAGTGAGCTATCAAGTCATGAAAAGACACAGAGGAACTTTAAATGCCTTTTACTGTGTGAAAAAAGCTCATCTGAAAGGTACATACTGTGTGATTCCAACTGTATGACATTCTGTAGAAGGCAAAAATATGGAGACAGAAAAAGATCAGTGGTTTCCAGGGGTTAGGTAAGGATCAAGAAACAAAGGGTGGGGGCACAGAAAATTTTTAACACAGAGAAACTATTCTGCGGGATACGATAATACTAGACACATATCATTATCATTTGCCCAAAACCACAAAATGTGCAGCACCAGGAGGCGACCCTAATGCGGACCTCGAGTGGCAATGGTGTGTCGATGCAGCTTCCATGGCCGTGACAAACCTAACGACCCTCTGGTGCAGCCGCCGGCAGTGGGGGAGGCCACGCATGCATGGGGCCTAAGGACAGGTGGGAGCTCTGTGCTTTCTGCTCCAAGTTACTACACACCTACAACTGCTCAAGTTAAAGTGGATTTAGTAAGTATAACACCATCTATCTCAAACGATAGTTACAATAATCAAAGGAAATGACATACACAAAGTACCTGATGTGTACACTACAGGTACTCCAACTGTCTCCTAGCAGCACTCCCTTGGTCCCTCACTCATTCACATGTGGCCAATGAGAACAGAACTAAGAGAAGTGGTCATGGCCGTGACCATGTAAACGCTGCCCCCAAATAACTGGCAAGTGATTTAAAGAAATGTTTACTAATTCATCGACCACTTATTTGATATCGCAATTTTTCTTACATAATATGAGTATAAGGCCTATCAATTACAGTTGGTTCTCACTGTAGAATCAGTTAATTCTCACATGAAAATTCAATTCAGTTGGTCATTATGTACAAGAAACATCAACATGTAAATTTTTGAAAAACTGAGAAATTTACTATTATAGGCTGAATGTAAATGATTGACAAAATTACTTAACATAGCAATGCACATATTATTAGGACACAAACTTCCTAAATGAGTAAAGAGATTCATTATCAAGGATAACGAATGAAGTAGGACTGGTTAGTATTTATTTCAAGACCACAGACATTTCTTCTTCCTTTGCTGACTTTAAATATTTCATTAATTATTCCACATAAGTGAAATGGACTCCTAGAAAACAGACAGTTAATTTATAATTTATAGAAGGATGACTACAAATCATTTTGAAGTTTCTTTTTAAATTCTCACATTCCTAATTAATATTCATGAGGACAATTTCACAAAAGCAGATACAAGACTATGCCAGAGGGGTGTGGAAATACGTTGTTGTGCCAGTGGAATATGCAGGAAATTTCTCTCTCCCCAAGATGCAAGATTTAAGTTCAACACAAACATTTCCTAAATACCAGTTTTATAATATTTAATCAAATCATTCGTGACTCAGAAACAACACTGTGGAGAAACAGATAATAATGCTGCACAAAGGCCGAGTCCATTTGTTCTGGACAGGTGGCCAGTCTGCGGCCCTGTGTCCGCAGCCCAAACCCACCCACAATAGCCCTAAAGACGATTATGCAAATACCAGCCAACCCAGCTATTTTCCCAGGAACAGGAGAAGGGCTCCTAGAAGCTATAATTGTTCCACAGTCATGTGGAAAAGCAAGCAGGTTTTTTTTTTCTTGGAAGCAGAGTGTTTTCATTAAGGGCATAACTATAATATGTGTGAGATACACAAACAAACACACACACCAACACACATCATTAAAAGACCTGGAGGAACCCTCACACATATCACTGAGTTGAGAGAAGGATACGCCCTGGGCTGGGGTGGGAGGCGTGTCAGTCTGTGTGTGTGTATGCACTCGTGTCTGAGGTGCACTTCTCAAACGCCGTGCACAGCTTACTACGCACTCTTCCCCCCGAGCTCTCCTTGCAAGGCAGCTCTGCCTCCTTAACAATACCAAGTGTCCTCTGCTGCTCATGCCTTCCCTTGCCAACAAGATATGCACAGTAATGCATTAACTTTGACCACTGCATCTCGTAAGTGTGAAGTAAATATTCTCTGGGAAAGCTGGGGTCAGAACCATTCTTACTCTGTAGATGCAAAACATTTTTCATTCTCATCCAGGGGCACAAAGATACCGGCTGAAGGTGGAAACCCACCAGGTCTGAAGTGCAGCACTGACGAGGGAATGCTGTCACCTAGCATTTACTAATTAATGCTATCTCAGCATAGTTTTGGGGATTTTGTTTTTGATTTTAAAAAGTCATCAGATTCCTTAGTTTCTAACTAGCAGTTTTTAAGTTACCTGCTCTAACACCAGATTTTCAATTCTGTCTGGAATTAAAGTTACTTCAAATATTATTGCTGTTGGATTTTTGATTCTACAGGATTCAAAAACAGTATTTTTTCCTTTTTCTTACCTCTCTTTACATATTCACCCCCTAAATCCATCCTCTGTAAGATGAAGGGACATTACCTGCTTATTTATCAAGAGGCTAAGATGCTACTGCTTCATCTACCTTTACAGCACTCAACAGTTTCCAGAAACCATGTTGTGCTATTTAAGGGGGGACTTTTCTCAAAAGCTTAAAAACAGAGATTACAATATTCTTCATAGAAGTCAAATACATATTTTAAAAATAAGACATTACCAATTTTTAAATGTCTAATTAAGAATACATGTACTGTTATGGTTAAACCAACCATAAGTAGATAATTTCTTTCACTTCAATAGCATTACAGATGTGAGATTAAGCTAACATAAACTGCACTGTTCATGACACAAATTCATATTCAAAACTCTCCCAAAAATGACTTAGCTCCAGTTCTGAAATTATTATTCCTTGTGATAAAGTCTCACAAAGTGTTTTATGTTTCTTATAGCATTTATCAAATCCTTACATTAATATGTTCATTCATTCACTTATTCATTCCTCGGCCCTAAATTCAAACAGGTAAGTCCCAGTCTCTACGCTCAAGTGAGACAGATACCTGATTCTTTAAAAGTGTTTTCTGTACGTTCAGATGCAGGTATAGAGTGGGTATACCCAAGTTGAATGTGGTACACTATACTTTACTGTTTAAAACATTCCCTACCACCCCACCAGGATGGCTGAGGGGAGGGGAGGGGAGGGGAGGGGAGGGGAGGGGAGGGGGAGGGGGAGGGGAGATAGATAATACCAAGTGTTAGTGAGACTATGAAGAAACTAGAACCCTCGCCCAGAGCTGGTGAAAATATAAAATGGTGCAGCCACTTTGGAAAACAGTTTAGCAGTTTCTGAAAACATTAAACAAAGTTACCGAATGGCCTAAGCATTTCTACTCCCAATTGTATGCTCAACAGAAATGAAAATATGTGGTCACTTAAAAACCTGTACATGACGTCTATAGCAGCACTTTTCATGACAGCCCAGAAGTAAAAGCAACCCATGATGAATGGGTAAATAAAATGTGGCATGTCCACAGCCATATCCAGGCAATGGGATGTTATTAAGCAATAAAAAGGAATGAAGCGCATGCCACAGCATGGAGGAACCCTGAAAACAGTGTGCCAGGTAAAAGAGCCGGTCACGAAAGACCACACGTTGTACGATTCCACTTATAGGAGGCATCTGAACAGGCAAATCCACAGGCATAGGAAGTAAACTGGTGACTGCCCAGCGCTGGGGGCACTGGTGGGGAAACAGGGAGTGACCGCTAATGAGCGCAGTGTTTCCTCTGGGGAATGACAAAAATGCTTTTAAAAATTGATTTTGGTGATGATTGCACAACTCTGAATATACGAAACACCATTGAATTGTACACTTTAAAATGGTGAGTTTTATGGTATGTGAATTACATCTCAGTAAGGCCGTTGGTAAAAAAACACAGTAGATGGGGGGTTCATCCCCCTGCCCCTCTCTGAGGAAGTAGTATACTTTCCCGCCCCCAGGATACCAGGCTGGCCACGTGACTTACTTTGGCTGATGAGAGGAGAGTAGAATTGCTGTATTATATATACTTCTTCCAAGCAGGAGCTTTAAGAATGAGGACCTGATTTGCCATGCCCTCTTTTCCATTTACAGATATTACAGATTGAGCCTCAGAATGAAGATGATGTATGGTGTCGGACGGGCACTAGACCTACCGGTGTGGTCACTTCATAAGGTATACAAATGTCTCATCACTGTGTGTACACCTGAAGCTAATATAATATTGCATGTAAACTGTAACCAAAAATTAAATTAAAAAAATAAAGACATTAACTCAGTGGTTCAAGGAGAAATCACAATGGAGGTCAGAAAAGTTCTCCAACTAAACAAGTAAACATTGCATAATAAGACGTATGGAATGCTCTCAATTTAGAGGGAAACACAACCTTAAATATTTATATTCAAAAAGAGGAAAGTCTGAAGATCAACAAATCAAGCATTCATCCCTTCTCCAAGAAGTTAAAAATATGAATAACTGACTAATTCCAAAGAAAACAAAAAGGAAATAAAAGATAAAATCATAAATGAATCAGTAGAAAACATATATGGGAGAATATAAACAAAACCAGAAGTTAATTTCCTAAAGAAACTATTAACACAGGCAACCTTCTGGTGAGGCTACTCAAGAAACCTGAGGCATAAAAAAAAATCAACATTAGGAATAAAAAAGTAATTATTTTTATTCGTAAAAAAAGGAAGAGAGGACCTGGCTGGCGTAGCTCAGTGGATTGAGTGCGGGCTGCGAACCAAAGTGTCGTCACAGGTTCGATTCCCAGTCAAGGCACATGCCTGGGTTGCAGGCCATGACACCCAGCAACTGCATATTGATGTTTCTGTTTCTCTCTCTCTCTCTCTCTCTCTCTCTCAAAATAAATAAATAAAATCTTAAAAAAAAAGGAAGAGAGGAAAAGAAAAGAATAGAGAAAAAGAAAGAGAGAAACTCACATTACAGAAACTCTCAGAGATATTTCATAGCATAGAAAGGGCACAGAGAGCTGCACATGATTAAAGAAAAATACCAAATTATTATGAGCAATTTGCCAATAAATTTGACCAACAAACAAATTCTAGGGAAAAAATATTACTTTACCAAAATTTACATGAGAAAAAAAATAGATTCATCAGTCATACTTCCATTAAAGAAAATAAATAATTTTAAATCTTCACACAGAAAACTCTAGGCTACATATGGCTTCACCAGTAAGAACTTCTGAACAACGAAGAAAAGAAACAATTACAACTTACAGAAATTCTTTAAGAAAGAGAAAGAGGGGAATAACCTCAAATCATTTTATAAAGCCTTGATTTCAAAATTCAAGAAGAAAAAATATTAGAAGGAAAATTACAGTCCAATTTCATTCATGAACAAATGGACTCCAACAATGTGTAAAAATGATAGAACATCAAGACTGAGTGTTTTATCCCAAGAATGCAAACTTGGCTTTACCACTAGAAAAAAAACGAACATTATTTGCAACAAAAGCTAAAAATCATGTAACTGTCTCAATAGATAAAACAACTGATAAAGTTCAGCATCCATTCATGATCAAAATTCTTAGAGAACAAAGAATAGAAGGGAATACCATAAGCTAATAGATTTAAAAAAAAAGTCTACAGCAATCATCACAGAATGATTAGATGAAAAGATCTTCCTCTGAGACCAGGAACAGGACAAGAATGTTGCATTCACCATGGTGCTGGAGGCACCTGACAGTGAAGTGAGATAAGGCTAGAGAAAGAAATGAAGACATACAGGCAGTCCTCACTGTGCATGGTCCCATATGAATAAATTTCAGTTACTTACAGTTTAAATTATCATTCCCCCAACAATACCATTTAAATTTTAGTTATTCATATCTTAAATATGAGTAACTGTATAAGTACAGACTTAACTGCTAGCTCTTTGGTCTACAAATCACTTCAAATGACAGCTGTACATCACGTTCAGTGACCAATCACTTCACTTCTCTCAAAGTCTGTGAGTGATTAATCACTGTGCATGTTATTCAGTTCACACAGGCAGTGAAGAAGTAGCTATATTGCTTCTTCGTCTTACAGTGATAAACCCACATGACACTTTTCAAAAATGAAGAACCAAAAGAGGGAATTAGCCAACAGAGATGAGAATGCAGCAAAGAAACAAAAAGCGATAATGCTGGAGTGAAATTCTAACCAGCTGTAAATGCAGCTACAGAAGAAACAGCTGTCTGTGGGAATGCTGACAGCACTGCCATTGGGGGACTCCAGGTGTGCGGTCAGAAGGCGAAGGTGAACATACTGGCATAAATGCAGAAAGTGAATGTGGTTAAGTGGATGGCAAGAGAGAGGAAGACAGGAAAAGAAAAGAATAGAGAAAAAGAAAGAGAGAAACTCACATTACAGAGACTCTCAGAGATATTTCATGGCATAGAAAGGGCAAAGGATAAAGCTGGAAGCTAACCCAAGTATAGAAAAGAGAAAAACAATTCACCAAGTCACATGATGATAAACAGACAATCACCGATCCCCAGATGGGGCTTCCAGTTTCTGGTTCCCCATGTACGGAGTCTGTTAAGTCACCACACCATCCTAACAACAAGTAAAAAGCTGAAGGGACTGAAAAACCATCAACTCTTCTCGGAGGTGTAAGAGGGGAAGACACAGGGCAAACCACTGTCCCAGGACTAGAGACAGGGCAGGTGAACACAGGGAGTCACAGCTTAACCCGTGCAGACTCCAGGGCAGAAACCTCCTTGGAAACCAGTGCTAGGTGAGGGAGACAAGAATTTGACAAATTGCTGGAGGCTGTACATGAACAATTCTGAGTTAAACACTCCAGGGGGGCACAATCATAGGGTGAACCCCTCAATATTGTGAGAATTACTTTCAGGAGCTCATCTAGGTTCCCATAATAACATCAGAAGAAAAAAAAACGCCACCTGCTCTACCAGGGGGAGGGCAAAAGGAGCCATTATCAATAATGTCAAGATGTCAGTTCTCCCCAACTTGATCTATAGATTCAATGCAACCTCAATTAAAATTCCAGCAATTTATTCTGTGGATGATGACAAACTGATGCTGAAGTTTATATGGATGGAGAGGCAAAAGACCTGAAACAGCCAACATGATATTGAAGAACAAAGTTGGAGGGCTGACACTACTCGACTTCAAGATTTTATATAAAGCTATGTTAATTAAGACAGTGAGGTACTGGTGAAAGAATAAATACATCAGTGGAACAGAAGAGAGAGTCCAGGAATACAGGCACATAAATATAGTTAATTGATCTTTGATGAAAGAGCAGGAAATGGAGCAAAAAAAAAACCCAACTCTTCAGCCAATGGTGCTAGAACAACTGGACATCCACAAGCAAAAAAAAAAAAAAAGGGTATTAAGACACAGACCTTACACCTTTCACAAAAATTAACTCAAAATGGATCAAAGACCTACCTGTAAAATGCAAAACTATAGAACTCCTACAAGATAACTGAGGAGAAAACCTAGATGACCTTGAGTATGGTGATGATTCTTTACATATACCATGAAAGGAAAAATCGATAAGCTAGACTTCATTAAAGTTAAAAACTTCTGCTCTTTGAAAGACAATATCAAGAGATGAGAGGACAAGCCACAGACTGGGAAAAAATATTTGCAAATACACATCCAATACCTTTATTATCTAATACCTTTTGGTTATCTGGTAACCACAATATATCTAAAACTCATAAAACTCAGCAATAAGAAAACAGACAACCTAATTAAGAAATGAGCCAAAGATCTTAACAGACCACTTCACCAAAGAAGATAAACAGATGCAAAGAAAGAGATGATAAGATGATCTTATCACTTTATCATCTTATCATCAATCCACATCATATGTCACAAGGGAAATGTAAATTAAAACAAGATGCCATTACTCACCTTTTAGAACAGCCAAAATGTGGAACACTGACACCACCAAATGCCAATGAAGATGTGGAGCAACATGAACTATCATACACTGCTTGTGGGAATGCAAAATGGTACAGCTCCTTTGGAGGACGGTTTGGGATTTCTTATAAAACTAAACATGCCCTTCCCATAAGATCCAGTAATCATACTCCTTAGTTTTTACTCAAAGGAGCTGAAATCATGTCCACACATAAACTTGCCCACGATGTTTGTATCAGCTATATCCATAACTGCCCAAACTTGGAAAAAACCAAGATGTCCATAAGTAGGTGGATGGATAAACTGTGGTACACCCAGACAACAGAATGTTATTCAGTACAACAAAGAAATGAGCCATCAAGGCATGAAAAGACATGGAGGAACCTTCAATGCATATTAGTAAGCGAAAAAGCCAATGTGAAAAGGCTACCTACTGTATGAATTCAATTACATGCCATTGGGAAAAGGCAAAACCATGGAGACAGCAAAAAGATCAGTGGTTGCTGGGGTGGGGGGTGCACAGCAGGCAGAGCGCAGAGGATTTTTAGTGCAGTGAAACTACTCTGTGTATTATAATGATGGATGTACGTAATTATACACTTGTCCTAAGTCACTGGGTATATACAACACCAAAAGTGAACTCTAATGTATACCACAGACTTCAGGTGGTTTAGATGGGTGGGGGTAGGCTCACTAGTTGTAAGGAAGGTGCCACTCTGCCAGGGGGTGTTGATGACATGAGAGATTGTAGCTGAGGGGAGTAGGTGGTATATGGGAAATCACTCTACTTCCACCCTAAATTTGGTGTGAAGCTAATATAGCTCATAAAAAATGTCATTAAAGAAAAAACAAGCATTGCTCAAACCTTTTTTTATAACTGATTTAGTATTTGTGTGTGTTGTGAAATAATCACAGTAAGTCTAATTAACGTGTCACCAAAGTTACAGAATTTTTTCTTATGGTGATAAGTTTTAAGATTTACTCTCTTGGCCACTTCATTAACTATAGCTGCTGTGCTGTGCACCGCATCCCCGTGACCTTCTTTAGACGCGTGGGCTTGACTTCCTTCACCCACTTCACCCATCCCTGACGCCCGCCTCTGGCACCCATCTGCTGGAACTGTTCTTACTGAGTATTTTACAAAGAAATAAGACATTTCATTCTCATAGTTCCCAATGTTTTAAATTAAGTATACACACTAAATAAACACTAATTTTACTATTTTTCATTTCTTTTTACCTTTATAAATAACAGTAAAAATCTGACAAAAATTGTTTTGAAGTCACAGAACAATCCAAATGTTTCCTTTATGATCACTTTGCACAGTTATATTTTGCACAGTTGTTTTTGCACAACCCCACACTAGCATGCAGAACGAGGGCTGTTGTGTAAGAACCAGAGAAACAAGTCTGCTGTCATTCTCAGACAGCACGATTATGCACAGGGAAAATTTCAAAGGTAAGTACTAGAATTTAAAATGTCCAGCAGACTACGAAATCCAAAATCAAAATTCAAAACCCTATATATGATCAAAAGTTAAAATGTGAATTTCTTAAAAGATGTCAATTGTAATAAAGGCCCACAACCCCCCAACAGGAAATGACACGAGCACAAATGTTACCTGTAACTCACTGGGCAGCAACACCTGTCCTTACCTGAGATGAAGAGATTTACAACTTTTGTGCCCCAAACACTGCAGGAGGCAGACACATGGCACACGCACTGCACAACTTCGCTAAAATCCAAGTTTTGAATTCTGAAATACATCTGCCCTGAGGGGTTTCAGATAAGAGACTGTGTTCTTATAGCATCAAAAAACACATTAAGTGCCCAGGATTAAATTTAACAAAAATGTTCAAACCCTCTATTGAGGAAAAATATAAAATTTTTACTTAAAGACATTAAAGAACATCATTAAAAATGTGGAGACATGCCTAGTTGATTGCATATCTCATTTTATGGATTGTTAGTGTCTGTCTTCCAACTGTTCTACAAATAAATGTCATCTCAGCCCAAATCCCAACTGGTCTTTCAGCAAAACCTGACAAGTGATGTTAATATTTGTGTGAGGCCAAGGGCCAAGAATTGCCAAAACAGAGAACAATATGAAAAGACTTGGTATACCAGATCCTAAAATTTATCAGAAAGCTGCATGAATTAAGACAGTATAGTATCTGTACAAACATGAAAGACAAATACGATAAAACAGAAACAAAGATCCTAAAGAGATGCACAGGCACGTGGACAATACAAAAGTGATTCTGCTTAAAACACATGTGTGTGAAAGGGGAAGGGGAACTTCAACACGTGAGGCCAGCACAACTGGGTATTCATGTGTGAAAAAACAAAACTGGGCTTCTACTGCATACTACATACTAATCAATTCCAGATAAATTATGAATTTAATATACTATACAGATCTAAATATACTATAAAGTTTTTGGAAGAGGATATTGGAGAATATCTTTTGTATAATGGAAAATAACCATAAGCCAAAATATCAATAAATTCAACTATACTAAAATGAAGAACTTCTGCTTAATAAAAGGCGCCTCTCTTTATTAAAAGGGTCTGCAGACATCTTACAATACATTTCTGTGTGTCTTGTAAGCAGAGGCAATGGCTGCCTTTATTCCAAACTATCTCTTCAAAGACGTCTGTGTAGCAAATAGCATTGAAGGGCAGAAACAGTGTTTCCCTTTTGGCAGGTTTGGTCCTTGTCCAGCACAACAAACATAATGGTTCTTGCCAGGACAACAGTCAGATTTGTTTACTGCCCATTTAAAAGCCTGAGGTTCCCTGAACAATCCGCTGTGGCATTCAGTCTTCTTCGCATCTCCCTGTGCAAACTGGGCTTAGGGACCAGCAACCAAGTGCTATCGCCATGAGTAATAAACACTCTTGGGTCTGAATAGGAGTCTGGTGTCTTTTTCACACACCCAGAAAATATCTTAGCTTGTAAACAGGGTAGAAATCTCAGACCCTTGATGGTTCTTGACAACTTTTCCAAGAGTGAAATAAAAAGAAAAAAAACACAATTCAGACAACAGAAAATATTTTAACTGTGTTACCAAGTCTTTTATTTCAAATATGTACACAACTCCTATAAATAAGAAGCAGAAAGAAAAATCAATGGGACAAGGGTTAAATACTTGAAGGTTTTCACAAAAGAGGATATAACCAAATAGTCAAAAAAAAAACATTTAAAAGGAGTTTCAATCTCAATAATAAGGGAAATGCAAATAAAAAAATAAGATCATTTCATACCCGCCAGATTGGCAAATACTTATCCTGACAAGATTAAATGTGTTGACAATATATGATGTGGGAACTCTGATACACTCCTGGCATAGCGTGGAACCACTTGAGGAAATTACGTAGTAAAATGTAAGACACATTTAACCCTATGATACAGCAGTTCCACTCCTAACACATGACACAGAAGTCATGCATGTGCAACAGGAGATATGCACATAAATGATCAGAGCAACATTTTTCATAAAAACCAGTGAATGAAAACAACTCAAATGTCTACCAACAGAATGAACAAAATTTGATTTATATACACAATAGAAAACTATAGACTTCCAGTCAAGATGGTGGCATAGGTAAATACAGCTTACCTCCTTGCACAACCACATCAGAAGTACACCTAAATTAGAGAACAACCATTACTCAGAGCCATCAGAAATCAAGTTGAATGGAAGTCTGACAACTACGGAATTAAAGAAACCACATCCATCCAGACTGGTAGGCGGGTGGAGATGTGGAATGGGCTAGTCCCTCACCCACATGTAGTGGATAAAAATTCAGGAGGGACATCTCAGGAGTGAGGAGTCCCAGTCCCACAACAGGTTCCCCAGCCTAGAGTTCCAGTGATGGAACTCCCCGTAAGTCCCCATAACTTCTGGCTGCAAAAACCAGCAGAGATTGAACTGGTGGATGAAACTGGAATCCCAAGCAGTTCCTCTTAAAGAACCGACATACGGACTTCATCAGACTCACTCCCTCTGAGCTTCAGCGCGGGGAAGCAGCTTGGAAGGCACCAGTGGCGTATGGGGAGGAAGTGATGGGTCTGGCATCACCGTGAGAGCTGGAGGACAGCTTCCTCCCAGACAGAAAGGCCACTGTCTCTTTCTGAACCCTCAACTACAGAGCCACAGAGCCAGCACACAGATGCCATATCTGAAACTCCATCTACCTGGCTAACATGTTTGTCCCACTCTGGAGATCCTTGAGACTCCATTCCACCCAACTTACAGGCCCACCCAAGCAGTTAACAGAGACTTTTCCACATGAATGGCTGATTTTGGCTCACGCTCACGACTTCCTAAATCCTATCAAACAAGCACTAGCCAATTTCAGTGTGCCCAGCCTCCATACCTCTTGCTAAGAGGCCCCAGGCCCAGTACTAGCAGCAGCCAGCCTAGATTCACAGCTTGGCTTAGCCTGGGAATCTCCAAGCCCAGCACAAGTAGCAGCCATCTCACATTGCTGTATAGCCCAGGCAGGGTGGCCCCAGGCAAAACACAGGGGGCTGACCTTGGCCCACACCACCTGGGAAACCTGAGAGCCTGTACACCCAGTGGACAGCTACAGACCACATTGGGGCACCACCACCCTGGCCCTGCACAGCTGATCCTCCACAAGGTGCAGGTTGGTGGTCAGTGGTCATAGCCAGTCCTTGCAGCCGACTGGCCTGTAAATCCCTCCCACTGATCTGCCAACAGCAACCAAGTCTCAAATATAAGAGGAAGGTGTACTCAGCTAACATGAAGGGCACACCTTGAGTACCCAACTTGAGTGACAGGGAAGGCTGTGCCACTGGGCCCTACAGGATGCCTACCACATTAGGCCATAGTACCAAGATAGGGAGTCATAGCAGCTCTACCTGATACATAGAAACACAAACAGGGAGGCTGCCAAGATGAGGAGACAAAGAAACATGGCCCAAATGAAAGAAGAGATCAAAACTCCAGGAAAAAAAAATAAACAAAATGGAGATAAGCATTTTATCAGATGCAGAGTTCAAAACACTGGTTATAAGGATGCTCAAGGATCTTAGTGAGGACCTCAGCAGCATAAAAAAGATCCAGTCAGAAATGAAGGATACACTAATTAAAATAAAGAACAATTTACAGGGAAACTACAGTAGAGTGGATGAAGCTGAAAATCAAATCAATGATTTGGAACATAAGGGAGCAAAAAACAAACAATCAGAACAAAAAGAAAAAAGAATCCAAAAAACAAGGATCATGTAAGCAGCCTCTGGGACAACTTCAAGCTTTCCAACATTCCCATCTTGGGGTACCAGAAGAAGAAGAGAAAGACCAAGAAATTGGAAAGCAATTTGACAAAATAATGAAAGAAAACTTCCCTAATTTGATGAAGGAAAACTTCCTGGGAAGCACAGAGAGTCTCGAACAAGATGCACACACACAGGCCCACACCATGACACATCATAATTAAAATGCCAAAGATTAAAGATAGAGAGAGAATCTTAAAAGCAGCAAGGATTACCTACGGTGGAGTTCCCACAAGACTGTCAGCTGATTTCTCAAAAGAAACTCTGCAGGCTAGAAGGGACTGGCAAGAAATATTCAAAAGCATGAAAAGCAGGGACCTACAGCCAAGATCGTTCTACCCAGCAAAGATATCATTTAGAATCAAAGGGCAGATAAAGAGCTTCCCAGACAAGAAAAAACTAAAGGAGTTCATCATCACCAAACCATCATTATATGAAATGTTAAACGGACTGACTTATTTAAGAAAAAGAAGATCAAAACTATGAACAATAAAATGGTAACAAATATATATCTATCAACAATTAAATCTAAAAAACAAACTAAGCAAACAAGAACAGAGACAGAATCATGGATATGGAGAGTGTTTTGATGGTTGCCAGATGGGAGGGAGGTGTGGGGGAATGTGTGAAGAGGTGAGGGGATTAAGAAGCACAAATAGGTAGTCACACAATAGCCATGGGGGTGTACAGTACAGTAAAGGAGATGGAGCAACCAAAGAACGTATGTGCATGACCCATGGACATGAACAATAGTGTGGGAATTGCCTGAAGGAATGGGGGGTCCTAGGTGGAGGGGGGACAAAGGGGGAAAAATTGGGACAACTGTCATGGCCTAATCAATAAAATATAATTGTTGCAAACAAATTATATTTTAATGAACATGAACAAATACAGCAACATAAAAAAGCAGCTTGAATCTTATAAACATGAGTGACATGAGACTCAACAAATACATTCAGCGTGACCCACTTTCATAAAGTTTGAGAATGGGGTTAGCTACACTGCACTCTTTAAGGGTGCATACACAGCTACAAAGAAGACCGATCATCACAGGGCAGAGTCGCACTTACCTCTAGAGGCAAACGGAGAAGGTATAATGAAAAAGGACACATGGGGAGCTAGCTTCTAGGGTGCTGGAAATTTTCTATTTCTCCACTTTGATGGCAATTACATGGGAATTTTCTTCGTAATTACATATTTAGTGTACCCTTCTATTGCTGGCATTTTAAGATTACTTCTATTATGTTTCGTAATTTTAAATAATTCCTTTTGCAAATGACTGGACCATCAAATCACTGGATCTTAGATGGACAATATAAATTTATGCATATACATTTATATTCATATGCTAAATGGGAAGAATCCTATTTCCTAATTATGGTATTTTCCCACTTCCTTTCTTAATTAACTCAGAAGATAACACAACAGTACCAAATCACAAGATCACATGGATCACTTAAAAGGATCACTTTATAATAACATTAGAGATATCTAAGAAAACAGGCTAATATATAAACCTGTAAATAGGTGCAGCAGATTAATATTAACATTTATATCAAATATCACTTCTCTGCATCATAAGTTAAATCACTAAAAGGCTCTATTCAGTAGTGAACACAAATATTATTTGTTTTCATAAGCAAGTATTCACCACTCTATCCAGTCTTCTGGGCAATCTGCCAAGTAATATATAATTTAATTTTTTTATTTGTTTAATTGCTCCTTCCTATCTTGGTTACCCAATCCACCAACCATTTATATAATGAAAGAAATTAATCAGCTAAAATACATACAACTTTCATTGTTCTCTCTGATCCAATGTATACACTATAGATAAAATACTATTTTTAGATTAAAAAACTATTTCTATATTTTTTCAATCAAAAACATGTCAGACACATGGACAAAACCAAAGTGGGGTGGGAAGTGGGGATGGTTGGGGTGGGGACTGTGTGGGGGAATGGAGACTACTGTAGAACAACAATAAAAAAAAAAGTTTAAAAAAAAACCCGTGTCAGAGATTGCCAGCTTAGTGGTATCTATATTCTCCTCCTCTTCAAAGTGTACACCTTGGTGAGTTTTTCCAGCTTCCTCTTAAATGAGATGTGACCATTTGACTGAATTTTGGCCAACAGGATGTGAGAAGTAATGCGTGTACATGCAGGTCTATCCTATCGAGACCACTCACGTGCAATCTTTTTCCTTCTCCCCCCTCTGCCGGCTGGATGCAGAGCACGTGAGCCCTAAAGGGTCTTGTACCTCAACATTAAAAGCGCCTGGGTCACTGACTCATCACATGAAGGTCATTCAACAGATTTATGCAATAAAGTATTAAGTGAATGAGAAATAAATTTCCATTTGCAAAGACCCAGAGATTTTCTGGTTGTTGGTTAAAGCATTTAGCCTATCCTGATGAAAACAGAACATTTACCAGTGAAAGTTACCAGTAACTCTTTTTGTTTCCAAATTTGTTACTATTGATACATTCAGGGCCTGCCACTCCCTGTAGGTTACCTTGTGTGATTTAGAGACCATTTTTTCGTAGATACATTAAGAAAAGGTGCCCCCTCTGGGAGGCTATAACTCCACAGGAAATAGCTTGGCAGCCTTACCTCTGTGAAGGAAAGAAGTCTCTTTCTCAAAGGGCCTGTAATAAGGCATTCAGCTTACAGAGATAAACTTGAACTGGATTTCAATTTCCTACTGAACCCTTCTTGGCAAGGGCACAAACTGTGGAACTGTTCTAGAAGGCCCCAGACAAACTTCTCTACTATTCCTTTCCCAACACCAGGAACAAGGTGCTTCTAAAGTTTCTATGACATTTTCTATACCAACTATAATTCAGTAAGCAGACACATAATTTTTCTGCATATATGCAAATCAACTTTTAGGTTAAAAAACCCATAATTCTTAAAATTAAGATTTAAAATTAAACATTTAAATTTAGGTGGTCAACTTATTCTTTTATTCTAACACATTTCAAGAAGAACCCCAGTTTGTTTTTCAAAAATATATAAATATTAAATTTCTCACCCGGTTAAGTAAAATCCATTGCAAGCAAACTACAGACATATTTTCACTGTTATTAATTTAATATTACCCCAAGTTCCAGTTTTCCTGACACTGTAAAATTAAGGCTGGGATAACTACTGCAGAGGATGGTGGAAGGAATCCAGCTGGCCAAGACATTTGAGCTACAGCACTACTTACTCAAGAAAATCAACTTCTTGGGAGCTGAGGTTGCTTATCTGAATAAGAGTCACAATGGCTATCTCCAATTACAAACAGGGTATCTCCTGTTACAAATTTCCTCAAGTCCAACCCATGGAGATTCAACCAAAGGTATCCTATTATTGTATTAAACTGAGCCTATGAAACGCCTAGCACCGTGACTAGAACACGGATACTGAGTAAGGATCACTTCATTTTTAAGCTTCACTATAAAATTCTATGACTACTGACCCTATTACAACTGTTTAATTCATTAACAAAACAAAACACCCTGAAAATTTCCCAAACAATATTTACAAAGTCACCTCCAAATCTTAATTACAAGATTCTACTGATCTACAATAACGGAGTACAAACTGTGTTTCAGAGGTTAAGCACATATGTTAGAGATACACACTAAAACTAGGCAAGCCCTGACCGATGTGCCTGAGTTGGTTGGGCATTGTTCCCTGAAGCGAAAGGTCACCTGTTCAATTCCCAGTCAGGGCACATGCCTGGGTTGCAGGTTCAGTCCCTGGTCAGGGCACGTGGGAGAGGCAACCAATCACTGTTTCTCTCTCACGTTGATGCTTCTCTCCCTCTCTTTATTCCTCCCTTTCCCTCTCTCTAAAAATCAATAAATAAAATATTTAAAAATTAGGCAAATGGTAGGTAAATACTGTACACAAAACAATGCACATATTATATGCAAAATAATTCATTAATTTTCCAGTATGTTATATAAAACTATGCTAAAACAAAAGATGGGAAGGAAAGTAAAAAAAGGTCCCTTGCCTGAATTTCTGCAAGAACTTTCAGAAAGCCCCTGCAAATTGATTTGAAAAAGAAAAACAACCAATAATAAAAACATGTGAATAGCAAATACAGCAAAATGCATTGCAAGTAGCTGCAACATGAGGCTGTGCAAAGACACCAGTATTCAGAGACATGAAACTTAAAATGAGATACCATTTCTCACCCAGCCCGGCAAAAAAAGTATCGAACAGCAACATCTACTCCGGGGGAGGGTGAGATGCACCAAACCCTCCTGCACAGCAGGAGGTCCCCCCTTATCTGCTATTTCCCTGTCAGCAGTTACCCCCCCACCCCCTCTCCCCCCCACCCCCCCTCCCCACCCCCACCCCGCCCACTAGTCACTCCCAGCCATCTAGGTTACAGGTCGACCTTCAAGATATCGCTGTGCCTGTGCTAAAGTAGCCTTTATTTTACTTACTCATGGCCCTCACACTCAAGAGTAGCGATGGTGGCAACTCGGATATTCCAAAGACAAGCCAAAAAGTACTTCCTTTAAGAGAAAAGGTCAAAGGTCTCGACTTAATAAGGAAGGAAAAAATCATATTCTCAGGTTGTTAAAATCTATGGTAAGAATGAATTTTCCATCTGTGAAATGGTGGAGGGAAAAGAAACCTGTGCCAGTTTTGCTGAGAGATACCACATTCACATAACTTTTATTGCAGTGTACTTATTTGATTTTATTATTAGTTATTGTTGTTAACCTCTTACTGTGCCTAATTTATGAATTAAACTCTGTCATAGGTAGTACGTACAGTAGTTCCCCCTTATCTATGGGGGATATGGCGCAAGACCCCCGGGGGATGTAGGAAACATACACTGTGTTTTTTTCCTACACATATACACCTTTTCACTCAAAGGAAGCACTTCCTGGCTTCTCTCTGGCATACACAAATTGTCAGCATCACTACTCTCACATTTTGGGGCATCACTACTCTTCACATTATGAAGTAAAGTAAGGGTCCCTTGAACACAAGCACTGTGACAGTCAAGTCAATCTGACAAGCAGATGGCCACGATGTGACTCCCAGGCGAGGTGACTCCCAGGTGGGCGTGTGCGCAGCAGGGATGCCGGGGACGGGGACGAGGGACGCTTCCCATTCCGGAGGGGATGGCAAGGAGCTGCGTGAGGCTCATCACACCACTCAGGATGGGGTGCAATGTAAAACTTAAGAATTGTTTACTTCTGCAATTTTCCACTTAATATTTCCGGGCCCCATTTGACGACAGGGCACGGAAACCAGGAAAAGTGAAACCGCAGACAGGGGACTACTGGACAGGAAAACAATGCACTACCCATGGGGCTCGGCATCTGCGGTTTGAGGGACTCACTGGGCGGGGGAGGGGGGTCTTGGGACGTATCCCCTGCAGATAATGGGGAATACTGCAAAATCATTAGCAAAAATATAAATTGCTGAAGCATTTAAAAATGTGTGCTTATTAGAAAAAAGGTTTTTAATTGTTTAACCTATTAGCATCTATTAAAAATTGTAATGCAGATATGCTTTGCTGCAGGGATGTCATTTTCAGAATTAAAATAAAAGCATAAGTATAACGAGATAAACAAAATGTTTGTTGCAGTGTTGTTTTTAACAACTTAAATCAATGTGGATGTTAAGTAACTTATACCCATAATATGAACTGTAATGCTACCAATAAAACTGAAATCTTTATTCACTTGAGAAAAATATCAATTATGAAAATACAATTAAGTATGAAAGACATAGATTAAGTTATGTATAATCCTATTTTTTTATAAAACATAAAAACTACATATTAAATGAGCACACATAAAAGATTCATACCAAACATAAGAGGGTGAATTTGAAAAGAAATGAAAAAAATTAATTTTACCTTATGTACATCTGTATTATTTGAATTGTTAAAATGACAATTTTTTAATTAAAATCTTATGAACAGACATCAAGATGTCTGACATGTGCCCAAATAATGGGGCAGAAAAGTTGTTAGCTTCATCATTTTTACTGTTATTTTAACCAAGGTTATAAGAAGAAAAGTCACCCATTACATTAAATGACATGATATACATATTTGAGTTTATATTCTGAATAAATGTAACTAGAAGAGAAAACAGAACATAAGCAATCTTATACGCTGCCTTGGACTCTTATCTTCAGATACAACAAAAAATACCAGCCATTGGGAGTACCTGTCCACTACCACAGATAATGCACAAAGTCCTGAAATAAAGTACTGGACCATGATATAACATGAAACTCATCCATGAAACTGTTCCATAATTTCTAGTGGCAAATATTTATGTACCTTCTTCTACAAACAGACATGGGACTCTCTTCACTTGGCATCAGTGTGATGCCAGTGAGTGTTTTGTAGGGCTATGCTTTTGAAAATGCCATAAAATGTACTGAGTTTTTTATACTGTGCAAACACCGTATCTCTCAGAATTCACTCTGTATTTGCTAAATGACTGTATATACAACACAAATTATACTGGTGATGTTGTCATTTCACTTCAGCTTAGCAACAACTGTTAGTTACTTATTAACCCCACTACTTAGAGGAGGAAATCGTTTAAGTAATTTATTTAAGGTAATTGTGTTAACAGATGGTGGTAGACCCAGAATTAGGATTCCAATGGTCTTATTCTGTTATTTTGTTTTTTATTTTTAAAAGATTGTATTTATTTATTTTTAGAGAGAGGGGAAGGGAAGGAGGGAGAGAAACATCGATCCACTGCCTCTCATTCACGCCCCAGCCTGAGACCAAACCTGCAACACAGGCATGTGCCCTGACCAGGAATCGAACTGACAACCTTTTGCTTTGTGGGACAATGCCCAACCAACTGAGCCACACAAGTCAGGGCTTTAAAAAACTTTTTAAATTTGGCTTTGAGAAAGAGGAAGGGAAGAAGAGAGGAAGAAATGCAGAGAGTGCAGGGAGGGAGAGGGAGAGAAACACTGATTTGTTGTTCCACTTATTCATGCATTCACTGGTTGATTCTTGTATGTGCCCTGACCGGGGATCGAACTTGCAACTTTTGTGTATTGGGATGATGCTCTAATCAACAGAGGGACCCAGCCAGGGTCTGCTATTTCTTTATACAGTACATGTAGCTTGTGAAAATGTGAACTATTTCCAAAATGGTAAAAAGTGAACAAAAAATCCCAGGGCATAAGGAGGAGCAGAAAAATATAATAGAAAGAAGTAAGAAACCTGGCAATGATAGCAAGGCAAATTGTAAAAAGTAAAGAATCAACCCACGGCATCTGTGGCATAGCCAGGGCAGCAGGACGTACCTGTGCTCTCTGTTTAGTGATGGCAGTTTCTTTCACCAAAGACAATCTCTAGTAGCAAATATTTATGCATCTCAGCCATGCATAAGACCCCTGCCATGCATCTCAGCATGCACAAGCCCCAAAATTTACCTCTGATCTCCCTTTACCCAGGGTCCATGACAGCCTATTAATTGGCATATTTTGTTATTAATACAGGTAATAGGCATTTCAGAGACAATTCCCCACAAATAGAATGGCTTGACTATATATGCATCGCTATTGCTGAATCAATGCTGTATAACAAACAACTCTAAAAATGCCAATGGCTGACTGAATGCTGATTTCTTCCTCTGCTTCAGGTTATGGGTCAAATTCAGTTCACTTTCACTTACACTTCATTCTGGGACCCAGTCTGAAGGGGCAGTAGTTACCTGGGACAAGCTATTCTTGTGGTAAACGGCAGAAGTACAAAGGAGTTGGAAGAAACTTGCCAGGCCTATTGAAGCCTCTTCTCAGAAACGGCCTGCTGTCACTTCCACCTCCATTCTATTGGTCTAAGTATGCCACATGACCAAATCCAAAGTCAGTGAGTCAGGGATGTATATTTCAGCTCAAGGGAAAAGGGGAGGAATGATTAATTGATGAGCAATAATTCAATGTACCATGAACTCCAAGAGCAGCTTTTAGAAAAATTTCATTTGAGTTCAATAATGAATAAGTAAACTTAGCAAGGTGTTGATCAAGTAACTCAATGCTATCAAATTCTCACATGACTAAGAGCTAAGAGGAACAGTAAATATGTGAATGACAAAATCAACATGCAAAGCCTTCTCAATATTACAGACACAGTGGGCCAAACTCAGTACAACAGAACGGCATAGCAATAAAAGTCCTGCTGCGGTTCAATACAGGATAGAGAAGATGTGATTTAATGGCAATATATGTAAAAGATTTAGTGGTTTCGAGTTTAAGTTACCTAAAAGGATAATGCAACTTACCCTATATTAATTATAACATCGCTGAGTGGCCAGTACATAGGAAATACATTAGTAAAATTTAACAAAATAAAAACACAGGAGAAACAGTCTGCTCTTCCTGTGCCAATCACATCTGCAGGATTATTAAATTGAGTTCTGATACGAGTATCAATACCTGAGGAATAATGACCGAAAACAAGACAGGCATTGTAAAAGGTTTAAATCTGAGTCACATGGGTCATTCAAGTATAAATGGAATAAACTACAGAAGTTCAAGACTGGAAAGACTGGGAGTGAGACGTAAACTTGCAGAAAGACATAAGAACAAGCATAAAAGTTGTCTTCAAATTCCTAAAAGACTCTCAGGTACCCATAAAGGTTACTTGGAAGGGGGGACTTTGGTTCAATATAAACAGGAACTTCAGAACTGGGAGATGAACACCCCAAGAGACAGTGAAGTTACTATCACTGAGCTCAGAACGACGCTGCACGGCCTGTGGTGGTTGGCAAATTTTTACTGTAAAGCACCAGAGAGTAAATATTTTAGGCTTTGCAGACCATATGATCCCCGTGTCACCTCTGACAATGCAGCAAGAAAGCAGCCATTGAGAACACATAAACAAACAGGCGTGACTATGGTTCAAGAAAACTTTATTTACAGAAACAGGTGTCAGGCCAAAGGGCTACAGTTTGCCAACCACTCCTCTATTAAGAAGAAAGAGTGACTAAAGAGGGTTGAAACACATAATTTTTACACAACTTCCAGCTCCAAAGCCCCATTAAAAGTCATTAAAGCAATTCAATGATACACAGAAATAGGTGGAACCAAAGGGACATTTTAACGTACATGGAGATATCACATACACATGTATGCATATATTTATAAATCACATACAGAAACAAGATTGCTAAAAACATATATAGCACAGGCCACTCTCATTAAAATAGATGTGAGAGGTAGCTGTGAAAGATACAAGGCTCTTGAATGGGACATTGAAATAATCCTAAAGCGGACACAGGAACCCAGGCACCACACAACGACTTCTCAGTATCAGGAGAACAGATGAGGCACTAACTACGACCATGGCCTTCAGCAGGCTCTCGCGACGACACAGGGAGACAGCAGGACACACAGAATCGCCTGCTGAGCGCCCCTTCACGCTTGTGAAAAAATTTATTCTTATACAACTCAAACGAGGCAAAAGAAAGTTACACCTGGGTTTCACCAAAGCCCAGAATTTCTACCCTAGGAAAAGTAACAACTGAGAACATCTCCCAATGGCCCTCCAGTAATCCCTAGATCAAAGGTTCTCCTACTGTTTGTTACTGACCCACACAACCCAGAAATTAAATGTAGGCACTTAGATGCTTTTATAGCAATTTGACATTGGTTAGTTTGTCAACTGTAAAGCAAGAGATAAAACAATCTGAGAAAATGTAAACATTTATTTCCATAATTTGCCATTTTATAATCACTTAAAACTTTAATCAAGCCTATAATTTATAAGTTAATATTACTTGTCAAATTAAGTAAGTAAATAGGTATTTTCACCTCTAATTTACAAATTGCAAATAGTTTAACTGGCCTTTTTTGGTGAGAAAAGATACACCTTCTCTGAATAAGGCAGAAGTAGCGAATCGAATGATAATGGAAGTTATCTGAAACCAAGGATGACCAAAGAGTTCATTCTAACTTTATTTTTAAGTATAATTGACAGTGAGGTGCTGAAGCCACAGGGTGTTATTTGCAGAGATATACTTGCTATAAAATAATAACCATCAAAACCAAAGTGGCATTTTTATAGAAAACATAAAGATATTAAGTTCAAAACAAAATAAAACTAATCTGAAAAAGAGGACTACTGAATTATATAGCCAAGAAAAGCAGATGTTCCCTTCTTTAACTTATGAACACTAGTGCTTTCTAAACTTCTTATACAGTTGCACTTAAGGATACTAAAACTGAAAACAAAAACATATATCTTGACAGGAAAACACTCCATCGAAGATTCTTGCTTGGAAATATTCAGTGACTCTGCAATGAAGCACCAATTTTTAATGACACCACAGTCTGATGCATTCAGGACCTGGCTAATAACATGAAAGGTAATTCATATAACACAAAAACCTAGCAAAATGTTTTTTACTGAACCATCATAAATGCAAAAAAAACATGGCAATTCTTTTAGTATTTGAATATGATGGCATTGTGAAGGAAGACTTTTTTTTTCCAGCTTCATTGCCAAACATAACTAACTCTGAATTGTATAAATCTGTGAAGGATTGTGTAGTCAACAAATGTGATTTGGCGTTTTAGATTCTGTGGACGGCGTATTCTGACAGTGCAAATATAATGACAAAAACATATTCTGGACAGTTCCTCAAATTAAGGATTTTACTACAGAGTGTAAATCAAAGTACTGCTTCCTTCATCAAGAAACTATTGCTATGATTTTTTTTTTAAAAAAGCCACCTGTCTAAACAGTATGCTTAATGACATAAATAATGCTGGATTACTTAAAGGTTAATGGAATATGTTAGTGAGGATTCACTATTGTTAAATTAACAATAATTTCCAATGAAGTTGGTATGATTAGATATTGTACATTAGTGAAAAATCATCACTACATGCCTTACAAATTTTATAGAATATTTTCTCTCTTTTCCCATCAAAAGAAGATCCACATACTGGAAACTTACAAATCCAGAGCTCATTTCTTTAATTGAAAGGTAACTTAAATTTCATTATAGCTCAACAGGATAAATTGTTAGAACTCACTACTAATAAAAGAGTGAAAATAAACAATCCCTTGCTTCAGCTGGGAAAAAGTTAAAAATGAATACCTGAGTTTGCTAAAATTCCTCTGAAAGCTCTTCTCCAATTCTTATCAACATACCCCTGTGAGTCTGGTTTTTCTACTCTGAATGTGGTAAAATGTAGGAATAATTCAGATATACATTATCTGTTGTCAGCAGCACTGTTGTTAATCCAACCTAGATCAGATAAATTAACAGTAAGAAGCAACTTCATTTGTCACATTATATTTTTTACTGATATATACAGTGTTTGCTTAGAGTGCGCATACAGGCATTTACTAGTGAGAATTGCAATTTCACTCAACTTCATGTGTAGTTCATACTGTGGAATGACAAAAAAAGTTATGAATGTAATAGCAACTCTCTATACTAACAGGTTAGAAAAGAACTTGAAATCAAAACACTTAATTTTTCTAATTCTTTTCTTTTTCCTTATGTATGATTGTTTTAATTGTTTTTATTAAAATGTAACTTGTTTAGCCAATCTAAAATTTTAACCTTGTATTTTATTTTTTAAATTTCCCCTTTCCAGTAATTCATTCTTATTATATTTTACAAAAGTGTCCACCCACAAGTTATTAGGGAAAAAAAAGTCCTTGCAGAAGGTATTTCAACACGCACAACTCCAGCGCACAGGCTGGGAAGGTACATCCCACTGTTCTTCCACATGAAGTCCGGCTGGGACAAAGTCACATCTAGTTGTTCACCAGCTGGCTATGGCTGCCTCCCCTCTGCAACAGCAAAGCTGGACAACTGTGGCAGAGACCATATGGTCCTCTGTGCCTAAAATATTTATTTGGTCCTTTGCAAAAAATGATGGTCAACCTTTGCTCTAAATGGCTGAACATTACCTGGGGAAGGCCTCTCTACATTCCTTGCCCAATCATTTAAAAAACAGAGACGTTACTGGAGGTCAGTACTCTTAAGGTAACGAAACATTTCTACCTGCAGACAGAGGGCTAGAACTAAAGTTCAGACATTATTCAGGCATTTTCATGGACAAGGAATGAGATGCATGTAAATGTCCTCACACGGTCTCTGTCTCTTGGTATCCAGAGCTCTAATTTGCATGCCTATTTTTGATTTAAAATAATTAAAATCTGATCCAGATAGGGAAGAAGTACTAAATCTGGTAGACCCAAAAGAACCTTCAAGCGAGACACGTAACAAGAGTTCCAACTACAGGGATGTGTGTGCGCACACACACATGCAATGGAGCGGAGCAGACAGAAAAGGATCAGTCTCCTCCAACTCCAGTTCTTATCTGACCACACTTTCAACACTTTCAAAAACCATTGTCCTACATAGATTTTATACAGAAGAAAGCACGAAAACAGTAGAAAAGATCATTTTAGTTTGATGTGTTTTGGATTTTATTTGCCACTTGGAATCCAATCTTAAAATAATGTGTTAAATCTACAATGGTTATCTAATTCAACGTCCATGGTTCAATTATTTTAAAATAATGGAATTATTTTTGTAAAAAGTCATGTGCAGAGTAGGTCATCATATTCTTTCATGAGCTGGCAATGCAAAGCCTATAAAACAGAAGGATATCCTGTAATTCTAAGAACAATGCCTCACTATTACATGCCTCTCACATAATTTCCTATTATGATTTTTTGAATATCATTATAATATACATTATATAATGAATATAAATTCTTGAAATCTGATGAAAAATTTAAGTTGGGATTTGTTTTTAAGCTTTCAACTTTATAACAATAAACAGTGCCCAAAATATCTGATCATTGGTATCAAAAAATCTGTATATCAACAAGTATTTGAGTTCTTTAAGAACTTAAGAGCCATGAGGAATTATGAGATATATATAATTCCTGGTTACAAATAGCTCAAATATAGTTGAAGCCTTCTACATAGTTTAAAAGTAAGCAATACTTCAAATGTCTAATGGTATAGAATTTGTCTTTAAAACTCACATCAGCAGTGATATTCTGAAGTCATGAAAACTGTAGGGGGAAAAAATGCTACAATTACATAAGCCATAGAGTGCTTTTAAAAATCGGCTGAAAGGACTATTAAGTACCTCTTTAAAAAAAAACACAAACACAAAGAAATGCAGACCTAATTAACAATGAGAAGGCTTAGTAGGAGAATTAACCATAGTGGGTTCAGTCCAAAATTAAAATAACACACATAAATGGAAAGGGAAAAACTTTTCAAAAACAAAGTATACTTGAGGTATTTAGAGGAAAGCGTCCTAGTAGCTGCAATTTATTTTGAAATGCACCCAAAATAAAATAGATTAATGAATGATAGACAAGCAATAGAAGAAGAGACATGTAATAAAGTGCATGAAATGGTTATAGTAGAATACAGGTAGACATATGGGTGTTAGCTGTCATATTGTTTCGACTTTGATATATGTTTGGATATCTACAAAAGGGAACATATATAACATTTTTAGCATATAAAATTGTATTAACATTTTTAAAATTTTTAACATTTAAAAAAATTTACATTAACATTTTAACATCCTTTCGGTATGACATCAGTTGCAGAATTTACTGAGTACAATATAATTGGATACAAAAAACGAATTTGGAATGTACCCAGTTTTCTCCACCACAGATTAAATGATTTGAATTACTAACACAGAAACACAGAGAACTAGTTAAAATCACACAAAGAATAATGAGACATTAAATAGAAGGGGACAGGGGTCCCATTAATTTTGCCCTAATCATCTTTAAAGAGTCAGAGAAAATGTTTTTAAAAGAGAAGATACTTAGATAACTGGCATTCAGGCTTTTAGAATCCTTAGAACTCCAGAACTGCTTCAAACCTAAAAGTCAATGTTCTCTAAAAAAATCTTCAGTAGCAAAGAAGCTTTTGTTCTCTTCCTGAAATCTGGGACATAATACAAATTCCCAAATTAAAGCTTCCTCTAAAATACATCTCCCCTACTCTTGTTTTCGCTATAGTTCTGATTTCACTGAGCTACAACTGGATTTTTAGTATACACACATTCATATTCTCTCTCTCCTACACACACACGATGTCTTGTTCTTCTTAGAGTCTCCATCCATTTATTCTGCTGCAAAGTGTCTACCCACGACGAAGCATACTCTAATAAGAAATAAAGACAAATAACCCTCCATGGTATTATTATTATTCCATTTTACAGACTGGCAAACTGAAGCACAGACTGGTTAAGTGAACTGCCCAACGTTATACAGTTAGCGAGTGGCAGAGCTGGGATTCAAATCATATTCTTAACCATCAGGTTACACTCCTCACTTAGAAAATTCTTCTCCTCCAGATCCATTTTCAGCCAATAGACAAGATTTTGAAATCACAAAATTTAAAAATCGGCCTCAGTATTTAAAAACTGAGTGAACCAGGACAAAGAAAGCCTCGGTGTTGAAGAACTGGCTCTCTCATTGCAACAGCAACTGGTGTTGAACGCCCACCCACGGCCTCCCTCCCTGTTCATTACGAGTGCGGATCAGTTCTCTCTGTTATAGTCTCACTGCATGCAACTGTGGTTTGGAAGCTACTTTATTGTGCTTATACTGTACTCATTTACACATTTATTTGTTCTACTTGATTATAAACACTTTGAGGATAAGAATCAAGTTTTATTTATCTTTGCATCTATCCTGAAATACTGATTTAAAAAACCACTTGCTTGTATTCAACAACTCTTCAAGTTCCAATGTTTAAGTAACTTAAAAGGTTTGAATACCCATTCATTAAAATAACAGTTAATAACATTAATAACAATTCATTAAAAATGTATGTTCCTTGAATCAACGATGGTAGTTTATTAGTGTATGAGGACTAAGGATACAATTCTGCTAAATGACACATACGGGTATATTTATAACGCTTTAAAACTGAAGAAAGTAATGTCATTAAATGGATATAAGGGTTTAACCGTATATCAGAAATATATAAAGTTTTTACAAACTGTTCATATGTAAACTTCATAATGATTAATTGCTGAGAATATAAAGGAACTACCTGTGGCTCTCAATTATGGGTGAAAAAACATGCTTTGATTTCCTTTTTGCAATACCACTTCCTCAGCTTAAGAATAACATTTTATTGATTCCCATTCTGAACTGTAATTTCCAACACAGCAGACATAAAAAGAACATTCTTCATTTCATGCATCAAATGTTATTTAAGCACTTACGATGTGTCAGACACTCTAAGAGCAAGACATAAATCATGAGGGAAATCTAATCCTGCATTCAAGAACTTTACTGGTGGGGAGGTGAGACGTGGGTGTTATCATGGAATGTTTCCTGGGCAGTTGTTAATGGTCCCCTCTTTTCAAGTAAAAGCATTAGGTCACCTCCTCCTTTCTCAGAAAAGTCATGAAGCAAGCCAACTTAGAGAACCAGAAAGGGAAAACAGCTTAGGCTAGAGTAATGTTGGCTTATAAAATAAAATTTCTGTTCACTACTTTTTTAGATACATCACAATAAAGGGTTAGATCACGTTTTCTCCAATTGGAAGTTACGGCTGAGCCCAGCTGATTTAAAATACTGTCTATGTGGCTTATCCAAAATTCACGTGGCATGTTGTGGGGAGTGCATCAGAGAGACAACTGCTTCTCAGGCACAACAAACAAGAGACCTATGTGATGGTTGATTGTAAATGACATAACATACCGATCAACAGAAAAAAGTGATTTCCGATATGAATCCCAAAATCAAACTCACCTGAACTATTTAAAGTGCAGAGGTTTCTCTCACATGGGCAATACAGTGAAGCAGTGCTCTAATGAGAAGTATTAAATGCCCATTTATTTAATAATGGATAATTCTACTAGGCATAACCAGATGAGCTACCTTTATTTGTTTATTGGTACATTTCTCCATTAGACTAAGACTTAATCTGAGATAGTAATCACATTCTTTTAATTTTTAAATTAATTAATTATTGGATTTATTGGGGCGACATTGGTTAATAAAATTTTATAGGTTTCAGGTGTACAATTCTATAATACATCTTTTATCGTATTGTGTGTTCACCACCACAAGTCTCCTTGCATCATTATTTATCCCCCCTTTACCTTCTTCTGCCTCCCCCACCCTCTCCCCCTCTTGTAATCATCATACTGTTGTCTGTGTCTATGAGGGTTTTTTTTTTTTTTTTTGCTTAATCTCTTCACCTTTTTCACCCAGCCCTTGCAACCTCCACCCCTCTGACAGATATCAGTCTGTTTTCATCTAGGAGTCTGCTTCTACTCTGTTAGTTTATTTTGTTCACTGGATTCCACATATGAGTGGAATCATACGGTACTTGTCTTTCTCTGACTGGCTTATTTCATTTAGTATAGTGTTCTCTAGGTCTATCTATGCTGTGGCAAAGGGTAAGATTTCCTTCTTTTTATAGCAAAGTATTAGATTGTGTAAATGTACCACCACTTTTTTATCCACTCATCTACTGATAGATGCTTGGGCTGCTTCCAAATCTTGACTATTATAAATAATGCTGCAATGACAATGGAGGAACATATATTCTTTCAAATTAATGTTTAGGGTTTCTTTGGAATATTCCCCAAAGCGAAATCACTGGGTGGTTCCATTTTTAGTTTTTTGAGATAACTCTATACTGCCTTCCACAGTGGCTGTACCAATCTGCATTCCCACCTACAGTCCATGAGGGTTCCCTTCTCTCTACACCATCACCAACTCCTGTTTGATGATTTATTGACCATAGCCACTCGGACAGGGGTACGGTGATATTTCATTGTGGTTTTAATTTGCACTTCTCTGATGATTAGTGATGTTCAGCATCTTTTGGCCTATTGGCCATTTGTATGTTCTCTCTGGAGAAGTGTCTATTCAGGTCCTCTGCCCATTTTTCAATTGGATTTTTTGGGGCAGGTATTGGTTTGTATGAGTTCTTCATAAATTTTGGATATTAACATCTTATCATATGTATCATTGTCAAATATGTTCTCCCATTAAGTGGGTCTTTTCACTTTATTGATGGTTTCTTTGGTTGAGCAAACACTTTTTAGTTTGATACAGTTCCATTTGTTTTTTTTCTTGTTTTTTTTTCACTTTTTGAGGCAATGTATCAGAAAAAATATTGCTATGAGAAATGTCTGAGATTTTACTGCCTATGTTTTCTTCTAGGAGTTTATGGTTTTGAGTCTAACATTTATGTCTTTAGTCAATTTTGAGTTTGTTCTTGAGTGTAAGGTGGTCCAGTTTCAATTTTTTGCACGTATCTGATCAATTTTCCCAACACCATTTATTGAATAGACTATCTTCACCCAATTGTATGCTTTTGCCTCCTTTGTCAAATATTAATTGACCATAAAGGTGTGGGTTTATTTCTGAGTTCTCTATTCTGTTCCATTGATCTATATGCTTTTATACCAGTACCATGCTTTTTTTGATTGCAGTGGCCTTCCAGTATAGTTTGATATCACATAGCTTGATTCCTCCAATTTTTTTCTTCTTTCTCAAGATTGCTGTTGCCATTCGGCATCTTTTGTGTTCCCATATAAATTTTTGGAATATTTGTCCAGTTCTGTGAAATATATCATTGGTATCCTGACAGAAATTGTGTTAAATCTATAGCTTGCTTTGGGTAATATGACATTTTAATGATGTTAATTGTTCCTATCGCCAAACATGGTATATGTATCTTCTTCCATTTCTTTCTTCAGTGTCTTATAATTTTCCAAATACAGGTCTTTTACATCCTTGGTTAAATTTACTCCTATGTGGTTTTTTTGATGGATTGTAAATGGGATTTTTTCTTAGTTTCCCTTTCTGATAGTTTATTATTGGTGTATAACAAAGCAACTGATTTCTGGGTATCTGCTTTGTATCCTGTTGAATTCATTTATCATTTCTAGTAGTTTCTTTTTGGTGAAATCTTTAGGATTCTTTATATACAATATCATGTCATATGTGAATAGTGACAGTTTTACTTCTTCCTTTCCTATTCAGATGCCTTCTATTTCTTCTTGTCTGACTGCTGTGGCTAGGACTGCCAGTACTAAGTTGAATTAGAGACATCCCTGTCTTGTTCCCAATCTTAAGGAAAACACTTTTAGTTTTTGTCCATTGAGTATGATGTTGGCTGTGGGTTTGTCATATATGCCTTTTTATATGTTGATGTGTGTTCCCTCTATTACCACTTTTTGGGGAGTTTTTTTTCATGAATGGGTACTGGATTTCATTAAATGTTTTTTCTGCATCTACTGATAGGATTATAGGGGTTTTTTTATGTGGTGTATCGGGTTTATTGATTTGCAGATATTACACTAACCTTGCATCCCTGGAATAAATCCCACTTGATCATGGTGTACTGTCCTTTTTACTTTTAAGAAGAATATAATTTAATACAGCAATTAATTTCTATCACAAAGTATCCAATGCTATACTTTTCCTTTTAATAAATACAAATGCATAAAAATACTTCCTTTTGCAGAGACTGCTCTTTTCTTTCAAATTATATAAATCCTAGAATAGATGCCCTCCTTTATTATTCTAAAGCTTCAAATATGCATATTACCCAATAAATTATCTACCCATATACATTACAATTTTATCTACATTTAAAAAACCCTTTTATAATATATTCATAGTTTATCTTTTCCCAACCCAATTAAAATGTTACTTTTTATTATGAATATAAAATATTTGTATCTAAAAAGGAAATAATCTAATTTTTATTAATAATAACCTTATCACCTAATAGTACCTGCTATATTTGAGGTCACCAGTATTAGCTGAACTACATTATTAATAAACACTCAGTAATAAGGGGTTGGATGGAAAAGCTGCACACTTATGCTTTTGATCCATGCAGTGTTTCAATATTTATTCCAAAGTGCAGTAAATCCTCCCAAACTATACAATCAAACAAACACACAAAACCTTTATGCTCGGGACTTTGTCATCTCTTTCCATAAAGATGTCTAAGAGGTTTGATCTTATATATGACCAGCTTTCATAAATGGGATAGATGATGCCCCATCAATCACAACAGTCTTTCTTGGCAGTCACTCTGTTTTCTGGGCTCTCAAATAAAATGTATCCACTGACCATTTTTGAATGGTCTTATTTAAAGTGATTAATCAAGAATGCATTTTGTAATCACTCTGATTCTCCAGACATAATTCTAAAGTTCCTGAAACTTCCATGAGAAATTTCTTGTACTTCCTGGTTTCAGCTATTCAACAATCCCAGAGAAAAGAGAATGACACAAGTTGGTCCTAGATTCTGGCCACTGGTTGAAAATAAGAAATGCAACCCAACACTAAAATTATATAAAACACAACCTTTGAAAAAGACTGGTACAGTCTTTAAGGGGGCATCATTTTTTATTTGCCAAGATTATACAAAGTAAATTGTGAGTTAAGGAAGAAAAATCTATCAATAACAGAAACTACCCTCTGTAAGAGCACAGAGAGACAGTGATAATAGAAAGAAAATACAGTCTATAAAACATTGATGAAAGCAACTGAAGATATAAATTAATAGAAAGATACCCTACTTTCACAGATTAAAAAAATGTTAAAATGTCCATACTACCCAAAGTAATTTACAGATTAAATGAAATCCTTATCAAAATTTTAATGGCATTTTCACAGAAAAAAAAATTCTAAAATTCACATGGAACCATGAAAGATCCCAAATAGCCAAAGCAATCTTGAGAAACAAGAACAAAGCTGGAGGCATGACACTCCCAGATTTCCATGTGTATTACAAAGCTACAGGAATCAAAACAGTATGGCACTGGCCTAAAAAAGAAACATAGAACAACGGAACAGAACCAAGAGCTCAGAAATAAACCTATATATAGTCAAATAATTTTTGACAGAAATGCCAAAAATACACAATGGGGAAAGGATAGTCTTCAATAAATGATGCCAGAGAAACTGGATATCCACATGCAGGGTGAAATTAGACTCTTATTTTGCACCATATGCAAAAATCAACTCAAAAGATTATATATTTAAGTGTAAGACCTGAAACTATAAAACTCCTAGAAGAAAGCACACAGGAAAAAGTCCTTAACATTGGTCTTGACAGTGATTTTTTTTCATATGACACAAAAAGCTCAGGCAACAAAAGCAAAAATAAACTAGTAGAACCACATCAAACTAAAAAGCTTCTGCAGAGTAAAGGAAACAGTCAACAAATCAAAAGGCAACCTACAAACTTGCAGAAAATATTTGCAAATGACATATTTGATAAGGGCTTAATATCCAAAATATATAAGGAACTCATACAACTCAGTAAAAAAAACACAAAACCTGATTAAAAAATGGGCAAAGAACCTGAATAGACACTTTTCCATACAAATGGCCAACACATATATCAAAAGGTACTCAACTTTACTAATTATCAGGGAAATGCAAATCAAACTACAGTGAAATATCACCTCACACCTCTTAGAATGGCTATTATCAAAAAGATAAAACAAATGTTGACTAGGATATGCAGAAAAGGCAACACTTCTAAACTCTTGGTGGCAGTGTCAACTGGCACAGTCATTATGGAAAACAGTATGCAGGTTCCTCAAAAACTTAAAAGTAAACTACCTTGTGATCCAGCAATCCCTTTATTGTATAGCCTAAAGGAAATGAAGTCAGTACCCTGAGAGACATCTGAAGACCTATGTTCACTGCAGCATTACTGACTACAGTCAAGACACAGCACAGCATTAGGGCCCACGGATGGATGAACAGGTAAAGAAACGGTGGTGGGTGGGTGCGTATAAATAAAATAAGCCAGACACAGAAGGAAAAATATTGTATAATCTCACATGTGGAATCTCAAAAAATGGAATCACAGAAGCAGAGAGCAAAACCTTAGTTACCAGAGGAAAGGAGGCAGGGGAAATGGAAAGATGCCGGTCAAAGGGTACAATTTAAAAGATCTAATAATGTACACCATGATGACTCTAGTTAATAACATCGTGCTGTATACTGGAAAGGTACTAAGAGGGTAGATTTTAGGTGCTCCCAGCACACCAAACAAAAGTAACTATTTGAGGAAATGGATATGATAATTTGCTTGATTGTAGTAATCATTTCACTAAGTAATAAAAACATCATGTTGTACACCTTCGATATATATAATTTTATTGTAAAAAATATGTAAACCCATTAATAGAAAAGGATATTCTATATTATAAAGTTATTTTCTCCTTTTTTAAAGTTAATTTCCAGGATCTGGTAAGATTAAAATGTTACAGGGGAGGTTACAGAGAACACTGTCTGTCTTCAGTGGGCACATAAAGCAGGCACACAAACACCAGATATGACCGCCCCTGAAAATGAGGCATGCTCCCCGCTCTGCTTTCTACTAGGCCTATTTTGCTAAAGATCAACCACTACTTCTCCTCCCATTTCCAAAGTAAGAGGGGAAGCAAAACTAGCTTTTAGCCCATGAAAATACAAGTTTTATGTACCTAGTATAAAATGAAGTCCGGAGTAACTAATTAACGATGAGTTTTATTAAAATTTTTCCATTTTTTGAAACTGTCAACACTTTCAAAATTCTGAAGACCTAACAGCATTGATTATTTTTCCAAGACAATAAAAACACAGTTACAGAACAGACAACAGGTTTACCATACTCTCAAATAATCTTCAACTAACACAAGAAATCTTAATAAATTATTAGCCACTTGTATCAAAACTTTGTTTATATCCGCAGATAGGCTACCCTAAAGTCATCAGTACCTTATGTACATAGTCATCAATACATTCTCAGTTATCCCTATTTTAACAAGCAAGTTATACTTTACCTGGTATTCCTACTATCTTTACTAAAAGTTTCCTTTTACTTTTTTTGTTATTCAATTACAGTTGTCCCCATTTTCCCTCCATTACTCTCCCCTGCCCTCCCCTTCCCTACCTCCCATATTCTATCCTCACCCTCACTCCCTGCTGTCTTTGTCCATGGGTCCTTTATACACATTCCTGACAACCTTTCCCCTTAAAAACTAGGTGGAATATTCCCAAAGATGATCTAACACTACTAGCCTTAACTTCTGCCTGTGTTACTGAAAAAGGAGGTAATTCTTTTGTGATAAATTCATTAAATGAATGCAAATGTAACCACTAATTTAAAGTTAAACCTCAAGGAAAATAACACCTGTTCAAGGAAGAATTTTGAACAAATGTCTAATTGTACCAGGTTTAGTCATTCAGAAATGGAGACATTTATTCATGTCTTCATATCTGCACATTTTTTACTATTATGTGTCATGAGAAAATTCAAATGTAATATCCTAAGAACTCATGATTTATTTTAAAATACGCTGTATCATTTCACTTTAATCCTCCTAATACCAGGAATGTGGAAAAATACCCAGGATAGAGAAGTTTTGTTTTCACTGTGCTCCTACACAGAGGCAATGAAGGAGTACGATTCAACCAGCACTTTCCAGGACAGATGAGCAACGGTACACCATAAAATGCCAGAGCCACAGGGAGCCATAAAGACTCTCTAAGAAAGACTTTGAGTGAAAAAATCAAACAATAAATATATATTTTGATACAATGTCCACCCACCCTACTCAAAACATTTATGAATGAGAGGTAAATTAAAAGAGAAACCCAGTAAGACGAAGACGGACATCAAAACAAACCAACTGTCTTCCTCCCCAGAAAAGTAGAGCTGTGACCTGGACTGAAGTCGGAAACACATGGGCCAGCGAATCCCAAACCTTTTCACCCCATGGCACACATACACTGATTACTAAAATTCTATGGCACACCAAAAAATATCATTTCTGCCAATCTGACAAAAAATAGGTTTAACTTTGATTCATTCATACAAGATGGCTATTAGTTATGTTGGCTGTTGCCATTTTTTTATTTGACAATCTAAGCGAAAAGAAGCCCATGTCCCCGACTAAATAGTCAGGTATTGCATGTTTTAAAGACTCTTGCAGCACACTCGTGTGCATCTTGCAGCAGCACACCAGTGTGCCATGGCACACCAGTTGAAAATCACTGCACTCCGCTCAAGGTTAAAAAGAAGGCAATGGGAATAGGCTTCTGGTAACACTGTGAAACAGAAAGCAGCGGGAAATCTCTCTCCCAACCCAGACAATCACTGCTCTGACAGAACTGGGTGCCGCACCTATTTTGGAACTGTGGAGACTGAGGAAGGTATGTAATTTCCTGAGGGAAACCCAGATGGGTAAATTGCAGTTAATTTCAGTCCATTTCAGCTCTTAGCACAGTAGCAGCTACCCAGCCTCCACTCCTAGCCTCTTGGCAGGTAGCTGCCTACATGATGTTCCTGGAGCAGCTTGCACACAGCTTGTGGGAACCAGGGTGGGCAAAAATGCCCCTGTCCTCCAAATACCAGGGATCCCTGTCCTGACTGCTGCGTCTGATCACAGAAGTGAAAACAAAGATACAGGCAGCCGTGGTGGCTGCCCCTCCCCTTGCTGTTGCAAGTCCCTGCTCATCCAGCTGAAGTGATTTTAAAGGAATTTAAAGGACTTTTCCTTCCTTTCATTTTTTCAAATGAAAGGAAGAATTTAAAGGACTTTTCCTTCCTTTCATTTTTTTTTTCCTTTCAGAAACCAGCCATTAAAGCCTAGAGTGTTTTAAAAACAACTGTATGCACAGGGAAAATTAGGAAGTGGTCATGCATGCAAAGGGTGAGGATGAGAAAAAACCTGAGAAGACCTTTACACTTCAGGCTGACTCTCAGCATAGCGAGAGCATACAAAAATAAGAAATGAAACAAAAACAACACCCAAAAAACCCCAGCAAACCCTGGGAATGGGGGAGAATCTGATTTCCAGAATTACCACATTATTATACTCACATGTCTAGTGTTCAATAAAAAATCACAGGGCACACAAAGAAACCAAAATGCATGGCTCATTCAAAGGAAAAAAAATAAATCAACAAAAACTGTCCCTTGAAAACTCCCTATATAAGATAAACTATCTTACAGATTACCAAAGAAAGTCCAGAAAACAATGTGTGAACAAAATGAAAATATCAATAATGAGATGGAAAATCTATAAAGAAACACAAAATTCTGAAGCTGAAAAGTGCAACAACTGAAATAAAAATTTCACTAGAGGAATTCAATGGTGAAATTGAGCAGGCAGATGAAATAATTAGTGAACCTGAAGGCAGGGCAATGAAAATGACCAAGTCTGAGAAAGAGAAAGAAAAATACTGCAGAAAAGAAAACAGAACCTAAGGAACCTGTGTGATACTAACAAGTGAACCAACATATGCATTGTGGGACCCCCAGAAGAAAAACAGGGAAAGGGTCAAAGAGATTATCTGAAGAAATAATGCCTAAAAACCTCCCAAACTCTATGACTGACACAAGTATAAATATCCAAGAAGCTCAATGAATTCCAAGTAGGATGAACTCAAAGAGACCCACAGTAAGATATGTTATAATCAAATTGTCAGAACCAAAAATAAAGAGAATCTAGAAAGTAATATAAGAGAAGGGAATTGTCATGTACAAAAATCAAACTTTGGAAACTAATCCAAAATACTGACTATAAACTATAATTGAAAAATAAACTTAAAAAATAAAATAAATGAAGAAATTTAAAAAGCCATATTCACTTCTAAAAGATTAGAAGTTATGAAAACATGCAGAACGGAAACAAAAATGGTGACACACATGTGCATATATACATATATGTATATAACATGTTTATATCTAAAAAGAACTAATAAAAACCCTATAAATAAAGAATATGGTCACTAAAAAGTAACAGGTACGATAAAACCCTCAAATAAACACAGCTGAACAGAGAACTGGGTGAACTGGAAGTTCAAACTGGACAGTTTGTCTGAAAGTAGCACACAGAACAAAGAATAAAAAGTGTAAAACAGTGCCCTGATGAGTGTGGCTCAGTGGATTGAGCATTGTCCTGCAAACCGAAAGGTCTCCAGTTTGACTCCCTGCCAGTGCACACGCCTGGATTGCAGGCCAGGCGGCATGTGAGAGGCAGCCAATGGACATGTCTCTCACACATCAATGCTTCTCTCTCTCTCCTTCTTCCTCCCTTGCCCTCTCTCTAAAAACAAACAAATAAAAAAAATCTTTTCTAAAAATGTAATAGAGCACCTAATTGACATGGAAAACATATGGAGAAGATCCAATTTATGACAGTAAGTTTGAGAATAATGAAGAAGCAATGTTTATAGAAAAAACTGAAATTTTTCCAGAACTGAGGAAAAATTTCTCAGTTCTGGAAAAATGACTCTGACAAATGACTCTGGATTCCCAACAGGTAAATTAAACATCTAGATTCAGAAATGGTAAATTGCCCATACTTAGGAAGGAGGTCAGATACTCCAAAGCAAAAACAAAAAAAAAGATCATTCTATACTACAGGAAAACTTGCTCTACCTTTTAACTCAAGCATTATACTCTTCATAATTGTATGCTCCTCTATCCAACAAAGAATAAAGTTTATTTAGTTTGTGAATTGAAATTGCCAAGACAGTCATTTATGTCAAGAGAATGAAAACAGAGCCAGGAGGTCATGAAGAGGTTTGCCTTATGCTCCTTCCACCTTTGAACTTTTGAACCAACAAGACCACATCCTGAGCTTTTTTACTTCCTCCTCACTGTGGCAACCAAATCCTCTGCACTCTTCATCTTGAAAGGAACCAATCTGTTTCATTAGCCAGGATCCTTCATTTGCATAGAGGATCTAAACGAGGTTCTAACTATTGAACTTTCCTGCTTGCATAGAAGCACATGATGGAACTTTGTTACCCCACAGTCTCACCACCCAGACCTGAACAATCCTTTTGAACTAGTCATCATACCATGTTCGACAGCCAATCAGAGAAGTTCCATTTGTTATGGTCTGTGGTTTTTGCCTTTTAAGACCTGGCTTTCTTTGTCTTCCCCAGAGCATGTTTCAGGTTTTCCCCTGAACTTGTCTCCCAGATTCAAATCCTTTAAGACCGCAAATAAACTTCTGACTTGTTTTACAGCCTCAAATCTTTATTGGTTGACAATTTCATTTAGCAAAGAATCTAAAATGGCTTATCAAATGATGTATGATACAATAGCACATACAAATATGTATAAAAAATAGAATCAGAGAAAATTAAACATAATAATAAAAGACCAGGTAAAAATTTAGAATGTGGATATAAAAACTAAAGCTTCTCAGACTAATTTCCAGAAGGTCAAAGCAAAAAAGGGAAAGTTATCAGTAATAAGAATTGCACTGTCCCAAGGAGGAAGCACAGGGTAAACAATGATGCTCCTAACCTTCATATAATAAATGGTCTTTAATGATCTGACAGGCAGTGTCCACGGTGATACACCTACAATAAATGTGGTCTACTTCATCAGGCTATTTCTTAGGTGGCTCTTGTACGACATAGTGCTATCTGTTCCTCAGGTTCACCTCATACCACTCCCTGCATTACCTGGTAACATCCCAGCACTAACCAGTTTATATCCCAACCTCCTGAATGCGTGTGCACGTGCGTACACACACACACACACACACACACACCATTCAGCCTCTTCACATCCCCAGGACCTAGCATCACGCCAGTGATGAAGTAGGTGCTTGATAAAGGATTAAGATTTTTTAAAAGATTAAGACTGAACAAATTACTAAGTGAATAGTGACCGAGGTGTAAGCATTACCTCAACAAAAGCAGTTTTGCTGAGTGAAAATAATGTGGCCCCAAAATTCAGAATTGGTTTGATTCAAAAATAAAACCTACAACCATTAAACCAAAGGTTGCCAAAGCCCTGGCTGGCGTAGCTCAGTGGATTGAGCGCGGGCTGGGAACCAAAGTGTCCCAGGTTCGATTCCCAGCCAGGGTACATGCCTGGGTTGCAGGCCATAACCCCCAGCAACCGCACATTGATGTGTGTGTGTGTCTCTCTCTATCTCCCTCCCTTCCCTCTCTAAAAAATAAATAAATAAAATATTTAAAAAAAAAAAAAACAAAGGTTGCCAATTGGTACCCTTCAGACAGGAAAAGTCTCTCCACACATCTTATTTGTCATACGACACTATCAGCAATGAGGAGTACTAAACGAAAACTTTTAAGAAGGATATATTACACCAAGATCTGCCAATTATTTTACTTCAGCAGTTCCAGAAGACACGGTTCCTTCCATTCTGGGTCTGCTCTCAACAGAAAACATTTTTTGTCATTCTGACCTTTCTACTCCTTGTTCCTAGTTCTACACTTGGGAGTTACAACAAATTAGTCATATTCAATTCACGAAACCCATAACGCTGGCTGTTTAAAATCTGCAGTCCCTTCGACCATCTTCACAAATAGCGTGATTCCCAGACTCACCACCACCCTTGGTCATCTTCTTCTGGACACCCGTCTGCCACCCCCACACGCATTCCATTGCAGAGTTTAGCATGGGAGAGTCTGGTCGAGAAGGCAGCTCACGTCTCTTTCAAAATGTGCCCGGGGATAGATCACCCAAAGGGAAGCGGTGGGATGCGTGGAGGACAGAAGACTCCGAGCAAGTTACTTTTAGGTAGTACCCCTAGGGGTTATTGGAAAAATACAAATGGGTTCATGCATGTGAGGTGCTTAGAAGAGTGCCTGACACAAAACGTCCCATATATGTTGTTTAACCTACAGTACAGAGAGGAGTCCGTGAGATAAAACTGAAACTTATACAGAGAGATTGAGACAGGGGAAGCATTTTTTAAAATCATGGTTTTTGGTCAATGGTTGAAGCAGCAGACCCAAACTCGGCCAGCGAGTGAAGACACGTGCAGACCAGTGTGCCCCGTGTAAAAGGAGGCGGGAGGGAAGGAACGTTAACATACAAACCCCCCCTCCCCCAAACTCAGCTCTAGTTTAAATTCCCCCCTCTGTGTACTCTGTGTCACCCTGGCCTGACACGAAATTCATTAATACAAATGATATCTGGGAAGGAAAAGAATGGGAGCAGCACAAGCAATAATTTCCTTTCACTTGTTTAAGATGTGGGATACAGAATAGCCATGAAAAGGCAAAGCTAACTAGCAAATTTATGTGCCCAAGAATATGAATATTTACTCATATTCGGCATTTCTTCTCTTAATAGTTTTTAAATTTTTAAAAACCAAACTACATCAAGTATTTTGGGAAAAAAAATTAGTCTATTTTCTCTCCAAATGTATTTCTAACCGCTATTGCAGGCTGAGGCACACAAAAATAAAATAATTTTTAAAAATAAGTATCAAAATGCCCTGGTCAGGTAGCTCAGTTGGTTGGAGTGTGATCCCATGCACCAAAAGGTTGTGAGTATGAAATCCGGTCAGAGCACATGCCTAGGTTGCGAGTTCGATCCCTGGTTGAAGTGAGTATTGGAGGCAACTGATCGATGTTTCTCTCTCACATTAATATTTCTCTCTCTCTTTATCTCTCTCTCCCCCCTCCCTCCCTTTCTTCCTTCCTCTCTCTCTTTCCTCTTCTCTCTCTCTCCCTCCCCCCACCCCCTCCCCTGTCCCCTCCTCTCTCTCTAAAATCAACAAACATATTCTCAGGTAAGGGTTTAAAAAAACGTGCCAACACGAACACAGAAAACAACGCTCAATTTTCTCTCAAGATAGTTATCCTTCTAGTTCCACACGATGAGACGGGCAGAACAGAAAGCCCCAAGTACACAGCCCGCCACTTCTAGTCACTTTACCAGTGTTCCTTTAATAGCCGTGGCCAGAAAGCTAACTGCACAAAGCTAAGTTAAGTTATATTTTAAACTACTTTGCTGATGGGATTTACCAAAAAAGAACCCCACCACATACACATAATACTAACTTTATGGATAGTATACCTAACTTCTTATAAACTTATCTTAAAATAATATAAAGAGCAAAAACTTTAAGTACACCAGTGCGATACTACAGCCTATTTGACAGGGTGTCCGGGTCTGCTCTGTGTTTGTCCACAGGCAAGGAGCCGCCCTTAAAGTCCACAATCTTTTCCTGCTCTTTCTCTCCAGCCACAGTAACCTTTTGTATCCTTCCTTCACTAGCAGCATTCTGCCAAAGACTACAGGGAGTATATTAATACACAGAACTTGCCTTTAGCAATTTCAGCTTGAGTATTGCAAATGATTTTACCAACACCTCAGTGGTTAGGTAACTGCAGTCAAAAGCCAGAGCTGATTTTACCCTTATATTTAATGTTGTTTAGTGATTTATATGGCTTCTGTACTTTCAGAGATTCATTTGTTCTGTTTGTATAAATAGATATGCAATACATCTGTTATTTCTGGAGAGTTACAAAGTGAACTTCACAAACTATGCTTAAAAATAAACATTAATACTCTTGTAGGAAATTGAAAGTACCAAGCAACTTGAAAAAGTTCAGGGCTCAAATCCCTTCAAGTGTAAATATTAGGTTATGCAACACTATTTTCTTTCTTCTGTCATTCCCCTAAAAATGCCCTATAAGTTCTGCATGTGCTTGAGGTACTATTTTTCAAGTTGCTATCATATGATCAATCCCACTTGAATTCTTTTCCTTTATAATATTTTTCTATTGGGATGGTTCATCTGTATGATCTCTAAATTTCATAAATAACACTCAACCTTTTTGACAAATCAATCCTTTATGTAGGGAATGACAACATACACCACTAGTAATACTTCTATAAAGGTCATTTTTCCCAACTGACTATAATGCCATCAGTGGCTTTGAGGAGAAAGGAGTTCATGTATTTAATTGAAAGATAACACACAACCATAGAATATAAGCTCTATGAGTGCTGGGGCTTTTTTTTCCTTTTTCGGGTGCTGTGATACGCCCAGTACCTAGAAGAGTGCACAGTAAGTATTCTCAACACATGGAAACTGGTCTATCTTAAAATAAACTTCTAATTTTAAAATAGCGCTTTCTTAAAAAATTAAATATAGTAAGTCTTTCCAGAGCACAGATTCCCATTCATCTTATGATCTAAGTAAGGAGACACCAATATTCACAGGACTGAGCTCTGACAAGAGATGAACCACCAGACAAAGATATGAAAAAGGAACCAAAACACAACCATCATTATTTTTAAAGACCATTTTAAAGTTGACAACATTGACATAGGAAATAAAAGAATTTCAAAGCAGTTGCTCGTATAAATTGCAACTGCATTTCTTTTGAGGTATTTAAATAGTCTTGACTCTTCAGATGATGTGCCAATGACAAACACAGGAACAGGCAAAACTGTGGAACTTTCTGAAAAGAGAGCTTTTAATATCATCATCACCAAACATTATTATTAGACAGTTGTAACAAAGATGTTTCACACACTTTCAGTTTAACAACTAGCAGACTCTGTAGAGGAAATTCCCACAAGAACGACCAACGCTCCCATTTTCAGTCGATGTCAATGTGTCTATGAAGCCCGAGCCAGTGTGGCTCAGCTGGGCAGAGTGTCGTCCTGGACACTAAAGTGTATATAAAAATAACAGTTAAGAATATATAGGCTTTTAAATTAAAAATATAATTGTTTATATTAAAAAGTAAAACTAGAAACAACTTAAATACCCAACAAAATATTAAATAAATGATTTATAGCAAACAAAGGTAAATATGATTACACCAAATTGTAGCATGCAGTTATTTCAATGATGATATAAAAGGACAGCTGATCATAAAATATTACTAACTAAAGAGAAGATACAGTGAACAAAACAATGTTTATAAACTTTAAATAAATTTACTCAATATATTTAAATTGCATATATGTTCATTAAAAAGCATAAGGTTAAGATAGAACATTAATTAATAAAGACAATAGCTACAAGATGGGTGATAGATGATTTCTTCCTTCTACTCGATTTCCAGAATCTTCTACAAAAAATACCTTTCATTTTGTTACATCCTTATGAAGGTAAGTGTACGATTCTCTAAAATCATAACAGGCACTCCAAGTACTCTGTGTACCCAAAGCCTGTTCTTCACAAAACTTTACTACACCGAAATAATGAACATACATATACAAATATAAAACTTTCTAAGGAAATTACTGCATGAAACAGATACAAAACAAGACAAATCAAAAAAGGTCAGGTATCATCCCCATATTCCAAGGTTGCAGGTTCAATCCCGGGTCAAGGTACATACAAGAATCAGTCATTGACTTCCAGCCAAGATAGAAGCGTAGGCAGACACACTGTGCCTCCTTGCACAACCAAAAGAAGGGTAACAACAAATTTAAAAACAAAAAACAACCAGAATTAACAGGAAATTGAACTGTATGGAAGTCCAACAACCAAGAAGTTAAAGCAGAAACATTCACACACACCAGTAGGAGGGGCACAGACAGGCAGCTGGGCAGAGTGGACTCCAGCAAGGCAGTGGCTGGAGGACCAGAGTGGGTAGTCCCACATTTCCATGCAGATAAACAGGGAGAAACAACTGAGGAGCGAGACAAACTGCACAACCCAGGGTTCCAGCATGGGGAAATAAAGCCTCAAAACCTCTGACTGAAAACACCTGTGGGGGTTGAAGAGGTAAGGGAAACTCCCAGCCTCACAGGAGAGTTCGGTGGAGAGACCCACAGGGTCCTAGAATGTACACAAAACCACCCATCTGGGAATCAGCACCAGAAAGGCCCAGTTTGCTTGTAGGTAGCAGGGGAAGTGACTGAAAGCCAGCAGAGAGCTGAGCAAGTGGCACTGTTCCCTCTCAGACTCCTCTCCCCTCCCCTGACAGCATCACAACACAACAACTTGCATTGCCCAGCCCTGGTGAATACCTAGGCTCTGCCCCTTACTATGTAACAGTGTGCTGAGACAAAAAATAAATGGCCCAAATGAAAGAACAGATCAAAACTCCAGATAAAATACAACTAAGGGATGAGGGGACAGCCAATCTATCAGATGTAGAGTTGAAAACACTGGTAATCAGGATGCTCGCAGAAATGGTTGAATTCCCAGTCAGGGCACATGCCTGGGTTGCGGGCCATATCCCCAGTATGGGGTGTGAGAGGCAACTACCCATTGATGTTTCATTCCCTCTCTTTCTCCCTCCCTTCCCCTCTCTCTAAAAATAAATAAATAAAATCTTAAAAACAAAAGAAATGGTTGAATATGGTCCCAAAATAGAGGGAAAAAATGAAGGCTATGAAGAGTGAAATAAAGGAAAACGTACAGAGAAACCAGGACTCAAATCAACAATGTCAGCAGAAGGAAGAAATAAACATTCAACCAGAACATAATGAAGAAATAAGAATTCAAAAAAATGAGGAGAGGCTTTGGAACCTCCAGGACAACTTTAAATATTCCAACATCCGAATCATAGGGGTGCCAGAAGAAGAAGAGGAAGAGCAACAAATTGAAAGCTTATTTGAAAACATAAGGAAGGATAACTTCCCCAATCTGGCAAAGGAAATAGACTTCCAGGAAGTCCAGGAAGCTCAGAGAGTCCCAAAGAAGTTGGACCCAAGGAAGCACACACCAAGGCACACTATCATTACATTACCCAAGATTAAAAATAAGGAGAGAATCTTAAAAGTAGCAGGAGAAAAGGAGTAACTTCAAAGGAGTTCCCATAAGGCTATCAGCTGATTTCTAAAAAAAAAAACAAAAAAAAAAACTTGCAGGCAAGAAGGGATGGAAGGAAAGAAGTATGCAAAGTCATGAAAAGCAAGGACCTACACCCACAATTACTCTATCCAGCAAAGCTATCATTTAGAATGGAAGGGCAGATAAAGTGCTTCTCAGATAAGGTCAAGTTAAAGGAGTTCATCATCACCAAGCCCTTATTATATGAAATGTTAAAAGGACTTATCTAAGATAAAGAAGATGATCAAAAATATGAACAGTAAAATGACAACGAACTCACAACTATTAAAAACTGAACCTAAAACAAAAACAAAAACAAACTAAGCCAACAACTAGAACAGGAAAAGAACCACAGAAATGGAGATCACATGGAGGGTTATCAGCAGGGCTGGGGGGAATGGGGGGAAAGGTACAAGGAATAAGGAGCATAAATGGTAGGTACAAAACAGGGGGAGGTCAAGAATAGTATAGAAAATGGAGACTAAAGACTTATATGTATGACCCATGAACACAAACTAATTTGGGGGGAATGTGAGTGGGAGGGGTGTGCAGGGCAGAGGGGAATAAAGGGGGGAAATGGGACAACTATAATAGCATAATCAATAAAATATATTTTATAAAGAAAAAACAAATAGAAAAAAAGAATCAATCAATGAATGCATAAGTGGAACAACAAATCAATACTTCTCTCTCTTCCCTTCCTCTCTCTCAAATCAACAAATAAAAATTTTTTAAAAACCACAAGGGAAGCTAATTAAGAACAAAAATAGGAGCCAAGAATCAACAAATCCAACTCAAGAAAGTAGTAAAAACATTCAAGTGAGGTCTATGCAGCAACTGCCGAGAAAACCCAGCCTGGAACAAGAGGCTGCAGGCTCAGGAAAAGAGGTCTCCAACACAGTGAAGGTTTTCATGAACTCGAACCCTTTCCAGTATTTAAAGTACTGGAAAACCTGGGAAAAATTAAAGAAAAACTAGAGATGTTCATGATTTAGAGGACTGAATATTGCTAAGATGTTAATTCCCCCCAAATTGACATGAAGATTCAAAGCAATCCCAATCAGAACCCCAACACGCATGCCAGGAAAATGGACGAACTGGTTCTAAAATGTATATGGAAGTATAAAGGGCCGAGAAGAGTGAAGGCTGTTACACTACCAGATATCAAGATTTATTATCATATAGTAATTAAAACAGTATACTATTGGCAAAAAGATTTGTTTAATTAATGAAACGAAGTCCAGAAATAGACTTACACATATATAGTTACCCAACTGACCACAAAATATCACTTTAATACAGTGTGAGGGTGGGGGGATGCTTTTCAACATATGGCGCCGCCCATAGTGGATATCCAAGTATAAAATGGAACCCTGACCCCGACGCAACACCATACATAAAAGTTTACCTCAGACAGGTCATAGAAGTAAATGTAAAAGATTAAACAAACAATAAAAATTCCGGAACATTACATAACACCTTAGGCATACTTTAAGGTAGTAATATGTTCTTGGATAAGACATAAAAAACTGACTATAAAAGAATATAAATTAGATGTCAAATTAAGAAACTGTTTTAATCAAAATAATCTAATAGATAAAAATCGAGACACAGAACATGACATTTCTCCGTGAGACTGAATGGAGACCCGTAACACACAGAGGGCTGGCAGCAGCAGGTGGCCGGTGCTCATACAAACCAGCAGTGCAGCAGTTAATAAATAATAGCACAGGAGCGAACTCTGGTTTCACGTACTCACAACTTTGAACTCACTTTTGCCCCACCCTATACATCTGACAAAGGATTCAAATCCATAATATATAAACACAATAAATCAATGAGAAAAAGGCCAACAAGAGACTTTAACAGGTTCTTCACTAAACAAAACATGCAAATGTCCAATCAGTATATAAAAAGTTCCTCATCTTCATTAGTCATCTGGAAAATGCTAATCAAGCCCACAATTCTTTACCCCAATATACACTGGAAAGGCTAAAATGAAAAACACAGACAAAACCAAGGTTTTGAAGCAACTACAACTCTCATTCACTGCTGGTAGTGACTGCAACCGTCACTTTAGGAAACTGTTGCATAATATCTTCCAAGTCTGAACACATACCTTATGACTCAGCAAATCCTCCCCTTAAGCACACAAGGTCTGTCCAGGAAAAGTATAGACATTGTTAATATACGAGAATGGTTTGTGTGACACCAACGTAACCTGGCAGCCAAGGACAGTGTACTGGAATGCACATGCATGAACAATGACAACCTTGCTGTACTAGTAAGTGGGGGCTGTAGACACCATTCATTGAGTGAGCATGTGTACTGTGTGGCCATTGCATTCAACATGACTGAGCAACAGCTAGTTGGGGGAGGTTAGGGGGTGGAAGGACAGAGCAAAAAAGTAAAAGGACTCATGGGCATGGACAACAGGGTGGTGACTGCTGGCAGGGAGGGGTGTAAGGGGACTAAATGGTAATGGAAAAAATAAAGATTATATATTTAAAAAATAAAAAGTGGAAAGAAAAAACAAAATGACTGAGCAAGTAGAGCAACAGATATGCATCAAATTTTGGATTAAGCTTGGAACATTCTGCCACGGAAACTATTCGCATGATTCAGAAAGCCACAGCTCCATAGGCCAACTGGTGATTGGCAGCTTCATCATGACAATGCACCTGCTCACGCATCACATCTTGTGCAGAGTTTTTTGGCAAAACATCAAATCATCAGGTAACTCAGCACCCTCTATTGCCCAGATTTGGAACCCTGTAACTTCTGGCTTTTCCCAAAATTAATATCACCTTTGAAAAGGAAGAGATTTCAGACCATCAGTGAGATTCAGGAATATATAATGGGGCAGCTGATGGTGACTGGGAGAACTGTGTGAGGTCCCAAAGTGCCTACTTTGAGGTGAGTGCCTGACTGAGGTGTCATTTCCTATGTACAATATTTCTTGTATCTTGTATCTTCTTCAATAAATGTCTCTATTTTTCATATTACATGGCTGGATACCTTCTGGACAGACCTTGTATGCATAGTAGACAACATTCACAGTCACCAAAAGACACACACAAGAATGTTCACAGTGGCACCATTCGTCCTGATTTCCATCACAATAGTGGCTACGATTGGAAACAAAGACAATGGTAAGGACCTGCAAGGATGTAGAAGAAATGGAACCTTCATACACTGCCAGTGAGAATGAAAAATTGTATAGCCAATTTGAAAAGTTAAGCTATTTCTTAAAAAGTTAAACATAAACTTCCCAATGACCTGATGACTCCAATCCTAGGTATATACTCAAGAATATAAAAACACATGTTCAAATAAACACTAATATGTGCATGTCTACAGCAGCATTAAACATAATAGCTAAAACTAGAAGCCATTCAAGTATCCATCAATTAATGAATGAGTAAACAAAATGTAATATGTATCTATCCCATGAAATACTCCTCACCAATAAAAAGGGATAAACTGCTAGTATATGATAGCACATGCGTGAACTTCAAAAATATTTGCTAACTTAAAGACCCAGTCAAGACTATGTATTGTAAGAGTACCTTTTCATGACATGTCCAGAAAACTTATAGAGATACTGTGCTGATGGGGGCCTCAGGAAACCAAGACTGGCTGCAAACAGGTGTAAGGAACTCACTGGGTTGATGGACACGTTCTATGACTCAATTGTGCTGATGGCTGCATAACTCTATAATTTACTGAAAATCATTAATTATACATTAAAGTGTATAAATCTTTAATGATATATATATTATACCTCAGAAAAAAAATTTTTTAAGTAACTAGCAAGGAACAGCCAGTAGAGAGCTATAAATGAAACAAATTTCATAACATATTGGTAACGGTTGAAGCTGAGTAATAGCTAACAAGAATTCATTGTTCTAATTCCTTTTACTTTCAAAGAGGCTTGAAATTTTTTCACAATAAAAAGTTTTAAAAAAGAAAATGAACCACTTCACGAAAGAATATGAATGGATAGTAAATAAGCACATGAAAGTGATGCTTAACATCATTAGTTTTTATATAAACGCATACTAAAACTACAATGAATACCACCATGGACCTATTACAATCTCTACAATGGGAAAGAGTAACTATATGCAGCCTGGGGAGGACACAGAGCAACTGGTACTGTCAGTCATATGCTGCTGGTAGGAACGTAAAATGGTACGACCATCCTGGGGAAAGCTGGGAAGTTACTTAAGAAGTTAAAAATGAAGCATCCAGTCTACTCTTATGTATTTACTGAAGAGAAACGAAACCATTGTCCACACACAGCTGTTCACAGCAGCTTTATTTATAATAACCAAAAAATAGAAACAACTCAAATATCCATCAACAGGTGAATAAACTGCGCTATGTCCACACAACGGAATACTACTTGGCAATAAAAAGAAATGAACTATTCATATACACAGCAACATAGATAAGTTGGAAAAGAATTATACTTCATGGAAGAAGCCAGACAAGATAGAATATACTGTATGATTTCATTTATATAGCATTAAATTAAAATTCTAAAAATGCAAACTAATATAGGAGAATGGACACAGATGAGTGGTTGTCCAGGGATCATGGGGAAAGAGGAACTGAGCAGGGTCAATGGAAGGGAGGGATTATAAACAGCACATGAGGAGACTTTCAGAGGTTACAGACATGCTCATTACCTTGACTGTGAAGGTAGGTTCATGGGTATACACATGTCAGAATTTATGAAGTTGCAAGTTGCTCAGTTTACCATATATCAAATATATGGCAATAAGGCTGTTTGCAAAAGGTCAGTATGGCAGACACTTGTGTGGGAGCAGGGCATAAATGATGGGGGGACAGGAGCGATTTCTGGGGCCATGCTAATGTTCTGTCTCTTGCCCTGGGTACTAGTTATACGAGTGTGTTCACTTTAAACACTCATGGAGCTGTACACTGAGGATCTGCACACTTTTCTGTATGCATGCTATATGACAATTTTTTTAAGTTTTTTAAAAGAAAATGAGGTACAACTACACACTCATCAAAATGTCACTTTTTAATTCTAGCGAATACCAGTGTTGACAGAGATACGGAGGAACTGGAACGCTCATACAATGCTGAGAGCATGAGCTGTACCGCCACTCTGGAAAACTGGCTGCATCCACCAAAGTGGAACAAAGACTCATGTACCCAACTTCCCAGCAGTGTTTTTACGTGCACACCTAACAGAAATACATCCGTGTGTCCACCAAAAGGCATGTATGAAACTTGTGCTTAGAAGCATTAGTCAAAATCATCCACAACTGGTAACAACTCAAATTTTAACCATCAGTAAACTAGAAAAACAAACTGTGATATATTCATTTAGTGGATAACACATAGTAATAAAAAAGAATGAACTCCTACATGCAACATGTGTGAAGCTCAAAAACATAATGCTGGATGAAAGAAATCAGATATGGAGGAATACATACTACACGATACCATTCAGTTCAAATTCAGAAACAGTCAGAAATCCGAAGGTAACAACCATTCTGATCAAAGTCAGCGTCCTGGCTGCCACCGGAAGGCATGAATAACGGCTGTTTCCGGGGCCCAGGGTACAGTTCTGTATCTTAATCCGGGTAGCAGCTGCTTGACTCCGCTTCATAAAAATTCAAACAGTATACTCAAAATTTGTGCATCTTACTATACATATTATTATTTCAATTTTACATTTTTCACCTCTACACTGAGCCAGAGAAGAAAAAGAATTAACTGAAAAAGGACACCTGTCCTCTCTGAGTGCACCCGAGCACCAGAGGGGGTGTGTCTGTACGTGGGGAACGCAGGTGACAGGCCGGACACAGTCAGCACGTCCAGGCGAAACCCACAGAAGGAATGTGCCCATCATCTTAGGGGTTTCCTACGATTGACAAGAAGTAAAAGCCACTGTTTTGTCAACCAAAAAAGAGGGCAGAGGTAGGTTTCTGTATATCCTCACAAAATAAACTGAAAATTTAATTGTAAAAACATTGAAGAGTAAGAAGAACTAAGAAAAGTTATCTAAAAGGCAAAAATGACAATAAGAATAACCAGCAAATCAGCTCTCCATAATTGTGTTCTACTTACTGTCCTAAGCAGAGACACACTAGAACACTTTAGTTTCTGAATATGATTATTTTATGAAGTTTTGAAATATGTATTATTAGGCACCTTGCACAGTTTACATTCATTATTATATAAAATTGAATAGACACAACCAGGCATGGTTTACTTGATGGACAAAATTAAAGAAATTTTTCAAGAGTAAATCTGACTGCTCTGTGAAATGTAATTCCATTTCATTGTGCACATACAACACATAAATGTATATACCCATACACATATAAATACATATATGCATTTAACAGAAGATGAGACAGAAGTCTAAATTTAGCATTTAGAGTTAGAAAAGTAACAAAGGCACTAAAATAGTACCAAATTATATTGGAAAGAAGAAGATGAAAAGAAATGGCTTAGGAAGCTAATTTTTCATTTATTATGAGGTAATCAAGCAATGTTTAGAGCTGACAAATCAAGAATCAGTTATAAGCACATTATTCGAAGACATGGAAATGATCACCAGGAGAACAAGGTAGGCACCACTTTGAACCCTTTCTTTGAGGAAGACCAGTAGTGGGGCAGAGGGACTGCTACTTTTCATACGATTCAATGCGCTGTTCTATAACTTTAGTCATTACCTTGTCCTGCTTAACTGTTAAAACTTTAAGTCAAGTTACAAAGAATATATCATGCACACATTTTTAACTTTAAAAGGAGATTATACACTTTGATCTCTATGGAAATGTATTTGTAAAGGTCATAATAACTATTCCTGATTTCACAGGTTTAAAAAAGATAACATATGTAAAACAATCAGCAAAGCACCGGGTATAATGTAAGGATTCAATAAATGTTAGCTATCATTACTGGTATTCATTGTATTTGCATAGAGTAAAGGCTCAACACTAATACATTAGAACTGACACTATTCATTATATAAAGCCCCTGATATATAATAAGTACTCAAAAACTAATGGCTAAATTAATTCATCTATCTAGCTTTCAAGAAACAGATAATTCTCTTCCAAGACTATCAAATAAAATATAGACAGAGAGCTACTTGGTTAACTACAATGAAATTAGAATAAAACTAAAATCAAAACTCGACAAGGTACAAAAAAATCATGTCCCAATTTTATTATTTATAGTAAAAAATATCAATAGCAGCAGTAGCAATAGGGGTTACTACATACAGCATTTCCTGGGTGCTAATTTTTCCTTCTAACATTCCCCTGTATTTTTAAATTGTGTTATAAACACTACTTTTATAATTTTTTTTTGAGGAAGAGTCCATTTTTTTTCAGGCAGAGGGAGAGGTGATCAATTTTAGAATACTACTCCACATAGAAAGTAACTGCTTACAAGAGCCAAAATTTCCAAATTATGTTAAACTACTTTTGTACAAGGAAGGTTAAGTTATTAATTCTTACATACTCATAAAATGATATATAAACATAATTTTTTCTTGGCACATTTAGCTATCTGGGAGCAATTAAGAATTTAATTAAAATAAAAGAAGGATCCCTGGCTGATGTAGCTCAGTGGATTGAGCACCAAACTGGGAAGCAAGGATCGCTAGTTTGATTCCCAGTCAGGACATGTGCCTGGGTTGTGGACCAGGACCCCAGTAGTGGGGCACGAGAGGCAATCACACATAGATGTTCTCTTCCTTTCTTTCTCTCTCCCTTCCCCTGTCTCTAAAAATAAATAAATAAATCTTTTAAAATTTTTTAAAAATATTTCTACATTAATCTTTTTTTTAAAGATTTTATTTATTTATTTATTTATTTATTTATTTATTTATTTTTAGAGAGGGAAGGGAGGGAGAAAGAGAGAGAGAGAAACATCAATGTGTGATTGCTGGGGGTGATGGCCTGCAACCCAGGCATGTACCCTAACTGGGAATCGAACCTGCGACACTTTGGTTTGCAGCCTGCGCTCAATCCACTGAGCTACGCCAGCCAGGGCTTAAATCTTTTTAAAAAATTTAAAATAAAAGAAGGATATGCTTAAATTTTCTGTGCCATACTGAAAGCACATCATTCCCTATAAATAGGGGCCTAATGAGAAATAAATGCCTGATGGAACAAAAACAACAATTAACCTTTCATAAAACAGCAGAGAAAGGGATATATAAGGGAGAATACATAAATGTATTCATTATTATTACATATACTTGTAATTACTTTATAAATATCATAAATATCTTCTCCCAAAAGGTTTGCGGCTTTCTTTGTAGTAAAGAACAACATAGATCCTTATCTGAAGATTCAGACGGAGTAAAACAGGAATCTAAGTGAGACAAGCAGAAATAAGGAGGAAAGGAGAATGCAGGGATACCAAGGCTTCTCTCCAGCAAACACGTGCCCTCGTGCCTTATAAAGGACAGGTATACGTAGGATGAGGACCTCCGTTCTGAAGCTTACCTGTGCATACTCTTTCTCAATAGCAGCCTTCTTCTGACTGAATGTCCTAAAAACACAAATAAAAATAATTCATTACTAAAAGTGTAATAATAATTTCACATAAATTTAGCAACCCACCCTCAAATATTGCCTGATAAGCTGTGTTAAGTGAAGAGCTGATTTTCTTTCACCCTATGTGCCTAGGAATACTGCTTACACTACAGACCCTGGAGTCAGACAATTTGCATTCAAATCCTCGCTCCACCACTTACTAGCCGCATGACCTTGGTCAAGTCACTTGACTTCTCTGTGCCTCAGTTTCCTCTTTGGTAAAATGGGATAGTAACAATACCCACCTTGCAGGGATAATGCAAGATTTAGCTAACTAAAATACATAAAGTACTTAAAACAGTGTCTAGCACACAATAAAAGCTATATAAATGTTAGCTACTGTCATCAGAATGGCTAGTGCATAGTAGGCACTCAAACTGTTTATTAACCAATATAGAGGGAACTACAGAAAACAAGGTTCTAATGAAATTTTATCAGCTTCTCAGTGAGAAGAAGAGCCGCACCACGTCCTTCGCCCCAGGCTGTTCTGACAGCCACCACACAAAGCACCCGCTGGGGTGTGGCAGGAGCACCCTCTCCACACACACGTTTCACAGATTCCACGGCAGGCACTCTCCACACTTGAACATTTATTATACTGGGGTTCACCTTCCATTAATGATTGGTGTTATTTTCTTCTATTTAACAGTGATGCAGTAACAGTATACCTTACAAACCATAGGCAAGGTAGAATCAATGAAATATGATGATATTGACAATTTACCTTAAACAGTCTGAGTTTAAAAACTTTCCTATAGGTGCCAGATGTGTGTGCTCTTAAAAGCACTTCATTAAGGCAGAGATATCAGAGAAAAAGTGAAAAACATAAAGAAAAGAGCTGGAATAGGGGAAAAAGGCAGTAAGCCAAAATTCCCACTTTAACAAGTATTTAATGGCTGTTCGTCTCTTATATAAGAAATACAGCCATTTAAAATTTTATTACAATTGTTTTGGGCAAATAGCTACTATGCAGCCTTAAAAAGGAAGGAAACCCTTACCTGTGCTATTACATGAATGAACCCTGAGGATAATATGTTAAGTGAAATAATTTAGTAACAAAATTTACATACTACATGATTCCATTTATACAAAGTTCTGGAGTAGTCAAATTCACACAGAAAGGAGAATGCGGTGCCAAGGGTTGGGGGGAGGTGATCAGAGAAGTTATTTAACAGGCACAGGGTCTAAGTTCTGCAGCATAAAAAGGGTTCTGTAGACGGAAGGTAGTGCAGGGTTCAGAACAATATGAGTGGACATGACACCACTAACTGTACCCTCAAGAATGGCTGAGATAATAAATTTTATATTGTGTGTATTTTACTACAATAAAAAAATGGAAAACGAAGTTGAGCAAGAACGTTTTCCTTATGGTGTACTGCACATTATAAAGTATTTAACAGTCCTCTAAAATACAATTAGTCTACTCTCCTTAAGAGAAAACACATAAACTATATATTATATATGTGTGTATATGTGCATTTATATATTGTATTTTACATATGTAGATATACACACACACACAGGTATGTGTGTGTATGTGTTGGGGTTATAGAACTCTCTCTCTATATACAGATATACCAAAATAGTACTGTGAGTTTGCTGTAGGTAGTGGGATTACAGGTTTTCATTTTCTTCTTCTGCTTTTGCATTCTATTATTTCCTGATGTCTGAGTAAGAATTTGTCTTGTGTTCAAAAAATATATAGTCCTTATTTTTCAATAAATAAATGAACACTCACAAGCATAACACACACACTTTTATACTTATGCTGTTTTATTAAAATAGGATTTAGGTAATATGGCCATTTTAATGATATTTATTCTAACCCATGAACACAAAATATCTTTCTACTTCTTTGTTTCTTCAATTTCTTTCAACAAGGTCTTGCAGTTTTCAGTGTATAGGTCCTTCACTTTCTTTAAGTTCATTCCGAGGTATTTTATCATTTTTGTTGCAATTACAAATGGGACTGTTTACTTCATATCTTTTTCTGATATTTCATTGTTGGTATATAAGAACACAGCATATTTTTATATACTGATTTTGCATCCTGCAACTTTACTGTATTTCTATTGTTTCTGATAGTCATTTGACAGCATCTTAAAGGTTTTCTCTACGGAGAACCATGTCATGGACAAGCAGTGAGGGTTTTACTTCTTCACTCCCCACTTGGATGCTTTCCATTTCAGGCCAGCCTGGCTGCTCTGGCTACGACCACCAGTACTGTGCTGAATACCACTGGTGAGAGTGGGAAGCCCTGCCTTGTTACTGATCGAAGAGTAAACACTTTCAGTTCTTCACTGTTGAGTATGTTACCTGAGGCTCTGTCACGTGTGACCTTTATTATGACGAGATACTTTCCTTCTATACCCACTTTATTGAACACTTTAATCATAAATGGATGTTCTTATTGTCAGATGCTTTTCCTGCATACATTTATATAATCATGTGATTTTTAGCTTTTATTTTGTTAAAGTGGTGCATCGACACTGACTGACTGGCGAACACTGGACCATCCTTGCATCCCCAGGACGCACGCCATGGGTCACGAAGTGTTCTCTTTATAACGCACTGTTGCATTTGACTCGCCAACATTTTGTTCAGGGTTTTTACATCTGTGTTCTTTAGAGATATTAGCCTGTAGTTTTCTTTGTGTGTGCATGTGTCCTCGCCTGGTTTTGGTATCAGGGTTATGCTGGCCTCATAAAACTAAGTTAGGAAATACTTCCTCTTCTTCAATCTTTTGGAAGAGTTTGAGAAGGATACATTTTTAAATTTCCTTTGAATGTTTGGCAGAATTCACTGGAGAAGCCACTGGGGCCTGGACTTCTGTTTTGATTGCTGTTTCATTTTTCTTAGCATTTGATTGGTTTATTTAGGTTGTCCAATTCTTCGTGGCTCTTATATATTCATAAGAATTTGTTCATTTCTTGTACATTATTGAATTTGGTGGTGTATAGCCTTTCATAGTATGAATGTAATTGCCATCAAAATCTGACATTTTTCACAGAAACAGAACAAAAAATACTCAAATTTATATGGAACTACAAAACACTCCAAATAGCCACAGCAATCTTGAGAAAAAAATAACAAAGCCAAAGGCATCACACTCCCTGACTTCAAACTATAGTTCAGAGCAACAATAATCAACACCGCACAGTACTGGAAGAAAAACAGACACACAGACCAATGCAACAGAATCAAGAGCCCAGAAATAAACCCAAACATATATGGACAACCGTTTTCAACAAAGGAGCCAAAAACATGCAACAGAGAAAGAAAAGCCTCTTTAGTAAATAGTGTCGGGAAACATGGAAAGCCACATGCAAAAGAATGAAACTGGATTGCTATCTGACACCGTGCACAAAAATTAACTCAGAATAGATTAGACATGAACATAAAACCTGAAACAATAAAGTAGAGATAAAAAAAACATAGGCACTAAACTTACAGACCTTGGTCTCAGAGGAGTGGGTTTTTGTGAACTTGACCCCAAAGCAAGGGAAGTAAAAGCAATAATAAATGAGATTCCTTCCAACCAAAAAGCTTCTGCACAGAAAAAGAAACCATCAACAAAACAAAAGGTAAACAAGTGAAGGGAAAAAGATATTTGCAAAGCATACCTCCAGTAAGGGGCTAATCTCCAAAATATATAAAGAACTCAACAATAAAACACAATCTAACTAAAACATGGGCAGAGGACCCAAATAGATACGGTTCCTAAGAAGACATACAAATGGCCAGCAGATAGATGAGAAGATGCTCGACTTCACTAGCTAAAGGGAAATGCAGATCAAAACCACAATGTGACATGTGACACCTGTCAGAATGGCTATTATCAATAAGACAGGAAGCGACAAGTGACAGACAGGATGTGAAGAAAAGGGAACGCTTGTACACCTCTAGTGGAAATGTAAACTGGTATAGCCTCTAAGGAAAACAGTATGGATACTCTTCAAAAAATTAAGAATAGAGCTACTATGTGACCCAGCACTGGCTCTTCTGGGTATCTACCTGAAAAACTTGAAAACACTTATTCATAAAGATATGTGTACCCCTATGTGCATTGTTGCGGTATTCACTAGCGCCAAGATGTGGAAACAGGTAACCTAAGTGCCCTCCAACCAATGACAAAGTAAGGAGGATGTGGTATCTATATAAAATGGAATACTACTCAGCCATAAAAAAGATGGAATCTTTTCCATGACAACATGAATGGATCTTGAGAGTATAGTGTTAAGTGACAGAAGTCAGATGAAAAAGGACAAGAACCATATGATTTCACTCGTACATGGGCTATAAAACAAAAAGCAGCAGATGAGCAAACAGAACAAACTCACAGACACAGCACAGTGATCGCCGGAGAACAGGGTAAAGGGAGTCAAACACACGGTGACAGAAGCCAACAAGAATGCTGACAGCGAGCACACTAGGAAACACACAGACGATGTAGTACAGAGCTGTGCACCTGAAACGTATGTAATGTTATAAACCAATGTTACCCCAATAAATTTAACTTAAAAAGTTAAAATTAAAATTGAACTTAGAAATTATTATGACTAGTACTACCAAATATGTTATCTCCCTACCCAATGCAAATATTTAGGCAAAAGACACTAAGCTAAATGAACTAGCTTATATTTTCACCATTAAAAAAATCTAAAAATTTACCTATATTTTGAAGGAGATAGTATTTTTAATATTTTATAAAAAATAAAAGTAAATACTTAAGCTGTTTACTTATTACCCTTTTAAGCTTGTGTAACTCATCTGGAAATAAGAATGTAACAAGTACAGTCTGCAAGAAAATGGGAACTAACTCTTTTACTCTGAACATGCATAACAACTAATTTCAAAATTCTTAATGGAATTTTTAGTTACTACTAAACAATTATGTGTCTACTAAGTAATTTCCTGTTCTAAATAAAGAAAACAAATCCAAGATGAGAATTACTCAAAATCAACATCATCAATATCAGGAAATAAATTATGATTCACCATATGAAGAGAGCAAAGCAAGAAAAAAATCCTCTGGTAATCTTCATATAAGATGTAAAGGTATTTGTTAAATAAAACGCACCATCAGTTTATCATAAAACCTCTTCCCAAATACTGACAGATGTTACAAGTAAATGGATGGACAAGAACAAGGGTCGGCAACGATGTGAAGAAATCTGAACTCTCCCGTGGTGCTGGAGGGGACGCAACATGGTACAGTGGCTTTGGAAAAAAGTCTGGGAATTCCTCAAAAGGTTAAACATAAAGCTCCTATATGACCCAGCAATTCTATTCACAGGTATACAGTTGTACCTCCTTGTCTGCAGATAACACATTTCAATTCCCACCCCTCAGTGTATGCCTAAAACTGTCCGTAGCACCAAGCCCTATATATACTGTTTTTTCCTATAAATGCTCACCTTTTCACTTAAAGAAGCACTTTATGGCTTCTCTCTGGCATATACAAATCACCGAAGTCACTACTCTTTCTCTTTGAGGTCATTATGAAGTAAAGTAAGGGATTTTTTAAACACAAGCACTGTGACACCGTGCCCGTCCATCTCGTGACTGAGAGGGCTACAACGTGACAAACGGGCAGGTAGTGTTCACAGCATGAATGGGCTGCACAGAAGGGTGACTCACAGTGCGGACGGGGCAGAGCATGAATGTGCAAGGTCTCAACATCCTGCTCAGTGGCAGGCAAGTCCAAACTTATAAATTTCTTTTCATTTCTCAAATTTTTCATTTAATATTTTTAGACCACAGCTGACTATGAGTGACTAACACCATGGAAAGCAAAACAATGGGTAAAGGGTGACTCTTGTATACCCCAAACCACTCACAACATATGTCTACATAAAACCTGGAAAGGGGTGTTCATAGCAACATTACTCACAAAAGCCAAAAAAGGGGCAACAACCCAATGTCCACCAATGGATAAACAACAGGTAAACAGGGCATGGCACGTTCACAGAGCACTGATACACCCGACAACATGAGTGAACCAGATAGTGAACAAACACGTGTTATATGTCTCCATTTATCCAAAATGTCCAGAATAGGCAGGTCCAGAAAGACAGGAAGTAGATTACTGATTGCCAAGGGTTGGGGAGTTGAGGTAAGTTTGCCATAATTCCAAAAGTATTTTTCTTTTAACTAGGAAAATAGAGTATAAAATTCACATGGAAAAAAAATGAACATTTAAGAAGAGTCACAAACATTCTGAAAAGAAAAAATTAAAAGGACCTACCCTCACCAGATAGTAAAAATAATTTAAAAAGCAACAGAAATTAAAACAGTTTGGTAATAGAACATGAGTAAAATGAAGAGATAATCAAAACAGAGGTCACAAACACTCCCAAACACACATAAAAATTTATGAACTGAAAAAGACGACATTTCGATTCAAAGAGGAAAAGCTGGATTATTTAGTAAATGGTACTGGGACAATTTATAGGAAGATGCAATGTTAAGTAAACAGAAAAGTTACAGAATAATGTATATAGCATACTATCTTTACATATTAAAATGTTTTACATGAATGCTCTAGATTATGATAATTATTATGCTGGCTTCAGAAGCACATATACTAAAACTGGAAAGATAATTACAATACTTCTCAATTACAACAGTCCCTCAAATGAAAAACTGCTCTGTGCAGAAATGCCTGCTGCGATCCCCTTAGGAATGACTGTGAGAGAATTTCCTGAAATGTTTACCATGAAACTGGGCTAACTGGCTCAACGTGAAGAAAGGAACTGGTGGTAATTGTAAAAGAAAGACCTTTACTGCAATTTTATTTTTATTATATAAATCAACACCATGTATAAAGGAATGAATGTATGTTTTTATTGAGGTGAAATATACATAGCATACAGTTAGCCCCTTTAAAGTGTACCCCTCGATAGCAGTCACTGCATTCACAGTGTGTGCGACCACCTCTCTCTGTGCTGAAAATTTGCTGTCACTCCAGAACACTCCATACCCACTAAGTAAACACTCTCCATGCCCCTTGCCCCTGTTAGATTATTTTCTGTCTCTACATATTTGCCTGTTCTGGGCATTTTGTATGAATGAAATCATATAACATTGCCTGGCTGGCTTCTTTCACTCAGTGTTTTCAAGGTTCATCCAAGTAGTAGAATGAATCAAAATTTCAATCCTTTTCATAGCTGAATAATATTCCATTGCATGGAAATACCACATCCATTGAGGGACATCTGAGTTATTTCCAAACCCTAACTGTTATGAATAGTACTGCTATAAACATTTGCTCATAAATTTCTATGTAGAGATATGTTTTAAGTTCTCTTGGGTATATCCCTAGGAGTGGAAGTGCAGGGTCATACTGCAATTCTATGTTTAATTTTTTTGAAGAACAGTCAAACTATTTTCCATAATGGCTATTGTAAATAGTTAAAACAAACTGACCTTTGAAAATAAGTTACACTACATTCATTCAGAAGACCCTTATAATGCCACTAAAAAGAACATGGTGGACCTATATGCACTGGTATCAAAGACGTCCTCAATTAATTCATGCAGTTACCGACACACCGGCTGCCCTGCTGCGATGGGCCAGGCACGGTCTAGGTGCTGATGGTGTCACAGGGAACAGACAGACGTCTGGTGGGACTAACAGAGAGTAAAAAATCATTATACAAAGAATTATTTAATGATAAATGGGATATTTATAAGTACTATGAAGGAAGCTAAAATATATTATCTAGTATTTTTAAAAAGCTTCAGAAAAGTAAACAAAGCAAAATCTCATTTTACCTTAAAAACATTAATATAGCTCTGTGTAACACAGATACCTGTATTCACTCACCAGGTCTTGTATACAATACTTGGAAAGTGCATATGGGGGAAGACCCTGAAAGGATGTTTGCCAAATTTTTATTGTGCAGAGAAGAGGACATGACATTCTTACTTTCTACTCTATGTTTTGTCCAATAATCTATTACTTCTATAATTATAAACCAAGATATAAAAGCACTAATTTTCAATCAACTCATTTATTTATATGAAAAAATATAAATTCCATATCATATGGAAAGGAGCAAGAATAAATCCCTGCGACAACTAATTTTTTAATAAAATCCAATGTTTCAAATAATTTTCCTAAGACAAATCTGATCAAACCACTCTCTTGCTAACACTTCTGAAATGGCTTCCAGAAATCAATCCCAGGGTCAAAAGCTGTCTGCCTTTCCCTCAAGAGGCTGCTGACTGTCAGGACTTAATGGCTAACATGGCCTCCCCTCTGGAAACCACCCTCCCTCCCCCACTCACAGTCCAGGAACAGCCAGGTTTCTTAAAAGGACCCGTATGCTCATGCTTTCACACTCTAGCAAATGTCGTCCTTTTTGCTAGAAATTCCCTTCCCCCATTATTGACCCTAAATCTTCCTCAGCCTTCAAAACTTAGTTTGAGCATGCTCTTCCCGAGGAGTCTTCCTGAATTCCACCTGCTTCAAGTGCTGGCAACAGTGAATGGACTGTGGAGTCCCTGTCTACACGTGCAGCGCAATGCCTGAACACTGCAGACACTCAACAGATGTTGCTGAGTCCGTGAATGAATGAACAAATGAACAAACCAACGAACAGAAACTACATCAGGTTTCACACTCCATACGTTTGAGTTAAATAGCTCAGTGGGTTGGCTCCTGGCACAGGCAGAACCAACCTGGCAATTTAGAACAAGATTGCACTTCAAGTTTCCTGACCTTGGTAACAGATTATATCAGTTAACACAACCATTTTGTGTTTTATGAGCTTTAAAAACCAAGGGGGGTATGTTAAGTGTACAGTAAAGCATTAACCTTGCCCAAAACCTCTGGAATGTCATGCCTGATAAAAGCATTTTTGTTTACCTACGGACATTAGGCCATGCCAGACAATCTACGCTACAGTGTGATTTATTTGGGGGCAGGCAGGTGGGGAGCATGGGGTCGGACCACTTCCGAAGGAGCTGGAGACTAAGGTCAGCCGATGTGCACTCAATCTTATCTAAGTGATGCAACTCTTCCCTTGGCCAATTTTAAAATATATCTTTTCACTATAATAAACCATAACATTTAGTAAACTTTCAGTGAGTTCTGTGAGTCCTTCTGACAAATTATCAAATCTGAGAGTGGTTTGGGGGACTGTGGTTTTGGGGACACCCAATCTTACAAGACATGTCAGAAATGAGGGTGGTCTTGGAGACCTCCAAACTTGAAGTTGGTGTCAGAAGTAAGTTGTCTTCATAGATCAGTGGAACAGAACAGAGAAACCAGAAATAAACCCAAGTCTCCATGGCCAATTAATATTCGACAAAGGGGGCAGATGCATAAGATGGAGTAAAAATAGCCTCTTCAACAAATGGTGTTGGGACATCTAGATAGCTACATGCCAAAACATGAAACTCAACCACCAACTTACACCATACACAGAAACTCCAGATGGATAAAAGACTTAAATATAAGGAGAACGTAGGCAGGAAAATCTCAGATATTCCACACAGCAATATTTTCACTGATATGTCCCATAGAGCAAGGGGTATAAAGGAAAGAATAAACAAATGGGATCTCATCAAAATAAAAAGCTTCTGCCTGGCTAAAGAAAACATCAGCAAAATGAAAAGGGAACCAACCATATGGGAAAATATATTTGCCAATGATACCTCAGACAAGGGTTTGATCCCCAAAATATATAAAGAATTCACACGACTTCACTCCAGGAAGACAAGCAACCCAATTAAAAAATGGGCAAAGGACCTGAACAGACGCTTCTCCAAGGAGGACATACAGAGGGCCCAGAGACACATGAAAAGATGCTCAGCATCACTAGTCATCACAGAGATGCAAATTAAAACCACAGTAAGATACCACCTCACACCAGTCAGAATGGCCATTATAAACAAATCAACAAACAAGTGTTGAAGACGACGTGGAGGGTTTGGTGAGAATGCAGACTGGTGCAGCCACTGTGGAAAACAATATGGAATTTCCTCAGAAAACTAAAAATGGAACTGCCTTTTGACCTACCAATTCCATTGCTGGGCTTTTGTCCTAAGAACCCTGAAACACCAATTCAAAAGAACCTATGCACTCCAATGTTCATAGCAGCACAATTTACAATAGCCAAGTGCTGGAAGCAACTTAAGTGCCCATCAGTAAATGAATGGATCAGGAAACTATGGTACATTTACACAGTGGAATACTACACAGCAGAAAGAAAGGAGCTCCTACCCTTTGCAACAGCATGGATGGAGCTGGAAAGCATTATGCTAAGCAAAATAAGCCAGACAGTGAAAGATAAATACCATATGATCTCACCTATAAGTGGAACCTAATCAACAAAACAAATAAGTGAGAAAAATATAAACAGAGACATTGAAATAAAGAACAAACTGACAGTAACCAGAGGGGAGGTGGGAGGGGAAAAGGGGGGAAAAGGGGAAGGGTTGTCAAGGAACATATATGAAGGACCCATGGACAAAGCAAAAGGCGGGTAGGATTGGGTGTGGGAGGTGGGATGGCTGGTGTTGGAGGGAGTGATGGGGACACATGGAGACAACTGTACTTAAACAACAATTAAAAAAAAAAGAAAAGTGAGTTTTCTTGGAGACTCCTGAACTCTGTAATTCATTACTAGGATAAGCAGAACACCTAAGTTCAAATGGTATTAGTCCAGATGGGATATCAATAACCATAATGATGAATGTTAAAAATTAAAATAAACAGCCCTGGCCAGTGTGGCTCAGTTGGTTGGGAGTCGTCCTGCAAACTGAAAGGTCGCAGGTTCAATTCCCAGTCAGGACGAATGTCTGGGTCGCAGGTTCGGTCCCTGGTCGGGGAATGTACGAAGGGCAACCAATTGATGTTTCTCTCCCTTTCTTTCTTCTTCCCTTCCCCTCTCTCTCTAAAAAAACCCATAAATTTTAAAAAATTAAACACACCCACCAGAATGGTAAAAAGACTGATACATACATATATATATATATATGTATATATATATATATATATGTATGTGAGGCTATAGAGCAATGAAACTCGAACATGTTGGTAAGAATGTAAAAATGATACAACAACTTAACAACTTTGGGGGAAAATTGGGTGAAAAAACTGGTTATTTCTCATAAAACTCATGGGTTAAAAAAAAAAGGCATCTGTGATAAATCTAACCAAAAGTAACCTCACAAGTTGACCTGATCATAAATTCCTAACTGGGCAGGTCATGCACAGTGGGTAGTCACATCCCAGGCCTATAAAAAGTTTATCTTCAATTTAAGCCAGCCTTGTCCATTGTTCCTGTGTATCTAGGTTAACACACCCTCACAAGCCTCGTTCCTGGACCCCTCAGAGGAGTAATCACCCTCAAGGGAGCAGTCAGTCTTGCCGACTGGTCTGTAATCCAGTCACTGAGTCCCTGCCTCGCTTTCTCCCCCTTTCATGTGATCCTCCTTAGTTTTCTCCTTAATTCCAAACGCACAGCACAAACTGCAAAGCTGTCATTCTCCAACGCATCTGAGATCTTGCTTCCCAGCATGTTGTCAGTTTAACTCAAACAAACTCTTATAAAATAACAACAAACAACACGCAAAGAAAAAAATTCTCTACAGGTTTGAATGTTTCTTATGTCAACAAACTAAACAAAAATCTATCTTGACATACCAATTCTAATGCTAGACATTTACGAAGACATGTGAAAGCATATGCCACAAAAACATTTGACAAAAATATCTGTAGTACCTTTATTCATAAAGAGGCAAAACCAGGAAACAGTCTAGGTGCCCACCAGTGGGATAACAGATTAACAAATGGTGACATGAGTATATTCTCACAATAAAATAAACCTCAGCAATGAAAACAAATGAACTACCGCATTCTCACCACCTTGAGTTAGCTGACTTCAATTGTTTTACACATGACACTGTTTAAATATAACTAATATTAAAACATAAAAAGTAACTTTTAGTGTGGATAGTGTACTAGGGTAAAGGATCTAGTGCTCATGCTATCAGCGCCTTGAAGGTCTTTTATAAAGAAACTTTTATAATTTTGTTCTGGAACACAATGGCTATTTTTAGAGGTTTTATTACAGCAACTATGGCAATAGCATTAAAATGATGACATGAGAAGACAAATGTTTTTTTTTTCTTAAACAAGGCAAGTAAAATGAACAACTGAAGCTATGTAAGTCTGGCTGAGAGGCAATTATTTGGCTCCTAACAAAGAATATTAATTCACCAACAGCATCCTCTGAGTAACTTCTAAATTACAGGTATTCTGCTAAATATGCACTGGGACTACACAGATGAAAGGGACACGGAGGGACTCTGCTCTCAAAGGATTCATTAGCATGAGGTATAAATAGATGATGCCAAGAACCACAAATGCTAGAGTCCCTGAATGAAAAGCAAAACGTGTTCTTCTTACTTCTTATTAATTAGGTAACCATGGGCAAGTTAATCTTCCTGACTGTGCTTCAGCTTCCTATCATTTAAATGGGTATAAAAAGAACACCTACCTCAAAGGATCACTACAAAGATTAAGTGAGTACATATTTGCAAAGCACTTAGAACAGACTTGGCACATGAAGAACTAGAAAGACTGTTTGGTAAGTAAGTGAAAATATCACATCCTACAGTTTATAATTATGAAAGTTAATCTAGTTTAAATATTTTGACTAACTGAATATTCAAAGCACTAACAAAAAAAAATAAATGTCAAGTACTTCCGGTCTTAGATAACAAAGTAAAGTCAGAATCTCCCGTCTCCTCTCAGAAATGGCCCAAAAGCAACAAAAAGAAGAAAAAGCAAACATGCAAACATGATCTCCAATAAAACTAGAAGCATATAAAAATAAGTGGAATATAGGCCAAAAAAAGAGAAAATTGAACTGAAGAATGAGGGTAAATATAAGGCATGAGGCTCCAAAAAAAGCAAAGGGGATGGGAATGGTGTATTTCTTCAAGTGCACTTCCCGAGACATAAAATTTAAACCACATCTACAACAACAAAAACAGGGGACACGGGCTGGTGGAGAGAGCTTTGCTGTTCACGGTTTGAAGAAGTAGAGGAGACAGTACTAAAGAAATCACACAGACAAGCTCTGCTGGCAGAAGTGGGGCTGCTAGTGCAGCAACGAGACAGTGAGACAGCCGCACTGTGAGTGGGCCTGCAGCGGCCAATCTTCTCCGGCTAAGGAGAAACAAGTTCACACACACAATCCTGGTCATGAAGCAAACTACCGTAAACTTGGAAGACAACCTCTACCCTGAGATTCCTACTGCTGATATCCCAAAAAGTAGGACAGACAAAAACCCTCTTCATTCAAAAAGAAATAATGGAAAACGAACCAGGAACAGAATCTCTATAAATACAAAATTTAAAAAAGAAAAAAAAAACAAGAAAAAGATAGCAGCCAAAGGACACCCCTGAGAAGAATGCTGCCATGAAGCAGATGAAATATGTAACCAAATATTTCAAATGGATTTTTAACACTCAAACAATAAAATGAATGAAGCAAATACCACTTCCAGATAGAATTATAATGTCAAACTAAATTGCAAAGCTATAATAATCAAAGCAGTATGATACTGGCATAAAAGGCATCATATAAACAGAATAAGGAGCCCAGAAATACACCCATGCACATAGTGCCAACTCATATTTGCCAGGGGAAGCAAGAACACTCAGAAGGGAAAGAATAGTTTTTTAATAAATGGTGTTGGGAAACTAAATATTCACATACAAAAAAATGAAATTGGACCCCTATCATATACCATGCACAAAAATTAACTTGAAATTAATTAAGGACTTACACATAAGACCTTAAATTGTAAAAGTCCTAGATAAAAACATAGGGCAAAAGCTCCTTGACACTGGTCTTGGCAACAATTTTTTAGATATGATACAAAAGTCCAAGCAATGACAGCAAAAACAACTAAGTGGGACCACATCAAACTGAAAAACTCTGCACAGCAAAGTGAAAAGGCAACCTATGGACTGGGAGAAAATATATACGAACCATATATCTGGTAAGTGATTAATATCCAAAATACGTAAGGAAGTCCTATAACTCAATAGCAAAAAAAATTAAGAATCCTATTAAACATGGACAGAGAACCTAAAAAGACAGTTTTCCAAGAAGATATACAAATGGCCAACATGAAAAGGTGCTCGGCATCACTAATCATCCAGATGATACAAATCAAAACCACAATGGGATACTGCGTCACACCTATCAAAATGGGCATCACCAAAAAGACAAGAAGTAAATGCTTGTCAGTGTGCACCATGTGGTGGGGATGGAAACTGGTGCAGCCACTGTGGAATACACTGTGCAGGTTCCTCAAAAATTAACACAGAACTACAATATAAATATGATTCGGTAACCCCACCTCTGGGTATACACCTGGAGGAAGTGAAATCACCATCTTTAAGAGATACCTGCATGCCCATGTTCATTGCAGCATGACTCACAATAGCCAAGACTCGGACTAAGTGTCCAAGCCTCTCCCAAAATCTACCAACTCTGAATCTTAAGAGTAAGCCCTAAGCATCTGTAATATTGTAAAGGTCACAGGTGACTCTCTTACAAATACAGTGTGTTGTCGGCACCCACATGTGAATAAGCTACGTTTAATTCTGGGAATTCAAAATATTCCAAAGAAGACAATGTCATCACACTGTGATGACAATATTCGGGAATTTGAAAAGGTTCTTTGATCTCCCTCATCACACAGCCATCCTTCCCCAGCTCCCCCCGCCACGCGGCACTTCCCCGCATGCAGCCTCAGACTCCGAGAATACAGTCTAAAGGGAGCTGCTTGTTTTCTACTTACATGTGTTCACCAGCTGACTTATTTTAATTGAACATCTTTAATCTCCTTTTCCTTTCAGCCCTTAATGCACCATAAATTAAAAAATAATAATGTCATCAAACTGAGTTACCTGAAAAGAGACACTTTTATCACAAAGAAATGGAAAGTCCAAGTTTGCCATGAATAAGACCTAAGATGAAGAGAGTCACAAGAAATCTTCAAATGTTTTAAAAAATTACATCCTTTAAGTAGTAGTCAGGTCATTCTAGAAAAAAACGCATGATGACAGAGGACTACTATATCTTCTTATTTTTCAGCAATACAGATATCACGGCGCACGCACACACACGCACGCACACACAGACACACACAGACACACATACACACACACACCTGAGGAAGAAGGGTTGATCACCCCTGACTAAAATTGCATTTTTAGGTAATCGTGCACCCCTCAACAACAGGAGCACTTTCCAAGGAATATGCCATTAGTCGATTTTATCACTGTGCGAACTCTGGGTGTACCTGCACACCCCTAGATTGTACAGTCTACTACGCACCCAGGCTCTGAGGTACAGCCCACTGCCTGGGGCTGCCGGCCTGGACAGCACATCACTGTACAGGACAACACAAGATTAAATCAAGTGCAAGAGAAAATGACGCAATCAAGAGACGTGGTGAACACGCAAGGTACGAGGCGGCAGTGTGTGATTCAGCATGCTGTTTCACAACAAACTTTTTATAAGTAGAAAGATTACACTCTAAAATAACGACAAAAAGTACAGTATAGTAAATACATAAACTAGTAACACTACCATTTATTCTCACTGTCAAGTATCATGTGCGATACCGAATTGTACGTGCTGTGCTTCTACACGACTAGCAGTGCAGGAGGTCTGTTTACACCGGCGCCACCACAAACACGTACGGAATGTGTTGTGCGACGTCACCAGGCAATAGGAATTTTTCAGCTTCCTCTTTGTACCTGCAGTCTGGCATTGACCCAAATGTCATTATGATGTACATCACTAAAAAAAAAAATTAATTTCCATGAAGATATATTGACATTAATCAAGTTGCCAAAATCATCTTGCCAGGAGATCCATAATCAGATTCACCTTTAAAAACCATGACTTTAAATATTTTCAACTATAGTATATCATTTAAGACTTGATTTAAGATGCCAAGTTTTCTTTGCCAGGAAAAGAGTGGGAGACAGTCATTCATCACATAGCCTGTCATTACAGTGGAACGCACATGCCTTTGAGATCATGGCAGACAACACATATCAAACATTTTAATCAAATGAAAACTTCTGCTGTTTCTATAGGACACAAATAAAAGTTAGCACAATTTCTTACTACATGATTTGTCTTTGAATATATTTCCTACAAGATACATTTTATTCCTTATCCATGAATTACATTGTCCATTTAAAAGATACATCATAAATCTTTCACAGCCTTCTGCCTGGAAGAGTTACATAAAATTAAACACTGCAGTCTTTTTCCTTGCCTTCTCCTTCCTTAAAATGATACAGACATATAACAAATGGGTGGTTTGGAGACAGTTTCAACATGTGTATTAACACAGAAAGCCTAGACCTAAATCAGTGACAAAAGGGGCATCAACAAAATAGGAGGCTGTCAAAACCAGTTTAAAATTTGCAACAAAGTTTTACAATTAGTTACTATTATTTTTATTTTTTAAATAAACTAATGGAGCTTTGAAAATCTGGTTATTTTCCTGAAAGTAAATTTAGAATCATCATGTCTCCTCAGAAGAATCTTTGTTTTCATTCATGTAGCTGCACAGAATGAAACCATGGAATGGACCAATAGCAATTTATATTCTGGGTAAAAAGCATTTCAGTAGCTTTTGTAACCTATTAGTTTCAAACATGTAAAGAATTTTTTCTATTAAATCGAATTTACTAATATAAATGATCATGAAGTTATATACCTTTCTACCACCCAATATGTGCTGATTCTAAGCTATTTGTGGAGTGTATTTTTTATTTTATGTACATTGTCAAAAAGTTGAAAATAAATATAATTAGGTGGCCATAAAAAAAACAACCTTGCTATTCAGAAACTTTGTATACTTCACTCAATCACCACAAAACTGCCTGTTCTTAACTTACAACAAATAAGACAGATGACAGAAGACATTTTCAACTAAGAAATATCCCAAAATAAAACTTAAACCCCAAGCCCTGGCTGGCGTAGCTCAGAGGACTGAGCGCAGGCTGCGAACCAAAGTGTCGCAGGTTCGATTCCCAGTCAGGGTACATGCCTGGGTTACAGGCCATGACCCCCAGCAACTGCACATTGATGTTTCTCTCTCTCTTTCTCCTTCCCTTCCCTCTCTAAAAATAAATAAATAAAATCTTTAAAAAAACAACAACAACCCTAAACCCCAAATATAATTATCAGAAGAGCCCAAAGATCCCTGAAAGTTCAGTATTTCACACAATCTTTGACCAATCCTGGATCTGAAAAAAACATGAAACGCCAGACAGTGGATCTCCTTCCGCTCCCATACTAGTCAGCCAAATTGAGAGGTCTGCAAGGCACCAAATCTTACACCTCTTCTTTGGTGTCTATTCTAAGTAGTAGTTCTTGAAACAAGATACTATACTTCATCCACAATGTCTGGACATGATAGGCATTAAAAATGCTGTGTCTCCAATTATTTAAAATAATCCTGAGTGAAAAAAACAGCTGTCTTCCACTTTCAAGAAAACTGAGTACAGCCATCAAAGCCAGGAAAAAAAAAGATGTTCTTTATGTTCAATGGACCCCTGCCAAGACCTAATAAAGGCCGAGAAAATATCCATCCGCTTGGGCTCTCTCACTGCTTGGAATACCGTGAAAATTTCATTTGATTTCAACTGCTCTATCTGTAGAGATAGTTTTCAATGAGGGAAAAAATTAAATTTTAAAGTCAGGCATAAACCCAGATTCAAACCCAGTTCCTCCATTTCTTAGCTCTATGATCCAGGGCAAGTAAGCACCTTAACCACCCTGAGCCTCAGTCTCCTCATGTACAAAATGGGAACAATAATAATATAATACATAGTTGCTGGCTTTGACATATAATTAATGTTCAAAAGCAATTGCTTACAAGGATATGAAGAAACCAGAACCCTGATACATGGCTGGTGAGAATGTAAAATGATACAGTTCCTTTGAACAACAGTCTGGCAGTTGCTAGAATAGTCAAGCACAGAGTTACCAGATTACTCAGCAATCCCACTCCTAGGAATAGACCCAAGAGACATGAAAACACGTGTACATGAAAAAAAACTTATACATGAATGTTCACAGACATGTTAGGCACAACAGACTAAAGCAAAACAACCCAAACATCAACTGATAAGTGGATTAATAAAATGTGATTTATCGAAACGATAGAATATTATTTAGCAATAAAAAGAATGGAGTACGGACAGATGCTGCAACACTGATGAACCTTGCGAACATTATGCTCAGTGAAAGCACCCAGTCACAGCCGACTACATGTTGGACCATTCCATTCCAGAACGAACAAATCTACAGAACGTAGACTAGTGGCTGCCTAGGGCTGGCACATGGAAGGAGAGGGGAAGGATGACGGCTAAGGGATGTGGGTTCCTTTTTGTGGTAATGCAAATGTTCTAAAATTAATGTGTTAATGGATGCGCAACTCTATGAATATATGAAGAACCACTGAATTATGCACTTTAAATGAGTGAATTACACAGTGTGTAAATTATATCTTAATAAAGCTGTTCAAAAAATTCCTGTGCCACAGTATACATACATTTAAATATGGAATATCCAAACTCATATATCCAAAAGCAGAAGATTATGTAATTATTAAATATGTATAAAAACATATCTTATTTATGTATTTAAAGACAGTGAAAACCCTGGCTGGTGTGGCTCAGTGGATTGAGCGCCAGCCTGCTGCTAACCGAAAGGTCACCAATTCAATTCCCAGTCAGGGCACATGCCTGGGTTGCAGGCCAGGTCTCCAGTTGGGGGCATGTGAGAAGCAACTGACTGATGTTTTCTCTCATACATCAGTGTTTCTCTTCCTCTCTTTCTCCCTCCTTTCCCTTCTCTCTAAAAATAAATAAATAAAATCTTTTTTTAAACATAAATTAAATGTTTTCCTCCACTACATCCAAGAAGTAGACTTCCATTTCTAGCCATGATGAAGTAACTGGTACCAGACTAGCCTCTTCGAGTAATATCTGTAAAACTGGATGAAATATATAACTCTACTCTTCTCAGGTATGAAATAGCTGGCAGCACAGGGGTGAACCACATTCACTCCAGCTTTCTGCCCGGGACACTTTTCCGACTCTATCACAGGACACCGGATCCTAGGACAAGCACAACGGTCTCCCTGAGCTGAGATGCAGATATCTGAGTTCGGGCTACTGGAGTAAGCTAGACCTGATGGGACAGAACACTAGTAAGGAGGCAATAATGCAAGGGGCTGGCCTCAGAAATCTGCATGGGGTTTTTAACCACTCCTGTCTCAGTACACAGCTACACACAAGCCAGGGTGAGACTCCTGGCTCAGCCTGACTCCTGGCTCAGCCAGGGAGGGACCCTGGGGCATAACAGGGTCCCTGGTGCCGCCCTGAGAGCTGAGCAAATGCCAGACACTGAACATGACTGCAGACATCGGTGCTCCAGTTCAGCCAGGGCGGAGGCCTGGCTGCACACCCTGGGCATCTGGGCTTTCCACTGAAACCCCGAAACTCAACACTCTTCGAAGACAGACAACACAACTGAGACTTCCTGTAATGTGTCGTCCCCAATGTCCAATTAATCAAAATGTATTAGATATGAAAATAAGCAGGAAAATATGACCCACTGTCATAGAAGCATCCCACAGAAACAGTCCACAGCAGGACTGCAATGTTGGAAACAGCAGGCGAGAGCCTGGAAACAGCTACCATAAATATTATAAATCTTGTAGCACCTACAGGTACAAGATCAGAAATGCAAACTTTACTGGATGGGCTTATAAGTAGATTAAAAACCAAAGAAGAAAGGACTAAAGAGCCAGAAAAGAAATTAACAGAAATTACCCAATCTGGAGAACACAGACTATTTATTATCAGTATAACACATACGTGTAATTAGAGTCCAAAAAGCAAAGAACAAAGAATGGGGCAGAAAAAAACATTTGAAAAATATGTTTTGACGTGAAAATTCCCAATTTTTGTTGAAAAACATCACTTATGGATCAAACAAAACTCAGTAAACCCCACGCAAGATAGTTACAAAGACACATTGGTCACGTCACGTCATGTCACATTCAAAGTGCAGAAAACCAAAGATCAGGAGGAAAGAGCTATCAGCAGGGGTGGGGAGGGGGAAGGCACATTACACAGAAGAGAACAAGTAAATAAAGAAAAATTCACTTCCATCAGAAACAATGAAGGCCAGAAGACAATGCAGTGGCCAACTGTCAACCCAGAATTCTATATCCAACAAAAACTGTCATCCAAAAATAAGGGGGAAGCAAAGCCACTTTCAAAGCAGCGAAAGCTTAAAGAACTGTCACCGGCAGAATGGCACCAGAAACACTGAAGGAAGCTCTTCAGCCCAAAAGGAAACGATACCAGACTGAAACTCAAAACTGTGTGTTGGTCTCGGGAAGGAAAGAAGAGAGCTAAAATTGGTAAACGTACAAGACTTGTTTGTTCTCTTAATCTCTTTAAAAGATAACTGTTTAAGGCACAACCAACACTGTATTATAAGGTTTATTAAGTATGCAGCACAAAGTCTGGGATGGAGTAACAAACTATTGTGAGCATCTTATGTGGAGTGCCCGATACTAACTCTAAGTGCACAGCGATCTATTAAAGATGCATGGTGTAACTACGAGAACAGCCGCTCGAAAAACGGAAAGAGATAAAGCTAAAAATAGAATACTAAAAAATATGCAGTTAGCTCAACATAGCTGAGACAACGATTATATATAAAATACCTCTGTAGTAAAACAGACAAAACAGTTTCCCCATGGAGCGAGCGGGCTAATAATGCAAAAAGTGTTTTACCACAAAAACAACATTTTAAATGACCATGATGTAAAACCTTTGGATAAAGTCACATAAAATAAAGTTAGACTGGACAGGAATCCTATCACCTTAAAAGTCTGCCTGTCTGGGGACAAAACAATCCCAAAACACGGAAAAAAGGAACATGGCCCCACACGCGGCCTGCTTCCCCAGCTCCAAGCCACGACCCGCTGGAGGCCAGTCATTTTATGAAGATAAGTTTGTAAATCAAGTATTCTTTTTTCTTAAGATTGCATTTATTTATTTTCAAAGAGAGGGGAAGGCAGGGAGAGAGGGAGAGAAACATCAATCAGCTGCCTCTCACACACCCCCAACCAGGGACCTGGCCCACAACCCAGGCGTTTGCCCTGACGGGACTCGAACCAGCGACCCTTCAGTTTTCAGGACGACACCCCATCAACTGAGCCACACCAGCCAGGGAAGTAAATCAAGTATTCTTACCACTGGTACATATTAGAAATAGTCAAGTCTACTAACAATAAACATAACTTCACTAAAAACTAATTAAAAAGCCTAAAATGACATTTTAGTATTGGCTAATGTGAACTTTTACAATGTATTATGTTAACAGACATGCAATAAAATGTTACCAATACAAAATCATTTAATTTTCATTTTGAGAGCAGGTAACACTCATATAGCTCAAAAATTCAAAACATACCAAAAATAAATATAATAAAAAGTCTCGCCCTGGCTGGCGTAGCTCAGTGGATTGAGTGCGGGCTGTGAACCAAAGTGTCACAGGTTCGATTCCCAGTCAGGGTACATGCCTAGGTTGCAGGCCATGACCCCCAGCAACCGCACATTGATGTTTCTCTCTCTCTCTATCTCCCTCCCTTCCCTCTCTAAAAATAAATAAGTAAAATCTTAAAAAAAAAAAGTCTCTGTCTCTCACCTCCCCTGTCCAGCTGCCAATGGGGGTCAAACAAATACTGCTCAAGTATAATGGAGGGACATACACTCCCAATTGTTTCCTGTGGGACCCAGGCATGATGACACTGTTCATAACACCAGAAATAACATTTTCTTTTTGAATTGGGATTATTGCAAAGTTCGCAAAACAGAAAACATCTGGATGACAAGACACTCAAACATGAATGCCAAAAAGGAGATCGAGCGGAATGTTAAAACAAAGCATGACCAAGGGACACTTCGAGGACACGATGAAATGAAATAAAAATACCAGCCAAGTCCTGACCAGCACATGACAGGAAATCTGCAGCCATGGAACAACGGACAGGACTGCAAGTTTCTGTGCCTGGTTCCCAAATTAGTCACTGAAGAGCCCACAGCACAAACCAGACTCACGAACCAACTCCTGCCTATGCAGCAGATTGTCCCTGCAGACTGACACCAGCAAAACAGAGCAGCATCTGTGGGATTCAAATGAACATTCGAAGAATCTACGAAGGAACATCAACTTCCCACCACAGGTCTCCTCAGGTAGAAGGTTTTGTACTTGATACTTTCAAGACTGAAGTATCCTTGATTAAGGGGAAAATTATTCCGCTAGGTGTATTTTTTTTTAGCTCTTATTTGTCCTTCCTTGCTTTCAGATTAGCCGCTTCACTACATATTAATGCCTTCACCTGAGATGTAAAAGAAATTCAGCAAAAATACAACACAACAACCTGGTGCTCCTTAGGCCGCCATTTCTCCAAACTATCTGAAGACCAAAAGTGGCAAGATATTTACCCACTCCCATATTCCTGAGAAGAAAATCCTAAGAGAGCCCTAGACTGTTGGCCCATTATCTATGTCAATACAAAAACCTACTCCTGACCTAAGACACTTAATTCAAAAGTAGTTGGGAGGAGGGGTTACAATGGTTTCTAAGGAGTTCCTTATTCCCAATTTGTCTGGAGCAACTGGAATTCCAGCTACATCTTCCACACTCTAACCCAAACACATTGCTTGTACTTTTATGGACGACACTAGGAGGGCATCAGAAATGGGTAGCTGTGGCAAACAGGGCAAAACAGGAATGTGGCAAAAGCCATAGTACTGGTAACCAATATCCTATTTTTTTGCTGGCAAAGACCACCTCTACAAGAAGATAATCACATTCCCAGACTCCTTCGCAGCTAGGTATGCACAAACATGTAAAGCAAACTCAGCCAATGAGATATAAGGGATAACTGGGATAACTTTTGGGAGAAATTGTCTTCCCTAATAGAAGGAAAGAAGAATGGAAATGATCGTGCTTGGAGTTGCTGAACCCATGCAGCAATCATGAAGAGAATCATTACCAACACAGACAAAGATGGAATGTAACACCCTGGCTGGTGTGGCTCAGTGGGTTGGGCATGGTCCCGCAAACCAAAAGGTTGCGAGTTTGATTCCTGGTCAGGGCATGTGCCTGAGTTGCAGGACAGCTCCCAGGTTGGAGGCGTGCAAGAGGCAACCAATCAATCAATATTTCTTTCCTTCTCTTTCTCCCTCCCTTCCCCTCCCTCTAAAAAAGATAAATAAAATATTTAAAAAAATAAAAAGATGGAAGTTACCTAGGACTGCTGAACTTAGTGAAGATAATTCTTTTTTTTAAAGATTCTTTTTTTTTAAAGATTTTATTTATTTATTTTTAGAGAGGGAAGGGAGAGAGAAAGAGAGAGAAAGAGAGAGAAACATCAATGTGCGGTTGCTGGGGGCCATGGCCTGCAACCTAGGCACGTGCCCTGACTGGGAACTGAACCTGTGATGCCCTCCCTGTTCGCAGTCTGCGCTCAATCCACTGAGCCACGCCAGCCAGGGCTAAAGATTCTTCTTTTAAAAAAAGATTTTATTTATTTATTTTTGAGAGAAAGGACAGGAAGGAGAAAGAGAAGGAGAGAAACATCAATATGTGGCTGCCTTTCGTGCACTCCCAACTGGGGACCTGGCCTGCAACCCAGGCACGTGCCCTGACTGGGAATTGAACCAGTGACCCTTCGATTCACAGGCCTATGCTCAATCCACTGAGCCACACCAGCCAGGGCAAGAAAATTCTTTAGAATTACTTGAATAGTTTATCTTTGAGGTCCCTTACATTTTTTAATCCACAAGTTAACTCTTTAAGGGATAAATAAGTCACAGACCATAATTTCTGAATTGATGTTCTCAATTACTTAATATCACTGTCCACATGCCATTACTGAGCATCTATTACGTTCCACACACTATGCAAGACAGTTTTCATATCCATTACTGTGTTTAATTATCCAAACAATCCTGTAAGGTATTATAATTATTACCACTTTACAGACAAGAAATATCTGTACAGATGAGGCTTGCAGGAGTTTAGGTGACTTGTGGTGACTTGTGGCCAAAGTCACGCAGTTAACGGGAGACTGAGAACTAGCTAGTTTGTTTCAGTGTATCCCAGCCACCCGGCCACACACCCCGCCTTTGCCGCCCCTGGCACTTGTGCACCTGGGTGTGGCTGAAAAGACCAAGGCAAGGAGAAGTGCACACAAAATTCTTCCACATCTCTATTCTCAACCCAAGTAGTGGGAAACTTCCATTATGACTCCCTAGTTTAATTCCATCTGGCTCATGAAAATATCCTCCATTCAAGCCTTTAAGTCATGAAACAACTTCTCCTCAGAGTGGGCTACAATGGCTGTCCCATTCAGAACCAAATCTTCAAATTTTAGGAGTACATAAAGATCTATGAACAATGGTTTATGAGCTCCTAAATCATTAAATAGCAATAGAAAGAGGTATTATTAAAACCCTGACTCTTTCAATTCAAGTACGCAATGGTCTGTGACAAAAGGTTTTATTAGCTAGACCCTCGCACACGGGATTTCCCTCTCTCTCCCTCTGCCCGGTTGTGGCTCCCGTGCTCAGTCCCCTCCGCACCAGACCACAGTGGGAAAAGGTACGTTTGAATTTGAAATTCATTTAGTTCATTGAAGTTCCACATTATCTGTTAATTTTAAAATCAGGCAATGTTTTTTTTTCCTCTCTCTCAAAGAAACATTTATAGTACTACTTGATTTTTTTTTGTAACTCTGTTTTTAAAAAATTCTCCATCTCATGGTTTACATCATTTTTAAGTTCTAATTTGAAAGGACACTAGATTGAGAAGCAATAATGATTGCTGAATAAGTGAAAAAAGACCAGAGTCCAGTACCTCATCTGCTGCTTCCAGTCCTCACCGTCTCTAACACACCACTGACTGCAAGACTCCACCACGGGAAAATGCTGCCCAGATCACAGGTTTGATCCCCAGCTGGGGCACATACAGGAGGCAACCAAATGATGTCTCTCTCTGCTTCTGTTTCTCTCTCTTTTTTTTTTCCTCTCCCTCTTCAATAAATACATCCTCGGGTGAGGATTAAAAATAAAAAAACATGCCGCCAATTAAATTGATAGAATGCCCTAGCACTAACAATTTTTATGTATGCTCATTAAAAGATCTCTTTTAAACTCAGATTTTTAGCTTGTATTACTCTTGTGCCTAATTTTAAAAAGAGAAACAAAATAAATCAGTGCGTAAACGGGTCACATTGGAGCTGAACACTTCTGAATCAAAATCTGAGTCACCGGCACCCATGTTTTCCACACAATATCATGCTTTGGGCCACCAAATGCCCAGGTGACCCGAGATTTGTATTCTGATGATTATCTTTGGGATTTTCCTCCAAGCTTGCTGACACCTATTCCGTAAGTTCTATGCGTGAAGAGACAAGGGCAACCGTACCGTGGCCGAAAGCAACTGTAAGAAGTTTCTGGATTTCAGAAGTATAAGAATGTAAAAACTGTGCTTCTCTTAGAATTAATGAAACAATAACTTCCTTTGTTACCTTGAATAAGACAACACCCTTCTCGGCCTTAAATATCCACTAACAATAGTAGTTACCAATGCTGAATACCTACCACACTGGGCATTTCACATATCTCATTTAACTCTTGAGAAAAGCAAAACTGTAGGTATGAACTTTGTTTTATATACATGAACTATGAAACTCAGAGAACTTCAGTAACTTGTCAAAAATTACCCAGCTAATAAATGGCAGAGCTGAGTTTCAATCTCTGGTCTACTTTCAAAGTCCTTATTTTTCCCACCGCTTTAGCGGTTCTCAAAATTTAGTACACGTAAAAATCACCACAGGTGATTCTTCCACAGAGCAGAAAAAATACTGCAAATACTGCATATATTTGCAAATCATAAAGCTGATTATATGTGGTATAATATGTATGTATTTACATATATATCTTACAACTCAATAAGAACAAATAATTCAATTAAAAAATGGGCAAAGGATGTGAATAGACATTTCTTCTAAGAAGATCTACAAATGGCCAACAAGTACATGAAAAACAGCACCCTAAGCTCTGAGAGAAATATTAATCAAAACCATAATATGATACCATGTCACACACACTAGAATAACTATAATCAAAAGACATGCAATAAGCATTGGCAAAGATGCGGAGAAACTGAACTTAAAACATTATTGCTAACGGGAATATAAAATGGTACAGCCACTTTGGAAAACAGTTTGAAAGTTCTTCACAAGGTTAAACATAGTTACCACATGACCCAGCAATCTCACTACTAGGTATACACCCAAGATAAATAAAAACAGGCCACAAAAAAGTATGTACATGACCATTCAAAACAGCATTATTAATGACAGCCAAATAGTCCATCAATTAATTAACAGATTAATAAACTGTGGTATAGACCTACAATGAAATTTTATTTAGCAATAGAAATGAATGAAGTACTGAAGTTATAACATGGATGAACCTTGAAAACAATATCCTAAGTACAAGCCAGTCACAAAAGACCACATACTGTGGAATCTATATAGATTCCATTTCTGTAGAGAGAGAAAGTAGTTGCTTAAGTCTGGAGAAGGTGATAAGAAGTGACAGCTATTATGTACTAAGTTTCTTTTAGGTGGGACAAAAATGTTCTGATGTTAAAGCGTGGTGATGGTTGTACAAACCCATGAATATATTATTAAAAAACTTTAAATGGGTTAATTGTATGGTATGTGAATTTATCTCAATAAACCTATTTTTTAAAATTCCTCTACACCAGCCTGGCTGGTGTGGCTCAGTAGACTGAGTTTGGTGTGCTGCCCTGTGAACCAAAGGGATGCCAGTTCAGTTCCCGGTCAGGGCACATGCCTGGGTTGTGGGCTGGGTCCCCAGTTGGGGGTGTGCGAAACACACATCGATGCTTCTCTCCCTCTCTCCCTTCCCCTCTCTCTGAGAATAAATAAATAAATCTTTTTTAAAAATTCCTCTCTACCAGACTACCTCTAAGGTTCCTTTCTAGACATGAAAGTCTCAGAGCATCTATAAACAGACTTCAGAGCCAATTTCCAGTTGACTCCCGTGAATCTACAGTTTAGAGAAAGCATCATATAGAACAGTAATTCCTCACTTGAGGTCTCCAGACCTCCAGGTGTCAACGAAGGAAGGACAGGTGCTTCTTGAGTCAGTTTCAGCTTCAGCTTTTCAGAAGATCCGAGAGAAACCACACACTCGGCCCTCACTGAGGTAAAGTTTTAAGTGCCTTTGCCTTTGGCTGGTTTCATGTTAGCAGTTTTAAAATACTGATTCAAAGCTGATTGACAGCTTAATGTATGAGAAGTTAAAAAAGACATAAAAGCTATTAGCTAAAACATACTTTTTGATAAGCAAAAATGTTTCAAAAAATGGGGTCCATGACAAGTTCCTTGGTTAAAAGGTTGGGAAATACAGATAATTACACTTGCCTACAAATTCCGGGGAATATCTCAGGGTCTTCCTTAGTACGCTTCACTTCATCTCACTGTGCCTCAGTTTCTATTTTCATCTATAAAAATCAACAAATGTGATAGTATCCACCTAACTCTAAAACACCATGATTTTTCCATACTATATAATTATACCCTAAAAATGTCTGCTAAAAAGATAGTTCTTCACAAGGTGGGTGCTGGCAAAGAACTTTCTTTCCTGACTACTTAGCACATCATAGTAATAAACAATACTAAATACATAGTACTAATAAACAATAATAGGCTATGGATTTAGAAACTTACTTATGAGTGGCCTTAGAAAGCAAAGAGGGGAAAAATAATAAATTAAAAAGAGCAAAGTGTGCTTGCCTACTGCTGACAGCAAAAGTCAACAGGAAACACTAGAATGCAGTCTCGCCAAAGCATGGAATGTCCCTGATTAACAACCAATGAGTTATCTCTCTTCCCACTACTTTACTCCCAACACACCAGCTTCCAAGTGCATCCCTGAAACGAGTGAACTGGAAGGGAAGAGAGCAAAGGAAAAAAACTGCATCGTAATTGGTTTCCTCCCTTCGAAATTCCAGAAGATGACCAGAGGGGAAAGGGGAAGGAACTACCAAGCATAAAATTTTCCTATTTACAGTTTAACACGCTGTGGCCTCTTTAAAAACTTGTTTTAAAGTCATAAAAACTTTTCTACTACTAATTTCTTTATATTAAGAATAAAAAAGCTATTTGCACCTTTTTGAGTGAATTCATGCTAACTTAAACTGGGTATAACACTGTTGGGGGGGGGCAGGGTTAGAAGGAGCGCCATCCATGGGGTTTGAGGGAGAAGGTGGCAGAAGCCTCAAAGAAGGAAAAGCAGGTAAGATCCTTTACAACATAATACATCTAAAAACCCCAGTTCAGAGATTTCTAATGAATTTTTAAAAGGTCATTCCACTAGCTAGAACAGACTGGAAAAGCCAAGCCATCTCCCTCCTCAAGCAACTAATATCATGAATACCAAGAGTAGGCAATTTTCAATTTCCAATTCAGTCATCATTGAAAAAAAAAGAAGGCAAATCAGAAACCTAAACTCATTTTAGTAAGTGGTATAGTGTTCTGCTCACAACTATATACGAGTGAAGGAATTCATTCTGTTAATTTAATACAGAAAAAAACTGCATTGACTCCTTCAGAAGCATAAAGAATCCATTAATCCTCGGAGCATCAACGATCTCTGTATCTACACATTATGCATGAGTACACATATACTCTACATCTAATAGCACAGTCCATTTTAAAGTACCCACGTGAATCAAAGCATAACACAAGCTCAACAGACACTGCGATAGCCCCTACAAATAAGGCTTAAAAGTATCTCACCTAAAAAACAAACATGGTGCAGTTAAATATAACAATTTAACAATTCTGCCAGCCTAAATAAAGGGTAAAAAGATACAAAAACAAGTAACTTTGACCCTGACTTCAAGGAATTCACGTGAGGAGGAAAGTCAGAAATGCATGCAAAATCAAAATTCTCTGAGATTACAGAGAACAACAAACTCACTCACCTAACGGTAACCAGAATTTGTCAGGTGAAAAAGTGGAAGAGTCTCAAGGGGCAACGAGAACAGCACAACAAAGGCATGAATGCAGAGAACACTATTAGACAGCCAGAAGTCCTGAGGGGCCAGGGCAGGGGGATTAAGGAAGAAGGATGCATGGCATGAAATGGCAGTAATTAAGTCAGGAAAGGAAGCTTCCAGCTGGGTTGCAGAGGTGTTTGGTCTTTATCCAGAAAGTCAGAGAGAACCTGATATAAGCAATGTTTTTCGAAAGCTAACTGGTGACAATGCAGAAGACAGGCTTAAAAGCGGGGGTGGGAGGTTGGAAGATACGAGAACACGGAGAACATGTCGGCAACATTTGGGGTATAACTGCAATAAGGCAAGTAAAATGTGATGGGGTCAGCAATGACACCAACAACTAGAACCAGCAGCAGGAGCAACGACCTACATGAATTTAACAGTGATTGTGTGTCCATACATTTGACCATAAGGTCCCTTACCAGGGCAGAGGCAACGAAAGAAAAAAATGAAAGAATGCAAGCAAGAAGTCTTTATTAAGATAATCAACAGAACTTAATAATCATTCACCATATAAAACCCAAAGAATATCTTCATTTACACACTAATTTTACCTTCCTAAACTGCTTCTGAAAACCTTTTAGTTTCTTCATCTTGAGATTTCTACTAAAACAGAAGTTAAAAACTTAGTTCACTTACTAGATATTAAAAACTTTAAATTTCAACCATATTAAGAGTTTCAGTTATCCTACAGGGATTATTTAAGACTAAAAATTTCCCTGTGACCACAAGAAAAAGAAAAGAAACAAATACAGGATTAAAAAAAAGAAAAAGAAAAAACAATAATCTTGGTACAACCAGAACTGGATGAGACTAAATTTATATGCCTTAGTTAGAAACCCTGAGCTCTGGCTGGTGTGGCTCAGTGCATTCAGCACTGACCTGTGAACCAAAAGGTTGCCAGTTCAATTCCCAGTCAGGCCATATGCCTGGGTTTCAGGCCAGGTCCTCAGGTACGGGGCATGCAAGAGGCAATCAATCCATGTTTCTCTCCCTCTCTTCCTCCCTTCCTTCCCCTCTCTCTAAAAAATAAACAAATAAAATCTCAAAAGGGGAAAAAAGAAAGAAACCCTTTAAATACAGGTATATAGTAGAAATACTCATAAATAAATTAAATATTGGGGGAGAGGAACTCTAAATTAAAATCCTTGGGCTACGAACAATTCAGCTATCCAAATACATATAAATTTATTATAGCAACATATAGTTAATATCTTTCATAATGCCAGCATGAAGTTGTACACCACTGGAAAAAAAGGAAACTGAGAGGTTTACAGACCCAATTCCAATTTGATAAACATATTACTAAAGAAAATAAGAATTTCAGCCACTCGGCTTCAACATGCAAATCATCTTCTATTCTTTACCAAAGTATGTTTGTGAAGCTGTCAGTGTGTAGTATAGGACTGTGAAATAAAATAGTCATGTTTCTTTCAACAAAATGAGTTATGCTTCCCTCTATAAAGAAATAAAAACATTGATTTTCACAATGCTGGCACAATGTTGCATCTATCAAATTCAAAGTTACCTTGATTATAAATACAGGTAACTTTAATGATAAAATAGGACAAACACATTCCCTACTAAATTTAGTGTTCAAAGACAAAGTAGTATTTGTTATGTTCTAACAAATATCACTGGTATCTAATCATCTGAGGCTGACCGGCTCACCCCCAGACATTAACCATTAACCAGAGGTGTTGGCTTAAAAATCCACGTGAAATCGTTAAGGTCAATAAATGTTACAATTCAGTAGAAAGATGATTTAAATAAGAATTTCTGCTTCAATTATTATATTGTGACAGATAAACTTTTAAGACCCTTGTTTCTTCATAATAGCAAACATATGTAAGAGGTTCCCCTGTTAAAAGAAACAAGTTTGTATTGTGTTAGTTCCAGTTATAACTCCTAACTAAGTCAAAGCTCTGACAGCCTTCAAGCAGGAAATCCAAAAGGAAATTCCATCATCAGTTCCTGGGGCTTGGGAACTAAAAGGTTCTTTGAAACAGAGATACAGAAGTTCTCAAACAATTCACTGTAACCTTACCTCATATCTTCAAGCAAATCACATTCTGCTTGGTGTTTGGCTTGAAGTTTTGTCATCTGCTCAACTTGAATGTTTTTCAGTTCTTGTGTAACTTTCACCTAAAACATACCATATATTTATGAATGCCTTAATGCAACTTTAACAAAAACAAAAAAAAAACCCACTACTTTAATGAAAATACTAAATACTTATCAGAATATGTACCTCTTGCTCACCTCCCTGTCCAGAAAATATTAGCCACCTAATTTTGTTTGTTGAAGATACTGTATTTAATGGGGAAAAAAAACAAATAACCTGAAACAGAGGCTAAATATAAATCCACATAGAGATTACAGAGGTGTAAAATCGCAAATCATTCCATTTCATGCACAAGCTCAGTACTATCTAGGTCTCCTTAAAGTTTTGAAGGAGTCTGTCTTCTATTTTTCCCAAAAAGGATTCGAAGACATTAACCACTGGGAGAGGTGAACAGAGTGCAGCCGGGAGAAGGGCACATAAGAATGCCTAATCTCTAATAACCGAAATATACACAATAATGAAATTATATGCTTAATTGACTACATAAATGATTCCATAATGGCTGCGAGAAAGCACACCATCTCAGGATGATGCCCTCTACTCGCTGACAGCACATCAAATCACAAATCTTTCTCATATAGGAGAAAGCAAAAGTGACCTTCTAGCATATGCAGCGCTTTTAAGCCACCCTAGCAAGCCGGTTCCCGTGACGGCTCCACTTCAAACAGCGAGAACAGCAAATGCAAGCTGGCCAGTGCCTCGCCCGCCAGGCCAGCACCCCAGGGTTCCAGGTCCAGTGGGCCTGGAATCCCCTCCGCTGCAGCGTGGCTACCCGGAGGGGTGGGGATACGTGTGTGAAAGAAAAAAGACTCATAACTGGAGAAACCCAGATTAAAAAAGAAAAGGAAGCAGACACGAGTGAGGCTTTCAGCAAATGTTTGCCCACGAGGGGAGGACAGAAACAGCCTCCTCCACTCAGAGCCCAGAGGAGACACTCAGTAACCATCTGCAGGATTAAAAAGACAAGGACACAGCCCCAGCCCCTGGGAAAGCTGGAAAAGAGGGCAGTGAAGCAGTTCTCGAAGAGGCGCAGCGGGTAAGCTGCTGACAAGCCCGGAGCACCGGTCACTCCCACCCCAAGCCCAGATCGCGATGCACACGCCACACACTGCCGGGTTCTCGCTCTCCCTGGGGCAGTACCACCACCTCCTAGCCCTCTACTCGGAGGAACTGGACAAGAAGGGGGTGAAAAAGGTAATACTTAATTGCTTGTTTTCCCCTAGGATGGGGCGGGGAGGGGGTGACTATTCCAACTTCTTTTTGGCCCGCCCCGTGGGAAAAGCAGGCCAAATCTTAAGGCTAAGCTGGAAACAAATTCCCTGCAAATGTGCAAGCGGGCGAGGGTGGCAACAAGCGGCTGGAGGGCTCAAACCTGGTGCAGACTAAACAATCACACAAGCACAAGGCTCCGCAAAGCTGCAGGGGCTCCCCCGCCTCCCCTCGATGCAGCCCCGAGAATGCACTTTGCAGCTAGCAGCACTGCCATGCGCGCGCGCGCACACATGAGCACCCGAAACTCTTGTGAAATGTCGATGGTCTCCCGCGCGGTTGCGGGGACGAACCCTGGCCGCCCCTCCGTCGGAAAGGCACCTCACCCGCCTGGAACCCGCAGCAACTCGGTGACAAGCCAGAGGCTACAGCGGTCACGGCCCATTGCAGAAAGGGGGAGGGGGCGCAGCGGTCGCCCCAGCCGCGTTCCTTGGACGCATCCCCCCCAAAGCCCCGAAGCTTCCCTCTGTACTCTCACCTTCCTCGGTGGCGGCTGCATGATGCTGAAGGGACATCAATCCTCCCCCGACGGCGGCGTTAGGTAGGACAAGAGAAAGGAGAAGGGCCGAGAGGAGGGACTGGCCCAGCAAGAGTGTGTGTGTGTGTGTGTGTGTGTGTGTGTGTGTGTGAGAGAGAGAGAGAGAGAGAGAGAGAGAGAGAGAGAGAGAGAAAGAGAAAGGAGAGCTAGAGAACGAGGACCTGCCCAGAAGTGAGCGAGGCCAGCGGGCTGCAGGGGAACCCGGGTCGCGGCGAGAGTGAAGAGGAGGAGGAGCGCGGAGAAGGCCTGGGGCTCTAGCGGCCCGGGAGGTGTGTGAGCGAAGGAGGCGGAGACCACGAGGGGGCGGGGGCCCAGGAGCTGAGGCGCAGGGTCTCCCAGCTCGCCGAACAGCTCTCGAGGAGCAGCCGCGTCGCCCGGCTGCCCGCCCTCCGCCCCTACTCCGGCAGCCCGGCCCTCGCTGGGCCCGATGCCCCCGCCCAGCGCGGGGAGGTGGAAGGCGGCGCCGCGCTCTGGGCTTGGGCTCCTCCACTCAGGCCGCGGGAATTTCCGGCCCCACCGCGCGACGCAGCGCCCCACTCCGGCGGCAGAGGGGACAGCTCAGGCTAGAGCTTGGTTCCCGGGGCCGGGCCAGGCTGCCAGGAGGGAGCGTGGACGCAGCTCGGGGCTCCGTATCGTGGCACAGACAGGGGAAACTAACGGATCGGTGGGCGAATAGGAGGGACAGAAACGCTAACATCGCACGAAAATTCCCCCATCCTATCCCACAGTGGCACGTTCCAAACGCCTCCAGTCCACCCTCCCCCATACTGGGAGCCGGCCGGGGGCTTCCCGCGCGCTTTCCCGCCTGCCCGTCGCAGCGCGCGTCTCCGAACGGGGGCGCGCTCGTGGGCGGGAGAGGGCTCTGCGCCGACGCAAGCGCATGAGATTCCGCTGCCTCCTGGCTTTTGCAGCTGCAGTGTTTGTCTGGAATGGGGTGACGTGGACGCCTGCAGTGAAGTTTTTACAATGAGAAGGGGGCAATATTCCTGTGGCAGTAGGAGAGTTCAGTGTTTTGCCGCTTCTCGGTCCTCCAACACCCCTCTCTTCAGAGCCGATGGCCCCGGTAGGTAGGCACGAAGGAAGCGAGCATGAACAAGTCCTTCCGCAGCCGGCCGCAGGTGCCTGTTCCTGGGTGGGGAGTCTAGTTGCCATGTAAAAAGAAAAACGGCTCTGTGCTACAGGGCATTCAAGTCAGAGAGCGTGGACTCTGTGCGGGAAGGGAACAGTGAGGTTGAGGTCAGGGTCCCTATTTCACAGATGGGGAGATTATGGCCCATAGAGAACTGAAGACTTTCTGAAGGTCAAACAGTAGGACTAGAATCTCTGGGTCGCGAAGGGTTCTTTGGCTTATAATGAAACACATGCAGATGATAACCATGAGGAAAAGTAGAGGAGGCTGCAGGGACAAAGAAAACCCTTGTCTGGGAGTCAAGACCTCAGGTGCTAGACTATCTGCCTGCCTCTAACTGGCTAGGTGAGGTCAGGCTTCCTCATCTGTCAATTAGGATGCTCATGCAGGCACTCTGCTCCCCTCCCTCCGCTTCCTACGCCTGAACACACGCAACCTTCCTGCTCTGTCCAGACCATCTGAGGGTAGGGAGTATCAGCTTTCCTTGCGGTACTTAGAAGAATGAAAATACCGCTTCTGCAGCCACAGTCTGTGTGGAGGGAGAACTGGATTGCCCCTTAGTTTTATCAGAAGTTGGCATCCCAGACACCTCTTCTCAGAATTGTGTAGTCAGGCAAAACAGGAAAGTGAGTGAGTCCTGGCGAGACCCAAGTAATTTGCTGAAATTTACAGGGCCAAGAATTGTGAAGATGGAATCTGAGCCTCGGTTGTTTTCATTGAGTTAGCCTAGATTCTTGTGCCGGAAGGTAATACAATCAGTTATGCTTGAGTCAGATTTAATCTAGAGCTGTGTACAGACTAGGAGTCCAGGCTTGACATTTCTAGCTTTCTTGAAGGCATTTAAAAATCAGCACTTACCAGAGTCCTCAGTTACTATCAGGGAAGGCCTGGGGCAAGGGAAGGGAATAAATATGTGGGTGGAAACCAGCTTCCTGCAGCTGTGGGTCAACAGCTAGAGCCCAGGGCCAGAACGAAAGTAGCCAGGCTAGGGTCCAGTCTCAGCTCCACTACTAATTCATTGTGAGACCTTGAGCTAGTCAGTTCCCCTCTTCTAGCCTTTATTTTCTCATTCATAAAATAGGGATATAATACCAGCCTTGCCGGCTTGTTGATTAAATAGAATTTCTCCTACCATAGAACCTGGCACATAGTGCTCAGCAAGTGCTCACTGATTCATCATTCATTCAAAAATGTTTGCTAAGGTCCTACTTTGTGCCAAACCTTGTACTAGACCCTGGGGATGCAGGAGTAAGCAAGACAGTATCAGCCTAGGCCTTCAGCCAAGGCTGAGTTCCAGACCAACCATTTCATGAATGACACTGAGCTAATTGGAGGGGGCTGGGGGGAGGAGGGACATTAACAGTGTTTGCCCAGTTATAGTGTCCCACACATAGAAGGTGCTTGGCAAGGATTGGCTGAATCCTAGTCCAGGGTGTATCTGGTCTTGCCCAGAGACTATCCTCCCTTCACCCCCCTCCTCTGGGAACAAGCACTGGGGGCATAAATGTGCTGAGTGTTGGGAGACTTGGGATCCAGCCTCTACCACTGACCTGCTGGGCCTTCTCTGGGACTTGGTCCCAACTGCAGAATAAGGTAAATGAATAAGCCTGGCACTTAGTAAGCTCTTCACAGATTAAGTCAAATCCTGGGGCTTCACTTTATGAATTTAGGAGAGCCACCCAATTTGCCATTATTCTGAAACCAGGACTGGCATTGACTTCCTGGAATGATTTCCTTTGAAGATGTTATAAAAAGGTAAGGGACAAGGCCAGATGGACTTACCTACTAACTGTTTTTTCAAAACTAAGAGTTAAAAATATATATATGTTTGATATTTACCAAGTGCCTTTTCCAAACCCCAAACTTGCATGTTACTTTTTCAAGCTAATCTTCACTATAATCCTATAAATAGTATTATTTCTTCGCCTTATGCATGGGGATCTGCAGACCGTGAAAATAAGTGACTTTCCCTGAATTGATGGATTTAGGACCAGAACTCAGTTCTCCCGTTTGCCTCTTTGGGAAATGTTCAAAGGAATCAGGAGAGTTCACCCAGGAAAAAGCAGACTTGGGAGGACAAAATCTGTATGTTCTAAACTCACAGGGATGAAGAAAGGGGGTTCTGTGATTTGTGCAGGCCTGATTCAAAGTTTATCCCCTGGAACCAGGCTAGCCACTTCCAGAGCCTTGCTCCTGCAACCGGGCAAGCACCGTGTTACCAGTGAGTTCTCTTAAAATTCTCTGGGGTAGATGTCACAGAACAGCAATGCACTGCGGTCCCAGAGACAGAACTGGGACAGCTCTCAGCTGCATCTAGAGAAGGAGGTTTTCCAGGCAGAGCTGCCCCTAGAGGGGATGAGCTCCCCGATCATTTGGGCAGGTGCTGCCTCCCTTCCTTAAGGAGGCCACAGATGAGATTCTCACCCTGGGAAGAAATTAATAACAGCTACTTCCATTTATGTTGCCTCTTCCACGTTCTGGGCATTGAACTAGGCATGTTATTTACATTGTTTCTAACCCTGACAGCAACCCCTCATAATATATATAGGACCCCATTTCACAGATTTCACAGACTGAGGCTCAAAAATGAAGTGACCTGCCCAAGGCTACATAATGGACGGAAGAGCCAGGGCTGGCCCTGGTTCCCTCTGGCTCTGAAGCTGTGCTCTCCCTCCAGTGTGTGCACTGCTGTGCAGTCTCCCAGAAGGAATATGGTTGTAAGTTTAGTCATAGACAGGATTGAAAGTTGGCCTGGAGCAGGTCTATAAGTGGGCATTGGAAGAGAAGCTACTCTAGTATTTCCCGGGGCTCCCACAAAAAACCAGTGTGCAGCAGCCCCTGCACATGGCGAGCGCATGAACAGCAGGCAACCCCAGTCCAGAGTGGGCACCCATGACAGGCACTTCATCCAAAACTCCTTCCAGAGAAGGTGGCCATCATCCCATCTGCCCATATTGCACCAAAGCACCCACCCTACCCTTCCTGCAGCTGGGGTCATAGCCTACTTCCTTTCCTGCTCTGTCACTATCCCCTGTTCACATGACACAGAAGCCAGCTAGTCCCTACCTGTGCCCCATGGAGCCAGCTGGGGATGCTGCTGCCGACAGTGCCGTCTGTGGACCCCATTCCCACTCACCTCCCTGCTACCGTAGTCACCTTTAGCCCTCCGCTTGCATCCCACACGCGCACATTATGGCCTTTGCTGCTGCCTGAGCTCATCCCCTCAACATGGTCAGTGTGGTGTGGGAGTGTGCCTGTCTCCTCCACTATTCAGCTCTCCAACAGAGAATCACAGCCCACTGGAATGAGGCTTCAAAATCAGAAGAGGGCAGGGCTCTTCCTAGCACAGAAAGTGAGTCTGTAGCAGAACTAGACCTTGGATTCCATCCAACATCACTCAACAAGCCCCTTATTCTGGGCTCAGTCATAAGCTGGAGCTCCCAATCTCAACACATGGACCAAAGGTCACAGCAGTGAGTCAAGGGCATGCAGGGCCAGGAGAATCATTGGAACCTCACTTCCACCAGGTCGGTAGCAGGAGTCTAGGCCAGAGGTAAGTCCTTGAGAGGGAGGCACTGGGGCAGGGAATTATCTGGTCAGCTGGCACCCCTGTTGGGGAGTGTTACAACTTGGGGTGGGGATGAAAGAACAGCCAGTCCCAGGAGGTGGCAGTCACATGGTTTTGACATGAGAAGGCAGGAACCAAGGTCGTAGTCCTATCTTTGCCAGGCACTTGCTGAGTGTGACCTTTGGCACATCACAAATTCTGTCCTTCCTCCTGGGCAAGAGAGGGGTGTGTGCAGGATCAATGATATAACAGGTACATGACCTATAAAGTGCGAAGGAGCTATGTGAGCAAGTGACAGCCCGTGTATCAAACAAGGCTGAGTGCCTGGCCGCCTGCGTGGGAGGCTGACGAGGGCCTTCCCACCAGGAGCCGCACTGTGATTACAGCGCTGTGAAACCAGGACTGATGAGTGAAATAGTCGGGTTTGGGTGGAAGGGAGATATCACGGGGACTGGGGGTCAGACCACACTCGGTCGGATGTCCTGTTCCTCCCCTGCCTAGCTTTGAGTTCTTGACTGAGTCCTGAAACCTCTTTTCAACTGAGTCCCCTCATCTGTAAAAGGAGAATAATGATTTTTTTGTTTGCAGGGTTGTGGTGGGAATTAGATGGGAAAGTTTATATTAAATGCCTGCAACTGTGCTGGCCCACACATGCGAGTTTCCTTTGTGCGTGCATATGCTTTTCTTCAGTTTCTCTTCATTTGTTCTGGTTTTGTTTGTTAAATTTTAAAAAAAAATAAAACACAAAGAGAGGAATTCCCATGGGAGAAGGTTGAGCCCAACTACAGCCCTGGGGTTTGTCCCTGACTCACTGTGAGGCCCCGGGAAGTCCCAGCCCTCCATCAGCCTTTGGTTTCTCATCTGAAACTCCAGGGAGTTTCTCCAAAGCCCAGCCTGGAAGGTGGGGAGGGGGAATACCATGCTGTGAGCCCTTCCATGGAGAGGACCCTCCAGGCTGAGCTGAGGGATAGGGGCCAGCCAGGGACCAGGGGAGAGAGATGGAGTGGTGGGGGAGGGGCTGCAGGCCAGGGAGGTGGCAGCTCTGTAACCATTATGCTCAGGCCTGTGAAGGGAGCAGGCCAGCTCAGCTTAGGGAGCCTGCTGCCTATTTTCCCACAGCCTGCCCAGTTAATGCCAAAACAAAACACACTTGCCTGCTCCCTGCCACGGAAGGGCAGTGGGCCAAACTGAGCGTCCCGAAGGGCTGGCAGATGCCCTGGCATCCTGCCTCTTCCCGGGCACCCACCCTTCCCCGTCTGCAGCACATCCACACACTCATGTCCTGTAGCTTGGGCAAGCTAAGCCCCACCCGCAGCCAAAGCTGGCCCAGAGCATGTGGGGAGGAGCTCCCCTGGGACCTGCACTCCCCTCCTCATTTTCAGCCCTCCTAAACCTCCAGCACCAAAACTTGCTTGTCTTCTCCTCGATGCCAAGATGTGGTCTGATTCTCACTATGCTGCTGTGGGCAGAGCACATGGCATCCGGAACGCTGGGCACTCCTATCAGTCACCACGGGAGGGAATTCCCTGGCTTGGGGAAGCTCTTCCAGCAGAAGGGAGCAGGTGGTGAATCTCCCTGAAGAGACAGACGCCGCCAACACTGTAGGCAGAGCCAGTCCTGGGGTAAAAAGCAGCAAATCCACCACCCCCGCCTTCTCTCTGTTGCTTGTCTACATTGGGCACAGTAATGGTAATAGCTCATACTTTATAAGATAATAGTTACTATGTGTCAGCACTTCACATAAATAATTAACCTAGTTCTTACAACAGCTTTGCTGTAGGTATTATTAGCCCCATTTTACCCTAGGGTTACGTGGCCAGTAAGTAGCAAACTGAGATTTGTACCCAATTAATCAGGCTCCAGTATTTGTGCTGCTGACTGCTAGGCTAATCTGCCACCAAAGATGGCATCCTCCATAAAACCCAGGTCCCAACTTGGGATATGGCAAGATGCTTGCCCTAGCACTGTAGAATCCAAACATTTTTTTTCAGACCTGCCTGAGCTGAGAGGACCACCTACAGATGCTTGTTTAAAATACAGGGCTCTCAGCCCTCCTCTGAGGACTCAGGGAGTTTGGTGTGGAAAGAGAGGAAGTACCTGCCATGTAGAAACTGTCCCCTAAATATTAAGTGAATGAATACTCTTGCTCCCACTGAGCCTCCACACAACTCCAAAATGGGGTTACAGCTCCCTGCCCTGCGCCCTTTCCGAGTGTGGCTGTGTATTGAGCTGGTGCATGTCTCCACCAGCGTTGCTTGGGTATGAGGAGCCGTTTATCAGTGCACCAGGCTGGCTTCTAATAATAACTGCAATAATAATAGCTAACATTTCTTGCATGCTTATGGATGACCAGGCACAGCTCTGAGGGCTTTCATTGTGTTAACCAGTTGATTCTCACAACACCCAGTTACCCTGACTTTAAGGATGTGGAAACTGAGGCTCAGAGCGGTTTAGTAACTTACTCATGATCCTATAGTTAGTAAGAAGCAGGATTTGAACCCTGGTGGTTCTATTCTAGTGTCCAGAGGTTAGCCACTGTAGAATAATTTCTGGATGCACCCAGCCCCTCCTCTTGGGAACTGGGCTGCCACGTTTTAATCGAGCACATGGATACTGCAGCGCTGGGAGTGGGCCTTGGTCTATGGGATTCAGACACTCCCAGGAGAGGGAGAGAGAGAGCAGGAACCGCGGGCTGGGCGGGTCTGGGCCGTGTGTGGGAACAGTCTGAGCGGTGAACCCCGGAAAATGAGCCTACAGAGGCAGCCCATGCCTTGGGTGTCCCGCTTGGGTATTTGATCTAAAATGTGAAAGCGATCCTCCTTTATGGTGTTGACCGTGCTCTGTAATAGACGTGCGTATTGCCTGTTTCACCCACCCTGTCAGTGCTCCTCGTCCCCATAGAGCTCTGGGAGAATATCTTGTTTGTCACTGTGTCCCTAGCACCTGGGATGAGGCATGCTGGCTGGATGGATTTGAAAACCTGGAGACCCAGAGGTTTACCAGCTGTGGCAGCCGGGTCCCAGAACAGAAGACCCAATACAGCACGGCAAGGGAGGGCATGCCTAAGGGCCGCACTGGCCTGTGTCCGTTCATATTCAGCCCTCTGTCCTCACACCCTATGCTGGGCCTTTGACCTCACGGCTGCTCCTCCCAGGGGGAAGCTTGTGAATTCACAGACCATATAGGGGATGACGGACAGGTCTGAAGGACAAGGACCTTGAACTGGGTCATGCTAACTCCAGTGCCTTTCCTTACCGCACACTGGGCACTCAGCTTAGGGCCTTGGTGAAGAGCGTGGGTCAAGTTCGAAAGGGAGACTGACCGGTTTGAATCTTGGCTCTGCGGCTTTCTAGTTCTGTGGCCATAAATGCACAGTCTAGATGCTGAATACCTCCCAATGTCACCCCACATTGCCCTGTGACCCTGGGCCCAGCTCTCTCTCTGGGCCTCAGTTACTGAGTATATGGGATGGTTACCCCTGAGGCCCACGTGGCTCTGTCATTCTCTAGTTCTGTAACTGTCAAGACTAGACAATGCTTTCTAGATGGTAGCAAAAAAATATGTAAAGGTAAAACCCAGTCTTTTCTCTCTAGGGCAGCCAGGAAAACCTTCTCCAACCCAGCACTGATCACAAAGAAATGAATCGGTCAAGGCCATAGGCATCATCCAGAGTCCATCTGGGTGACAGTTTTCCAGGCATATCTGGAGACGGTTTGTTGATCTGCACCCCTTCCCTGACTCTCGGCCCTGCACCCTGCCCTAGGAGGCTGGCCCCGATGGGCTGCATCAACACGTCCCCTTGCCAGCTGCTCTCCACTCGGGTTTGGACAATGAGAAACCACAGGAGACTGTGGCGGGGAGAAGAGGTTGGGCTGTTTCCCTTCTGCTCCCTCTCTACTTGGTGCCTTCCCCGATCCCTCCTGATCCCACTCCTGCCAGGCAGCCCTACCTCTCCCTGGGCTCCAGAAACATGAATACTGCCCCTCCTTCAGCCCCAGCCTCTGGGTGCTGGGTGGGTGCCTCACCATGCTTTTGTTGTTCCCTGAACCTACGCACCACTCGGAACAGCAGTCCCATCCTGAAGTCTCCTCACTTGAACTGTTTGGGAGGAATGGCTTCCTTCCAGCCTCCTGACTCACATAGGGCCCTCAACCTGGATCTCGCCTACTCGGCTCAGTCAGGTCAATACTTTCCCCAGAACAAAGAACCACCCAGCCTGGTCTGTGAACATCCTTCCCATGCCCCTGCTCTTGGGCAGTGATGCACAATGTGGCTTCTTTGGGGACCCCCAGGCCTGACCATGACTTGCTGTCACTCCTAAAGAATCTCATGGGTGGAGTCAGATGAGAAAAGGGCACCTACAGCAAGGTAACAGTGACTAGTGTGGTGAACCAAGACCACAGAACAAGACGTGCCTCGAGGCAGAGCACGGGCATGGGTACTCAGGCAGGGCAGGGGCGGGGCCAGGGAAAGCCAGGAATAGTCACTGCTCAAGGCAGGCTCCCTGGAGGGCCAGACAGGGCCAGACAGGGCCTGACCAGGAACCATGGGTGCTGGATAGGTGGCGAGGAAAGGGGAGAAAAGCTTATCTCAGGAGAGAGTTCAGCAAAGGGTTGGCAGAAAGAAGTGGGATCCCAAGGGGCACGAGCCAGGGGCAGGGACTTGGCAGGGCACACAACGGTCAGTGTCTGGCTGCCCCTTGGCTTCCCTCAGGACCTGACCCCTCGCCATGCCCTAGCCTGGAGCAGGGCTTCTACCTGAGGGCTGCCAGTCACCCCAACCCTTTCACTTCCCTAGCTAACCGCACCTGCCCCACACCACAGCCGTAGCGGGGTCTAGGTTTCAATTCTCGTTTCCTCTACACCTCTGTAGGTTCTGAGAGTTTCAATTTCTTGACAGGGGTTGGGTCTGACTCTAACCTAGGTACCCTCAGTCCTCTGTCACTGCCTCCTCACTGTCATTTCTGCCTCTCCCCACCCCCAGCTCGGCTCTCTCCTAGCCTCTGCCCTCCTAGCAGTTTGGGCAGGCCCGCTAATATGCTATTTGACCACGCACTCCTCTGCTCAAGACCCTTCTATGGCTCCCCTTGCCCTGCAGATTAAGTTCTAGCTTCTTAAAGTGACATCCTAGGCCCTTCACTGCATGAGTCCTGCTGGCCGACCCGACTTCATCTTTCAGCCTCACCACATCAGGTACCTTTGTCCCAAACACAGCCTGTATATGCACTTTTCCAGAACTCGTCAGGTTCTTTTAGCAACTTCACACACTTCTAACATGCTGTTCCCTCTGCCTTCAGCCTTTCCCTGTTCTCTCCGCCTGATAAACTCATATTCTTCTTCCATGCCCCAGCTCAGAGCTCCTGCTCCTGGAAAGCCTTCCTCCTTCTTCCAGGTCAGAATGAGCCCGCCTGCCCCTGAGCCGCTACAGCCTCATTCAGGTCCTGATGGCAGCCCTAAGCACAAGCTGATTAGACTTCCATTAGTTGTCTTCTTCTGCACTCCTCTTCCTTCCAAGTCTCTGGCCCAGCTGGACTGCTTTTTGGCTCTGTGACCTTGGGAAAGCCACTTGACCTTCTCTGGAGCTCTCTGTGAGCCCCCAGGCCAGACTAGATGCACTCTGTGGAGAATTTTCAGCGCCTATACATCGCTGATAATCATGCTTATCCCATAATTTTTGTATCTCTCTCCCACCAGGATGATAAGGTGGATCCCTTATCAGCAAGGTAACTGGCCAGGTTCCTTCTTACCAAATTGTCTCTGCATCACCAGGGCCCACCGTTCCAGAAAGCCTTATGGCACAGGCAAATTTAACCCAAACTCCATTTTTACACGTGGGGAAACTGGGCCCAAAGAGGCACAGAGATTTGTGCAAGGTCATGAACCAGCTGCAGGGCTTCTCCCTGCCCTTCCCCAAGTCCCTGTGCTAGCTTACTCCCCAGGGACCTCCCCGAGCCGGGGCCAGGGCTCTGGAGCAGAGGGCAGTCCTGCCCAGGCCTCACCTGTTGCTGTCCCATGGGCTTGCAGGGTGGAAGCTGCCAGATGCCCAGACAGTTTCACTTCCCTCCTGGCTGCAGAGTGCTGAGAGCAACTGTCAGACCTCAGGCACTTCCGTTTCACTCAAAGCCTGGCTTCCTTTTCCACCCCTTCTGTAGGCAGCAAGCAGAGCAACAACCACAACCTCTGTGCCAGTTCCTGGGGAGTTTTATTTCTTTTGGGGGGACCAGCCCAGACAGCCCAGCACAGCCTTCACCCTTGGGGGTTTGTGGCAGGAAAGCCTAATTACCCAAAACCCCTGGAGACAGAAGTTTTGACCTTAATGAAACTCATCTGACCTGTATAGTTGGGAGTCAGAGGCCTCACATGAGGAAACTTCTGCAGAATCATAAATCCTCAGGGTCCTTGAGGCAACCTGTTCACTTTACAGTTAGGGAGACTGAGGTCAAAACAGTGTGTTGTTCCCAGAGCAGACATGCAGTGAGGTACTCAGGGGCATTGGTTTGTAGGGATACCCGACCCTGAACTAAATGGTCTCAATCGGTGTTGCTCTGAGGTGCTTTTGTCTGTATAATGTGCCTTTGCTATTCCGTCTCCCTTCTACCTGCCCACCAGGCGCTTGGCTCGGCTGCGGCTGCCTCAGTGGGTGCCTGCCTGCCTGCCTGCCACAGCAACTCTCGCCCCCAACCTGGCTGCCAATTAACCTTTGAAACTGTTTACAACCAGATCGCCAAGGGCATAAAAATGATGTGCAAAATACGAGTAAGTGGGCTCAGATCAAGGGCTTGAGGAACATCTTCAGGATATTCAGGGACCTTTTATGCCTTAATTCTGGTCTCTGCAGCCCTCCCTCAACAGAGAAAAAAATTTCAGGCACTCTCTATCAATCATCAGCTCCCATGCAACCCACACACGCTTGGAGAGTGCCTCTGGAAGGAGGAGGACAACAGCCTGACCCTCTGCTTCTCTCGCTTTGGTAACTTACTATCATCCCCAAGGCCAAGAAAGGCATTAAAGATCAGTAGTTCACATCCCATTTACAATTGCATCAAAAAATAAAATAAAATACCTAGGAATAAATGTAAGCAAGGAGGTAAAAAACCCATACTCAGGAAATTAGAAGACGCTGAAGAAAGAAACTGAAGAAGATAAAAATAAATAGATGCATATACCCTGCTCATGGAGAGGGAGAATTAACATCATTAAAATGTCCATACTACTCAAAGCAATCTATAGATTTGATGTAATTCCTATCAAAATACCAATGGTATTTTTCACAGGAACAGAAAAAATATTCAAAAAATTTATATGGAACCACCAAAAAATCCTGAATAGCCACAGCAATACTGAGAAAGAAGAACAAAGTTAGGGGTATCACACTACATGATATCAAACAATACTCCAAGTCTATAGTAATCAAAACAGCGTGGTACTGATATAAATACAGACACATAGATCAATGGAACAGAATAGAGTCCAGAAATAAACCCACACCTTTATGGTCAATTAATAATTTATGACAAAGGAGATGAGAACATACAATGGGGTGAAGACAGTCTATTCAATAATGTTGTGGGGAAAATTGGACAGATACATGCAAAAAAAAAAATGAAACTAGACCACTGCCTTATACCATGTACAAGGTTAAACTCAAAATGGATTAAAGACTTAAACATAAGACTTGAAACCATGAAACTCCTAGAAGAAAACATAGGCATAAAATCTCTGACATTTCTCTCAGCGATATTTTTTTCAGATATATCTCCTCAGGCAAAGGAAACTAAAGAAAAATAAACAAGTGGGACTACATCAAACTAAAATGATTTTGCACAGCAAAGGAAACCATCAACAACAACAAAAAAGACAGTCTACTGATTGGAAGAAGACATTTGTCAATGATACATTAATATCCCAAATTTATAAAGAACTCACACAACTCAACACCCCAAAACACAAACGACCCAATTAAAAAATGGGCAGAGGACCTGAACAGACACTTCTCCAAAGAGGACATTTAGATGGCCAACAGACATAGGAAAAAATGCTTAAGGTCACTAATCATCAGAAAATGCAAATTAAAACCACAATGAGATATCATCTCACACCTGTCAGAATGGCTGTCATCAGTAAATCCACAAACAAATATTGGTGAGAATGTGGAGAAAAGGGGACCCTCACACACTGCTGGTGGGGATGTAGACTGGAATGGCTGCTATGGAAAACAGTACGGAAAGCCCCCCCCCAAAATTAGACATAGAACTACCTAATGACCCTGAAATTCCACTGCTGTGTAGAAGAAACCCAAATGCTAATTCAACAAGGATATATGCATCCCTATGTTCATTGCAGCACTATTTACAATCACCAAGATATGGAAGCAACTCAAGTACCTATCAATAATAGAGTGGATGAAAAAGGGGTGGCACAGCTCTGGTGGGCTCAGTTGGTTGGAATATCATCCCAAACACCAAGATGTTGCAGGTGTGTTTGCTGGTCAGGACGCAAGCCTAGGTGGGGGGTTGATCCCCGGTCAGGGCTCATACCGGAGGCCGCTGCACTGAGCAATACTTCTCTCTCACTTCAAAGTCAATCTCTCTCTCTCTCTCTCCCCCCTCACCTTCCTCTATCTCTAAAATCATTTTTTAAATAATTTTTACGAGTTTATTTCAGCTAAACTAATGAAATGCCAAGGAGCGCTATCTCAAATTTTCCCTCTACAGTTATTTTTTAAAGATTTTATTTATTTTAGAGAGGGAAGGGAGAGAAAAAGAGAGAGAGAGAAACATCAATGTGCGGTTGCTGGGGGCCATGGCCTGCAACCCAGGCATGTGCCCTGACTGGGAATCGAACCTGCAATGCTTTGGTTCACAGCCCGCACTCAATCCACTGAGCTACGCCAGCCAGGGCTCTAAAATCAATTTTAAAAAATATCCTCGGATGAGGATTTAAAAAAAACTGGTGGTACATCTATATAATGGAATATTACTCAGCTATAAAAATGAATGAAACCTTACCATTTGGACAGCATGAAGACAGCATGAATGGACTTAGAGGATATTATGTTAAGTGAAATAAGACAGAAAAAGACAAATACCATATGATTTCATTTATATGTGGAATCTAAAGATCAAAATAAACAAAATAGAAACAGACACATAGATGCAGAGATCAGAGTGATGGTTGCTAGGAGAGGGGGCTGGGTAAAAAAAGGCGAAGGGGTTAAGAAGTACAAATTGGTAGTTTCAAAATAGTCACAGGATTGCAAAGTAGAGCACAGGGAATAGTAATATTGCAATAACTGTGTATGGTGCCAGGTGGGTACTTGGTATATTGGGGGAACCACTTTATAAAGTATATGACTGCCTGACCAATATGTTGTACACCTGAAATTAATGCAAAATAACATTGAATATAAACCATAATTGAAAAGTAAAATTTTTAAAAAGATCAGGCAGTTCAACCCCAAATCAGATTCAGAAATCATTTTCTCCATCTAGTTTTTCTCTCCCACATTTTTACTGGACTCATGCAAATCCAGTGCTTGATCTATAAGATTCAACAAAGTTTTGTCTTCAGGGAACTCGCTGCCCGAGGCGGGAGACACACATGAAAAGAAACCCTTCAGTGGAGTGTGTTGTGGGCCCAGGGGAGAGAGTGATCAGGATTGTCTGAGAAGATGCTTCCCGGAATCTTAGAGGATAAACCCACCGAACAGAGAAGGGGAGAAGGGCTCCAAGGAGCTCTCTATATTCCTGGTTTCAGAGCCCACTGTCAAGCAGACCCCTCCTAGATCAGACTCCCTGTCTCCTGCACCACCCTTGCCTTTCCCTCAGGCTTTATTCTGTCACTTCCTTGGTCAACAACCTTCCCATGCCTTTCACCTGTGAAGCCTGTTCAAAGCCTGGGGACTCCTGGCTTTGTGGAACGCCCACCCTGGTGCAGAGATGCATATAGATGCATACAGAGACAATGACCATGCAGCACTAACATGGCTTAGCGTGGGGGAGGAAAGGACACAACTCAAGAGGCAGCAAAGGTACCCGAGCCATTCTGGGAGGTCAGGGGAGACTTCCTGCAGGAGGACTTTTGTTAACTGAAATCTGAGATGTGGAATCTCCTTTGCTCCTGCTAACATTCCTCTAGGGTAGTCTCATTATCTCCATTGCAGAGGTGATAAAACCGAGGCCCAGAGAAGGCAATGCTTCACCCAAGATCACATGGTTAGTAAGGGAAGGTGGGGTGGGGGTGTTCACTCCTGGGCACCCAGCAGTGGAGTCGGAGGGTGGCACCACTGGAAGAGCTGGGCCAAGGATGCTAGCTCCAGCAATGGGATGTTTGGGGAGAAGCAGAAGCCGAGAGCCTGGAGCTGGGTGGAATCAGCAGGACATGCCATCTCCCCCACACGGTGGAGCAGACGAGAGGGCGGGAATACCCTACCAGCTACCAGCTCATGGCTTCAGGACAGCAAAGCTGGTTCGGTCCTTGGACACCATCTCATCCAGCCCCCATTAAACTGAGGTTCAGCCAGAGCAATTGATGAGGCAAACAGTGTCACAGTGGCTGGCCCTGGGCTAGAACCCAGAGGCTCTCTCCCCCAGCACAGGGCTCCATGCGCAGCACTGACTGCCACTACAGTGCTTCATCCGATCTGCATTTACTGACACATGCTCTGGATCGGACACTCTTCCAGGTCCCATGGGGATCGCAGGGAGCCCCCCCACCCTGCTGTCAGGAGCTCACAGCTGGCACGGGGCAGTCGGATCTGGCTCACAGACACGGACTGCAGGCAGCATGTGAGAAGCGGGGCAGCGTCAGGCCTGAGCAGAGTCCTGGGGAGTGGGGTGGGGGAAGACCTTAGTGTGCCCTGGACAAGTCCTTGGACCTCAGTTCTTCCGTCTGGTCCAAGAAGGGACTGGAGTCAACAATCTCTGTGGCCTTTCAGTTCGGGCGGTCAGGTCTCCATCCCCGAGAACTATGCAGGGGTTGGGAGGTGGGGCTGGGCCAAGCTTCTGGGAGGCTGGCTAGGGGGAGGCAGAGGAAGTGGCTGGAGCTGCTTGAGCCACCCACCCCTGGTTGCCCAGTCGGGGCTGACCCATTACCAGCAGGGAAATCACAGACTCAGCGCTCAGACATCTGGGAGGCGCTGGGCAGCCAGAGTATTTTTAGAAGGCCAGAGGCAGACATGCCAGGAATCTTGGGCGTCACTGAGCCAAAGAAGCTGTGAGGCCAGTGGAGGGTGAACCAAAAAAGGTGGCCCCAGTTCTGGTTCTTACTTCACTAAGGTCAGCTGGTCTTCCTTTTCCCCAGAAGCCAACGCTCAGGACTCCTGTGTACAAGCTCTGGTTTCCCCAGCCAGCTGCTGGATCTGCTTCCTTCTGGGCTTCCAGGTGCAGAGCTGTTCCTGAGCCTCAGTGGGGGGATGGGCCCTGGGTCTCCACTGATTTCCTCAGCCGGCTACTTGGGTGCTATTGGTGGTCCAGGTGAACTGCTGGGCAGAGGGTTGTAGAGAGGTAGGAAGGAACCCTGAGTGGGGAGGGGAAAGATCTGGGAACACAGACAATGACAACTCCCTGACATCTCTTTGGCAAAGGAGCACATGTGGGCCTGAGGGAGCTGGGGGCTGGGGGCAGGGGAGGGGGGGCGGGCGCCTGCTGGTTTCCCAGGGCTGCCACAAGGACTAGATGATTATCTGTGCAGGAAATGAAAGCTGCCAGAGCAGGGGAGCTGGGCTGGGTGGGGGGCAAACTCTGGGTTATAACTAAAGGGTGGTTAACAGTATTTGCTAGAGCCATGTCTTTTCTTCCTGAGTTCTTTCTGAAAGATGACATCTCAGAATGGGAGGAAAGGTAAGAAGAGCCTGGAGCTGGTTGGAATCAGCTGGATGGATCTATCAGCTGGGTGGAATCAGCTGGATGGATCTATCAACCATCAGAAAAACCACCCAGTGTGCAGGGACACCTCTAACGAATGGCCACTCCTGGGCCCACCTCATCCCCACCAATCCCTCCAGACGAGTCCACTCTGTCCTGTTACAAATGAACACCCAGACCCAGACAGGGGCCCAGGATCCCTCAGTGAGGCCTATGGAAGGACTCTGACCTTTGTCTGAAACTTATAGATTTCCACGTGGTCAAAGCCACAGGGGGTACACTCCCAGGCCTGCTGGTCCTGGGAGAGGACTAGGGCCAGGCAAAGGGCAGGAGGCCATCCCCACGCCGTGCTCCCTCACCCCTGACCGCAGTCGAGACTGCACCTGCGCCCACCTCCTCCCAGGGATTGCTCTCCTTCCCGCCCAGTGTTCCTCAGACCAGGCTCCTCAGTTTCCTGAGGGTTTCTAGCCTTAGTCACGAGTGTCCTCCAATTCTCTACCTCAATGTTTAAATGCCGTACCTTCACCTGAATAAAAATCTAAGCAAATTAATATGAGAATATTCTGGCTTGGCTGGAATGCAAAACATCTTACAAAAGAGGCAGCTCCAAGTGCCAGGGTGCGTGTCTGCCTCCATCAGCAAACCGGTTCCCAAGAATCTGCTAGGGAGACCACATTTAATGTTAGTGCAGTGTCTTGAGCTGACTTATCAGTTTTGAAATTCACTGCTTTAGCGAAAATGCTTATTTCCTTCCTGACAGATCCTAGGCAGAGAAATAGGGCTCTCAGCTGGGGTCAGAAAGCCTGGGCTCTAATTTTACCTCTGCTCCGAGCTCACTGAATAGCCCTAAACTACTCCCTTCCTGAGTCTGGATCTGGGTCCAGGCTTCTTCATCTGCAGAATGGTCAGTTTGTGTCAGACTATGCCCGTGACCCCACCTGACTCTCACACCACAGGATTCCCAGCTGTGATGAGCTACCCTCTCATTCCCCGACCCCCAAAGCCCACCCCCCCACACACACCATCCCCACCCCATCTCTGAGGCCAGGGCTGCACTGGGCTGGTAGGTAGGGGCACAGGCAGGGAAGCCTCCAGGAGTGTAGGTGGCAGGCAGAGATAAAGCCGAAGTGGGTTGGAGGTCATCAGAAAGCAAGCTGCCAGCCCAAAAAGAACTCTTATAACCAGCCAGGCTGGCTGTTCGCTGAGATTCACCCTGGAAACCCATATCCAGAGCTCCCTCACTGGACCAGTGGAGCCTAGGTTGGGGAACCTAGTCCTCACCTGTGTGGGAACCCCCTCTGAGACCCTCCCATCCACCCAGCCACCTCTCCCTCCAGGGACTTAGTTACCACCACCCTCTCCTCTACTCACCCCATCCCAGCTCGCACTAGGGCCTCAGAGCACAGCCACGCCCCCCCCCTGCAGTGCCAGAGCTACCCCCCTCTGACTGGGCCACTTTCCCCCAACTCCCACCCCTTGGCGCCTGCCCAACTCCCATAGATAGCCTAGATTTCAAATTAGGAGCAGCCTCTGTCAGGAAGCACTCCCAGATCCCCCACCCCAGGCAGCCTCACCCCACTCCACGGTCTGTATTGATCTATGACTCTGCTCTGATCCATGGTAAATATTTTCTGTCCCTCCCTCCCTCCAGACTCCCTGCTGCCTGTGTGAGTTTAGACGCTGTGATGACATCCTAAGAGCTTTCCATTTAACCAAGTTTCTCTGAAATCAGCTCTGTGCTGGGCACCACTTTTCATCAGAATTGCCATCATTGAGTCAACTTGCTGTTTGTACTCTGGGGCTGGGAGTGGCATTCTGTTCAATCCCTCTGCTTTGCTGAGGAAAGGTCTGAAGCTCTGTGGCTTAGCCAGGGAATCTGAGGCCTGAAAGGGCAGCTGGGGTAGGAGGAAGTGTCCAACCTACAGGCCCCAACGACCTCCGCTGCCAGGCAAACCTGCCCTCGCAGACCGTCTGCAGACTGGACACACTAATCTGGGGGTCCTACTCTGCTGACCCACCGTGTGTCCTGTCATTTGTCATTCCTGTACCTGAAGGGGTCTCCTGGGGATACCAACTAGCGAAGTGAGTGGGGAAATGCTTGGGGGTTGGTGTGGCACCCCCACCACACCCTGCTGGGGGTGGCTGCCTCTTCACCGGGTGTGGGGCCTTTGGAGCTCTCAGTGCCTTGTCCCCACCCTGGCCCAGCAGAGGAGCCTTCAGAGGTCATAGATCACCCCCTCCTAGCCCCACGGTGGTCTGTTCTCAGCGCCTCAGCCCAGGGAGAGAGCACTGGGCTGTGAGTCGGGAAAGTGTGCGGCTTTGGGCAGATCCCGTCTCCTCCCCGGGCCGGAGCCTCCCATCTGCACAATGAAGAAGGGGGCTCTGTACAGCCAACGGGCTGTCCCTCCTCCAGTCCGGACAGAGGAGGAAATCCCCGCCGCGTGCAGGGTTCTGGCTGGCTGCTCCCGCATCTCGCACTCCATCGAGTCTCACAGCCGCGGAGCAGGGAACTGCCGCTGCCCAAGGGAAGCTGCCAGAGCGGGCGGAGGGCGCAGGCCGCTGCGGTGCCTTCAGAAATCCGCCTTTGGACTGGGAGGGCCTCCGACCCGAGGAGGGGCTACCGAAGTTTTGTTCTAAGAAAAGGAGGGTGGCCAGGATGTGTTTTGTTTTGTAGTAAAAGAAAAAACACCGTTTCAACCATGCTCAGGAGTGTAATTCGGTGGCATGAAGTGCGCCCACAATGCTGGGCAACGTCACTACTGTCTGCCTCCGAGACTCTTCCGTAACCCCAGACAGAAACTCTCCGCATGGGACAGGCACTCCTCGGTCCCTCTCCCCCGGCCGCGGCACCCTCCCCTCTTGCTCTGCCTTCTGTCTCTGGGAATTCGCCTCTTTCTGCACCCCATGTAAGCAGAATCATCCAGTATTTGCCCCTTTTTGTCTGGCTTATTTCACTTAGCATAACGTTTTTAAGGCTCAGCTGCGCTGTAGGGTGGGACAGAAGTTCATTTCTTTCAAGGGCTGAGCAGTGTCCCACTGTACGGAAGCGCCACGTTTTGTTTATCCGCGTCTGTCTAGCGCGTCTGTCTGCGGACATTCGGGTTTCACCTTCCCACTCCTGTGAATAGCGCTGAGATAAACTTGGGTATCCAGGTATCTGTTTGAGTCTCTGCTTTCAGTTCTTTTGGGCACATACCTAGAAGTGAAATTGCGGGATTTGACTTACAGTAACTCTGCATTTGACTTTTTGAGGAACCACCAAACTGTTTTGGTGGCGGCTGCACCATTTTACTCTCCCACCAGCGATGCGCCCTTGTTCCAATCTCTCCTGTAACAGTGGGAGTTAGGGCAGCGGGGGATTGTAACCCACCCCATCGTCCTTTTGACATTGCTCCCGTAAATGCTGACTCTGACTGATGCGTAGCTTGTAGAGAAGCAGCATGTTTGTATAAGGATCCTAGGAACTAACTTGCAAAGATACAGACGCTGACCTTCAGACCTCCCGGCTCCGGGAGATTTGCTGACCTTCAGCCCTGGAGCCACGACGATGTGAAAACCGGGATGATGTAAAGCAGGGACGACTGAACCAGGATGCTGCGCACTGACCACCACTGGCCTTGTCGGAATGGACTGTGCTCATCAGCACATGGAGAACTTTCCAGTCCCCACCTCTGAGCTCCCTGTTCTGCTCCAGTCTCCGTCCTTATGCAAATCTCTGCCCCCACTCAGAGGTGGAGAGGGGCTTTCAGACATGAGTCCCCCAACTTCCAGGTGGCTGGCACCTAAATAAACCACTTTCTTTTACATCTGCACCACCTGCCTCTTGAGAACTGTCTTTTGAATCGGCGGGCAGCCAGCCCTGCATTCAGTTGCTCTCCTAGGGACACAAGCTAGAGACACTTATCCTTTCCTTTTCATTATTTTATAATAATAGCCATCCTAATGAGTACGAAGTGGTGTGTTGCTATGGATGGCCTGGAATTTTAAAAATATATATTTTAGCTGCAGAGTTCTTTTATCAGAGGAGAACATACCTGAAGGCTAATGAAATATGGGTGAGGAGTAGGCAGTGGTTGACTGGAGGAGAGAGGGGCTGGGGGAGAGGGGGTGCTGGTGAGGGAGCTCATGGGTGAGGGTGCTTTCTCTTGGTCTCTCCTTCCTTGCCCTGCCCCTCCCAGCAGTCCCTGAGGTCCTTCAGAGGAAACTGGCAGCACAGTGTAAAATGTCCCTGACTCATGGTCACTGAAGTCACTTCCCTCCTAGGGTACTAATTGGAGAAGGCCAAGGGTAACAGTGGCAGGAAGTTTCTCATTTTTTTGTCCTTAGAAGAGGACTTAGATGACCACGTTGGGGGAGGCCCTCTCTGCTTTGGCAGTCACTTGAGGTCATCAGATTTAAATAGGCCCCGGCAGGACGAAACAGGACCCTTTGTGGTCTGACAAAGGCTGCCTCTCCCAAGATCAATGGGGTGCAGAGCTGGGGAGGAAGGCAACATACTTGCAGGGTACAAATGCAGGAAGGCCCAGACCCTTCCCATGGGAGGTTCTCAATTATGTCACTGTCTCCTAAGATGACCATTCCCAGTGAGCTCCACTGGGCAGTGGGAAAGGACTCCTGAGCCCCCAAGGGGAGCTCAGTGGTGTGCAGAAAGGGCCTTGAACTAATCAGACTTACCTCTGCCGCTGAGAGACCTAGAGCACCTTTGGACTTTCCTCTTGGAGAAAATTGCCTGAGCTTGGGAGTGTGAGGGACAGCCGAGACTTTGGAGTCCCGTACTCACTGCTGCTGGGGCTCGGAGCAGTGAGGTGACAGAGGACTGGGGCCCAGCAGTGACTTCGGTTGAAATGAGCTAGTCCCCAAGGATTCTGAGCAGTTATATGAGGTGGGAGAAAAGGCCTCCAGAGGAGCAGTTTGGAGTTCCTCTTGATAGGATCGTGTGGGAGCTCAATTAATGGGGGAGGGGACCAAAATGTGTACCCTAAGCCTGTGGAGTGACCACACCAGTTCATGTGGTTCTCAAGTTCTTGGCTCCTTCGGGGCATGGAGGGGGTGGACAAGTGTGTTAGCCGTTGCTGCACCCAGGCCAGATCAAGGCAACCCCAGGGAAAGGAAAGGAAAGTCTCTAGGCCTCTTTCCTCACTTTGGTTCCCTGGGAGTCCTTTTCAGGCACCCTTCGAGAGCTCCCCAGGTGCTCCTCATCTTCAGGATCACATCATGCCTCCCGCATAGGTCTACAGCTCAGGTTGTTTCCTGTTCACTCTCTTTATCAAAACTTATCCAGCCAGGGCCCAGAACCCTTGGAACCTCTTTAGAGACGCTGAGCTCAGCTAACAGACCAAACTGACGTAAGGAGTTGGTGCTAAGAGTTGGTTAATCCAGCCAATAGAGCTGCACAGACATCCCATCCCTGATGCCACCCACATTTCACTCCAAACACACCAATCTGCACAGCAGGCTGTAGGAATGTATCACCTCAACAGCCTTTCTGCTTTGCTGTGCCAAGAAGGTGTGATTCTATTGGTGGAGTTTTAGGCACCTTGAAAGGTAGGTAGTTTGGGAAAATATTTTTTTGCCAAATAGGCACTGTCTGCTAAACCATGGAGAAGACAGCATTTCCTGCCTACACGTGAGGATGCTCAGATAAGGCCCAGGGCTCAGGGCCAAACAGGCCCAGCCTCAGCTGTGACCTTCAGTCCTACTCCCTGGGCCAACATGCTAAATTCGGATTTCCCATCAGCCCTGAAGCAGGTTAGACCAGTCACCGTGGGCATGTGCCTAGACAACCAAATTTGCCTGTGGTGAAATTCTGATTTATGCAAAAGGAATCTTTAGACTGCAATGTTTTCCACACCCAGCACACAAATGAAAACATTTCTTTTTTGAATACATTTGGAAGGAAAAAGAGAAACAAGCAGGATAAAGGGCAAGATCAGAGAGTAGCACAGGAACCAAGGAACTGGATCCTATCATCTATCAAACCTTCATTCAACCTGTCCACTCATCTACGCTCTGTATTTCTAAATTATTCTTGTAACTAATCAATCTTCAGTCGACTAATCAATAAATGAACCAGTCTTCATTCACTAAAATATTTTGTATTTTTTGGAGCAGCCAGTTAATTTCATTTATTCATTCACTTTCTTTAACAATCAACCTTCATTCAACCAACAAAATACTAAGTAGTCATTCAATCTTCATTCATTCAATTAACTATTTCAAATATCAAAGCTCAACTGGAAGAGTCCTCAAAGGCCATCTGGTTCAGCCAATTCAATCTCGCAGAAATATTGTCCATTGTAACTTTGCCAAATAGTCTCCCAGGCTTTACTGAACATCTCCAACGATCAGAACTCGCTGTTTTCAAACACTGCCTGGGTGTTGTGGGACAGCTCTGGCTGTGAGAAAATGTTTCTCAGCCCCCTTGTAAGGTTCATATCTGCTTCTAGTGCTGCCTTTCAGGCCACCCGGTACAATTCAGCCCTCCCTGTCTGAGTAGCTCAGTTTGTTAGGGTATCATCCTGATACACCAATGTTGTGAGTTTGATCCCCAGTCAGGGCACATGTAAAAATCAACCAGTGAATGCATAAGTAAGTGAAACAACAAATAGATGTTTTCCTCTCTCTCAAAAAAAAATTAATAATCAAAAAAATGTTTTTAAGTCTTGTTCAGGGTGATGGCCTTTCCTACAGTAGATTATAGCCTTACGGCATGAGTAAGCAAGAGAAGGAAAGAACTGTTTGTACTGCAGAAAGAGAAGGGCAAGTGAATGGGGCAGGGGAGCTCCCAGAAAGGAGAGGGGCCCAGGCTCCCTTCAGGGCAGAGAGAACTGCTACGGGCAGTAAATTCCATCTACGGATGGAATGTAAAACCCACTTCCATCTCTAGATAGAAACACTCAGTACAATGACCATTTGTCACGAAGGCCTTGCGGTGAAGGTGAGGAGGAGGGCTCCTTGGCGAGGGGAGGGAGTGGAGGCTGAGGTGGGAGGGGGCGCACCTGAACTGCAACTTGGAAACACGCCCAGGCCGTGGACGGGAAGTCTAATTCCCCGGGTTTCAACCCTGACTCCAAACATACAGCACCGCACCTGTGGTGTTGTGCACTTGGAGTTTTCTTAGGAGGGTAAAACTCATGTCAAATGTTCTTCCCACCATTAAAACAAAAACCAACAAAACCAAAACCGAAAACCCTTCCTTCCCGTCATTGCTGGAGCGCCAGCGCGGGCCATTCGTGCCCAGGTACAGACGGCCTTGAGATGCAGTCTCGTCACAAGGGGGACGTTGTGGCTGTGAGGTTAGCATTCCGGCCTGAACAAGAAAGGATTTTTTTTCTAGATGTATTATTCAGGATCCTTTTGATAGCAAGTTATGGAAATTCATCTCTAATGTGTTAAGCAAATCAAACAAACAAAACCCAGCATTATGCTGAGTGAAATAAGCCAGTCAGTGAAAGACAAAAACCATATGATCTCACCTATAAGAGAGCTCTAATGAACAAAATAAATGAACGAACAAAATGGAACCACAGGCATGGAAACATGGAATGGACTGACAGCAGCCGGGGGCTAAGGAAAAGGGGATAATGGCGGAATGAAAGGGAAGGGTCTAGTTAAAGAGCATGTATAAGTGACCTGTGGACATGGACAGCAGTGTAGGAATTGACTGTGGGGTTTGGGGGTGGGATGGGTGGAGGAGGGCAAAGGGGGGAAAGTTGGGACAACTATAATAGAATAATAATTTTAAAAATCTTTTAAAAAATGGTCCTGGCTGGTGTTGCTCAGTGGATTGAGCACTGGCGTGCAAATCAAAGGGTCACCAGTTTGATTCTTAGTCAGGGCACATGCCTGGGTTGCATGCCAGGTTCCCAGTAGGGGGTACGTGAGAGGCAACCACACATTGATGTTTCTCTTCCTCTTTCTCCCTCCCTTCCCACCTCTCTAAAAAATAAATAAGTAAAATCTTTTTAAAAATTAAAAAAAACACACAACCAAACACATGAGAGAGGAGGTCAGAATTATTGACTCAATAAATGTGAAGCCCAGGAGTAGCTCTATCTAGCTTCAGGAATGGCTAGATCCAGGCACACAAGTCAAGTCACCAGGGATTTGTCTCCATCTCACCACCCTACTTTCTTCCCTGTGGGCATCTCTTTCAGATGGTGGCAATGTGGCCCCCAAGAGCTCCGTCCTGGCATCATTAGCCCTACTGGAAAGGGCTTTACCTTCCCAACAGTTCTGAGAAAATTTCCAGGACTGACTCTCAAGGGACTGACTGATTTTTTACACAACCCTGGAGTTGGGAGGGTAGGTCAGCCACACAGAAACTCTGTGCACTGAGAGCACAGGCAGGAAAAATTCCCAGAGGAAATCCAGGCCCTGATACAAGCAATGGGAATGGCAAAACAGTGGTCAGTGAAAAATAGAGATGTGCACCCTGTGAAGTGAGTTCAGGAGACTAATGTCAAAAAACAAAAACGAACAAAAAAACAGACTTCCGTGTATGACCCCAGGCTGGGAATTGCTGTTTAATTCAGCCTTGAAGGACACGTGATTTATTAAGAAACTAGAGTGTCTCCAGGAAGGGGCGAGGTGGACTGGGGCAGATACCCTCGGCTGATTTGGGCCCTGCTCCTTCCCCTTATGCCTGAGCTTTGGAGACAGGATTTCCTGGAGCTGGAGCGGCTGCTGTGGAGCTGGCTACCAGACAGCACTGAAACCTCTGGTCAAGGCCAAGTGCTACCAGAAAGGAGAGATGGTGGCAGGAAGGGTAGCCCCAGGGACAAGAGAGGAGGTTACCGAATTGTGATTAGAGCTTCCCACTGAAGTATTATAGGACAGTGGTAGGAAACAGGGAGAGAAGTGGCACAAAATTAAGAACATTTAGGCTCTGGCAGTAAAAATCAAACATGATGAAGTCCCAGTCATTTATTCTTTCCTTTATGTCCCTTGCTGTAGGAGACATACTGGTGAAAATATTGCTGCATGGAATATCTGAGGCTTTTTCCCCTATGTTCTCCTTTAAGACTTTTATGGTGTCACGACTTAATTTTAAGTCTTTTTTCCATCTTGAGTTTATTTTTGTACATGGTATAAGTTGGTGGTCGAGTTTCATTTTTTTTTTCTTTTTTGCATGTGATTGTCCAGATCTCCCAACACCATTTGTTGAAGAGGCTATTTTTACTCCATTTTATATGCATGCAAAGCCACAAATCAATGCCTCCATCTCTGTGCAGGAATGACCAGGGCTATTTAATGGGACCTGCAGTGATGAGGGGAGGTGCCGGGGTTCACATGACTGAGAGACAGCAGGAAGGAGGTAAGTGCTCCAAGTCCTGAGTCCTGTGGTGTGAGCCCTGAGCCCTGGGACAAGATGTGCTTGACCGCAGCTGGGAGAATCTGTCCTTCCAGAACAGATAAACATGGGTGCCGCTGATAAGTAAATCTTACTGAGAAAAAGCAGAATTTCCCGGAGACTGGATCCCTATGCTGGGTATCTTCCGTTTTCTACCTGGTCCCAGGAAGCTGACCGTGGTAGACTTAATTAACAGGATTAGTTCCATGCTTCTGGCTTTCTGGCTTTGTGTTGGGTTTGGCTGATGGAGAGTCCCAGCTGGAGACCCGAGGAGGGGAAGAGAGTGAGGTCCTCCCTTGAGAGGGAGGGTATTTGCTCCCTTGGCTCCCTCCTTGTGGTGGCTGGCTCTGTCCCTCAAGCAGAGGTCACTGCACCACTCAAAGAGGCTGATCCACATGACTGCTATTCCAGGTTCCAGTAACTGCTCCCCTCCCCCACCCTCAGCCAGTTAAGCCTAGAGGTGGGCCAGCCCTGCTGCTGCTAGCTCCAGATTATTGCACTTGAGATTCCCCTACACTTTGTAAATAGTTCTTTTATACATAAAACCAACTCCCTCCCTTTTCAGTTGAGTGGGCCATCTGTTGCTGTTTGGTACCCTGAGTGATACTGTCCCTGAAATTCTCCCTGTTAACCAAGGGGAAGGAGGAAGAGGGGGAGGTGAGTGAGGCAGTGGTCAGAGACTAAGAGGGAGCAGCACAGCTCGGGCTGGAGGGGTCAGTACCCACTGGGGAAGCAGAAGGGATGCAGATACACTCAGCTCCGTGAATCTGAGTCCCTCGCAGGAGACATGGGGCTGGGCCAGGCAGGAAGCCAGCGACTAACAGAAGGTTCTTCAGAGCCAGCCTGAAGCTCGGGCTAAAGCTCTGGGCATCCGCTCTTCCCCTGGGGAGTGCCAAGAAGATTGGCACTTGCTCGCCCCAAACAGACCCCTGTACTTGCTGGTAAGATTGAAGGGCAAACTAACAAATGCCAAGGATTCTTGCATCTGAAACTCTCCAGCACTGATTCTCACCATGACCAGGAAGACCATCTTGTGGCGGGTGTGCCTCTGAGAAAGCCCGTAAACACATTGATTGTCCTCCTTTACCAGAGGAGGTGGAGAGGTCAGAGCTGAGGCACAGAGGGACCTACCTAGTGCTGGGGGCACTCAGAGATGTGGGGACTGAGCTTGTCTCTGAGGGCAGAAGGAGGGAGAGAAAGGATTCAGGCTGAAAAACTCCACCAGCTGTCCAGGCCCTTTTTAGTGCTAATACTTCCACATTTCAACCAATAGTGGCTTCAAATATCCCTGTTTCTCTTCCCATCAAAGCTAAATGTGTATGTATGGGGGTGGGCAGAGAGGTGGAGGCATTCTGGAGGCTCTCTCGAAGAGAATGGGGGTGTCTGCAGAAGGAGAGGGGCTTCTCCCACTGGACACTCACTGAGCAAGAACCTGCAGGCTCATCCTGGCGCTGCTGCTGGAACAAACCACAGTGCGGGAGGGCCTGGGCGGACCTGCACCAGGTTCCCATGAGACTGGGGGCGTCTGTGATCATAGAGAGTGGGTAGGAGGCCCAAGGAAGGGCCCATGTCAGCAAGTTTGTCAGGACCAGGACGTGGTGGGCCTGGGAGGAAAATGGAACTACTCCTCCCGGTTCCTCACACTTCCTATGGCTCCATATGAAAGGACGTGAAGGTTGTAGGCGGGGCAGGAACCAGACAACCAGCCAGTAGCCACTGGGCCAAGCAGTGGGACCCTCAACTTGGAGGGGGACTGGGGACAGACAGACGGTGGGGACAAAGGAAAGCCAGGTGGCTCCTATCTGCAAGAGGCCTTGGCAATGAGGGGGCCCAGACAGAGCTGAACAGCACCCAAACCCACACATACCTGTGGAGGCAGACAGAACCAGAGTAAGGCCAGGGACCCCTCTCCACTGCGGAGTGAGGTCAGGCTGGCGGGAGATCTCCCCACGTTTTCCTCCTCATCCCCAGGCGTCAGTGACCAGGAAAGGGAGGAGAGTGTGTCTAAGGTACCACAGTCCGTCCCCACGCCACGGCCCTCTGGTCCCATTCCAACCTGGGTGGGCGGGAGGATAGTTGTGGATTAGACGGGAAAGAAGTTTTAAGCTACAGTGGTCAAAGTTTTAACAACTGAGAAAGACCAGAAAGTTATATCAACTGTACCCATGAGGTTTAAAAAGAGGAAACACTGAAGGAGTGACTAAAGAGGAAAAAACAGACCCAGAGTTGCTTCATAGGTCTACCTCCACCTGTTGAAACTCCTCGACAATCAGCTGTGATAACACAATGGCCAGTGGCCCCTTCTCTCCCCGGAGGGGAAAGAGAGGTCAATGAACCAGAATGCCTGCAAAAGTCCTGGGATTCACTCTGATTGGACCATTGGGTGACTTGGCCTCTTCTGAACCCAATCACTGTGGCCAAGGGATGCAGCGTGCCAATTGGTCAAGGTCATATCTCTGCCCCAGGAGTTGGTTTTTTTGGGACCACAGGATTCCCCATAGGGATGTGGGAACTGCAATGGAAGGAGGAAGAGAGAATGAATTTGGGGGGATATTGCTTTGGGGATTTTCCCTATTCACTCCTCTAAGACCATCAAGTTTCTGCCCAGGAAGGAAGTAGGTCTAATACTAAAATTTCAGGTGTTTTATACCTCCTAGAATGATAGGCATTGGCATACTCAGAGACAAGGTTCAGTGGTGAGCAGGAGTGGCCAGGCAGAACAGAGTATCCCCACAGCAAGGAAAAGGGGGGAAGGAGAGACAGGAGAGGGGCGAGAGCCCCCAAGGGGAGTCCCGGGGCCTAGAGGCTGGGAGGGGTGTCGCCACGCGGGGCCTGCTTCCGTGAACACAGTCACGTCTGATGGGGATTTCCTGAAGTGACATTGTGAAAGTGACACGCTAGGAAGGCACGAAAAAGTCCTCTCCTGTTTCCCGTGTGAAAGTCATCAGTTCAAAAGTCAGTTTCTCCTGGTACAGACGGGAGCAGGGAGACGTGACGGCGGACAGCGAAGTGGTGCCCTGGGGTGAAGGAGGCTGTTACTGAGAAAAAGGAAAAAACATGATGAAATCCAATTAAAGTCCGGAATGTAGTTAACAGTACTTCCCAATATCAGTGTCTTACTTGTGTTAAATGTACCGTAAGATGGAAGATACCAACAATGGGGGGAACCGGGTAAGATGGATATGGCATCTCTGTACTGTCTTTGCAACTTTTCTATTTATTTTAAGTTATGCCCAAATTAAGTTTATTTTTTAAAAAGTCAGTTTCTCGTGGTGCAGGGTCACTTCTGCATGGAGGACGCCACCTCTGGGATTATAAATAAGCACCCATCTGCCTCTAGGTGTCCTGGCATCACTGGCTCAGCGCGGGGGCCGTGGGAAGAGCCCAGCGCCGGCACAGCTGCTCCGGGATCCCACGACCTCAGTGTGCACGGATGAGATGGCGCCCGTGACGCACTGAGCTGTGGGCTGGGCACATAACTAGTGCCCAGTGGAGGTGAGCAATCTCTGCGGCGCCCGCACCTGGTGCCTGCAGACGTTATCATGTGCCTGCCCTCTCCTCTTGGCCTCCTGAGTCCCTGGGCCATGCCTCCATGTGTCCCGGAGGTGAGGTGAGTTGTTTAGCTGCTTAGTGGAGCTTTTCCACAGAGCTGGGAACCCCAGCCCTGAGGCCCCTGTGTGCTGGGTGCAGGCCCATTCCGCCTTGCCTCCTGCCACGTGTGGGCAGCCGTAGTGACCGTGTACTAGGTTCTGGCCAGACTAATTTTATTTAATCCTCACCTTATCTTGGAGGATAGGGATCACTGTCCCCATTGTACAGAGGGTGAAACTGAGGCCCCAGAGGCTGGTATTTGTCTTCTCTGAGAGCAGCCTCCAGAGACAGATGAGAGCAATAAACAGCACCAGTAACTCTGGGGCCAGGTGAGCTGATGAGCAGAAAAAACTGGGAGTGCTGGGACATTCGGAGAGGAAAAGTTGTCTCTGTGCCCCACAGTCTGTGGACTTTGGGGCCAGGAGCGTCTCCAGGGAGACGGGGGGGGGTGGGGGGGTGGGGGGGGCGGTGGAGACAGCATCCCAGAGGAGCGAGCGGCTGGAGGCCTGGCACTGAGGTGGAATGCTCAGAAATCTGGCAGTTCGCAGGCCGCCTGCCTGACGGGCTGGAGCCCAGGGTCCGAGCAGAGAGTGGGTTGGGACCGTAAGCAGAGGGATTGGGGGGGCACCCCACAGGGCTCTTTACATCCCCCTCCACGAACTCCACTTTCCCTTCAGGATCTGCCCCAAAGCTAACATTAGCATTTCTTCATTTGTGGCTAAGGACCACTCACCCCAAGGCCTCTTTGTTTCTGTTGGAAGCAGGTCCCTGCTAGGGCCGTCATGGGCCGGGACTGGGAGGACTCAACACCAGGCAGAGATGGGAGAAGTGACTTAGCATCTATTTGCACCAAGCCCTAAAGTAGGCTGTGAGGATGAGGATGAGGCTGGCCCAAGCCCATTCCCCCAGGAGCACTCGGGCTGGAGACTGTGCGGGCTGTCATGCACAAGGTAGTCGGCTAGTCCATGAGAAACAGACCTTAGGACTGCAGGTGGCCAGAGGAGGCCCCCAGCCTCAGGGCAGGGGGAGGGGAACCCCCTAGCTAGACTTTGATAACCTGGTGGCAGGGCAGCTGACATGAACAGCCGTCCCAGTGGGAAAGGTAACCCTGCGTTCTACCTCTGGCTGCCTTTCCAGGAGAAGACTCAGATCCAGGAAGCAGCAGGGCCCTGCCAGGGGCCCAGCAGTTTGAACCAGGCCTCCCAACCTGGGCAGCCGTCTTCCTACTGGAGGGTTGTATCTGGGCAGGCCCGCATGGTGGCCCCATGATGACCCTGAGCAGGGGCTTGGCTCCCAGCAGATGCGAGGGCCTCTCACTACTCCAGGTGACCTACCTCTACAGCCCACAAAATGGGTGTGATGCTGTGAACTCGCCATTTGCCAGCTGTCTGGAATCGGACCAACCCAGCAGGCCTATTCTCACATCACATGCTAGGGCTCGTGATGCCAAACGGCAGGACTCTCTCAAGTGCCCTGGCTCCTTCTCCAAGGACATGCAAAGTGCTAAAGTCCTCTGGGCTGTTGCCCTAGCTGAAACCTGAATTTCTGCGGAGCTTCAGGAGAAGGGACGTCTCGGTGACAGTGGGAATGCAGGCAGTGTGCTTGTGGTTCCCAGTACATGGGGGTCTGTTCTCAAGTGAGTATCCTCTTTATTCTTGCGAGGTGAGTAGGGAGGAGCCAAGATAGTTTTCTGTTGGTAGAAACCCCCTGATTTCAGGGGAGATGAGAGGCCTGGAGGCGCACAAGACTCTGAGCACCAAGAAGAGAACAGGGGGTGGAGTCTCAGTAGCTCTCAGGGTCTCAGCTGGCACGTGGCAGGAAAGACACTGAGGCTGGGTGCAGGTGGATTCTACCACAAAGGAAATAGGACCTGAGATTATTACTACAGGTGGATGGATGAATGGGGTGCCTGTGGACAGAGGGCCTGCCGGGGCCTCGCCCTGACCCTGTGGGGGTCCCGTGGCATCCAATCCATTACACTGAAGAGAAGACCGAGGTCTGAAGGGAAGAGTGCATGTCCGGACAGGCTCCAGCCTTCGCAGGGTCCCTCCCATGCTCAGGGATGTCACACTCAGCAGGCAGTGCTCTCTCTGGGGCTGCGGAAAGGGAAGGGCCTGTAGGGAGACCGCCTGGTGCCCTGCCTTAGTTCGTAGGTAATGAAATGAGTTGTCAGAGAGGGACAGGGGCTTGACTGAGCTCAGCAGCCAGTGAGCAACAAAACCTACCCTCAGACCAGGTGTCCTGAGCACCCCCCACCCCAGCCCAGGACTTCTCACTGCACTGGTGCCTCCCAAGGAGAGGAAAGCACAAGGAGAGAGGAGCTCAAGTTTACTGAGCAGCTGTTATGTGCCAAGTCCTTGACACACATTCTTTGCAATCTCCACAACCTTGGAGGAAGATGTTCACGTACACGTTTAACAAATCAGAGGACAGAGATTCAGAGAGGCAAAGCAACCTGCCCAAGGCTACATAGATGGTAGATGACTGCACAGAGACTCAAGCCCAGGCCTATCCACTTCCAAAGCCTGTGTTCTCCTTCTTATCTAAGTTGGGTTTGGGACCCGGAGCTGACAGTGCAAGGATGTGGGGGGAGGGGAACCCAGAGGCAAACTCCAGGCACTGTCCAGGCTCCCAGCCACCCAGTTGTACCAGTGACAAAGATCAACAGAAATGACCTTGGACAGCAGGACCTGGCCTCCTGCTGGCAGGATTATTCTTAAAGGCCTATTGATCCACACCCTGCGGCAAAGCCACACAAAACAAATGGCTGATGTCATGGCTCCGGTGTTGCTGAGATACCCACCACCAAATGGCTTTGAGCCAAGGCCCCACTGGCCTTGGAAGCTCAGAGCTTAGACTGATTTAGAGACTTAGACTCCCCACAGCTCTAACACCAAGGAGCCTCCCCAGCTGCTGCTGGTCCTTCCCACCAAGACAGGGATCCTCTCCAGACTTCCCAGCCAGCACGTCCAACCCTGCTCTCACCCCCACCGCCTGTCTCTAGAAGCACCCCCTCCTGCTGGAACTGCCTCTCTCACTCTGAGCTGAGACCAGCCTCCTAGGACATCCCCATTGTCTCCTTTGGGGCCCAAAGTCAGCTGTGCTGCAGCCCTGGTGGTCATATTAAACTTTGAGGGCAGTGACTCTGCATTTTCTCTGCTCTGGGTCTGAAACTACTTGGGGAGGGGTATCCATGCTGAAGCCATTTCTGAGGGATGAGCACAGAGCTACAGAGAAGAGCTGGTTGGTCACCTCCCACATTCTAGGCTTTAGGCCTCTGCTAATGCAGCCAGACATCAAGTTCATCTTTGTGCTGGCCACATCCCGTTGTGTTCCTATTATCTCAGACCTAAGCCTTTTAAAATTTGATCTGAATACAGGTTTTGCTTTTTGTTTTTTTTTTTAATTCCATTTTGTAAATATTAGCAATTCATAGTTGTTACAATGTTTTACAGCATCCATACAGCCTGTTCACGTGCATTACCTCCTTTCATGCTTAGGACAGTTTACTGGACCCCATAGACATGGCTGGGGTGACGGTCCCCTGGGGAGCCCGGCTACGGCAGGGTCCCAGCAATGGTCGAGGAGGTGAGCATCAGGCAGGCTGCATCCCCTAAAGCAAGGAGTGATGGATACAAGACCACAGACGCCCAGAGAAGGGAAAACAGAGTGCAACCCGCAGGGGTGCACAGGGTGTCCTGAGGGCCGCACAGACCCTGAGACAGGACTCCAGGACCTGTCCAGCATGACCGTGAACCTGCAGGAGGAAGGGAGAATGGGTGGAGCCTGTCTGCTTGGGGCGGAGTCGTTCCCGAGGCAGAGGATGGGCCAGATGTTTTCAAAGTCCCCTCACCAGCATCTGGGTCTCCTCAAATGAGTATTGCCAGCCGTCCTGGCTTTTCATTGGCAGAGGAGGACATGAAGGCTCAGCTAGGATGAGAGTGTAGGTCTCCCTGGTGCTCCCAAGTCAGGGGTCTTCATCGTATATAAACCAGGCTGTCCCACAGCCTGTCCTGAGCGCCCTTAGTGGGCTTCAGGAGGAGAAGGCCTGCCCCTGGCCCCTGGGGCCTTGTCTGGTTGGGGATATGGGATTTCTCATTTTGTGTGAAGTCATTTAGGCAAGTGGATTCTAGGAAGGCCGGTGGTGGAAATTCAGGCCCTGGCACCAAGCCTGTGGGTGTCAGTCTGGAGCTGGACGAGGATCCCATCTCACACTTCTGTCTCTGGGTTGTTTGGGAGCTAGGTCTGGCTGCAGCTCAGAAAGCAGGGCCCACCCCAGCCCAGGGACAGGCCTGTGGGCGGGTCCAAACTAAACCTCCACACAAGGGTCCACTGTGGTTGCTTGGCCTGGCCCTGCGCTCCGCCAGCCCTTCCGGTTCCCGGAAAATGCTTCCCGTCTGGTAGTTCCAGGAGAGGCCTGTCTTGGCCAAGGCGAGGGCCCCACACCCAGGCCTCTCTGGCCTAGTGGGGATCCTGGACTCCTACAGCTCAGAGCTCTTGGGTCCAACCCCCATTTCACAGCCAGGGTCTCCGGGGCCCAGGGGTGTGGAGACAAGCCAGCGCTGCACACCAGGACTAGGACCAGGACCAGAACCCATCTCTCTGGCCAGTTTTTCAGCTCTCGATACCCATAGGGGACAGCAGGGTTTCTCCCAGAGAGAAAGGGGTGGTCCTATCAAGCAGCCAATAGCGGCCGAGTCTGGGTGAGTGACTGTCGCCGGTGGTGGCCCACCATCCCTAGACCTCTCAGGAGGTCCGGCCCCCTCGGTTCTGCTGTGTGGCCTTGCGAGGACCCCTGTTCTTTGTATCTGCAGCCCACGGGGATCCCCACTGTCAATCTGGCCCTGACACCCTGCACTTTGAAGTCAAGCGTGGACACACTGGCTGGAACGAGGAAGAGCAGCTCTGGAATCTGGGGTCTGACAGTGTTCTCTGACCTGTGTGCCAGGCTGCACGGTGGCGGGGGAGGGGAGTGGGGTCCCGAACCCTTGCCTGGGCTGACAGCGCCACCTGCGGCCCAGTCCGTGGAACAGGACTCCCACGGGGACTGCACTGCCAGCCTTCACTCGCGGAAGGACCTGTGTGCCACCCAGCGGTAGGTGCTGGGATAAAGGCCGGACTCACCTCAGACACCAGCGGGCTGTAATGGCCGAAAGTCCAGGGCAGAAGAGGGCCTCTGAGCACCCCAAGGCCCCAAGGAGAGGAATTACCAACACCACAACAACTCCCGTGGTCTCGCTTTTGGGCCAGACAGGCCGGACCCTAGGACCCTCAAGGAATCAATTACGATTTAATGGAGAGGGGTGACATGGGAGTGGGAGCCAGGGCCAGACACTTGGAGCTGAGTCTTAGAGAACGAGAGTATTTTGCCTTGTGAACAAAAGGCATTCCATGCCCAGGGAACATACCTGTGCAAAGGCATGGAGGAGTGAGTATATATGTGTAACCCTGAGTGTGATGGGAGTGAGAAGGAAGAGGAAGTACCAGAACACAAGGTCAGAGAGGTCACAGCCCCCGCCCCCCAGTGCTGGTGCACACAGGGCCCCAGCCTCAAACAGGCTGCCCATTGGTGGTCCTGATTTCTAGAGACTCCCTCTTTCCCCAAGGCCAGGGCTAGGTCAGGCTGCCTGCCAACTGATCTTAGGGGACACAATCCTAGGACCTCTCTGGCTGACACGGCACCCAGGCACAGTCCTTGGATCAGGAGAAGGATCTGGGCTATGGTCTGTTACCAAGGTGTGGTCTCAGGTTCCTCAGCTGTAAAGTGGGCATAATAATAGTGCTGACCTCATGGGATGTGGTGAGGGTTCAATGAGAAAATGCATGCAGAGCCACTTACTAGCACCTTGCTGGCATGGCTTGACGTCAGTTAAAGGGGCTTCTTCTTCCTTTGGATTTAATTTGCTCTTGTTTCTCTAGTTTCCTAAGGTGAAACTTAGATTATTGATTTCAGATCATTTTTCCTTGCTAATATAGGCATTCAATGCTATACATTTCCCTCCATGCACTGCTTTTATGACATCCCCACAAACTTTGGTGAGTTGTGTTTTCATTTTAATTTAGTTTAGTAATAAAAAGTATTTGTAAATTTCTCTTGGGATTTCTCCTTTGACCCATGTGTTATTTAGAAGTGTGCTATTTTACCCTGGTTGGGTAGCTCAGTTGGTTAGAACATCATCCCAATATGCCAAGGTCATGGGTTTAATCCCTGGTTAGGCACATACAAGAAACAACCAATGAGTGCATGAATTGGTGGAACAATAAACTCTCTCTATCTCTCTCCCTTTCCCTCCCTCTCTAAAATCAATCAATAAAAAAAAATGTGCACTATTTAATCTCCATGTATTTTGGTTTTTTTTTTCAATTACCTTTCTGCTATTGATTTCTAGTTTAGTTCCATTGTGGTCTGAGAGCAGACATGGTATGATTCCTATTCTTTCTCTCTTTTTTTTAGATTTTATTCATTTATTTTTAGAGAGGGGAAGGGAGGGAGAAAGAAAGGGACAGAAACATCAAGGTGTGCTTGCCTCTCACACATCCCCTACTGGGAACTGGCCCTCAACCCAGGCATGTGCCGTGATTGGGAATCGAACCAGCAACCTTTTGGTTTGCAGGCCGGTGCTCAATCCACTGAGCCACACTAGCCAGGGCTAGTTTCTATTCTTTTAAATTTGTTAAGGTGTGTTTTTTTTAAAGATTTTATTTATTTATTTTTAGAGAAGGAAGGGAGGGAGATAGAGAGAGATAGAGAAACATCAATGTGCGGTTGCTGGGGGTCATGGCCTGCAACCCAGGCATGTATCCTGACTGGGAATCAAACCTGCGACATTTTGGTTCGCAGCCTGTGCTCAAAATTTGTTAAGGTGTGTTTTATAGCACATAGCATGGTCTACCTTGGTGAAAGTTCTATGTTAGCTTACAGACAATGTGTTCTGATGTTGCTGGATGACGCAGTTGGTAGATGTCAATTTTGCCCAGTCGATTGTTGGTGCTGTTGAGTTCCAGTGTGTCCTTATGATTTTTCTACCCCCTGGATCTGCCCATTTCTGGTAGGAGGGTATTGAAGTCTCCAAGTACAATAGTGGATTCATCTATATCTCTCTGTACTTCTACCAGTTTTTGCCTTTTGAACACCTTTCCCTCTGTTTATTTGCCATCCACATACCTTCTTGCCTTTTTTTTCATTAGTTGGTTTGTTTTCTTATTATTGAGTTTTGAGAGCTTTTAATATTTTTATAGTTTTCTTTTACAGTTGTACTTAATACAACTTCTTTCTTGGATATGTAATTTGCAATAGTTTCTCCCAGTTGAGGCTTTTCTTTTTATTCTCCTAACAGTATCTTTCAAAGAGCAGAAGTTCTTAATTTTGATGGAATCCAAGTTATCAGTATTGTTCATTTGTGGATCATGTTTCTGTTACCGTATTGAGTCTTTGCTTAACTCAGGGTCACAAAGATTTTGTTTCTTTGTTGCTCCTTCTTTTCAATTTTGGGTTCACATTATACTTTTGGTTTTCTATATTGCCTTTTTTTCCAAGCATTTGAAATTTTCAAATTTTCAAATCTATGGCAGGGTTGAAAAAGCAGTAACACAAATACCTGCATGCACAGCACCCTTCTCCTAGGGCTTCAGTTGCTAACAGTTTGCCACATTCGCTTTATCTCCCTGGATACTTTGTTTCCCAAAAAACATTTGATAACTAGTTGCAGAATTTTGTAACACCGACTAATTGTGAAGTCCAAGCCAGCTGTCCGGGAAATGTTCTTTAAAAAGCAGCAACAGTGGCACGTGCCATTTACTGTGGTGATGAGGGCAGCGCTTGCTCTGTGTGAAGGGCTTGGAAAAACGGGTAATGAAGAAAATAAAACTTCCTCCTCCCTCTACTCCAACTCCACCATCGCACGGGGCCCCTTGTCGGAGAGGTGGGAGGGAAGACGCACAGGGCTCAGATTCCCCCTGCAGCTCCCCCCCACCCCCCCCACCCCTAGTCTGGGGACAACTTTCTGCAGAACAGCCCTCAGCTGGGAGGCCTGGATCTCCCTACGTGACCTTGAGCCAGTTCTGCCTTCTCAGGCCTTAGCTGGTAAAAGTAGTTAAGAGGTAGTAGCCTCTGTTATCAAAAGGCTTGGCATCCCTCCCTCCAACACCCCAAACCCAGTCCGGCCTCTCCTTTAACCCTTGGCTTCTTCCGGGGGACTCAAAATCCCAGCTGCTTTTGCCTGGAATGTCAGTCCCCTTCCTGGCCAACCCTCCATCCTTCAAGCCCAGCTAGGGGTTCTTCCCCACAAACTCCCCCCACCCCATCATCCCATCCCTAGAGTCACCCTTGCCTCTCCCTCTTTCCTTGCAGCAAATCACTTGCCTGTGGTGGGCCTGGCTTGCGCTGAAGGCTCCTTTGCTCTCCTCTTTCACCCAATGCTCACAATGACAATGCTCAAGGGAGGTTACTGTGGAGGTTCCACAGATGAGGGAACTCATCTTCAGCACCCTGGGCCAGGCCAGTCACTCAAACTGGGACAGAGCCAGGCCTGCTCAGGCCCCTGTCTGTACCTATGGAGACAGTGGAGCCCTTGTCTGCAACCCCAGTGGGCTGTGAGCACGGAGATCAGGCCTGTGTCTGATGTGCCCGGTACCCTCAATTTTTGCCCCATGTCTTTATCCGGATGCCTCATGACCCGGGATCTGCAGCCGGATTCTCCTGCCTCTCATGTCCCCACTCAGACCCCCGCTCCAGGCACCCAAGGTCCTGCACTCTGGTGCTTAGTCAGCTTCATTCAATACATTTTAATGTTTTATATTTATTTATTTGCATCATTTTTCTAATGTTTATTTTTTCTTGCCTCCTTTTATAATATTGTGTGTTTTTCCTATCAATGCATGTTCACTTTGTAAAAAAATTTAGGAAAGAATAAAAATCATGTACACACACAAAGAATAAAAATCACCCCAAATTGTCCATAGATAACTATATTGCCATTTTGGTAAATTATTTTAGCATGATTTCTGTAGACATATATATTTCATACGGTTGAGACCACACTGTATAAACAGTTCTAAAACAGTTCTAAAGCCTATTTTTTAAAAAAATCTAACATTACGCCAAGGACAGTTTCCATGTCATTGAAAATTACATGGGCCACGCCGACCAGGATGGCAAGATAGATCATAGCAACTGCAGCAAGGATGTGGAGACACTGGAACCCTGCACACTGCTTGTGGGGATGCGAAATAGGGCGTTCCCTCTGGAAAAACAGTCTGGCAGTTCCTCAGACAGCTAAGCATATATGATTCAGGAATTTCACTCATAGGGATATATATTCAGGAGAAATTAAAACATCCACATAAAAACTTGTACATGAATGTTATTACCAGTATTATTCACAATAGCCCCCAAATGAAAACAACCCAAATGCCCATCAACTAATGCATGGCTTTAAAAATGCCGTACATCCATACAGTGGAATATTATTCAGCCATAAAAATGAATGAAGTGCGGATCTGTGCTACCACGTGCATGGACTTGAAAACGTTAGGCTAAGTGAAAAAAGTCAAACACAAAGACAACATATTATAGGATTCTGTTTTTGTTAAATGTCCAGAACAGGCAAATCTCCTAGATACAGGAAGTAGATTTGTGGGCGGGGCTGCGGGGAGAGCGAGGCTGGGGGTCAAATGAGAAGCCACCGCTAATGGGTTTCCTTGAAGGGCGATGAAAACATTCTAAAATGATTACGGTGATGGTTACAAAGCTTTATGAATACACACAAAAAGCATTGAATTGTGCACTTTAAGTGGGTAAATTATATGTTATATGATTTGTGTGTCAGTAAACTGTTACGATTAAGCACAAAAGAACTCCGTGAGAGCGTTTTAACATCTCTAGACGTGATTCCTTTGCACAGCTGCACCATAATTTATTTAGATTTCTACCGTGGGGCCTTTATGTTTTCTATTCACTCCTTTGTTTCAAAACATTTTAAACACACTCAAAAATGAATTGAATAGTATAACGAACACTTGTAACCATCACCCACTTCAATAATTATCAACATAATTTTTGCTTTTCCAGGCATTGATTTGATGAACATTCTTGTGCATAAATCTTTGTCCCCACTGTTTCCTTCCGTTTATACCGAAGTAAATTCAATTCAAGCCACTTCCTCAAACCTTCACAATGCGTTCCCAGAACACCCCAGGCACATGGTGGATCAGACTCTGTTCTGCTCCTTGGAAGCTCCCAGCCTGGTAGGAGAGGTGTATACTGGACTGTGATCTGCAGAGGCAGGAGCCGCATAACCAGAGTGTGCCCTCCTTCTAGTAAACCAAGAACCTGTTTCCCAAAACAGGTCCTTTCTTCCCTCATGCCACATGGGGGCGCCCGAACCTGAGTCATTCAGGGCCTCCTCTGGAAGCTCTCCTACCAGTCCCCTAGGTGAGTGGCTGGGTGGGCTCTGTTCCCTTTCTCCTAGTGGCCCTAGAGCTCTCATGGAGAAAGGAAGAAGGTGGACCCACCAGTGCTGTAGCATGGTCTCCCACCATTAGCCTGCTCTCGTGAGCAGTGTGTCCTGGGCTCCATTCCCCAGCAACTGCTTCTAGGAATTCCAGGGACCCATTTGAGTGCCCTTCCACTTTGAGTCTCAGGAGAGATGAATGTCCATTAAGACAATTTTCCACTTTTTTAATGAATTTGAAGAGCGAAGGGAAGGAGAGGAATATCAATGTGTGATTGCCTCTCACACGCCCCCTACAGGGGACATGGCCTGAAACCCAGACATGTGCCCTGAATGGGAATCCAACTGGCGACCCTTTACTTTGCAGGCCCGGCACTCAATCCACTGAGCCACACCAGCCAGGGCAACTTTCCACTTTTGTACAGAGGCCTACAGGAGGCAGCTCATCACTGTAGGAGCGGCTCAGGCCGCAAATCTGCCTGGTAGGTAACGTTTGCCTCGCAGCTGCCCATGCTGGGAGCCACTCCGGTGCAGGCAGTGTCAGGGACACCCCAGCTGCAATAGCAAGGTTAGGGTTGTGGGTGGAGGAAGAGAAAACCAGTCACCAGGGACTTCCAAAGGCCCAGCCTAACTGATGTCCGGCCCAGCACAGATTTGGGCCCCGGTGGGCACGGCTGCAGAGAACCATAAGGACAGATGTGTCTGGCCTGAAGGCTGGGTGAAGGGACAGGGTTTTTGCTTTCCTGAGAGGGCCTCTCCTGAGCTGGGAGCATCTCTAGTCTTGTAACCTCTCCTGTCTGGGCAACTCAAGGGGCAGTGGCCAGGCTCTTGGCCTGGATGGCTCCCCCTGGGTTGCCCTTTCAGCTCTGACTCCAACACCACCCTACTGGCCTTGCCCCTGCTCATCCCTGGTCCTCCCCAGGTGCTCCTCTTAGTGTACTGGCTGCAACCAGGCCAGAAACCACTCCGCAGATGGCCAAGCAGTTCCGGCAAGAAGGGAGGAAAGGAGGACCGGCTCACATCCTGAGCATCTAGCAGGGGTGTCAAACTCATTTTCACCGGTGGCCATGTCAGCTTTGTGGTTGCCTTCAAAGGGCTGAAATAATTTTAGGACTGTATGAATGTAACTACTCCTTAACTGTTAAGAAGTTTAAATTACATTCGGCCCTTTGAGGTCAATTGCGAGGCGGATGTGTCCCCTGGCGAAAATGAATTTGACATCTCTGATCTAGCGTATGTCCGGCTGGCCATGGGCGAGTCACACTGTGTGCGTCACCACATTTCTCTCCCACAGCAGCAGCCTCGTGAAGTGCCTATTCTACACTCATTTCCCAGAGGAGGAGATGAAAGCTCGGCCCGGCAGTGTGAGCCTTCAAGCCCAGGCTGGCCTGACTCCTGCCTGTGCCTCTTTCCTTCTCCCTGCCTGCTTTCCGCGCTGTCTCTGAATCTCCGTGCACAACGCCTCCCTCACCTCCTCGTCCTTGCTGCTGCTTCACTCGTGCATGCACCCGTGCCCACCCAGTTGCACATGTGCTCCCAAGCTCACGTGCAGCAAGGTGGGTGCACACGTGTAGCCCAGCCCTGACGGGCAGCCCTGATGGCCACTTATGAGGCATGTCATCTGGACTAGTCACTTCACTTCTGGGAACCTCAATGTTCTCATCTCATGGAGGTTGTTATGAGAATTGAATTAGATATTATATGTAACACTGTTAGTACCTTGCCTGGCCAGAGCGCTCAATAAAGGTTAGCTATTTTAAAGTTTTAACTACTTTCATTATTATTGTACACATGCATTTTTGTACATTCTCTACACATGTGACAAACCACATGCAGCGTACACAAGGCGACAGAGATCGCCGCAGATACGTACACGCCCACACAGAGACCCACAGTGAAACAGTCAGTCACCTGCTGTGTGACGTGCGAGGTGCCTGAGCCAGCTCTCCTGGGGCGGGTTGGGAACACCTGTGGAGCAGAGGACAGGGAGTCCAGTCTGGGGTCCACCCAGGTGAGCTGGGAAAGAAGATTCCTGATCAGTGTGTGGTCTGCAGACCAATCTAGGACCTTGTGAGAACCTTGAAGACTCTCCCAACCCACCCCAGATGTTGGGAATCAGAATCTGCATTTAATAAGATCTTCAGAGCCCTGGCCACGTAGTTCCGTTGGTGAGAGTGTTGTCTTTATAGAGCACATACGAGAATCAACCAATGAATACATAAATAAGCGGAACAACAAATCGATGTCTGTCTGCCTGTCTGTATCTCTCTCAGATCAATCAATCAATCAATAAAAAAACATGAGATCCTCAGAGCACCAAGGCAGATAGGAGGGAAGTGGGCGGAGCTGCTGTCCTTGAGCGGGAGGAGGCTGGCCCTGGGCCTGTCCCCATGTCCCCAGCCCACGCTCGCAGCAGGCTGCCGTACCTCCTGTGTCCTCCTCTGCGCTCGGGCGTGGAGCCAGGTGTAAGGGTATCCAATTCAGCTCTGGAAGGACAGTCTGCCCCCCTCAGCCCTGTTCTAGAAGAATATAAATAGTAAGTTTCCCCCTGGTCCTTCCCAGGCCTCTGACAGGCTGGGGGCTGGGAGCTACTCCAGGGCTTGAGCAACTGGTAGAGGGTGCCTTCCTTCAGTCCCGCTCCTGAAATGTGTCCATACTCATCTGCGATTCTCGCACCCAGCATCACGGCGGCGCGGGCTCACTGCCAGAACTCCGGCTGACCTCACCTGCCTTGAGTGAGGTGTGTGCCTAATCCCTGAGGGCCTTGGGAGCCTGAAGCCTGGGCCCCTGCCCCCTCCCTGTGCCTGTTGGGGCTAATTTTAGGGCTGCCTTGACAGCTGTCTCAGCTCAGCCTGGGCCAGTGCCCAGCCACTCAGTGCTGGGGTCAGCTGGGGTCCACTGGAGAGTAGCCCAGGCCAGCCCCAGCTTTGGCTGCAACAGATAAAACTAGAATGTTTAGCCCCTGGCCGCCATCTCCACTGCCTGGAGAACACCCCTTAGTGGTGACCAGCAGGATGGGATGGGAGCTGGTCCTGCTCTCAGGCTCTGCAGACAGACAAACCAAATCCCATGGAAACCCAGAAGCCACAGAGATCAGGGAGCTCAGCCCCTTGGGAAAAGGCAGAGGGGCCAAGGTCTTGGACAGAGTCACAAGCAAGTGATGACACAAAGCTGGGGCTAGAGTCCAGGTCTCATGGTGTGCAGCTGGGTTCCAGGGCTGTGTAGCAGCTCAGAGGGACCCAGCATCTAAAGTAGCCCATGGAGGTCAAGCCCAGCATTAGTGACTTTCTGCCTGGATGGTGCACAGAGATGGCCCTTCTCAGGGCCCCCCCTGATGCCAACCCAATACAGGCTTCTTGAGTCCCCCTGTTGTGTCCAGCTATCAAAGATTCAGGAGCAGATGGCACCTGGGATAGTTGACAGAGGAAGGATTTTAGCCTCTGAGGACAAAGGAGCAGAGTCTTTTTTCTGTCACCAGCATTCTGGTCCTTGATTCCCTCCCTGATGAAAGGGATGTGGTGATACATGCAGACTGGGTGGGAGTGACAGAGGGGATGCATGGAGGACGAAAAGAGTGCTGGGAACTCCGGAGTGAGCTGCGCCCGCAGGGCCGCCAGCAGGCTAAGAGCCTGGGCTCCCTCCCGTGGGGAACCTGGCTGCTTCCCATGGGGAATCTGGAGCCTGAGGGGCACCCACAGACTTCACCCTCACTGCTTCCATCCCCACTCTGTCCTCCACCCATAGATGTTGCAAGAGAGCAGATCTTGAAACCCACCTGGGCAAGAGGAAAGGAAAATGCAAGCAGGGGTCACAGAGGGAAGCTGTGGTTCTCCCTCCTCCCCCAGCCTTTGCTCCTTCTGTTGCCTCTGTTCCTGCCTCCTGTCACACCCTTCTCCCTGTTGTCCCCCACTTCCCCAGCTCCCCATCCCTTCCTCCCATCTCCTCTGAATTCCCTGACACTGGAGCCCTGTGTCCTGGCCCCCGTGATTCCCTGGGCTTGTGCCCGCAAGTGGGAGAATGGGTACGTGCGTGTGCACACGGGGCTTTGCAACATGTGGCTGGCACTCAACAAATTTTGAACAGCCCACTTCAGATCCTTTTGGAAACATGGCAGCTATGTGCTCGTGAATAAATGGATAAATATTGACTGATTCTCAAAGTACACACATGTACCCTGAACAAAGCCTTGTTTATCCATTCCACCTGGGTAACAAGTTGGTTCCTACAATGGCCCCTCCAGATGACTACAAGGTGGAGGAATCACAGGATCAGGAAGGAGGGAGGCATTCCCGGTGGAGGGAATGGCTTGAGCCAAGGCTGGGGTCTGGGGGATGCTCAGCTGTCCGGGGAACAGCATGGTGACGTGAGGTGGTAAGGCTGGCAGGGTCCGGATCAAGAAGCACCTTGAATGCCAGGCCAAGGAACGGACTTTATCCTGAGGGCAATGGAGAGCCGGGAGTGAATTTTGAGCAGGGGGATGACGAGGCTGGATTTGATGTCAGTAGGCTCTCTCTCTGGCTGCTGCACAGAGCATGGATTGAAAGCAGAGAGAGTGGAATCAAGGAGCCCTCTGCTGCGTTCCAGATTCAGGGGAGAAAAGATGAGGCTGAGAAGCAGACAGTCCCCAGGATGTCACAGAGGAATGACAAGGACTGAATGGAAAAGGGGATGAGAGCAGGGAGGGGCTGAGGAGAGGCTGTGTGATCTTGGGTTCCTGGCCCCCGAGACCGGCTGGCTGGAGGTGCCGTTGCTGAGGCTGAGAGAGGAGCAGGTCGGGGGAAGGCACAGAGTTCAGCTTTGGATGTAGCAGGGGATGTCTGACTAGAGATGGAGATGGGTCGGAGGGCTGCGGCCGAGCAAGTCTGGACAGATTCTCTCCAAGTAACATTCTCCCAATGCCTTTCAAGTGTCCCAGGTACCCCAGAATGGTCCCCTGACCCAACCACTAAGGGTCTCCAAGACAGGACCTGGAATTGAGTCCCGAAGAAGAGCAGGGGAGAGAGACAGGATGAAGGGGAGGGTCTGGCTAAGGGACACCCCCAGGGTGCAGAGGTCTGGAGAGGGGTGGAGTAGGAACCAGCCAAAGGCGGGAGGGGCTGGCAGAACTTAGAGATCAGCCCAAGGCCGCCATTGCACAGACAGGCAGGAGGAATCCTAGCGAGGGGTGGGGATGGGCCAAGCAACATGGGAGGCAGACAGATCAGCTGCTCCCGGCTTAAGGCTGTCCCTGGGCCACGCTGGCTGGGAGTGGTCAGCTTGATGTGACTCTGAGATTGAGCTTCCTGGGCATGCCCAGGTGTTGTGGGCTTGTCTGGTCCAGAGGGGTGCACTGGGGCAGACAGGTGAGAGCCCAACCTCTTACCAAGCAGCACCCCAAAACCCACCGTGAGCCCAGCTCTGCCCCTGCTATTACGTTCTCAGTCCCAGGCCCCAGGCTGGGCTGCTACTGGCGGAGGAAGCCACAGACCCTGACCTGGGGAACTCATAGCCCACCACCGAGCTCACTCCTGGCACAGGCTGCCATGCATGTCAGAGGACAGTGTGGGGGCGGGGGGCGGGGGGCTGTGGCATCACGCAGTGTGTTCTGCACAGAGTGAGCTGCAATGGGGGCAGTTTCCTTCAGCAAATGCCTCCAGCACCTGCTCAGCGCCAGGCTCTGTTCTAGGATCTCAAGACAGTGAATGGGTTTGTGTTTTAACTGGAGACTGACAGTAAACAAATGCACAATACACAGTATAACGTTGAGGAGGGACAAGTGGGAGGAAGAGACACAGAACAGGGTAGGCATGCACATTTCAACGGGGAGTGTGGAATGGCTGTTTGATAGGAAAAAACCCTGCGTGTAGGCCTGGTGGTCTGGGTGATTTTGGCCAAGTCCCTGCCCCCAACTCCCTGACTCAGTTTTCTGTTGGGACTCGAGCTGAGCCATCTCTGAGGGGCCCACCTGGCCTGGCTGTTAGTTAGAAGGGCCTGAGGGGAATGACAAGCCTCTCCCACAACGTCCAGCCCCACCCACCTGCTCCTGCCCTGAGAGCCCCTCCACCCAGGACAACTCAGCTCCTCCTGGCAGGGAGCCTGGCCGGAGCTGCGGAGCCAGGGCCCGGACACCGCCCTAGATCTAGCCTGGCAGGTAGATGTGATTCACCTGCGGGTGTCAAGATCCAGGAAACTACCTGAGGTGGGGGGTGTGTCAGAGCAGAAACGTGGAGACTCACCGACTGGCCTCACCTGGGAGGGCCCTGGCCTTTCCTAAGGACCCTTATGCTCTCCAGGAGGCCCAGATTGCAGCCGAGGAGTTGCAAGGGGCCCGAGACCTTGCCACTGCCTGTCCCCTCTGGGGCTCAGTCTCCTAGTCCACATACAGGGGGGCGATGGGGCTAGATCATCTTGAATGCTCCTTCCAGCTCTGAAGTCCTGTTCTGCTGAGTACGTTGCAGGAGGCCCAGGGTCTCTCTAATGGTTCCCCGGAGGCTCAAGGCAGAGAGGACTGGCAGATTCTGAGAGGATGGGGGTGGGCTGGGAGGAGGGTTGCCAGGTTTAGCAAGCAAAAATGTGAATTTCAGATAAGCAACAAATAATTTTTTAGCATAAGTATGTCCCCAATATTACTTATGCTAAAGAATTATTCACTATTTATCTGAAATTCAGATATAACTGGGTAACTTACATTTTATCTGGCAACTCTAGGTGGGGAAAGGGATTGGGGCTGGGACTTCAACCGAGGAAGGTCCTAGACTTTCAGATGACCACAGTTTGGGCCACCTACGTCGGTGCTCTTTGGATCCCTTATCCATGGACTTCTTGATGCCTTATTAGGAGGTAAGGGGATGAGGAAGGAAGAACCAGGAGCTGGGGGAAACCAAGAGCTGTGTAGAGAGGCAGTGAAGTCCTGGGGCCCCCAGGGGCAGCACCTGCCACCTTGAATCCAGCTAACCCCCCATCGCTACTCCCATTGGGCAGGCAGGTCTCCCCACTGCCTCCTCCACAGCCCAGACGCATTCCTGCCTCCACAGCCTTGCTCTCTTCCTGCCCCCTTCCCTTCTACGCAAACTCTACCCACTGCAGGAACCCTCCTGGCTATTTTTTAGCATCAAGACTGCCTCTTCCAAGTTCCCAGAGCGCTGTCAGCTCATTCTCTGATGTTGGCACAGAGCCATTCAATCAACGGAGCACCCTTTCTGTAGCAGGCGCTGGACACAGCAGTGCTCAGGACGGACACAGCCCCCGCCCCCTTGGAGCTCACAGGCTAGTGGCGGACAGGTATACAATCGCAACATGGGAAGATAATTGCCCTTTGGCAAGGGCTCAGGAGTCCATGCGACTGGAGGCATCAAACAGGGGGTGGGGCCATGTTCTGTTTAATTCAGTTCCTACCACACAGCAGACTTCTGTCAATCTTAGTGGGAGAAATGCAAGTGCTGAGGGAGAAGAGAAGAGGGAGGGCCTCCCAGGAGACCTTCCCCATCGGAGGAGGAAGAAGGATTTTTCAGACGGAGGGAAGAGCACAGGCATAGGCCTGGCATATGCGGGGAACGACGGGGAGAGGAGCATCAGTGCAGGCTGAGCTGAGAGGCACTGGGCAGCTCGGTCACACGTGCTATGGACCCATGACCTGGGACGGCTTCCTATCACGGTGCACCCCTCCTCACAGAGCAGCAGGTCTGTGAGGTTCTGTGTTTCTGAAAGGCAGGGGCTGGGTCTTCCTCTTCTCTCTTGCTCTCTAGGGACTAGGCTTAGAACACAACACAGGAGATGGGTTGATTGGGAGCTTCGGGATGGATGGCTCCTTGAGGCTGGCTGAGAGAACCACTTATATCATCGGGTATTGCTGGGACAATTTTAGTAGGTGATCTTATTCACTCAGCAATATTGGGAAAGATGGATGACTTTCTGCCCTACATGGAGGCCCCTGTGGCATATAGCACGCTTGCCCAGACCCCTGGTCTGGGATGACACAGTGACAGTGGCAAGCAACGTCTACCTACCTATCACTGACCACCCCGCTGAATGAGCCAGGCCCTGACAGATGTAACCTCCAGTACCAGATTTAGAAAGAGAAGCAGTCTTAGGGAAGTTAGGTGATTTACCCAGGGAGTTCAGGTACTAGATGTTCAGGCTAAGCCAGGATTTCACCAGTGCTGAGTCTCCAGCTCAGTTACTTAGCTGCCCTTATTTTTTTTTAAGTAATTTCTGGGACACTGCTTATGTTTGGCACTCAGAAAGTCACTCCAGTTTTATGCCATTTTGATCTTTGCTACTCACATTACAGATGCTGTCAAAGCTGTTACTTGTCTGTGAACCTCTGCTGTGGCCTTTGCCCAGCAGCAGTACATTAAGGAAGGAAGGAAGGAAGGAAGGAAGGAAGGAAGGAAGGAAGGTAGGAAGGAAGGAAGGAAGGAAGGAAGAGGCTGGCTCCTCTTGGGGTTTGCTCGCATTTTCTCTGGGTGCCCCACCCTTCCTCCAGCCCACAGCCCTGCCCTGCCCTGCCCTGCCCTGAGTCATGTGGCAACCCCAGCACACTTGGGACAGCTAGTCCCTCTGCATGCAGCAGTGTTCCTGCTCTGTAACGCAGGCTCACACCATCCTCCCACACGTCACGCAGAAAGTAATTCACTCCCTCAAGGTATCCAATGACCACCATCCAGGTTTACTGCTAGGCAAGCTTCTTCCTGGGTATGCAGTGTGCCATATCCCCATTGCTAGACCATGAAGGCCTTGAGAACAGTGTGAACCCCAAGAAGGAATATATCTGCCAAGAAAGATTCCCCGTAGTAAACTGGGATGAAATTCATAACCAGAGCCTAGCAGCCATTGCTGGCACAGTCTTCTCACACACTCTGCTTTTCAAGGGAAAACTACAGACAGAGCTTTCAACCTGATGCACTGCAGTTCTGCTGAGTCAACCCTTAGAAGAGAGTCCCTGGTATAATATTGACCAATGAACTGAGAGACCTGGCCCAGTCAAAACTGTAAAGCTATATCTTCATTTGCATTTATACTGACCAATCAGAACTGCTCCATAATAGCCAATCAGAATGCACAACTCTGACCAATCACTACTGTATGATTTGGAACAATCAACTGTGCAAATTTGGATTCCTTATTTGCATGCAAATGGACCAATCAGGAACCAGGGTGGGAACGGTCTCTGTAAAAGGCATTCACTGGGGTAGATCAGTTGGGCATCATCCTGCAAAGCAAAAGGTTGCTGGTTCGGTTCTGGTCAGGCTACATGCCTGGGTTACATGTTTGGTCCTTGTCTGGGACTCATACAGTTGATGTTTCTCTCTCACACTGATGATTCTCTCTCTCTCCTCTCCTTCCCCTTTCTCTAAAAATAAATAAAATCTCTTTTTTTTAAAGATTTTATTTATTATTATTTATTTTTAGGGAGGTAAGGGAGAGAGAGAGAGAGAGAGAGAGAGAGAGAGAGAGAGAGAGAGAGAGAGAAACATCAATGTGCGGTTGCTGGGGGTTATGGCCTGCAACCCAGGAATGTACCATAGCTGGGAATCGAACCTGGGACACTTTGGTTCCCAGCCCGCTGGGCTACGCCAGCCAGGGCTATAAAATCTCTTTTTTTTAAGGCAAACATTTAGCATCCAACAGAAGCTGCACTTCCCCATTTGCAAATTATTCATCTGAATAAAGTTTCTCCTTTTCCCACACCTCACATTGGAAGTTTCTATTGACGATAGAGACCTTGCATTCTCTCATTTGTGTACTCGATAAGCACCTACTGACAGTTTTGTGGAGAGTTGCTATGGTTTCTTGCTTCAGCAGTGCTTGGATGGAACCCACACTCGACCCCAGCCTGCTGCTCAGAGCCACCCCTATACCGCCTCTTCACAGCACTCTCGGACCACCCTAAGGCCCCCGTGGCTGTCACCTCTCCTCAGCCACCTGCCGTGATGACTGGAGTCCCCTTTGCAGGTGCACCAGAACTACCACCAGAACCCGAGGCTACCATTACCTGCCACATCCACCTGGAGCTCTAGGCTTCCTATGTCTACCTGTCCATGTCTTACTGCTTTGACCACCATGATGTGGCTTTGAAGAACTTCGTCAGATATTTCCTTCACCAATCTCACAAGGACAGGGAACATGCTGAGAAACTGATGAAGCTGCAGAACCAACAAGGTGGTCAAATCTTCCTTTAGAATATCAAGAAACCTGATCGTGGTGACTAGGAGTATGGGTTGAATACAATGGAGTGTGTGTTATACTTGGAAAAAGTGTGAATCAGTCACTACTGGAATTGTACAAGCTAGCCACTGTCAAAAACAACCCCCATTTGTGTGACTTCATTGAGACTCATTACCTGAAAGAGGTGAAATTCATCAAGAATTGAGTGACCATGTTACCAGCTTGTGCAAGATGGAGGCCCCCAAAGTCTGACGTGGAGGATTATCTCCTTGACAAGCACACCCTGGGAGACAGCGATAAGAGCTAAACATTTCGCTGGCTTCCCGTACCCACTAGGGTAACTTCCCTGGTCACCAAGGCAGTGTAAGCAAGTTGGGGTTAACTACCTTTTCTATAAGTTGTATCAAATCATCTACTTATGTCCCTTCATTTGTATTGTTCCTTCAAATAAAGTAATTTGGTAACTGACCCCCTCCAAAAAATTAATCACCCACTGTGTGCCAGGAACACTTCTGGGCACTAGCGTACAGTTGGGGCTTATATACCCTGACACTTACGACTGCTTTGCCACCCTGACTGTCCCTGGGTGTCCCGCCCAGGCCTCCTCATGGTCCATCAACAAAGGGCTAATGTCTGGCAGATCATGGACACTCCAGAAGCTCAGGCCACATCAACCCACATCTTGAACCTCTTGGACACCCCTGGTTTCCCTAGGTGTGTGCCTGGTGCCGGGCTAGTCCTCACAGGGGTGGACATGGGCAGTTTTATAAGGTGAAACTGGTGAAAGTAAGGTGTATTGGGTGCAGACATGCACAAAGCCTTGAGAGCCATTCTGCAACTGTCTCCTCGTCCACAATCCTCAGAGTCAAGTTTGGCCATGATAAGTCCCCTTCCTTTTCTTCTACTCACTCTAGGATCCAGTTAGCCCTCTCTCTCTCTCTTCCAGTTTTGGTACCATGTTGGACTTGTAACCTTAGTGGCAGGTGCCACTTCCCTGGAGCCTGTGGATTTCTCATCAGCTTCACCCAAGAACCTTGACAGAAGCCTGAGAACTTACACTGGGTACTGCACTAAGCAACTATGTGAATTTGCTCATCTCATGTCATCTCATCGTCCAGCAACCCTATACAATAGCCATTCTTATTATCATCCTTATTTTACAGTTGTGGAAACTGGGGGTTAGAGGGTTTAAGTAAATTAACAGGTGATGGAATCGGGATTTGAATCTAAGGTGGTCTGTTCCAAACCATTCCTCTTCATTCCTACACTTCCCTGCCCTGCATTTGTGTTTGAGAAAGACCCAGGCAAAGGCAACCACAATATCCTACGCACTGAATGGAGGAACATTTGCTCATCAGAGAAGGAAGTGGCCCTGGCTAGTGTGTGAGAGCCTCTATGGATATTATGTTGGATTAAGACATTCTGCTGTTGACTTAGAACAGGACCATCAGGCCGCGAGACTCCACCCTGTGGGAAGACAGTGAGGTTCTTCCTGGTAGAAGTCCCTTGTGGTCCAGAGCCTGGAAGGCATGTGGCCCAGGGCCTGGAAAGCAGAACTGCTGTAGGCTATGGAAGAGAGGTCCCAGCTCTCTCAGTCTGAATTTTTAAAGGTTTTGGTGTCCACAGAGGTGCTCCCAAGTCAGGAAGAGGCAGGTCAGAAACATGGAGAGCCCGGTCACCATCGGGCAAGGCCTTCATTTTCTCCCCCCAGAGGCCAAGTGTCACCTGATACGCCAGCAGGTCACACTCCACTCTGTTCATTTTCCTATGTTATTTCTGTCTGAATGGCCTTGTGACATACAGCCTTTGTAATGAAAGATTTTTAAAGGATGCATTTTAGATAATATTTTTAAATAAACTTTAAAAATAAATAAACCTTTTAAAAGAATAGTTTTGCTTTTACAGAAAAGTTGCCAAGAGGATTCTTGTACACCCTCAGCCAGTTTTCTCTATCGTAACATCTTATATTTGTCACAACTGACAAACCAATATTGATACATCATTATTAACTAAAGTCCATACTTTATTTGGATTTCTTTCCTTATACTTAATATCCTCTTTCTGTCCCAGGAAGTCACATCTCACTCATCATCACACCTCCCTACCCTCTTTCTGGTCTGGGGCAGTTGCTCAGACCTTCCTTGTTTTTGACGGCTTTGGCAGTTTTGAGGAGTATTGGTCAGATATTTGGTGGATCATCTCTCAATTTGCTTTTTTTCTGATATGTTTCTCGTGATTAGATGGAACAGGTTCTTGGGAGTAAGAGCACAGAGGTAAAGCGCCATTCTCATCACATCAGATCAAGGGCACATAAGATCAACATGACTTCCCGCTGTTCATGTAACCTTGACTCACGGCTGTGGTTATGTTTGCCAGGTTTCTCCACTGCAGAGTTGCTAAGAGGATGCATTTTGTGTTGTACCAACCCAAACCACTAAGGTGGAGGGGCAGCAGCTCTGGAGGTCTGCATGGTGGTGACAATAGTAACCAGTGAGAGGGACCCACAATGTGCTAGGTGAATCTCAGAGGATGACCCCCTCTCAGCTGCAAGGATTTGGGGCTCTACCAGCTTCAGCAGGCAGCAGGTCTCCTTCATCTCGGCGTCCCCAGCCCCCCACAAGGCTGTCTGTCTGTTGAATGCATTGGATTTTTTCTTTTGCAGACGCCTTTTGTTTTAAATTGAGGTGAAATTCATATAACATAAAATTATCCATCTTTTTTTTACCCTCAGCCAAGTACATTTTTTTTTACATTGCCTTTAGAGAAAGAGGAAGAGAGAGAGAGAAACATCAAAGTGAGGAACATTGATTGGTTGTCTCCCATGTACACCCAGACCAGAGATTTTACACCCTTGGACCAGGGTGCAAACCCACAACCTAAGTGTGTGCCCTCATCAGGAATCTAACCTGCAAGCTTCTGGTTACAGGACAATGCTCCAACCAACCAAGCCACACTGGCCAGGGCTAAATACACCATCTTTTTTTTTTAAGATTTTATTTATTTATTTTTAGAGAGGGAAGGGAGGGAGATAGAGAGAGAGAGAGCAATGTGCGGTTGCTGGGGGTTATGGCCTGCAACCCAGGCATGTACCCTGGCTGGGAATTGAACCTGGGACACTTTGGTTCCCAGCCCGCGCTCAATCCACTGAGCTACACCAGCCAGGGCTAAATACACCATCTTAAAGTGCACAATTTGATGGCATTTATGCATTCACAGTATTGTTCAACCATCCATTCTATCTAGCTCCAAAATGCTTTTAACACCCCACAAGAAAACTGCATACCTGTAAAGCAGTGACTCCCTATTCCCCTCCGCCTTCAGGCCCTGTACCTATTCCAGATATTTCACATAAATGGAATCGTATAACATATGACCTTTTGTGTCTGGCTTCTTTCATATGGAATAATGTTTTTAAGGCCCATCTGTATTATAGCGTGTGTCAGAGCTTTATTCCTTTTTATGGCTGAGATTATACGCACGCATGCACATGCACGTCAATGACACTTTGACCATCCATCCACTGATGGACACACATTTAGGTAGTTGCTCCTTTGGGCTATTGTGAATAGTGCTGTGGAGAATATTCATATATATGTGTTTGTTTTAGTACTGCTTTCAGCTGTTTCGTGTGTGTGCCTGTGCATGACTGGGTGGTTTGAGAAGGTGATTTCTTCACAGGTTTTTAGGAAGCTCATCAAACTTACGTAGGCGTTCTGGATAAGGGGATTTCTGTCTTGGGCCCCATTCAGGAATCACCTTATCGATAGTATGTGGAAAGACAAGACACACACATATCAAATTCACCCACACAAGAAGCCGAGAGGGAGAGCTAAAGTTCATAATACAAATATATAAAGAGGACAAAGTATGAAGTCTTGTGTTAGATTTCTTGTGATTGTTCAAGCACAGCACGTGGGAGAACTGGTTTACCAACAATTATGGAAAAAGAAGCTCAGAGTTTGAGCTGACCACGAGCGCTACAGGAGCCAAGGCTGTGGCTATCAAATAGGCAAATGCAAATGCCTTCTGCATTAATAGAGGCACAGCATCCAGAACAGAGCAGGCAATTGCTCTACTCTGTTCCACGCTCTGCCAGACCCACCTGGGACCCCAGGACTGATCCTGGGGTGTACCCTGGATCAGGAGCCAGTGACAGCACTACAGGGGCCTGGAAACCAGCTCATGTGATGAAGGGGCAGAGGACTCAAGTGCAGGCAGTGCGGCTGAAGCAGTTGTCTATATTGGTTGGGGTTGGCAGGACTGGTCCCTGGGGAAGAAGGTTTTTTTTTTTCCAGGGTGTGATCTGTTGCCTTGTAGGTTTGGGTGTATGGAATGAGCAAATGAAAGATTCAGGCCATTGGGTGAGTCCAGGTGACTCTGGGGGTCAGGTGACTACCCTGGGGTTTTCCAATATTGAGAAACATATTTAATCTGAGGGGCAGAGAGGAACAAAGACAATGTACACAGTGGTTTCACTTTTTTCTCCTCCTTCCTCTTCCTCACCTCCTCTGCTAGTCCTCTCCTCCTCGTTCCTCACTCTCTTCCTCCAGCACCATTCTTCCCTGGGAAGAGGGAGCCAAGTCCCAACACAAGTTAAAGATTTTTGTTAGAATGATGATCTGAAGTCAACAGGGTAGGATTTAACTGGCTAGGTTGTAAAAACCCAAGAAAATGCTTATGCTATTATAGTGAATGAAAAAAATCAAAGTGTACAATTATTTATCTATATACAGTAAAACACATAGAAAAACTCTAGTACAAAATACACCAAACACTTAACATCAGTTGTCTCTGTGGATCAGGACTGTCAGAATGTTTTATTTTGTGTTTTATATTTTTCTGCGGTTTTCAAATTGTTTGTGATGAAGAGGCATTATTTCTACAGTCAGGGGAAAAAAAAACACCTACCTTTGCCATGAATGACTTTAACCAGAATAGAAGTGAGATTCCATGGAAGCAGTGAGTGTACCTGGCCACTTCCTTCCCAGCTCTGGGCTGGCTGTGTGGCACCTCCACTTCTTGTCCCCACTCACAATGGTCCTTCTGGTCCCCTAGACCTCCCCACACAGGGCCCTGTTCCCAGCAGGCACTTGGAAAACTTGAGCAAACATAGGATGTTTTGCTTGAAGATCCATACAAATAAGTAACTCTAGAGCAGAAAGGACAGCCCTAGCTCACTCTCAAGTCTTTGAGGGGTGAGGAGAACACGAGATGGGTGCAGCAGATGGTGTTGGGCCACTGCCTGGGTGGAGTGGGCCTCTCCCCTCATGGTGTGGCTGCAGCTGGCTATCAGCCTGGATGCACCTGCACTGGCAGGAAGCATAGGCTGCCAGTGTGAGGGTTCTGAGGAGCCAGGGGTGGAATGTGCAGCTCACGTGGTCTCCAGACATCACCATGTGAAAACCTGGATTCACTGAGCACCTCCCTAGTGCTTCCGTGGGCTGACCCTGTGCACACATTCACCTAACCCATGTGCCACATGCATGAGGCTGGCGTCAGTACCCATTTTAACTACAGGAAAACTGAGGCTCAGAAAGATTAAGCACCAGGTCACCTAGCTGGTATACAACAAAGGTGCTCTTAACCACCATTGCATACCGCCTCGTAATAGTCTACAGCACTTCAGCTTTCTGCTTGGTAAAATGGCCTATTTCTTGCAGTTCTTGAATCTGACGTAGCCCCACTGATGGTCTGGTTATTGCATGTGACAATTTAATTGTGGCCATGGAGAAAGAACTTCCTGCTCACTTCCTCATCTCCGAAGGATGGCAGGGTGCTGGAGGTGACTGTTGCAGAGACCCCTCCCTCCTATCCCCCAGCCCTGGCTCTAGTGGGTTGTTCTGGGCCCTGGGGGCAGGTGGTCCTAGCTGTGGCCTTGAAGATAGAGAGGAGAACCCCTGGAAATTGCATAAGGCAGGTGTCAGCTCCCTGGTTGGGGTGGGCTCCTGTTGCCAAGGGCATCATGATTAGAGCCTGGACGGGACAGTTGGGACTCTGCAAAAGGGCAGTTGAAGGACATGACCACAGAGGGTTTTTCTATCCTTCAGAATCTAAGATTCTACAATTCTAAATCTCTCCAATATTGACAGGGGTAGTGGTGGGGCAGTGGGTTGGTGCCTTCTCTTACTTGGTCCGATGCTTTCAGAGCCTCAGCCCATGAACTCAGGTTTGTAACCATGGGCATCTTTGCCAAATGCCAAGAATGGGACTCGTGTTTGTGTGACTCTTGGTGGATCCTCTCCTGAGGGTGGGAGAGACTAGCCCCTGGGCATCAAGGCACAGGTCTCTCCGAATGAACTCTGTAAACATTTACTGTCATGTGCTGGGGAGAAGGGTTGCCTGGGCTGCTAGGGACAAGAGGGGGGTCTCCCAGTCCCTGCCTTTACATAGAGGCAGACAGACCCAGAGCCAGGGACTTAATGCTAAGGCAGAGGGACATAGACAGATACAGGAGTCAGAGGAAGGACCCCTAACTCTGGGGACATGTACCCTGAAACTTTGCAGAACTGGTTCTTTCCTCTCTCCAGTTCCAGGACAGCCTCCAACAACCATAGGGGCCCGCACTGCTGGCCTTGGAAGAACCAGGGGTGTGCTGACTCTGCCTGCTGCCCAGGCCCCAGATACACTGAGTTATGGCAGCCCCAATCTGGTTGCTGGACATTGGGAGAGTGTCACAGCTGCCTCGTGGGGCCCGTTGGGTAGCTGAGAAGAGGCTGGCAGTTGGTGGTTATTGAGTAACCATTGGGCTTCCTGAAACTTCGAGTTTCTTTCTAGATCGCTCACCATCTTCCTCTTTCAGGATCAGGTTGGGGCTAGGGAATATTCACTAAGTCACATTCATTTATTTATTCACTCATTAGTCATTGCTTACCATCTCCCCTGCTCCTGCCTGTCTTGAGCTTGGGGGATTCAGAGAGACATCCATAAGGTCCTGCCCTCCTGGGTTCTCTGGCTCAGATAATGGCACCACCATCCACTCCCACAGCCAAGGCAGAACTCTGGGCATCAGCCTAGACTCTTCCCTCACACCCCCTCACATTCCCCTTCTGTTTTCCTGTGCTGCTCTGTAGTTCCCTTGTCACATCCTTTATCACCTTTTATAGTAAAAGCTCCAGTTGCCCACCTTCTCCTTCTAAATTCAATACAGGCAGGGGCTGTGTGTATTTTCTTGTTTCCAACTGTGTTCCTGGCCCCTGGCACAGTGCATGCCACTTGGTAGATGTTCATTAAACATTGTTAAACAAATTAGGACATCCCTTTAATTTCATTTTCTTAATATTCTTTGGAGCCATACTCTCCTCCCCTCCCTGGGCCACGGCCTTTGCTCAGCTCCCATCCTTCGCCCAAACTATTGAGCAAGCTCCTGATAGAGCTGCCTGCCTCATCTGTCCCATCCCATGTACTTTCCATACTCCAGCCAGAGTGCTAACGCTAAAGGGCCCCTCTACCCTACTCACAACCCTTTCGGACTCCCCATCACTCACAGGAACGAGGCTACATTTCTGGGGTGGAAAAAAAAGATAGCAGATATGACTGAACAGCCCATTGTGAAAATGATCAGGAAAATATGCAAAAATGCAAAAACTTGCAGCGATGCTCTATGAACAAAAGATAAGAGAGGACACAAGGCAACGTGCCAGGGAGCAGCTGTGCTAACTGGGTGGGAGAAGGGAAGAGATTGAGAAACACATTCTTGAATGACACACCACCTGCCCCTCCCTCTGCCTCAGGACAGCATGTGTCCTGCTGTAACTGATTGACGGTGTGTTCACTTCCCCTTTACTGTCAGCTCCTTAAGGACAAAGGCCACATCTAGTTTACCTTGGTGTCTCTGGCAGCTAGCATAGAACTTGGCATATATAGGCACTCAATAAATACTTGTGGAATAAATGAATTCGAGGATTAAATAAATGAATGAATGAAGATCCAATGATTCCTAAATAGATTAACAGACTAATCCCAACTGCCTATGCTTCTCTCAGGGACTAGGGTATTCCTGACAAGGAAGACCTTTGGCCATACCTCCAAAACACAGAATTGTCTTTCAAGCTAGGCTGGTTAAGGGCATTGGTTTGGGGGCCAGGAAGTCTAGATAGAGTCTGTCTCCACCAATTATTAGCTGTGTGAGCTTGGGCAAGTGATCTACCCTCTCTGTGCCTCACCTTTGTCATTTGTAAAATGGAAATAGCAATAGTACCAATCTCGGAAGGTTGTTATGAGAAGTAAATTTATATGTGTGTATGAAAATTTAGTGTATATATATTTAATAGATATGCATTCATAGATGCATATGTAAAAATGAATTTTTATATATACTATACTATATATGACATGTAGTATAGTTTAGACAGACAGACAGATAGAACTATTTAAGTGCCAGCTATTACTGATGATGGTGGGGATAATTCCCTAACCCATCCCATCAACTTCCTTTCTTCTGTGTCCACACCATCTGTTCACAGGTGGAATCGAGACCTCTGCCTTTACTAAGCAATGCAGCAGAAAGTCGAGAGGATCAGGAGGCAGCACCTGCCTCCATTTCTGCCTGGTCGAGAGCATGAACACAACGCCAACAGAGTCCCCATGGAAAGACCCTGCACACAAGGAGGAGGAAGACTGTTCTGAAGATTTGGATGAAGAGCTCATCTCTGAAATGAACTTCTATAGGAAACAGAATAAAACTCTAACAAGCATCACTTTGGTATTCTCAAAACAAACATGTACCCCAGGAAGCTTTGATACAGTGGTTATTTGCTGGGTGCCTCCTAAGTGGGCAAAAGATATGAATAGAAATGGAAATGCAAATGGCTCTCAAACATGAAAAAAGACCTCAAACATGAAAAAAGACGCTTGCCCTGGCTGGGCGGTTCAGTTGGTTGGAGCAGCGTCCCGTACCCCAAAGTGTGGTGGCTCGACCCCTGGCCAGAGCACATACCTCAGTTGCAGGCATGATTCCTGGCAGGGGTGCGGATGAGAGGCAACCAACTATTGTTTCTCTTTCACATCAGTGTTCTCACCCCCTCCATTCCTCTCACTCTGAAAGAATCAATAAACATATCCTCTGGTGAGGATTAAAAAAAGAAAGATGCTTCATCTCACTCAGAAATGCAAATCAAAACTACAGCAAGACGTGATTTTTCAACTATCAGATTGGCAGAAATCCACGAGTTTGATATCACAGGGTTGTGAGGCCCTTGTGAAATCCACCGTGGGTATTTTACCGTGAAGAACTCACCTGCACCCCTTCCTGCCTCCTCTTTCAGCAGTGTTGTTCTTTGAGATTTCCTCCACTCCAACTCAGGGGCGGCCCTGATGGGCTGAAGCACTCTAAATTTCTCATCATCTAGAGGAAATCATAAAATTATTGGGCAACCTTGTGCAAGCCACTTAGCACGCTGGGCTTTGTTTCCTCATCTGAAAAATGCCAACAGCAGTGGAGACCACAGGGAAAGCAGCTGGGTCAGTGTCTAGCACACCTTCAATAGGGGACACCTTTTATTGGCTTTGGTAATTGGATACTTATCAATTAAAATATCTGTGTTTGACCTAATCTAAAGGTTTATAGAACTACAAACTAGAGCTCTACTTTCTTAATCATTACAGAAGATGACAACAAGAAAAATCAAGACTATGTAGCAAAGAACAAAAAAATAGCAGTAAGGAAGCCCAAAATGAAAGAAGTAAAATGAGTCTACATCAGTTATTAAATAGGTACAAATAAATTAAGCTATGCTATTGTCAAACGAACTCAGAAAGAGTCTGAAGGCTTTGGCTAGAAATAATGATTTACTCAAGTGTTGTAGGGTTTGCAAACTGGAAATGCAACTAAGCAATACCCAGAAGTTTTCTGAAAAAGAAAGAAAAGCTGAGGGTTCTTGCAGCAGAATTAGTCCTACATTCTTAGCCTCTGCAATGGGCTGAGACGGTGCTCCTCTAGACGAGGAGGGGGGCTAGGCAATAGATGGCAGGTGGTCTGGAAAGTCAGCATTCTTTCCTCACCCCTTCAGGAAGTAATGAGAGGGTTATCTGGAGGTCTGATGTATGTTCAGGCAGTGACACAGAGTGGAAAGGTCAAAAGTTTAAGTTCTCAGGCTAGTTACCACAAGAATGGAGGCTTGCCTCCTACCTCAGACAACTTCATTTTTGTGATTCAGCAGCTTGACTATAGCGACTCCATTTTATTTCTTTCCTCTATTCCTCTCTATCAAAGGCAACAATTTACACATTTTCACATTGAAAAGCAAAATTCAACTAGCCCATGTGCTGCTTACAAGAAATACTTAAAATAACACAAGATGTCCAAAGGTATTAAACATATACATGTACAAAATGAAATATAATAATATGAAAAGAAAACATGGGAAAGAGATCTCAGAGTAGTAGGAAAGATCTTTTATTCATTCATTCATTTATTTATTTTTATTTTAATCTTCATTCGAGGATATGTTTCTTTTTAAATTGATTTTAGATAGCAACAAAGGGGGTGGAGAGAGAAACATCACTGTGAGAGAGAAGCATCAGTTGGTTGCCTCCCATAGGTAGCTCGACAAGGGATTGAACCCACAGCCTAGGCATGTGTCCTGACAGAGAACTGAACCTGCAACCTTGTTGTATGGGCGATGCTCCGACCAAATGAGCCAACTGGCCAGGGCTAGACGTTTTTAATTATGGCTCAAAATCCAGAAGCCATAAGAGAAAAGACTGATAAATTCAACCACTGAAAAATGAAAACTTTTACATTAAAAACAAAGAAGAAAAGGAAAACCCTCACTGCTGCACCTCAGTTGGGTGGGCCATGTCTTGCAAACCCAAAGGTCGCAGTTGGACTCCGGTCAGGGTAGATGTCCGGGCCGCAAGCCAGGTGCCCAGCTGGGGGCGTGAGAGAGGCAACCCATCCCTGCTTCTCCTGCACATCAGTGTTTCTCTCCCTCACTCTCTCCCTCCTTCCCCCTCTCTCTACAAACAAAGAAAATCTTTTTTTAAGTAAGTAAAGGTAAAATACAAATGATAAACTGGGAAAAATCCTTTTAAATTCAGGTAACAGACAGGGGGATAATCTAAAATATTAAAAGCTAATCGGAATCAGTAAGCCCAGGAACCTAATGGGAAAATGGCAATAAAAAAGGAAATGGAATGGATCTCAAATGGCTCTTTAGTTATAAGATGCACTCAAAATAAGAGAAACACAAAGTCAAACTGCGCTGAGATGTGATTTTTCATGTATCAGCTTGACAAAATTTTAAGAATTTAGAATCACGGGGCTGGAGAGACGGCGGGGAAACAGGCCGCCTCGCACTGACGGGGAGTGAGCGGGGACAGCCCCGCAGCAGCCAGTCTGGCGGTGGCCACCCCGTGGACAAACACACCATCCTTTCGCTCTAACGATAACACTTCGGTGGTATTTCCTGCATGAACAAAAGGCATCTACACGGTTACTCTGTAACGTGGTTCACACTGACAGAATTGGAAACAGCCCAAATGCCCACCGACCGCGGGCGGGTGAGGTGCACTGCAGTACATCTATACAATGGGATACTCCCCTGCCCCTGAGAAGAATGAGGAAGTTTTCAACATAGTAATTTGGGAAAAATCCCCAAGTTAAAATTAAGTGATAAAATACAAGGTCATGTGTATTGTATGCTACATTTTGTGTTTAAAAAAACAAATAGAAATATTTGTATTTGCACAAGGAAACTCAAGGATACACTAGAAAACCTTCCCTCCAGCTTAGGGTGTGAAGGGAGGGGTGGGGACTGCGCATCGGGACAGAGAGACTTTTGTCTGTATATCCCTCTTTAGCATAGTTTTAATTTCTGAAACATGTAAGTACATTACTTGTTCAAATTTTAAATAAAAAGGCTAAATGACACAGAAAATTTACATTACAAACACAGACAAAGCTATATCAGGTAAGTGCAGAGTAGAAAACAGTACTAGTGATATAAGAAATAATTAAAATTATGGCTAGGAGCATTAAATGGAACAAAAAGGGGCACTTTTACTTATTAAAATATATAATACTCCATAGTGAGGAAGGGTTTTATATATTAAATAATAGAGAAACAAAATAGATGAAATACAAATAGAAGGAGAGGTTGATATAAGCAAAAAAGTAGTATCATTATGAGCTGGAAAGGTTATATATAAATATGCATTATTTCAATATGTACATATTACTTAAAATATGTTGTGTATGTATTATGTGTATGTATAATAGAACATATATAACAACAGACTAATTAAATATCAAAAGATAGATCCTAATAAGAGAACACACATCTTATTTTTAAAAATTTATAGAATTTCACCTATAAGTGGAACCTGACCAACAAAACAAACAAACAAGCAAAATATAACCAGAGACATTGAAATCAAGAACAAACTGACAGTAACCAGAGGGGAGGGGGAAGGAGGACAATGGGGGAAAGGAGGGAAAGGGTCAAGTCCAGGAACTTGCATAAAGGACCCAGGACAAAAGCCGAAGGCGGGAAGATTGAGGGTGGGAGGTGGGGGTGGCTGGGGCGGGGGGAGTGGTGGTGGGAAAATGGAGACAACTGTACTTGAACATCAATAAAAACAACTGATAGAACACATATAAAGTAAATTCTTAAAGTAATAAATGCACAAACTATAGACTTTCGTTAAACCAATGTCCCCTACATTCCTGCAAAAAGAAAAAGAAAAGAACCCTCCAGTGTGAAAGAAAAGTCCCAGCAAACACAGGTGTATGTGTGAAAGGACTGAGTGGCCGGGAGAATGAGGCACCCCACGTGACTGGGATGTGGACAGCTGATGGGAAGTGGGGACAGGGGAGTGTGAAAAGGCCTTGGGGCAGGTCACAAAAGGCCTTGAATGCTTCCTCCTTCTGTGGGTGGTGGAGAGTAGCCAGCAGTTTTTGAGCATGGCCGTGGTTGGGACTGTCAGAGGGTCAGCTGCCTGAGCCCCTCTCACTGAGGTGGGAAAGGGGGGTGGCTGGGGAGTAAGGAGGTTCCTTAAGCTGGTGGGCTCCTAGGAGGACCTGGAGAGAGGTGGTATGGGCAGCGCTGGCTCTGGGGGCCTGGGGCTGGGGTGAGGGGGCCAGCCCTGGGCCTGTTTCTCCTCCTTAACCCATTTCCTACTTCCTGCATGCCATCTCCTCACCCCTTTCAGGAACGGGGAGGGACTGGGTGGCAGCTCCTGGCACTTCCCCAGTCACCATGAGACTTTTCTATCCAATCATCTGGCCCAGCCCCCGCAGGGGCCTCTGTGTTCAGGTCTTTGTGTTTGCACAGTGGCCCTCTTTGTCCTGAGCAGCATTCCCCCTGCCCCACCCCCACACACCTCCCCTCTGCCCTTCACACACACACACACTCTTTCCTTCTTTCTCCCTCTCTCTCTCTGCCGCCCCCCGCCCCCCACCTGCGTTACAAAAATACCAGACAGAGACCAGGGTCAGGGCTCTAATCCTGGTTTCCCCAGTGGAGTCTCTGAGCAAGCCATTTTGCTTCTCTGAGCCTTAGTTTTAGGTCTGTGAAAATGAGCTGCGCAAGAAATCAAACTCCTGGCAAGAATTGGTCTGCTACTCTGTGCTCCAGTGCTGAGACCTAAATAACAAATGACATCCATGGGGACCCCTACTGAACCCTCATGCTGTCCCCTGGACCTCCTGGTTATTTCTCCAACTTCATCCTCACCTCTGCCTGGCCAGCTAGCGGTTGTCATTCTCCCATTTGACAGATGAGGAGACCAAGGCCTGAGGACAGATCTGGCCTCATGGGTGGGTGACCTGTCCAGTAACACAGAGCCCCACACGTTGAAAGCCCTGCACTCGATTTAATGTTCTGCTACCCCATCTTGAAATTCTTACTAGTTCTTGAAATTCTTACTAGTACTTACTAGTACTAGGGCCTCTTGAAGAGGCCCACATTTTCTTTCTACCCTGAGCCCCAGAAATGGTGTGGTTGGCCCTGCTTGTGGGGAGGTGGAGCAGAGGCTTGCCAAGGCTTGGACCAAGCTTCCTGCCTCCAGGGCTGCCTCCCCTGGGTACCTGCATGCTGGCATGCTGAGAGCCAGGGCTTCCAGGCTGCATTTGGCATCAGAGGCCCGGCCCCGCCTGGGAAACCTGAGGAGCGCAGTTCCCAGTTGGTGAGGGAGGCAGGATGGTCCGGGCCTCCAGAGAGCCAGCAAGAGGAGGCTGCTGGAGCCAGCCCTGCCCTGCCCATGCGACTGGAGGCCCAGTGTGGGTCCAACTCGGCGTCTTGGCCGTCACTCTGGGGACTCAGTAGGACCTTCCTTCCAGGCAGCTTGCAGTTCCAGGGCCAAGGGACCTACTGCAGACACACTGTGTGACTTGGGACGTTAACTTCCCCTTTCTGAACTCGTTTCCCCATATGTAAAATAGTACTGACAACACCTACCTGCTGTGGTTCTGGTGAAGATTAAATGAGATACTTTAACGTAATGACTGGCACAGAGAAGGTGAGCACTAGAGTTCTTACTCTGTTATTCCTGGAGGCTCACCCAGTGCTGTGGACAGCGCTGGCTGCTGGGCATCTGACTATGAACAGCCTGCCCTCGGTGGCATCCCCCTGAGAGGGAGATAAACATAACAGTGACGACAGTGAGACAGTGTTGTGACAAAGGGAGGTACCTGACGGGGCACCTCACTGGGCCTTAGAGGGTGATGTTGGGGAGCCATGAGAAGGGAATAAAACCATGAAGGGGCAATGCGGGTGGTCTGAGCAGCAAGTGCCCGGCAGGCGGCCAGCAGGACAGCATAGCTGAATCAGAGGGTGGGGGGAAGGTGTTGGGGCTGCCAGAGGGTGTAAGGCAGGCAATGCTTAGGAGGGGTGACAGAGACGCCAGTAGCCTGTGAAGGAGGCCTTGGAAGTGTCACGTCTCAGTTCAGAGAGGAGGCGGAGCCTGGGCCCAGGCTCCCCTCCGGGCAGACTCTCAGAGCAGGTTTCTCAGGGCAGACAGAAGGCCACAGAGGGAAGATGAGAAGGCTCAAGAGAACCAAATTCCTCCTCAGGGCTGGCGAGCGGGAAGCCTGCTAATGCATGAGAGAAGCAGTCCTGGGTTGCCCTTCCGTATCCTGACCTGCTGCTGTTAATGGAACCTCTCCCCCAGACCCTCCCCCTCCCACGTGGGGACTATGAGGTGACTGGGCCTTCACCACTAGCCCGCCTGGGCAGCTGGGTTGCAGGGAGGCCCCCTGGGTGTTATTCCATCCTTCCAGATGGGTTTTCTGTGGGGCCACTTGCTGCGCCTCCATTTCCTGGCTGAGTCAATGGGTCTAAAATCTTTTAGCTATGAAAAGTCCTATATTTTCTCAAACAAACTCTTAGTGTAACCGGGAAAGACACCGGCGTTCGGGCTGCCTGTCACTACCAAATCCAGTAAGCAATGACAGCAATTGAATCTTTTATGGGCGCTTTATTCAGATGACCAGCAATCTGAGAAGACGGCGGGTTCATACCCTAACAAACCATCTTTCCTTCTCTTTCCTGCCCAGATCTTTTATAAGAGGGGTGGGGGAGGACAAGCAAGGTTCGGCGAGGGCTTTGAAATTCAGGGAGGAACGGGTGAGAGGAGCTGCAGCCTTCCTGTTCTCAGCAGTTAGCTGTTCCCAAGGTGGCGGGGAGTGGTCACACAAAAGGCCTGGATGCCTCCAACAAGCCCCTAGGCGGTAATCTCTAGCCAGTGCCCCAGGAGGTCGGCTGCTTTTCTTAGGAGCCTGGATGGGCCTTATCTGTACTTTCTGAAACAAAAGCTTAACATACACATTACGTGCTAGACTTACAGCATTTTACTTTAAGCTAAAATTTTCCAAGTTTTGAGTCCCCTATCATTACCAGAAAATGTAAATAAGTACAGATAAATGCAAAGGTGCTCAGGCTGAAGTGTGATGGAGGCTCCTCAGGCAGCCCCAAGAAAGGGGGACTCAGCAGAGAGATTTGGAGCCTGCTGGACTTGCTGTCCAAAGCCCAGTGACCAGAGTATCTGGGGAAGACGTCGGGAGACTCATACGTTCAGCCCCTCGTTAGAAGGGATACTAACCCTTGAACCTGAGCAGTTCAGGACCATGGGCAAAACCCTGAAAAACGATGGGCCAGTGAGAAATGGATTATTATTATCATTTTGCATAAGAGGAAACTGAGGTTCCAAGAGGAGTCTGAACCTGAAGCTAAGGCTGTGGGGTTCAAGGACAAGTCCCTTTCCTCCGATCCTCAGGCCTCACTACATCTCCTCCTGTGGGCTCAGACCCTGTGTGTCTCGGGGATGCAGTTTCTTTGGCTATAAAGTAACAGAAATGAGCCAGAGCAAGAGCGGGACCCTGGGCTCTCCACCCTCCAGTCAGCTGGAGGCTGAGGCAGAGCCTTGGGTCCTCATCTTGGTATCCAAGGATTTTTTTCTCTTGGCCTAAATAGCAGTTACAGTAGAAATCTGAAGGGAGAAGAAAGATGGGGGTTGGTTGGGCCTCCAGTGCCCAGGGGACTTCCCACCCTGGGACCCTAAGGCCCAGGCTCCATGAATAGGGGCCACAGGGCTTCCTCCTTCACTAGAAGCTGCAGGGACCAGCTTGGACAATAGGTGGAGGAGGTTGGACAGGAGGCCTTTGTGTCTTCCAGGCGGAGGTCTCTAGGGGATTGCAGAGGTGGCTCAGCTACACAGGGCTCTGTGTCCATTCTATTCCTGCTCTTGGCAAGGCTGCAGCCAGCACCCTTCCTGGGCCCCTCCTGGGGCCAGCAGCCAGGTGCCAGTCAGCTGATGAGGAGCCCAGCAGGACCCAAGGCCCCAGGCCCCTGAGCAAGCTCCTTGGCTCCAGAAAGAGGCCCACTGTGCACACATCCAGACACTGACTGTCCAAAGCCCCAATGGATGGACACTGGTTGGCAGGAGGGTGAGTGTGATTGCCTCTTCTTCACTGAAAAGGAGGCCCTGAGAGGGACTGGAACTGGGTCAAGGTCTCCCAGAGTCAGTGCTAACGCTGAACCACAACCCACCCTTCTGGCTCCTAGACCAGAATGAAAGGGGTGGGGGCATTCATTCATTCATTCATTTGTCCATTCATTCACACTTTCAACAATTCCTGGGGCCTCTGGGAGGGCGGTAGGACGAAGGCAGCCCCGGTCACTGCTCTTCCGGAGCTCACAGCGGGGGAAGGCGTCCTTGACTGCACAGAGCCATCAGAGTGGGGTTGAGAGCAGAGAAGGGAGTGATACTGAGTGGCTGGAGTACTCTGAGACAGCAGCCCAAGGGAAGCAAATCAAGATGAGGGGCCAAAAAGAGAGGGGTGCTCAGGAAATTTCTAGTTGCTCTCTCTGAATGAGATTAAGCAAAGGCAGCAGAGATTAGGCTCCCTCCACCTTCCTCTGGGAGCTGGAGAGAAGCAAGACCCTGATTTCCCACCTCCTCTCCCTACCGGATCTCAAGCAAGGGAGGCGAGTTCTCAGGGTGGGGCTCTAAGCTGGTCCCTGGGAGGAGAAGGAACAGGTCCATGGCAAGGTCTCGCGGTGGGCAGCGGCAGGAACCACGCAAGCACTAGACAAATTTTGCAAAATTTTAGCGTTTCTGAAAACCTCGGCCTGGCGGTAGGACGGTCGCCCCCTCCTCTTCCCGGTGCAGCACTCGTAGAAGCGCTGACCCTGCGCTCCATTGCCTGGCAGCGTCCCTGAGAGGGTGGCTGGGTGTCGGCACGGGGCGGAGCGGTTCCAGAGTCTGTTCAGAGTCTGTCCCGCCCCGCCTGACCCGGCCAGGGTGGGAGCTACGCCGGGTGGCGGGCAGGCAGGCGGGCGGGGCCCACTGGCACGTGGGTCCCCGCTGCGGCGGTGGCGGAACGCGGTGCCGGCACTGGGAGCGTGGGCCGCTGCGCAGCGGGTGGACGAACACCGGGAGAGGTGAGGGGCGAGACACCTGGAGGGGCCGGAGGCGGGGAGAGGTGGGCGGGCGCGGCCGGGGACGCAGCGGTGCCTACTGGACACTGGGAAGGCAGAGCCGTGCGCGTGCGGCCGTCCGAGTGGGGCGCGGATGCGACCCGGTGGGGGCGCCCTGGGGGGCTGTGGTCGAACTCTGTCTCCACTGAAGCATCGACCTCGAGGAGTGTGGACGCGCACCCTGGTGAGTGTGTGTCCGAGTATTTGAGCGAGTCTGTGTGTAAGTGGGTGAGCGCGTGTGCCCCTGTGGTGTCAGTAGCTGAACTCCCAGAACTTATCTGTGTGTGTGTGTGTGTGTGTGTGTGTGTGTGCGCGCGCGCGCGCGCGTTCTCTGAAGTAGGCGCCGGGGCGGCGGCAGGAGACCCGCGAAGCCTGGAGGCCAGTTCACTCCGGCGGCAGGCAGGGCGTCGGTGAGACCAGGGCGCGGTGGTTGGGGCAGTGGCCTGGAGGACAGTTAAGCCTCTGTCGGGGGACTTCTAATCTGGCCGGTGGTGCTGTGGGAAGCCAGTCTGGGGAAAGGCAGTTCCCTTCCTCCACTCCCCAACTAGCGCTGCAGGTTTGGAGCCCCTGGAGCCAGGCCTGAGGGCCAGGCTGTGCTGTGGACTAGAACTGCCAGTTTGGGGTGTGCGGGGCTGGTGGCACCTGTTCCTGTCGTATCCTTGGTGGCCCTGGGCCCACAGCCTGAGGCGCCTGGTTTGTTTGGGATCTAGGCTGGAATAACCAGGAGTTTCTGAAGGGCAGGGTGAGGCCCCAGTGAGGTGTCAGTTACCTGGGTGGGTAGAAGTGGCTGGGAAGGAGATTCTTTGAGCACACAGGGCCCACAAAGGCTGTCTAGAAAAGCAGAGATCTATATTCCAATCCTTCCTTGGCCAGTGAGACCCTGGCAAAGGCATGTCCCCTCTGTGAGCCTCATGGCCTCATCTATGAAAGGAAAATAACAATGATGTGGAATCCGAGGGCTCCTGAGGAGCTGGTGTGTGGGTGCTATTCAACACCAGTGTCCTCTTGGACAGGCTCACAGCTTGGGGCTGGGTTTGGGGATGGGGTCAGTCCTGAGAGGGAACATCCTGAAACCCAAAGCCCTGTTCTCCCTGGGCTAAACTTTCACAGGACCCAGCCTGAATCCCTCAGCCTGGGACTCAAGGCCTCCAAAAACTGATCCTTGCCAGCCCCATCTCTTGCCTGACTCTTCACCTGCTAGTAACTGCATGGAATCTGCCGCACACACTGGGCAGTTTCTTGCCTCTGGATTATTGTGTATTCTACTCTCAGTGCTTGAAATGCCCTCCCACTCTCCTCTTCCTCAGTTGGAGAACTACCCAACCTTGAGGCCCAGCTCAGATGTCTCCTCCTCTGGGAAGCCTTCCTTGGTTCCCCAGGAGCTGGGTTGGGTTCTGGGATTTTGCAGTCCCAGTGCCGACAGCCCTGCTGCCACTTGGACTGCCATGGCCTCTCTCTGTCTCCTTTCCAATCCCCAGGTCTGAAGCCCCCGGAAGGCAGGAACTGGGGCTTACTTCTGTGTTAGCAGCCCCCTGCACAGGGCTAAGTAAGCTGCACTGAGAGAGCAACAGCAGCTCTTGTCCTCCACCCCTGTCCCCAGCTCCCCCAGTGAAGGCTTGTCTACAGGGAAGCTCCAGGTCATTACAAAGAAGGGGAAACCAGAATCAGGTCATCAGAGTGGGTGGCACGGTTTGCCAGAACAGTGTGTCCTGGGGCGCTACAGAACCCAGAGTGTGCAGGCTGGAAATTTGGATTTCATCCTGAAGACAGTAGGGAGCCATGGAAGTTTTGTGAACAGGGGAGATTCATGGTTGGAGCACCACTTCAGAAAGCCCTCTCTGGCGCTAGGGTGGAGGACGGATGGAGCTGTGCTAAGTGCAGGGAGTCAGGGCACTTGTGACATTGACACCAGAGCATCCAGTCATTGTTTAAACTCTGAGCCCTTACCCCCTTGTTTGAACACTTTCCTGTCCCCTCAAATGCTTCTGCTGAGGGTTTCGGGGACACTTAGGACTCCCCCTCCACCAGTGGGAGCCAGGGGACCAGCGAGTGATCTCATCCTAGCTCTGCCCCCAACTTGCTGGGTGACCTGGGGGAGGTTTCTACCCTGCCAGCCTCTGAAAAGAGGTTAGAGCCAGTAGGTCCTGTGCTGAATTTGTGCGTGGGGAGGCCCTGGCATGAACGGCTCATCACTTTTCTCTTCTTCCTGCCTTCGGCTGTCCTGGGGTCTGGCCTAGTTAGTGGGTTGGAGGATCTCAGTGGGAGACCCTCACAAATGGCATCCAGCTTGAGCTGCAGAGTGAGGCTACGGCCCCTGCACACCTGTCCTGCTACCAGGATGCACAGGGCTCTGAGGCTTCTTCTGGATCTCCCAAGCACCAGCTAAACGAGTATGAAAATATCACCAAGGCCTCGTGGGCCACCCTGTAGGGGCTTTGATTTGTCTTCTTTCCTCACTGTTGCTCTTGGACAGGCCACTGTGCCCCTCCAGGTGTTGGTTTTCCATCTATAAATAGAACATCATGATTCTTGCCTCTTCAAGGTTACTACGAGGATTCTTTTCACTTAAAATTTTTACTGTTGTTCAGTTACAGTTGTCCCCATTTCCCCCCATTACTCTCCCCTACCCTACCTACCTCCCCCCTTCCACTTTCAATCCTCACCCCCATTGTTTTTGTCCATGGGTCCTTTATACATGTTCCTTGGTGCCCCTTCCCCTTCTTTCCCCCCTTATCCCCCTTCCCCCTCCCCTCTGGTCACTGTCAGTTTGATCTTTATTTCCATGTCTTTGGTTCTATTTTGCTTGCTTGTTTGTTTTGTTGATTAGGTTCCACTTATAGGTGAGATCATTTGGTATTTGTCTTTCACTGCCTGGCCTATTTCACTTAGCATAATGCTTTCCAGTTCCATCCATGCTGTCGCAAAGGGTAGGAGCTCCTTCTTCTTTCTGCTGCATAGAATTCTATTGTGTAAATGTACCAGTTTTTTATCCATTTATTTACTGATGGGCACTTAGGTTGCTTCCAGCACTTGGCTATTGTAAGTAACAGTGCTATGAACATTGGGGTGTGTAGGTTCTTTTGAATTGGTGTTTCAGGATTCTTAGGATATAATCCCAGCAATGGAATTGTCGGGTGAAAAGGCAGTTCCACGTTTAGTTTTTTGAGGAAATTCCATACTGTTTTCCACAGTGGTTGCACCAGTCTGCATTCCCACCAAGAATGTGCTAGGGTTCCCTTTCCTCACTATGAGGATTCTTAAGACAGTGATCAGAAAAGGGCTTTGTAAGCTGTAAAATGCAATGCATGGGGGAAAAGTGTGATACTCATTGAATTAAATGCATCTTGAAGACAATAACAGAAAATGGATGCAATAGCAAGGGATCACATTGATTGGGGGAATTTTTTTTAAATCATTCTTATTTATTTATTTATTTATTTGAGAGAGGGAAAGGGAGGGAGAAAGAAAGGGAGAGAAATTTCAATTGGTTCCCTCTCATATGCACCCCAATGGGGGACCAAACCCAAAACCTAGACGTGTACCCTGACCAGGAATCAAACTTGTGACCTTTTGCTTTGTGGGGTGATGACCAACCAGCCACTCCAGTCAGGGCTAGTTTGGGGAATTTTCACTGTTGACTACTTACCTCTGCCCATGCTCCTCTGCTTACCAGTAGCAATTTATAAATGTCCCCTGACTAACCCTGTTAGGGAGGAATTAGTATCCCCATTTTGCAGATGAGGAAAGAGGGGCTCAGGAAATAAGATCACAAAGCCAAGGTAAAAGTTGGGGCTCCTGCCTACCTGCCCGTTCAAGACAGAAACCCTCTCTGGACGCAGCCTGGGCCTCTGGCTTTCAAGGTGAAGGAAGTTTGGATTCTGCCCTGAAATCCTGTCTTTAGGTCTTGCTTGTGGCCTGACTCCCCAGTTGCTGGTAATATAACGCCCACCTAGGCCTGCCCACAGAACTAGGGAAGCTTTATTGATCTGATGACAGGAGGTGCAGGTGCCCCTCATGAAACCTTCCCTGTCCCTGAAGTGCCTTCTGTGGACCTGTCTGGTATACCCTTTGGCCCACAACTTCTCCTTGGGCTGCCTTTGTGTTCTCAGTCCTGGTCTCCCGAGCCGCTCAGGCCCAGCAGTGTGGAGGCTGGCCGTGGGGGCCTGTCTGACCTCTAGACCCATCCTGGAGGTCAGTTGCAGGACTTGGCCAAGCCAGGCCTGCTTTCTCTCTGTGGCCACAACACAGGTTGGGCTAAAAGAGATGCCAGGGAGTATTTGGGAAGTGAAAGACTGGGTGAGAGTTGGCACAGAGTGGAAGTTGAAGGCCTTTCTCCTCGAAGAGCTACAGTCGGTTCCTGAGCAGAGGGGTTCCTCCACTGCCCTGCCACACCGTCTCTTAGCTCTGAGTCATCACTGGTTCAGAATGAGTAACTAGAGTCCCCGCTGGTGGGCAGTCTGGGCTCTCTTGGGCAATTACTTCCTGCTTAGCCCTCGATCCTGGTGCCCTGTCACTGTTATTGTAGTGACAATGACACTGCCTGGGCACTGGGATATGGGAGGAGGGCCCCCCTCAGACCCTCAGACTTCTTGGGACCCACATGACCCTCCTCTCTCCCCCTGCCTTGGGGGAGGCTCCTCCATTCTATCCACCTTCCACTGGCACCATCTTTGCAAAAATCAACTCTGACAATGTCCTTCCCCGCTTAAACCCTGCCACGGCTTTCCATTGTCCTCAGGATAGAGGCCAAATTCCTCAGCCTGGCATTCCATGTGAGTCCTGCAGCCCTCCCCCACCTCCCCACACACATTCTGTGCCACCTAACCCTCCTCTCCAGCCTCACATGACCCTTGGCTGTAGGTAAACAGTCCACACTATCATACCACTGAGTCTTTCTACCTGCCCCTCCTTCTGCCTTCAATGCCCTCCTACCTCGGTGACCACCTAACAAACTCCCAATCATCTATTAAGTCCCAGCTCAGATGACCCCTCCTCTGGGAAGCTCTTCCTGATCACCTCACCAGGCTGCTTCGGAGTCACTCTGGGCTCCGTGGCTCCTGGCTTCCTTTGGTCATGGCTTGATCGCCCAAGTGGACTTGGCCGGTGTCTATGGCTTGCTTCCCATTCAGACTGGAGCTCTTTGGGGACCCGACAGAGTCTGATCTGAGTCTAGGTTTGCAGGGTCCCTCTGAGGTCGGGCACATGGGGGCATTGGCAGGTGTTTGCTGAGACTGTGTGGCTGGGAAAGTGACTTATGATTATGTTATTCTGAGAGTCCAGACTCCCGAGGTTCTGAGAATCTCAAAACCAAAGGCTATCAGGAGCTATGAATAGCATATTTTAAAAAATGTATAACATTCAGCCCCAGAACCAAAGACTCTTGGAATTGGACCAATGAACTCAGAATCCTGCAAACACTCAGAATGAGGGTCTCAGAATCACAGGCTCACTTGTATCCTATTCTCCAGTTTTGTCTCTTTTCCTACCTTGGGTTCTCTATTCTCCCTCTTTCCTTCCAAGCGGGACCCTTTCTGGTTCTCTTCAGACCTGATCACAGCCCCTTCCAGGAACCTGCCCCGACTGTCCTGACCACGGCCCCTCTGCTGGGTGACCCAAGAGGGCCCCCTGCTGAGAAGTGTCTCTCAACCATGACGGGTACATGCAGCTTCCACATCGGGACAGTGCGTGCTTTGCTGGCCCCACAGAGCACCCACCCGTCCCCTTATCTTACTCATTCCTCATGAGCTGTCTTGTGTAGTGGTGACTCTCCCCAGATGGCCAGTGAAGAACCTGAGGCTCAGAGAGGGAAAACAATTTGATCAAGATTGCACAGCACAGGCAGTTCCAAATTAGAGCCTGAACCCAAGTTTCTTGCCTCTTTTTTTTAAAAAAAGATTGTATTTATTTATTTTTATTGAGAGGGGAGAGAGGGAGAGAAACATAGACACGAGAGAGAAACATCGATCGGCTGCTCCTCATTCGCACCCCGACCAGGAACCGAGCCTGCAACTCAGGCATGTGCCCTGACCAGGAATTGAACTGGTGATTTTTCGCTTTGCAGACCTCGCCCAACCAACTGAACCACACCAGTCAGGGTGGTTCTTGCCTCTTGAGCCTAACTGTAGGCATCTGGATTGTGATAGGTTAATGGGGAGTACAGAGCCCTGTGGTTCTGAACTGGTTCAGGTTAGCAGTGCATCTCAATAGCCCTGTGCTGGGAGGGGCTGGGCTGGACCGTGCTGGGTCAGGAGTAGGGCAGGTGCTTTGGAGTCCTGCCCTGGGGTGACGGTGGAGGTACTCAACCCCACACTGAAAACACTGGAATTTGAACACCAGACCTGAGGAAGGCCTTTCCTCTTTAGGAGTCTAGGTCACCTGATCGGCAGGGTGGAGGGACCAGTCTGGTTGATCTAACTCCCGCACACTCAGATGAGCTGAGCTCAACCCCAGTACATGGCTGCCACAGCCCGGGTCTTGGGGACCCCAAAAGGGAGAGTGCCTCCAACAGGGGCTGCAGAGCAGCACAAGGGCTTCCTGGAGGAGGCTGCAGAGGCTTCACATTTCAACAGCACCTTCGATAACATCTGAGGTTACCTTTGCTGCTATTTCCCCAGATGAGCCCCAGCACTTGTGGTGCAGAAAGCACTCAAGGCAAGGCTGGGGGCCCACCAGCCTTCGGCTCTGTGGATGACATTTAGGAAGGGGCAGGAAATGACTCTCAAGATCCTTCCTGTCCTCTAGCCCAGTCTTGCCCTCTCTTCTCTTCTCAGTCCACAGGGATGACTGACAGTTCCCTAAATACACTGTGTGATTATTGCCCTGGTTTTGTTCACTCTGCTTTTCTTCTCTCTTCACTCACATGACCCCTTCCAAAATACAGGCCAGGTGTCCTCTCCTCCAGGAAGCCTTCCTTGACTACTTCCCCATTCCCATTATGGGTCCTGTTGTCTCCTTCTGCCCTGTTACCTCTGCTTCCTTCAGTTTAATCACCCTGAGTTGTCATTACCTATTTCTGGGTCTTCTTCCATGTGCTACCCCCTTCCCTGCCAACCTTGACAACGACCCACCTTAGAATGCCCAAGTGTCCTGTACAGGAGCAGACATAGATATGACAGCTTCTGTAAAGGGTGAGTAGGTGAAGAAAGGTGGTGGGGTCTGGTTCTTGCTGGGGGACCCTGGACTTCCCTCCCTTCTGAGGATGGCCTTCAGTGTGGGAAACTTGATCTGTGGCCAGTCTGGCTGTGACCTTCCTACTCTGCCCCAAATTCCTGTGCATTTCCTGCCCCTCTTGTCTCCCTAAGATAACCCCATCCTCCCTGCCTTCTTCACCTGCTGAAATTGTATCTCTTCTAATTATTTCATAAAATGAATTCTAAATCATCACCTTTAACTATCAACAAATTTATGGGGCAGGGACTGGTCTTAGATTGCAAGGTAATTGAGACTACAGTTGTGGAAAAGAGACTCGTCCAGGTCCCACAGCTGGGGATGGCAGAGCTGGGATTTTCCACCTGCCCGGGGCCCTTCCCTGCCCCTCGACAATGTTTCAGGTACAGGTCTTCTGTTTCCCTAAATAGCAGAATCAGGCAGCAGGGGTTTTTAGAATTGGAATGGGCCACAGTCCCCTTCCAGGCTGGACAGGGCCAGCTAGGTGGGTGGGTGAGATGGCAGATTCCAGAGCCACCCTAGTGGAAGAGCTGGAATGTCTTCTAACCACCCTAGGCAGTTCCCACCCTCAGTGGGCCTGGGAACTGCCCAGCCCTTCCTCCCGGCTTTGAGCTCACAATCCTGGGACCCAGGGTGGGGTAGAGGCAGAGCCAAGTCAGTGGGGCAGGTAATTTGTATGTTTGGCTTGGCTCTGCCCTTGACTCGCTGATGCCCTTGGATGAGACCTCGGGCTACCCTTTCTGTGAGATGGGTATAATAACCGTCATGGCTGCTTCACACCTGGAAAGTACCAGGAAGAGTAGATCCTGGGCCCTGCCTGTAGGGCATTCCCTGTGGTAGAGAACTGACCAGAAAAGCAGAGCCACAAGGCTCAAAGAGAGCTAGTCAGGGAGCTTCCTGGAGGAGAGGACCTCAGCTTTGAGGGGAAGGAGGTGGTGGTCAGGGGCACAGCTCCTGAGGTCAGACAGTCCAGGGCTGCTCTGCCATTGGTTAGCTTCATGGGCCTGGAGAGGTTATTCTGCTTCTCTAAGCTTCTCGGGACTAAATGAGGAGGGGTCTGTGAAGCCACCGAACATGGAACTTGGCACAGGAAAAGCACCCAACTCTTACGATATTGCTGATAGAAGATGAGGGGTGGTGTTCCTGAGCGAAGACAGACCATGGGACTGCCTTTGCCATGTCCGACACAGGAAGATGAGGTTGGAGGCCGAGAGGGTGGGCTGTCTGGAGGGGTGGGTGGCAGACACCAGCCAGAGCCTGGGGTGTCAGGCTCAGGAGCTTGGACATAGCCTGAGGGCCGCAGGGAGCCATGGCAGGCTTGTGAGCTCCACAGTATATGGTAAGATTCATGTTTCAAGAGGGCCTGTGACTGCCGAACAAAAGATGGACAGGAGGGCAGGGGTGGAGGCAGGAGACCAGCGAGGGGATGGGCGCAAGGTGGTGGGGAGGGTGCCGCCCTGAGCCGCTCTGCTGGTTGAGCCGACAGGACTTGCTGAGTGACGGTTTTCACATGGGTGGGAAAGAGAGGTCATCAAGGACACATGGAAGTTTGAAACCTAAAAGGATGGATGGGGAAGAAGACCCTTCTCAGAAATCAGAGGGTGGCTCTGAGAAAGGCTGTGCTCCACCTTAGTCCGGTAGACCTTAGTCTGTTGCATGAAGGGTCTCCTAAGGAGATGACAGGGTGTGACCCTGGGTGGAGTGGGGTGAAAAGGTGAAGTTTTTTCACCTTGTCACTAGACTCTAGAGCAGATTGGCATGTAGCTACAGCCTGCTGGCCCAGGTCAACCTGGGGCTCCTGGGGCAAGGTACACTGGGGAAACAGTGACCCAGGGTCATCTCCCAGTGCCTTTGCTCCCTGTCCTATCCCTGCAGCCCCCCATCTCCTCTCATCACTTTCCCCCCATGCTTTCACTGCACTCCAGCCTGGGGACCTCAGCTGTCTCGGACCCCACGCCCCTGTTGGAGAGACATGAAGATGGAGAAAGGGTGTTCTTTTTCACTGTCATGTGTCTGAGATTTTGGTGGATGCTGGGACCTGCCCACCAGGTAACCATCCGCTCACTGAAGCGCTGTGCCTGGTGTTGGGTGCAGGTGATCTCTAAGGGCTGTCCCAGGCCCTGACGAGGACTGTGTGTGAGTGCGTGTGCACTGTGTGTACGCCTCAGCATGACTGTGCATGCCTCTGTGTAGCTGTGTAAATCTAGTGTTTCCATGCCCGTGTGTGTTCATGTGTGTTTACAACACCTAGAGGAATGATCGGGGGAGAAGGGGTGTTCCATGTAGAGACCCAGCTTGAGCAAACCTGTGGGCTGAAGTAGTGTCAAGTGTACGCTGGGCAAGGGGGGCACTCACTGTTTCCTGCCATGGGGCTGAAGCACGGAACCAAGGGAAGGGGAACCGGAGGCTCAGCTCAGCTCAGCTGTGCAGGATCTGGGAAGACCTTCCCTGGCAGAACCATCTTCCTGTGAGAGGGGGCTCCTGGGGAAGGAAGCTGGGAACAGCCACCCCGGGCATGTGAGCTGAGGGTGGATGGCTGGTGGGCAGAGGATGCCCCTCCCGGGACCGGTACACCAGGTCACCTCTCTGCCTCTTTCAGGCCAAGGTTGGAGCAGAGAAGGTGGCCCCGGGAGGGCTCGGCCTGGCTGGCTGCCTGTGACTCAGAGCCCACACTGTCTCCACCTCCCTGTGTCTCAGGAGCCCACAGCACTGCCCGTCGTCCTGAGAAATGCTGGAAGCTGGGTGTGGCCCCAGGCGGGGGACCTGTTTTTCCTGTTTCCTGCAGAGTTCCCTGCAGCCCTGTCCAAACGTGTGCATTCATGAGTGAAGACCCAAGCGGGCGCGGAGCATCCTGCTGCACGAACTGGGGCCGGTCAGGTATGGACGTGCGAGGGTAGGTTCACTGGCTGGGAGGCTGGGGCAGGTGCATGCATGTGTGTGTACACCGAACTGGGGTAGCTCAAGGGGACCTCTGCCCTGCTCCCTCATCCCCGGCTGTGATGGATTCAAGCTTCGGAGCCAGGCAGCCCTGGGTGTCAAGTCCCGTTTGTCCAATCCCTCGCAGTATGGCGTTGAACAAATAGCTTCCCCTCTATGGCAGTATCTACTGAGGAGTGAGGGCGAGGAATGAAATAAAGATGGTGTGTGCAAGCTGCTCAGCCCAGGCCTGGCCCCTACAGAGGGAGGGGGTGGGGCTCCTGCCCCAGCCTGCCCCAAGACCTGCGCCAGAGATGGGCAGAACAGAAGAATGCGGCTTGCTCAGACAACTGACCCATCTCCAGAATGTCTGGGTTCAGTGACCCTCCCTCTGTCCAGAGAAAAGCAAGGCCTTCTCTGCAGCTCTGGGAAAAGAGACAGTCCGGGGACCTGTGTAAGGCAGGAGCAGGCCTTGGGTGGGCTGGGCCCCAAGAGAGCTGGGGTGACTCCTGGTCACCGAGAGTCAGCAATCGCTGATAAATCTTTAAGTGTCACTGTCCTCTGGGAGGCTCTCAGAGGAATAAGGGAAAGGAGAGCCACCATCATAAAGCTCAGTCCCCTCTGGGTTCCATAGCCTTTTGTGCTTGCTTTATTCATTAGCTTATTCATTCATTCATTCTCTCATTCATGTTATACCCACTTTAAATCAGGCCTACTGCTGGATGATGGGGACAGAGGAAAGTGTCAGATGGACCCAGTCCTCCAGGAGCAGCTGGAATGCGCTGGGGTAGCGGGTGGACGGACACATTACTAACAGAGTGTGTGAGGTGTGCCTGGGGGTGGTGTTAGGAAGAGAGCTTTAGAGGTAAGGCAACATTTGAACAGAGCCTTGAGCGCTGGGCAGGGTGGAGGGCAGTGGGGGTGGGTTCCACAGAGGCTTGCCAGAGGGAAAGCACAGTATGCACAAGGGCGAGGAGGCCTGGTAGGGCACTCACATGGCTCACATCTCCCTCCAGGCTAGGAGCTCTTCCTCGCAGGGCCAGCCCGGGCTGGGTGTGGAGGGGCTGGCGACTGGTGTTAGACAAAGTCAGGCAGGAGCCTGCCTCAAGGGAGTGAGGCCCCAAGGGCATCGGAGGTCAGGAAAGGCAGAAGAGAGGGCTGGGGACTTGGCTGTCCCATAAACAGGGGCTGGGGGGGCCGGAAAGATGTAATCACAGGTTGGTGAGCCAGCTTATGGAAGGAGAGGGTGGGCAGAGTCAGTCTGGAAGGGGGGCGGGCATGGAGATGGAATCCCAGCTGGCCTGGGAGGGTGGAGGCAGGACATCTTAAAACAGGTAGAAAGGCTCCCTGGGTTCACTGGAGGCTTAAGGAAGTCTCCACCCCTCTCAGTGGAGTCAGAGATTCCACCACCAGTGATGAGCAGGCGCGCTGTGCAGAGCAACGGGATGTTGACGAGGGGAAGATCTGGACCCTGGCCCCGACTCTGAGGAGAGACTGCCAGGCCTCAGCACGGGGGCCGGAGCTGCAGCTGCAGCCCAGAGGAGGGACTGGGTGTCATGCAGGGGGCCACCCTCCCTGTCACCAGTGAAGAAGACGACCTCATAAGGGAAGTTTTGTGGCCGCAGTTCTCCAAGGCAATGGAATTCAGTCCCTGAGAGGTGTAGTCTCAGGAGGGCAGGAGATGCCTGATGTCACTGGTTCTGTGGCAGAGCTGGACACCCCAAGCTGGTGTCCCAGCGTGGAGGGCCAGGGAATGTGGCCCCTCTAAAGGTCCTCAGCCTCATACTCGGGCCTCCACACTTCTGCAGCTTCTGCGGGCCAGCTACTCCCAGCCCACCTCCCAAAGTGGCAGATCTGAAGGTCCAAGCCTTTGCCCACCTGCACAGCCCACCATACGCCTTCAGGGCACCCCACACTCACCGTGTCTGACACTGAATCCCCCCTCTCCCCACTCCTGCTCCTCCTCCCAACCTCTGAGCCAGGCCTCCTGCCCACCACTCTCTCCTGCCCTCCTCCACCCGGACTTCCTCTGGGCCAGTCTCTCCAGCCTCCCTCCCAAACAGCTCTCAGATCTCTCTCCTCAGAGGTCCCAGGCCTGGCCCACCACACTCACCTGCTCCATAGCTTTCAGTCAAGACCCATCACTCCTGCACCAGTGGCCTGGGAGAGAGTCCCAAAGATTGTAAGAAAAGGCCACATCTGAGCCAAGCCTGGAAACTCATAACATCACAGCACCCCTACTGTGTGCCAGGCACTGCTGCAGACATTCCCCACAGATCACTCGCCTAGTCCTCACAGCAGTCCTGTGATGTAGGTTCCATTAATTACCTCATTTCACAGTTGAGGACGTAGGAGGTCTGGCTCCAGAGGCCGGGTCTTCGTAACCACTGGGGCTTGCTGCGCAGAAGGATAGAACTGTAACCTCAACAGGTAGATGTGAGGATTCCAGGTTGAAGGAACAACGTGAACTAAGGCTGGGAGGAGAGAAGTGCTGGGCAGGTTTGGGATCCTGTAGGTCACAGAGGAGGGTTGGGGCTGGTGAGGTTGGCAGAGCTGGATTATGAAAACCTCCAGGACTGGCCTGAGGGGCTAGACTTTCTCCTGACAGCAGGCAGAAATCATGCAGGGTTTCAAGCAGGGGAATGACTTTGTCTTTTACAAAGACCCCTCTGGATTGGGGGAGGACGGAGGCTGGAGGCAGAGAGGCTGATGCCGTGGTTCCAACAACAACGGTGGAGGTGACATGGGGCTGCCTGGAGCAGGGGGTGGTGCGGGAAACACTTTAATGTCAGGCCTGAGTCCTGGCCCCGGGAAAGAGGGAGTCCAGCAGGCTGGCCCTGCCGGAGGCCCTCCGTAGCTGCAACTCAGTACCACACAGCTTCTCTGCGCCTCCTTACCCTGGACCTGCACCGGCTCCTCGGGAAGGAGCCTGTGACCATGGGAGGGAGGTCATGAGTGTGGGTTCCCTTCCTCCTGGTTACACCTCTGCTGACAACAGCAGACAGGGAAGATCCATTGGTGGGGGGGGTGGGGGGTGTGCAGTACTGGGTGAGAAGGGAAACTGAGGGACCCATGTGTCCCTCTGCCCCCCAATCTCAACTTCAAGGGCCTTGAACTGCTGCTGGGAGCCCATGCTGGGCATGGGGCTTAGGGTCTAAAGGAGTGGATATCACTGGCCCTACAGAATCCCCAAGTCCCAGCCTCTCAGGACCCCAGGTTCTGAAAGAAAGGGAATTGTACAGCCCCAGATGCTCAGGGCAGGGAGGACTCACACGTCATCTGCCCTCTCTGTCCTCCCAGACACACCCACACACGGGACAGGAGCCCTACTGGAGACCCTGCTTGCACACCCCTATAAGTTAGGAGTTCACTCTCTCTCTCTGATAACACCTTCCATTGTGGGGCAGCCCTGGATAGGCATTGTAGCCTGTCCCCAGCTGGGTGACCTTGGCCAAATTACTTGAATGATCTTTGTGTCAGCCTCCTGGCTCCCAGAAGCACATTGTATGGAGGGAATGAAGTGACATTATAAAGCACACATAGTAGTGTCTTGAAAAAGGTCAGCTCCCCTGCCCCTTCACACTGTTAGAAAGTTATTCTTGTGTTTGTCCCAAAGCTGCCAACCAGGGACTCCTGCTAGGATTTCCAGTCTGTCTTCTGGGGCCTTTGGGAATATCTTTGCCCTCCAGACTGGGGTATTTGTCCTCTGCCTCCCAGCTGAGAGAGAGCTGGTTTTGGTCATGTCAGTGGGGGCGGGGAGGGAAGGAAGACAGACCACTTGCTCCCCACGTGCTCACTGTCTGCTGTGCAGTCAGGCCCCGTGGGCGTGTTATATGTCCACCAGGGACAAAGAAGGGGAATCTCAAGATAGTGATGGTGTGGAAGAAAAGCTGGGTGGGCCTGGAGGAAGCTGAATTTAATTTACACATGAAGTCCCCAGCCGTCCTCACTCCCTTCTCCAGCCCAGACTTCCCTGGAATCTTCAGGAGGGTCACTGTCCCTTCTGGCAGCCTCACAGGCCAGGGAGCAGCACGGCTGTGTACACATGCAGAAGGTGCCAGAACATAGAAGTATCTAAAAAATGTTAGCTGAGTAAGTGAATGAGTAACTACAGAGGGCGACCCTTGGAAATACTTCCTCAATACCAAAGTGCCAGGCACACAGCCAGAGCCTCCCTAGGGAGCCGAAGAATGAACTGAAGGAAAGAACATTCTGATGCCTTCTGAATGTTCTGAAGAACGTTCTGAACATCTGTGGGCTGCCCATTGGCCAGAAGTGCTTCAGAAGGCAGTGGGCACTGGGTGGAGCCCGTCAGCCCCAGTGGCCCCTGTCCATGACTCTGAAATGACACGCTCTGGGGTCCTCAGACTTGAGAGCTCAGCATCCCAGACCTGGCACTCTGCGTTCCTGAGGTTCTAGAGCAGTTGCCAGACTTTGTTTTTGTAAAAGGCCAGATGGCAAATATTTTAGATGTTGCCGAACATATGGTCTTTGTCACAATTGTTCATCTCTTTGTAAATACATGGGTATGCTGTGTTCCAATAAAGCTTTATTTATAAAAGTAGACTGGTGGGCTGGACTTGGCCTTCAGGGTGTAGTTTGCCTGCCCCTGTTCCAAAGTTTTAGAATTATATGATCCTGATATTTGTGGATCTCTTGCATTTTGGGGGTTCCAGGTTTATGAGGTTCCGGGTCCCCTGGTCAGATGGAAACAAAGACCTTGAACGTGGTTGGGCAGATCTTAACCAAAGGAATCTGGGCACTGGGGTTCCCTCCTGACCCTGGTCAGGTGGGAGTGCCAAGCTTTTCCCATGAGCCCCTGCCATGACCTGATGGCTGTTCTCTCCACCCACCCCCCTTCCTTCAGGGCAATGGCTGCAGGCCTGGGCCGCTGGAATGGCACCATCAATGGCACCTGGGATGGGGACGAGCTGGGCTACAAGTGCCGCTTCAATGAGGACTTCAAGTACGTACTGCTGCCTGTGTCCTACGGTGTGGTGTGCGTGCTTGGGCTGTGCCTGAACGTCGCGGTGCTCTACATCTTCCTGTGCCGCCTCAAGACATGGAATGCCTCCACCACCTACATGTTCCACCTGGCCGTGTCAGACTCGCTGTACGCGGCCTCCCTGCCGCTGCTGGTCTATTACTACTCCCGCGGCGACCACTGGCCCTTCAGCACCCTGCTCTGCAAGCTGGTGCGTTTCCTCTTCTACACCAACCTCTACTGCAGCATCCTCTTCCTCACGTGCATAAGCGTGCACCGGTGCCTGGGTGTCTTGCGCCCACTGCGCTCGCTGCGCTGGGGTCGGGCCCGCTATGCCCGCCGGGTAGCAGCCGGCGTGTGGGGGCTGGTGCTGGCCTGCCAGGCACCTGTGCTCTATTTCGTCACCACCAGCACGCGTGGCAGCCGCATTACCTGCCACGACACCTCGGCCCCTCGTCTCTTCAACCACTTCTTGGCCTACATCTCCGTCATGCTGGGCCTGCTCTTCGCGGTACCCTTCGCCACCATCCTGGTCTGCTATGTGCTCATGGCCCGGCGCCTGCTGCAGCCGGCCTACGGGACTGCCGGGGGCCTGCCGCGAGCCAAGCGCAAGTCCATACGCACCATTGCGGTGGTGCTGGCTGTCTTCGCCCTCTGCTTCCTGCCGTTCCACGTTACCCGCACCCTCTACTACTCCTTCCGATCGCTGGACGTCAGCTGCCACACCCTCAACGCCATCAACATGGCTTACAAGATCACCCGGCCCCTGGCCAGCGCCAACAGTTGCCTTGACCCGGTGCTGTACTTCCTGGCTGGGCAGAGGCTCGTGCGCTTCGCCCGGGACGCCAAGCCACCCACAAATCCCACTCCTACTGCCCAGGCTAGCCGCAGGCTGGGCCTGCGCAAGTTTCGCAGAACCAACACCAAAACAGAAGACAGGCCCGCCAGCAGTGAGAATTCCAGGCAGACGGAGCCCACGCTGGCTGGTGGTGGGAATACTAAGGACATCAGGCTCTAAGACCTGAACCCCTCCCACCTGTGCAAGTTTATATGGAGGCTGGCGGTGGGGGAGGGATTGCAGGGACTAGGACTTGTTCCAGTGGGACGGCCTCCCCAGATACGGACCATCATGATGCATGCTGGATGGTCAAGGGAGCCATGACCCAACACTGTCATCTGCAGGGGCTCAGGACACTCTCTGTGGTCCAGAGAACTCAACAGTCCCCACAGCCCCATCACCATTTGTATGTGTCAGTTGGGGAATAAGGTTTCAAGAAAGGCAAGGGTTCAGGGCCAATGGCACTGTTGGCCTGACTCACCCATGTACAGAGCCAGCTGCGCCTGTCAAGGTGCCTGGGCCCGAGCCCAGCTGAACAAGTCAATGGAGAAACCGGCCCAGAGAGGAGAGCAACTCCCCCGGGGCACACAGAGGAGTCTGGGCTTGAGCCGCCTGGGAAGGACGGGGTCGCAGGTTGAATGGAGGACCCTGGTAAGCAGCCGGGGCTGAGCCAGAGCTTCCCCCAGGAGTCAGGGGCAGGTCTGGGTGCAGTGGACTCAGCAATGAGGAGCACCCCCAGCCCAAGAGACGAACATCTGGAAACTGGTGCCCTGAACCCACCTGGAGGCTCCCAGGGGCTGGGAGCCAGCTGAGGCTGTAACTTATACTAAAAGTGTTGTGATCTGCGGAGCGGTGCCCTGTTTTGTGTTTGGAGGATGGGGACGCTGTCTGAGAGGCTCTCACCGAGCACGCCAGGTTCCTTTCTCCAGCCTGTTCTCATCTGCCACCTGCCTTCCCACTAGCTTCCATAGCAGTGGTCTCGAGGAGGTGTCCCCTCTCCAGACCCCAGGTCATCCCCCACTTTAGAGCTAACTGGCTTTTGTACCTGGCTCTGCTGGGCTCAGAGAGGAGTCAGGTGGGACCCCAGTCCATGGGATCCCCCAATTTAGGACTTGATGGTGACAGCTAGTCATGGACTGGTAAATATCGAACCATTTAACTGGCCCTCCAGGTGGGTGAGGGGAACCCCTTATTTGTAGCATTGCCAGTTGCTGTAGTGTAGATACTCCTACCATGGCCAATGGCAGACTGCCAATGGGATATCAACCTCTCTGCAAAATAACTGAAAATTTAGCAACTGACTTTGGCAAGCAGGTACAAGTTGCTTTAGCACACTACTCGATAATGTTGAATGGTTGGACCCGTGGACCAGGTGGTCAGGGAAGGCTCCCTGCAGGTGGGGTGGGGGGGCAAGGGAAGGCTCCTAAGCTGTAGCTTCTGAGAGAAGGGGTCTAGCAGAGAACATCCAGGCGCAGCAGGGTGTACCCTGGGCAAAGACTTTGGGGCAGGAGAGCAGGGTGTGCAGGAACTGGAAGCAGGCTGGGCAGCTGGTTCCCAGGCTCAGAGCTGCAGTGAGGTGGGGGCTGGGTCACAAGGGGGCCAAGTCAGGGCTCCCTCCTTGTCCTGATCATGGGTTCCCTTTGCCCTGAGTAGTGTGGGAGAGACTCACTCCTCAGCCTCTGCGGAAAACCCAGCTACATGTCATCAAGGTTGGGTCAGAGCTCAGTGTGGGGGAGATGAGTCTCACCTGTGGCAGGTTCTGGGTCCAGCCAGGACCACTCTGGAGATCTGTGGAGCTCAGCTTTGACCACTGTGGCAGGGATAGGGCAAAGCTGGCTATCCTCACTCAGGGCCCCTGCCCTACCTGAGAGGTTCTTCCCTCACCCACTTTCCCTGCCTCCTATGACTTCTCCACCCTTTCCACTCCACCTTGGCAAAATGGGGCACCCCCAGGGGTTGCTCTATTTAGAATCTAGTTCCACAGCTCCTTCATGTGGCAGGGACCCATCACAAGCCATGATCCAAACGATTACTCTGCATCGTGCAATGTGGGTGACCTGCCCCAAACAAAGCTATGCTTACCTCCCACATTCTAGGTCATATACATCTGTTAATGTAACCCTAGTCCCTAGGAACTTTTTTGGTGACTACCTGTTACAGGCTGTCCTTGAGCCTTTCCTGTAACCTGGAGTCTGTCTCTTCCTTACTAGTTGCTGTTCAGGCTAAACCCCATCCCAGTTTATAAGGATGCCCTCCCCAGGTACGATGCTCTGCTGGCCAGGAGCATAACTGCTGGGCTCTGACTCCCTCAGCCCTTCTTGGACCTGGAGGCAGGATTATACGTCATGATTTTGGGGACTGTTGGTTGTACGTCAGTGGTTGGGGGTAGGGCTGTGGCCACCACAGGCCCTGGTTCCTCTAGTCCCCATTCCTTTCATACCCAGCCGACCTACCTACAGCAGCTACCCTGGAGACTCCAAAACCCCAGACCTCACCCATGAAGCCTTCCTACAACCAGATACCTGCAGATTTCTAAGGACACAGGACCCTCCACCCAGGAGATATGGGGTGGCTGACTCACCATCTAATCCTGTGGCAGGCAATGGTGGGGGTGGGGAATGGAGAACCTAAAGGAACCAGGGACAGGCCCAGGGTCCCACCTCTTGACTCTAGTTGGACCACCTGGCTCCTCGATGTGGACATCTGGCCTGCTGCTCAGTGCCCAGGCCACCCGCTTGCTGGGTGAGGCTCCCAATCCTGTTGCCCTGTGCTATTTTCAGCTCAAGTAAGAACAGGATTTTCCACTCCTGGCCCCAGACCATTGTCCAGCAGTGACGTGGGGGGACCTGCCTGCTTTTAAAATATCTCCTCTTACTCTCTGGGCCTCCCTGCCCCGTCCCCACCTTCCCACCTCCTCACCCTGACATCACTTCCTGAGGCTGTTGACTCCTGAAGGCCACTGTGGAAAGGCACAGCCACCTAATAGGGAGGGACCCCAGGGATTATCCAGCCCAGCTGCAGACTCTAGGCCAGAGAGGGGAGAGGCCTTGCCCAAGGTCACTCAGGAGGTCAGCATGGTGCCTGGATATATGCCAGGGATGCAGGCTGCCCCTGCTGCTCTGCTCCCTTTACTGCGGGTCGGTGCCTTTGTGGGAATCCTGCTGTCACCCCCACCACTCCAAGTGGACAGAGTCGCAGCTGAGGCTGGGGGGCTGGGGAGCAGGGGGGAGTAAAAACCTACTGGTTTGCCTGCAGCAGCTGTTCTCAATGAGCTCTGAGCAACCAGGGCAGGGGACCTGGCACAGGGGGGTCTCTGCCCAGGGTAGCAGGTATTATTCTGGGGCCCAGGAGGGAGGGGGAGTCCCAGAGGACAGTCTCACCCTGACCCTCCAAGGCTACGAAAGTCCCCGAACAACAAACTCCCTGGACACAGTTGCCCCAGTCCAGGTCCAGGTCAGGTCACCACCCTTGTCATGTCAGGTTCCAGCCCATCTGTCTAGAGTCGGCTGCGTGAGAAAGGGGACTTGTGTGCTGAGCCATGCCCTAGGTGCGGCGCCAGGCCCTCTCTCATCCATCGTGTCACTTATTCTTCACCACAACCGTGTGAAATAGGCATCCTCACCCCATTCAGCAGATGAGGGGCCAGGCTCTGAAAAGTGATGGCTTGCTCCAGGTCACACAGGCTGTTAAGTGAGTTGAGATTGAGCCCAGGTCCATCTGATCTCCGATTAGTTCCCTTCCCAGCATCCTGTGCCTCTCGAAACCCCTGTGGGGAAGGAGGGTCTGTAAGTGACCCTCAGTATTCAAGATGAGAGGCAGCGTGGTGAGAATGGGGTTGAGACTGCAGACTCCATGCCCACGCCCCCTGGGTCTGAGTGTGGTCTCCAGCTCTTCCAGCTGGGGCACCATGGGCAAATCACTCATCTCTCAGTGCCTTGGTTTTCGCATCTCTAAAAGGAGGCCCTACCTCCCACTTAGGTCGTTGCAGGGCCCACCTGAGTTGGCACACGTGGAGCACCTAGAACAGTGTCTGGTGTGCGGTGAGCATTTACATGCCAGGCACTGTGCTGAGGGGATCTGAAGGCGAACCAGCCAGACCCTACCATCATGGAGCTGGTGTCATTCAATATGGAACCACATGAGGATAAGTGCTGTGAAGGAAAGGACAGTGCGTCTGGCTAGCGAGCACCATGGGCTTCCCGTGGCCAAGGCTTCCCAGGGGTATAGGAGGAGGGGAGCAGGTCTGTCCCGGAGTAAAGTGAGGGCCCACCCTGTGCCCTACTGTGGCTTTCAGGCCCACGGGCCTGTGTGTGTGTTTACAGAAGCTTGTCCAGGTGTCTGGCTGTGGGAGGGCAGCAGCAGGGAGAATGGACAGTGAGCGGGGAAGGAGGAGGGTGCCCTTGATATCAATCTCCCGGGGCAGCCCCTTTGGGCTAGAGAGCCCCCGCCCATCCCTGGAAACAGATTTGGCCCTTTCTCCCCACCAGTGGCACCTGCCATGGGGTGCTGCAGGCGCTCCTTGGTTCAACCAAGGCCGTGGAGCCCCAGCGTGGGCGTATTGGACTGGAGCTGGGCCAAAACGGGCAATGAATAGGCAGCTTTTGCTGTGTGACCTGAGGCCACCTGCAACCCATCTCTGGGCCACTCTCTGGAGAACTTGCCTCCCACGTTCCAGTTCTCCCTGCCTCAATTAGGGCATCAGCTACCCAGATCTTCACCAAAGGCACAACTAACAGCTGCTCCTTCAGGCATTCCCAAGACCCACTGGGCTCTCAGTTAGAGGACTAGAGTGGGGGCATGGGGTCTCTCTTGCGTCAAGAGACCAGAGAGGTGAAGTGACTCATTGGCACCACACGGTGCCTTGGATGGAGCAAGTCCGATGTCTGATGCTCCTGTCTCTTGTGGGGGCAGGTGGGGCTTGGCTTCTCTCTGCTGGGCTGCAGGGGGAGGAATCTGCATGCTCTCCCAAGGGGAGTGTGCTTGTGGGGGAGAATGATGGGGTGGGGGAAATGAGCCCTGGAAGTCAAAGTCTCTTCTTCCTCTGCCCACGTGGCTTGGTGAATCCCTTCTCTCTAGGCCTCAGTTTTACATGATTTTGATTTTTTTGTGGGGGGAGGGTTCTTCTTCATTTTTTAATGTAATTTTTATTGTATTTTTTCCATTACCATTTAGTCCCCTTAGACCCTTCCCTACCCCCCACAATCACCACACTGTTGTCCATGTCCCTGAGTCCTTTTCCCTTTTTGCTCAGTCCTTCCACCCACTCATCTCCCTGCCTCACTAGCTGTCACCCTGCTCTCCATCTGTCAGTCTGTCCCCATGTTTTTAATTTAAAATTTTTTTGATTGATTGATTTTAGAGAGAGAGAAGAAGAAAGAGGGAGAGCAAAAGAGAGAAAGAAATATCAGTTTGTTGTTCCACTTACTTATGCATTCATTGATCGATTCTTGGCATATCAGGATGACGCTCTAACCAACTGAGCTACCCGGCCAGGGCTCTGGGGCTCAGTGTCTGCATCTGCAGTGAGGCTCGGCACGGTCCAGCGATGTTCCCTCCAGTAGAGGCTTCCTGGGCTTGCCTCTGTCTTGGCTCCAGCTGAGCCAGGTGTTCAGTCTCAGCCCCGTCCCAGTCAGAAACAATGGGCCAGGCCTGGCAAGTCACTCATCGGCCCAAACCCAGTCCCCAGGGGCTCCACCCTGGACTATTTTCAGCCCTTGGAGATGGAGTCAGAAAAGGATTTTCCACTCCCAGCACAATGGCTGCCCTGGACCATTGTCCAGCCATGATCAGAGGAGACGCCTGCCCCAAAATATCTCCCCTGGCTCTACCTCTGTGCCTCCCTGCCCTGCTCCTCAGCTCCCCACCACGACGTTGCTTCCTGAGCCTGCTAACTCCTGAAGGCCACTATGAAACAGCACGTGGGTCCCCTGGGAGACATGACCAGTTAGAATCAGTTTTCTCTCCTGGCAGGGACCCCCAGGGATTGTTTGGCTGCTTCGAGGGACTGGAGGCCCAGAGAGGGGCGTGCCTTGCCCAGGGTCACACAGTGGCCAACGTGGACACTAGCTGCGAGGCCTGGGTGCTCTGACTGCCCCTGCTAACTCAGCTGCCTTCATTAGCGCTGGTCTGTGCCTCCTGGGAGCAAGAGGTCACCTCCAAGGCCCGGAGCCAGCATCCTGGGAAGAAGCCTGAATGACGTGGGTGGGAGGGGTGGTTGTATCTTGGGTTCTGACCTCGAAGATCCCTATTCAGTACTGTTTTTTTTTTTTTACCAACGATGGCTTTAGCTGGGCCTGAACTCCGAGTTACAAAGTAGCAGCTCTGGGGAAAGAAGGAGGGCTGGGGACACAGGGAAGCTGAGGCGGGAGGAACAGGGTTATGACCCAGTCCAGCCATCACCAGCTCTGTGACCACAAACTCAGTTTCTCCATCTGTGAAATGAAACCGATACTACTAGTTTTCCCAGCTGACTGAAGGGTACAGATGGCATGCAGCACAAACACACAACTATTTTCATTTCCTCCCATCAATGCTCTCTGCTTGATGATGTCTAATTTCCCTTTCCCGTCCACAAACTGCCTATTCGGCAAACTCCAAAACTGTGGGTCACTTTTGAGTAACAAAGTCTGGTCCAGTTTAAAGTTCCAGTTCTTACTTCACTTCCTGCTCCCTGCTCCTCTGCCCAGCGCTGGAGGACCCTCCTCACCCCTACTTTGGGTCCCAGGTGTTGGGCAAGGTGGGGAGGAAAGGGGCGAGAGTGTCTTCCCCAGTGCTGCCACCGCCCTCTTGCTGTCCCCCACTTCTCTGGCCATGACAACACAGCTGCCAGTGCCCCTCTGCGTGGAGCCCCCCAAACACCATGAGTGTGTCCCACCTTTCCTGCTGAGACTCAGATACCCCCAATCTCCCTGAGTGATTTTCCTAGAGCACCCCTCAGCTGGCTTGAGGGTGGGAAAGCCCTCGTCACCCCTTCTCCCTCCCCCATTAGGGCAAGAACTCACGACCGTAGAGGTGTCTTCAACCCCCTGAGCACGGAGGCAGGTGGTAGAGCTTGGAGTGATAAACTCAGAGAAGCTATTTGACCCCAGCTGCTTTCAGGTTTCTTTGGAAAGTGGAGTATTTAACCCCAGTGTGTCCTCAGATGTATGTCCTGGAGCCAAATTCCAAATCAGCAGCTGTATGAAAAGTCCCACCTCATTATGGGATTAAAACGTTAGACCAGCCTTTTGTGACCAAAGCAATTGCAAAACGTGGGGGAGGAAAGGAAAGGCCTGCTGCTGGGTCATCACAGCCTGTGCCTCTGTGTGTGTGTGTGTGTGCGCGCGCACGCACGCGCATGCGGAGGGGCTGGTGCAGCCTCCCAGTGGCACCAAGTAGATACCTGGAGACAAATGACCACCAGCGGTTGGCCAGCCTATGGGAGGCAGAGAGGGACCAGGAGGTGCTGTCAGGAGGTCAGACTAAAACCAGGACGTGGAAGTAGACAGGCGTAGGGATGGCAGGAAAAAGATGGGGAGTCGGGGGCAGATCCAGCTGCCAGCTCTGTGGATCTGTGGGCCCCCTTTCCCCTCTCCCTCCCTCTTCATTCTTCCTCCTTTCCCTCAGCTCCCTGCTTCCCCTCTCCCATTTTCCTCCCCTTTTTGCTCCCTGTTCTCAGAATTCCTGGGAGCAAAGGGAAGCAAGCAGGGCACTTCAAACCTTCAGACCTATTCATTTCTTTATTCTGGAGACTGCCTGAGTGCCCTTCCCTGGCTCTTTAGTCTACTGTGGGGGGTGGTGGGGGAGAGTGTGCACATTCGTGGATGCTGCTCTGCTGCCACCTGGTGTCCAGAGCTGGCAGGAGTGAGGGCTGGGGCCCAGATCTTTACCTGTGGAGTTTCGATGTGAAGAAAATGATCCTGCTAGCAACCGGGTTGTTGCGGGCTGCAAGATGTGGGTAGGGCTGAGAACTGAAACAGGAGACACAATTTGCAAAACATTCCCTGATTTGCAAAACTGACCAAGTGCCTGACCAAGCCATGATGTTTAGCTCAGGCTACACAAATTCACCCTTGTAAACGCCCCTGTATGTAAGTCTGCATGTTCTAAGAGAAGACACAAGCAACCTGACCTAATAGGAATGCTCCATGAGGACGCCTGTGTTCTCAGCCTATTGGCCGCAGACTGTTCCCACAACTCCCTGCTTTGCAAATCCTGACCAATCTCTGACAAAGACCATCATTTGACCCTACAGCCCTACAAGCACCCTTCCCTAACTCCCTTCTTTGGAGGTAACCAGGGACCCCCCCAAACAGAAGTCTTTGCTGCTATGAGTAATGACCCTGGGCTTGTTGGCTACAGATGTGTCCCTGGTGGTACGCACTGGCCTGCATTGACAAGAGCTTGCTGCCTCTTCCTGAGTAAACCAGGGAGAGCGGGTGACACGTCAGCTCTACTTCCAGCCTCCCCGTCCTGGCAGTGCCCAGGAACTGTCCCATCCGCAGCCCTGCAGCTCCTGGCTGACCCACCGCAGTGCACCTGGCACCAGGACAGCACTCCGCACTGTGGGGCATCTCGTTCCCACAGAGGAGCACACAGGCCCAGCGGATGACTCTGGAAAGGCAAGACTGAGGGGCAGACACAGCCACTCTGTCCTCGGGTGCTGCCCCTTCAAGCCCAGGCTCCCAGCTCGGAGTTTCAAAGGAGCCGACCTTGCCCTCTCTGGTTTTGCCCTGAGGAGGTTCCCTGGCGATAGTCCCATGATGTCCTTTCACCTTGGGTGTCCCTTTGACCTCTTGCTTACTTTTTTTTCCCCTATACTCACCCAAAGACAGTTTTTCATTGTTTTTAGAGAGAGAGGAAGGGGAAAAGAGAGAGAGACATATAGCTGTAACAGAGAAACATTGATTGGTTACCTCCCATATGCTCCCCAACAGGAGGTTGAACCCGCAACCTCCACATCTGCCCTGACTGGGAATCGAACTCCTGACCTTTTAGTGTAGGGAAGGTGCTCCAACAACTGAACCATCCAGCCAGGGAAACCTCCTGGTTACTTTCCAAGAGGCCCCAGATGGGGTTCCCCACCTCTACTGCCAAGAAGACCTGCAAGCTCTGGGTCTGAGGACACAGCTGAGTGTTGAGGGCAGGGGCTACAGAGACCCTCCCAAAGGGGAGGCTGAATGCCGGGCACCGACGGCAGCCCCTCCCTCTGGTCTGGGAGCTCTTCTGAAGGGAAACCAGAAACTTCTTCCCTCTGTGAGGGTCGGGCCTCTGAAAAGGTCTCCCTGCCTGACAAGAGTCCCCTCTGCAGCCCCAATGTCCCAACACCATGTGCACCCTCTCCCCCGCCTCCAGACCTGGAGGGTATGCTTCCCCCCAGGCAATGCCTTCCCTGCGGGAAAGCCCTCTTCACAGGGGCCCTGGCTCTGCAGCTCAGCCTCCAGGGCACACAGCCTCTGCCCTCAGCTCAGGGCAGCCATGGGCAGATACGACCAGGACCCCAAGTTGGCCCTTCTCCGGGCCAGCACCCCAGCTCCCTATGAGTTCGGTTCATAGTGAGGAATAAATGAGATAGACCGAGTAAACTGTTTCACGGGGTACCTAGTACCAGTGGGTATTCATTATATGTTCATTCCTTCCCTTCCCAAAGCAAGTTAATAAATTATTTCATGTTAACTTTCACAATGGCCATTTGAGGCAGGAACCTTATTATTATAGACTCATTCACTCATTTATTCAACAAATATTTACCAAGAGCATACTATGTGCCAGGGAGTGTTTTAGGTACTTGAAAACGATTGATGAATGAAAAAACAAAGACCCCTCCCTTGTGGAACTAATTTATATTCTAGTGGGGTAAGAGAGACGAAAACAAGAGACATTTAATGATGGAAATTCCATGGCCTGTTAAGAAGTGACAAGCGCTGTGTGGGGGAAACCACGGAGCAAGAAGCTGGGTTGGGGGGACAGGGAGCTGTGATTAGTAGTAGGGTGGTCGGTCGGGTGAGACCTCAGGAGAGGACAAAAAGAGGGCATCTGAGCAGACCTGGGGAGGTGTGGCAGTTTACAGAGGGTGGTGGGGGGCAGCTCTTTTTAGGAAGAAAACGCGGCAGTCTGGCTGCCCAGTAGGGAGGTCAGTGTGTGGCTGGGGTGGGGATGGGAGGCGCTGGGGCCGGAGATCAAGGACACATGGTAGATTGCCGAGCAAGGTGGAAGGCCACGGCAGAGGTACAACTTGACTAACAATCCAGGACACTCAGTCTGGCTGCTGGGGCAGGACAGGAGCAGCAAGAGCAGGAACGAGTTCATGCAGTGTCAGGTGGGAGCTCACAGGGGTTAGGACCAGGTGGTAGCAAGAGGGCTTGCGGGGAAGCAGCATGTGCCACCCCAAAATGCACTTTTGGGGATACTGACTTTAAACTGGTTATTAAGAAACAAAAGTCTCAAAAAGAGCCTTTGACACCCCCCGCCACCCCCTTTACCCGCCTAAAGGAAATCGGAAACACCTGCTTCAGAAAGAGATGCTCAGCATACTCACCTCAGCGTGTAGGAGTTCCCTGTGCCAGACAGGGAGGATCCAAGCGAGGGCGAGACTCCCCCGTGCGTCCCAGTGTTTGGGCAGCCCGGCAAGAATTTCTGCACCACCTGCTCGCTCTTTCTCGCCTGCCTGTGTGTTGCCTCCTTTCCCTTTGAAGTCCCAGACCCCTGACTCCCTCTCCTTCGTCCAGAATGGTATCCAAGCTTCAACTGCCCAGTGTGTCCTTGGGTCTCGTATCTTTATGGAACCCTGCATGTGCATCCATAATAAATTTAGTCATGTTCTCCTGTTACATTAGTCTGATTAGTAGTCCAGCCAGAACCTAGGAAGGTGGAAGGAAAATAATTTTTCTGCCCCCACAAGGTGGTGAGAAGTGGATCGATATCAGATGTGTTTTGAAGCAATAGCTAACAGAATTCCTGATAGTTTTCCCTGCAAGATTTGGCAGGCGATGAAACTGAGATCCAGAGGCAGTCTCGAGAGGTGCCACACGGCTGATCAGTGGCTGGGGCTGAGGAGTGGAGGGTGGGGGCGGGGTGACGGGTCGGTCCTTAGGTCTCGCGCAGTTTCCGGGCGAAGAAGAAGACGGCACAGAGTGCAAGGGAGAGTCCTGCCGCAGCAGGCCACACACCAGCCCCGCTGGCCGCCTGGGCATTGATTTGATCAATGGCTTTTTTTCCCTTCCCCTGAACTCCCCTATGATGGCCTTTTAATTGGGTCCGTTTGTTCCAAGACCATGGGCTGCTCTGAACAGACGCCAGAGTGTTTGCCTGTTATTAGATCAGGAAATGGCCGTGCGTCTTGGGCTGCCAGGAAGGTCCGAGCAGCTGCACAGCCTCCCTGCAGAGTAACCGCAGGCCCTGGGTGCACTGCAGGCCCGGTGGGTACCCCCACCTTGCCCTGCCTGTGCTGTCCCTCTGTCTGCGGTGGTCCCCACTCTGCCTTGCTCACCCTGTGAACGTCTCCTCCTCCTCCAAGGCTCACTTCCAAGTCCCGTCCTCTGCGGAGCCTTGCTGATCACCATCCCCGCCCTCAGCGGGCTCATCTCCCTGCACACTGCACGGGGGGCAGGGTCCCGTGCTGGAGGGCCCGCCTCTGACAGAGGGCATGCTCAAACTCCGGGTTGTCAGGGAAGACGGACTCCCCAAAGAGCATTCCAATCACGATCCTGCTTAAGCAAAAAAGACTTTTCCTTTCCTCTAGTTTCTGCCCTCTCAGGATCTGAGGAGCCGGCTGCTGGGAGGCCAGGAGAGGAGGAGAGGAGTTCAGTAAGGGAACTTACGGACTGAAGCAGCATTTTGGGCGACAGCAAGACAATGGATTTCTGCCCCCAAAGCGGATGGGGCTTGTTATAGATAGCCAAGTGGCACTTGGTAACAGAAGTGGCTTGTAGCCTGGAACTACGTCTGAGCTAAGAGCTGTATAATCCAAAACAGAAAACAACTTAAAGTGCCCGCTTATCTATTCGAGATAAGATATCCTCTCAGGTAACGCAGGCCCAGCCTTCCCGGGGAGAACTGATGGTCCCCTGTTTCATAAGATGGTGCCAGTCAGGAAGCACCCACCACCAGCCCTGAATTCTGGCCAAAAAACTGAACCCGAATCTAACCAAACCTCTATATTTAACTACCAGTTTTCTTCAGGAAATACAGAAGAACATGTGAAATGACAACCTGGAAATACAGTTAGCTAGATCCAGAATTTGAGACCTTTTACAGGATAAATAATCTGGTTTCCTCATAAATAAATGGGGGAAAATTGGAAAGGAATAGACACAGGAATGAAAGTTGAAGCCCAAGGTGTGTCTCCCCTCACTGCTGCAAAGGGTAAGGCCCAGCTCCCCCACCACTCAGGGGCCACTGATGTCGAAATAAAACACGGGGCGGGGGCATGTCTGAAACAGAGAAGAGATGGAACCACATTTTGGGTTTTGCCCCTGTTAAAGCTGAATTATGTTCTCTCAAATTCATATTTGGAAATCCTAATACCCAGTATCTCAGAATGTAACCTTTTTTTGGAGAAAAGGTCTTTGAAGAGGTCATTGAGTAAAAAGAGGTCCCTGGAGGGGACCCCAACCCAGTACGACTGGTGTTCGTCCAGGACAAGGAGACGTGGACACAGATGCCTGTGGAGGGACGGCGATGTGAAGACACAGAGAGAAGACAGGCATCGACAAGCCACGGTAACGGCTCTGGAGTTGATCCATGTCTCTCGCGGCCCTCAGAGGGAACCGGTTCCACCATCACCATGACCTTGGACTTCTAGCCTTTAACCCCGAAAAAAGAAATGTGTGCTCGTTAAGCCCCCAGCCTGTGGCACTTTGTCATGGCAGACACAGCCTAACACTGACACGCCCACCGCTCAGCTGGGCAGGCCGTCCTGGGAACCCTGCGTCTGTCGGAGGTGAAGAGGGAGCCGCATGCTCTCTGCACATCCCTCCCCGTGTGCGGACGCCTGGGGGAAATCACTTCATGGAACTGGACTTCCCCTTGCTGGATTAACCTGTCGTCCTCACAGTGGGGAACGGCCTTCATTACTTGAATTGGTCTGAAGTCTTACCTTTCATACCTTGTGCTCTATTTCCTCTTCAACCGATGCTTCACGGGTTTCTGCGTTCACCCCCAATATGTTGGTGAGCTTTGTATCAGAGAACACCATCTTCCTCTTATTGACCTCTCTAGATACCGTGGGTTGACGTTAATGACCGAGGATCCCTTTGTAGCCATCTGCAATTCATCATTGTATAGAACACCACATCTTATCAGATGTAAGAAATGTCCACACCTATAGAGAACTTTTTAAGGTCCTCACCCGGGTATAGGCTTACTGATTTTTTAGAAAGAGAGAAAGAGAAAGAGAGAGGGAAACATTGATCAGTTGCCTCCAGTATGTGCCTCAACTGGGCGTCAAACCTGCAACCTAGGTATGGGCCCTGACCTGGGATCGAACCTGCAATATTTTGGTGTACAGGGCAACACTTGAACCAACTGAGCCACCTGACCAGGACTATAGAGAATTTTTATAAGTTTATCCGAGCCAAACTGATGACAATGCTAAGAAGCAAGATTTCAAATGTTCCTAAAGAATGACAGTTTACAATTTCTTTTACACACTTCAAATTAAGGAGGAAACATGAGGAAGATTACTTGAAGGTGGGAGAAAGCAAGGCAGGAGGTGGATTACAGGATCCTTAATACTATGTGCTCTCTTGAATGTGGTTCTCTTCCTAGGGCTCTAAAAAAGAGGAATTTCAAAGGTGTGTTAACCTAGATGCACAAAAACAATGGACAGGGCTTACTCAGGGCAAAGATAATTTTTTGCTAAGAGACTATGAATTCTTGCTACGAGGCACGACTACCTACCGTGACCTGTCCAGTTAGGAATCAATGGTCAGATTGTCCTGTGAGGATACTTCCAGTTGGATGGGTCATGGTGCCCCCTTTTCAGCCACAGGTGTGCTTGGTGTTGAAGTTTGGGGTGTCGGTGTGGGTGTGTGTTTGAGGTGGGATTTGCTGGCCCCACTGCCCACACAGGGCATATGCTCACGCCGACCTTCGGTAATAGCAATGCCATCAACCCTTACTTGTGTGAGTGTCCTGGTTCTCTAAACACCGTACACAAGAACCCATGTCACTGAGGTGGCAGTTTTCATTTGGACGGGCATTGACATCACAGTTCCCAGTCTCTGTTTCCTTCATCTCATCTGCTCAAGGCTCATCAAAGTTCTTCAGCACCTGTAGCTCCCACATCCATGCCAATTCTCTTCTTCTCTTTGGGTCAGTGGTATTCCTGTATCTTAAACCTTCTTCTCCAGGGTGTTCTCACTGCTGAGTTGTCTATTCCAGTGCGGGGTCTGTGCTGAGCCCCCTATTTAAACCTGAGAAAAAAAAGGGACAATGCTGCTTACATGCCAGGAAAGCAGGAACCACATATGGAGAGCCAAATTTTTACTTTTTCCTGTTTCTTCATGGAGAGGTTTTGTTCCTGGGCCCATTCTATAAACAGAGGGATATTCAGTCTTTCTTTGGACTCTTCTCATCACTTTCCTCACAGGAAATCTCGGCTCGTCCTGGCATTACCGGCGGGCACCATTCTGTCCCCTGCTCTTTGCCAAATCCTGGGCATATACAATCATGTCTATAAGTCACCTGGAGAAAAGTTGAATACTGCAGCTTGCTTACATACACCCAGAAGTGCCAAAACTTTGGAAGCGTTCTCTGTCTTGTCGGTTTTGTTACCGGCAGAGGCAGCAGGATTTCAGTGAAATGTCTCTCTTCTAACTTGCACACCCAAACCCTCAGGATTATGGTCCATTGCTCTCACTACCCTTGCTTGTGTTACTCTGGTGCTTCTTGTCTGCTTCCGAGAGCGGCAACCCCTAAGGCCTTCTGCCAGCCGTATCTTGACGTGGTGGCAGGTGAGGGAGGGCATTTCGATACGAACCCAGCTCCCCGGTGAGTGAGGATATCTGTGATCCTCTCCACACGAGAGATGGAAGGCAGGGCTTTTTCATTTGAATTGTGAGCCACACCTTCTTGTCAAACTTTGGGGAGGAATTAAATCAGTAAGAACAACACTGTTCCTTTTATATGATTATTTTCTGTGAAACGCAGCATTATTCTGTTCCTGTTTTTCTGATCTGTGCGTTGCCAGAAGCCCAGTGTGAGCGTGGTGCAAGCAGTTACAACACCACCTTAGGCGCTGAAGACAATGCAGGACAACGCCACCATTTGGGCACCACTGATGCCAAAATCAGGGTGCATGCAGGGCGCTCAGAGGGCCAGATGTGTGCCAGGGGCTCCAGGGGGAAGGGCAGGCGACAGTGTCAACGTTGTGCACAATACTATCTAACATGGCACCGAACATTCTGAAAAGGACACCATTTCGTTTTTATTGCAAATGTCATCATTTATCATTTAAAACCACTGCACATAAAATTGTACAAACAATTCAGCTGCTTTTTAATTTTACGTGAGATTTAGCATGGGAAAAAAACTAAACACTGACAATAATTATTTCTAGAAAACAGGTGTGTGTCTACTTAAATTTCCTCTGGTTACCAGATGGGGCCCGGGCCGGTGTGGGTCTGCCTCAGACTGGCTTGTGGCATGTGGGCTCTTGACTTTGTGTAAGAAAGATTTCACAACTCGAGTCCAGGTGAGTTTGAGAGCATGTTTATTAAAGCTGGGGCAGCGAAACAAAGGAAGGGCTTACGGTAGAAGAAGTAAGAGGAGAGAGCCTAGGCGGGGCTGCTTGGGTTCCCCAGAAGTGGTACAGGGAAGGAGCGAGCCCAGGCGGGGCTGCTGCCCGCTCACTGGAGAGTCGGAGAAAAGGGGGCCCCCCGGAGACAGGATCGGGGGTGAGCCTGAATCAAGCTGCTGCTGCACACCACTCACCTGGTTGCAAGTCTCGTGGGGACCCTTAGAGCTTAGGAGTAAGTAGAAAGTTCATGCCCAAGAGGGGGCACGTGCCTGGGCAAGTGCACACTGATACCCTTTGTCTGGAGGGTTTCGTTTCTCTTCTGTGGGGGAGAATCTCAGGGGGCGGTTTCAGCAGAATATTCCTCAGTTTTCCAGGTGCGGTTTTTAATGTACTGATGAGTCAAACCAAGCATATAGGGGAGTTTGGGATTGTTCTTTGGTCTGCTTCACTGTTTTACTTTTACCCTGGGTCTGTCTGGCTCTAATGGGGTTTTTGTTATTTCTTCCCCTGACTGCATCTGTCCTTGGGCTCGGCTGGCACAAATGACATTAACCAGGTTTCTGTTCTCTATCTCCCGGACCAGGGAGATTTAAGCTATGTGCTCTTTGGTGACGGAGAAGAGGTACTAACTGTTCACTCTCGAGCGTGCTTTGTGTGGGGAGATAAGGTCTTGTGATTCCCCAGCTGGCTGTAAGTTGTTCAAATTGTTTAATTTTCTTGTCTCAGTTTCCCCATTGCCTTGTCCAGGAACTTCCCTAGCTTTTTGCTAATGTGCCACTCTCTCACGAGTAAGACCACAGACATTCTTAGGGCAGAGATGGTTTCCTACATTTCCTTCAGTTCTCCAGTTCTTGCCCCCTTCTTGGTTTATACAGCAGACATATAGGGAGTTAAAGAAATATCAGTTGATATTCCATTATTTAAATAAAATACTTCAGTAGTTAGAGGTTTTAATTATTGACTCTATGCTAGATACAGTGCTAAGAATTTTTCATACATCACCTCAATTAATCCTCACACCACCAATTTTTTTTCTTTTTTAAACATCAATGTGTGGTTGCCTCTCATGCTCCCCCTACTGGGGGGACCTGGCAGGTATGTGCCCTGACTGGGAATCAAACCAGTAACCCGTTGGTTTGCAGGTCTGCCCTCAATCCACTGAGCTATACCAGCCAGGGCTCAAACCACCTTTTTTATGACTGGCCTTCTGGCAGGTGAATGTGTGATCTTTGCCCTGCATTTTCTGTTGTTCCTATTATCAGGCCCCTGGGCTCAAGTTCCACTTCCTTTCCTTACCGATTGAGTGACCTTGGACAAGACCATTCACCTCTCTAAGCCTCAGTTTCCTCCTCTGAAAAATGAGGGTAATCATTTCTTCTATACAAGGCTTAAGAAGATTAATGTGTTATTTTACACAAAACTACTTAGAAAACAGTAAATCCCAATATAGATTTTTGTTTATAAAAATTTTTAATTTTTCTCAGTAATGGGATACTATTAAGTCCCAGCAGTTGGGGCAATAAATATGACATCTTAATTAAAGAAAGTGATGTATTTGTTTTTTCATTTTATTTTCAACTAAATGTATTCATCTGGTTCAAACAAAAAAAATACTGAAAGATAAACAGTGAAGTCTCATTGGTTCTATTGAGTAATCCCCATTCGTGGTTTCTCCTTTATCTTTTCAGATAACTGTGTACATATACAAGCCCTACAAGCTGTGCATTCTTCTCTATTTCCTTTATACACAAAAGGCTACATACTTACACACATTCTTCTAACCTTTTTCTGCAGATATCTTGAAGGTCTTTCCACATTAGTACACAAAAATCTTACTTGTTCTGCTTATAGCCATAATTTATTTAACAAGTTCCCTGTGAGAAGATATTTAGGTCATTTCCAATCTTTGGCTGTTGATTTGTTGATTTCTTAAAGGGTTGAAATTAATGAAAACATCAACTCCCTCTTCATTATGAAGCATAAACTATTTAACCAAACAATGTTGGGATGTACCTCAGAGTCAGAGTCAGCAAGTCTGACTTAAAATGGACAGGAATCTGTTGGTACCCAGTGAAAAATTTGCCCCCTGATCTCCAGGTTGAACTCTCACGGAATTTGGCTCCTGGCTCCCCCTGTTGGCTTTGCGGCCTGTCCGGCCCCCGCAGCAGGCAGTGCGAGGAGGATCCAGCGGTAATCTGAGCAGCAGGTCTCCGTGGACTGGCCCCCCTCTCCCACAGGCACCATGCCCCTTTTCATGCATGTGCACTTCTGAACCAGGAACAGCTCTGTCGAGTGTGGGTCTGGTAGGAAGGAGCTGGTCCGAAAGGAGAAAGGCCTAAATCTTGCCGCAGAAGTCCTGAGTTCTAGTTTTGACCGACACTTCCTAGATGTGTAAACTAAAGCAAGTCATGTAGTCTCTCTGAGCCTCGGTTTTCTCATCTGTGAAATGGGAATATTCAGAGTATTTACTGAGCCTCCATGTACCAATGAATCAGGATAATATACACAAAACACTTAGCACAGTGCCGGCTCACAGCACACGTGACACGGTAACATGGTTTATTAGTAGAGCCTGGAATGCTGAACAGGACTCCGCAAGAAGGTAAGGAGAGGACAGCATGTGTGAGTAGCAGCGTGTACAAAGTCTGAGCCCTCAGAGCCAGCTGCGGAAGGAGGGCAGGACACGGGTGGCTAACCCAACATTGTAATTGAGGAAACTGAGACCTAGAAATGGACGATGACTAGTCCATGTCACCTATCAGTGTGCACGGAGACAGGGAGGAGTTCAGGGCCCTGGGGAAGAGCTGCCGGGGCAGAAATTCCTGGGTCATGAATTTTAATTAACACTCCCTTGGGCAGCTGGAATATGGTGGGAATGTGAAAAGGGGAACTTTCGGGAAGCGGCGCCCCTATTCGGGACATGGGTTGGCCATGGCTGCTGGACTGACAGAGCAAACAGGAGCGACATGGGGCTCTTGGACCTCAGGGAAGGGCGAGGGGTGCCTAAAGCCATGGCTGGGGCTGAAAGAGCAGCAGTAGCCTCAAGAGGAGGCTGCAGGTGCATCAAGGCTTGGGGTTGTCAGGGGCAAGGGAAGTCTCAGGAGTCATTAGAAATGCCAGACATAGCTCATCCAGCTACTGATCTCACTGGACACCTGCCAGCTGCTAAGGCCTCTGAGGTCATCGAGTCTGGGAGAGGGTGGAAGAGAAGGGGAAGGAAGAGGAAGAGGCAAGTTTGCAGCCAGACAAGGTTTAATGGAGGGTTCTGTTCATCTCTCCTGGGGCCAGGGGGATGAGGCCTGGCTCCTGGGCCCAGCTCTGAGGCTGCAGCCCTCTCCCTCCTCCTCCAGAGCCCGTATTCCCTCGACTTCGGTGACACCCCACAGCTCTGCAGCATCTCTCTGCTCTGGCTGCTCCTCAGTCTCACTCTGGTCATCTCATCTTCCCTCCTTTAACTGATGGCTCCATCCTGAACCCTCCTCTCAGACTTTCTCGTCCTTTAAGCAACCTTATCCATCCCACAGTGTAGAGAACCAAACATTAAGCCGGTAAGTCACAAATCCATGTCTCCAGCCCACTGCTAACCCTGGGTAATGGGATTTGACTTATTAAAGAGCCACCAAGCTTCTCTGTCTTGATAGGGGTACAGGGATCAAACCACTTGGCTACACGAAGCAGAACAGGCATTTCCAGAAGCTGGGGTACGGTCTCCATGGAAATCAAGTGAGGCTCTGCAAACCCCAGAGGACGTGGGGACAGTGGATGGACCAGGCAAGAAAGGCTGAAGGCTGAGGGAAGGACACTGAGGAGAGTCAGGGCCACCAAGACAAACCCTCACCTCCACCCACTTTGGAAAACCTGGGCTCAGCCTATTAGGAATAAATGGGGCTGCTCTCTGCCCTGTAGCAAATACTGGAGCAGCTCCCTGCCCATGACCCCTGGTACTCACTATCCCTTACACCCCTATAGCTTCTCACTGAGGGTTCTGGGACTGTGCCCAGGGGCTTTCTCTGGCTATTTGGAACACACTCGACCAGAAATGTTAGAATCTTTGGAGACCATCCTCTAATCAATGACAGCTGGAGTTACTATATTAATGCTCTGTGCCATCTCCCAGAAGTTCCCAGTGGGATTGATCCCTAGTGATAATCTATTCATTGACCTCCCTGAATTGCCTTCCTTATTTTTCTTGTCTCACTTCACCTGACCTCTACCGATGCTTCCTAGGATCATCCCAGAAATTAACTATTTGTACTTGAATCCTTGCCTCGGGGTTGGCTTCTTGGGAACCCAAACCAAGATAGCCCCTCTGTCTCCCTCACATCCAATCTGCCTACATCCCGCAGATTCTGCATTCTAGGGAGCCCTGAAATCCGCCTTCTAGTCAGCTCCTCATTCATCACCCCTCTTCCTTCCCCACTGCTTTGGCCACCACTTGCCTGGACAACTGGCCCAGCCTTGTCACTGGTCCCTGCCTCCTCTTCTGCCCCTCCATAACATAATAGCCAGGACAAGCGATCCTTCTAAGACCCCGGTCTGATTATGTCCCTCCCCTGTTTAAACCCTCCCATGGCTCTCATCACCCTCAGGAGAAATCAAGCTTCCCAGCCTGGCATGCAAGGCCCTGCAAGAACTGACCCCCTGCCCCTCTTGGCCTTGGCGTGTCCCACTCCTCCCTTCACTGGACTCTCCAGTAGGCCTGAGCTTCACGACGTTCCCAGAACCTGCCACATTCTCTGGCACCTCCAGGTGTTCGCATGCTGCCTCCTCTCCCAGGAACACCCTCCCTGATTTTACCCAAATAACTCTAGATCTTGAACACTCAGCTTAGGACACACTTGTACTCTGACCTCCCCTGTCCCCCATCCCCCTGTCCCCAGACTGGTCCAGTACCCCTCTGGACTCTTGTGTCTCCGTGCATATCTACGCACCCCAATGCCCACGTGTCCTTGTTTATCCTTTCTGCACACCAGACACTTTTTAAGGGCATTAGCCACAGACAATTTATCTTTGCATCCCCGATGTCCTGACCATGCCTAAGCACATAGCTAGAGTCAAAGAATAAATGAATGATACTGATAACTCTAAATCCCCAAAGAAACCTGTATTTATGCCTTCATTTAGATATATACAGAGCATTGTGCCAACTGCGGGGGAAATAGGGCTGGTGAACAGCAGGCATAGTGCCTGCCCTGGAAGAACCTTTCTGCTGCTGAGGGAAAGATGTGAAGAGAGACAGAATCAGGCTGAAATGATCAGGTACATCAGAGGCCAACTCTGGGACTGTGGGAGCCCAGAGGAGACACTGGGCCCATCTGGTGGGGAGAGAGACAGAGAAGGCTTTTGAGAGGAGGAAGCTCCTCTCTGTGCTGGCCCTGCTCACCCTCATCCTTGCCTGGAAGTCAGGAGAGGGACCCAAGCTACCGGTGTGTCACCTACAATCTCACCACCTCCTTCCCCTCAAAAGTAACTTTACACTGCTGGTTATTCCCGTTCATGTCTTCATATGCTTTCTACTGAGTTTAGCATTATTTTGTGTGTTTTAAAATTTGATGGTCATAGTATACTCCTGGGTGTATTCTTCTTATACTTTCCAGTCACATTATGCTTATGAGATTCAGCTTTATTGCTGTGTATTGCTCTGGTTCATTCATATTCTCTGTTGTATAGTATTCCATTCTGTGAATATACAGTCACCTCTTATCAGAATATGGACCACTCCTCATAGCAAATATGTGGACAGCAGAAGCTCATATTACAGAATTTTAGCTGGGAAAAATATGTTCCCAGCTCAACCAAAAACGCCAACTCATTTCCCACAAATATCATTAAAATTCTTTAAAATTCTTAATAATCACCAAGTATTTCTGCATAATATAAGCTATGTTGTCCTATATGGCATCTACTAGCCATAGGAGGCTAAGTTTAAGTGCAAATTAATCAAAAGTTAGAAGTTCAGGTCCTCAGTTGCACTAGACACACTTGAAATGCTCAGTAGCCTCACGGGTCCAGAGGCTATCATACTGGACCACAGACAGAGACCATTTCCATCATTACAGAGAGTTCTAAAGCATTTAAAACACTGACTACTTCATTGTCTAACACTGACTGAGCTTCTTCTATCTCTCATGCAGGGCGCACCTCCTGTGTGTGAGGGAGAAGGATGTGTGCCTAGCCAAGCCCTCTCAATGCGCTTTATTACTTACACATTTCCTTCTAATGTAAGGGCTTTTCTAAGCCTCTCAGGCTCACCTATTTCTTAGGCTTTCCCACTTTCTGAGAAGACATGTTCACTAAACAATGAGGGGGAGATGGTAACAATTATGCACCAAACAGGTTTAAGCAACATGAGCATGAGGCACGATCCTATCCCATCAAAAACACAGCTGAGTTACAACTGCAGCCCACTCCACATGCTCTCACCCAGACTCAAGCTGTTGAGCACCCGCAGATTTGTTACAACAGGTTTTCTACTACTGAAATTTGTTTTAGGGAGAAAGAAACACTAATTTATTGTTCCATTTATTTATTCATTCATCAGTTGATTCTTGTATGTTCCTTTACCAGGAATTGAACTGGCAACCTCAGTATATCTGGACAATGTTCTAACCAACTGAGCTACTGGGCCAGGGCTCTACTAGTCAAATATTTACAAGTCATTAGAACAAATATTAAGAGAGTAAGAGTTCAAATAGCAAAGAATGCCTGAATAAAAATGTATTTTTCCATTGTCCTATAAATGGGTATTTTAGATTGTTCCCAATGTTTTGCATTAGGCATAATTCTGTGATGTACGTTTTTATACACCTGCCAGAGTTTCTCCTGGCAATACATGTTAGGGTGGAGTGGGTTAGTCTCTGACTATGTGTATCTTCAACCACCAGATATTGACAAATTGTTCTTTATCTTGCTTGTGTTCAGTTTCCAGTCCCATCAGCAGTACCTAAAATTTCCTGTCTCTGCACACCCTCAACAAAGTTGGCACTATCAAAATCTCTAACTTTTGCTAACCTGATGTGTACGAAATGATTCTTCACTATAGTTTTAATTGAAATTTCCCTGGTTGATAGTGAGGTAAACATATTTTCATATGTGTATTGGCCATACTTGCTTTCTCTTCTGTGAAATAACTGTCTTTTGCTCATTCTTCTATTAGGTTGTTTGGCTTTTTCTTACTGATATGTAGGAGTTATTTATACGTGCTGAATAATAATCCTTTGTCTGTTGTATGCGTTGCAAGTATCTTCTCTCAGTCTGCGGTCTATCTTTGTCTGTGTGTGTGTGTGTGTGTGTGTGTGTGTGTGTGTGTATGTGTGTGTACATTTAGAATAACAGAATTTAAATTTTTTGTTATGCTTGAGTTTACCAATTTTTCCCTTCATAATTTTCTCTCTCTCTTTTTTTGGTTGTTTTTATTTAAGAAATTCTTCATTAACCCTGCCACATAGTAGGAATTCAATATATGCTTGTTGGGTATAAGCTGCGATGGGGGATGGGAGGAGGGGCTGGTTTCTGTCTGAGCGCTGCTGGTGCTGGGCTGAGCTGACAGGGCCAACGGTGCCCTCACAGAGATGAGGACATGGGGGAGCCTACCGCAGAGAAGGGGTGCTGCAGTCCTCGAAAGGAAGACGTCCAGGGAGCAATAGGCCGGGACGTAGGGGAAACGCTGGGCTGAAGGTGGAGACTGTGACTGTCCAGCATACAGGGATAATTTAAGGAGAGCCCCTGCCCTTCCCCAGGAAGAACATGTAGAATGGGCAAAGACTGGGGGGAGAGAGCCCTGAGAGGAGTCTGGAAAGCAGGAGGAGAATGGGGAAGATTGTTGTGGGGGGCTTGACCATGTCTGTGGAGTGACTTCCTGGGCACTCATTCAAAGGTATGGAGGTTGCTGGGTCCTTAAAGGGACCATCTTGGGAGCTTTCTGCAGGCAGAGACTAGATAAATGGGCAGAGGACTGCAGAGGAGACAACTCCTCCCCAACCGTTGGCAGTAAAGGGAAGAGAGGGGAGCAATACCTGGAGGGGGTGGCTCCAATGCAGGGTTTGGGGAAATGCTGGAGCATGTCCATAGTGTTAGCCCTGAGAAGGAATATATCTGCCAAGAAGGACTCCTCCTGGCTAATGGGGCCCAAATTAATTCCAGAGTCTGGCAGCCATTGCTGACAGAGGCCTCTGGAACACACTGCATTTCAGGGAAAAGCTACAGACTGAGCTGCCAGCCTCTTGCATTGTGTTCCTGCAGGCCAAGTCAACCCTTATAAGGGAGCTCCTGGCATCATCTTTGTACCAGTAGGACTGAGAAGGGCCCTATCCAATCAGAAATGATATCCTCATTTGCATCTATACTGACCAATTAGAGCAGCTTCATAACAATCAATCAGAATGCACAATTCCATCTAATCAAGAATGTGAGATTTGGACCAATTAGACTATGCAGATTTGGATTTCTTATTTGCATAAAATGAACCAATCAGGAACCAGAGCAGGAATTTTCTCTATAAAAAGGAACCTCTTCTTTGTCTCAGTTGAGTGCATTTTCAGTTCCCAATGGAGGCTGTTTCCCAGGTTTGCAACCTGTTTGTCTTTTTCCACGCCCCAGATTTGGGACTGCTGCTGATATTAGTTTGGTGGCAGTTAATTTTTGTTAACAATAGGCCTACAGGGAAGGGAACCAGAAGAGGGTGGGGTACCCAAGGGTGTGGGAACCTGGCTGCAGAAGTAGAAGGGCAGCTCTGGGCATGGCTGGTGTCTTTAGCTTCAGATGAAAGAAAAGCCACCCCCTGGGGAGATGGATGCTGAGCAGAGAGGTTGAGGGCAGGAACTTAAGTGAGTCTCCTCCACTGAGCTTTGCCTCAGTTCTAATGTCCCCCAGGCACAGGGAAACGCCAGTGAACATTTGGTGACTGAATTGCCTTGGTGAGTAGAGAGTGGAATCAGCAGCTAGGATTGAGGAGTCAGTGAGTTGGGGCTTGTGGAGAAGAATGATTTGGAAGGGCCACCATAAAGGGAGATGAGGCAAGAAGGTGATGGGTTTCTGGGAGCCCAAGTCCCCTGAGTCACAGGCAAACACCTTCTTCTCACCAGGGGCTGGTAGCCACCCTCCCTTGCCCCCTTGAACCAGACAAAGCCCTGCCTCAATGGCCCTCCAGTCAGGGAGAGATGGCCACAACCATAGCCCAAGACACCAAACACACCTGGGTCTGTTCTCCGATCTCCATCCTCCACCCCTCCCTGGGCCAGCCGCCCCATCTCCTCCCAGACTGTGGAGCAGCCTTCTCGCTGGGATGCTGCCGCCTCCTTGCCTCTCCAACTCTTCCCCCATCCTCCATCCAGCACCCTGAAATATCTAGTAAAATGAGATTTGATTATGTCACTGCTGCTCTAAACCTTTTGGTGACTCCCACAGCCCTTCCAACAAAGGCCAAATTCCTGGCCATTGCTATAAGGCCCTGCTGGACTGGCCACTGCTGCCCCTCCAGCCCCGTGTCCAGCCATACCTCCTGGCTAGTGGGGTGCCCCCAACTCTGGCTGTACTTTATTACTTGACTGTGCCAAACCCTTTCCCATCTCGAGCCCCCAGTAAGTTTCCCTCTGCCTGGGACTCCCTTCCCCTCACCATCACCTGGCTGAGGTCAGCTCCTTACTCTGGTCTCAGCTTGAATGTCACTTCCCAAATGTCCCGATTTAAACTCGATGCCCCTCCCAGGGCAATCTCTCCTCCAGGCCTCCACTCTTCCTTCTTAGCACTCACGGCAGTGTGTGCTTGTGTGTAAGTTCCTGTGACTGCGATGTTTGTGCTCCCCACCAGAATACAAACTCCATGAGGCTAGCACTGTCTGGGCTGTCTTGTCCTCATGCATCCCCAGTGCCCAGCACAGAATCTGGCACATAGTAAGAGTTCAATAACTGTTGAATAAAAGCTGCAGTGGCAGCCGTGAGGAAGGGCCAGCTTGTCTGCAGGCTACAGGTCATGGAAGGTTTCAGGGAGGAGGGAGCGGAGGCCACCGTCCGTAGGAGACATTAGAAGACAGAAGAGGGAAGGCGAAGGACACCCAGGAGGAGTTTTGGCATCCATGAGCACCAACTGCATGCCGAGTGCTGTCCCATTACACTATCTGACGCTCGTCATCCCCAGCATCACTCCCACCCCATGTGTGGTGTCCTACTAGCAGGGTGACTGGGGTAAAATAATGTCCTTGAACCTCAGTTTCTTAATCTATAAAATGGATTTGTAACACTAAGCCCAGGGGCTGTTATGAGGATCGGGATTGTTATAGTGCAGTGTATGGCGTGGAAAGTGCCACCAACCCATGCCGTGGGGGGTACTTAGGCTCTGGAGTCAGACTGCCTGCTTTCAAATCTCAGATTTTTCTTTTACTAGCTGTGTGACCTTGGACAAGTCACTTTATCTCTCTTGCCCTGGTTTCCCCTCCTGTACAATGGAACTGCATACCTCTGGAGCTGCCGTGGGGATCAAAGGAGGTAATGTTTTAAAACACCTAGAACAGTGCCTGGAACATAGTAGGGGCTCAAGAAATAACAAGCACTATCCCCTCTCCCCACCTCCACAATCCCAGAACTATAGAATGGCAGAGCCGAAAAGATCTGATTAGTCACCACTTAAGCCACCGTCCCCAGTACAAAGAGGGAAGCTGAGGACAGGGGAGGACAGGAGTGACCAGGGAACCTGAGCAGGAGTCCAGGGTTCTCGGTTTCTAGCCCAGAGCGAGTTCCCTGGCATCTGTTTTCCCTAGAGGCGGACAGTCAGGGCCGGTCTGCCAGGTCTGGCCACGCCTCCTCCCCGCCCCTTTGCTCTCCCTGCGCGCCGGGTGCAGGGACGCTTAGCTTAGCGGAGCTGCAGCAGCAGCCTATGCTGCCCCTGGGTTTGTGGGTTGGCTTCCCAGTGCTGGAGCAAGTGACATTTGGACTTAACCCCTGCTTGTGCAACACAGCCCAGGTGAGGGCTGTGAGGGTCGGGAGTACAAGGTAGGTCTGCCCACTCCAAGCTTGCATTGCTGCCCCTGTGGGGTTCTGGGGGCAAGTCTGAGTGTGTGATGGGGGCAGTACATAAGAGATAAGAGTGGGCAATGTGTATGTGCTGGGTAGTATGTAATGTGAGGTGTGTGCGTGGTGTGCCCAGTGCAACCAGTGGATTGTGGTGTGTGTCAGCAAGAAGCGTGTGTGGTCCCTATCCGTAGCCGTCGGTGACTCTGCCAAGGTAACCCAGGGGTTCCGTGTGTGTGTGTCCAGGCTGTATGCTGGGCACCATGGCACGTTTGTGCATACATGTGTGTTGTGCATGCTGGGAGATGCGTGTTTGGTGTGTGGCAATCCATGGCCCTGTGTAGTGTGGTGTGCTGGGCCAGGTAATGGAGGCGGGAAGCATTTATTCGGCTGTTTCCACTGACAGAACGGTCCCCGCGATCCCAGAGTGGTTCTGACGGTTCCAGCGCCCCACAGGGCTTGCGAGAGTACAAGCTCACCCCTGGTCTGGGTGGGAGAAGTGCGAACAGCCCCACGTTCTTCCTCATACGCACACAAAGCTTCTTTGAAGTCTCACTTTTCACCTTTCAAAATTCACGTGGATTTTGCATTTCTCTCTGTAATATTTCTGCATTTATTTTAATGTAAAAATATCGTTCTGGTAAGTTACAGCCCAGTGAGCTGACTCTAGGCTTGGTGATGAGCAGGTGTACCCTGCATGGGGCCCTCCGGCACCTGTGGAGTACAAACCCTGCCTGTCCTCCGGGCCGGGGCCGCCGCACACAGACCTCCCGGCGGGGTGTGGCGGGGTGGCTGTGCTCAGCGTGCACGGTGCAGCACAGTTGTGTGGTGGGAAGCTGAAGTTGTGTAAGGCCACCGGTACTGTGTGTATGGAGGGGATCACAGTGGCATGGGGGTGTCTCATGCCTGAAGGACAGTGGTGGGATCTGCCTTGGTCATTTCTAGTGCAGGGGCAGGGGACCTGGCTTCTGGGGCAGAGCCCTGACCGCCAATGAGGTTCTCACCTTCACCCCACTGGCCAGGCAGAAGGAGGTTGCTGGACCCCAGAGGACCACAGGGGAGGGAGTTCCCATAGCAGATGACCACCTGGGACATTGAGGTCATTGTGTCATCCAGGCTTGGTTTAAATCCCAGCTCTGGCACCCTCCACATGGATGACTTTGGGTAAAACTTCTCTGTACCTGAGTCTCTTCTTTTATGAAATGGAGACGTCAGTTGTATTTGCCTTGTAGGGTTATTGTGAAAACTGAGTTCCTGGATATAAAGTGCTTGGCACAGTCTCCGCATAAAAACCCTTAACAGCCAGCAGCAAAACTGCGATGGTAATGACGGAGCCACCACAGGAGTGGGCTGCTGCCCGCCTGGGAACCCTCAATTCCTGCAGAATCAATGATTCCCCATGAGCCAGGTGGGGGGAACTTGAGAACCCTCCTTTAAATATGTCTGGGGGCATCTGTTCCCCACCCCAGACCACGTAACTGTTAAATTCCCAGTGCCTGTCTGGCTTCTGGGGTGATGCAGTGTGAGGAGCGAAGGTGCCCGTCTCTGTCAGGGCCTGGGAGGGGGCGTGGGAGAGAGGCTGGGGGAGAAGTGCAGGAGCAGCCACGGGCTTGGGTGGGGGCCTTTCTCTCCTGACAGATACCAAAGGAACATAAATTCCGACCCCTGCCCTATGTGTGTGGGTGAGGGGACTGGTAGGAGCTGGGTTGCCCTCTCCCTGGAATGAGGGAAGTCAAGGCCGGCTCTGGGAGCTGGAGAGAGGCTGAGAGGTCGGATTGAGAGCAGGTGGGTCTGAATTCCGGGCCAAAGCGGACCAGGAAAACTCTCAGGCTGAGCTTCACTTTTACGGGGGAAACACGTGCATGGGCAGAGCAGGGGCCCTTGTTCCGGGTGACTTTTTCGGGTCAGTTTAGAGAAGGTGCCCAGAGGCCTCAGAGGAAAAGGGGACATAAAAGGCAGTGCTGGGAGCTGTAGAAACATATTTGCAGAGGGCACCTAAATATATCCGTGGTGGTGGCCGGGTGCTGTGCCGGGCTGGTGGCGAGGCTCGGCCAGGCCAGAGGCAGACCACAGTCCCCACTGTCCCCAGGTGGGGAGTGCTTTGGCCCTGAGGCCCTGAGGGCAACTCCAGGAGGTCTGGAGGAAATAACCCTGTGGGGTGGCAGGTGGCCTGGCCCAGCCCTGACTGGCAAGGTGACAGAACCAGCTCTGTCTTCTCAGCTTCCAGGGAGGAGGGACAGGGTGATGCTGGCGTCACTTCTGGCCCGGCTTTCCTTTAATCCACAATCCCCGTCATGACTGTTTATGATTCTACAGCCTTCCCCCTAGAAGTCAATAGCCTCAACTCAAACATTCTGTGTCTATAACCCAACTCTCCCGTTCTGTACTGCAGCTGTCACATCCCCGATTCCAGTTCACTTGTTCAAGGACTCTGGCCCCAGCTCCGGCAGCCTGACGCTCTCAAGCTTAAAACTTCCAGGGAAGCTTCACTAGGGGTCACTGTGCAGAATCATTTGAGAAGCCCCAGGAAAGATCCCTCCACAGCCACTGTGGCTCCTCTGGAGTGGGGGAAGTTCCCTGGTGAAATGGCCCCATGCTCCCTGGGTTGGGTGACAGTGAACCCCAAGGCCCCTCCCCATTTGGGCAGTGGAGGTGCATGGAGCAGTTTGTGGTTCTCAGGGGAGAGTGGCCCAGGAGAGAGAAAGATTAGAACCCACGTTGTCACCAGTCCCCTCATGAAAAGGGAAGTGTAGGGTCACTCAGTTCCTAGAGGGGACAGGGAGAGGAAGAAGGGAGAGCAAAGAAATGGGGCTGAGGAGACCCCAAGGCAAATGTCGTTCTGTCTGAGAGACCCTGAGCACCTGAGGTCGTGCAGAGACTCCTGGGGTATTAGCAGCTTCACTCGTGCACAGCCCTGCGTGACCTCAGCATGGGCTGGGGAGTGGAGTCTGATGGGCAGTGTCAGTGTCAGCTGTGTGACTTCAAAAAAGTCACTGCCCCTCTCCAGACCTTGTTTTCCTCACCTGGCCAGTGGACGCACAGGACTAAAACGCCCTGACCTCTCTGTGGCATCACTGAGGACGTCAGCGCTGCTGTGAAATGCCTGATCTTTGGACTGGTCTGTAAACCTTTGTTGAATGAGTGAAGAGTAAATGAGCAAATGAAGGATCACGTGAAGCGGCATGAAAATACAGCATTAGGCACATCTCCCTCCCCCCTTCCCCCACCCAGCCTCAGCCCCATATGTAAGAAATTGATCTCACCACTAAAAGAACTGGGGCCCATGTCCTCTGCAAGAAGCCAGGACTGGCTGAGAGTTTCAGAGACTGAGTGAGGGGTGGGGACTCCTGGGTGCAAGCCCTTGCCCTGCAGGGTTTTTACTGCCTTGCCCTGCCCCCCCCCCCCCGCAACCAGCAGCAGGCCTGTGGATTCACATATTCTCCATGATTATTTCCCCATGATCATCACCCACCCCACCTCCAGCCTGAGCTGATGACTGGAGGAAGGAACTGTAGCTTCAGAGAGCCGATGTGGTAAGCAGGAGCCCCCAAGGGGCTGGTGGAAGAGTGGAGGCCAGAAGGGCCCCGGGCCCCCAGGCTGAGCCGTGTGAGGCAGGCTGGTGGTGGGGGTGGTCCACATCCAAGCAGGTACTGGTGTGAACGGAGAGGGGAACAGGCAACACACATTTCCCAGGTGCCTACTACGAGGCACTGTGCCCATCCTCCCCTGGGTGTTCTCTGCCCTCCAGCCAGCCACCCTGGCAAGAAGGATGGGTGTGGGGACCCCTTCTGGGCTTCTTCCCCCATGCAGTTGTCAAACCCCATTAAATCTGCCTCCCAAATACCTCTCCAATGGTCCCCTTGTCTCCACCCCTTTGGGTGACTTTGGCCCAGCTGTAGAATCCTCACAGCCTCCTCACTTCCAGCCCCATTCCTGCCTCCTTTTTACTTTGGCTGCCAGGAAGCTCAATCACCATCTTAGTCCAGGTTTCTGCTACTGTTTTTTTCAGTCCTATGTCTAATAGGATCCTGTGGCATATGTGGGTGTTGTCTGAGCTCCTTTATGGACAGAGTTGTAGATTCTAAAGCAATCAGTACGTAAAATCTAGTGTTTCCCAGATTGCTGTGAGGAGAGCCACTGGCTTCTCAGAATTTTCACCTTATTGCCTCCCCCACAGCCTGCCCCCAGCCCAGACATGGAGACACTGCTGCTGGGTGGGGCAGTGTGCTGGTTCAGAGCGTTGTGTTCAAACCCTGGCTCTGCCACTATCAGCTGTAAGAACCTTGGACATGTTACCTAACCACTCAGAGTGCCTCATGTTCCCATCTGTAATGCGGGGTAGATGCCTTATAAGGTATCTACCTTATAAGGGCACATGAGGATTTAATGAGATGGTATAAGCACTGTGGTAAACACTGTGTGCTTGCCAATATAGGTGGTTATTACCTGAATGGCTCTTAGCCGTCCTGTGGGGCTGGCAGGAGGAGTGGCCAACGCTGTATGGAATGTTCTAGACCAGTGCTTCTCAAATATCAGTGTACACAGCAATCCCTGAGGTCTGAGTCAGTGGGTCAAGGTGGAGCCTCAGAGTGCATTCCTGACATGCTCTCATATGATGCCAGTGGTTTTGAGCAGAGTTCATACTCAGTCTATACGTGAGGACCTAGGTCAGGCTGTGGTGGGATCCACTGCAGAGACGCAGGGGGTAACAGAGAGGCCTGGGACTGGTGACCCCCATGCGCATCCCGAAGCTCCAAGGAGGCTGGACCCTGAGCTGAGTCCACGGCCAGGGTGCTCTTCTTCTCCAACAAGTCACCAGCACTCAGAGAGCTCCCTGGGTTCAACGAGTGAATGAACTGAAAGTCTAGTGAGGGAAGGACCCTGGGAGCCGGTGGTGGCTCCGTAGCTGTGCTCCCTCTGCCTGGAGATGGCCCTGCCCCTCTGGAACTCCGCTGTCCCACATTCTGCTCTTTGAGCTTCCAAATCCAGAGTGATTAATTAACCTAAAGCCTCACTTTAAGCTGGTGACAAACAGGGCTAGTGGCTGGCTGGACAGGTCGGGGACCACACTCCCAAAGGGACCTCTGAGCATTCTGGCTGGGGCTTGTGCAGGTCGGCTGAGGAGGAAAAACTGAACAAATCATCTGCGTTCTCAGTAACCCTTTGGAGGGAGCCGAGGAAGGGCCTGGGCACCCGAGGACTCAGTTCTTCCTTTCCATCCCTTTCCTGGTCTGAAAGCTCTTCAGTGACACTTGCTGCTGAGCCGCGCAAGAGCCCTGCATAAGCCGGGCTGCACGTGGACGCATACTCATGCGGGTGCACATGTGCATGACGGGAGTGGTGTGCTTCCAGGTGTGGCAGGTGCCTCAGCATATGCACGTGCGTGGGCCTATGTGGGTTACGTGGAGCTGCGTCAGGGCCTGGGTGTGCTGTGCACACACCAGTGCAGGATTATGCCCATGGGCACACCCCTTTCCTTTTCTGCCAGGTCTCAGTGGCCCCTCGTGCTTTTCTGCAATGGTGAACGGCAGGCCCCAGGCTGTGGACAGAACTACAGAGTGTCCAGGTTGCAGAGAAGGACAACTGAGGTACAGCAATAGGGACCAGCTTCCCCCTGTCTGAGGGACCACCAAGCATGCTGCCTGCAAACGTGAAGTGATGACAGGGCCCATCAGGACCTGATCTGAATCCCAGAGGTACCAAGGCTCTTCCATCAGATCGGGGCCAGGCTGTTTCAGACAGAGGGCTCAGGACAGCATTTTCCTCCTGGATAGCATTTTCCTCTAGAAGCAGCAACAGGCCAGTGGGCAGTGGCCTTGGGTGCCCGGATGTGTGAGAAACTATTTATGTCAGCCAGTGGCTCACAGAGACCCTTCTCAGCCCTTGACTCATAGGGACAGGAATAGCTCCATTCTGCAGCTAGGGAAACCAAGGTTCGGGAAGTGATGAGACCCACCCAACAAAGTGACCTGCACTGTGCTGTGAGCCTGGCCCAAGGCCAGGAGGGGGGACCCTGAGACCCAGCTGGCCTGGCTGCGTGGGGGCAGGGCTTGTGGAGACAGGGTTCTAAGGTCAGCCTGGCACAAGGTCGGTGAGCAGCACGCAACAAGGGCATGTGAGGTATGAACTCTGAAGTGCTTGACCTCTGCACGGGGCTGAGGGGCTCCTGCTGTGACTGACGGCAGGAGGGTGGCTGTGGAGGGGCCAGTGCCGACAGGCAGCAGAGGGTCTGAGGACCCCCGGAGGGCTATGGCCTTTGACACACACCAACCCCCCTCCCAACACTCAGCCCCCAGGAGCCTACAGATGGGGCTGAGCTGGGAGAGCCTGAGTTAATCCTCCAACCTTTCCTCTTCTTGTCTAACTGCTTTTTTTTCTGAGGAAAACCGAGAGCTTGTAGTAACCATGAACCCCACAAATCTCCTATGGCATCTGGGCAAGCCTGGGATTGTGGCAAGAATTGCCTAGCCCTGGCTGGTGTGGCTCAGTGGGTTGAGCACTGGCCTGTAAACCTAAAGGTCGCTGGTCCAATTGGGTTGGGGCACATGCCTGGGTTGCAGGCCAGGTCCCCTGTTGGAGGCATGTGAGAGGCAGCCAATCAATGTCTCTCTCACATATCGATGTTTCCCTCCCTCTCTTCCTCCCCCTTTGCTCCTCTCTAAAAAGATTTGCCTAGCCTGAGAAAACAAGGCCCGTGAACTTGGGGTTTGTGACCTCCCCAGGAGGAGGCATGTGTGTGCATGTGTGTATGTCACATGCTGAGACACAGGCACAGGGAAACGTACAAGGATGCAATTGTAAACATGTGTGAGTGTGTGTGCAGCCTCTACGTCAGACCCTACACCCTCTCCCAGCTGGAGGGCCTGAGGTGGGAGGTGAGTGACGCTCATAGTCCCTCAGGCCTGCTCCTTCTCCTCCCCAGCCTTGTCCCTTTCCATCTCTCCCTCCTCACCTTCTCGCCTCAAGGACGAGGAGGGGCCACCTGCTAGTCAGGAGCAGAGTTGGCTTTGTCTTTTCTGAAGAACAGGTTCTGTGGAATTTCTACTTATTTCCTGTCAGAGGTCAAGGGCCTGCTCTGAGGGCTGCCTCATGGCTTTACAAGAATGAAGAAAGAAGCTTTCAGATAAGCAGGGTTGTTGAACATTGGGCAACCCCTTGTCATCTGGGTAGCGCCTACATTTTGCACACTGCCTTCTTTCCAATGTCTTGCTCATTCTTCATGTAGCCCTGAGATGCAGGTGCTTCATTTCCTCCATTTGACAGGTGGGGGGACCAAGGCCCAGAGAGGGATGGGACCTGCCTGAGATCACACAGCAACACAAACCATAGTTGACTCCAGAGCTTAGGCTTAGGGGAAGTAGTTTCAGCTTTCTGGGGCTTAGAGAATAAGAAATGGAAGTTGGGGCAAGCTGGGGCCACCAGGTAGGCCCAATAGAGGAGTACCTCATACACCTTTACCAGGAGCTGGCTGAGGGCACAGACCGCCCCATCACAGGCCAACAACACTCTGCTGTGAGGCTCAGCCCTTCGCCCACCCTTGTGGATGAGCCAGAGGAGAGGGCAGGAAGGGGAACAAGGACACCTTTGCCTTACTGTGTGATCCGGGAAAATCCCTGCCCCTCCCCCGGCCCAAGGGCCTCTCCTGGCAACAGAACATTGGGGTTGGTTGGAGGATGCACTCCATCTCCGAGCCTGCAGAGGGCGCTTCTGCAGGGCTTTGCACAGAGGGCAGGCCCAGGATGCTCCATGGGGAAGCCCTGGTGGTCCTGACCTGAGACCTGTGCCTAAGGAGCCCCTAGCCTTGGTATCTGGCCTCCTGCTGAAATCAGCCAAGGCAGGACCTGGCACAGAGTAGGGGTTCAGGGTTGGGGGTCTCCTCCGGGCCAGGCGGGAGGTGGTGGTGTGAAAAGAGGATCCAGCAAATCCCCATGGTGCCTGTCCAGTCTGTCTGAAATTGCAGCTCCCTGGATCCCTGCCCCTTACCCTCCCTGTGCTCCTCTGTAGTTCTCATCGCCATTTGACTTGCTGTACATTTACACATTAACCAGAATAAACTAGTCTCCACTGCTAGAACATAGGAGCTGTAAAGGCAAGGACTTTGTTTTTTGTCCTCGAGTGCCTTGACCATCACCTACACAGTGTAGGTGCCCAATAAGTACCTGTAAAAGAGGGGGAGGAGGAGATAGAGGAGGAGAAGGAGGAGTCATGTTATGGATGGGAGGGGCCGTCCAGGCCACTATTGGCCAGAGTCAGAGCCACCAAGCTCAAGGATGGATTGAAACTAGGGGAGGGGATGGTGACCGGGCTCAGATTTTGCCCCCAGGTCAGCTCCAGTCTGAGGAGCCATCCTCTCCGTCCCTGGGGGGAGAAGGTGGCATCTGGCCCCACAGAGTCAGAGCTGCAGACAGCAGAGCCATTAATCTCAGGGGCTCAGCCTCTCTTAAGGGACCTTCCAGTCACTGCTGAGAAAACCAGGTTGATTGTTCCCCGTGAGAGCGATGAGCAGGGCCAGGGCTCTCTCTAGACTTGAGAAAGGCCAGCAGAGGGATGCAGGGTGGGGTGGAGAGAAGGAGAAAAATGGTCATCCAGCGAGTGCCTACCCTGTGTCAAGCCCTGGTCCTTAAATGTGATTTCACTCAATGTTCCCCACAGCCCTCGGGACTGAGTTAATGAGCACATTCAGGGTAAAGTGACAACTCCCAGCTGGCTAGCGGCTGAGTCAGCCTTGGTATTAGGGACTTGAGTTTGTTTGTATGGTCTTGAGATTTGGGTCCAAGCTCTGCAACCTGCCAGCCACGCACGTACTGTGGCAAGTTACTTCCCCTCCTCAGATGTCTCGGTTTCCTCATCTGCTGCCTTCTGAGACTTCTGTGGGATATGCACGTGACAGTGTGTGACACAGGAACTGGCTAGCAGTAGGGGCTGCTCCGGGAGTCAGAATCTGCTCCAACACTCCACAGACCAACGGGGAAATCACTGACTCCTGGGTGAGTGTTCTGGGTCAATGACGTGTGGATGCCTGAGCCCCTACCTCCTCTCAGAGCTCCCTGCGCAGTCCACTTGCAGCTATCCTGGCTCCTGCGAGACTGGGCCAGGAGAAGGAGCAGACTTGGGGGGTCCTCCTCCCGTCCTCTGTCTGGTTGTGCCTGGGGCCCTCGGGCTATGCAGCTGGGAGGGCAGGGGAGATGGAGACAGGGGGGCCGGGCTGGTTCTCGGTGAAGGAGTGGAATAGCAGAGGTGGGAATGGCAACCACACCAGCCTGGGTTTGAGTTCTGAGTGGCACAGGACACTTTTTCGCTCTGAGCCTCCATTTCTTGCTCTGAAATATGGGGAAACAGTGATCTCCCCTGAGGACCTGAAAACTGAGGTGTCGTGTGCTCACGAGGGTCCCTCACAGTGGGGCCCATGGCGGGAGAGGCTACGAAGATCAGGCAACTGGGTGGGAGTCCACAGATTTGATCCTTGGGAAGCTCTGGCCTCTGCCGTCCCAGTTACATGTCAAGAGAGCCTGAAGCTGACCCCACGTGACCAGTGGGGAAGGTGTGTCCTGAGCCAAGGTGTGACTTGTAAGGGGAGCAAAGCAGGGAAATGAGTGTATCTGGGGGAGCTGGGGTAAGGTTTCCGGGGTTTCTATTGCTTTTCAACTCCCATTGACACCACCACCGGGACAAAAAGGAAGCAGTGCCGCCCATGGGACGGGCCCTGGCCCCATGAAGACGTCTGGGGTTCGCATCTCTTGCTGGATCTAGAACAGGTGCTAAGCCAGTTTGGGGACAGTCTCTCCGTCCCCTGTCATCAAATGAGGTGATAGATGAGAAGGCTCTTTGCAAACTGTAAAGCGCTCTGCCTCTGATGGGACATCTGCACGAGTGTGCACGCCCTGGGTGTGTCTGCGGGGCTGAGACCGTGTAGCTTGTGAGTGTGTGTGCACACACGTATGCAACATGTGTGAGTGTGCCTGTTCCCCTGGCTTCTTGGTGGGGGGTGGAGCCACTCCACACTACCCAAGGCTCCCTGTTTGGCTAGGGCTTTTCTCCTCTAAACTTCTGACAATCTTTTTTTGTGTTTCCTCACTGTTTCTTAGTTTACCAGAAAGGGACTGGGCCATGGCCCGGAAACCTAGCAATTGTCTCCCCTCCCCTCCCCCCACCCTCGCTTCATCCTGTGGCTGTCCCTGGAGGCCCGGCTGCCCGGCACAGCCCGGTCGCAGGGCTGGCGGCTGGCCTGGCTGCGCTGTGCAGCCCACCTGCCGTCTGCTTTTCCCTTCAAGGCTCCACGCTGGCTGCTCTCACATCTTTGCCCGACTGACTCGTCTGGACATCTCAGTGCCACCCAGAGGTGCTCTTATTATTCCCATTTTACAGGCATGGATCTGAAGTCTCAGTGAGAGGAAATGGCTTTCTCAGAGTTAGCCTGCCTGCTAGTGGCAAAGCTGGGGTTTTAACTCCTGCCTAACTCCAAAAACTTGAGTCTTAACTGTTGTGGCCTACCTGGCAGGCATGTACAGACTGGATAAATGAATGAAAAACAAATGAATAAATCCCTTGGGCAATATTGAGCTGAAAGAGAAGGTAAAGTGATATTAACAATGGGTACCGTTTATTGAGCACCTCCTATGTGCTGAGTGCTTTACATAAAAGCACATGCAGCCACAATGACTGTTATGTCCATTTTGCAGTCGAGGAGGCAGAGATTCAGGGAAGTTGAAACATCTTGTTCAGTGTGGAACCTGAGATGCCAATTTGTCCTTCCTTGGGGCGGGGGAGGGGGGAGGTAGTCATCAGAGCCTGTGACAGGTCCCCATTGTGACAGAGACCAGTCAAGACTCTCAGGAAGTTGTGTCTGCAGGGCCCTCCCCAGTGACACTCCACCCTGACCCCTCCTGTCTTGGGGCCATTTCCCCATTTGTCTCCAAAAGGGGTTTCTATTTCAGTTTGGGGTAAGGACATGCTGTCCCAGCTCTGACTCTTCTTCCTCTGACTGTTTGGCATGTCTGGTAGGGGCAAGCGCCCTAGCCTGGGCTTGTGGAGGTGTCCTCCTGTTCCCCAGGCCCAAGGGCCAGCCGGTCATTAACAGCTCCCATGGGAGGGCAGGCCTGTGCAAAACACTATGATGGGTGTCTGGGGCTGGCCCAGGACCTGGGGGCAAGCCGACCCAGCCCCCTGCTTAGAGAACTCACGGGCTGGGCCAGCTAAGTCAGTAGTAGGCGGGGAGGAGCCGGGCATCCTGGCTCCCACTGCAGAGCTTGTTTTCATGGTCTGGGATGGAGCAGGGGTTGTCCTGTGGTCCCAGGAAAGGGCTGGCCTGTGGCGTCTGGAAGGCAGATCCACGCACAGAGTGAAGGATGACGTTTTCTCTGTCACGCCAGTGGAACAGGAGCCAGCCGTTCAGGTCGCCCCAAAGTTCTCTGAGTGCCTCCTGTTGGACGTGGGAGGCATAGTCTACACCTGGAAAAGAAGTCAGGTGTTGAAATGAGAACTGGGTTTGAGTCCAGGGCCAGCATGTGCTGGCTGTGTGATCTCAGACAACTCATTTAACTTCTTGGAATCCCAGTTTTCTGACTTGTAAAATGGAATAATAGAACCTACCTGACCAGTTCATGGAGTGGATAAAATAAGATAAGGCACATACCATTACTTGTAGGTTCTTAGGAAGTTTCGGTTCACTTCCCTCGTCCCCAGAAGATCCCTTCATCTGAGACAGGAGCCATTCCTTTAGGCAGCGGCTGGTCTGATGGCTGAGGCAAGAGCCGGAATTGGTAAGATGTTAGAATAAACCCTACAGACTCACCAGTGCTTGATGTTATGGTGCCCAGTCTCAGTTCTCCTGTCACAAAGAGGGAGTGCAGGCACAGACAGACTGATATTTGAGGCACCTGCAATGTCTCTGTTGTAAAAATGTGCTGCAATGAAGCAGATAATATATTAAAATCTAAACAGTCCCCAGCCTACATGCCCTGACCAAGCTGGAGAGCTCCCTGTCAGACTCCCCATTCACAAGGTTTCCCTACTTTGTGCTTGGCCCGCACCGCAGCTCTGTCACAGATTTGCCTTTACAATAAAAACCAACAACCATGAAACGTTAATACTATAACTCACGTTCGATAAGCAGGGAAACTGAGATCCAGGGGGTTACATAACTTGCTCAAAGTTACAGCTGATAGAAACAGAGGGAGGATGCAAAACCAGGATTGCCGGGCCCTGAAACCCACGGATTTCCTATCCATGGGCACTAGTTCCACAAAAGATGGCAGTTCTCAAATCAGAAATACAGAAAAGAAGATGGGGAAATAGGAATGACAGTCAAACAGGAGAGAGAGCAGTTAGGGAAATGCAAACCCAAATTGTAATATGACACCACTTTACTCCTATGAGATGGCTACAGTGAAAAAGACAGACAACAATAAGTGTTGACAAGGCTGTGGAGAAACTGGAACTTATACATGATCGGCAGAATGTAAAATAGTGCAATCATTTTGAAAAACGGTGTCTTAATTTCTCAAAAAGTTGAACAGAGAGTTACCATATGATCCAGAAGTTCTGCTTTCAGGTATGTTTCCAAGAAAATTGAAAACATACACCCACACAAAAACTTAAACACAAATTTTCATAGTAGGGTTATTCATAATAGCTAAAAAGTGAAAACCCAAGTGCTCATCATAAATACAGAAAGTAGATAAGCAGTTTCTCACCTACTTAGAAAGAAGGAAGGAGGGAGAGAGTAATGAGGGCTAGCTGCTAATGGGTACAGGGTTTCTTCTGTAGCGATGAAATGTTCCAAAATTAGATGATAGAGACAGTAGCGCTGTCTTGTGAATATACTGAAACCCACTGAACTGTACACTTTATAGGTTGAATTTTGTTGAAGGTGAATTACATCTTGATTTAAAATAAAACCAGGAGCAGGAATATACAAGTTACATGAAGGTTGAGACTAACTTTGACCCTGAGGCAGGAGAGCGTAGACATTTGACTTGGAGCTTCCTAGCAGCTAAAGTAAAAAAGGAGGAGCAGCTTCCAAGAGGAGGAAAAGTGCCAGCTCCTTAGCGAAACTACCTCTTCCAGGGATTAGCTCTAGGGTTCTGACAAGCCTTCGTTGGCTGACTATCATAATGAATTGTCAGAAACACCAGTTTCCCATACCTCCCACCTGAGATTCTGCTGCAAGCAGTAACAAGACCTGTGAGGAGTCTGCAATTTTAATGCACTTGCAAATTAACAAGTTAGCCAGCCGCAGTTTCAATGGATGCTAGCAGAAAACCTAAGACTCCTGGTGAAAGACAAAGAACTTTGTTTCTACAGCAACAGCAGCAGGGAGAATAGAAGCATTAGCACCAGTTTCTCAAGCCCCAGTTCCCACAAGGCAATGCAAAGGAGTCAAATAATACCTGCATGTGCAGTGAACTGCATTACAAGAAAGGAACCCAGATGCTGGGCAACTCGAATATTTTATAATGGGCGTCAAGCCTGCCTGACTTTTGCCCCAGAGAAAGACATCATCTCTGTCAGACCAGACAGTCCACAAACCTGCCTTTTGCTCCAGAGGGAGAGACTATCTCTGTCTTCCAAAGCTGTTTGCTTGGAAAACATCCTTGAAAAAATGGCCTGGAACTAGGGCAATCTGTCTGCTCACAAACCATGCAGAAGTCTGAGAGACCCAAGGAGAATTGTCTCCTGACATGCAGATACAATTGTCAAGGCTGTTTTTGTTGGTATTTTTTTTTATTATAGTAAAATACATATAACATAAACTTTACATTTTAATTGTTTTTTGTGGTAAAATGTATGTTTTACTCACAGCACTTCTGACACCAAATGTGTAGGGCTTTCTCCCCTTACACCAACCAGTTCCGACACCAGCTCGGAGTCAGCACGGACCGCGCCGGGTAAGGCTCAGTCCCACAGGGCTGCCGCCCTAGTTCAGACGCCAGTGGCAAGTCCTGGGCCGCCTCCACTCCTGACTGGCCGGCTGTGTATCGGGAGCTCCCACGAACCCCTCCTCAGGTTCCACAATTTGCTAAAGTAGCTCAGGGAACTCAGGAGAGCACTTTGTTTACTAATACCGGATTATCACAAAGGAGACCACTCAGGAACAGTCCAATGGAAGAGACGCACAGAGCATGGGATGGGGGGCGGGGCGCGGAGCTTCCAAACCCTCTCTGCTCCACCGCCTCTCAGCGTCTCCACGTGTTCGCCAGCCCAGAACCCTCTGAACCCTGTCGTTTAGGGGTTTATGAAGAGGTTTCACTGTGTGGACATGATTGACTAGCTCATTGGCCATTGGTGACTGAACTCAATCCCTAGCCCCTCTTTCATTCCTGGAGATTAGGGGATGGGGCTGAAAGTTCCAAGATCAACTCAAGGTGTGGTCTTCCTAGTGACCCCACCCCCCATCCTGAAGTTACCTAGGCGTCTGCCAAGGGCCAACTCGTTAGAACAAGAGATGCATCCATCACTCAGGACGTTCCAAGGGGTTTAGGAGCTCTGTGTCAGGAACCGGGGACAGAGGCAAAATGTATGTTTTTATGCCACACATGAGGTTTATCATTTTAACTCTTGATGGATAATTCAGTGGTGTTAGTTATACTCACACTGTTGTGCAACCATCACCCCTACCCGTCTCCAGAACCTTACCCTCCCGGACTGAAACACTGCACCCACTAAACCGCGGCTCCCCGCTTCCCCCACCCCAGCTCCAGGGAACCGCTGCTCTTCCTCCAGTCTCCATGAGTGTGACTGTAGCCAAGGCACCTCATGCAAGTGGGGCCATACAGTATTTGTCCTTTCGCGTCTTGCTTATTTCACTTAGCATAATGTTTTCAAGGTTCATCCATTTGCAGCACGTATCAGGATTTCCTTGCTTTTGAAGGCTCAATAACATTTCATTGTGTGGATGGATATGCCCTTGTCTGTTTATCCATTCTTCTGTTGTTGATGGGCCGTTAGGTTGTTTCCACCTTTTGGCTGCTGTGAATAATGTTGCCATGAACATTAGTGTATAAAGATCAGTTTGAGCTCTTGCTTTCAATTCTCTTCACCTAGAAGTGAAATTGCTGTATCTTATGGTAACTCTGTATTTATTTATTTATTTATTTATTTAAGCAACTGCCGAAGCATTTTTAACAGCAGCTGCACCAGTTTACTTTCCCACCAGCAATGAACAGGGTTCCAATTTCTTAACAGCCTTTCCAATACTTGTTATTTCCTGGTTTTAAGTAATAGCCATCCTGATGAGTGTGAAGGTGGTATCTCATTGTGGTTTTGATTTGCATTTTCCTAACAATTAGTAATTTTGATCATCTTTTCATGTACTTATTAACCATTTGGAAATTTTTTCAAGATTTTATTTATTTATTTTTAGACTGAGGGGAAGGGAGGGGGAAAGAGAGGGAGAGAAGCATTGAGGTGTGAGAGAGAAACATCCACTGGCTGCCTCTTGTGTGTGCCCCAGCTGGGAACCAGGCTGCAGCCCAGTCACGTGCCCTGACGGGGAATTAAACTTGTGGCCTTTTGCTTTGCGGGACGATGCCCAATCAACTGAGCTTCACCAGTCAGGGCTGCCATTTGGGTAGTTTCTTTGGAGAAATGTCTATCCAAGTCTTTTGCCAACATTTGAATAGAGTCATTTTGGTTGTGGTTATGTTGTAGTATTTCTTGATATATTCTGAATGTTAATCCCGTATCAGGTATATGCTTTTGAATATTTTCTCCCATTCTATGGGTTGTCTTTTCATTCTGTTGATAGTGTCCTCTGATGCACAAAAGTTTTTTTTAATTTTGATGAATTCTAATTGACCTGTTTTTTCTATTGTTGCCTGAGATTTTGGTGCCATGGTGGCCAGCACTGTTTTTATTGCAAATGACAAATGCAACTATCTCGGGCAAGAAAGGCATCAGTGCAGGTAAAGAAAGGGCCCAAGGCAGACCTGGACCAGACATAGCTGAATTCAGCAGTTACAACAATTACCCCAACACTCTCTTTCTTTTTGTATCTTTTCCTCTGACTTCCTAAGAATTTCCTACATTCTCATCCAAGTTCTTTCCAGAAGCACCAAACTTCTAGGGCCTTCACAGCCCAGAACCCTGGGGGAAAAGAGGAAAAACCGTTCATGCTGGTTCTACCAAAATCCTTGGGACAGACTGTATCTGGGCTCCCCTGAACCGACCACTGGAGGGAGGGCTGGGTACAGGCTCCAACTGATCAGCTCTGGGTCGGGTGCCCACCTTGAATGAACAGGATTACTGTGGAATGGGAGAGGGCCCTCCCATAGCAAAAAATTGCTTGACAGGCAAACATTCCTCCCCAGGAGGGGCTCAGGAATCTGACGGGCAGCCAGGTCATGAGGTCCTACTTTGAAAGGACATTCCTCACCTCAGACTTCCCACGTGTGGGGATGAGGGGGTGGGCGTGGCACCGGAAGAAGCGGAGGGAGTCCTTTTGGTTGGTCCCTGGAGAAGGCAGCTTTTAGGAGCCCTGCAACTGGTGGGAGGGTGAGCCCGGGGCAAGCTGGACCCCAAGCAGTTAGGTAGAGCAACAGAGGGGCTGGGTGTCCCCTGAGAGCCTCCCCACCCAGCCCTAGTGTGTTGTAGGGGCTAAGAACACGGGCTCTGGAGCCAGACTGAGTTCCAGCCCAGCAGCCATCCGTTCTACCTGTGCCACCTTGAGCGAATCGGTAACCTCTCTGTGCCTTCGTATGAAGTGGAGGTAATACCAGTCCTATCTCACAGGGATTAAGTGTAATGTAGATCTGTAAGGTTCAGTAATTGTATCATTATTATTGTTAGTTCAGGCCTCTTCTCCAGCCACATTTACTGGCGCACTGGCAGCTCCAGCTGCGTTCACCCCTCTTCAAGGCACCTCATCCAGCCCCTGCCAGGCTGTTCCCGCTGTCTGAAGTGCCTTTGCCTCCACGCACAGTTGACCATTTCGTCGTTGCCTCCTCCACTGAGCCTTCTGTGCTTGCAGAACCGTGGCCATTACCTGGGCCCCTCCTGAGGGAAGGGCCTGGGTCCCCTCTGTTCTTGAGTTCACAGCAGGGGAAGGGGCCATCTAGGGGGCAGCAATAACACTGACCAGAGAACAAAGAAGAGCACAGCTGGTCCCAGGGCCTGGAAGTAGCTCAAGGTCCTGCAGGTCGCATGCCAGGGGCAGGCGGGGATGCTGAGAACAGACAGGTCACCAGGCCAGGGTTTACCTTGATCCTCAGGCACTGGGAAGCCATGAAGTGCTTAGGCAGGGAGTGATGAGGTCATATTTTTGCTGAGCAAAGATCCCTCTAGCAGCAGGAAAGTAATGGATTGTCCAGGGAGATAACAGACAGACAGCCTGTGGTGGCTGCAGTCTAGGTTGAGACACAGACAACAGATGACAGAAAAGGACAGTTTGACAGATGTAAGGATGGAGAACAAACAGGGCTTGGTGACTGATTTGAAATGGGACCTCAGTTTCCCCTCCAGGGAAATGGCAATGAGCAGGCCTTGCCCAGCTGGCCTCTCCAGGGAGATTGGAAGGCAGCAAACACCAGGCACTAAGCACTTTAAACAGTAACATATCTCCCATGTAGTCCCATACCCACCCCCAGGCTACCCCACCCCCAGTCTATCCCACCCCCAGGTAGGATCCAGGTCAAGCACAAGGCCAGGCACTGAGGGGCTTGGTCCAGCCTGCAAACCCCAGAGACCAGAGCCAGGCCTCCCCCCAGCCCCACCCTGGATGAGCCACCAGACAAGGGACCAGCCCAGACCCACAGATCCCTGGAGCGGAAGGCACATGGTTCCTTCCTGTTTTGTCCTCCTCATCTGTGCCTTGCAGAGACGCAGACTGATCTGGAAGGAGAGCACGCCCTGGGAACAGTGCCGAGCACAAGGGCCAGGCCGGGGCCAGGAGCTGCTGCCGTAGGACCTCCACCCCCCACCAGCTGGGTGTCCTCAGGAATCATGGACCCAGCTGCCCAGCAGCAGGGCCCAAGTACTCTGCCTTTGGTTCTTGACACCCATAGGCCAGATGGCCGTGTTTATATCCCAGGAGCCTACTGCCTCTCTTCTCTGAGCTTTGGTTTCCCTAGTTACAAACTGGGTGTGGAGAAAGAGGAGAGAGAATTCTGGAAGCTCTAAGGGCTCCTCTCCCCAGTCGGAAATGGGAGGGCTTGCGTGGGCCTGGCCGTTGGAGCAAGTCATCCTTCTAGATCCCTCATCCACCAAAGCCACACCCCCCAGGAGAGGAGTCAGACTGCAGAAACAGCCTTGGGAACGGGGTCCAGGGCAGGAGGCCCCCATGGGCACACTAAAGGGCTGTAAGGCATCCTCTTGCCTGTTCTGGACCCTGAATTCCCCTCTGTGACCTGAAGACCAGAGCAGAGCATCTCTGAGAGTCTGTCTTTCTAGCATCCTGGCTGTCAGGGCTGTGGAGGGGTGTGTGGAAGAGGGATGGGAGGCTGCCCTGAACCTGGCATTCAAGGGCCCTGATTTGGCCCCACCCCCACCCATACTGCAGTGTCCCTGTCCTGTCCCAGGGTCCCAGTTCAGAGTCTCTGACCAGGACTCTAACTACATTCAATCTGTCCTCCATGCAGCAGCAAATGGGGCCCCCTAAATCTCAAACTGGATCACACCTCTGCCCTTCTTACAAACCATCAAGGGCTCCTTGGCAGGCATCCATCATTCAGATGCCAACTTTGCAGCCTGACATTTGAGGCCTGTTGGAAACTGGCTTTGATGGCCTCCCAGGCTCAGCTCCTACAAACACAGACATCTGCAGGCACACCACGCCTTTGCACCTTCATCAGCTCTCCTTGCCCCCAACACCCTCCACTTCCTTGTCCACACTCCACCAAAGAACAACCTGCTCCAGGGAGCCTTCCCTGATACCCCAGGCAGGGATGGAGGCCACCTCTGTCTTCCCAGAGACCTCTTCATTTGTCTTTCCACCTGCTGGAGCTCCTCAAGAACAGGGCCCAGTGAAGTCCCTGCACACTGTAAGGCTCCCTGCAAACAAATGACAAATGAATAAGTGAGTGAGTAAATAAGCAAAGGCTACAAGTGAGGCCATTTCTCATGGATTTAGCTGGTCTCTGATAAAATTATGAGCAATAATAGAAGCCCCACTAAGGGAATACCTGACTTTGCCAGATAGTAGCCCAGGTATCCTAGATTCCTTGCTTCATTTGAGCCCCAACAGTGCTGTGAGGTGGGTGTTACTATCTCCATTTTATCATTAAGGATCCTGAGGCTCAGAGAGGTAAAGTCACTGCTCATAAGCTGCAGGGCAAGACTGCAAACCAGGTCTGCCAAGTGCTGAGCTCTGGAGAGGGCCCAGTGATGGGTGGCAGAGCAGTGCAGATGCCAGGAATAGATCTAACTGACCTGGGGCCCTCCCAGGGGTGGGCATTGGTTGGGGAGAATGCATGGGACTGCATGGGAGAATTAAAATATTGACGGGGCCCTGGCTGGTATGGGTCAATGGACTGAGCACCAACTGCAAGCTAAAGGGTCACTGGTTTGATTCTCAATCAGAGCACATGTCTGGGTTGCCAGTAGGGGGCGTGCGAGAGGCAACCACATATTGATGTTTCTCCCTTCACCTCTCTCTAAAAATAAATAATAAAATCTATTTTAAAAAAAGAATTATTGATGGGGCTGAAAAACTCTGAATTTTTTCAGGGAGCTCTGAGGCAAGTGTAGCCTCACTTTTTGTATGACCAGGGCTGATGACAGGACACAGCTTAGGGAGTTCTGTGTCCCCCACCTTCACCTGCTCCATGATTGACAGCTCTCCCGTTCAAAGATGCATACAACTGATGATACAGTCTGATATTTTTTCAGACTGATGTTATAACCTATGCAAAGCTACCTGTCCCCTCCCTCCTCTACCCCCTCCAAATCCCCCAGTCCCCACCCAAACAGACATTCTGGAGGTGCCCCTGCCCACCCTGAGCTCACCCTGCCTTCCCGTCAGAGCGCAGCCCTTTCCTGGAAGCCACAGAGGAGCTTCCCCTCTGCTGGCTTCACTAACCACCGGCCTGATGGTGGGGTGGGGGCGGGGGAGTCAAGCAGAAGTCACCTGGCAGAGGCCGGATTTTCCCCCCAAGGTCTGTCATGTCAAGGTCACTTCTTGTTTTGTTTTTTTTTAGAATACTTTTTTTTTGAGAGAGAGAGAGAGGGAGGGAGGGAGAAAGGAAGGGAGAAAGACAGGGAGAGAAACCTGGATCAGTGGCCTCTCACACACTCCCAACTAGGCACCTGGCCCATAACTCAGGCATGTGACCTGACCAGGAATTGGAATCAAACCAACAGCCTTTCAGTTCACAGGCCACAGCTCAATCCACTGAGCCACACCACCAGGACCAAGGTCGCTTCTGCACTGGAACTCAGATGGGCACTTGATCCCATGGTCTCCTCTCGCCAGCCTGGCCAAGAAAGACAGGGTGCCCACTGCTCTTCTCTAAGCTGCGCCCAAAGGCCCCGCTCTGCCCTGGGCCCAACACCTGAGACATGAGACTTAGGGGCAGGGAGGGAGGAAGTGGAGGCAGAGCAGTAAAGACTCTTCCAGAAGCTTGACTGAAGGGAGGAAGCAGCACAGCAGGAGAGGTTTTTTTTGGGGGGGAGGGGGGAATGGAGGTGCTGCGGGCTGAGCTGGTGGCACAGGAGGGGCTGCAGAAGAATGAGGGGAGAAGCGAGCAGGCACAGGCTTACTTGGTGCAGAAAGTGGAAGGAGGCCCCTCTGAAAGGGCTTTCTTTGCTCTGAAGGAGGAGTTGAGGGCCACTGGGGTTAAGGGTATAGGGCTGACAAGAAAGATAGGGCAGAAGTTTGAAATGGAGAGAAGGGAGGCCAGTCCCACACAGGCTTGGGGACCCAGACAGGGGGGTAGTGACCTCATCTATGTGGCCTCAGGGTCCTCGGCTGAGTCGCATCCTCCAGCCACACTCCGCTCCACCGTGCAGGACCAAGCAGTCCTGTGGTGCCGGGAGTGAGGGATGTGAACATGCTGGCTGTGTCCGCAGGGTTTCTGGCTCCAGGCTGGCAAGGGAAGGGAGAGAGACTGGGAAGATGTGGCCTGGGTGCTGGACGGCTCCAGATCAGTGGCCCCAGGGCAGAGGGAGTGATGGTGCACAGGCCAGGGATGGGGGGGGGGGGCTAAGAGGCTCTGGCAGGAGGATAAGATGCAGCAGCACCAGTGTGGGGAGGGGGAGATGACGCTGTGGCAGGTGAGAATGCCAGGGGAGACCTAGAACCCTGCCGCAGGGAGAGGCGGGGAGCCCAGGCCCACCCGCCCAAGTTCACCCTTCTCTGCTGGGACCGATCACAGCCTGAATCTCGCACAGCCAGAGAGAGGCAGCCGTGCGGTGGCACTGAGGCCTCCATCAGTGCCCAGGCCCCAAGAAACACACACTGTAAGTGCAACCTGCAGCTTATGACACAAATGTGGCCTCAAGCCAAGTCGCCTTTGCCCCCAGCCAGATCTCTGCTCCTAAGTGCTCTCTGTCTAGATGTTCCCTTAGAAATCCATGTATTCATGTATTCACTCAACAAATATTTAGTGAGTACTTACTCTGTGCCAGGCACTGCCCTAGGCACTGGAGATGCAGTAGTGACTAAAACATGAAACCCCTGTCCTGGTGGAGTTTACATGCTGGCTGGGGGAGACAGACAATGAGCAGACAAATAAATAAAACAGCGTGTTAAGAGATGATAAACGCTAAGGAGAAAAACGTAGCCGAGGAGGGGAGTAGGAAGCACGGGTATGCGGAGCAAGAGGTTGCATTTTAGCTGGAGTCGGGGGAGGCCTTGTGGGGAAGGGGCACCTGAGTGAGCGCCTGCAGGAGGCGAGGTCCGGCCGTGTCCTTCGCATGCTCTGCGCAGGCAGCAGCGCGCTCTTCTTCAGCAGGACCCACCATGCTGCCGCTGACCTCCCATGTTGCACCCCTAGCCAGGCAGGTGCCCCGACTTTGATGTCCTCCCCCAGCTGCCCCTCAGATGCCCACAAAGCCTGTTCCTCCCGAGCTGGGTTGGCTGCAAACGGGGCCACAGTCCCACTGGACTGATGCTTGAAGGTGAGGATTTGGAGTTTGGTGGAAGGCAGTGTGGCTGATTGGAAGACCACCAGCAGATGGGTGGCCTTAGTAAGCTACTAAGCTTTGAGAGGCCTCAGTTTCCCCCTCCCCAAATGGAAACAGACCGTGCTGCTCCCTTCGCCTGCCCCCTCCAGGACCCAGGCAGGGAATGAGACAGGACAGAGGCAAAGGGTGTTGCCCTCAGGTTTGGAAGTGGGCACGGCCCCCTGGCCTCATGCCTGGTTATGGGCTCCACCACCGGGTTCCCTGGCCTGGACGTAAGCACTAGAATTGCCCAGTGGGGATGAAGACCGACTGATAAGTCATCTTGGGACAGTCTCTGTAGGGTGTCCTGGGGCTTGGGGACAGCTAGGCTCTGTGGCAGTCTGAGGCAGGTCAGACTGGGGAAACTAAGCAGTACTTAGGGACAGATCTCAGGGGTTGGTGTGACAAAGTACGTCTCCCATTGAGCTTTCTCCAGGTGGAATGCAGTGGCCTGGGAGCAAAGGAGTGAGCTCCCTGTCATGGGGAGTATGCAAGCAGAGGCCAGACAAGTCCTGTCAAAGAGGCTGCAGGGGGCCTCTTTCTCTGAGGGGCTGGCAAGAGCCCTGAGTCAGATGCTCTTAAGGCCATGAGGGTCCAGAGCTCAGAGCCCTGTCATTGACCCATGGGCTTTAGGGTTCATGTCTTATCCCTGCCAGGTGGGCCTGGGTGCTAGGTCAGAGCAGGGCCAAGGCAGGGGGCTGCCCTTCATGGGAGGAGAGGGGTTCTCTGAAGCCTCCTCCACGCCCAAACCTTATCAGTGAGAGCCGTGGACAAGGCTGCCTACCTTCGGGCCTCAGTGTCCGTCTGTGAAACACTCAGGCGGAGTTGGTGGTCTGCCCTCTGGAGGATCGGGGGCTGGGGTACCCAGGAAGGCTCAGAGGTACTACTCCATTAACGTGATTTCCCTTAAATCTTCTCTGTCATCAGCCAAGACAAAGATATTTCAAATTGTCACTGAGCCTGAGCCAGGCAGCACCAAGGACAGAGCCGTGTGGCTCATCCTCCAGGCGGGGCTCCCTCACTCAGCACAGCCCAGGGCTTCCCCGGGGCTGGCACCCAGGCTGTTCCCCGGGCCCCAGGGACAAAGCAGACCTTGTCCCCAGCTCCTGACAAAGTTAGAGAATGGGAGGAGTGTGGCTGACATCAATCCTTGGACTAGTCTTTTTTTTTTTTAACATTTTATTTATTTATTTTTAGAGAGAGGAAAAGGGCTGGAGAAAGAGGGAGAGAAACATCAGTGTGTGGCTGCCTCCCACACGCCCCCAACCAGGGCCCTGGCCCACAACCCAGGCGATCTTTTGGTTCGCAGGACGACGCCCAGCCCACCGAGCCACACCGTCGGGGCGGTGTTCTTTCCTTCCTTGTCTCCTGGCCCCCGTTTCCGTGTCCCTCCTCAGGCCACTGTGCTCCTGGGAGGCAGGGTGGCATTATAGCCTCACGGTCACTTTGGGCAAATTCCTAATTTCTCTGGCCTCGGTTTTCCCATGGGGACTTGTCACCTTTCTTCCTGGGCACCCTGGTCCTGGCCCACCACGGACTCCCTGTGTCCCCCGGGGCAAGCCACTCGCCTTCTCTAAGCCTGCTTTCTCATCTATGAAACGGGATGATGCAAACCCCCACCCGGGGCTGCTGTGAGAGCGAATGAGACCCTGCCGCAAAGCGCTTGGCACAGCATGGGCCCCTGCAGACTGCCTGAGAGAGTGCGGCAGTGAAGTCACTCAGGGAAGCAGGTTCAGAAGGTGAGGTGACCTCCCCAGGGTCACACAGCAAGTGGAAGGTGAGTCAGGACTGGAAGCTGGGTTTCCAGCTCTCCAGCTTCCCACCCAGAACCTCCTGGCACCTCCTGACACACAGTGGTTACTCTGGGAGCAGTCGGGGGCAGTAGGCTTGACCTGACAGTCCCTCTGCTGGCGGCCTCCAGGTGCAGGGTCAAGTCTGACCTCCCAACAGGAACGTGAGGGCTCTGGGGCCAAGGCTGTGGACACAGGCTGCGGAAAGAGGAGAGGGAAGTGCAGGGACGCCAGTCTACGGGCAGGACTCCTGGTTTTCAAGGGACAGAATCCTAGGTCAAGTGGACTGAAACAAAAAGGGGCTTTATCAGCTCACACCACCAAAAAGTGCAGTGGTTGGGGGAGCTTCAGGTGCGGCTGGAACAAGGCACTCAGTGGTGCTCTCAGGAACCTGTGTGTTTCTGCCTGTCAACTCTGCCATCCCTTAGCTTTACCTCGGACAGTATCTGCAGTGCTAAGGCTGGTGCCTGGTGCATAGTCACCTGGTTTCGGCAGCTCCACGCCCACTTCCTACCAGCTTTGCAAACCCAGTCGAAAATCTCTCTCCTTCCCAATGTTCCAGCAAAGGATCCAGAATTGAGTCTGAAGCACCCAGTGAAGGTTGTCCATCCACCTCTGAGCCAGTTATGGGGCCTGAGGAGCCCATTTGTCTCTCCTTGACAGGCCTATGTCACAGACCCACCACTCCCAGATCCTCAAGAACCCCAAGACAGGAAGGACAGGATCCCCCAAAGGAAAACCAGGAGGTGGGGCCCTAATCACCACAAGGGGTCTAGGAACCGAGTGGGAAGAAACTACAGAGGAGCAGAACAATGACTGCCTGTCCGGCAGGCAGGCCAGCTGGCTGGACCTGGGCCAGCTCTTCCCAGCAGACGGGAGTCTGGTTATCTGAGAGGATGGGTGGGTCCCCCGCACACCGGCGGAGGCTGTCAGCCAACCGCACTGCTTGCAGCCAGACGGCTGGTTCTTCCTTGAAGAGAAACCCAAGCAGTACACCTCCACAGGGAAAACACTGAACATCCCGGGGGTCCAGGCGGGAACAAGACCCTCCCATACCAGCTCCAGGGAAAGAGGGCTTATTGGAAGGACTTGGGCTCTCCCAGAGCCCTGGGTGGGAGGAGCTTCTGCCCCAGGCACTCTCTCTCCCACCGCCACTGCCTGTCGGCCCTGTGTGCTCCCTCTCACAGCCCCTCAGCCCCAAGCTGTCCCTGACTTCTCAGCCCTGCGCTCGCCATCCTGGTGTCCATCCGACCTCCTCATCCCCTTTCCAAGACAGAGCCTGTTGCTAACTTTGCCAAGCCTCAGCTTCCTCATCTGAGATGGGAACTGTGAGGGGTGAATGAGACGTGGCATGGAAAGAGTTCTGGCACAGCGCTGGTTGCGCAGTCAGTGCTCCACGGAAAACATCTGTCCAGCCTGTGGCAGGGGTGGCCTGAGCTCAGGGATGAGCAGCCGGGGCCTGGCACGCAGCAGAGGCTTGAGCAGTGCGAGTTCCCTCTCGGTTCAGCCTATAGGGGCTGGAGAGGAACCAAAGGAAGCAGCCTCAACCCCCAAATTCCCCCGAGCTACAGCTTCCCCTTCCTTGCGTTGAAAATGGTTGTTTCAGTTCCAGCTTTAATTCCTGTTGAAAAGGAGGTGAGAAAGGGAAGTGGAAAAGAGAAGAGAGATCAGGTTTCCCACCCTCCCTGTGCCCTCCTCCTGCCAGGTTTCCCTGGCTCTGCAGCCGGCCCGGTAGTGTGATCGTGCGGCTGAGCTGAAACTCCTCCGAAAGGGGCGAGCTCCGCTGCCTGTCCGCTGTCCTCCAGGTGCCAGGGAGGCACTGGCACGGGGAACTGGCCTCGGGCTAGATGCCACCTGGGACAAGGGTGGGCTGGTGACCGGAGCACAGAGGACATAACGGTCCTGCCAGGTGGGCGCCCTGATGAGCCCTGTCCATCAGGCAGAGCCCCGGGCTCAGGGAGGGGAAGTGGCTCGCGTCGGGGCACAGAGCAAGGTGGTAACAGATCCCAGCCTGCCTGACTCCTCCAGGGAAGGAAGCTGAGTCTTGACCCCCATCCTGAGCCTGTGTCCCGGGCTGCTAAATTCACAGTTCAGGGGCTAGGCAAGGGGGATTCCAGAGCAGTTTCCCAGCAGGCAGGCGAGCCAAGGCTGGGGGCCTCTTCCCACATCCAGCCTGGTCTGGGCTGGTTCCTGGCTGTCTGGCTGTGACTCAGGCTTCCAGCTCTTGCCTCTGGTCATCAGGCCTCCTCATCGCTTCCAGATATGAGGGCCTTGGGGGTGAGGACAGGGGAGGGGGGCGGCCGAGAAGTCCTCTAAAGGGTATCCTGAGACCGTAGGGTCCAAGCCACCCAAGGAGTTTCAACCCTTGTCAGTTCTCCCTTATGTCTAAGCCGAATCGCTTCTTCTGCGGCATAAATTGACCCCAAGGATTGTTGCCTGAATTATTAAAAAGTTGCCCCTCTGTGAGAGGGGGACCTCGTTCGGTGCTCCTGCTGATGGTGTGCATGAAGGGGAAGCGGGTGGAGGGCACCTGGGCTCGGGGTGGCACCCCCAGGGCCTCTACCTCGGACTGACCGGGCTCAGCACTGGCCCTGTCATCCTGCCAGTGTCCAGTGGCCCTTGGGAGCCACACTGACCAGGAGAGGACCTGAGAACAGGGCTTATCTGCGAATGATTGGGAGAAAGGCTGGGGAGGGGGTCAGCAGGAGAGGAGTCTGGGAACTGCCCCTGACCTTGTTCAGAGCCATCCCCCACTGGGAAGCCCCTGCCGGGTGCAGACCTGCCAACCAGCCGGGGGCTGCAGGTGAGGCTGGCCATGCTGTGTAGTCTGTTGGCGCCATCTCATGGCCACAGGCCCTCAGTGCAGGGAAGACACTCCCCTGGGAGTCCCCAAACTTGAAGGGAACATTGGAAAAGGGGGCTATAGAAACAGAAAGACCCCATTGAAATGCCACCTAGCTGTGACACCTTGGGAAACTCATTGGCCCTTCCTCAATCTTAGTTTTTTGCCTATAAAATGAAGAGAAGAATATCTCCCACTCCCACCCTCCTACAACTGCAGATAAAGCATCTGGCACACGGTAGGCAGTTAAGAAATGACACTTAACCCTGACCGGAGTGGCTCAGTTGGTTGGGCATTGTCCTGCAAAATGAAATGTCACTGGTTTGATTCCTGGTCAGGGCACAGGCCTGGGTCTCAGGTTCAGTCCCCAGTCAGGGTGTGTATGAGAGGCAACCAACCAATGTTTCTCTCAGACATCAGTGTTTCTCCCTCCCTTCCCCTCTCTCTAAAACTGAATAAATGAAGGGAAGGGGAAGGGGAGGGAAGGGAAGGGGAGGGGAGCAGAGGGGAGGGGAGGGAGAGAAAAGAGAAAAGAAAAAGAAATGACACTTGGTGCCGAGGCCCCGGAAGTGGTGGAGGCTGTGGTGGGCCGAGGGCACCCAACACGTGGGCATTTACTAGGTGGGGCCTGGAATGGATTCATTCAGTTAGCGAATGTTTACTGAGCACCTACTGTGTGTCAGGGCACCTATATACAGGGTTTCATTTCACTTCACTCCTGCACCAGCTTTTGTCATAGGTGCCAATGCTCATTCTCATTTCACAGACAAGAAAACTACAGGGACGTAGGTGAGGATCACTCAGGGAAAGTGGGAGACAGCACCCCAGGCTGAGGAAAGAGCTTGTGCGCAGGCTTGGAGGCCGGAAAGCCGGGCGGGGAGGATGAGGCTGGGCTGGGGGCAGGGCACGGGGGCTCTGCCTGGAGGTTGCAAGAGGGCCAGCCCCTCGGGCCTCCCGAGGGGCCTCCTCCTCACACGACTCATCCTCTGCTCTGGCTGCGATACTGTTCTTCATTTCTCACACAAGGGGGGCCGCTCCCCACCTCTCTGCCTCCTGTCTGGGATGTCTCTTCACTTTTCAAAGTCCACGTGCTCTTGGCCCTTTCAGGCCCAGCAACAGACCTGTCTTACCCAGGAGCCCTTCCAGGTCACTCCAGGTGTGCGGAGTGACACGTGACATCTGAGCTCCGTCCCCCCCCCCCGCCAGGTGACAGGAACTAACTCCCAAGCCCTGCCAGGAGACTGGCATTCCTAGGAAGCCCTTGGAGCTGTTCCCATTCTTGGGACACGCAGTGCCCCCCCCCCCCGTGGGGGTGACCCCAGGAGTTCACCCTGGGAACCCAGCAGAGGACTAGCACAAGCAGTCTCCAGGCAGTCCTGCATATGCAGTAGGTGCTCAATTCATGCACAACTGACCAAGTTTTTACAGTAGCTCAAACCTGAATTTTCTTGGCTCGGTCGAAACTTTGGCCCCAACTTGGTTCCTCAATCTGCTCGCCTGTAAAATGGGTTTGGGGGTGAGGTCAGTGCTTACACTGGGCCCTCCCTCTGGCAGTCCCCCTCGCAGCCTGCTGTGGCCAGGATGACCACATTCTGCTAGAAGGTCAGAGAGGGAAAAGGGCTACTCCGGAACCACACGGTAGGTAGGGGCTGGTGGGTAGGGGCCGCAGCTCTGCGTCCTGGTCTGGTGGTGAGGAGGAGCCGGGGGAGAGAACCTCACTCAGGTGAGCCCTCAGAGGCATCAGCTCCATCCCACAGCTCACACCCATGGCTCCCAGGAGGCTCTGGGCCTGCCACAGGAAAGGGGGGTCGTGACTGCTGCAGGGGAACACGGGGGAATATCTGAGGGCATATAATGGGTGCGTAATCAGTGCTTTCGGAGAAAAGGAAGAGAGCTAGAAGGGGAGGCAGAGGGTGGCTGAGTAAGTGAGTGCGTGAGTGGACGGCCACGGAGAGGGCTGGGCACGTCGGCCAGTGAGCTGTTGGATCCATGGGGACAGCAGGGATGGAGGGAGACGGGGGTAACTGGGAAGGAAGGTGGTTCTGGCGGTACAGCCGAAGGCTGGTTAATCGCTACGCTGTCTGTTTGACAGGTGAGAAGACTGAGAAGAGGCTGCGGAGAAAGGAAGCTGCTGGGTCTGTGCGGCTGCCCTTCGACCAGCAGCCACCGGTACCCCCTCGCCCCTCTCCCTCCACCCCCCACCACCCTCTATCCGCCGCTGGGGTGGGGGAGGGTTCCGGGAAGGGACCTTTTCTCCACCTCCTGTTCTTCAAGTCCCAGTTTCCGCCAGGCCTTGGTGCTAGGGGTGTTCGGGCGGGGCGGCCCCCGCAGGGGCTATTTCAGTCAGAGACGGCCCTGACAGGAAACAGAGGAAGCTGCTGGCCTGGTCAGAGGTGTTGCAGCCCGGGAGGAGGGCAGGCGCGCGGGGAGCCTCACGTCTGGCTTCCCCTTGGCTGACACACGTGAGACCAACGAAGGTGCTGCTTCGGGGACAGAAGGCGGCAGGTGAGGGGCGGTGCGTCCGGGGCCACGGCCCGTGCGGAGCGGGGCTGGGCCTGGGCACAAGGGACTGTCACTGTGGGCAGGCAGGCTGGGTTTAGCGCTGACCTAAAGCAGGTCCACAGAGTTGGGGGTGCCCAGAGGAAGGGACTGCACCTCAAAAGCAAGATTGGATCTGGAGCTCGATGGACACTTGGGGTTGTGAGGAACAGAGTTGGGTTGGGTGGCACTTTGTGCGGAGAGAACAGTACAGATGAGGAGGCTGCAGAGGACGTCTGGATTTCTGGCCGTCTCGGTCTCTTGGGAGCAGCGTGATGAGAGAGGAAGGGCCAGGTGCAGGGGCCTGAGGTGCCCCAGACAAGGCTGGGAGGCTCGGCACAGCTGGACTGTCAGGACTGGGGTTTGAGCTTTTCCTCCGGAGGACGGGGGGTGCAGCAGGGAAGGAGGTGGTCAGAAGCACCTGCTGGAAAGCCCCCACCACTCAGTGGCTGGAGCCCGGGAAGAGGCTGGGTCCAAGCTGGTCCAGGCCTCAGGTCCCAAGACTAGGTGACAGAGGTGAGAGCCGGAGGAAGCCGAAGTCAGGTGCCACCGGGAGGCAGGGGCCGGGCGAGCTCTCCCGGAACCCGCTCCTGCTCGGAGCTGGGAGAACAGCTCACCCCTCTACGTCCTCAGAAGGCAGAATGGATGAGGGGGCCAGGTGACCGCCAGGCCTGCCCTTCCCGGCACTGACCTGCAGGTTTGCCCTGGATCCTCTCATACAGCTGTGCTCCCTGCCCAGAGAACCTGACTTGCTGGGGCCGGGGGGGGGGGGGGCAGACAGGCAGAAAACGACTAGAGTCCCCAGTCACCTAAGTCAGAGACCTCTCTCTGGGGTGGTGTCCAAGGGCAATAGGACTCTCAAAGGAGGGTTCAGGGACATAGCACCGTTCTTCCACCAGCCTCCTCCTCCTCACCACGACCCTCCACCCCAGCAGGCTGCTCTCCCCTCAGGCCCTGCCTGCTCCACCTTCCTCCCCACCTAGAGACACCCCAGGGGTCCTCACACCCCTCTCAGCCCAGGGAGCCTCTCCCCAACCATCAGGGTCTTGCTCCATCCTTCAGCCTCCTCTGAAAAGGCTCTTCTGTCCTGTGCTTGCACTGGTCTCCCCCTTCAGACTGGCATGTGTACACGGCAGGGCAGAAGTAGTTTAACAGTCATCAGTGTGGAAAATAATGCAATAATTAACAAATAATAATACAAGAATATATTTTGTGTTTATTCCTATAAACCTGCTTTTGTTCTACCAGGTATACATATAAGTATAGGTAAATGTGTATGTGTATTTCTATATCTATCTACCTAAGTCTAATCTACATACTGTGTCCTCATGCATCCACCAAGCAGTAAATACTCACTAAATGCCTAGCATGTGAAAACCAGAAAATGAATGCATGAACAAAAGAATGGCCTGAACAATGAGTGAAGAGATGAGTGATAAACTTTCTCTTGCCTGTACTAATGTTGTCTTCCTGGCTACAGTGGGGGCGCCACCATGCTTCCTCCTTGGCCTCCCCTTGTGCCTAACTGGTAGGCTGGGCACCCGGCACGCCTAACTCATGGGGCCACAGAGAATCTGTGGTGATGAGAGGCGATGTGCCATGTGAGATACAGACTAGAGAATCCAAACATCACCATTTTGCAGATGCCCAGAATCTGGGTAAAATATTTTTGTCAAAATGAAATTTTAAGTTGGAAGAAATTAGTATGGGGAGTTATGTGTTGCTCTAATATAACTTTTAAAAATCTCGCCCTGGCTGGTGTGGCTCAGTGGATTGAGCACCAGCCTGCAAACCAAAGTGCTGCTGGTTCGATTCCCAGTCAGGGCACATGCCTGGGTTGCAAGCCAGGTCCCCAGTGGGGGGAACGTGTGAGAGGCAACCACACATTGATGTTTCTCTCCCTCTCTTTCTACTTCCCTTCCCTTCTCTCTAAAAATAAATAAAATCTTTTTTTTTAAATCTCATAACTTTACTAAGCAGGTATACTCACATTAAGAATAGCTAGCCCTGGCTGGCGTAGCTCAGTGGATTGAGCGCAGGCTGGGAATCAAAGTGTCCCAGGTTCGATTCCCAGCCAGGGTACATTCCTGGGTTGCAGGCCAGAACCCCCAGCAACCGCACATGGATGTTTCTCTCCCTCTCTTTCTCTCCCTCTTCCCTCTCTAAAAATAAATAAATAAATAAAATATTTTTAAAAATAAAAATAAAAAAAAGAATAGCTAACACTTGCCCTGTGCCACACACTGGTCTTCCCCACAGCCCTGCGAGGAAATGGGCTGTGGGGAATGTTATAGATGGGGAGATGGAGGCAGGGAGGCTCAGCAGTGAGCCGAAGGCCACACAGCTCTCGTGTGGCAGAGCTGGTTGTTTGAACCTGGCCATCTGGATCACAGCATCAACCCTCTGGCACCCTCAGAGTGCGTCTGCAGGGCTTTATATTTTTTCTGGGCCTCAGTTTCTCCAATCTGTAAAACAGGGAGAGGGGGGGATTTGACTCACTATCTCAATGGCTTTGCCTTATGGGTCCATCGGAGTCCAGCAGCAAATTCTCTCTGGACACCAGTAAATGTGGACGTGCCAATTGGGGGGTGAGCATCAAGAAGTCAGACTTGTCCCACCAGGGGCCCCTTAAAGCATTATGCCTGTGGTTCCCCCAAACCGCAACCTGAAAGGATGAGTGGAGGGATTAGGGGTAGGGTAAAATGGCATGGCATGGCACTTATTAAGCACCTGCTGCATGCCAGTCCTACAATACATTTTACTGATGAGGACACAGGCCCAGAAAAGGCAAGTGGCATGCCTTGGGTTGAACAGTATGGAAGAAGGGAAGCCAGGATTTGAACCAGGCCTGCCTGATCTTCTGAAGTTGGGCTAGGAACCTCTGCGTTCTATGTTCATGGGCTACACTAAGCTGCCTCCTCTGAGTCAGATGGCTGGGCTTGGGCTCCAGCTCAAACTAGGGCTCTGCCTCTAATTCACTGAGTAAGATTAAGTAGCCGCTGCCCTTCACTGTGTCTAGATTCCAACCTCCCGCCCCCGCCCCCGCCCCCGCTGAGGTTGTCCTCTGCTATTTGCATTCAGGGAAGCTGTTTTTACTCTAGCCACCGGAGGGCGCTGTGGCATCAATGGCTCTACCAGACGAGTCTGCAGCCTTAAGTCAGTGGAAGGCTTCTTAGGGAACTACTGAATCCCTCCTTTCCTCATTTTACAGGTAAGAAAAGTGCAACCAAAAGAAAGACCGTGGCTTTGGAAGGTGGAGTCCTGGCCGAGGAGGTAGACGCTGTCCTTGGTCAGCTCACGGTGTGTGGACATTTTGTTCATGTGGATTCATTAAGAGTCGCAGTGGCCCTCTGTGCCCTGGACCCCGGGGCCGGGCTCTCCACACAGACAGGCGCCCGCCTTGGCGCTTCTCCTCAGGAGGTCCCTGGTCTGTGAGGAGAGACAGGCAGGCAGGCCCACCATAACCACAGTCTCCAGGGCACGGGCTCCCCGGGGCAGCCCTGTATAGCACGATTTAGTGCCTCTCACCTTGGGACATCCTGAGAGGTCGGTCACCACTCCCCCACCTTTCAGATGGGAATGCTGAGACTCGGAGAGGGTCCATCAGCAGCCCAAGGCCACATGGCCAGTAACTAAGCTGAGGTGCAAACCAAAGTCTATCCATCTCCACTTACACAGCAGAGACACTTGACTAAGGTTTTGAAGGATGAAAAGAAGTTCACCAGGAAGTCTGGTGAGAAATAAACATAAAAAAAAAAAAAAAGAAAGAAAGAAAGTGAAGTGGATTTCTCCCAAGCTTGAGCTTTATTGAATTCCAGGTTTTTTTCCTCGAAGGGGGCGCTGGGCGGGGCCTCCGCGGGGTGGAACCAGAGACGGCTCGGGTGGGAGATCAGGGCCCAGAGAGGGACGGGGTGGGCGAACGGGTCCCTCACGAGCCCTGTGTTGCTTCTGCAGCCTCTCCAGATGTAGGAAGCCGGTCGGGCAGCCATGGAGTGGCACAACGGCACCAGCCAGGCTCCGGGCTCGCCGCCGACCACCTGCGTCTACCGCGAGAACTTTAAGCGACTGCTGCTGCCGCCCGTGTACTCGGTGGTGCTGGCGGCCGGCCTGCCGCTGAACATCTGCGTCATCGCCCAGATCTGCACGTCCCGCCGGGCCCTGACCCGCACGGCTGTGTACACCCTGAACCTGGCCCTGGCCGACCTGCTGTATGCCTGCTCCCTGCCCCTGCTCATCTACAACTACGCCCAAGGGGACCACTGGCCTTTCGGCGACCTCACCTGCCGCCTGGTGCGCTTCCTCTTCTACGCCAACCTACACGGAAGCATCCTCTTCCTCACCTGCATCAGCTTCCAGCGGTACCTGGGCATCTGCCACCCTCTGGCCCCCTGGCACAAGCGTGGGGGCCGCCGGGTCGCCTGGCTCGTGTGTGGCATCGTGTGGCTGGCCGTGGCGACCCAGTGCCTGCCCACAGCCTTCTTCGCCGCCACAGGCATCCAGCGTAACCGCACAGTCTGTTACGACCTGAGCCCGCCCGCCCTGGCCACCCGATACTTGCCCTACGGCATGGCCCTCACGGTCATCGGCTTCCTGCTGCCCTTTGCCGCCCTGCTGGTCTGCTACTTCTGTCTGGCCCGCCGTCTGTGCCGCCAGGACTGCCTCACGGGGCCTGTGGCCCAGGAACGGCGTGGCAAGGCAGCCCGCATGGCTGTGGTGGTGGCAGCTGCCTTTGCCATCAGTTTCCTGCCTTTCCACGTCACCAAGACAGCCTACCTGGCGGTGCGCTCCACGCCCGGGGTCTCCTGCCCCATTCTGGAGGCCTTTGCAGCCGCCTACAAAGGCACGCGGCCCTTCGCCAGTGCCAACAGCGTGCTGGACCCCATCCTCTTCTACTTCACCCAGAAGAAGTTCCGCCGGCAGTCCCATGAGCTGCTACAGAAACTCACAGCCAAGTGGCAGCGGCAGGGCCGCTGAATCCACTGGGGCAGGACCCGTGGGGCCCGGACAGCCGTAGTCTTTACCACTGTGGCCGGGACACCAGGAGCCTGACCAAACCTAAAGCATGCAGAGAGTTAGAGCTTAGCTCAGCCGGATGTGGAGTGAGGTCCCCCACAGATCCCCGACTCTCCCCAGCTACTTACAGAGCTCTTTCTCTGGACAGGCCCTGTGGCCACAGAGACAGACAAGCCCGAGCCTGGCTCTCCAGGTCTTAGTCAGCCACGGAGAGTTGGGCAAGCCATGTTAAGCTGCTCACAAAAATATAATGTGACGTGTTCTATACCCGAGGAATATGCTGCCTGCTTCGGGGTCGTGGGAGAGAGAGAAGATGGGAGGAGGGAGTGACAGCTTCTGGGAAGAGGCATTTGAGCTGGGTTTTGAGGAATGAGTATAAACTGAGTGTGATGCTTCATTTGTTCAGCAAACCTTTACTGACACCTTGTGCTCAGGCCTGGGTTGGTTCTGGGGCCCGGAAAGAACGAGCCCCAGCCCCGCCCCAGCCCCGCCCCCAGCTACCGGAGTTACTGACCCAGTGAAGGAAAGGCCCCAATGGAAAGGCGGTGGCAGAGGGAAGCTTGGCTGCGGGGAAGGAGTGCCCAGAGGGTGTCCACGACCCAGTCCAAGGAGTCGGGAAAGATCTTTCTGAGGAGGAGGGGTGGAGGGAGGGGAGCATCTGAACCAGATGTTACAGGCTGATGGGGCTCTGCAAAGAGAGGTGGGAAGCATGTCCGTGCAACCTGGGCCAGCCCTGTGCTAGGCTCTGTCCTGGAGCAGGTGGGCAGAGTGAGGTGGAGGGCGTGGGTCCTCCTGTGTGCGAAAGCCGGAAAAGCAAGAGCTGTCTCATGGCTACTCTCCAGAAAATGGCAGGAGTGGAGGCTCAGCAGAAGGAGAAATCAGGGAGTGTCCTTAGAAGAGGCGGGGAGAAACCTAAAAGTCAGGGAGGAGAAGCCTCCTCCTGGTGAAGTCACTGTGCATACAAAACTAGAGGCAGAGACGCGCTGAGCCTGGCCTTAAAGCAAGTGAGTTTCAACTGAGCCCAGGAGGAGCGGGCTGTCAAGAACAGAAGCTGGGTGGGACCAGCATCAAATGCCAGGAAGAGCCTCAGACCCCACTTCTCCTCCACCTACCTCTTCCAATGTACCTCTTTCAGGCTCAGGGTGTCCTCTGTGCTTGGGACACCTCCACCAGCACCCCCCCCAATTAAGGGGAATAACCCTTCCACATGGCTTCATTCTAAAAGAAGTTGGCAGGAAACTTCTCTTAGAGTCTCCTCCAGAAGTCTCTTGTGGAGACTCGGAGCCACCCCAGGCCCACCAGGAGGCTGCTGTGTAGAGGTCCGTGGTCAAGACCTGCTGCCCAGTCTCCAGACAGACGGCTCCTGCGGGGTTCCTCTGTCCTGCCCCCTCAGCTCCTTTATTCTGACCTGCGGGTACCTGGGAGGCTGCCTGGAGACCGTCTCACATGGAAGCATCTCAAATGCACCCTAAACCTTCAAAACTCTTGGAAAGTCACTGGAGGTCCGCAGGAGGCAGCAAAGGGGAATCACACCAGGCAAGGCCCTTCCGAATCCTCTCCTGCTCTCCCTATGCACCTCCTTTCAGCCACACCCCTGCAGATCCCCGTCCTCTCTGCCCTGTTCCCTTGGTTCTCCTCTCCTGCCCCCCCCATACCCCTCCCTTCTCCTCCGGGCCTTGTTCCCCGCTGTGGAACAGTCTGGCCTGCCCGGGCTGCTGGTATACCACACAGACCCCGTGCAGGGCAGAGCCAGCAGGGCAGAGAGTCGTCCTTTTTAGGAGGTGGAGGGAGGAGAGGGAAGGGCAGGGAGGGGAAGGACTGTATAATTGATTCAGTTATTTTCCTTTGAGCCCTGCCTAACCTCCAAGGCTGTTGGGCAACAGAGGCATTCAGAGAAGGACTCTGGAGGAGTGAAACTCCACAGGAATGCCAGAGGTGTGCTTGCAGCTGGTGGAGGAGGTGGGAACGCCAGGCCCAGCCCACCAGGGGAACCTATTACAAGTGCCGTTCCCGGGGAGGCTGACAGTTCAGACAGAAGGAGCTTCGGTTCTCTGGGCCATGGTGAGACAGACGTGTGGGGGTGTCAGAAGACAGAGGCTTGTCCTTACTCCCTACAGGATGCCATGCTATGCCCAGCAGTACAGATGCCGCCCACCTCACAACCTGTTCCGCATCTTGAGACCACACTCTTCAGTTGTCCATGAAGGGGGAGAGGGGGAGGGCCTCTCTCCGCAGCCCAGGCTGAGCCCCTATAAAGACCCAAATGACCGCCCCTGCAGACTACCCAAAAGAGTGGAAACGGGGGCCATGGCAAGTGCCGTCCCCACCCTCCCTGTGCGGAACGGAATAGCTGGAGAGGGAAGGCTCCGGAGCCGGGCCCCTGGGGGTGCATCCTGGCTCTGCCATTTGCTGGCATTGTTGTTCTGGGCAAGTTATTTCACTTCTCTGTGCCTTAACTTCTCTCAATGTAAAAAAGGAACATAAGGAAACCTATCTTGTGAAGTTGTGAGGGTTAAACTGCTTAATATGTGCAAAGCACTCAGAACACAGTGAGCATGTGGTGAATGTTACTCTGACAGTGAGGTCGCCCTTCTGGCACACGAGTCCTGAGTCCGTCTCTAGGGCTTGTCACAGGAGGTTTCTAAACAAGGGACTTTAAACAGGGGGTTGCAACAATTTCTCTTTCTCCTTTACCTGGGAGGCAGCCTGCCTTTTAAGGAAAAAAAAAAGTCAGCATGCTTTTTAAAAACCAAGGGCCACAATCCACGAGCCCAAGCTGTTCCTATCAGGGAGGCCCATTTGTTGCTTTCGGGCACCAGGGACTCCGAGCACCATCTGAAGGGCTTAGATCTCTCCTTTTGTCTTTTTCATGCTCTTCATCCCCCTTCTCCCTCCTCACTTTAACCCCAAGTGAGGGGTAGGAGGTGAGGGCTTACCCTGAGGACGGCTGCTTGCTGCGGTGGGGAGCAGGGGACAGACAGCGGGGTGGAGGTGGAGCATGGTGACGGGCGGCCGGACCATAAGGGTTCAAAGGGGTCCAGGGCGCTCTTTCCCTGGGTTAGAGAAGACTTCCCAGGGGACGGGGCAGTGCAGTGGGGCCTCGAAGGACCGATGTGATTAGCCCGAAGGAGAGAGGGTGAGGGTGTTCCCGGTAGAGAGGACAGCACAGCCACTGGCATGGGGGCTGCTGCGTGAAGCACAGGAAGGGCTGTGGCCTGGGACGGGGCTGGAGAGTCAGAGACGAGCAAGCGCCAGGGAGCCGGTGTGACCACCAGCCAGGCACTGTGTGTTCCAGGCACCATGCAATGTGCTGTACACACACCTTCTCCTTTAATCCTCATAACACCTCCTACTATAGGTGGGGAAACTGAGGCCCGGGTGTGGGAGCGGATGTGCCAGGGTCACACCACCTTTCTATAACCCATATACTAGATCCTTCCAGCCTTATCCTCACTCCCTTCCTTCCCTTCCTACACCTGCTTTCTGAGGGCCCACTGCCCCACCCAGTCCCAGTACCTGGGGACCCCCTAGGAAGCTTTGACAGAGACAGCAGAGTGCCAACCACAAAAGCAATTCTCTTTTAGCTGGGCACATGGCCTCCAAGGATGGAAACTCCACTTCCCAGTCTCTCTTGCAGCTGGGTATGGCCAGAAAACTTACTCCTGGTCAATGGGATGTAAGCAAAGTGCCCTAAGGCAGTTGGATGTGGGAGGAGGGAAGGTTCTTCAGAGATAGGTGGGGTCTGTTCTCTGCTTCTCCTCCCTTCTTGCTGCTCTGGGCAGGAACGTCACAGCTGGAGCACCAGCTTGGACCAGGAGGGCAAGGGTGCCTTCTGTGGCTGGTGGGGCAGAAAGCTGAAATCAGCTGCGTCTCTGACCATTCCAGTTTGGGGCCACCCAAATTCAGATTTCTGCATGAGGGATAAGGATCTATCTTTTTTAAGGCCCAGCGTCTTGGGTCTGTGTTGCCCACAGCCCCTTTATTCGGGTTCCATCCTGAGACTGCAGACAGAGCTGGAGGCTGGGCAGCGTCCTGAACTGGGGTGGAGGCCCCCCTCCACCCCAGTGGGAGATAGGAGTCCACAGGGTGTGGAGACATCCAGGAAGGCCTTCTGGAAAAGGCACAAGGCCTGAGGGGTGATCACCCCACTTTTGGCTGGAATCTGAGGGGGCGGATACGCTTCTTAAAGAAGAGAGTAAGAAGAGGGGGTGTCCGGGATAGGGCCCTGGAACACCAACCTTAGGGGCTGGGGAGGAGGGGGAGGAGCCAGAGCAGTGAAGGTAGAGCCTGGGGGTCTCTGAAGGACGGTGACAGGATGAGGCAGTGGAGTGGGTGGCAGAGGGAGGGGCTGGAGGTAGAAGGTTCTGAGGGAGGCCAAGCTCAGGGAAGGCAGGAGCCAGGGGCACAGGGTCAAGATGGGGGAGCCAGAGCCGGGAACCAGGGTTTGATTGGGGGAGATCTCAGGGGTGCTGGATCTGTCCCAGCAACACCCTCCCCCCTCATTCGTTTAACCAGCATTTTCTGCGCGCCTCACAGATGGTGCTGGGAACACAGGCAGCCCAGACCCAGGCTCGACCCGCTGAAGGAGTCCAGGGGGCTGGGGATGCAGACAAGGAACAGACATTCATCCAGTAAACGTTCACTGAGCACCTGCTGTATGCGAGGCATCATGGGGGCAGTGGGTCCCTGCCCTCTGGAAGCTCCTAGTCTGATGGAGAAGGACGACAATGAAATAAACACGTACACATCTGGGTCATCATAGTCGGAGAGGAGGGACTTCAGAAACATACAGAGGGCCAGGGGCAAAGAAGGCAGCGCTGGGGAGACAATAAGCTCACGGAACAGTCAGGAGATGTTGGGGACCATGGGGGCCCTGACCCAGCTTGAGGGGCAGAGAAGGTTTCTTAGCTGAGGCCCAAGGGGCTCAGAAGGCACTAGCTCAGCACAGAAGGGCTGTTACTAAGTCCGTGACTTTGAACAAACCCCTTCACTTCTCTGAGCCTCTGCTTCCCTGTCTGTAAAATAGCGATAATACTATCAGCTCTCCCCAGGCCACTGGGGGTACTGAGTGTGGAAAGGTTAGGGCAGGATTTTCATAAAATATAACAAAGTATTGTAACCCCAACAGAAAAATGGAGAAGAGGCACATATAGGCACTTCACAGAAAAGGAAATACAGATCATCAAAAAACAGAAAAGATATTCGATTCTGGCCTGACAATGCCGACTCCCGGCGAGCAGCCAAATGGCCCACCGCCCCGAGCACTGCTGCAAATGTGCACCCAGCGCGGGCCCAGTGCCCACGACAGCACTGAAAACACTCGAATGTCCACGCATTCGAGAGTGGGTGGGCACACTGTGATTCACACACTGGAGTTCTGCATGCAGCAGAATGCACCACACTGGCATGCAATGATATGTATAAATCTTGGCAATATGTTTTAAATAAAAAGAAATCCCCCAAATTACATACAGCAAGATGCCCTATTTGTAAACTTAAAAATAATTAAAATTAAAACATATACTTGAAAGAAATACACAGATGTGATAAAACTATATAAGAAGGGAATGCTGGACCCAGGAGGTGATGGTGACCCTGGAGGATGGGCAGCAGGAGAATGGGGGGGGGCGCTATATAATGAGATGTAGGACATTGTAAAGGTCCTAGCTGTTTTGGGTTTTGGTGAGAGTCGATTAAATAATAGGTGAGACTGCGTCATGAACAAAAGGCTATAAATAATTCAATTCTGTGTACTTGAGGTCTAATTATGCAGGAAAGGAACAGAACAGTCTCAGGTCATTTCTGTTTGACTTTGGAGTGGAGTCAGGAGCCAGAGTTCCTTCCTGGAGCTCGCTGCTTCTTGAAGTCCTCTCGCCCCTCATCTTCCTCCCCCTTAAGTACCCGAGGCCAAACACTGGGCGTGACTTTGACCATCATAACTTTCCCATCTTGACTTCTCCAAGGGATTCTATAGCTCTGATGTCGCTGGGTAGACTCCTGGGGCAGACGGGTTACAGTTGCCACTCCCCTCTCACAGGTGAGGAGCCTGAGGCCCAAAGGAAGAGAGCGACCTGCTAGGGTCACCCGGTACATCATAAGCGTGACTGCCTTGGGCCCGCTCCAGCCTCCTGGCACAGTGCTTTTCTCTCCACCCTGGGCCCAGTGCTCCCAGCCCCCTCTTAGACGAGGCTTTGAGTCCTAAAAACACCAGGTCCCGCTGTGCCAGGAAGATGACTTGGTCTCATCCTGAGTCAGAAGGGGAAGACTCACAAGGTGCCGTAAGCAGCCAAGCCACTCTCCGGGGGAGCTCCCCATCGGCAGAGGCCCAGCCCAGATCCTGAATCACCCTCCTCCCCCACCACAGGGGTTCCAGATCCAAAGCTGTCCCCCCACAACCTGTTCATCTCACAGCCAAATTGCAGGACGCTGGGAGCCTGTGACCCAAACCTCCACTCCTCTTCATCGGTCTGCCCATCTGTGAAATGGGAATAAGAACTTCTCTATCCCAGAAGTGACATGAAGAACAGGACAGGGTGTGAAAGAGTTTGAAAAGTACACATTTCAGAAGGTAGGGGACATCATTATTGGAAGAGAGCAGTGACTCCTGGGATGGAGTCCCCCCACCGTGCTACGGCTACCCAGAAAGGTAGAAAGAACACCCTGGAGGAGACAGAGTCTGATTTCAAACAGTCAGAGAGAAGCACCCTTGGGGGAGCCTAGACTCGTTCCTTACTCTTCAGATGCGGTGGCTGAGGCCCAGAGAAGTACAGGAATTTACCCAAGGTCACACAGCCAGGCGAGGGCAGAGAGGCACTAGGCCAGGCAAGGCTCTCTTGCCATCAGTTTCCCAGTGAAGATGGAAAATTGTGTTGGCTCCTTCGAGGCAGAGCTGAGGCAAAGCTGAGGGAATCACAGGAAGGAGGCTGGTCTCAATTCAAAGAGGAGGAGCTTTCTTTCTACAGCAATTCCCCACAACACAAGGGAAGCAGCAGACAGGGCCCCGGGGTCTGGCTGAGACCTCCCTCTCTTGTGTGACAGTCAGGCAATTCCTCAGTGTCTGCCATCCTGCCCTTTGCCCATCCCTCCCCCTGTCATCTGGACCAGGGCCTCTTGCTCCCAGGGTCTCCTGTCTTAGGCCCAGCTCATCTCTTGGGTTGAGGGGACGACCAGAATACTCTATTCCTGGGAGGGTGAACTCAGGTCCATGGAGGAGGAGGCTGCTGGAAACTCAAAGGAGAGAGAACCCCCTTCTTCATCAGGAAGGTGGTCTGGAGGAACATGGTGTTTGAAGCTCCCGAAATCTGAATTTGAGTCATAGCAGGAGCTACCACTTCCTGACTTCAACACTGGTCAAAGTTACTTCTCCCTCATGACCCATAGAAGGGGCAATAATATCTTACCTCCAATGGTGGTTCAAAGGCTAAATAAAACAAATGAAATATCACTGATACATCCAAGGCACTCCATAAATTCCCATTCATTCATTCATTCATTCAGATGTAGGGTAGCTGTCATGCATTTAAACTGGGGCAGGAAGGTGAACGGGGGCCTAGCAGTGGCAGGGGGGAGAGGGGAAAGCCCCAGTATCCGACAGAATTCGAGACTTGCCAGACAAGTCTCCTGGGCAGATACTTGGGGGCAGAAGTAGGAGCTCACAGGCTGGGTCAGACAGTGGTGTCCCACCTTCTGGCGTTTCTGGGCCACAGCTAAAGAAGAGTTGTGTTGGGCCACACATTAAATACAAAAACACTAATGAAAACAAAACCAAATCTCATAATGTTTTAAGTAAATTTACGACTTTGTGTTGGGCCGCATTTATAGCCACCCTGTGCCGCTGTTTGGACACCCCCAATAGAAACTTAGCTAGAAGCAGTAGAAGAGATCCACACCTTCCCAGTAGGAGGGTGGAGCAGCGGCTGGTAGGAGTGTAGGTTTGGCAGTGGCAAGTCGAGCGAGTTCCTATGAAGCTCCTTTTGTATGTGATTGCACTTCAGGAAGGGATTAATTTTAAAACGGCTCCTAAAGAGACTAGGAAAGGACTGAAAAGCAGTAGAGGAAGTGGTCTTTCCAACCCTCTGGTTTTCTAGAGGTGGGTGCTGTTTTACCTACCCAGGATTCCGCGGGGGGCGGGGGGGGGGTGGGCAAATGCGGCCGGTAGAGGGCGCAAGAGTCACGTAATCTGGAGCGCGGAGGAAAGAAGAGGCCCGGCGACCGGCTGGCTGCAGAAAATGTGACAGAGACCTGGTTAAAGGGGTGGGGCTTCTGGAGAGGCGTGTGCGAGTTGGGGGACTTTCAGAGCTGGACAGGACCAGAGGTGGAAGGGGCGGGACGTTTGGTGGTGCGAGGGGCTAGACGGGGTCGCAGGGACTGCGGGACTCTCGGAGGCCCAAGTAAAGGGCGTGGCCTTGGCCGAATGAAGAGGTGGGGCAGGGAGTGGCAAAAGCTGGAGTCCGCCCGCAGTGCCCATTGCTCCCCCTGGCGGCGATTCCTGCTCCTTTTCCACCTGGGAGAGTCGTGTACCTGAGTATAGGTGTGTACGAGTTTGTGGGTCCGAGGTTGCCATGTTGGTCCGGGGGCAGAAGGTGTTTCCGTACGAAAGTGGCTGAACCGCAGCGGGGGCACCGCCCTAGCTGTCTGTCCGCGGACCTTCAGAGCTTGCGTGTGTCGGAGTGAGTCCTTTGGGGATAGCTCGGGCTGTGAGGGTCGCTTCAATCTGCCTGTGCTCAAGCAGTCGTTTCTACTTCGGCTCCTCCCCAATTCCCTCCCCCTACTCCTGATTCCCAGCCTAGTGCGCGCGGGGAGCCCACCCCCTCTTTGGAGCTTGAGGCCCCGCCCCCCCGCCCCCTTTCCTCTGCCACAAAGTTTATTTGCAACAAAAGGGAGCGAGGATCGAGCAGACAGGAGGGAGGGAAGAGGAGCTGGAGCGGGAGCGCGAGGGGCGGGAGGCAGGCACCCGGCTGGCGGGCACAGAGTTGAGGAAGGGATCCGGACTGGGCCGGGCCAGGCCTCGCGCAATGCTCCGGGCTGCACCGGCCGGGGTTGGGGCCAGGCCTGGGGGTTGGCACTGAGGCGGGAGGGGCCGCGCGGGATGGAGCCGAAGCCGCCCGAGGCCACAGAAACTTGAGCCGTAGCAGATAAAGCTCTGCTCCCGTCTCTTGCGTCCTCTTCCCGAAAACTCCCGCGACTGCGGCTGCAGGACTCAGGCCTTCGGATCCCGGCGGCTGCGCTTCTTCGGGGCGGGGACGCAGGGGGGGGTTGGCCGCGGTTCCCGAGGCCAGCCCCCCCGGAGTGAGTGCCGCCACCATGGCGGACGGGGCGCCCCGGCCCCCGCTGTATCGCAGCATCTCGTTCAAGCTGCTGGAGCGATGGAGCGGCGGACCCGGGCCGAGAGAAGGGTCCACGGACACCCCCGGGCTGCGGCGCCGCGCCTCGTGCCGGCCGGCCGCAGCCGTTCCGGGCCAGCCCTCCCGGCGCGTGTCCAAGCTGGCGTCGGGGCCCCCGGCCGCCCCCGCGCAGCCGCGCCCGCTCCGCAGTCTCTCGCCGTCGGTGCGCCAGCTCTCCCGGCGCTTCGACGCGCAGCGGCCAGACGATTCCGCAGGGGCCCGGGACGGGTGCGTCTCCCCCGGAGCCGCCGAAGAAAAGACAGAGGGCGCAGCGCGCGGGGCCTGGCCCAGCGTCACCGAGATGCGCAAGCTCTTCGGTGGCCCTGGCTCCAGGCGGCCCAGTGCCGACTCTGAGGCCTCGGGGACTCCCAGCCCCGACAGTGCGGCGTGGGAACCCCCGGCTCGGGAGCCCCGACAGCCACCGACGCCACCTCCTCGGACGTGCTTCCCTCTGGCTGGCCTTCGTTCGGCGCGGCCACTGCCTGGCCCAGGAATCGAGGGGAGGAGGCGGCGGCAGCAGCAGCAGGAGCGGGCGCAGCGTCCGGCGGATGGTTTACATTCTTGGCATAGCTTCTCCCAACCGCAGGCCGGGGCCGGGGCCTCCTGCTCCTCCTCCTCCTCCATCGCCTCCTACCCTCTCAGCCACAGCCGGGCTGCCAGCTCCAGCGAGGAGGAAGAGGAGGGCCCGCCACCTCTGCCGCCTGGGGCGCAGAGTCCGGCCTACCACGGAGGCCTCTCCTCAGGCAGCGAAGAGGACCAAGATGGTGAGGGCGGCCACTGCTGGAGAGGGAGGCCGGGGCCCAAGTCTGGAAGCTCTCTCTTGGATAAGGACTGCAGGCCAGACAGTTATGGGTTAAATCTGAGCAGCATGGACCCGGCAGGAGGAGCCAGGAGCCCGGAACCCCCAACATCTCCAAGAGCCCCTAGTGAGGAAGGGCCCCGGGAGTGGAGTACTGGCTCACCTCCCTGTATACCAGGTTCCCAGGAGGGACCTAGGCCCTTGTCAGACACTGTGGGAGGAGCTTTTCGAGTGGCCAAGGTGAGCTTTCCTGCATACCTGGCCAGCCCATCAGGCTCCTGTGGTAGCAGCCGTTACTCCAGCACAGAGACCCTCAAAGATGAGGACCTGTGGGCTAGCCGGGGTTCTGGGAGTTGGGGTGTGTATCGTTCCCCTAGCTTTGGAGCTGGAGAAGGGCTCCTCCTGAGGCCCCAGGCTCGAAACCGCACCAAGGGACCTGTGGGCACCACGAGGGCATTGAGGGATGGAGGATTGGAGTTGGACAAGAGCCGGCAGCGCAAGTCCCTGTCAAACCCAGACATTGCCTCAGAGACCCTGACCTTGCTCAGTTTCCTGCGCTCAGACCTTTCAGAGCTGAGAGTCCGGAAGCCTGGTGGGCGCCCCGGGGACCTTGGGAGTGGCCCCTTAGATGGCAGAGACTCACCATCAGCAGGTGGCCTGGTGGGGCAACTTGGGTCCACACCCCCCTCAGCCCCCGCAGCACCTGGCACTCGCCCCACACTCAAGGACTTGACAGCCACCCTTCGGAGGACAAAGTCGTTCACCTGCTCTGAGAAGCCCGTGGCCCACCGCCGCGCACCCCGCACCAGTGCCCTGAAGCCCAGCTCCTCCGAGCTCCTGCTGGCAGGCCCAGGCACCGAGGAGGACCCTCTGCCCCTCGTGGTTCAGGATCAGTACGTGCAAGAGGCCCGTCAGGTTTTCGAGAAGATCCAGCGTATGGGTGCCCAGCAGGACGATGGAAGCGATACTCCCCCTGGAAGCACCGAGTGGACAGGGGACGTGACCCAAGGGCAGCGGTCCCAGGAGGAGCTCTCTGGCCCTGAATCCAGCCTGACAGATGAGGGCATTGGGACGGACCCTGAGCCTTCTGTTTCAGCCTTCTGCAGCCTGGGCACCACAGGAGTGTGGAGACCCCTTAACTCGTCTTCAACCCAGACCAGCCAGCTCTCTGGGGCTGAAGACAGTCTTGGGGGGTGGTCCCTGGTGTCCCCTGATGCCCCTCCCACACCAGGTGCCCTCCGCAGGAGACGCAAAATCCCACCTTCAGGCCCTGGTGGGACTGAGCTGAGCAATGGCGAGGCAGGTGAGGCCTACCGGTCTCTAAGTGACCCCATTCCACAGCGCCACCGGGCTGCCACCTCTGAGGAACCCTCGGGGTTCTCCGTGGATAGCAACCTCCTGGGCTCACTGAGCCCCAAAACCGGGCTTCCAGCGGCTCCAGCTGTGGATGAGGGCTTGACCAGCGGCCACAGTGACTGGTCTGTGGGCAGTGGAGAAAGCAAGGGGTACCAGGAGGTCATTCAGAGCATCGTTCAGGGGCCTGGTGCCTTGGGACGTGTAGTGGACGACAGGGCTGCTGGCAAAGCTCCCAAGAAGAAATCTCTGAGTGACCCCAGCCGCCGTGGGGAGCTAGCAGGGCCTGGATTTGAGGGCCCCGGAGGTGAGCCCATCCGAGAGGTCGAGCCCCTGCTGCCTCCGTCCAGCAGCGAGCCCATCCTTGCAGAGCGACAGGTAGAACCAGAAGAGCCCAGTCCTGCCAGTGGCCGGGCACAGTCTGAGAGGGTCCTGCCTGAAGCCCCGCCCGCCTCCCCCACCGCCCACCCGGACTTCCACCTCGACCCTAAACTGGCTGACGTCCTGTCCCCTCGGCTCATCCGCCGCGGTTCCAAGAAGCGCCCAGCCCGGAGCAGTCATCAGGAGCTACAGAGACAGGAGGACAGTCAGGACCAGCCTGGCGGCCTGCCTCAGACCCGACACTCCTCCAAACACGTTCGCCACTCCAGCGTGCCTGCCACCTTCACGCCTATCGTGGTGCCTGAGCCACCGACCTCTGCTGGCCCCCCTGTGGCCGTGCCTGAGCCTATGGGCTTTCCTGCCAGAGCCCACCCCACGTCCCAGGCACCATCCCTTGAGGATGTCACTAAGCGGTACATGCTGACCCTTCGCTCTGGCGAGGTGCCTGCCCCAGTGCCAGTGGATATGCCATGCTTGACTCCAGTGGTTGCACCGCCCTCTGCCGAGGCCAAGCCCCTGGAGGCAGCCCGGGCCCCAGATGAGCCTGCCCCAGCCAGCAAGTGCTGCAGCAAGCCGCAGGTGGTGAGTGCTGTGAGGGGGGCCCGGGGGGTGGGGCTGAGGGAAGGCTGTGGACACTGACCTCTGCAGGGGCGTTTTGAGAGTGCTCATGGGGCCGGTGTCCAATCTGGGGGTGCTCCCCTGGCCCTGGAAGTGCCCGAGCAGTTTCAAGAGTGTGGATGATGAGGGCTTCTATCTGTTCAGGCCCCAGAGGCTTCAGGCTTCCACTAGTGCTAAAGTCAAAGGTTAGTACCTGCTCAGAGGTTCTCTGGGTGATGATCACATAAGGTTTTAGCCTCGTCCTTCAGCTGTTTCTCAGGGATTGGCTTTGGAGATTCCTGTCCAGTTCTTTGTTTTAAATATACACGGCGATGGGAGAGTAATGGAACTTTCTAAAGAGCCTGACTGTCCTATTAGCCAGGCCCTTGGTAGGATGTTTCGGCGCGGGGGCCCACGGCTGACCTGGGTTTGCCCTTCCTCACATGGCTTTTCTGACAGACCAAAATGTGGGCCTGTCCCTGGGCCTGGGAACGTTGGAGGGGTGCAAGGCACTGTTTGTGGAGGGGCCGAGCGGGCCGCACACCACTGGTCCTGGTGGGTCTCTGTGACTTAACCTCTCCATTGTGCGATCGGGGGACCGTGGATGAGGTAGTTCCTGCGTTTCCAAGTGGTGGCGCCCAATTTTGGGGGAGTCTGTGGGTTGGGGCCTGAGGTCTGCCGGGGCCTCTCAGGGAGGGCAGAGTCGGGGAGTAGGTTGTGGGGCTCAGCAGGCAGCGGCCCTGAGGGGTTAAGAGAGGTTCCAGGCCCCAAGGACAGGGTTGCCTCTGTGGGTCGGGGTGGAGGTTCTGGCCCCTCATCCGGCTGCTGGCATCTTCTCCCCACCCCACCTCCTTCCTGGTGACTCTGAGGTGCTCCCCGCTTCCTCTGCCGGACCCCTGGCGCTGCAGACTCTCTCCTTGAGGCCTCCACTTCTGCCCTCTGTCTTCAGGCGTCCCCGGAGTTTCAGCTGTGGGTTCGGATGGGCTCCAGGCCCTTCAGGCCCTGACATCCAGTTGGAAGCTGAATCTGAGGCTCTGGGTTCTGGTCGTATCCCCGGGGGTGGCCCAGGTTGTTGCAATGATGACCCGCACTCCCACTGTGTTCCCTGCCCGGGTGAGGAGCCTGGAAACCCTAAACCCTGGGCTACTTCGGTCACTCCCATTCCCAGAGCTCTCAGGCTGCCTCTGAATTCTCTCTCTTTGTTTTTCTATCCTGGTCGTTCCTTCCCCCTGGTTCTGGCTCTGGTGTCTCTCACGGAGGCCACAGCGTCAGCAGGCGGGGAGTGAGGCCTGGTAGGGCAGCTCGGTGCCCCAAACCTCAGTGCTGCTGTCTCTGGCACATGGGGGTGCAGGGCGGCGAGAGCAGGGCAGCTTCTGCCAGGGGCCGCTCCCCAGCTGCCTTCCCCATATAATTATCTTCCCCGGGAGCCTTGAAGGCTAAATTAGGGGAGAGAACAGGAGTGAACCAAGGGACTCAAGGAGACTGTTAGGAGGGTGGGGGTGGGGGGTGCGCCTATGAAGAGTCACTGAGACCCAGAGAGGAGGTGGGGTTTTTTGCAGCATTCCCTCCTGGTCGGCCCCCACCCCATTGTCTCCCTGCCTGCCTGACCTCACGGAGGAGCTTGGGGCCCCTGCCCTCCAGGGGTCTGTGTGGTGGGGCGAACCTGCCCATAGCGGGCTTCTCCCTGCCCCAAGGGAGGCGCTCCCCAGCCTCCAGGGCTTCGCCTGCTCGTCCTCCCACGTTTCCAGGCCCAGCCTGGTGTCCCCCTTACGCCTCAGGGGAGAGAGCCGGTGAGTCTGTCGCAAAATAACGGGGTTTGAGCCTTGGCTCCGGGTCCCTTGGGTCAGTGCCATGCCTGCTCTGTGCCTTACTTCCCCTTCTGTGAAAAGGGGGTAACGGTCTCCACCTGACCGGCTCTCGTCCAGTGAGCGGTGGGTATGATCGCTCTGTCCCTGGGGGCAGGACAGGGAAGGGAGAACAGGCCCCATTGCCCCCCACCCCAGCTGCTTCTGGTCGCCAGCCTCAGCCCCTCCCCCTGCCGCCTGCAGGTTTCCGAGCACAGGGCCAGGCACCCCGGCCTCAGCCTGACCTGACGGGCTTGAACTGGCTCGGAAGAGATTCACCGTCCCGTAGTTCCCCACCCACTCATACACATCTGGAAGTTCTCCCATCTGCTGGCCTGAATCTCTCCTGCTGTCCCTTCCTTTTAGCTCCAGAAAAATGGGGAGCAGCCGTCTACTCCCTCCTGCTGGCCTCCACGGAGGAGACAATGTTCCCTTGTTTCAGGCCCGGGACCCCAGTCACGCTCCCCGGGCTGTGGGTGGAGATGGTGTGGTGTGGGCTCCCAAGTAAGAAGTGAAAAGAAGAGGCTTTCACACTTTGCTGATGGGGCAGAAACCAGTGTGAACCAGCTGGCAGCAGCCCCCAGGGCAGAGGGGGCCCCTGCCCTGACGCCAGGCTGCATGGAAGTCCCTCAGAGTCAGGCCTGTCCCAGCTGGAAGTGATATTTGCCCTCCGTGTGGTGTCGCCGCCATTGCTGGGAGCGAGGAGCCTGGGTACCAGGCCTGGCTCGGCCTCTGGCACTCTCCGGGGCCTGGAAAGTCATCCTGGGTCTTGGTGTTGCCATCTGCACGGCCAAGTTAGACTGCCTGGTCTTTGAGGCTCCCCAGGAAGGGTGGTCAGGGAGAGGAGTCGGGCGTGGCTGCCCAGGAGAGAAAGGCCGGTCTGCGGAAGAGCCTTGAGAACCCAGGAGCCCGGGGAGTGAAGCCGGCTTCATTCTGCGGACAGCTGCTCGCTCGTGTGCTGGGGGGCGGGGGGTGGGGAGGGTGGAGCTGTGGGAGCCTCCCTGCCCTGCCCTGCCCTGCCCTGCCCGCCCACTCCCCTGGGCACTGCCGCCTGGGTCCACACAACCTGATGATCGGCGGCTCTTCCCTCCAGGGCTTCCTCCACCCCGGCCTCAAAGCACTGTCCTGTGGGCCTGCCCGCTGCCCTCAGATACTTCCACTCATTTGACAGATGTGACAACCGTCTCCCAGAAACAGGAGCTGACTTGTCCCTCAGAATCAGGTGGATGGACTCACAGAACTTCAGTGTACTGGAATAGGAGTAATGGTGGCTAACATTTACTAAGTGCTTTCTCTCTGCCAGTCACTCTGAATGTCTCCTCCTTCAAACGTGAACGCTGTGGGAACCTTACAGGGCTGAATTCTCCGGATGGCAGACATAGGTTCCCACCAAATCCTAGCGTGTCAGTGTCTTAGAGGGAACGGGGTCCAAGGGGCGTCTGTTTCCCAGTGGGATTGGCCTGCCGTCTGAGTAGAGGAACAGGACTTGGGGGCCAGGTGGGGGTCACCTGCACACCCCTAACAGCTCGAACACCTTCATGGTGGTTGTGTAACTCTCCGGAGCTTGGCGTTGGGGTGGGAAGAACTTCAAGACTCAGGAAGGAGAATGCTGAGTCTAAGTTCACCCAGTCAGGTGGGGCGGAGCCAGAGCCGGGCACCGGGACCCTGGCCTCGCCATGGAGCACCTGCGCGGCAGACCCAGCCCGCCCGGGCGGCCCCCTGCCCTGCGGAGGAAGGCCTGAGCTGCGGCTCTTCATCACCTTTCTTCTCCGTCTCCTCTTGGCAGGGAACCCACGGGGGTGGGGGTTTTCTCCTCTCCCTCCTTGACTCTTTGCTATGATTTTTCCATGGAAACTGGTTCCGGGAGAGGAGGTGATTAGGACTTTTGGAATTCTGAGTGGTACCAAATATCTATAATTAAATGCCTTGTCACCCAGCAGGGGGAGGGTGGGATGGGGGAGTATGGGCACAGGACTGTCCTTTTCCTATTCCCTGCCCCCCAACTCCTTCCTAAGGGCCCTGGGTTAGTGGGGGCAGTGTGACCCAGGAATGGTTCTCACCCCTCCCTGTGGGGGGTGGGGTGGACCAGAGTCGGGTCTGATACTTTCCAACCCCACGTTTCCCGCTCCAGCTGGGTTTGGAGGCTGGCAGCCTCAGGAATCCTGTCCCCAGCGCCCAACCCAGTGTAAGAACTTGCCCCTCTGCTTTCTTCCCTCCCATCTGTGATCTCTCAGGATACACGTGCCCTCCTCACAGTGCGGGTTGGGGGAGGCACCCCCAGGCTGCCCGGGGAGCTGAAGCACTCAGAGCTTTCAGAATCTGCAAGCAGACGGAAGGGGCTGCAGGATGTTGAGGGACTGGCCCACTGGCCCGTGCTGGCAGGGGAGGCTTCCTGGAGGAGGCTCTGCCTGAGCTTGGCCTTTAAAACTGAAGAAAAGGAGGGATTCTAGGAGGAGGGTGCAGTATGAGCAGAGGTTGGAGGCTGGAAAGAACTCGGCAGATTGCATGCGGTCAGGAGTTTGTCTCAGAGACTTGGGTGACCGTGATAAGGCATTGCTTTCAATCGTTTAGCAAATACCTGCTGAGCCTTCAGGTATGTTGGGCTCTCTTCTAGTCCCTCGGCTACATCAGCAAACAAAGGCCAGGCCTCATGGAGCTTCCCAGCTAGCTTAGGAGACCTGTCTGCAAATGGGTACATTATGTCTCAGGGAGAGGCAGGGGCTGGGCAGCAAAAGACAGCAGGATGAGGGAGGAGAGAGTCACAGGGATGGGGTGCTGTTTTAGATGGAGAGGTCTGAGAAGGCCTCTTTGAGGAAATGAGATTGGAGCAGAGGCCTGGAGGAAGTGAGAGAGCAAGCCAGGTGATGGGACGGGGGGAGGGGCATTCTGGGCAGAGAACAGCAAGTGCAAAGGCCCTGAGGTAGGAGTGTGTTTGAGAAGTGTTCAGGAGGACTGTGTGGATGGGGCAAAGTAGAAGATGGGGTCAGGGGGCTAAGGGAGTGTGGAAATGGGTTGGGACCAGACAAGGCAGATCTCCTAGGTCAGTAGGAGATCTTTGATGTTTATTTGAAGTGAGGCGGGGCAGGCACTGTTGGAAGGTTCTGAATAGAGCACCTGATCTGACTTAGGCCTTTACAGGTCCGCCCTGGCTGCTCTGCAGGGGCAGACCACAGAAGTCCAGAGTGGAAGCAGGGAGCAAGTCAGGAGGCCACTGGAATAATCTGGGCAAGAGCTAATGGTGGCTTGGGCTGGGGCAGAGGTGGTCAGTCGGTTGGTGAGAGCTCATGGAGCCCCGAGGGCTCCGGAAGGACCTGGACTCCAGCGTTTGAGGTGAACATGGCGCTCCCGAGGTCCCAAGGCAGCGCAGTGTGTGCAGGGTTGCTGAGGGCGGGGCAGGGGAGATTGGCAAAGCCCCCAGGGTAGCCTGGAGCTGGAGGTTGCCCTGGCTGTCCCCTGCAGACCTGTGTAGGCTTGGCTCCAAGGCTGGGAGGGTGGAGCTGCCACAGGGCCCCCGTGAGGACGGTGGCCGTGCTATACCCCATTGGTGTCTCCTCGAAGGCACCGTAACACCCTTTAGCTCCAGCTTGCACATCTCCTAGGACAGAGACCACATGCCGCCCCATGGCAGTCCTGTCCCTCCCATTGGGTCCTCCGGCTGGGTGGGCATTGCCATGGCCCCCATGTACGGGTGAAGAAGCTGACCTGCAGTGGGCAGAGGCTCCCCAAGGCCCTGTGGCCCAAGTATGGGACTTGGCTCCAGGTGTCCTGATGCCCGGGTCCTGTACTGGCCCCACAGAGCTCCCGCTGAGCGCAGTTGGCGGGGATAGTGGTGGTGGGGCGGGGGCAGGGGGAGCCCCTGTTTCCCAGAAAGGCTCGCCGCCCCGGCGCACTTACTGGGACCTGTGCCCAGGCAGCCTGGCGCCTTGCTGGCAGGCCCTGAAACAGGCGCCCTGGGTCCCCTGGGAAGCAGGAGTCTCTCGGAGCTGATGTGGCCCCCGGTGGGAGTTGATCCTCCCTCACTCCCCCTGCAGGCCTCTGGGGTGTTCCAGGGACAGACGACAGCCTGGCTGCCGGGCCCTGAGTGGTTGTGAGCTGAAGTCCATGATGCTCAGGGGCCCAAAGCCCCAGTGAGGCTATCAGAGCCCCGGGGGCGTTCACAGCCCGCCTCCAGTACCTGTGGGGTGACCAGGTGACCTGGTGTAGCACGAGGAGGTCTGCACTGGAGTCAGGAGACCTGGATTCCCGCCTCAGCCGCTCCATTTTCCTCTGTGTGTCCTTAAATTAGTCCCTGTCCCTCTCAGAGCCAGATTCCTCCCTGCTCTAGGGCACCGGCGTAAGGCCTCCCAGAGCCACTGGGAGAGGCAGCAGCTGCACTGAGTAAAACCCGCACTTGTGGACTAAGGTGCTGGCAGGGGCAACCGCAGCCCCATTCGGCCACTGAGGGGAGTGAGGTGGGGTCTCACCCTGGTCTGGCCCCCAGGGCCCTTTCCCCTGCCACTAGCTGCTGCTCTGGGCTCTCCCCACCGCCAACACACACACACTGGTGAGGCCTGTGCCCTGAAGTCGTGATGCTGCTGTGCCCAGTGTGTGAAAACGTCCTCTGGCGCTGGGGCAAGGCGCGGGAAGGCACAGGGCTCTGAGGCTGCGGCTGGGCGGAGAGTGTGACGGAGCGAGGGAGCCCTGCGGAGCTCCCTGAGGTGGCCGAGGCGGGCGGTGTGTCATTTTCCTACGGCTGCTTTAGCAACAAGTAGCAGCATGTTTAGTGACTTAAAACAATAGAAACATTATCTTACAGTTCTGGGGGTCAGGAGAAATGGGTTTCACAGGGCTAAAATCAAGGTGTTAACAGGACAGTGTTCCTTCTGGAGGCTTTAGGGGAAAACTGGTATCCTTGCCTTTTCCAGCTTCTGGGGGCTGCTGTCACTCCTTGGTTCATGGCCCCTTCTCCATCTTCAAAGCCAGCAGCACAGCACCTTCAGATCCCTCTCTGAACCAAACCGCCGGCCTGCCCCCACCGCCGCGTGTGAGGGCCCCTGTGATCGCTTAGGGCCACTTGGGTCATCCAGGAAAATCCCATCTGCAAATCCTTAATCACGTTTGCAAAGTCCCTTTTGCCAAGTGAGGTAACACAGTCACAGGTTCTGGGGATCAGGACGAGGGCATGTTTGGGGACCATTGCTCTGCCCCTGCAGGTGGGCAGAGCGGCCAGGCTGTCGGCTCCTGAGACCCAGAGCCCCTGGTTGGTGCCAGGTGGGGGTCTGAGCCCAGGAGTCCAGCCCACTGCGCTGGTCCTGCGGTCGTTTCCCTCCATGACTGTCGGTCACCCACCACTCAGCCGTCCATTGTGAGGCCCTTGTGGGCAGTGGGCTCACGCAGGGAAAGCTTAGACATCGTCCCTGCTTGCCAGGAGCTTCCAACAAGCGTCCTAGCCCCCTGAGGTAGGTGGGGTTCAGATGGTGGCTGAGGCTTGGCCTGGTGGAAGAGGGACAGGAGAGTCGGTGGGTCCCTTGACGACAGGCTTGGCTTTAGGTTGGCCGGCCCTGGGTTTGCTGATAAAACTTGGGATGAAGCCGCTCCCGAGCAGGGCAGTTGGCAGGAGAGGTTAGAGCTAAGGCGGGGGCCGGGGGGGGGGGCCCTAGGGAGGGGTGGGAGTCACATGGCTGCCGGCTGTACCTCAGGGGGACCTCAGGGACATCTGGAGAGGACCCGCTAACCACCTGTGCCAGGAGCCAAAGTGTTGGGGTCCTCACAGGGGCATCCACGACCCTCCCCAGTAGCCCTGGGGATACCCAGAATTGGAACTCTGATGCTGTTGCGCCAGAGGACCGGCTAGGTCCCTTCAGGCCACGGGAGGCCAAGGTGCTCCCCAGGAGCGGCACGTGCAGGAGCTGTGTGGAAGGCACGGAACGCAGGCCAGGACACAGGTCCAGCACTTACTGCTCCTCTGTCCGAAACATGGGTGCGTTATCCCCTCGCTCCACCAAGGATTATTGTTCAGATGAAATGAAATAATGCCAGGAGGGCTTGGCACGTAGTAAGTGTTCAAGAAATGTTAGTTCCTCCCCTCGTGACTGAGACATTAAGATGATGTTAGGGGTCTAAGATTCTGAGAGACATTGACTCCAAGATGTGCAGATTCTTGGCATCTCCTTCCAGCCCTGAAACAGGATAAAGCTGGGCAGGAGGGCAGGTGCGGTCCTGGCTACACCTGGGTAGGCCAGGTGGCCCAGCATCCTGGGCCTTTGGAGGTGGGCAGAGGGAGAGGGGCTGGGACGTCGGGTGGAAGTGCCCACTGTCCTTGCTTCTCTCCCCAGTTCCTCTCTCCTTCTGTTACCACCCAGCCAGGGAGGCACGGGCAGAGCCAGAGGCACAGCACTGGGCCAGAGTCCAAGACCCACGGAACCGGCCTACGAAACAGGGCTCAGCCCCCTCCAAAGCTCCATGTGTCTGGTGGGCTCTGGTGCCCAACTGAGACGGGTGAGCGTCTCCGCCTGACTCTGACTCACTTGCCAGGTGGCAGCCAGCAGGCCACTCTGAGCCTCAGTTTCCTGCTCTGGGGACACTAAGGAGTTACTGTGAGGGCTGCAGAGATGGTGCTCGTGGAGCCCTCAGCCCGTGGCCCCAGGTCTAGAAGCTCTCAGAAACAGGGCCGCTGCAAAGTGTGTGCTTTCAAGATGGCCAGTTCAGAGTGTAGAATCTCGAGGTTTCAAGACGGATTCTGAGTTTTTTCCCAGGACTTGTGCCTCTTAGTTTGATTTTGTTCGTGCATTTGAGATCATGACTCCTTGGTTCTGAGATCTTGAGGCTGGGGAGAGGTGGGGCAGGTCCTGGACCAGCCAGAGGGCAGTGGGGGGCTGTGCTGGAGGGGCCCAGCTGGGGGAGCGAGCGCCAGGTTGGTATCTGTTTCCTGTTTATTGGTTCCCAGGGGGTGAGCAGGCCCTGCTCCCAGAGCTGGAAGGAGGGAGGCCCGGGGTCCTGGCTGCCAGCCAGCCCCACAGCCTGGCCTCCTGGGACTGCTGAGACCCCTCCCCCCAGCCCTTTGAACAAACATCCAGTCCTTTCCCAGGACGGGGCACTGGGGGTCAAGGAGCAGATGTGGAAGGGAAGGGGCGGGAGCACAGGAAGGGACCCCCTTCCCCCTCAAAATCCTGCTGACTGCATCTTGGTCTCCCATGTCACTGAGGTCTCCCTCCTGGCTCCTCACTGTCCCCCCTCACTCTCCCTAGCTCCCTGGGGTGGGGCCTGGTGGTGAGACATCCACACTTCTTGGCAGGAGGAAGAGGGGCAGGGCCTTGGATGCCAGGATGGTCCACCTGGAAAGAAGCTTAGAAATCTGCTACGTCTTCTAAGCACCCCTCACCCTGCATTATTTGGAGAGGCAGCTGGGGCCCAGCGAGGGGAGGGGTCTTGCCCCAGGCCACGCAGTAGCAGACCAGGCCCAGCAGTCTGCTCCTGCACCTCGAGCTGCAGCAGCCCTGCACTTGGACTGTGGATCTGCAGAGCCTCTGAGAGTTCTTGAGAGGGCAGGTCCCTTGGCATCTGGGGTGAGCCAGGCAGGAAAGAGAAGCCTCAATATATCTCTGAGGCCAAGAGGACAGGGAGGTTTCTGCCCACAGCGCACAGGGAGAGGCTGTGGGCAGTGGGGAGCCATGGAAGGTTAGGGGCTGTGGAGGAGCAAGGCCAGATGGGCGCGTTGGAAAGCCCCCTCTGGTTCTGGAAATTGGACTGGAGGGATCAGGGCGGTGCGAGGCCTGAGCGGAGGGGGCTGTGATGTGGGAAGGAGAGCAGAGGACTCACGAAGGAGATCATTCGGAGGTGAAATCTGACGGTTTAAACTTGGGCTCCGAGGCCCCATCAGAAGCTAGGTTGGGGCAAGGGGGGCCCACCCACCTTATCTGAGTTAGAGAGTGAGGCCTTGGGACAGGGGGCAGCGTGGTCCGAGTGAGCCCCCTGCTCCATCAGAGGACTTCCTCTGCACCTCTGGAAGCCAGCTCGGGTCCTCGCCGCAGTGCCCACGTGCTTCCTGTCTGACTTCGGTCCCTCCTGCTCCAGGGGGACTCACCCTGCTATTCGATGGGGTCCCCCACACGGGCCCTGCTGGGAGCAGCCTGGGTGGGGAACGCATGGGGAGAGAAGGGGCAGGCCTGTGCTGCCTTGCCGGTGTCGACAGAAGCAGTGTCCAGACCTGTGAAGGATTTGTGTAAGAGCTTGTCTGAGCCCTGACCACCGTGGCTCAGTTGGAGCGTCATCCCGCAAAGTGAAGGGTCGCCGGTTCAATTCCCAATCGGGGCACATGCCTGGGTTGCAGATCTGGGCCCTCCTTGGGGTGGTGCATGCGAGAGGCAACCAATTGATGTTTCTTTCCTGCTCTTTCTCCCTCCCTTTCCCACTCTCTAAAAATAAATAAATTTAAAAATCTTCTTAAAAAGAAATAAAAAACAGTAAAACTCGGTAACCTTAAAAAAAAAGTTTATTTGAGCCAAACTGACGACATATGTCAAGTAAGATCTCAGATGCTCTGGAAAAATGACAGATTTGAAACGAAGGAGGTGACACGAATGGGCGAGAAAGCAAGGCCCATCAGACTGCAGGTTAAGATTCCATGCCCTCCAAAGGGTGGTTACCCCTTGGGGGCAGGGTGGGGGCTGGTATTAGTTCTGCCATTTCAAAGGTGTATTAACCTAGATTCCCAAGAACAATGGACAGGGCTTGCTTAAAAACCCCTCACTAAATAAAGTATAGGCCTGGGGTGTAACTACCCACCGTGACCTGCCCAGTTGGGAATTTATGATCAGATCACCGTGTGAGGTGACTTTCCATAGAACCCTTTTCCATCCGCACTGGCTATGACCCAGGACAAGTTGGTTGGCCTTGATCTCCCCATCTGTGAAATGGGAGCTCCAGGTATGGCAGAGCCCGGCAGAGCTCTGGACTAGGCAGGCTTCCAGGAGCTGGGGCTAGAGTGACTGGTAGGTGGACAGGCAGACAGTCTTGCTAGCAGTGAATGATACAGATGGAGACAAAGTATTCTCATGATATTTGTACCTGAGACCCTGAGACAAGTGCTGTTCTGTGGCCCTGAGCCCAGGAGGCCTTCCTGGAGGAGGATAGGGCAGGGACTATAGGAAGAGGAGTAATGTGTATTTGGGGCCTGATCTGAGCCTCAGCTTTCTCATCAGATGCCCAAGTTCCCTTCTGTCTTTTTGCAGCTCCTGGGCCCTCCTCTCCCCTCCTGCCTGGACCAGAGCTTCTAGGCTTCTCCCCAAGGCCAGCGGGGGCGTAGCCTGGGGAGGGTGAGGAATTTCCGAGGGAACAGCTAAATTCAGTTCCCACTAAAAATAGCCCTGGGCCTGGCCCCAAGGCTGGAGGAGGAGCTGGGCGCGCTGGCGGGGCCAGCTGTGCATCCACCCGCCCCACCTCTTCACCTGGACCTAGGGCCTGGGCTGGGAGGGCTGGCCACCGCCTCTTCCTCCTCCTCCTCCTCCACAGTTTCTTCTGCTGACTCACACCAGACCTTCCCCTCACCGGGGGCTTCTTGCTCTTGTCTCTCTTCCCTCTTCCCTCAGTCTTGCTCCTTCTGTCTGTCTCTTCTCTCCTCTGACCCTCTCTGTCTTCCTGCCTCTGACAACCAGACAAAGGTCCCGGGCGAGGGCCAGACCTTTGGAAGAGGGCCCTGTATTGGGCACTGTCCCCTTGGCGTTTCATCCCGGGTGTCAGGAACCTTCCCCGCCCCAGGACTCACAGCTGTTGCAACCACACTCTGCCTAGGGGTGCACAGACCTCCAGGTTGTGGGGTGCGGCAGTGTGGGTATGGCCCCCAGTCCACCCTGTGACCCAATATTTGGTTCTGGCCAGGTGTCTCCCCGCCACGCCACGCCCTCCCGTTCCTGGCACGCAGTGGGACATCAAAACACATTTATGAAGTAATCTGGAGGGGGCGGGGAAGGTGGGAGGAGGAGAGCCGGGCCCTGCTCCTGGGGATTCTCAGGCCAGTCTTCCCACCACCATGCCCAGCCCGGGGTGGGCTCAGCTCTGGGACCACAGGCCTGAGCACCCAGGCAGGTGGGAGCTGGCAGATGGGCAAAGGGTGCTGTCTCAAGCCTGCACCGACTGGGGGAGGGGGTGGGAGCTAGACGCAGGCCAGAGAGGGCAAAGTGCTTCGCCTGGACCACATTACTCAGGAAGAGAGAGGGGGCACTGGGACCTGTGCTGGCTCCGCTCCCGGGCTGCGGGAGTGACTCTTGTCTGCAGCGGAGAGATCAAGGAGAAAGCTGCTGGGAAGTCATAGGAAGTCTAGTCCACAGTGCCTAGCTGGATATGGCACGGGCAGAGGTAAGGGTCACAGTGCTGGTGGCAAAGCTCCTCCTGGGTGCCAGGCACAGTTCCGATCGTGCCCCGTGTACTCACTCAGCCCTCGTGCCGCCCTGCGGGGCGGTGCTGACGTCCCTGTGACACAGACCAGGGCCACAGCTGGGGACGTAGTTTGCTCAGGTTAGGAAAGCTAACCAAGTGGCACAGTTCAAGTTCAAACCCAGTCTGGTTCCATAATCTTTGCACATTAGTCAGGCTCCTAGCTTTCAGTACTGCCTGGTGGAGGTGGTGCTGTCCCGCAGGGCAGGTGTGTGGGAAGAGAGAGTGTATTTCAGTTTGGGCATGGGGAGCCCACTGAATTCTCAATCCACCCTTCTAGCCCAGGAACTAGCACATAGTAGTTGCTCAGTAAATATTGAATGGCTTAATTGAATATGCGGGGCCCTTGGGGAGTAAGAGGAGGCGAGGGTCAGAGAGAGGGAATGAGTGTTTCCCTTTCTCTGTTCTTGAGAGCAGCAGAGGACATTGCTGGGCTCCCCGCTGGTAGAGGGAGCTGGGCCCCAGCAGGTTGGAGGGTGCTGAGATGAGCCACAGGCAGAGGAAGGAGAGGCGGGTGGGGGCGGGCCCAGCAGTGCTGGCACAGTCCTGCCTGCCTGCAGTATCTGGAAAGCAGATCTCTTGGGCCATGGCCGGCGTGACTCAAATGGAGACAAAAAAACCTTCCATATTTGGACAAAGAGCCCAGAGAGGCCCAGACCCGCAGCCGGCCCAGGCCGCCTCCCCCACCCCTGGCCTCCTGCCCTGTCTCCCACTGGGCCCCTAGCCCTGAGCCCTGTCCTGGGAGTTTAGCTCTTGGGCCTCAGGCAGCACTGTGGCCCCCTTCCCTCATCATCAGGCCACCTTCCCTGTGTCTGAGCCTAGGCGCTGGGGAAGAAACAGCCAGTGTTGGGCCCTGAGCTTGGGACAGAGAGGCGGGGAGGAGTCCCGGCAGAGCCAGCAGGATGGATGGGGGTGTACACTGAACCCAACAGTTCCCACGCCATGGGGTGAGTTGGCTGGAGACGCCCTGCCCATCCTAGCACGGGCACAGCCCAAGGTACAGGACACGTGGGCACGTGCACACACACGCTCCTTTCAATCCCAGCAGACTTCCCCCCGTGAAGACATCTCTGCAGATATCGGAAGTGAGCACCCAGCCTGAGAAGCCCTCGTACCTTCTGGGGTTGGTCACTGTGAAATCGGAATAGTTAAGGGCAGCCGGATGTCAGCTTAAGTATTGTGCATAGGCATTGTCCATCCGGGCAGATGTGACCAGAGCAGTCATCCCTGCACTGGAACCACCAGTTCCCACCACAGAGCTGGGCTGGGAGGTGGACGCCCGAGCCAGGGGAATGGGGGGCGGGCCTCACCCCGCTCTCTGCCTGGAGCAGGCCTTGCTCCCGGGGGAGAGCCCAGAGAATTGACTGAGAGCTGGGTGCTCATGTCGCTGGTAGAATAACCAAGCTGATGGCATAGCTGCTCCAAGCTGTTCTAGTTAGCCCTGGGTGAGGAACTCAAACCAGCCTGCGCGATGGGTTTGAAGAGCCCACTGCCATACACTGGCGCCTGTAGGTGCAGCGTTCGCCTGGGCTCTAGGACTAATGGGAAGGAGTTCCTGCCCCTGGGTCCCCTTTCGAGAACTGAACTTTGGAAAGGTGGAGGCCAAGGTGGGATGGGGGCAGTGGCTGGAGCCCTGAAGGACCAGCGGGGCCTCGACAGGCAGAGAGGGGCTCCTCGGCAGAGAGGACTGGGGAGGCAGAGGCCTGGGACGGGAAAGCCGTGCTGCAGCCGGGGCGCCTCGGACACTCCCTGATTCTGGGGAAGTCGGCGGGTCCCCGGGAGTCTGGAAGACCAGCCCTGAAGGCTTGATTTGATCCTGGGCAGCAATCACCAGGCTTTTAAGAACAGTGGAACCCTTTCTTCTAGAGGAATCTGGACACAGAACTATAAAACTTGGGGCCTTGTTGACTTAAGTGAAGGTGGGGGTGTGTCTGCCTCCATGTACTTCGTTGAGCCCCAGACGACTCAGGCAGAGAACCCCCGTTGGGGCCAGAGGGGACCTGCTGGAGAGGTTTGGGGCTGGACAAGCCTCTCCCTTCAGCTTCTCTGCGGGCCCAGAAGTTCAGCCCAGCCAGGCTCTCCAAACAGGGGCAAACCCTGTTAGGGGCCAGGCCTCCACTAGGGGCCAGGCTGAGGGGGTGCCCACCTTGGGGCCCCATGAGCAGGCGATGCCCCCCACCAGGGGCCTGCAGAGCTGGGCTGTGCCAGATTGGGGGGCGACCTGTCGGTGTGGTGAGAAGACCCTGATCACCAACTGCTGCCATCTGGGAAGGCTCGGGCCCCTTGAGAGAGGTGGAGCGGGCAGCCTGCCTGGCCTGGCCTGGTCATTGATCAGGGACAGGTGGAGGCACATCCTCTAGAGGCCCAGGAATCCCCCTGGCTCTTCTAGGCCGAGGTTATTTCGGTCAGAAGCAGGCAGACTTCCCTGGAGTTCAGGCGGTGAAAGGAGGCGTGAACAGGTGTTGGGAGCAGAAAGCCTGAGCTCTGAGCCTGGCGGCTGGCTTCGAGACCCTTCAGGACCCAGGCTTTGCCCACTGCAGGCACCAGCCGGCCCAGCCCACCACACAGCCTGAGCTCCCGCTTCTTTGGCCACCAAAACTGTAGGATGAGTAGGAGACCGCCAGGGACGAAGACAGGGGAGGGAGCCCCCAGCAGAGAGACCAGCATGTGCGCAGGCCCAGGGTGTGAGTGTGACGGGCTGAGGAACTATAACGCTGTAGCCAGAGGGTGGTTTGGGCAGAGACGTTCGATGCTGGTGGGTCAGCAAGGGCCCGGTCACCCCACTGTCAGGGGCCAGCCCAAGATCTCGTGCTTACCGGATCCTGCCTCCAGGTGCGTTGGTGTTATTATGGCTAGAGCAGACTGGAGCCAGATGGCTGAGGTTCAGATTCAGCTCTTCCTCTTTGCTGTGTGACTACGAGTAAATACTTCACCCCTCTGTGGGTCAGTTTATGCCCCTGTAAAATGGGTGTGGTGGTGATGCCTCCCGTTCACAGGGTTTTTATGGGAATTAAGTCTGATCACGCTTGTGGTGGTCCAACTGGACCACTGACCACTGTGGGGGAGTTGGTGTGGAATCATAAAACGAGTTGGAAGGGGAGGGAGGGTGCTGGCCTGGCTTGGCCTGGCCGAGGGGGGGTCCCAGGGATGGAGAGAAGTGGTTGGGGTCACTAAGAATAACTTGGGGTCATCTTTGCAGGGAGCAGGTATGCTGAGTTCCTATGGAGGCTCAAAATTTCCCCCTCAGTGGTTGCCCATGGTAAGGGAGCTAAGGGGCTCTGCAGAAGGGGGGCGGGATGCTGGGGGCTGGGGGCTCTGCTGGATTCTCACTGGCAGAAATCTCACGCTGCCGTGAAGCTGCCTGTTGGCAGCCTCACTATAGACTGGGTAGATGAGACGGTATCTGTGGCCCAGAAAGGGGCGGGATTGCCAGGGCCTGAGGAGGGTGGGGGTAGCCTGTGAAGGAGGAATTTGACATTTCTCTGCAGAGGGGCGGGGAGGGGGAGGGGGGCAAGCCCTTTCTGACTGCAGTGTGGGCAGGGAGGGCACCCTGGAGGGCCATCACAAACGAGACCAGGGCCTTGGGGGAGGGTCGCAGAGCAGCGCCCCCTTCAGTCAGTCTTCGTTCAGTGGGCGTCAGTCCCCTTGAGACCTGGTCCTGTCCTGGAGGCTGGGCCGCACCGACACCCGCACGGAGAAGGACCTTGGCGGTGATGAGGGCTGGGACAGAGATGCCCAGAGGCTGGAGGAGCCCAGGGGTGCCCTCTCAGGAGGGGGCCTGCGGAGGGACAGTCTTGAGGAAGGCCGAAGGGAAGGGAAGCCTTTGGAGGCTGGGAAGGAGGATGAGGGCTTCGAAGGCTGTTCAAAGCTGAGCCGTGCGCCCTGGAGTGGGGCGGCAGGGGCGGGATTGTGAGGTGACGTCAGTTCGGTCTGTGTATTTAAAACATGAATAGATAAGGGCCCTGCTGGGTAGCTTAGCTGGTCAGAGCGTCAGCGTGACTCGCCGAGGTTGCGGTTAGATCCCAGTCAGGACACATACAATGAAGTGTCAATAAGTGGAACAGCAGATCAGTGTTTTTTCTCCCTCTCCTTTCCTCTCTCTCTCAAATCCACAAATTTAAAAAATAAATTAAATAATATATTCATATGGTTTAAAAATATCAAAAAGGGTAAAAAGTCTCTTCCCACCAGCCAGTCAGTGCCCACTGACCACCACCCCAGGACACCTGGGTGTTAGTTCTCATGACTCCTACATGCAAATACCAGCAAATGCCCTGCCCCTCCCCCACTGCCCTCACAGCTGGCAGCTCCGTCCACGCCACGCCACCGGCCTCCCAGCATTGCTTTCAGATCTTGCCTCCTCAGCACTCTGAGAGCTTCCGTATTCTTTCTTGTACTGCATGATGTCCCACTGCACAGACGACCAAACTGTATTTAGCCACATAAAGGATATTTCAGTTATTTTCCATCTTGAGCTCTTGCAAACAAAGCTGTAGTGAACAAACTCGTCCATAGGTTATTTGTTTGGGAGCTGCTGTATGTTGAGGGCACCTTCTTAGGAGCGGAGTTGCTGGAACAGAAGGGATAGGTGATTCTAATTTATTTTTTAAGATTTAATTTATTTTTAGAGAGGGAAGGCAAGGAGAAAGAGAGGGAGAGAAACATCAATGTGTGGTTACCGCTGGAGCGCTCCCTACTAAGGACTGGGCCTGCAACTCAGGCATGTGCCCTGACTGGGAATCGAACCAGCGACCCTGTGGTTCACAGGCCGGAGCTCAATCCACTGAGCTACACCAGCCAGGGCTGATTCTAATTTTGATGGTAGCCGTGGGAGTCCACTGCCAGAGTAAGACGCCTGGTTCCCACAGCCTCACCACATCAGCCCTTGGGCATTTTCCCAATCTGATAGGTGGAAAACGGCACCTTAGTGTATTTTAATTGAAATTTATCTCATAGTGCGTAAGACCAAGCATCTTCCCACACATCCAAGAGGCGTTTGGTTTCCATTTTCTGTGAAGAGGTCATATCCTTTGTCTGTTTTTCTGTTGGGCTGCTGGCCTTTTGTTTGGCCAATTTCTAGGAACCTTTAAATAAATGGTAGGGAGGTTAGTCCTTTGTTTGGGTGATGAGTTGCAGGTATTTTTTTCCCTGACTTGTCATTTGACTTTGTTTATGGTGTATTTTTGACACGTAGAAGGTTTCATTTTTATGTGGTCTAATTTATCAAGCTTTTACTTTATGGCTTCTGGATCTGCAGTCATGTGAGGAAGGCCTTTCCCACTCCAAGTTTATAAAGCGACTTCCTCGTGTTTTCCTCAGGTGCTTTATGTTTTCTTGTTTTGTTTAACATTTCAGTCTGTGCTCCATTCAGAATTCATCCTGGTGCGTGGTGTGAGTTATGGTTCCAACTGCATTTTTTCCCCAACTGGCTGGCATTTTAAGCTGAGGAGCGCCTTGGTCGCAGTGGGAGTGTCTTTCTGGGGTGGGTCTGGAGGAGCCACGCGGTGGCTGCAGAGGGGCGATGGCAGTGGGGTGAGGAGGGCTTGGGGCGGCACCGGTGGAACCTGATGGACAGCTGGAGGCGGGGCACAGTCTGACAGCATTCCCAAATCCTCACCGGTGCTGTGTGACTTTGGACAAGTGCCATCCGCTCCCTGGGCCTAGAATATCATAGCTGGAGGGACCCTGGAGATCACCCTGACCCCAGGGCCAGCTGTGTGGGAGGAGACGGCCAGCAAGAGGTGGCTGTCCTAAAGGCGGGGCGCAGGGCGTGGCCACGGATCTAGCTTCCGCTCAGGTTTGGTCGAAGCGGAGGGGGAGGGAGGCTGGCGGCAGAGTCTGCTGTGTTCCTGCATGGAACACAGGCGGGAAGGAGGAGAGGGGCAGGCAGGGCAGCCATTTAAAAATACCTACAGCAGCCTGGCACTGCCGTTAGGGGTGGGGACAGGCCCCCTGCCAGCCCTCCAGATCCAGGCATGCCGGGGATTGCTGGGAGCGGGCACATCGTCCATTGTCTCAGGAGTGTGGGCCTGGCCCAGCCATAGCCGTGCCCGAGGTCCTTTCCCTCCACCGTGGGGCAGGCATCCTGGTCTCTCCAGGGGAGAATAGGGATGCCAGGGAGGACAGACACCCCCAACCCCACCCCCTTGCCCAGAGTCTAGTCCTGGTAATACAATAGACTTGCTGTGCCACTTGGGGCAAGCCCCTGTCCTCTGGGGTCCCTATCCATCAAACGGGGCAACTGGCCTTTGGGACTTGCCCCACCCCTAGTCCTCACTCAGTTTCCAGTTTGGGTTACAGCTAGAGGGAGATCTTGAGGGCCATGCCTCTTCTTCCCTTAGAGATGGGGAAACTGTAGCCATGGAGGAGACCCTAACCCTAACCCTCCCTTTGCTCTTTTTTTGACTTTCCTGGGCCTCTGGACCTTCCTCCCTGCCCCCACCATGGCCTGTATCAACTCCCCACCCCCACTCCTGGGCCCCAGTGGTCAAATTCCAGGGCTGCCATTGCCATGGCAACAGCCAGCTCACAGGCCCCGCCTCTAGGGCTCTCCACCAGGCTGTTGTCCAGGGAGGAGTCGGAGAGGGCCTCCTGCCCCTGGGGGACCGCAGGGGTTGGAGCTGGAGCAGGGAGGAGGTTTGACCCATCTGGTCTCTTGTGTTTTCCAAAGGAGAAAATGGAAAAGGCGGACACTGCTGCCAGCAAGTGCTACTCTGGGATCTCAGGGATGGGGGAGGGTCAGAGGTGGTCCCCTGGGCTGGGGACAGGAGACCCACCCAGAAAGCCTCTCCTGACTTCTCACCTGGGGAGTCACCCCATAGAAGGGGCTAAGACTAGAGGATTTAGAATGGGAGATGGAGGACCCTAAGGTCACCACCATCCAACGCCAAGGCTGTCCAGGGACTGGGGTGGGGGTTGGGGCCAGCCCAGCTTGGGCTTTTTCCCAAGCAGGCCTGCACGGTAGTAGATGGAGTTACCAAGGAGCCACTGGAGAGGGTAAGGTCCTTGTCCCAGGGGGTATGCAAGCAGGCGCTGCCAGGGGGCGCCTTCCCCAGGAAGGGCTGGAACTGTCAGCTCGGACATGACGTGCCTCCTAAGGTTCTGTGGTTTTTCCTAACAGCCAGCATTTATTGAGAGCTCTTATTCCAGACACTGTGCTAAGTAAACCCTTTATATTTTCTATTATGTAGATGAAGGAACTGAGTCACACATGTGGGCTTCCTGGAGGTCAGAGTGGCCATCAGTACAGGGCGATCTCTGGCTTGGCCCTTCTTGTCCCCAGGCCCAGCCCACTGCTCAGTTCTGCTGTGTGGTGTTCTGCTTCCAGCCTTTTCTCCTTGCGTGCACAGACACGAGTGTTTTTCATGATGTTGAGATGTTACAGTGTGTATGCTTGGTGCTTCTTTCATTATTTTTTAAAAGATTTTATTTGTTCATTTGTTTAGAGAGAAGGGAAGGGAGGGAGGAGAAACATCAATGTGTGGTTGCCTCTCTCGCATTCCCTATCAACCCAGGCATGTGCCCTGACTGGGAATCTAACCTACGACCCTTCAGTTCGCAGGCCACCACTCAACCCACTGAGCCCCAGCAGCCAGGGCTTCTTTTATTTATAATTATGCTGAACACTTCTCCTGGGCATCTTGAGCTCCACAAGTGCAGGGTCACTCTGCCCCATGGCCAGTTCTTACTGTTGTGAAGAAGGCAGGAGGTGTGAGCATCCTCGTCGGGCCTCCTTGTGCTGCTATCTGGGTCGCCCGCCGCCTGAGGCTGGAAGGCTCCCCTTCCCCTTCGCTGTGGAAGAGATGTGGCTATCCTGCCTTTGGCCCCCCGGGGACAGGGATCCTGTCTGCTGTTGAGACTTTGAACCGGGCTCTTCCCTGCACCCATGACCCTCTTCTGTAAAGCAGGGTAATAGTTAGGTTCCCCCTAGGTGGCTTTCCTCAGGTTCAGATAAATGCCTGTCAGCAGCACCTGGGAACCCCCCAAGAAGGATTAACACCCGTCTGTGTGCTGTTGCTTGCTGCTGCCCTCAGGCCCAGGCTGAGCAATTTACCGAAGCCCCAGGCGGGTCAGTGGCAGAGGGGGTGTTGAGCCCCAGCCCCACCTCACCTCTTTAGCCTGAGAACCTGAGCCAGCCATGGCTTTCTCAAAGCCTTAGTTTCCCCACTGCATTTTGGTGAAGATCTGATGAGATTAGGCCCTTCAGACCTTTTGTAAACTGTGAAGTGCCAGGAGGTGCCACTTACTGACAACAGGACCACAGGAAGCCGAGAGAGACTCTGAGGGCTCCAGACTGCAACTTCAGGAGCCCCCGATGCGATGCTTGGAGAAGGAGGGGTGTCGGCAGATCTGAGCCATCAGGACAGCCTCCTGGAAGTGGTGGCTCCAGCCCTGGGGCCTCAGGAGAGCAGGGCCTGGACCCGCTCAGGCTGACCTGCAGCCGTGAATCTTGTGCAACACACACAGACACACACACACACACGTGACTTGCTGCCCAGGCACTAAGGCTGATCACTAGTTGCTGATAGAGAGCAAACGGCTTAGAAGCCCTGGCCGGGTAGTTCACTTGGTTGAAGCATCAGCCTGTACACAAAAAAGGTTGTGGGTTCGATTCCCAGGCAGGGCGTGTATGGGAAGCAGCCAATCGATGTCTCTCTCTCACGTCAGTGTTTCTCTTTCTCTCGCCCTTCCCCTCTCTAAAATTCTAAAATCAATAAAAAATATATCCTTGGATGAAGGTTTTTTAAAAAGGCTTAGATTAGAAGCTGAAGCTACCTCTGATCAGCCATAGGCAGAGACCACTTCTGCCAGCCTGGCCCAGGGCCAGTGACAGCCGCCGGAAGCTGGGGTGGGGGGGTGTGAGCCAGGCATGGCCACTGCCCCTGGTCCTCTCCCCAACCTGGGCTTGTCTGGTGTGACAGGAGGGGCTTCCTGGGCTTGGGTTGGGCCAGGGTCCCCAGGGCTCACTCAAGGGAGGGCTGAGGGCCGGTGACTGACTAATGGGTGGGACTTGCTCCCCTCCTGGGAGTGTCCCCTGGGTCCTAGAATAGGGTAGGGGCAGGGAAGGTAAGGCCACAGAGCCTCTCAGCTGGCTGGGCCCATTTGGACACACCGGGTGAGAGAACCTCAGAGGGCCGGTGCTAGCCTCAGCAGACCTCCTGCTGCCCCAGGGTCTCACGAGACAACTTTCTCTCTGGACCTCGATGCCCACATGTAAAGTGGGAAGGAATGGTCCCTTCCCTGGCTCCCGTCTTCAAGGGAGGATTGAGCGTGGACATTCTAAACTTGCTGTGCACGTTCATCGCACTGACACTTGCCTTCATCCACCCACTGGTGCACAAACACACACTGAGCTCCCGCTCTGAGCCAGGCTCTGTTCCAGGCGTGGACGCCGACGCTGACGTGTGGGAGCTCCACAGGGGAGGGAGCACCTCTGCCCTGCAGCAGCCCATCCAAGCCCCCGACAGAGGTCAGATAACTGGGTTAGTAGGAGCAGGCGACACTGCCAGCTTCTCTGGGCCTTTGGTGCCTGAATAGAATTTCGGGCACCCTGGTAAGTGGGGAAGATGGCCTCTTTTGGCTGTGGTGGGGTGGGGAGGGCTTTTAGAGCCCCCAGGATTATATCCACAGCTCAGGCCCTGCCCCCTCCTCCCTGCCTCTCGGCTCCCTGGGGCTCTGGCCTGAGGCTGGCCTGGCCTTTCCCAGGGTGCCTGGCCCACAGCCCAGTGAGTCATCTTCCGCTCTAGAGGCAGGACACCCCATCCCACCCCGACAACACACACAAATGTAGCCCCCCCAACTTGTGCCTGGGTCCGAGGGAGGGAGGGGGGAGCAGGAGGGGCTGGACACAGACGCTGGATAAACTTCCGTTCCCACGATCCCTCACCCCAGCCTCCCTGCAGGCTGGAGGCTGGGTGGGGCAAAGGAGGGCCCTCCCTTGCAGAGCACCTTCTGTGCCCGGCTGCAGGTGTTCACCCTCAGCTGTCACGGAAGGAAACAGGCTGAAGGCAAGTGATGTCTGTAACAGCTAGAAGGCAGTGAGTGGGACTGGTCGGACCACAGGGCCCGGGTCCCTGGGCAGTGTTCTATGATGAGCAAAGCTTGAACATTTTGAATAAAATACATTTTAGTACTGGGAGAGGAGGACGCTAGAGCCTCATCCACCAGTTCTGAGCCGGGGCTGGGACCAGAGGGCGGACCCCTGTTGTGGGCAGAGGTGTGCACAGGGTGGGCAGGTGCGTTTCCTGGGAGCTAGGTGGCCAGATCCTACCCTAAGCCTTCATCAGATTCCCACTGGTATCCCTGCCTCCCTCCCCCAAGGGTGGGGCAGCTTGCCCCCTCAGACTGAGATGTGGGACCCAGAAGAAGATCTGGGTTTTGATCTCTCCACCCGTACAATGGAGGTGATCATCCCAGCTGCCTGGGCCCTGGAGGTGAAGGTATTCAGAGCTTCCTCACCCCGCAGAGATGTGTTTCACATCTGTTGGGGGTCTGTCCATCCACCTCCTCTGTACCCCCCACCTCCTGCTTCCAGCCATTATCACGATGTGAGGAAACTTCTTCCCAGGCTGGAAGATCCAGCTGTATCTTCTTGAAAAAAAAAGGGGGGAGGGGGAGGGGGAGAGGAGGAGAGGAGGAGGAAGGCGGGGAACCCACACGTAAAAAAATTAAATTCAAACCACATGCACTGCAGCCCCTGCCATGCAGGCCTCTGCTGCCACCTGGGGGGCATATGGTAGAATGTCAGTGTCTGGAGCCCCAACTGCCTCACGAAAGCCCGATGGCTGGACCATGGCAGGGACCTCAGGGAGGAGGGTTAGGCTGTCCTTTCCCGTCTCTGGGCACGACCCTATGACCCGCCTCCCGCAGAGATCCTGGTGGGGAATTTAGGGTCCATCTGCACCCGCCCACCCTATCCCCCAATTTGTTCACTGAAGGGGAGACTGGACTCCAGAGTGGGGAACAACTCAGCTAAACAGAGCAAGTCAGCCCATCAGCGGGTCCATATTGTGCGCCTGCTGTACGTCAGGGACGCAGCTGTGAACGTGGAGAGACCCGGTCTCCGCCCTCTTGGGCCGTACAGTGGGGGAGGGGAGGGGAGCAGGCAGACACAGAGGCCTGGCCCCTACTTCATTTCTCTGGTTCCGGTCACCCAGGGGAGAGAAGACAGCCCACTGCCACCCAATGCAGGGTGCCCTGGGGCTGGCGTGACTCTGCACACGTGTGCTTTGTGACCCCAGCAAAGGCCCTCGGGCCTCTCTGGTGTGCCGGTCACCCGGAATCAAATTCCAGTTTTGCCACATCAGACTTCGTACCCTGGGCAAGCTGCTTCACTCCTTAGAGCCTTTGTCCACTCATCTGTGAAATGGTGATGCTAGTGATGCAGGGCTCAGAGGGCTGGTGTGAGGACTAGGGGGACAACACCTGAGAAGTAGCGCCTCACTGAACAAGAGCTGGCAGTAAGAGTAAGTCCCCCCAAGGGCGTGGCAGCCCACGCCATTCCTGGCCCCGGAGGGGGTCAGGGGTGCAACCGGTGGAGGGGCCTCCTGTGGCTGAAAGGCGGCCAGCACGGCTCATTGGCCAAACGTGGGGCCTGACCCCAGCATAGGGACCGAGAGCTGCCCCCTCGGTCCTCCTTTCAGGCATCAGGGACAGCTCCTGGAAGGGCGGTAAGACGTTATAGTTCTGCCGAGGTTGGGCCCCAGCGGGACGTCTCCAGGCCAGCAGGGGAAGGAAGGCTGGGTCTGTGCGGAAACCATCTCCTTGCCTCACTTCACCGTCAGCACCTTAGGGCCCCCAGGCCCTCCTCCCCGCCCCGCCGCTCCCCCGCTGCTCAGCTGGGCTTCCCCGCGCTGTGCCGGCTCGGTAGTCCTCACTGGGCTCACGCAGTCGCAGGCCGATGGTGGCCGGCTCTTCGCTCACGTGCTCTGTGGCCTTGGGGAAGGTCTCTGTGATATGCGGTTGCTTGGGGTCAAATTTCAGTTTGGCCACATCAGACTTCACAACCTCAGACAAATCGCTTCACTTCTCGGAGCCTGTGTTTGCTCATTGGTAAGAGGTGACTATAGTAATGTGTAACTCAGACAGTTGGTGTGAGGATTTAGTGACACTGAAGTGGCTGGGCTGAAATCACCCGAAATGCACCTCTGCTGCATCTGACGGTTCCTGCTGGCACTTGGGCAGAACCTCGCCGGGGCTGTCGGCTGGAATACCCTACCCACGGCCTCTTCGTGGGGCCCGGGCTTCCGCACAATTCAGCAGCTGGGTTTCAGGAACGAGTGACTCGAGAGAGCAGTGTACGTGGCGCTTGTGCGGCCGAGCTTTGGATGTCACGTAGTGTCCCGCCGGCGTCCTCTGTTGGCTGAGGCAGTTACACAGGTCCACCCAGCTTCAAGGGGAGGGGACATAAGCCTCACCACTCTCTGGGCAGAGGGTCAGTACATCACTGTCAAAAGAACATGCGGGATGGAAAGTATCTCAGCAGCTACCCGAGAAGCGCAGTCTGCCACGCCTCCCTGGGGTGGTTACTCAGAGGAAATGAGAGTGATGTAAGGTACTTAGCCAGCACCCGGCACACGGTAAGTGCTCAGTAATCAACAGCTCCAGCTGCCTTGGATTCTTCTGGAAGTGGCCCCTTCACTCTCCGACGGGGCCACAGAACTACTGTGTGGGCGGTCACGAACAGACAGGGTATGCATATATGCATAGACCCCGAGGGGCACACACAGACACCTGCATGGGTCCACACAGATGGGACACGCGTCATGTCAATCACAGTCCCACCTCCAGGTGCACTCAGAGACCCACTTAAGCAGGGCGGTGGCCCTTTGACAGGAAGGACCTGAGGCCCCTCAGGCCCTTGATCTCCCCTTTGCATTCCCAAAGCACATTCCCCAGGACTCTGGGACCAGTCCCCAGGGAGCCCTGCGGCTTGGACGCTGCCCTTGCAGCTGCCTGTGAGGCCTGGGAACTCGGTGGAGCCTGGAGAGGCTCCTTCTTCCAGCAGGGAGGGTCTGTAGGGAACAGGCTGTGACGGGGGAGTGCGTGGGGAAGGGCCTGATACTGGGAAGAAGAGGGAAGGGGTCTCGGGACCAAAGGGAGAGACGAGGCCCCGGGAGGGGAAGTGCCTCGTCCCACATCAGGAGTCCGTGGTGGCGCCAGGATCTGAGCCCAAGCCGTCTGGCTCAAGTTCACCCTCTAAATCTTCAGATCAAGAAGTCCCTCTTTTGGAACTTGCATCTCATTGATGAACCTGAGGACATAGGAGGGCAGGGCCATCAGTGAAATGGATAGCGCATTAGGCTGGGAACGTCCAGTACTGACCCCATGTCCGTGAACACAAGCGGGGTCAGGAAACTCAGATGGTCCATCTGGGCCACGAGCCAGGGCTCAGCTCCCGGGGAGGAGGACCGAGGCACTGCCCATGGCCAGCGTTTTGCTTTCCACCAAACCCATCCTGGGTCGGGAAAACCTGTTCGTGTCACTGTCTCAATACAGGTGAAAGGCAGCTCAGGCCACCGGTGCTCTAGGGCGGCAGGAGAGGCCAGGCTGAGGGCACCAGGCTGAGGGGAGTGGAGAGGGGCTCTCCCAGGGAGTAGGGGTTTAAGAACACGGGGCTTGGAGGCAGCCACTGGGCTCCTCCCCTTGCCAGTTAGGTGACCTCCCTGAACCTCAAATGGGGGAGTAACAATAAGCAACCGTGTCCTTGAATAGGGCTGCCTCGGGAATAAAGGAGCCAGAGCTTGGAAATGCTCCAGCAGCATTAGTGATGGTGAGGACTCTGAGCTCGCGAAGTTCCCAGTGTCCCAGTGTGGGCGGCTGGGGGCCCAGACCCCTCTCTCCTGGCAGATAGTTGTATGGAGCCGTGCAGACGGGGGAGCCGGGAGCCCCTTGCCCCAGAGCCTGCGTTTCTCCTTCACAACCCGCATGGCCCTTGCCATCGCTTTTTCAGCCCCTACACCGTCCTCTTCTCCTACCTTTGATTCTCAACACAGGCCTTGGTACCTAGTAGGTGCTCAGGGTTTGCTGAACTAATCAATAGATGAATAGAATTAAAGACTCGGGAGCCACTCATCCACTGAAACGCGTATCTGCGCATCCATCCCTTTGTCATCCCACTCATCCTTCTGTCCGTCTGTCTTTGTTACTTACTCCTGTGACATCGCTCCATCCTTCCGTTCTTTCATCTGTGCAGCCTTCATTCATTGTCCGCCCGTTTGTCCTTTCTCATCGCTGGTCCCCCGGTTGGTCCGGTGCCAGCGGCAGGACCAAGTGGCCCCGAGGAGGCAGCGTCCCGGTGCCGGGACCGGTGGGAGTGTGTTCAGAGGCAGGCGTGCAAGGGTGCAAGGTTCGGGGCTTCCATCAGAGACGCGGAAGCCGTCAGCAGACGGGGAGGAGGGAGGGAGGGTGAGGTGTTCCCCGGGGCTGGAATGTGGGTGGGGGAGGGCTGGCTGTAGGTGTTGTGGTGGGTGTGGAGGGGAGGGCTGGGTGGGCCTTCACCAGGCACCTCGACACTTACAAAAACCACTCTGAGCCAGACCCACCCAAACAACTGCAGAGACCCAAAAGGACAAGGCAGTGTCTGGGACAGGAGCTTGGTGGAACGACAGAACCCAACCTGCACAAGGGGTTCGCAGCCCCCCTCGCCGCTCCCCTCACCTTGACAGGCTCCAGGCTCCGATGCCTGTGATGTGGACACCCTGACTCAGCAGCCTTGGGCTCCTGGTTCTTCCCTCAGCTTCCTTTCATTCTCCCACCCACCCCTTTGTTGCCATAGCAACAGGCTTGGATCTAATTAGCCCTCCTTAATGAAGCAGCAACAACAGCAAGCAGTGCCTTTGACACCAATCCCCACCCCTTTCAGGCTAGGCACCCACATACCTTTGGATTTCTAGACCTCAGGACCTTGTTCAAACCCTGCCTCTTCCAGGAAGCCCTCCCTGAATACCCTCTACCCCCCAAGCAGAAATGATTCCCTCTGCTGAGCCTTCTGAGTATTGTCTGGGAACTCCTAGATGCCAGCCAGGGTGGATTCATCTCTGCAGGGCTGGTCCTGCTGGAGCTGTTGAGGGAATGGATCCACCTTACTAACAAGCTCTGCACTGCCTCCCAACTACTCAGGAAATGAGGCCCTGGGTCATGTAGCTGGAGAGGGTCAGGTGGGGAAAGAGGTCTTCCGAGAGGAAGCCAAAGGTTGGTTAAGTAGCTGCAGTAATCAGACAGTGAGCCGGGCGGGTCCTGCCAACCACCGGCCCTCCTGCTACTGTAAAATATCTTTGGTACCTGGCTATTTGGACTAGACTGGGGTGTGTCCATCCTCCTTGCTCAAGCATAACGCAGTCCATTGGCCTGGCTGGCCCAATTCCTCCTCCCGGATGTCCAGCCCTCAGAGGAGAGGGAAGAGGCTCAGGCCTCATGCTAAGGAAGCTCATAATCCATCCCACTGGGAGGATGAGAGGCAGAAGGACTCGCTGGTTTCATTGGTCCAGACTGGAAGCAGCGGAGGACCCTTGCTTCAGCTTCCCAGGGGCAGAAGGGGCTCAGCAAGGACCCACTCGCAGGACAGGGTGTGGCGACCTGGCAGGCCCTCGGGCTCGCAGGCCCCGTGCCAGTGGGCAGGTTGCTGGGCCCCGCTCCCGAGTTTCTGGTCTGTAGGGTGGTTGGGTGGTGGTGGGAGCAGATAATGTGCATTTCTAATACATTTCCAGGAGGCACGTAAGCCCTTGGTCCAGGGACCCCGCTTTGAGAACCACTGCAGAGTGGGACCTGAAGGGCTGTTCGTGCAGACCACACGCTCGTGGCTTCTTCGTTCATTCTTTTTGTTCAGCAAACCAGCTGTACAGTTCTGCGGGCCAGGCCCTTCAGTGACCCAGGGGGGACAGCAGGTCCACCCCTCTTTGGCACAAACTTGGCACTTAGCCAGCACCTGGTGCCGCCTCTGGGAGCGCCCCCGCCTCTGTGCAGTGCCGCCTGCTTTGTGCCTGCTGCCAGACGGAGTGTCGCACTGTTCTCCCTGGGAGTTCTCCGCTCCTGTTTTTGTTGTTGACTGCTTGGGGGTTGTATGTTGGGGAGTTAAAATTCTGGTGTTGGATATTTTGGACGCTGAGATGGCCTGTGCTGCCTGGGCCCGTGTCCTGCCTTCTCAGGAGAAGATGAGGAGTAATCTCCTTGGATGGGGGTGGGGGTGGACTCACCAGCTTGAGGGCTGAACCGAGGGAAGGGAGACAGTGTGGCAGAGGGGGATCAGAGGTTGCAAGGGCCAGCAGGAGAGGTTGATCCTGTGCCATGGTGAGGCCAGGGGAGGTTTGCAAGCAGGGGGAACTTCAGGCTGTTTTGCTGTGTGGTGCGAGGGAAGAGTTATCGGGGGTTTGTGTACTAGCCAGCCTCTACATGCAGCGTGCTACGGTTTACAAAGAGGGCACGGCCCCTGCCGGAGGTGAGCTGTAGCTCCCAGGGAGGAGACAGGTATCAGCCTAGCAGTTGCTCACATGTATAATTACAAACTCTGATAACTGGTTAAGAAAAACAGAATCTCTGAGCGCACAGAACAAGAAGAGCACCTGACCTAATCTGTGGGTCAGGGAGGGCTTCCCTGAGGAGGTGACATTTGCATTAAGACTAGTCTTAAAGGAAAAGGAAAAGCACTCCTGGGGAGAGGGGAAAGGCATGGGCCAAGACCCTGAGGCAGGAGAGAGCCTGGCTTCTAGAAGTTAAACAGAAGTGGCTGCATGTATTAAGCAGAGGGGTAGAGAGGATGGATGGGTAGGACTGGTTCGGGTGGTGCAGTCAGGAGGTCCCCACTGTGCAGGGAATCCAGGTGAAAGCAGGTTTGGAGGAGGGAGTCAGTTGAGGACTGGGTGAGTGTGGGAGCCCGAAGCACACTGGGGGAGCCTGAAATTGGAAGGCTGCCAGAGCTGAGGCACAGCAGAGGGGGTCCCTCCCTCCCCCTGACAGCTGCAAGGTGCATCAGAGCTCCCTGGTGGGGGGGTGGGAGCTCGTGCAACGCAGACTTCACTTTGCCGCCCTCCTGGTTAAGGGGTCCGGGATAGGTTTTTGGCATCACTTGGGATTTGTAAATGCCTGAGCCCCTCTCCATGGGGGTGGGGCGGGCGGATTGCAGAGGGATAGGATTGGAACTCTCTAGGACTGTCTCAAGTACAGGACCCTGGCCAGCTGAGTGGGGTGGGAGTAGGGATTACTCAGGGTGGGCCCCTTCCCAGGTAGTCCCATCCATCGGGCCCAAGTGCTCGCCAAGGGAGTGAGGACAGTGTCAGTTTTCAGGGGTGTGTCTCCATGTGCATCTCTAAGTATGCTTCTGTCTGGTTACAGTTGTGTGAACTCAAACACGTGCAACTGTGTGCTACACCGGGTCATGTTCATGTATGCTGGGGTTTAGGTCTGTACAGGACTATGTTGATGTGGGTGCACTTGGCTCTGACCCATGCGTGCATAGGAATCCAGGGCGGGCGTGGGGGGTGGGTTTCCTTGCATGTGGGCCTGTTCTATGTAGGTGCATAACCCCTGTGTATGCCTCCATGGGTACAGGTGTGGACAACAAGTGTGTGTCACCAAGTGTACTCGCCTTTGTCCACGGGCATGCACCGACTTGGGTGCTCAGAGGTGATGACTCCACAGGAGAATGCCGCTGTGTAGGGGAGCATCGGGGACGAGGCTGGGCCACGGTGTGTTTGGGGGGAGATGGGGCGGCACACAGAGGGCGGGGACTCCCCTGCCACGCCCCCACCCCGGCCCCCTCTCCGCCAGCAGCGCCGCTAGCGGCAGCCTTGCTGGGCACACTTGCTGAGCCTAGGAGCTAACAGCCAGCCCGCGCCACCAGCCAGGCCGTAGCGTTCAGATCAGATCAGATCTGCGCTGGAACTGACGCTGCAACCGCCGCGGCGGCCGCCAGCCTGAGCCCCTAGAGGGAGTAGCGGCGAGAGGGAGGGGGCCCGCTGACCCCCGGCGCCCCGCCCCCGCGACAGGCCGGCCGTATGCTGCAGATGGTGAAGACCCTGGCCCAGTTCACCATCGCGCTGGAAGACATGCGCGATCTGGGCCCTGCCGCCGCCTCCGGGGAGCCTGCCTCCGGGGAGCCTGCGGAGAACGAGAGCAGCGGGGCTGACTCTGAGGAGCCTGGGGAGGCCCAGGTACCCGGGAAGGGGAGGGGCAGCCAGGAACCTGGGCCAAGGCCTAGAACTCAGCTGATCCAGGACTGAGGGAAGCATGGGCAGATGCTGGGGCGCAGGACCTGGAGACAGAATCAGTCAGTCCAGCTGCCTGGCCACTGGGCTGGGGACTCAGTGATACGTGATAGGGACAGGGAGACTTGAAGGTGTGTGAGGAGCCCTGGCAGGGGTGGTGTGGCCGGCAGGGCCCTGAGGTTTATTGCCACCAGGATGCAAGTTTAGGAGGGCAAAAAAGCTGGCAAACTCAGCTGGGTGGAGGCCTGCGCCCTGAGACCCAGCCATGGCGAGAGCCAGCAGTACTTAAGACAGTGAAGTGGGTCAGCATGGAGTAAGAGCTGTCGCCAGGGGTTCACAGGCTCAAGAAAGGGAGGTTTTTCCAGCCTCCCTCTCAGGCTGGAGGGAGTCCCCAGGTGTATGTATGTGTGGGAGGGGTGTAGGGGGCACATTTTGCCCCCACCCCTCGCCACCCTCTCCCTGCCACTGTACCCACTGGGCCTTGGAGGTGTCATGCTGTGGTGGTAACGGTGGTGTCTCCGTTCCTGGATCAGTGTGTGGTTCCCCAAGGGGGATGGGGAGGCCTCCGGGGGCTGTTTCCATGGCTTTGTGTGTCTGGGCTGGATCGCTCTGCTCTCCCAGCTCCGGGGCGGCTGCGTCGTGTGTTTCTCTCTCTGCCACCTCGTCTTTGGGCCAAAGGCCTCGATCCTCGGCTAGGTGACTTGGCTGCGTTTTTGTCTCTTTGCGGGGAGTCTGGCCATAAGGCTTCTCTCTGCATATGTCTGTCTGTCTTCATGCCATGTCTATTGGGGGGGTCATGATGTCCGAATCATACTGGTAGGAGAACACCCCCACACACACACCTTCTTCCTGCTGTATCCTTTCGGCCCCCACCTTCCCTTCCCACTTCAGTGCCCCACGCAGTGAAGGGCTGGGGTGGGGGCTGCTGGGGGTGAGGGCTCCGGAGGAAGCCGGGCCTGCAGGGCTGGCCCGCCCAGAACAGGTGGGCCTGCTGGTCTGGTTGACAGCTGCGTTGCCCATCCACTGCTTCCCCTGGCCCCCCGCCCCCACACACTCACCCCCGTGTCTGGGCATGTGCGGAAGATTTCTTGTGCAGTGACAGGGAGCTGGCCTTGTTTTCTGTGCCTCTACCTGACAGCTGAGTGACAGCCTGCTGTGCTTTTAAGCAGGGAGGAGGCTGAGGCAGGCGGGCACTGCGGAGTCAGCCTCCCTGTGTGAGTTGCCTCAGCCCCGCCTCCCTCAGGAGGCCTCCCTGCCCACGACCCTCACTGCTGGGCCTGGCAGGGCTGGGCCAGGGGAGTGGGTGGGGGAGGCTGAGCCCGGCCTGGTCCTCCTCTCAGGGAGCCCCCTGTCCAGCAGGGAGACAGACACAGACCAATCACAGCCTTGCTGAGGTGGAGAGAGAACGGAGCGTGCCGACCCCGTGTGTCAGGACCCTGAGTGTCTGGAGGGCGCTGCTCTGCTCTCGGTGCGCCTGCTTTCACGGCTCTGAGGGGAGGCGCCCTCCGCTTCATAGAGGAGGACGTGGAGACTCAGGTGGTTAGCTGTAGGGCCCGAGTGCAGATCCTGCAGCCCACTGCTGGCTGGTCAGTCTGGGCAGGAACTCCGGGTGCTGGGGCCCTAAGACTCAGCATGGGGTAGCCGGGGAGGCTCTGGTCCTGACTCCACAGGATCGGGCTCTGGCTTTGAGACCTGGGGTAAGTCGTGTCACCTCTCTGACTTGACTTCCTCACCTGGGAAGTGGAGATGAGGACACTTACGTCACAGAGCCACAAGTGCGGGGCTGAAACGAGGCCACGTCTGTGGAGTGCCGAGAGGTCCCTGGGGAGCGAGGGGAGCGTCGGGTGTCTGGGCCTTTCCTGGGGAGGCCCTTGTGGGCCCTCGCGCTCTCCCGAGCTCTCCATCCTGGGGTGGGCCCAGCTCACACCACCTCCTACTGGAAGCTGCCCTGATTTTTTTTAATGGCCTCAGAGCGCTGGGAAATAGATGGTGTGTCTGGAGCTGGGGGCTCTGAGGCAGGCAGGGCCTGGGCCTTCGCGCCCGTCAGAGCACAGGGCCAGAGAGGGTGGCATCCGCCCGGCCCACCCCTAAGTTTCTAGCACAGGAGCCCACTTCCCTGAGTGTGCTTCTTTATAGGACACAACTGGGGACAGGTCTGACTCCCGAGTCCCTGGGTCAGAGGTCGGGGGACCAGAGGTGGGCACACCAGAAGCAGAGGGGCGATGAGCTGTGGCTGGAACAGGCAGGCCGAGCAGAGCTGGGGCTCAGGTCCTCTCAGCAGACACAGGCCCTGGGCACAGCAGGCACCAGGGCAGCCCCGCTGTGGGGCCCTGCTCCGAGGGGCTCCTTGGGGTGGGGACCGGAGGGGTGCTGCAAACGGGACGCCCACCCTGGCATGGCCGTGTGCCTCAGATCAGCAGGCCTTGGAGCTGGAGCCTGAGACAGGGCGCAGACAAATCGGTGTGGTGGGCAAGCCAAGGCCTGGAAAGGAGAGCGGAGAGCAAAGAACAGGCCCCGGAGATCTCGGGCATCCTGATGCCCGAGGCATCAGGAGCCTTGCTCAGGGCCACACCGGAGACTGGAGTGGAGTCTCTGCCTGGGGAGAGAAGCTTTGGGACTGACGCCAGGTGGGAAGGCTTCCTGGAGGAAGAGTGGGCCAGAGGCCAGGGGCTGGTGGGGAAGGGCCGCAGTGAGTGAGTCCCAGGGAGAAGAACACAGAGACGGCACGCCCAGGCTGGCTGCCCGCACAGTCCCTTCACAGGCCAGGGGCTACCCTGTCAGGGACACACACCTGCACCTGTGGGTGTGGGCGCGGAGTCCGGGCCACCCCCCAGGGGCTCTCGTGCGGGTCCTCAGGCTCCCCGGGTGGAGGCATCGGTTCCCGGGCCTCCTTTTCCTCGCCGTCAGAATGCAAGAACAACCACATCTCCCTCGCAGGGTGTCCAGAAGGATGAAATACATAACGCTCAGAGCAGTGCCTGACACAGAGCAGGGCTCAGTTAACTGTTTTCAATGCCAGACCTGGGGCCCAACCTTGTCTGGGAGCCTGAAATCCTGCCCCCGCCCGCCTGCATGACCCCTGGCGCTGGCCTCGCCTCTCCGGGCCACCTTGTCTGCATCTGCAGCCGAGGGCGACAGTGTCCACTCTCGGGGACGGTGTGAGGCCCAGCCGGGTGGGGTCTGACCCTCAGCACTGAGTGTGATGGTGGGGTTTTAAGGATTGGCAGCTGGGAGTGGGGGGTGGCCTGGTGGCAACCTCCTGTGCAAATGTGAGAGGTTATTGATTTTTTTGAGTCCTTCTCAGAAGCCCAGCAGGGGAGCTGAGAAGTAAACAGATCTCTGGATGTGCAGTAGCCACCAGGCACATGGGTGGTGGTGGAGAGGTGAGGGGTACTCTGGGGGAGCAGGAGGGCACCGGGCTGGCTGCTCCCCACAGTCAGAGCGTGTGCGCAGACACCTGGCATAACAGAGGTCCAGGGCACCTGGGGGGCAGCCAGCAGCTCTGGGTGGTGGGGGCGCTCTCTGCACCCGTGTGCGCTGCTCACCTTCTACCTCCATTCCCCCAGGACATGCGGAAGCACGTGACCATGACCCTGCTGGACACGGAGCAGTCGTACGTGGAGTCACTGCGCACCCTGATGCAGGTGAGGCGGCCAGCCTGCCCGGGCCCCTGAGCGTGGCCACGCCGAGGCTAGGAGGCTGTCAGACACGCGGGAGCAAACCTGTGTCATGGACAGGGAGCCCAGGCCAGAGAGGAGAGAGGGATGGCCCTGGGACGCACCGCCCCTCCCGGGAGAGCCCCCCATGTGACTGCCCCGCAGGAGGAAGCCTCCTCTGGGGCCGGAGAGAATGCAAAGGGGCCTCAGTGAGGCCAGAACAGGGGCCCCCTCCACCCCACTGTCCTCCCAAGTCCCCAAGGCAGCTCTGGGTCTGAGCTGAGATTGGGACGCCCCTCTGGTGGACCCCCCACACTTTACTTGTGGACGGAGGAAACGCTTGTTGAGTGGAACGACCCGCTGAGCACCTGCTTGCAGGGCCCTGTTCCCGGGGGAGCCCGGTCCTGCTGGGACGCAGTTGAGTATGTGGGCACTCGTAAAGCTTCAAAGGGGCAACTGCAAGTCAGGGGCCAGGGAACTTGCCCTGGAGGAGGTGCTGGCCTCCCCCTGGCCTGTCCTCTCCACAGCGGGAGTAGCACGTGCGAAGTCCGGACAGGAGAAGCTCGTACACAGGGAGGGCCGTGCGGCCCCCGCAGAGCACAAGGAGTTGGCGAAGGGCAATGCTGCGTGAGCCAGGGGGCACGGGGTCGGGACCCTGGGCACCAGGAGGAGGCTTTGGACTTTGTTGAGGGCCTTAGGAAGTTGGGGAGGTGCTATGAGCAGGGCAGTGTACAGCCTGACTCCAGCTTTACAACATCTGTTGGCTGCTGGGAAGGTGGGCAGCAGAAGAGGAGGCCAGGGCAAGGCCCCTGAGGTCAGGTGAGGGAGGAGAGGCCAGGACCAGGGCAGAGGCTGCAGGGAGAGGGGGGCGGGGTGGAGACTTAGGAGGCGGGTTGGCAGACCACCCGTGGAACCTGGTCGGCTGCGGGGGTGAGGTGGGAAGCCCAGAACGATGCCAGGGCTCCTAGCCTGGGTGCCTGAGGCACCGGAGGAGCCCCGCCTGGGCGAGGTGGGGCAAGGTGGTGAGTTCAGGTTCAGAAATGGAGGTATGGGTCTGGGAAAGCCTAGGAACCGGGGTGCACCAGTAGGTCTGGGGCCCAGGATGGAGAGCGTGGATCTCAGCTAAGGTGGGGCCGGGCAGTCTCAGTTGAGGACCAGCCTGTTCAAGCAGAGCGAGAACAAGGCATAGACGGGAGAGCCCAGGAAACGCCCAGGGCATTCACTGATGCTCTCCGCAAACCCATACCGAGCGCCCCCCTTGTGCCATGCTCGGGGGTTCCTTGGGAGCACACGTGACAGGGCCCCGGCTCCCGGAGCTCCGGCCCGGCAGAGACTGACGGCAGCCCGGCAGACTGACCAGATGTGAGAACAAACGCTGCTGCGGACGTGCACGGAGAGCGTGGACTTAGTGGAATATTGTTCACCTTGCGAGGGAAGGCAGTCCTGACACATGCTACCACATAGACGGGCCCGAGGGACGTCACACTAAAGGAAGTAAGCCAGTCCCAAAGAGACAGACACGGCATGATTCCGCTCACGTGAGGTGTCCTGAGCAATCAGAGCCGTGGAGACGGAGAGCAGAGAAGCGGCGCCTGGGGCTGGGGGTGTGGACACGGGGAGGCGGGGACACGGGGAGGCGGCGTCCAATGAGAACGCCTGGGCAGGAGGAGGAGATGCAGGAGGTGCGTGTCTCCACAGCAATGTGGATGTGACTGTCCCGAACTGTACGCTTAAAAAGGGTTAAAATGGCAAATGTTCTGTTCTATGTCTTTGACCACAAACAATTAACATGCTTTTATATATTTTTTAAAAGTGCGCAGACAGCAGAGAACACAGAATGGGGGCCTGCCGGACGTCGGGGGCCGGGAGGCCTTCTCTGAGGGTGGGGTATTTCGCCAAGACCTGAGGGGCGGGTGGGGTGAGCAGGCGTCAGGCAGGGGAGAGGCTGGAGGGAATGGTCTGCGGGGAGGGTGCTGGGAGAGCCAAGGCTGGGAGCCGGAGGAAGCCTAAAGCAGCTGGGGTTGGAGAGGTGGCTGGCGGGCAAGGGGCTGGCCCTTACTGTAACCGCAGGGACGTCATTGGAGGGACATCTGTTAGCCATCTACAACTGGAATTCCTTCTTTAAGGCACGCCCTGGCTGCCAGCAGGAGTGCATGTGCAGTGGGGTGGGGGACCTTGTACTGTCCCCTAGGTGGGAGTTGAAGGCATAGGGGTCAGACAGCCACCTGCCTCCCTGCTGGGCAACGCTAGCCGAGTCACCTCACTTCTCTGAGGCGCAGTGTTTCTGTCTGCAAAAGCGTAGCTTCCCCTACATGCCTTCTCCCAGCACAAAGGTTAAAAGATGACGAAGCGACCGTGCCTTGTTTGCAGACAGGAGGACGACAGGGCCTGGGCGCGTCTCTAGCTCTGAATCTCCTGGCGGCACCCTTGGAGGTCTGCAGTATCCGGGGTGGAAAAGCTCAGGGAGGGTCGTGCTGAAGGAGCCAGAGGGAGAGTTTTGGGTGGGGAGGGATGGAGAGGGGCCAGAGAGTGTCGGCTGCACCCGAGGACTGCACTTGAAGCAGCCTTGGTGTGTCCAAAGGACTAAGGTCTGGCCCAGGGGTCTGGAGCCAGGACACCAGCATTCAAACTTGGCTCCACCTCTTCACCAGCCATGTGACCGGAACCAGTTACATAACCAGTCTCTGCCTCAGTTTCCTTGTCTGTGGAGTGTGAACAATAATAGCAGCTGCGTCAAGCACAGATTACTGGAGAGCAGCGTGTATAATTTAGCATACTGCCCGGCAATCCTGCATGCGCGCAAGGGTGCACATAAAATCACATTTAATGTCACGTTAACTCTGCGAGGTAGATATTACAGCCTTTCTTTAGATGAGGAAGTGGAGGCTCAGAGAGGTTAGGATACCTGCCCAGGGTCATCCATCTGTTTAGTGGTGTCCTAGCGCAAGTGGGCTGCTGTGACAAAGACACCACAGACTGGATGGCTTAACCAAGTAGAATAATTTATTTCTATAAATTATAGAAATTTAGAAATACAGAAATATAGAAACTATACGCACTGTACATAAGCTAGTTCATAGTAAACCTCACTATAACGGCCCTTCCACAGATGATGAAACTGAGAAGACAGAGAGTAGAACAACTTGCTCAAGGTCACAGAACTAGGAGGCACCATAGCCTGGGCCGATCCCCGTCAGTCTGACTCCGCAGTGCCCCCTGTCAGTCGCCCACTAGTCTGCACTGCCTGACGTGTAGTCCGGCAGCCTGGACTGCGAAGCCCTGGCGTTCCCTCCACGTGACTCCTGCCACACACTGATTGGGATCGTTCCTGCAGGCCAGGAACTTAAAATGACAAAGTTAAATACCAAGGTTAACGGCCAGAAGGAGGAGGCGGGATTTGAACCCAGGTCCTGAGGCCACCCCCTTCCCTTGGTGCCACTCTCACCCAGGCTCTCAGCTAACCCAGCTCCTTCTCTGAGCACTCCTGACGCTGTCTTTCCCCATGGCACTCACTGTCTGTCTTCTGACCTGCTGTGTGATGAGTTTACTTATGGTGCCTGTTTTCTTCCCCCTCCGCTAAAACACCAGCTCCACAAGCACAGGGACTTTGTCTGCCATTGAGGCCCGTGCCTAGAAGGCCAGATGCACGGTAGTTGCTCAGCGAGTGTGTGGCAAGTGAATGCAGGTGTGGGCTCCTAGCTGGTTCTGTATCGGGTTCTCACTGTTTATTCCCCCCTGCTGTGTGCTTGCATCTGTGTGGGGTGTTGGGACCTGGAAGTGAGCGGTGTAGTTCCTGCCCCTTGGGGGGCAGCAGCCCCCAGCCTGGGTGAGACGCTGGCTCAGCCGGGCCGGTGCTGGGAGAGGAAGGCTGCCTGCTGGCCTCCTCGCCATCACCATCTGGCCTTTTCAGAACCCCCACCCAGGCGAGAGGAGGATTCTGTTGAACTTTACTTTTCAAACTTGTCTTACAAAACAAGCCAGATTTTTAAAATGTTTAATGTACATTTTATGACAACGTTGCACATACATTTTCAGATGGTTTTTTTTTGGCCTGCAGTTACAATTCTGGCCAGGAGAGGGCAACCTCTCCATGAGCACACCAGCTGCTGAGCAAGGGCTATTTATGCTCAGGAAACACCATTGAATGCAGATTTGAAGTGAAAAATAGGTTAGTCACAGACTGACCGGCAGATCTGAAAGCTGTTCAGTTACTGTTCAGGTAGTGTCACTGAAAGCCTCCAGTAACTTCCCATAGGCCCTCCCACATACGTGCCTGCTTCATTAACCCACAGCAGTGATCATCTTTGACTTACATGGTTTCCACAGGTAATCACTTCTAAGGCATGTTCCTTAAGCAACATCTCTGAAATCAAGGTTCATGTTGTAATTGAATGAATATCACCATTTAAATGGCAGCAAATTTTTTTCTCAAAAGTACATCTTAGATTTGCTGAGAGTTGGTTTGTTTTTGTTTATTGTTTTAGTTGTGTATTTTATCTGACTAGATGGTGAGCTCTGTCAGGGCAGGGACTTGGGTCTTCCTCGTTCACTGCTGTCACCCAGTTCTTGAACGGTGCCTGGCACAGAGTAGGTGCAGGCTTAGTGTGTGTGGGTCACGCAGGGAGCCCAGCCTTCCTGCTTTCCTCACTCCAAGCTCTGCTTGTCCATGCATTCAACCTTTCCTGAGCCCCCTCATGCCCATCTGGGCCAGGCGCTGGGCTGCGCAGTGCGGGGCATGAGGGTGGGTCTTCCTGTCTCCCTCCTGGGGCTCTGTGTCTAGTGAGGGAGACCCAGGAGGCAGGGCCCCTGAGCTGCAGGCCTGGGTGACTCGGTGTGTACCTGTGCCAGGAGTTTGGGGTGCCCTCTCTCTGAGGGGGACTGTACTGACCTCATGGCTCCTCCAGGGCTACATGCAGCCACTGAAGCAGGCTGAGAACTCCTTGCTGTGTGACCCGTCACTGGTGGACGAGATCTTTGACCAGATCCCGGAGCTCCTGGAGCACCACGAGCAGTTCCTGGAGCAGGTGCGGCACTGCGTGCAGACCTGGCACGCCGAGCAGAAGGTGGGACACCTGCTCATCCAGTCGGTGAGTGCCCCTGCGGGTGGGGCCGGCTGCTGCTGTGGACCCCCCACCCCACCTCACCTGGACACGGATTCTGATCCCAGATGTAATCCCAACACTTGACCAGACCCTGGTACTGATCCCAGACTCTGGGTTGACCTGAACCTGGACACTGCCCAGCCCTGGGTCTTGGCTGGACTCTGGTGGGGGCCTTAATCCCGAACAGTCACTGACCTGAGCCCGCACCCAGCGCAGGCTACTGGCACTGACCTACCCTAGTCCCGACCCTGAACTGGCGCTGATGCTGCCCCAGCCCTCAAAGGGATGCTAGTACTGGCCTCAGCCCCTCCCTTGACTAGCTCTTGTCTCCATCAGATATTTCAACAGTAATAGCTAACTATTTGTCACTTAATATGTGCTAGGCATTGGTCTAAATACATTGCACAGGGCGGGACAAAAGTAGGTTTACAGTTGTGAGTACTCAAAACATAGGGTTTATTCTTGTATTAGTGTTTATTAAGTGCTGTATTATTTCCCATCGAACAGCTGTAAACCCACTTTTGCCCCACCCTGTATATATCGACAACTCCAGGAAACAGGTGCTCTTGTTGCCCTGAATTTAAACCTGATGGCTCTGTGGCAGAGAGAAAATAACCCGATCAGAGCCATAGTCGGCGAGAGGCACAGGATCCCACCCCCGGACACCTGCTTCTAGAGCGCACACTCTGTTCCCCCTTCTGTTCCCTTCACCCTCCGTCTGTGCACTTTCCGGGGTCCAACAGGAGTGTTTGAGACCCTGCACCCTGGTGTATTTCATCAGTTTGGCTCAAATAAGTGCTCATAAAAATTTTAAAAAGAGAGAACGATCCCACAATACTGACTGGAACCTTTGGAAAAGAATTGGCTTCAAAGCTCAAAAAGAACTGCAAAAGCAGAACTAATAAACATTTAGCAAAATGCCTGTAAGACATAACATGCCATTTTCTTTAACTGTTAAATTTAGAATTCATTTATAAGAATTTGGTTACATTAGAAAAATTTAAGTTACATTTTGTTATTTTGCCAGAATTCCCAAGAATGCATGATGATGGCAAATAAATTATAGCCAAATGCAAACTAAATGATTACTCAGAGCCAAAAAATTTTAAAAAGCAAAATTGTAAAACTCCTTCCAAAAATTTTACTACAAAAATAAACGTACTATTTTTGTAGGATGTGGGCATGTTTTCATGAGTTTGAGGTGATGCGGGTGGGCCTCGGGCCTAAGAAGGTCTCAGAAGGCCCCTGCTGTTCTGAAAGCAGCACGAAGGGGACCCTTGTTCTGGAGGTGCAGCTGAGACAGGAACCAGGGGTCCCGACTTCCAGCTGGGGCTTCACCCAGGAACCCCCACATTTAGCCCAGCTGTCAGCCAGCCAACAGGTGTCAGTCCCCAGCTGGGCACCCCTCACTGAGCGGGGCATGACTGGGGGGTGGGGGGCACCTGTCTCCTTGGAGGAGATTGTCCTGAGGGTCAAGGGAAGCCAGAGACCAGGTGTAGTTCCAGGCAGAGCCCTAGTGAGGACAGGGAGTGCTTCCTGGAGGAGGCAGACCTGGAGCTCAGCCTTGAGGACGGGTGAGATGTGGGTGGGGGAAGGGCATACCTGCTGGAGGGAACACAGGAGCAAACAGCTGGAGCAAAGCTGCTACTCAGAGGAGAGCCGGGGGGAGACCTGTCTGCTTGGAAATGAGAGACCCTGGGCTGAGCTCACAGGACACAACCAGGCACACAGTCATGCACACGTACACGGATAAGACACACGTGCACGCATCTATGCACATACACACACCTGATCACACAGTCACACACAGCGTGTACACACAACACTCAGGAGTGCCCGCCTTACCTCTCAGAGACTGCATCATTTTTAACTGGAGGGGAAGGATGTTGGCTCCTGAATTGGTGGAAACCAGGACAGGGTGAGGTGGGGCAGGAAACACCTTGAGGGTCCTCAACCTGTGTCTTCACCTGCAGTTCTCCAAGGATGTCCTGGTCAACATCTATTCTGCCTACATTGACAACTTTCTCAACGCAAAGGACGCTGTACGTGTGGCCAAAGAGGCGAGGCCTGCCTTTCTCAAGTTCCTAGAGGTACTGTGGGCCAGCACTGGGGGGATGGAAGCTACCCTCGTCTTGGGCCAGTTTTGGGGGCCCCAGGAGCTTCCAGCCTGGGCACCATGGTCCTAGCCTGTGGGGTCAACTTCTGCCCTCAAGCTGAGCTGCAGGGGCTTCCTGGGGGCTGGTCCCTGGACAGTCCCTTCTCTGCGTGTCATTCCTCACGCGGCCACCCCCGGCCCTGTTTTGGATTTCAGCAAAGCATGCGTGAGAACAAGGAGAAGCAGGCGCTGTCTGACCTCATGATCAAGCCCGTGCAGCGGATCCCACGCTACGAGCTTCTGGTGAAGGTGGGCCAGGCCTGGAGGCTTGTGGGGATGCAGGGGGCTCTGAGGCCTGGTCCCCAGGTGTCAGTTAGGAAAGGAAGTCCTCCCTGACATCTACCCATAGTGCTTCCTGCTACAGAGCCAGTGTGGGGCCCCAGGTCCCAGCAGAGCAGCTAAGCAGGCAGACCTGGCCCCCATTCTCACCCCAGGACCTCCTGAAGCACACGCCTGAGGACCACCCGGACCACCCACTCCTGCTGGACGCGCAGCGGAACATCAAGCAGGTGGCCGAGCGCATCAACAAGGGCGTGCGGAGTGCGGAGGAGGCAGAGCGGCACGCCCGCATCCTGCAGGAGATCGAGGCTCACATCGAGGGCATGGAGGATGTGCGTGCAGCCCCGCCCCGCCCTGCCTGTGCCTGTGTCCCTCTGCGGTCACCTGGAACTGTGGCTGTGTCCACGTCCACAGCGGTGTCCACAATGTGTTTGCATCGTGTCTGTCAGCATCTCCCCCTTCCCTCTTCCACACCTGTCTCCGGCCTTGTGTCCTGCGGCCTGATGGCATCAGGCGGGGGATGGGATGTTGCCTCCACCGGCCTGGCCCATAGAGTGGGGCCACGGGGTCACCAGGCCCTGGGGCGACGGGCACGGTGAGGATCAGTAATCAGCCTGCAAACACCTTGTACCTCCTGCCCCACAGCTCCAAGCCCCCATGCGGCGGTTCCTGAGGCAGGAGATGGTCATCGAAGTGGTAAGAAGTGTCCTAGTGTCTCTCCGCTTGTCCCCACCCCCACCCCCACCTTGTTCACGCTTCTGCTCATACCCGCTGCCCACGGCTCTCCCTGCTCTTCCGCCCCAACAGGAGCCCTGGGTCCAGTCCCTCCTCTACCTCTTCCTCTGGGCAGCTGTGGGAAAGTCCTGCCCCTCCCTGGGCCTGGCTGTCCCCCTGGGCACTGTGGGCAGGAGGGTGGGCCTCTGGGCCTGAATGCTGCCTCGGGCCCCACAGAAGGCAGTTGGAGGCAAGAAGGACCGGTCCCTCTTCCTGTTCACGGACCTCCTGGTGTGCACCACCCTGAAGCGGAAGTCGGGCTCCCTGCGGCGCAGCTCCGTGAGTCTGTGAGTGGCTGGGGTGGGGTGGGGGCTCGGACAGGGGGCCGCGGCTGTCCCTCCCTGGGCCCCACGCCCCTGCCCCGGCCAGAGCACCCCTTGGCTCCCCACAGGTACACGGCGGCCAGTGTCATTGACACGGCCAGCAAATACAAGCTGCTGTGGAAGCTGCCCCTGGAAGACGCGGACATCATCAAAGGTGGGGCTGCCTCAGGCCTGCCCAGGGATCTGGGTGTGGGGGTGTCAGGGTCTTCCTCTGCAGGGCCCTCCTCGTGGGTTTGAGCTGCGGCCAGGCTGGCTGCCTGTCCGTCTGCTTTTCTGCTTTGGGTCTTCACTCCCCCCCGCCAGTATGAGGGGCTGGCACGTGGGACCTGACTGGCCCCCACAGAGCCAGGACAGGACCGGTCCATGAGGACCGCCTGCTGACTGGTAGGGACCTGGCCCGGGTTGGTGGGTGGGCTGGGCAGGGGCGGTGCCGGGAGCACAGACATACTGTCCCTATTGGCCACTGATTCTGCACAGACACGCGGAAGCGTCTCCTGTTAGGTGACGGGCACTGTCCTGGCCCCATGGCTCTGCATGCAGGGACGCAGACCCGGTCCCGCCAGTCCTCACACCCGGGCAGTCAGAAGGCCGTTGGCCGGAAAGTCCCATGCTGTTCGGGGCTGTGAGGAGCTGAGGCAGCTTTAGGGACCTGCTCTTCCTGCTGTGTGTGTGTGTACTGCCGTCTGTCTGTCTCTCCCTCTGTCAGTTTGTTCTCCTCACTGCCCTGAGTCTTCTCTGCTTCCTCCCAAATCCCAAGATCCGTCACGCCTTTTCCGTGTGGGCCGTCCTCCCCCTCTCCCTCTGGGCCCCAGCTGCTCCAGGATCCGCCTAATTGAGGGGTGTTTGGTGTCGAGTGCTGGTGCGGGCACCTCTGGGCCAGCAGCAGTGCAGGCCCAGACTCTGTCCCTAAGCTCAGCGGGGGTGCTCCCCAAGGTGAGGAAGGGGCTCGCTCAGCCAGGTGAACCCAGACCTGCCCCACCTGGGCCCCTGTGTAGGAATCCAAGCTGACCATTGGCCCAATCCATGCCTTCTCACTGGAAAACCAGCTGACAAATGATTGTCTGTAGGTCAGGTGTTCAGGGCTGGTCCAGTTGGCTGCGGCCAGGGGTGGGACAGGGTCACATGGAAGAGACCGTGGCCGCCCGGGCAGTGAGAGCTGTGGGGACAGTTTCCCTCCGAAGGAGCAGGAGGACCCCCAGCCGTGGCTTCTCTTGCACACTCCACCGCTATCTACGCTGCCTAGGCAATGTGGGGCGTGGGGGTGCTGGCAGTGGTCAGGTGTGCTCTAGACTGGAGAAATCCAGGACATCAGTGCGTTGCTCCCACCTTCGTGGAGGAATGAAGTCCTGCAGTCAGCAGATTTGACTGCCCGAGGCCCTGCCTGCCCAGCCGGCTCCCCATGCAAGGCTGCCCCATGCAGCCGGCCAGCTCGCCAGCTGCAGCTGCATGGTCTGCAGGGCCACCTGCTGTGCATGCTTTGTGCTCTCCCGGGGAGTTCTCCCGGGACCCAGCGCCTTAGGCTGTGTGGCTCTGAGTCAGGCCCAGCCCCTGCTCTCAGGCCTGGGGTCTCTCTGCAAGCCGCCTGAGAACTCCACTGCTGGGCACTTGGGGTTGCGAGCTCTGTTTGTCAGGCCACTCCCCACACCCAGCTGCAAGTTGGACAGTGACGGACGGGAGGAGTGTCTGTCCAGCTTGACCTTGTCTGTCTCTGGATTTGTCCATGGCCTTCCTCTATCCCCACCAGGGGCATCCCAAGCCACTAACCGGGAAAACATCCAGAAGGCCATCAGCCGCCTGGACGAGGACTTGACCACCCTAGGCCAGATGAGCAAGCTCTCTGAGAGCCTCGGCTTTCCGCACCAGGTCGGCGTCCACTGCCCAAGGCTGCCCCGAGCTGGGAGTGGGGTGGGGAAATACGGCCTCACCGCGTCTGAGGGAGGAGAGAGGGCCCATCCTGTCCGTGGGGGGATCCAGACTTGCCCTTGGTGAAAGAGGGGAGGCAGAGCCCCATTTTCTGTATGAGGGGAAAGGCAGGTCCCCAGCCACATCCCCAGGGCAGGAGCAGACTGTGGGGAGATGGTAGAGCCTGAGGCTGGGCCTCCCTCCCCACAGAGCCTGGACGACGCGCTGCGGGACCTCTCGGCCGCCATGCACCGGGACCTGTCCGAGAAGCAGGCGCTGTGCTGTGCGCTGTCCTTCCCGCCCACCAAGCTGGAGCTGTGCGCCACGAGGCCCGAGGGCACCGACTCCTTCCTCTTCGAGTTCCCCCACCCTGACGCCCGCCTTGGCTTTGAGCAGGCCTTTGACGAGGCCAAGCGGAAGCTGGGTGAGCCAGGGCCCCGCCGGCACCCTCCTCCCAGAACTTCCAGGCAGTGGTCACAGCTGTCAGAGACGTTGGGAGCCCGGAATCCCAGGACGGCATGTCCTCTGCTCCAGTCCCTGCTGGTGGGAGAGTGGACTAGACTTCTGCAGTGAAGCACAGGACTCCCCAGGGCCTCCGGGCAGAGAGGAGGGCTCCAAGGATTGGGGCAGCTTAAGCCAGGGGCCCCGAGGGGGAGAGGGTGGCTGGGGACCCGCCATCTCATCCATGCTGGGAGGAAGCTGGCTCAGGGCAAGCTGTGGATCGAGGTCTGTAGCTTAGACAATTCTTAGAGACCAGCTGGGAGCTTAAGGCCGGGGACAAGGAGGGCATAGTCCGCAGCCACCTCATTCCCCCTTGAGAGACCCTGAGCGGCAGGGGAGGAAGGGACATGGGGGGGGTCAGGAACCAGGATGAGGTAGATGCTAAGCAGTGCCTGTCTGTCTGTCTGTTCATCTCCACTGCAGCATCCAGCAAAAGCTGTCTGGACCCTGAGTTCCTAAAGGCCATCCCCATCATGAAAACACGCAGTGGCATGCAGGTATGTGCATGTACCTGGGTCACGTGGGTTTACATATTCAGAGCCAGCACGTGTTCATGTGTTCTGTGTTAAAGTTACATGTGTGTCTTGAGTATTGCAACTGCTCCCTATGTTTCTGAGTGTACAGCTCTCTCTGCACATGCTCATGGACACTGCATGTGTCACATGCACATGGGTGTGTTCACACATGTCTGTGCATGTGTACAAAGGCTATACAAGTGGAAGGTTCATGTGCTTGTATGAGCTTATACGTATGTATAAAAGTTATTTTCACGTTTGCTGCATGCATATGCATACTCGGTGTGTGTATGTGCACATGCATGAATGAATGATACCCATATCACAGGTATGTGTGTGTTCAATGTGTAAAGTGTGCCGCGTGGGCTGTGTTGGGAGCCCCTGCACACCTGCTGGTGAGAGTCAGTGGCCATCTCTCCATTCGCCTTCCCCTGCCTCTTGCAGTTCTCATGTGCGGCCCCAACCCTGAGCAGCTGCCCAGAGCCCGCGCCAGAGGTGTGGGTGTGCAACAGTGACGGCTACGTGGGCCAGGTGTGCCTGCTGAGTCTGCGCGCCGAGCCCGACGTGGAGGCCTGCATCGCCGTCTGCTCCGCGCGCATTCTCTGCATCGGGGCAGTGCCCGGCCTACAGCCCCGCTGCCCACGGTGAGGGCCCTCGTGGGCAGGGCCAGTGCACTGAGTTCCCACGTCCAGCATGCCCAGGTTACCCTGGTGATGGCGGCCATGGGCTGTGCAGTGGTGTGGGTGGGGCCTCGAGGGCGTGTCTGTGGATGGGGCCTTGTGGGCTTGCCAGGGAGTGGGGCTGAGCCTGGGCTCCTGGGGGCTCTCATCCTGCCCCTTTTGTCTCCCAGGGAACAGCCTTCATCTCTGAGAACCCCCCAGGAGTCGGCACCCGAGCCTGCTGGGCCGGAACTGGATGTCGAGGCCGCAGACGAGGAAGCAGGGACGCTGGCAGATCCCGGGCCCCAGCCCTGCCTGCACATCTCCATTGCGGGGTCCGGCCTCGAGATGGCCCCCGGCCCCGCCAAGGGTGACCCCCGCCCAGAGTTGGTGCCCTTCGACAGTGACTCGGATGATGAGTCTTCGCCCAGCCCCTCCGGGACCCTGCAGAGCCAGGCCAGCCGGTCCACCATCTCCTCTAGCTTTGGCAGTGAGTGCCTGACTTAGAGCTGCCAGGCAGGGTGGACTGCCCAGAAGAGGGGGCAACCTAGAGGGTGCTGATGGGTGAGGAGGGACCTGCGTAAGCACAGTCTGGGATCGAGTCTCAGGACGCCAGCACGCAGAGTGGGGGCGGGGGAGCGGGCAGCAAGGTGGGCAGGGCGGTGCCACTGAGGCCCCAGAGGGCTGTGGGACAGGCAGGCAGGTCCTGGAGTGACTAGCAAGTCCAAGATGGAGGGGGGGTGGATTGGTTGGCCCCTTTGTCCACGGGACTGTGGCGGACTGGGGGGCCAGACCAGGACTGGGGGCCGGCCACGCTGCTCTGTTGGTGGGCCCACTGACAAGGCCAGAGCCGCTGCGGAAGCCTTGGGGTTGAGGGAAGCAGATGTGGGAGGCCCTTGGGAGGAGACCGAGGCCCAGAGAGGCATCAGGGCTGCGGCCTGGCAGAGGGGAGTGGAGACAGAGACCTTTGTCCCCCGCAGATGAGGAGACCCCGAGCTCCAAGGAGGCCGCGGCAGAGACGACCAGTTCGGAGGAGGAGCAGGAGCCCGGCTTCCTGCCGCTATCCAGCTCCTTTGGGCCGGGTGGCGCCTGTGGCCCCAGCCCGGTGGATGGGAGAGCCCTCCGTCGCTCCAGCCGTGGCTCCTTCACCCGGGGCAGCCTGGAGGACCTGCTGAGTGTTGACCCCGAGGCCTATCAGAGCTCCGTGTGGCTGGGCACTGAGGATGGCTGGTAGGGAGTAGGGACTCGGAAGGGGCCAGGGTCACGGTGCCGGAACCCTGAGCTCCTCGCTTCGGGAATCACAAGGTTTTCTGAAGCAGGAGCAGGAGCGCGTTGGGCAGACCCCAGGGGCACTGCCACCCAGGCTGCCGGTGGGTCTGAACTCACAGGGAGGCTGTGGGATCTCAGTCTCTTGGGCAGCCAGCTGCCTGGCACAGAGGAGATGGTGGTAGAGACAAAGAGTTGGAGGGGTGGCTCGGGGATGGGTGTGCCCACGCACAGGTCACAGGTGCCTGTCCCTGATCCGCAGTGTCCACGTGTACCAGTCCTCCGACAGCATCCGCGACCGCAGGAACAGCATGAAGCTCCAGCACGCAGCCTCCGTGACCTGCATCCTGTAAGGCCCTTGGCTGCCCTTCAGGGCAGACCCCCTCAGATGCCCCCACGGACCTCCTTCTGTCCCCCTGAGCCCCCCTGCTCTGTGGGCCCCTCCTGTCGCTGGCCGCTGGAGACCCTGGGACTGGCCCCAGGCCAGCTGTGCCTCTCACACACTGTGTGGCCGTGGGCAGTCAGTGCCCCTTCATGGACGTAGGCTGTCTCACCTGCGGGGGTGGCCTCTCGGGAACCGTAGCCATGTTGTCTGTGGTGTCCTTGGCCCCAGGTGACCTGCTTTGGTCCCCTGAAGCCCCTGACTCCCCCTGTGTTCTGCTTAGGTATCTGAATAACCAGGTGTTTGTGTCTCTGGCCAATGGGGAACTGGTGGTCTACCAAAGAGAAGCAGGTAAGGCCCAGCCCTGCCAACCCCCAGAGCCCCGTGCTGGTGTTGGGGCATCCTCCTGAGAGAGGCTGGGCCCCGGGGCCCTGCGTCTGGGGAGGGGGCTTCAGTGTCCTCATTTTTAAATGGTGTTGTTAGCACCTCGTTTCAGGAGAGTGTGAGGCTCAAACGCAACACTGAACTGGGTCTGTTGTTCTCCTTACCCCACCCCCACCCCAGGTCGTTTCTGGGACCCCCAGAACTTCAAGTCTGTGACCTTGGGTGCTCAGGGGAGCCCCGTCACCAAGATGGTCTCTGTGGGCGGGCGGCTGTGGTGTGGCTGCCAGAACCGAGTGCTGGTCCTCAACCCGGACACGCTGCAGCTGGAGGTAGCCATTGGGGTGGGTGGGAGGTGGAGGTGGTGGGTACAGCCCTAGGTGAGCTGGGCCTGCAGGAGAGGGCCATGAGCCTGCAGGGAGGGAGGCGTAGAAAAGCATCCAGTTGTTCAGGGAGAGGCCAATGATTGCTCTTAAACCCCTTCAAGCTTTGAAATCCTCCGACCCCTAAATCACTCAAATTTCACGGGGAACGGGCACCTCCATTTTGGTTCCTGAAGATTCAGTGGGAGGCTCCAGTGAGAGCTTGATGGGTTGGTCATCCAGACCAGTCGGGGTGCGAGGAGCAAGGCTGCTTTGCTGCGGGTGCCGGCAGGCTTCCTGGAGGGGCTCGGTGTGGGTGATGAGGGAGGGGCGGGTGCTGGAGAAGCACAGGCAGGGAGGGACCCGGGAGGCGAGCCTGCCAGTCATCCCACGGCTCTCTGTCCCCCGCCCAGCACACATTCTCCGTGGGGCAGGACTCCAGTCGCAGCGTGGCGTGCATGGTGGACTCCAGCCTGGGCGTGTGGGTGACTTTGAAAGGCAGTGCCCACGTGTGTCTCTACCACCCAGACACTTTCGAGCAGCTCTCTGAGGTGGACGTCACACCTCCCGTGCACCGGATGCTGGCAGGTAGCAGCCTCAGTCTACTACCGCCCCTGGCCCCCCCAGAACCCCCGGCCCCGTCATCGGCCCGTCATCGAGGCTGAGCCAGGGCCAGGATTCAGCCTCAGCTCCGGTCTGTCTCCCACCCCAGGCTCGGATGCCATCATCCGGCAGCACAAGGCTGCCTGCCTGCGGATCACAGCGCTGCTGGTGTGCGGGGAGCTGCTGTGGGTGGGCACCAGCGCCGGCGTCGTGCTCACCATGCCCACCTCGCCCAGCACCGTCAGCTGTCCGCGCGCACCCCTCAGCCCCGCAGGCCTAGGCCAGGGGCACACCGGCCACGTCCGCTTCCTGGCTGCGGTCCAGCTGCCCGACGGCTTTAACCTGCTCTGCCCGACCCCGCCGCCGCCCCTGGACACAGGTGGGTCTGCGTTTCCTGCCCCTCCCCTGGGGTCCTGGACTTCTGTTCTCAAACTCCGGCCCATCCTGCCAGAAGAGGTGTAAGGAGGCGGGGAGGGGGGTAACACAGAGCTGCAGGTGGCACATGTCGCAGGAAGTGGACTAAGGAAGCCCCAGAATAAAAACCGAGGGTGCGTGTGTGAAGGGCCATGGGAGACGGGGAGTGGGCTGTAAGCCAAGAAGAAGCAGAGCGCGGCGCAGCAGGGGCACAGACCACAGGAAACGCGCCCGGAAGTGCTGTGGAGAGCAGGAAGTAGAAATACCACCAGGCAGCAGAACACGGAGAGGCAGGTGGGACAGGAAACAGGCGTGAAAATTAGGAAGGGAGCAGATTAGGGACGACGCACATCAAGGAGGCAACAATTAGCGAAGTCTCGCCCTGGCAGCACAGGAAACCGCGATGCGGGAGGAAGTGGCTGAGGGAGTCGGGTGCGGAGGGGACCTAGCGGCCTGGCCGGGAATGGCCCCCGGGAGCGGGAATGAGCATGCGGAGGACGGTAGATGGGTAGCAACACGGAGGGGCAGGCAGTGGTGTGGGCCTGGGCGTGGCAGCGCTCTTGCCTGGAAGGCACAGGGGAAGGTAAGGAGCTGTCTCACTGCCAGGAGGCAGGCGTGTCTTCCCCAACAGGGGGCGCTCGGCCAGTAGGAAGTGGGACCCCCCACAGGAAGTGTGCCCGTCTTCCTCCCTACCTCCTGGGGCGCTGCGGCTTAGGCCCTGACCGGGACAGTGCAGCCACTAGTCGCCCCAGGCTAATGGGTCCTCCCCTCCACCCCCCAGGCCCCGAGAAGCTGCCGTCACTAGAGCACCGGGACTCCCCTCGGCACCGAGGACCCCCCTCAGCCAAGCCCAAAATGCTGGTGATCAGCGGAGGGGACGGCTACGAGGACTTCCGGCTCAGTGGTGGGGGCGGCGGCAGCAGTGAGACCGTGGGCCGCGACGACAGCACGAACCACCTCCTCCTGTGGCGGGCGTGACCCTGTCCAGTGCGGCTCAGGACTTGGCCGCCCCTGCCCGCAGCCTGCTTGCCTCTTCCCGACCCACACGCAGACTCTGCCAGGAGTGTCCAACCGGGGGCTCACCTGTGCCTGCCTGGGCTCCTCCCATTTTCGCGGAAGCATTCCTGATGGAACACCTGCCTGGTGGTGGGCCTAGGCCTTTCCTGACCCCCTGGCTGCTCCCGCGCTCCCCGTGGTGAGGCAGGCCGGTGGGGGGCAAGAGGACTGCCCAGGACCTCTGTCCCTGGAGCTTCTACCAAAGACACGGCCGGGCCTGGGCCCCACGGGGCTGGGGAGGGCCATGTGCAATATGTGGAGGGTTTTCTTGGGGGCCGCGGGAGGGCTGGGGGATGGAATCCTTTCCCGTGTACAGTATTTATGTTTCTTTTTAGATGTGTACCTTCCCAAGCACTTATTTATGCAATGACCTAGGGCGGGGAGTGATTGGAGGAAATGACAGAAGGGAAGACCCCATTCCTGCCCTGGGGGGCCACCCAGGACCCTGACCAAGCCTTCCTGGAGGGACCAAACCCCCTCATTACCTGCCCACACAGGCACACACACTGCATGTTCAGGGCCCTGGAGCACCGCCCCTTGACCCGCTTCCTATGACCTCAGCCTCGCCTCGGTCCGGCCACCCTCCAGCACTCAGCCAAGGGCCAGGTCCCCTCAGTCATCCAGCACCAGATGATGACTAGGAGGATGGCAACTCCCACCTGGGGTATCTGCCCTTGGCATTTCCTAGTTTAATGGCAGTGCCTTTGGTGGTTTCCGAGTCTGGGGACACTGAGGGGCCTTGGACAGGGCTCTCTCCTGGCCTCCACAGGAAGAGAAAAGGGCCCTTGCTCTCCTCGAAGTTGCCCCCACCCCCGTGTCTCATGCACTGGCACATACGGTCACCTTGGGAGGGGGGCCTAGGAGCCCCTCACTCTGACCACTGAATCCTTCTCTTCACACCCCTCCCGCCAGGGGCAGCCCCCCCAGGAAGGGTGCCCAAAGCCAAGGGGGCTGGACGTGGCCTCTCCTCTGGGAGGCGCTCGAGGGCAGCCTGTCCCCTGCCCCTGTACCCCAGGAGCCAGTCTGAGCCCCAGCCCCCTCGCTTGCTCAGCTGCCGCTCCACCATGGTCTGGTTTCAGATGGGGTTGGTTTGGTTCTGTTTCTGGGGTAGGCGGGTCATTGCGGTCTTAGATTGTGTTTCTCTTGCTACCAAACAGTCATGTATTAACTTTCCTTGGATGATGAATTTTAAAGAGTCAATAAATAGAAACACCAGATGATTGCTCCCCATCCGTGGCCCAGGTGGCCTCATGCCAGCATCATAAGGGCTCCCCAGCTGCGAGGGCCTCCCGACACCCGCTCACATGCACAGAAGAGAGGCCTCGGAGACCTGGAAGAGTGCTGGGATGGCCAGGCTGCCCCTGACTTGTATTATTATGACAGGTCACCGCCTGTCAGGGGTGCAGTTTCCTCATCAGGAACACAAGGGGCTGTGTTAATCCAGTGCTTGGTAACCATGGCTACGTGTTAGCATTCTTTACAGACTCATGTGTAAATACAAAGCATGGCACAAATTATATGTCCACGTAAACACATGTTCTCAGGCTCCCCTCAGGTCCTGAGTCGGTGGGTCTGGGATGGGGCTTTAATATGGAGCTAAAACACACTGCAGGTAAAAGACTCGGCAACTGGTGGGCCTGGCCTGTCTGCAGGAAGCCATTCCCCAGCAAAGCTTTACATGAGGCTGGGGACTCTGACACAGGCGAAGGTGAGCTCAGGCTTTGGAGCTGGAGTAGAGGCCAAGTCTGTCTGATTTCTGGTCCAAAGAAGTATATCATTAAGCAAAGTGTCATTAAATCAGACATAAGGATGCACAGGCCAGTCTGTGTCAGGGCAGAGCCCTTACCACAGGACCTGCCTGCTGAACCCAAGGTGGTGACCGCCAGAAAAGGGCAGGTCATGCCTCTGCTCTTCTGAACACGCGAGAACACTTCCCACTCTCAGTGATTACAGTTTTACACAGACCAGTTGGTGGAGCACAGGCTGATGCTTTGCAAACGTGTTCACATCAGTCATTTGTGAGGTACCTGGCTCGTGTTCCTCACACCAGCCCTGGGCAGTGTGTCCTGACCTCCGAGGACAGAGAAGAGTCAGGACCAAAAGCCATCCCTTCTCCAAAGTGGTTCTCCAGGCGTCCCTTGAATTAGGGACAGTGGGCGTGGTTTAGGTAGACATCTACCTCGTGGAGAAGGTGAGTCACAGAGAGGGGTAGGGGTTTATCTGAGGTCACACAGCAAGGCAGCTTTGAGGCTGGGGGGTGGGTGTAGAGGAAGGCTCCCTGTGGTCAGAAAGGTCAGAGAATGGCCCTTAGAACTCAGAAAGCACAGGGCTAGGTTGGCTGGCCCCCAGGGGCCCTGTCATCGGGGTCAGCACTAGTCCATGTCCAGAGGGGCTGGTAAAGGGAGAAGCAGGTATGGCTAAGGCCCTGGCTTAGACCTTCTGGGTGGAACCTGGGGAGGGCATGGGGACCAAGAAGTCTTTTAACTGAAGCCTCAGCCCTGGCCTCCCATCCCTGTGTGACCCTAGGCAAGCGTCTGCCCTCTCTGGGCACAAGTGACCTCGGAGAGCCCTTCTCATCCTTTGCATCCCTGCCAAACACCAAGTCTTCTGTCCTCACAGACCTTAAGCCACAGGCCAGGTTGCAGGAAGCTGCAAGGGGAAATGCTATTTCAGGCCCATTATGGCCAATGAGGAGCTGTGCCTGGCAAAGGCAAGAGAGCGGACAGCCCAAGCTGGGTCGGAGCGAGATAGCAGGCCTGAACTGGGGAGGAAGACAGTGAGCAGGAGTAAGCGGGGCAGAGCTCAGGTGCGTGGTTGTGGGGAGGACACGGCAAACACTGAGGGTGGGGGGGAGACGGGACAGGCCTGGTGTTAGAGCCCAGTAGCTTTGAAGGAGCGGGTGCCCTCTTCTGGAGTCTCAGTAGGTCCTCACAGCATCCTGGGTGGGTGAGCTTGCACTCAGGCGAAGCCACTTGCCTCCAGCCTGGTGGAGGAACTAGGCCTTGACTTCTCTCCGTGTCACACCAAAGCCCAGCCCCAGCAGGGTTCCAGATCCAAGCCAGGATCTGGGCCTAACTGCAAACAGAACCTAACCCTCAGGCCCAGTCCGCTCTGCTCCAGACTGAGCCCCACACTGGCCTCCTAGGCCGTTCCTCCCAACACCAAGTCTGCTCTCCCCCCTGGAGCTAAGGCACAAACACAGGAGGGCAGCTTACCTTCCAAGGGGTAGGACTTGGCCAGCTGGGGGTGAGCCAGGCTCTCAGGACTGAAATCTAGGTCTGAGCCACCATCCCATGCCTCCTCCTGCTTTAGACTCCCACGTTAGAATTCCAGTGCAGCCAGCAGAGAGCGCCACTGTTCCTGGGTCACAACACCAGACGCTGACACATGCTTGGATCCCAAGCCAACCACCACATCTTGTGCCTCTGTTCCCGTGGTACAGGATCCATACTCCATGGAGCCCCTGCCCCTGCCTCTGATCGTCATCACAGCTCATCCCAGTTTACTGGGACCTTACGCTGTGCTCCCTAAGATCAAGGGCAGGTTTTCTCTGGGCTCACTGCACTGTGAAGGGTTCAAGGAGGTCTCTGAGGTCCCTGAGCTCAGAGATTATAATGCTAAGATTCTGTAGGTCCATCTGAGATGCCAGGAATTTTAAAAGCCTGTGATTCTGAGAGTGCTTTGTTCCCCAGCCTGTGGTTCTCGAAGCTCCATAAAAAGCCAATCTAAATCTGTGGCCTCCACAGCTCCTGCCCTGTCTCCTCACTGTGGTGGCTAGATGCTCCCAGACTGTTGTTGGGCAGGGCCCCATCTGCAGCTTGCTGTGGTTCGGGAGTCAGAGCTGGCAGTAAATAATAATTAGGTTCCCTTATAACCCGAAGGTGTGAGGGTGGGCTGTGTGTAGGCTGTGGCTCCCGGGGACCTGACCCTCTGGAGCTGCAGCCTGAGAGCTCCGAGTTGCCAGAACCACAGGAGGGACCGCCTCAGTCTCTTTATCCCTGATCCTTTCTCCTGGCTCAGGTAAACTGCTGCCCACCCTTACCACTCAGCCAGGCCGCGCAACCACATCCTCCCACGGAGAACTAGAGCAACCTCAGGCAACAAATTGGTCACTCTAAGTTTCACATGGGGGAATGGAGGAGGGTGGGGATTAGACCAAAGCCTCACAAAGAACTGGTAGTATAGGCAGGCCGGGCCCTCTGCAGGACGTTCCATTAATAGCCAGTGCTGCTTGGCCAAAAAGCGTATCCCCATTTGATCTGTCGAGTGGCATATGAAATGCTACTATACGAATTCCAGAACTTGGAACTGGGTACACTTACAAAGAAAACATTTGCAGGAAAAGGGTGGGTGTCCTGGGATGCTCTGGCCGCCTCACCAGATCCCCAGCATGAGTCCTTTCTGGGCTCCCTCTGTGGGCCTGAATGTGGGGTATGTGACCCTGGAGGGTCTCCAGTGACATACAAGGGGCTGAGGCCATGACACTTTCAGTGACCTGGAGCTCTTCCTGCCCTCCCCCCACAACCCAGGCAAGGCCTAGAGAAATGGAAACCCTTCTCCATCCCCTCCTCCCTCTGCAGGTGTTCAATTCTCCTGGAATCTCCCAGACCCAGGGGACTTGATCTTCCCTGCCCCCTCACCTCACAGCTCGGATTCTATGACTCAGTTTGGTTTGGATTCTTTACCTCCCCCAACAATCTATCGCCAATAGACTATTTATGTTCCTCCATCTCTGCCACAGCTGTGATTATTCTGATCCCAGCCAGGCCTCTGTCCCCAGCAGAAGGCCCTCCCTTCCCAACCTTGCTGCCCCGGGAGAGCTACCTGGGATCTTCTGAATGGCACTAAGTGGGGGGCACTCTGGACGCTGAGCTGCTGCCTGTGGTCCTGGCCCACTGCATCACACACCTTCTGGGGGCACGATTCACAGAACTGGGAACACAGTGTGGATGCTACCCTGGAGTCTCTAGTCACTGCCCTGCTGGGCACCCTAATGGCTGGCAATGGGAATCGGCAGGATGGGACAGCTTATGGTAAGGAAGGGAGAGCAGTGTGTTGCCTGTTCTGCTGAAAGGAAGGACTAACTAACCTGGCAGAGAGGGATGGGTGGAATGGAGACAGGAAATGTGTCCTGGAGGAAGGCGATTTGGACTGGGCCCTGAGGAATGTGCAGGAGTCCACCAGGTGGGCCTCTGTTACAGATTCATATTCACTAGGACTTCTGTCACCTTCTAGGTGGGGGTTTCTAGGGGCAGGCCTGGACTTCATTGACAAGACAAAGTGAAGTCATTCTCCTTGACTGCCAATTTCCAGGAGGGAACGAGACCCAGGAAGGGGCCCCGCTGGCACTGGTAATAGTGACGGAACCCCTAGTTGCATCTAAGTCTCCAGTCTATCTTGCATCGCTCAACCCCTTCTTTTTTGGTTGGACGCCCAGCCTCTTCCGCGCTGTTCCCTGCAGTTCCGGGGGATGTGAGAGGTGGCGACACAGAGCAGAGCGGCGGGGCGAGAGACCCAGAGCCCCTCCGCGGCCCCAGGGGAAGGGGGGGACGCGAGCCGCTGTCTGACGTCGGGGGCGGGGCCCGCGACTGTCACCCGTGGGGGTGGGGTTGTGCCGGCGAGGCAGACGATTCATTCAAAAGGCGCGCAGCCTGGCGGCTGCCGCTGCGCTCACAGAGGGGGGCCGGAGCCGCCTGGAGCTGAGGTGCTGGAGCTGCGGCGGGCTGCCAGGTAAGGAGGGCACACCGAGCCCCAGCCCGGGGTTCGCTACCCCGCGGCCGGGCCAGAGGGATGCGGACCCGAGTGGCGCCCACTGCCTCCCCTCGTCTGAGGAAGTTCAGCGGCGCGGCGGATGCCGCAGCCCCACGCCCCCCCGCCCCCGCGTCCTGTCCCGGAGTCTTCCGCGCCCCGGCTCCTGCCAGTCCCCGAGTCCCTCCCCGGGACCTCCGCGTCCTCCGGCCCGACTCCAGGCACAGTCGCGCGCAGTGTCGAGGCAGCGGCGGGACTTGCTGTGTGAGAAGCCGGCGGGCCCCGGAGATGCCCCTGGCCCGGGACCGGGTGCGGGGTGGTGCGGCTGCAGCGCGGGGCAGCCGAATGGGGGGAGTCCGAACGGTGTCAGCCCGTGACTGTGGGTGACACGGCGCCTGAGGCGGCCCAGCCCAGGCGAATGTGTGGTCCTGCCACTGGGCGGTGACGCGGGGCCGAGCGGGAGACACAGAGGGGCTCTGTGTTTGTGACAGGCAGAGTGTGTGTGTGTGTGTGAGAGTGACCCCGGACCACTGTGAGTGAGACCCCGCGTCACTGGGGTCACTGTGTGTGTGGCATAGGGTGTGACCAGAGCAGGCCCAGGGCCGCTCTTAGTGTGTGACATAGAGAGGAACCCCAGGTGACAGAGACCCGGCCGAGAATCACTGGAGACAAAGTGTGTTTGTGGGGTCAAGTAGTGTGTGTGTGTGTGTGTGTGTGTGTGTGTGTGTGCGCGCGCGCGTGTCTATGCCTCTGGGCAATGAGTAAGTGGAGGAAGGAGGAGGGACCTCAAAACCCTGCCGGCAGATGGGGGGTGCTCTGAGGGAGGAACAGGGAGCCAGGGGATAAGGGTCTCTCCAGGACTTTCCTCAAGAGGGCGCTGCTCAGGAGCTCAGTTTAGTGTGGTGGGTGGACCCTTAGTGATTTGCCCTGGTGGAGGGAGGGGGCCACGGCTGGGCCACATCTGGTGGGGCCACGCCTCTGGAGCACTTGGGAGGCCTTGAGGTAGCCCCAGAGTCCACCTCCCAACACACACACATGTCCTGGAGGCCTGGCAAAGCTCTGCTCCCCTGGTAACCTGTGTTCTCACTGGGCCCGGGCACCATCTCGCTCTGACTCTGCCCGCCCTGGGCCTCAGTCTCCCCATCTGCACACCGAGGTGTCAAGCTGTGAGTGGACCATGCATCATCACTTCGGGATCCTCTGTTGTTTTGGGGTTCACCGCCTCTGTTCTCCCTTTCCTCTCCTCAGGCAGAAAAACTGCAGTTGGGGGTGGGGTAGGCTGTCTGCTGTGGACACTGTGGCCCAGGGGCTACACCCAGGTAGGTGCTGATGACAGAGGGGCTGACTTCTCTGGCCCAGGTCTCCTTCCTTCCTCTCTCTGCGCACCAGCAGGGAGGGCGTGGACTTGTCCCCGTGAGTGTGGTCTCTGATATGGAGCCTGGCGCAGGGGCCCTTCAGCATTTGGGCTAGGCCGGTGGGAGGTGCCCACTGCCACGGTTAGGTTCATGCAGGGTCCAGGCCAGGAGGGGTGAGGGAGCCCCCGCTGAAGGATCTGGAAGTTCCGTCCTCCACTGATAGTCTCTGAAAATGTGGACTGCGTTCTGCCGGGGGCGAGGGTGGGAGGACAGGCATATGCAGCACTTAAGGCACACCCTCGTCGAATCCGCACAGTGGTTCTGAGAGTGTGAGTGTTTCAGAGAGGGAAACTGAGGCTCAGTGAAGCAAGTGACTTGCCCAAGGTCACGTAGAGTCAGGACAGTGCCGGCACTGGAATTCGGGTCTTCTGGCCCTGAAGCCCTGTGAGATGCTTGGAGAGGGCCGCCCACCTTCCCAACACAAGCAAACCTCGGACACATTCCGGGTTTGGCTCCGGCCTGCCGTGATCAAGCCAGTATCGCAGTGAAGCGAGCCCGGATGCTTTTGCTGGTGAAGGGTCTCGCTCTCAGTTTGTGAGAAACACAGCACCTGTACAGCACAGTGAAACGAGGTATGCCTGGAGCTGCTCACGGCTTAGCTGGGTTTCCTTCTCTCCAACCCAGGCCAGCAAGCGTGGCCTTGCCAGCGTGTGCCGTTGTGAGTTCTGAGTGTTGTGTGCATCTGCACACATGTCTGAAACTGGGTTCTGTGGTCTTCCCGCTCTTCCTCCTCCTCCTTCTCCTCTTCTCTCCCCGCCCCAACTCCCACCCCTAATCAGAGGTCACCAGAAAGACCTGTATCTTGCCTTCTAGAGCCTGCGGTTGGTTTTGGGACCAGGCCACATAGCTCTGGAGAGTGTCGGCGGGCGGCAACACGGCCCAGGCCACCGGGGTGGTGAGGATGACTGAGAGTCCCCGTTGACCTTCACCATACCTAGGAGGCCCTGTCCCCCTCTCCAGAGTTGCCCTGCGGTCCCTCTCCCAAGTCCACCCTCACCCTGTGGCGGGGAGCAGGCGGGGAGTGACGTTGAGCTTGTGCCCCGCCCTCTCGGGGCCTGGCCTCCCTGTTTTCCCCTGAGGCCCCTGCTGGCTCTGACCGCTGCTGCTGCCTGGCCGAGTGCTGGAGCTGGGGCTCAGGGTGTCCCTCCGTCCTCTCTGGAATGGCTGGAGCTGTGCTTCGCGGGCCTGATCAGAATAGCTGTCTTGGTCTCCTGGGGCTGAGCCTGAGTTATTTCCATCCCCAGCTCAGAGGTGGAAATAGCTCAGGGCCTGGGAGGGGGGAGATGGGAAGGGTTAACCAAGGGTTAATCTCCTTTCCCTGTGTCAGCCCTGGGAGGCCCCCCGGCCCATCCCTGCCTGTGCCCTGCCCAAGCCAAACCTTTCTGGGAACTGGGTCTCCTGGGATGATAGGAATGACAGTGGGCCGGGCTGGGTTTGCATGTGCGGCCCCACCTGGGCCTGGTGTGATAGCTGGTGGAGGCTGGTGTCTGTCTGGCTGAGGGCGCGGAGGGGCAGGGAGCACCCTGCCCCTGCTCGTGGGCCCAGCCCCACGTTACAGAGGCAGAGACTGAGGGTCGGAGAAGCAAAAGACTTAGCCGAGAACCCCAGAACCCTGATGCTCTGGCTCTCCCCTCCAGCCAGGGCACCTCTGCCGGGTCCCCCACGTGTTCCCAGGCGCAGCCCGGACGCACCTTCACAAGACCAGGGCTCCCTCTCATGTCCCAGCTCTGGCCTCTCTGCCCCCACTTCCAGTTCCCCCACACCCTCCCACAGCAACTGTCTCTGCCTCTAAAGTATCTCCTGCTCGCCACACCCCAGCATCGGGTCTTTCCCTCTCAAGACGCTTCTGAACTTTACATCTTCACCCTCACCTCTCCCTGCAGGATGCTGGCTCCACTCTGCCTTTGCTTTCGCTGTCCGTTCTTGCTAGAACCCTGCTGGCCATTCAGGGTGCAGCCCCAGCCCCACTCACCCAGGAAGCCCTCCCCGCCCAATGTGAGCCCCTCTGCATCGTTGCAGTCCACCTGCCAGGTGTCCCCCCCACCTCTGGGAACCGCCTGCCTGCTCCTGCTGCCCTGTCTGTCCCTGTGTGCTGGGGTGCACAAGGGGGTTTGCAGGGTCTCTGTGCGGGGCCTGGGGTGAAGACTCAAGGCCACGCGGTGGGCAGGGCGAGTTTGGGGCTTGCCCTGGGTCTTCCTCAGGCACGGCCCTCACTCTGGGCCAGCCCAGGACACTCCCAGCAGAGCCCTGCTGTGCGCCAGGCCCCGGGCACAGGGATCCTCGAGCAGCGCTGATGCGGACCCCTGCCCCTTCCCACGCTGCTTACTGGGAGCTGAGACTCAGAGAGGAGAGGGGACCTGCCCTAGATGGAGGCACATGGCCACCGGTGCCAGAGCCTGGCGCTCAGGCTCACACCCAGACCCCAGGTGAGGGCTGTCCTACCGACCATCCGTCCGAGAGGGCGCAGGCCGGCTGCCTGCGGCGGGGGAGGAAATGATGGAGGGGCTGTTCAGCGCTGGGCCTGGCTGGGTGCGGCCAGGCGCCCTCTGCCACGGGGCTGGCCCTCGTCCCAGCATCACCCGGGACCTGTCCAGCCCCGCTCCCACTCGGTGCTGGGACTCGGGACGCACGGTGGCACACCCTGGTGGGCCGTGCTTGCTCGCCTGGGCGCTGGGACGTGGTCTCTGGTAGAACTTAGCGCCCTCTCTGTGCTGAGCCCTTGGGTGCCAGGGCCTAGGTTTGGTGCCATCAGCTGGGACTAGGGCGGCAGGGAAGAAAAGAGGCAGCCGATGCTGTGTCCCCACTGTGTGTCCAGCCCCAGGGTGAGGACCTGAGGCTCTCACCTGTTCAGCCTTCTGCCCAGAGGGCCCGCAGTCCCTCCAGGTCCAGGCTGGGAAAGAAGGCCCGGAGAGGAAGGGGCTGGCACGAGCCTGGTGCCACTGGGATCCTAACCCAGGTCTGTCCGCCTGGAAGGCCAGAGCTCTTCCCTGGGCCACCCTGGGAAAGATGAGAGCTCTATAAATAAACTGCCCATGTGGCCCTGAGTGTGTGCCCTGGCTACTTGGCACAGACGGGAAGCGGTGGAGGGGCCTCGGCAGCCAATCGGAGGCGGGGTCTGAGTGGGGGGGGCATCCAGGAGGAGGGACATGCGCTGGGACCTGCACACCCTCACTGTGCAGAGGAGCAGGGAGCTCGGGGACGGGCCTGGGCCCCCCAGCCCCTGGCCCTGCAGCGGACCCAGCTTCCTGCATGTGCCCCCCTGCCTCCCTCCCCTGGGGGCGACCACAGACAACGATGGCCCATGGGGCCAGGGGAGGGGACGGTCCACCTGACAAGGAGGACTTCCTGCAGGAGGTGGTTCTCAGGCTGAGGCCTGATTGTAAAAAGAGCCACTGTTCCCCTGTGAGCTCTGGATCCTCCATGCACGCCAGGAGGTCAGCTGAGCAGGCACCATTGCCCAAAATTACAGAGGAGGAAACTGAGGCTCGGAGACGTGGGGCTGGGTGCCGACCACTCAGCACCCCTCCCTAACCTGCCTGTGACTCAGCTGGCCTGGGAGCAGATGGCCACAAGCCCATATGGGGCTGAGAAATGGACACCCAGGATCTTCCTGGGAAGGCCCAGGCTCCTCCCCCCATGCCACTGGGACTGACCTTGGGTCCCCCGAAGCACCCCTGCCCACTCCCAAGCCCCTGGGTGACCTTGGCTGGACACCGATCCATTCTCAGCCCGGCTCCTCGTGGGCTGTGGTAAGGACCAGTCCTCGGGAGAGGCCTGGCCCGCCCCCAGCCGGCACTGTTTGTTTACAGTGGCTCCGCTTACCCCTCAGCGCCCCCAGAGGCAGGGACAAGCACCTCTGTCTGCAGGGGAGGACTCCGAAGCCCAGGGAGGTGAGTGATTTGCTCAGGGTCACAGAACTGCTAGTGACGAGCCACAGCTGAACCCAGGTGTGACTGCCCCGGAGCCTGGCACCCGCCCCTCCTGCCCTCAGGCTGACCCCAGACCTCAGGCTCTGTTGGTGAGGGGTAGCTCGGGGGTGTGGTTGGGGGTCGCTCGGGGCTGGGGGGGAAGGTGTCCGCCCCAGCACACTAGGTCTGGAGGGGACGGAGCACGGGGCAGGCCGGGGCTGCCGTCTGCCCTGTCTCTCGCTAATCCTCAGCCAGGTCAGCCCGGTTCGAGTGACAGAGCAAGGCCTGTGCTGAGCAGGCTCTGGGTCGCCCTGGCACCTTAGTGACGCGTCCCCAGCTGTGTGGCCGAGGCAAAGGTGGCTTCTCAGAGGAGGAGGAAGCAACAGCACAGGTGGGAGGGCAGTGAGGTACCGTCTGGGCCTCCCAGGCCCCTTGCCATCCTGTCATGGGGGCCAAGGGAGACAGCCCAGGGCGGCCCAGCCCCCTGTCTGGCCGGAGCAGGAAGCCCACTGCGCTGAGGGGTGGGGGGGGTGGGAGAGCAGGGGTGTAGGCGCTGGGCGCTGCCAGGCCTGGGGGCAGGGGCCGGCTGCCCACTCCCCTCCGGCTGGGCCGACCTTGTGGCCTCCGGCAGCGAGATGTTACAGAGCACCACTCAGCCTCTCTGAGCCTCAGTGTCCTCACTGTGAAGCCTGGGGCCCTGCCTGTGAGGGGCCAGTGAACCGGCCTGGGAAGGGAAGGAGGTATGCAGTAAGCGCTCAGTGAGGCTGGTGGGGAGTCCCAGCGCTGTCCGAGACAGCTGTCTGGTTGTAGACCATGCTCCCGGAGCCCCTGACTCAGCCCGGAGAAGGGGCAGGGGTCGATCTGCACGGCCCCCAGACCGGGACAAGCTGGCTAGGCCCGTCTGGCTGCCTCAGCCCTTTTCGGAGCCTCAGAACCACGTAGTCCCTCAGCCTCACCCACCCACCGCACCCCGCTGAGGGGAAACCGTGCCCAGCCCCTGGGGGCAGGCCAGGGAGCAGGACTGGGGGTCAGCACGCATGGAGTCCGCACTGCAGGGCTGTGAGCTGGGATGCTGAGGCTGCACACGGCTGGGGTGGGGGTGGGAAGTAGGGGCCCTTCTCACTGAGGGGCCCTGAGGCCGCCCAGGAGACTCTGGGCCCAGCCTGTGAGCAGCCCTGGGGAGTGGGCCTTCGCCCTGGGACCTCTGCTTCCTCCCCCAGGAACTCCCAGCCCTCCCTGGGCTCCCTCCTCCTCATGGTGCCCTTCCCCTGGAGCTGGCACCCCCTGGTGGGGGGGGTGTTGCATGAATGAGCACAGAAACAGGGAACCCCCAGATGCCCAGAGACCCTGGAGTGGGACAGCACCCTTCTCCCTGGGCCCTCTGGGTGCCGTGTGACAGCCCCTGCTTGCTGCGTCCACTGGCTGCCTGGCCTCTGCCCGCAGGTTGGCAGATGCCCTGAGAGCACGTGCCGTGTGTCAGGGCCGGGCTCCGGGGAGGGTGGGAGGCAGTGAGCCCTCACAGCCTCAGTTTACCCAGGTGTGAGACAGGGATGCTCACCCCTCCTGTGAGGACTGGAGGTGACTCAGGACGAGGGCCTGGCCCACAGGCACGAGGGTCACTTCCCCTCCTTGCGAGGAGGACGGGAGGAGAGCCTAGCCGCCCTCGCCGCCGCCACTGTGGGCACTGCCCTACTTCAGCCCCAGTTGCCAGGGAACCACCGGGCTCCTCGCTAACCTGGATTTCTCTATTGACGGGCGGCCTTTGTCTTCCTGCCTCGGTGCAGCCGCCACCGAGGGGCCGAGGGGGCCGGGTCCAGCTGTGTCTCCAGGCAACCCCAGCCTCTGGAGGCGGCAGGGTGGACCTCAGGCCCTAGAGCTGTGGCTGGGACACAAACTACCTGCCTCCCCTCCTTGCCCCAGGTGAGCGCCCGCCTCCCACCCCAGCTTCCCTTGGCAGGGAGCCCTCTGAGACACAGTTACTCCGTCCCGGCCCCGCCCCTGCCAACCCGTCCAGGCTCCTGCAGGTCCTGGGGGGAGTGCAGCTTCTCAGCTTGCAGCTGGGCTTGGTGTGTGTGACCTGGGCGTTGCCCACCCGCTTTCCCAGACGCCCCTCCCTACCTACACCCTCCTCCCTCCCAGATTCTCACCACGGCTAATGGCCCTTCCTGTGCACTGGACTCTGCGCCAACAGGACACATAAATATAGGAGAATTTCATTTACACCATATACCTGCCTGTCGGCGTATGCTGTTTCCCCTCACAATTTACACATGGGGAAACTGAGGCACAGCAACTGCTATTTGAGAGCCTACTTTGCACCAGGTCTTGTGCGGAGTATTTCCTGTGAATTCCCTCCTCTGCCCTCTGCAGTGGGCGAGGGGCCGGGCCGCAGCGCCAGCCAGCGAGGAGCAGAGCGGAGCAGGCCGGGCGGTCTCCCTGCGTTCGTTAGCCCCGGGCTTCAGGTCCAGGTTCAGACCCCCCCCCTCACCCCAGCCTCTGAGCTCCTTAACCATTCACCTGTTCTCTGGCCCTCCCAACCTTGGCAGAAGCTGCACCCTCTCCTGAGAGTGCCTTTTCTGACCCCAGCCCCGCACCTCCTAAGTTCACATACACTTCCCCACGAACCCGCACGGGGCCCTGTGCTGGGCACTGGGTGCTGGGCGCTGGGCCCGGAGGGCAGCAGCCAGTGGGGATGGGGTGCGCGGACAGGAGGGCCCGGTGCAGGATGATTAATGCAGAAGGGGAGGTGGTGGTGGGCTTCCAAGAGGAAGTGACTTTGAGCTGAAAGCTCTGAAGGAAGAGTAGGTGTTGCCCCGCCGATGGGAGGGGTTTCTGGGCAGAAGAAACAGATACCAACCAGTGCACTGGGGTGAGCGAGGCACTTGTGGGGGCTGAGCGGGGCCCAGGGTAGCTGGGGTGGGGTGGGGTGGGGGTGCGGCCGGATCATGAGACAAGGCTCCTAGGCTGCAGGTGGGGTGAACTGGAGGCCGTGGGGTGGGCACGGGGCTGGGAGACCTTCAGGATTTGGTGACGCTGACAGGAGGCTGGTGAGAGGCTGGGCGCTGCCGCTGCAGAGCTGGGAAAGGGGAAGCGGCGAGGCCGCCAGCGGCACGGCTTCCTCTTTCTGTGTGGCCTCTGGGGCTGCACCTCCCCGGTGCTCGGGCCTCTGGCCTGGGGCCCTGGTCTGGGCTTTGTTAGCTGGCTTTCCTCCAGGGAGTTTCTGGTTCTGATTGTTCGGGTATTTTTGTGGAGGGCAGGGGTGGGCTGCATGTGAGGAAGCCCCTGCTTCCGTGGGCCTGCGTGGCAGAGCGCTCCTGCCCAGACGTGGGCCCGGAGGGCTTTGTGGTGCATGAGACAGCGTCCCTGCCCTGCTGCTGTCTGGTGGGGGGGCCAATGATAAGCAAGCGGGCAAACAAATGCTTAATTACCTGCCCGGGCAGGAGGAGTAGCAGGAAAGAAGGGGCTGGGAGGAACTCCCACGACCTACTTCAGGCTCCTCACCTCATGTAAACCTCAGGGCGGCCTGGCTGGGGAGGCGATAGCCCATGCTGCAGACGAGGAAGCCGGGACCTGGGGAGGTGAGGTCAGGGCTGGTCCCTCGGGGAGCTGGTGGGGCCCCGCGAGGAGGCTTTGCTCAGGGAGGAGTGGCCTCGAAGCTAACTTCCTTCTCTGCCCTGGGGCCCCATGGGGTTCTCCTGGGCCAGGGGCACCCGGAGGGGAGAGGAGGCTGGTGGCTGTGGGCTCAGCCCTCCTCAGGGCCTCGGTCGGCCCTCCTGCCCCCTCTGGGGAGCTTCAGGAAGTCGCTGACGACTCGGCCTCTAGGACAAGGCAGAGCGGTTCAGGTGGGGCCTTCTCAGACCCCCACCCGGTCGGTCTGCAGAAGGGGCTTCCGTCTGAACTGGCTCGTTGGCGGAGGTTCTAGTGCTCAGGGCTTAGACGGTGGGTTCCTGGTGAGGGGGAGGTGCCGGGTGGGGGGGGGGGTAGGCCAGAGCTGCAGGTGTGTCTGCGGGTGCACAGCATTCGGGCCGGCTGGCGACTGCCTGACCGGGCAGGCCCACTGGGGGCTCCGTCTCGGCCGAGTGTGGGGCCGGGGAGCAGCCGTAAGCAGAGACTGGGGGCCAGACTGGAGTAAGTGCGGGTTTGGGGTAATTAGAAGGTAGGTAATTGGAAGGCGGCAGGGCCGGGGCAGCCGCGTCTGCGAATATGCCTGAGTGCATGGGTCCGCGCTGGCTTGGCACCTGGGCCCTCGGACTCTCGCTCTGTGCCTGGAGGCCTGGGGATCACAGCTCCCCGTCTGCCTGGGGATGAGCAGCTGCCCGGCCCTCCCCGTGGGCTCCCGTCGCCCAGCAGGTGCCCCTCGGGCCAGGGGTGGGCCGGGGCGTCCCTTCTGTGGCTTCAGTGCAGCTTCCGTCTCACTCCTGCCGTGGCCCTCTAGGACTGCCTTGGCGACTGGGAGGGCTGCTGGGTCTGGGGACCGGGCAGGGTTTGGGGACCAGCCTGGGGACCTGGGGCTGGTGGGCGGGTCTGTGGGTTAGATCCTGTGAGGAGCAGGGGGCTGTGGGGAGGTGGGCTTGAGGGGGAGCTGCGCAGGCGGGCGAAGGTCCACTCTGAGGCGGGAATTGGAAAGGAAGACTTGTGACAAGGCAGAGGGGGTGGGGCACGGTGAAGCGGGGCCCCAGGACTTCAGCTGAGGGGCACCGCCTGCCAGGCGCAGCCTCCACTCTGCTCTGGCCCGACATTCTGTCCCAGGTTTTCCCCCGAGCTGGCCTGGGGCTGAGAGCCACTGCCAGTGACCTGGAGAGTCCCGTGGTGTGGCCGCCGCCCCTCCCCCTCCCGGGGTGTGTAACTCAAGCCCCTGGCCTGTCACCCAGCGAGGGCAGATCGTTTTCCTCTGGCTCCTTTTCCGGGTGGGAAGCCCAGGCCACCCACAGGCTGAGGGGCCCTCGTGTGACCTGGGCTTTGCTGCCGGCAGCACTTGTCCCCAGGGGCTTGGCCTCAGCCGGCTTGGGGTTGGGGCTCCGGGCAGGGTCCCCTCAACCTGCTGGGGGCCCTGGGCCTGTGGCTTGGCTCTCCAATGCCCCCCTCGCCCTCCTGAGCCTGAAGCCAGGCCTCCTGGGAACCCCTCGCTGGGAACCCCCTGGTTTTGCCAGGGCCCCTGTTGTTGTCTGATCCGACCCTTCCCTCTGCTGCGCTCACCCTGCCCCTGGTGGGAGGCTGCAGAGGAGGCTGCACCCAGCCGGAGGGCTCTGCCCCGGGCCGGCGCCCACTGCAGGGGGACACTCGGTCTCTGGGACGTCGGTCTACTGTACGGTGCGAGCTCCCTGGTGACAGGGACACGCTGTCCATCCTGTTCATGTTCCGATTACTTCCTGTGCCCGGCACACAGTAGGCACCCGAGAGAGGATGGGACGCTGCGTGCTGGCCACGGCGGCCACCTGCGGGGTCCGCCCCGGTCCTCTGTGGAGAGGGCAGTGGGGCGAGGACGGGGACACGGGAGGGCAGGGGACACTGTGATGGAGTCAGGGTGGTGCAGGCGGGGACGTCTGGGGCCGAGCCCAGCTTTGGGGAAGGTGGTCTGGAGAGGCTTCTGGGAAGAGAGGCTTGTCTTGAGCTCTGGGAGGTGGGAGGCAGGGCCCCCCTTGGAGCAGGAACACAGGCGAGGGTGGAGAGCAGGAGGGTGGGCGTGTTCTCGGCCGCAGGGAGCTCTGAGGGGCGGGCGCCTGGGACATGGGGGTGGGGGAGTGCAAGCTCTCTTACACCCCATCCCCTGGGGACGGGGACAGGGACGCAGTCACGGTTTCCTTCCTCCCGGGCCCCCTGCCCAGGCCCCAGGCACCTGGCTGCTCAGGGGAGGGGAAGGAAGCCTCCTAAGCCTGGTAGGTCCTGCTGCTCCCCTCCAGTCGAGCTGCCCTGGGAGGCTGGTCCCAGACGGGGCCCCCACCTCTTCTCCGGCGTGCAGGGCGAGGGGTGGCGGCGGCGAGCACAGGCTGTGCTGGAAGCAGGCCTGGCGTCGCCTCCTGCTGAGCCCCCTCCGTCTGCCCTATAGGCTGGGGACCACGGGGCCTGAGGATGAAGCTGACCTCTGCACCACACTGGCCCCTGCCCTGCTTCCTCGTGGTGAGTTGGGGGTGGCCCTGCGGGGATGCCAGAGGAGCGAGTCCTGACACCTGTGCCCCAGGCCTCAGGAGGTGGAGTGTGGGGGCTGCTCGGTTCCCCAGCTTGGTCCAGTCGGGTCGGGCGGGCCGGCCGGTTCTCAGCTCTTCCCGTGACGCGCTCTGACCCGGGGAAGTGCCTCTGGGCCCACGCTGGTCTTGGAGCTGCGAGCCGGGTCTGGGGCCTGAGGGGTCCCCCGGAGCCTCGTGTGTGGCATTCCCTCCGCCCTTCGGGCGGCTGGCTCTGCTCTGTGCCCGCCGCCCGCGGAGCGAAATCAGAGGACGGTCCCCCCGGAGCAGGTGGACTCAGGGCAGACACTTCGTATCTGGAAAGGGAAGCAGAGAGCTCCCCGCGGAACGGGCTGCGGACACAGGCCGAGGAGGCCCTTCCCTGGGGACGCCGCAGGCCCCGGGGGTGCAGGGGTGTGCGCGGGCTGGCCGGGCGTCAGGGGCGCTCCGCAGGACGTGGTCCTGGAGACTCAGCGGCCGGAATAGGAAGCGGCAGCTGCGGATCTGGCCCGGGGGCGAGGAGCAGAGGCTGATGACAGGCCCAGCTGTGGTTGGGGGGTGGGGGTGGGGGGCCAGGCAGCAGGCAGAGAGGAATTCGGAAGCGTTTCCCCTCGTCCTGGAGGATGGAAGGGGAGTGACTCAGAAACCCAGGGGCTTGCATTCCCGACCAGGCCTGTCTGGGGCTTTCCAGCTCTTTCCAGAGGCAGACGCGGTGCCCTCCCTGCCTGGGCAATGGCCACGCGGCAGGTCTGGGACGGGCGGGTTTAACCTGCAGCGTGAGGGAGTGGGGTCAGAGGGCGTCCCTGAAGCCTGGGGGCGGGGCCTTGTGCCGTCCTCGGCCCCCGCTCCCGGGCGTCAGGAGTGGGTGGTGGGTGGGCAGCCCCAGGAGGCCACGGCCCAGCGCTTCCTGCTCAGTTGCCCTGCCCGCTGTCCTTCCAGCTGCTGCCCTGGCCTCTGGCTACACCGACATCGACGGCCCCTTGGCAGTGCCCGCCCGGGGAGGAGCCCGACCTGGTGAGCTCGCCCCGCCCACCTGCCCGTCCTGGGAAGGCTCTTGAGGGCCAGGGGCAGACTTCCCAGGGCCCTGGCCTGGCTCCTGCATTCGCTCTCACCCTTTCCCTCCCGCAGGACCCGGGGCAGGGCTCACTGTGCAGGTCCTGCCCGCCGGGCACCTTCTCCGCCTCATGGGGCTCCAGCCCATGCCAGCCCCACTCCCGCTGCAGCCTTCGAGGGAGGCTGGAGGCCCGGGCGGGCTCAGCGATTCAAGACACACGATGTGGAGACTGCCAGCCTGGGTGAGCCACGGGGTGGTGCGTGGGGGCTCATGCTGAGTGACCAGGACTCTGGGTCCTGGGGTCCCAGCCTCACCCTGCCCCTGAGCAGGCCTCAGCCCCCCATCTGTGAAACGGGTGGGTGAGGACTGGTGTGTGTGTCTGGTAGGGAGTCCAGCCTCTCTGGGGGAAGGTTCTGGTCTCAGTGACATTTTCCTCCCCTGTAGGCGGTTTGCTCCTTCAGAGGTTCCCCATGTTCCCTGCCAGCCATGCTTCCAGACACCTCTGGGTCCTCGTGGCTGTGACGGTGAGTGGCCGGTGGGGGCTACGACGGGTGAGGGTATGTATGGGGGGTCTGGTGAGCTTGAGCCCAGGGACCCCCACAGTGTCCATCCAAGGCCGTGGGGTCCTCATTCCCTCAGCTTGTGGTGGCGGTGGCGAACAGCGGGAGAGTGTCCAGCAGGAAATGTCATTGTCCCGCTGGCTGTGTGTCGGCCTCTTTGTGTCTGAGTGCCAGAGACCATCCGGCAGGTGGCAGCCACGCTGGAGGGCTCACACCCTGACCTGTCTGTCCTCTAGCCTCGTCCCCTTGAAAACACCCAGACAGATGGTGTGGGAACATCAGTTCGCACGCACACACGCACGCACGCACCTCCTCTCGCCCGCTGGGTCAAGTCACCTTCTGAGGCAGCTCATTCACAGGCCGGGCGTGGGCAGCAGGACCCAGAGCCCCTGGCCAGGCACACGTGCAGGCACCGTCAGGTGGCCCCTGCGCCCCAGCCTGAGGAGGGGCGCACGGGGGACAAGGTTCTGACCCTCCCGGGGCCCCGAGGATGCCTCTCTCAGGCTGACTCATCAGAAGGTCAGAGCAGGGGCTGGGGGTGAGCTGGCCTTTGCTTCCCCAGCATGGGCGGCTCTGGACGCATCAGCCCCCTGCCACACACACACGTGCACACGCACACGTACACAGGTACACATGTACACACGTACACACACACCCCTGACGTGGGCCCCGGGTCTCTGTGTGTGTGTTCCTCTCTGCCTCGGCCTCACCTCCCCGCATGTGTCCTCCGTGGTGCTCAGAGCGGAGATGGCGGACCCGACGTGGCGTGGAGGTGGCAGCGGGGGCCAGCAGCACCAGGGAGACACGGCAGCCTGGGAACGGCACGCGGGCCGGCGGCCCCGAGGAGACGGCCGCCCAGTACGCGGTCATCGCCATCGTGCCCATCTTCTGCCTCATGGGGCTGCTGGGCATCCTGGTGTGTAACCTGCTCAAGCGGAAGGGCTACCACTGCACTGCCCACAAGGAAGTTGGGCCCGGCCCTGGAGCTGGAGGCAGCGGTGAGGCCCGGCCTGGGGTCCTGGTGGGGAGGCCGGGGGGCAGGGCCAGCCAGCCCGGCCCAGCTTGGAGGCCACCCGAGGGAACCTGCGTGGCCTGGAGGGTCTGCCTGGGGGAGGCCTGCAGAGGGCAGATCAGGAGGGGTTCCTGGAGGTGCCGCATGCCAGCCACAGAGGGGGACACTGCAAACTGACGGGATGGAAGGAAGGACAGTGAGGTGGCCCGAGGTGGGGGAGGGCAGAGCAGAGGCACGTTTAGTGGCTTTAGTGGGATCCCATGCTGGGTGAGGCCACGCCTGCCTGTAAGGGTCTGGACTCCTCAGGGCTGTAGCTGTGTGGGGGTCGAGGGTCAGACTGCCTCCTCCTTACTCAAAGTGACCTCTGACCACTGGCCCAAGGGGCTGGCAGGGCAGCTGTCCTGGGTAGGCACCAGCAGAGGTTGAGGTTTCCAGGCTGTGGTTTGAGTTACGAGTCCTGGAACCAGAGCGGGAGACATGTTCCTCCCACTCCCACCCCAGAGCCCTGGGCCCCCTTTTCTTCTCCCCACCCACTACGCTGAAGGCCAGGAAATGTCATTGGCATTTCCTCACAGGGGCCCTACGTGCACATTTATTGCCCCCAGGAACCTTGTGGCTAAGTCCCGGCTGAACTGGCGCCTCCCACACCAGTGCCCCAGGCTGCCTGGGACTGGCCGGAGCCCTGCCCACCTCCCGACACTGAAGTCCAGAGGGGCAGGCAGGGCAGGGGCTGTGGGCAGGCAGGGAAGTGGAAACTCAGGCCAGCTCGCCTGGGGCTGCCCTTGTTTTCCTAGCCCAGGACCAACTCAAACTACTGGCTGCTGCCTGGGTACAAGTCCTAGGAGCTCTGTTTGCTGCTGGCAGGGGACTGACCACGTGGCCCATTTTCATGCCTTTGAAGTTTAGGTGCTAAGAGCCCTTTGTTAGTTACAGAGACAGGATGGCAGGCAGGGAGGTAACAGGCCCGGGACTGGCCGAGTCTGCAGGAGTTGGCTGAGGAGTGGAGAGGGCAAGCCCCAGAAGAGGCAGCCCCCCACCCCACACGCTGCCTCTGCAGGGACTGTGGAGTTCGGGTGGCCCTGACACTGCAAAGGGCCTACATTGAAGTGGGGCTTTGGGTGCAGGAGCAGTGGTGATGCTGCGGCCTGGAGCAGGTTTATAAACACCCAGGCTTGTGGCCCGACTCTTAGGGAGGCTCGTGCGCCCTCTGCCGCCACAGCCTGGTGTAGCTCGAGAGTCTGGAGCTCCCTCCGCCCTTCCCCAGAGTCATGGTCCTTCTTTTCTGACCCCAGGGAACAGCGCCGCCTACCGGGCTGAGGACGCCAACGAGGACACCATCGGGGTCCTGGTGCGCCTGATCACGGAGAAGAAAGGTGAGGGAAGGCGTGACCATCCCTGCGCCCAGGAAGGAGGCACAGCCCGTGAGGCGGCCTCAGGGGGCAGATCCCATCAGGCTCTGCGCTTCCCGCCAGGTCCCCTCGAGCCAGCCGGGTCCTCAGACTAGCGTGGCTGATGGTGCTGCCCCTCTTCCTCCAGTTCTTGCCTGAGTGGGGTGGCGCTGGGTGGAAGAAAAGGCACCTGGCCCAGGCAGGGAGGGGGTGGCGGGTAGGCAGGGGCATCGGTGCTGGGGCAGGGGTCCCGGGGAGTGCCCCTCATGGCCCAGAGCCGATCCTGACCTCAGCTGTCCGCAGAGAACGCGGCGGCCCTGGAGGAGCTGCTGAAGGAGTATCACAGCAGACAGCTGGTGCAGACCAGCCTCGGGCCTGCACCCAGGTGAGAGGGCAGGTGGGTGAGGAGGGCCCACACCCAGCTGATCAGCCGCCTCCTGGGGACTCACCACTTGGGTGTGCTCCCTCTCCTGTCACCCCAACTCCCCTTCACTACCTCCTGTGTCCTCTCCTGGTCCTGGCCTAGCCTAGTGACCAGTGACCGCTGCCCCCCATGCCCTCCATAGGCTGCCGCCCGGACCCCCCAGCATGCCGCACATCTGTCCGCATCGCCACCACCTCCACACCGTGCAGGGTCTGGCCTCACTCTCTGGCCCTTGCTGCTCCCGTTGCAGCCAGAAGAAGTGGCCCGAGGTGCTGCTGTCCCCTGAAGCTGCAGCTGCCACCACTCCTGCTCCCAGACTCCTGCCCAACCCCACCAGGGCTCCCAAGGCCGGGGCCAAGGCAGGACGCCAGGGCGAGATCACCATCTTGTCTGTGGGCAGGTGAGGTGGGCACAGACACGGCAGGTTTCAGGGGGAGACATGACTGGGGCGAGGAAGCAGGGACCTCGGGGCTGAGCTCTGAATACTCTGCTTGGTGATGGCCCACCCCTCCTGGCCTGGGTGTGCCTCTTTGGGCAGTGGGCGTGGCCACAGAGAAGGCAGGCCCACTCAGCCGTGCTGTCCCACCTGGAGCCATTGAGCCCCCAGGGTCCTGGCCCCTTACCACTCCGGGGGCCTTGGGCCAAGGGCCTGCTGCAACCTAGGGTCGGGGGTGTTGGGGGCTCGTCCGTGGGTAAAAGGCTCGGGAAGGACTCAGGCTCCGACCCACGAACTTGCCGTGTGACCCTGGCCGTACTGCCTTCCTGCTCCTGGGTCCTTCCTCTGACGGGGATGACTCCACTGCCTCTCCTCACAGGTTCCGCGTGGCCCGGATTCCCGAGCAGCGGACAAACTCACTGGCCTCTGAGGTGAAGACCATCACGGAGGCGGGGCCCTCGGGGGCTGATTTCACTGACTCCTCACAACCCGGCCCCCCCGCCGAGCAGCGGGCCCTGCTGGGAAGTAGTGGAAGCCATACTAAGTGGTCAAAGCCCCCAGCAGAGAAGAAGGCTGAGGTGAGGTGTCTACCCTGACAGCAGATGGGGCAGGGGTGGGGGTGTGGGGGGCCTGGGCGGGTGCCACATTCCTGGAGCCCAGGAGCCCCCAGACTGAGCTCCGGCCCCTCACTCCTGTCCCCCAGGAGAACCGCTATGTGGTCCGGCTGAGTGAGAGCAACCTGGTCATCTGACGGACAATCTTGTCTGAGAACACCGCAGGCCTGTCCTGGGAGGTTCCGAAGGCTTCCTGGAGGAGGTGGAGCTGCAGCTGGGCCCGGAAGGATCAAGCAGCAATGGCCCAGCAGACAGAACAGCAAGACCAAGGCCTGGAGGCGGGAGCGTCTGCCCCAGTGAGGAGGCAGGCCGGCAGGCACCGTGTCCGGGAGCAAGCTGAAAGTCCCACCCATCCCTGCTGCCCAGTTCCTTCCCTGCAGGATGCCCTTGACCCTGGGCCCTGGTCAGATCCGAGGAGCCCACAGCACCCTCTGTACCACCAGGAGGCTAGGCCCTGACGGTGGGAAGGGGCCCTCTGCCTGGCACCCCTGGCCCCACACCTTGGTAATTAGCCACCTCCTGCCTCAGTACAGGGCCCTCCAGCAGATGCACCTCCCCCTCCTCTAGGGGCAGCACAGTGTGTGGGCTGGGAGTCTGGATTCCTGGGTTCTAATCCTGGGCAAGTCCCTGGCCATCACTGGGTCCAAATTTTTCTGACTGTGAAGTCTCAGTGCCCAGGGCCTCTCCAGCTCCCTGCAGGATCTGGGCTGGGTCACGTGGGGGGAGAGCTTGTCTCCTTGCCACCCCCTCCCACTAGTAGCTTTACCTGGCCTCATTTTTGCTGCTTCCAGGGTGTCCATCTTCAGGGTCCCCAAGGGGCTGCCCACCCATGGTTCTGCCGACAGAGGGTCTCATGCATGTGCCTGCCCCCACCCCGCTCTTTTTACTGAAACTGAAGACACAGACTTGACCTGGGTGGGACTGTGCTGCAGCCCCAGCCTGCCCAGCCGCCCCCAAGATGCCAGGAGCTTCCGGGGGGAGGCGTGTGACAGGCTGGAGAGGCACCTCCGACCCAGGTGGTGCGTGTCCCTGTGGTGTCGGTGTCTGTCCCTGGCCTGGGTGGTGCGGGCAACAGCCCAGCCTGTCTCCACCCCAGTTCAGCAACCTGGTTATTTATGCGGGGCTGTGCAGGCACGGCCTCCCCCCACCCCGTCATCCTTGTTCTTATTTATTGAAACTTGGCTGTTGTCCTGTCCTTGTGTCTCCACCCACATCCATCTGTTGAATAAAAGGTGGGATAGTGGCGTCCTGAGGAGCCTCTGCCCTGGTCGTCTGTCCGTCCGTCCTCGAAACAGCTCTGTTTGGCGCTGTGTATGTGGGACAGGCCATCCCTCCCCTCGAGGTGCCTTCTCTCTGGCAGCAGGTGAAGTGGGGCGGGAGGGGCCTGGCACCCCGTCCAGTTCTCCCTGAAGCCCCAGAGGCAGTGCTATCCAACAGAAATCAAGTGTGTGCCAGGCATGCAATTTAAAATTGTCTAATAACTATGTTTTAAAAATTGAAAACAAACAGGTGAAGTTAATTTTAACGATATCAATAATGCATTCTATTTAACCCGGGCAATATCTGAAATATTTTCATTTCAATACACAATCAATATAAAATGATGAATGAGCCATTAGTATCTTTGCTTTGCAATCTGGTGTGTATCTGACACACAAACCACACCTTATTGCGAAGCAGCGAATTTCGAGGGCTTCACAGCCGCCTTGGGCAGACAGCTCCCTGCGGACAGCGCGGCTCTAGAGGGAGTGGAGCCCGGAAGGTGGGCGGGGCCAGACAGTGGGGGCTGGAGCCCGCGGAAGGGGAACAAGGTCCGCAGGATGGTAACAGAAACGCAAAGGGCAGCCGACAACAGAAATATGAGGAGTTGGAGAGGCTGTAAGTAGAATCCTCTTGACAGGTGTGGAGACGGGGGCGGGGCGGGGGGGGGAGGGTGGGCATTAGAAGGCAGCACCTGGGCTCTCGGAGGCCATCAGCCAGACCCCAGGGACGCCAAGGGGCTTCTAAAGCCTGCGGGAAGGGGAGGCACGGTGAGCTCGTTCTTGGGCGGGGCGGGGGGGGGGGGTGCGGAGTGGGAGCTCTTGCAGACATCCAGGCCGGAGGGGGTGGAGGCCGGGCTGCAGTGTTGTGACGGAAATGCATGAATCCTCCAATAGGTTCCAAGGACACGACTGCAGGGGCCTGGTAATGGGATGCAGGTCAAGGGGTCAGGGACAGCTGGGACAGCTGGGTGGGTGAAGAGCAGTCCTGGGGCACCCAGGACACAGCCCCACTGGATGTGCTGAGGCGTCTGGACGTGGAGGCGAGGGCGTCCTCTCGAGGGACAGGTCTGGGCCAGGCGATCTCTGGAGGCACTCACGTGGGCACTCGCCTGGACCGGCCCGGGCAGGGACGCGTTCCAGGGCGAGGGCTCAGGGCAGACTACTGGGCTGCTCCGGGAAGGCAGGCTGGAGTGCAGTATTCTGGAAACTCGGGAAGGAGAACCTGGGGAGCAGGGGGCCGGGTCACAAGGTCAGGAGGTGCTGCTGCTGCTGCTGCTGTGGTGCCAGGAAGCTGGGGCAGCCCCTCTTTGGGAGACGTGGGCGGGGCCAGCGTCCTCTCCAGGGAGTGGTGAGGACAGGCCATAGCAGGTGGGGCCTTGGGCTCCAGGGACAGGGGATTTTCAGTTCAGCCTGGGTTCTTTTGGAATTTGGTAAGTTTTTTTTTTTTAATACGGAAGAGAGGGGCACATTTAAAAATGAACGGGAAGGAGGCCCAAGGAGAGGCAGAAGCACCACAAGTGACCTTGATGGAACCTGGGGAGGTGTGGAGGGGACGCCTGTGGGACGACCGGCCGCTGCGGAGGCTGCTGGGCCCGCGGGAGGCCCTTCTCCCCAAGGGGCAGGCACACGTGCCTCGAGACTTCGAGTTCCCCACCTCCCCTTTCTACACCACAGACTTCTCTCTGGGGCGCTCAGGTGGGGAGGGGAGGGACGGCCCCTCTCAGGACCCAGGAGACAGAGGTGCACCTGCTCCAGGAGAGGGGGAAGGAGCAGAGAGGGGCTGGACGGCAGGGTTTCTCTGGAGCACCGAAGGCCGTCTGTTCGAGGGGCCAGCGAGCGCCACCGGGGCACCTGAGGGAGTGCTCCAGGGCTGCCAGGGTGCCCTGTGTCCTTACTTGCCAGCTGCCTAGCTGCACCTCAGGGTTTGGTGCTCAGTGTCTCTCAGCCAACCTCCTCCAAATCGCCCAGGACCGAGGCGGCACACGGGGTGAGGACAGTGCCCCCCAGGGCCCTCACCTGGGGTGAGGCGGGTACAGGTACTAGCGAGGGTGGAGGCTGGGAATGGCTTCTCGGGGCAGGTAACGGACACCCCACCTTGGTGCTGGGTCCTGAGTAGTAAGCACTGCTCCCTTCCCGATCCCCCCTTTTCTCTGAGCTAGAAGGTAAGAATGGTAGGGCTCTGGCCTGTTTCTTCGCCTGTCCCTTGGGGGTGTTGAGGCCAGATCTCAAGAGTGGGATAAGAAACTGAGATCAAGGTAGGGGTGTGTCGTCTGACGTCCTGGCCTTCAGGACCCCACCCTCACCTGGAAGCTTTCCTGGATCGTCCCCTCCTAGGCTCGACTCTCCTACATGCTGGGGCGGCAGCCTTGGGCTGACTGCCCCGGTACTCCACCCACACCCGCTCCCCTCCAGGGCCCAGTCCTCTGCCTCCCTGCCTGCTCCTGGCCCTCAGCCCTCCACTGTGGCCTGGAGCCGAGGTCCAGGTGAAAACCCCTTCCTGCCCTGGAGCAGGGCTGCGACCCATGCAGGCATGGCCTGTGGGCAGAGGACTGGGCCCTCTCCCCCCGACCTGACTGAGCTTTCTGCCCAAGGGAGGGAGAATGAGCCTCCTGTCAGGTTGGAACAGGAGGGGGGCCGGGGGGGGGCTATGGAGGCACAGAGGGTGGTTCGGGGAGAGGGCTGATGGACTCAGGAGTCCGGGTTCTGGTCGCGGCTTGAGTGGGCGCCAGGTGCCTTAGTCTCTTCGGGCCTGTTTTCTCTCCGTTCGAGGAGGCTGAGTTCTTGGAGGCTGGGCGGGTGCAGACTGGGGGGCCAGGCCCTGGAAGGAAAGGGTGGCCACGATGACCAGGGAGAATAGCCCCACCTGGGACCAGGGCAGTGGTTCTGCCCAAAGGGGAGCCACCAGTGAGATGCTGAGGACGAACGCTGCCGACACCCGGTGGACGTCTGGACGGAGACCACCTGACTTCCCCTGTGGCCCGCCTGACGAGTCCACCTGCTGCGAGCCCAGACACCGCCGCCTGGGGGGGATGGAGGGGGCAGAAGACGTGCGGCTCGGTGCCTGGGCTTCGGGGCCAGACCAGGCATGCGTTGCAACTCTCCTCGCACCAGCTCTGTAAGCTGCGTTGAGGTACTCACCTTCCTCAGCTGTCCCTGTTGAGGACAGGCCTGACAATGGGGCGCACTTCCATCGCGCTGTGCGGACTGGGCGTTACCACGCACACAGTGCCGCACCAGCCACGTGTGGTGGGTGCTCGGTGAGCCGCCGCCTTCAGCGCTCGGGGCACCCTGTGCTCCTGCGTCACACCCCTTAGTCCGGGTGCTGCCGGCACTCCCCAGGCCCCTCACCCGAGGCCCAGGGCAGCCCGCTGGGCCTGCAGGGAGACGCAGCACAGGCGGTGCCTGAGCGGTGAAAACAAGTTCAGAGCCAACTTGGGGAGCGGCCCAGGGAACTCACTGCTCAGGGGGTGGTCTGTGTCCCCTGCCCCAAGAACCACCAGTCTGGTCACCCAGACTTTTTTTGGAAACTTTTTTTTTAATAGTTATTGAATGTTCTACAGCTTACAGTAAATATCATAGTTACAAATTCTTGGCTTCAATCTTTCAGAGTGATCACTATCTGATCTTCAAAACAAAATGAAACAAAACCCAAAGGAATCCAAAACAACAAAACAAAACCAAATTTACACTTCATATACACAAGCGAGGCCATGGGGCTTCCCGATATTTGCACTCCAGGCTGTGTTTTGAAAACACCTACAAGTTCTTTGATCAAACTACTTGGAAGACACTGGTCAAAGGTTTATTATTATTTTAAATGTTTTTGCTTTTAAAATGCAAATTCCAATAAAGTTTAAAAATTAGATTCCAACCTGTAGATTAAAATGAATTAAAAAATACAAACTCATATACAACACTCTCTCACAGGATGTCACATGCCATGAGTCGGGTTTCCGTCGTGTGATGTGGAACGGGTGCAGATGCCTTTTAGTCAGGAGACGGGACAGGCCTCTGGGCCTTTGAAGGTCGTTACGGACAACTCCGAGTTGCTAGAGGCCTAGACTTGCCTCCCCTCGGTGAGGAGAAGCCCGATGCCCCCACAGACCCAGGGCCCGGCTGGCTGACCCCGGCTGGCGGTCTGGGTGGTCCCATTCCACCGGTTCTCGGGCTTGAGGAGGCCGGCTGGAGCCTGGAGATGCTGGTCTTGCTGGGGTCAGGCTCAAAGACGGCTTCGCCCAGGTCACTCCCACAGGCTGGTATTGTACTCATCTGCAAAGCTGTTCTATCTGTTCTCTTCCGGAAGGAAAGCAGCCCTCCACCAGGAGCTGGAATGGGGACAAGGTCTCCCTGCCACAGCAAGAAGCCTGGGCACTAGGGAAGCGGCCACAGGGAAGCGGAAGCTCTGGCTTCCTGTCAGGCTTTGTGACAACCAGTCCAATTCCCGTGCTGCTCACTCGGCCACGGGGCTGAACTCAACAGCATGTGAGACAGAGAAGGGCTGCTGAAACTGAGTGCGTGGGACCAAGTCGGGCTCAGGCAAGGTTGGCAATGGAATGTCAAAGCTGGCCTGGCAGGAACTTGAAAGGCTGGGTCCTGGGACCATGTAACACCTGATTTCAGAAATGTGTTCTCTGGGTGAGGGGACGGAGACAGGTAAAGGGCAAATCCTCCAGCCAGCCTGACACGCCCCACAGGAGCCTGAGTTCCTCGAGGCCCGGGTGTGGGTTCTGATGTCAGCCTGGCTGGGGGTCCTCTACCGTGACCCTGCTTTCGGAGGTGGGTCGGGCCTGAATTCCCAGGGCTACGCAGCGGCCTGCAGCTGGCTTCCCACCTGCCCACTCCACTGCCTGACTAACCCCTCCATGTCTCCAAGCTTGGCAAGCAGCTGGGCACTGCACGCCCTGCAGTGACACGGTGGAGTGCAGAATGGAAAAGCAGAGCTCCCCTGTGCTGTCAACTGCAACCGAGGAGCGATGCCATGGCGACCTCCAAATGATCCTTCTATTCAGAGTGCTGTGACCAAGACCGACGCACGCCTCCCAGCCCCCCCCCCGCCCCCCCCACCGGCCACGGAGCAGAGCTGAGGAATCTGATATGCGGGGCTCCTGGCCTGGCTAAGCCAGTGCCTCGCTGAGACGGGCCGAGCCCACCTGCACAATGACACACAGTCTGGTGACCAAGAGGCCTGCCCGACTTCATGCCCCACAATTCATTTCTTGAGGCCACTCAGAACAAAGCAAGCCCCTCCAAAGAAGCACCTCCACACGCCTGGGAGATCTCAGAAACTCAGAACAGTTTGGGTGGCCAGAGGTAAGAGATGGGTGAGGTGCAAGGACTGGGCACTGCGTCTAGGGCCTGGCCCTCACCCACAGGGCAGACGGCAGCCCCCCCCCCCCACCTGCCACCCAGACCCAGCAGGTGCCAGCAGAAGGCTGAGGGTCCGCAGAGTTTGAACATTGGCTCTTTCTCTTATGAGCTCTGTGACCTTTGGCAAGTCTCTTAAGCCTCTGAGACTTAGTTTTTTCCATCTATAAAATGGGTATTTTGGCAATCAATGTTGAAGTACTTTGTACATGAAAAACCACTTGGAATAGGTATGTGTCCTATTCAATATTTAGGGATGAGAATAGGATTTCACTTTAGGGTCATTGTGGGGGGTGGGGGAGAGAGAGAGAGAGGCAGCAAAGCAACTGCTCTGTCTCATGGGGAAGAAATTTTAAACATTTTTTCCAAAATGTGGCAGACTGCTTCAGGCTTTGGGTTCCAGACTCTCACCGCCTGGGGACCCCACAGCTTTCTAGGCCCCAGACTGAGGCAGTCAAACCGAAGAGGGGGGAAGCGAAGAGGGTTGGCTGTGGGACCACCTGCACACCTCTAACACTGGCCGCCAGGCTGCGGTACTGGGGAGAGGCAGTGGGGGGCGGCAAGAGGGCCCAGCGCTGTAGCCCACTGTCAGGTGGGCACACCCCCGTCCTCCGGCTTGCTGGCCTTCCTACAATGACAGGGCCCTTCGAGCTTTGACCTTCTGCCCAGCCTGACCGGTGGGTCACCCAGTGTCTTTGGATGACACCCACAGTACCTCCTGACAGACACCTGTGGGACTACCAGGTGTGCCCATCCCAGCGAAGCACAGCGCTGCCCCGGCTCCCGGCCCAGGCCCTCTGCGAGGACTCCCCACGCCTGGCCAGGCTCGTGGCTCTCCATCGGCGCCAGAGGGCGAGGCCAGCTGAGCTGGGGCTCCGACACTCACACGGAAAAAGGGGCGCTGGGCTTGGGCTCTTCCAGACCACAGCCTTGTTTACGCCCTGGGGCCTGTCTCTGATTCTGAATCACAGACTAGGACCGAGAGGGGGTGCAGATCGTGGATGTTTCCATTTGCAAGGCTGTGTGTGGTGGAGTCAGACGGGGAGGAAAAGACAGCAGACAGACTGAGATTCAAGTGGCTCTGCCACTTCAGAGCAAATCACTCTGAGTTTCCTCATGAGCCAAACGGGGGGAATCCTCTAATCCACAGCGTTATAGCAGGGGGTGGGTGTGAAGTTGCTTTGTGAACTGCAAGGTACTAGGCATTAGTTGTTGCTTACTGGTGTGGAAAGAACAAAAATAGCACAGTCACTCCTAAGTCTCCTCTTCCCCCCCGCCCCCATGGCCCCACTCCAGCCCATCGGAGGCAGCAGGGACAGGGGGAGGCTGTCGGGACACCAGCAGCTGCTCCCTCGGGGCAGTTCCCTTTCCTTCCAGACCCAGTTTCCTCGTCTGACCCTGTCCCTCTGTCTCGGGGCCAGTACATTAAAGGCCATGAAGTGCTCTGAAATCTATGAAGCACCTGACGAATGCAGACGTTTCCTCTTATTATTGTTATTATTTTGGCATTTTCCAAACATGACATAATATAACCACCCTTCATCCACCCTTACAAAACCAGAGCGTAGGAGGAGGTATTTGCAAAAAAATGGATTAACACTGGAAAACTTCGTTTTAGAATAAAACTTCAACAGACCATTTAGAATAGCTGGGCTTCTCCTTACTGGTCCTACAGGCCCCTGGACGGCCAAGAAGGTGGCCCCCAACTCCTGGCTCTGGGCAGAGGATGCTGATGGGCTCTGCCCACCTGGAATGGCCAGACAACCTCTGAGGTCCTTCTGGCTCAAGGGTTCCTGAATTTTTCCTCCTTTAGGGAGTAAAGGAGTAGGGGTAGGGATATGTCCGAGTTTGCATGAATTTAAATGGAAAAAGTTATTTAAAAGTCCCAAATGTTATCAATGATCGCATTTTGTACAGCAAAATGCCCCCAGCCCCACTAGGGGGCTGCTGGCCCAGCCAATTGCTGGGTATAGGGGGTCGTACTGGACGAGCCAGCCTCCTGCTGAGACTAGGGGGGCCTCCTGTCCAAGGAACCCCTCTTCTCCCAGGAGGTCCCGTGTCTCCTGGGCCTCACCCTCATCCTCCTCCCACTGAGGATGAGGAGCCACTGTCCTTAAACGCATTCTTTCAGCCAGCCCACCTGCCCGTGCCCCTAGGGCTGGAGTCAGGTATGGGGCGAACGTTCCAAATGTCTTCACAGAATTTCCAAATGCTATTTCTTCTTTTGCAATTTCTGTTCCTGCCATCTGTCCCCATGTAACCTCTGCCCAGTTTTTAACCCCCGCCTGTGGAGTCTGGAGAAAAAGAACAAAAACCCAGACAGATGCTGTTCCAGAGCTCACCAGATGTGGGCCCTGCTGACTTAATTTTTACAAAACCAAGGCAATCCATCCCTAGGTAAATTTTTGTGGGCAACATGCCCCTAGGTAGGAAGGCTGCATTTAATGCTAATTTACAACAAGTTCTAGGGAAGTCCTTTCTTCTTCTCGTGGCCTCAGCATCCTCATCTGTCGAATAGGGGAATGGATGAGATGATCGCTAAGGTCCCTTCTGTCCCATGAGTCTATGAAATGTTTATTGCTATTGCTTTCCTTCACTGTACTGACCTTCAAAGCCACCAGCACCCATCTGGAATGTGGTTCCTTCACTTCGGCTGTGAGTGGCAAAGGTAACCAAGAGCCTGGCCTGCCTGCCGGCCCCACAGACACATGGGTGAGTCCTGGCACTGGGAAGGGCGGCAGGAAGGGCGAGAAACACCACAGGTTCCCACTCTAATCAGGAGGTGGGTCCTCATCAGAGTGGGTCCATGAGGGCTCAGAGGCTAAGGTCTGGATTACAGAGGGTACCTGGCCTTCCAAGGCTCTGAGAGGCTGGGATCCCCCCACCCTGCAGCTGCTTAGCAGGTCTGAGGTCCAAACCACCTTCCGAGGAAGTGCCGGGTCAGTGCGCATAGCTGTGCAAATGAGAGGGTGGCGCAGGGCAGTCTGGCCTGAGACCTCACAAACCAAAGCCGGCAGGTAAGCGCCTCTCTCCCCTCTTCCCTCCCATATTGCTCCCCCCGCCCCAAGTTCTCCCAGTGAAAGAACAGGAGCTGCTTTATTAAGCTGCTATAAACACTCCTAACTAATCAGGTGGTTTTGTTCTTGGTCTGTTCCAATGGTTCTCAGAACACATTTCATTTGAGTCAGGACATGGTGCTGCCCTAGACTAATCTTGCTTGAGAAAAATCAAAAAGGAAACAATCCCCCAAAGATGTAGCCTGCTCAACGGCTCTGAGTGCCCACCCTGGACCGGAGGGCTACATCTGTCACACTCTCTGAAGGGAACAGTGCCTTCCCCCGAACCACTGCAAGAAACCCCCCTCTCTATTTGCCACTAGACTGGGGTCCCGGGGGTGGGTGCTGGGGGAGGGAAGAAGAACAGAGAGGAAGTGCCTGGTCAGGTGGGAGAAGGGACAGAGCCGGAAGGGCAGCGGCTAAGAGGAGGAACGTAGGGAGAGGCGGGAGATTTAAAAAAGCAGCTTTTACAAAAATCAAAAATAAAAACCAAAACCGTTAAAGATGCATAAAGTGACCCTTGCACTTCCGTTGTCTCTTCTTGCAAATAGAGGTGCGGCTGCTAGGGAACTGCTCCAGCACCTGTGTAAGACTTGAGTAGTTGCATACAATGTGTGACTCCAGATCTGGGGGAGGAAGGAGAAAGCCATCAGTAACGGAGACATTCCCAAGGCCACTTCAGGAAGCCACTGGCTGCCCTCCCCTCACCTTGGGAGCCCTCTGCACCTTCCCAGGGGAGTAGCACGTTGTGCAGGGTGCAGAGGGCAGGGGATCTCAAAGCGACACCCCGGCGCCCTGTGGTTCCCTGGCCCTGCCTAGGGAGCCACCGAGGGCAGATGGGGAGTGGGAGGTGGGTGCTGGCCTGAGGTCTCCACGTGGCCCCAGCCACAGGCAACATTTGGCCGAGGTAAGATTTCGGGTGGAGAATGGTACCCACAGTTAAAGCAAGGGTGAAGGCTGTACAGTAGAAAGTACAGAATTTAGTACTAGGGGACTGGGGTTCAAGTCCCAGCCTCATTTTTACTGGTTAGGTGATGCTGAACTATGTATTTATCTGTACGACAGAGCTGATGATCCTTCTTTCACAGAGCTACTGTAAGCATGATGAGATGCCACGTAAAGTGCCTAGAATACATGCAAAGTGACAGCTATTAAGAGTCATATTACTGAACTGAAGCAGGAAAGCAGTTGGTAACTGTCCCCTGCTCTGCTGACACCTGTGCTTCAGATCAAGCCAGGGACAGTGAAGCCGGTCCAGTGTCCGGTCACCCTCCTGCCCTCCCGCCCCAGGCCCCACTCACTCGGATGGGCTGCAGGCTTTACCAGTGCGGCGGCACGTAGCTGTATGCCGGGGTCCCCTGGGCCCTGTATGTTGGCATGGAGACGGGGTGTGCCCCGATCGCGGTGTGCTGGGGGGCAGTCAGCAGGGTCCCTGAGCATCAGAGAGAAAAGAGCAAGCTGAAGAGGCTGTCCCAGGGCACTGGGACGAGGAGGAGGAGGAAGCCACAGTCTCTCCCCCGCCCCCTGCTGCTCCCTCTGGGGTCCCTCCCCCCGCCACCCCTGCCACCACCCAGCCAGCTCCTGAACTGCCGCCCACTCTCCCCTGCCAACACCCCCCCCCACACCAAGCCAGGGTCTGTCTCCTCAGAGAAAGCTTTTCTGACGCTCCAGGATGGAGCCCACCGCTCTTCCCCAGTGGCCCCCTCTCACTCGTCTTTGCGTGCTCCCCTCAGGCGGACATGTCGTACTGAGGGGCGTTAGGTGGTTTACAGGCTGTGTTTCCTACTGACCTTGCCGTCCCTAAGGGCGGGGCTCTGGTCTGACCTACTGGCAGCTGGTCCCCAGGACCTGAACAAAAGTCTGGTCCCAAGAGAGACTCAATAGCTCCCTGACCTGATCTAGGAAATGAGAGGCCCCAACAATCCCTCGCATTAGGGTCGGGATAAAATTCCCAACGCCTACCTCCTGCCCGCTCGACCCCTCAAAAGGTGACCCAGCAGATCCTTCAGAAGTTGGGGCTCTTAAAGATCATCGCCGGCCCCTGGTCTTCTCACGCTCTTTGGAACATGAGACCGCCAGGACTTGCCTACGCCTGCTCTTCCTCTGGTGTGTCTCCCACCCCCACCCTCCGGAGGCTCCTGAGGGGCAGGGCTCTGCTCTAATTTTTGAAATAAGCCAGAAATGGAGAAGGGTCCTCCTGGATTCCTGCTTCTCCCACTCCTTATGATTAATTACTGGACAGGTCCTTAAGCTCCTGCCTGCTAGCTAAGTAGCACTGCCCCACACCCTCCTTCCTAGGACCCCTGCCGCCATCAGAGTCCTAGTGGTGTCCTGGTCTCTGCCCTGACTGCAGCCTCCCCTGGACCTACGCCCTCCCGGCCTCTCCACCTCTCCTCCTGCCTCCATCTTGCAACCAGAATGGTTAAAGCAAGTCTCCTTTCCCATCTGCCTAAACCCCTCTGCTAGCTCCTCGTTAGCTAAAGGTACTCTCTCCCCTCCTTTATCTCTGCCGACTGCTCCAGCCACCCACACCCCTTTCTGGGGGCCTTGGACCACTTCTGTTCTGTGAACACGCCCTGCTCACGTTCTTCCGCCTAGAGGGCCCTTCCCTCTTCCATTTCTCTGGAGAGCCTCTGTTCACCATTAAGTTGTCTAGCTCAACATGCCTCCTCGTGAAACCCCCCTCATCCCTGCAGACAGATTTAAAGGATCTTTCCTCTGGGTTCCCAGAGCTCCCTGGTTCAGGATCTCTCCTACCATGCTGTAGTCAGTTCCATGACTGTCTTCCGCTATGGCATGAGTGCCTGGAAGAGGGGGACAGATGGACACTGACACAGAGGCGACCCCCACCTGCTGACATCGCCATGGTGGTGCCGGCCACCATGCCCATGGCCACGCCGTTGGTCCTGGGGGCAGCTACGGGTGCCGGGTAGATGGCGGAGGGAATGCTGTTGGGCTGGACGACCGTGGTGTGGTGGATGACGTGGGGCTGGGCAGCGTACACCGGCTGTGTGTAGTAGGCTCCCTGGAGGGAAAGAGGCTGCGGTCACACGGGCTGTTAAAGGCGTGGGTGGGATATGGGGAGGAGGGGAGGGGTGGGGAGCCTATTCTTTCCAGACCCTAAGGGATGGGGTCAGAGAAACACTGTCTGGGCACACGGGGCACGGGCCCCAGTTGGGGCTCTGCTTCTGACCTTCTACGAGAATGTGGACAATTCAGTGCTGGGCTCAGCTTCTGGCCCAAAAAGTAAGGGTCAGCCCTGTCCTACCTCGTTCCTAGGGCTGCTAGGATCTCTAGTGGGGTAACAGCTCCACTCCCTTAATACTGACTTCAGCATATTAAAAATGTCTGTACTTTATTACACTCTGCTCTATGAGCTGCCTAAATGTGAAGGCAGAGACCAGCAAGAGGGAAGAGGACGTGGTTGTGGCTGGTAGCTGATGCGCACACGTTGGGGATGACTAGTGGGCGTGTCGTGCTGTGCAAATGCCGCTGTTGTGCATATTGGGAAGATGTCCTAAATGCAGGGCCTTTCCCTAGATGTCTCTCACGCGTATTTCCCTTTAGAAGAAAAAGGTGGAGGACAGAAACCATGGTCTGAGGTGACTTCCCACTGCCTGGGTCACATGGCTGCTTCCTGCTACGACAGCGACAGGCCTGCTGGCCCACGGGGGCAACAGACCAGGGTCCTTGGAGCATCTGAACCCAGAGCTTCTCAAATATTTCCGTTAAATAATGACAGCAGCTTCAGGATGGGGTCTATAACCCGAGATCTGAGAGCAGAGTGCACAGCAGCCTGCCACAAACAAGAAAAATTTATCTCAAGCCTATTTTCCTTTGAGAGTTTCATTCTACTCTGCAATATAGCTGTTCTTTATAAATTTTTTTAAAAGATTTTCTTTATTTTTAGAGAGAGGGGAAGGGAGGGAGAAACAGAGGGAAAGAAATAGCAATGTGTGGTTGCCTCTCAGGTGGTCCCCCATGGGGACCTGGCCTGCAACCCAGGCATGTGCCCTGGCTGGGAATCAAACCGTCGACCCTTTGGTTTGCAGCCTGCGCTCAATCCACTGAGCTATACCAGCCAGGGCATGTTTTTTAAATTTAAAAAGTGTTCTCCTTACTACTTAAACCTCACATAGAATCGTCCCTCTAGAAAAGCGTGCCGTGAGCACGTTAAAGCCTCGTACAGTCACGGTGGCACAGCCACCCCCAGAGCACACACGGTTTCCAGCTGAAGGGGCCCAGAAGGGGGTGCTGAGGCACAGAGGGGACTGGCCCAAGGTCACACAGGAACTGGTGGCAGAGCCAGGGCACTGATCTCCTCCTCACTCACGCTCACAGACTGTATCAAGGAAGGGCAGATCTGGGGAGTACGGAGAGACATCCAAGACATAAGGGGTCTCATCAGGACTCAACCGATAGTTCCCTGTGCATCCCTGGACAAGTCACTCCCCTCTCTGTGTGTCAGATGCCCCAGCTGAGCTAGGGGATCCCAAGGGCCCTTCCCCTCTGGCATTCTAGGCTCCCCTGATCTCAGTGTCTTTGTGTGTCACCCCCTCCCGCCACTCTGCTCCCAGAGGCTGAGGTGGAGTGAGGGAGTGTATGGGCTGCAGGGACACTGTTCCAGGGTTACACCCTCCTTCCTTTTCTTTCTTACCCGCACCCACCCACCTAGGCTGGTGGCTCCTTTACCTGCAGAAGAGGTGGGCCCAGGCTTCCATGGGTACCTACCTGGGCATACAGATTCTGCTGGGGGTAGGCACTTCTGATTGGATACATGGCCGTCTGATAGGGGTTGGGTGATGGGGAGTAGGGGGGCGGAGCAGTATTGCTCTGGGTCGGTGGGACCTTGTATGGTGTCCCCGCAGTATATCCTGTACCAAGGCAATAAGAGAGACTTCCAGTTAGTTGGCAGAACAGCATCACTGGAAGACAGCAGGTCCCAGTCATGACTCCCCCGATAAGAATGGGCTGAATCCAGGCTGGAAACACAGATGAGAACAGAGGACAGGGCTCCACCCTGAGAGCCCTGGCCCCAGAAGCAGCTCCCTCAGTCCTGGTGCACAGGGCTGCATGTGTGATTCTGGCATCTTTTATTTCTCTGGGTCTCAGGGCTCTCATCTGTGAAAAAACAGATGGAACCAGGTGACCTCTTAAGGGACCCTTGCAGCTCAGACAGTCTGGGCTTCTGAGCTACAGAGGGAAGAACCTCAACCTGCTCGCTCTTTATTGCACTATCTTCCTGCTGCTTCTTCTCCTTGTAAGTTCCTAGGATACCTTCTGCTGCTGTTCTGTCTTTCTGTCTTGCTTCTCCCCTTACTCTATGTTTCCCCCTCATATCTCTCTCCTTCCACCATATTCCTCTTCCTCCCTGCCAAGTTTTAAGGTGAAAACTCCATATAAAACACCATTCAGAGACCCTCAACTTCAGAGACACTAAAAAACTTCGCTCTACAGAGCTGACTTTTCCTCTCCTCCTGGGGCTTGGTGGCCGCCTCTGCCCGAGGGCCTGCGGTCAGGGATCTCACAGGTCCCCATCAACTTGGCATCCAGGCCACTCGGGTAGCTCAGCAGGGCAGACAAAAGCTGGGGGTGAGGCTGAGAAGTCAGGTCCCAAGAAACTCACAATCAGCCATTCAAACAAACTGTGATGCCTCTGAATCTTCTGGAAAAGAGAATGCAACTCTACGTTCACAGGATAAACGTGACACGTGCCATTGCACAGGCGCACGAACCCCAAAATGAACGACTGCGCAGAACTCGAGGGTCTACGCAAGGGGACCTGGGGCTCGGCACAGGCCAGCCTGTAGAGGAAACTTCTCCTTTCTGAGTGAAGGGACAGTGCTGTCCTGCCACCCCCTTCTCAGCCCACATCACAGCTCCGCCTCGGGGGGCCCCCATGTCCCCAGTAAGTCAGTAGGATATGGGAGTCACCACAAAGGCACCATAAAATGTGTCCTTTACTCTCTCTGGAATTATCTTTCCACCTGGAGGTAAACAGCTGGCTCCATGAGAAACCCACTTTGTGGTCAGATTCACTTGGGAAATAAGTAGCAATGAAGACGGCGTGGGAAGAGCACGTTAGAGAGAAGGGAGCACGGACAAGAACCGGAAAGCAGCCAGCAGGGGCGATGCAAGTCGGCTGGGGGAGCAGCCCCTGGCAGGCTCCTCCCGTTTCTCACCTGTGGAGCTAATCACAAGGGGTGGCCATGTGATGAAAAGCAGAAACTAGGGGAGACACAGGGAATCTAGGTTTGCAGACATCTAGAAGGAGCCATCTGAGGGTTACTTCACCTCAGAGATGCAGTTTTATCTGTAAAGCAAAGGGGGCTGGGCATGTCCCAAGAGTATACAAGGAACGCCGAAGGATCTTAGTCATTGTTTAAAAAAAAAAAAAAGAAAGAAAGAAAGAAAGGAAGCAGCAGCAATGTAAAACAGAGATAAATAGTTTGTTTTTGTCTGTTTTTAATTTAATTAATTTATTTTTTAGAGAGAAGGGAAAGGAGGGAGAATGAGAGGGAGAGAAACATTGATCAGTTGCCTCCCACACACCCCCTACTGGGGACCTGGCCTGCAACCCCGGCATGTGCCCTTGACTGGGAATCGAACAAGCGACCTTTCAGTGTGCAGGCTGGCACTCAATCCACTGAGCCACACCAGCCAGGGCGGTTGGTTTGTTTTGTAGTCTATGACCCTGAGAAGTTTTAAAATGATAGGATGAACTATGAATCTCTAAGACAGGGACATAACAGGAGACTATTCTCAATTTATTTTACCCCAGAATCTTTTATTCATACCATTAGCATTTAAACCAGGCAAACTGCAGTTTTTGGTAACTGGAGCCTGTATGGGTAAATAAAGTTTTACAGTAACACAGCCACACCTGTTCACTTACACATTGACTATGGCTGCTTTCCTGCTACAATGGTAGTTCTAACAGAGACCATATGGACCAAAAAGCCTAAAATTTTTATTATCTTGCCGACTCATGATTTAAGAGGATACAACAGGGTATGAGGAGTCCTGCCAGAGTGTACAGCATCTCTCCTCTGCAGGACAGCAGGACACCCCGAGCCCTGAGATGCCTGTCTCTGAAAGCCACCCAGCACGGCCTACAGTGATGGCCTTCAGCCAGACCAACTGCCTGGGCCCGAACCCCAGCCCTGCTGCTTGACAGCTGTAGAGTGGATCAGTCTCCTCACCAGGAAAGTGGGAGAAGGGTGTAAAAACAGTACCCACTTCATAGGGTTACTGCGATAAATTCAGGAGTAAGTGCAAAGCCTTTAGAATAGTGCCTAATACGTTAAAAGCACTACATAAGGTTTGCTTTTATTCTTTTTCTCTGACCATGTAGAGAGATAGTGAGCTTCTGGTCCTGGGGGTGTCCAAACAGAGACTGGTCTGAAAGACTCTAGGAGATTGGGCATTAAACTATGATTTCCATGGTGTGATCCAACTTGAAACCCAGAGTCCAAGATTCTAAGATTCTAAAATTTTATGGTCTAAAATGCCATTGTTTTATGATTCTTTAAGGGTAAGAGGCCAGCAGTGCTGGTGACTCTCCTTTCTGCTCCCCGAGAAGGCGCTCTGGAGTTCTGATCCCCGGGGGAAGCTGGCACGTCTCCACGCCACAAGGACAACCATCCCATACCGCGCTGAGATCATCCCTCCGACAAAAATCAAAAGGCTCCAAGAGACTGTGGTAGAATTCGATTTCCACATCTAAGAATAACCTTGTCTGAGACTGTTTCCCTTTTTTCATGTTATGAAATGAAGACACACACATACTCAGAATACAAATCAGTAGCCAAAACATCCCTGGCAGCCAAACTGATGATGCTGCAGAAGGCCTGGCCTGTTCGTCCAGACAGTCCGAGAAGGGAGAAGCAGACGCAGAGCTAGACAGGATCTCTGAGATCATCAGGACCGACGCACGGCTCACAGATGAGGTATGATCAGGTGCCGAGAGAGCGAGCAACTGCCCGCGAGGACTCAGGACTCAGTGCTCCTTCCTCTATCTGCAGTGGTTCCCACAGTTACCACCTGTGTCCGAAGGCTGCAGAAGCTGCCCGGGACCCCCGTCCTGGGCCCTGTCACCATGAGTCAGGTCAATTATTACCTCAAGAAATGCCCTCAGTTGGACTAGATGACATCAGAGGGATCTTTCCAATGCTGACATTCTGAGTACTTCACTGAAATTTTTATGAGGAAATCACCGCAGAGGACTTCCCACAACTGAGTGGCGGTCCTGTTCATACCCTTGAGGATCACTGGAAAATCCCCTGGGCTGTGGCCTGGGCTACCTTCAAGGTCATTACTTGGTGCATCTAAGTAAAAAAAGCTATTGGGTGTGATGCAAAAAAACCTCACCCATTTTGCTCAAATGTACAGGCTCAACTCACTCGTGGGAGGCCTGACTCTCTTTAAAGGAGTTGTAGCTAAGTCTGAAGGTCACAGAGTGAGGTCTCTGGAATACTATGCCTTAAGGATATGACAGACTTGAATTCAATGCTCTCTGCTTCAGAGGAGAACCTGGAGCCTGGAGGGGCAGAGACTTCCCCTGAATTGCACAGCAAATCAGTGCAGAGCTAGGCCCAGAGTTAGGGGCTCACCGTGCCCTGGGCAGAGCTCCTCTCTGAGCTGTGGGTCTCTGCCGTCCAGTCTCGGGCATTCGGTGCATCAGCCCTTGTGTCACCATTTCACTAAGGGCAGTATCATGAGGGAAAAAGGACTTTGATCACCAGAAGTCCCAGCTTTGCCTTAAAAGAGGATTTGTTTATGACACCCTTTTCTTTCTCTGAGGTTCCTAACCGTAACTTTAGGCTCTATCACACAGGACAATAAAAAGAGTGTATACATTAGGGAGGGAAAACCCTTCAGTCCCCTCGCAGTCCTTCTGCACCATCATAAATCTGTTTCCGCTGTAGAGCCCTCACACCTTCAAAGGCATTGATCCTTACATCAAGGATGCCTTCTGGACTAATTGGTTTATTGACCATTAGATTTATATGTCTGGACAAAGCCCTGTGTCTGATTTTCGCCTTGACCCTCAAGTCTCCTTGTTAGTAGCTGAACAAGAGGGTGCTGAATAAGTAGGAGGGAGACCTAATTACAAACAGGCTTAGCAAGTGTTGGTGAAATTGAACTGAATTTATCCGAGTGCCCTGAATTTTCTGTGGCATTATAAACCACAAAATCTGTGTGCCAGGAGGAACCCTGATGGCTATGGGAGGGTCAGTCAATCCCAGCTCTATTTAAAATTGTGCTGGTGGACATATCACTTGCTTAAAAGAGAGGGGACTGTGATAACCTGCGAGAGGGCAGCAGGATGTAGCTGCTGGACATTTCAATGGGAAGGCAGGAAGATTTCGACACAGAAGGCAAGGCCTTCTGAAAATACTCACGAGTTCCTCACTGTGGAAAGGGTTGCCTCTGGAGGGAATGAGCACCCCACACCTGGAGATGTGTGAGCAAGGCTGGTGGACCAGCTACCGGTCAGGGCAGCTCAGGAGGTCCCTGCTGGAATGGAGGGTCCTGAGTACACAGCACCAATGGGACAGATTCAGGAGTCTACTAATTGGACAGAACCTTAAAAGATGACCTTATTTTACAGCTGGAAAAACCGAGGTCCAAAGCATGGAAAGGAATCACACACAACCAAATCTAGAATCCAACACTTTCGGCCTTCCATTCCAGGCCTCTCTGTGCTGCGCTACAGCAGACGCGCCCACGTGCTACAGGCCCCTGTGTGTGCCCATTCACATGCATAACGCCACAGGTGCCTGGGAGCACTTCCTGCTGCTGCCGCAGCATCCTCTGAAGAGTACAGTCAGTCTCATGAAAAAGACAGTGATGGCAGCTTAAACTGTGGGGTGCCTTTTTCTAGTTGCACTGCTTACTAGTTGGATGGCAAAAGGTATATTACCTTTCTGGGCCTCAGCTTTCAAAATAAAATAAAAATCCATACAAGTAATAGGACGAAGGTGTAGATTAAAGGAGAGGGCGATTATGAAAGCATGTTGTCCAAAAGGGAAGAGGTATGTTATATATAAATACAAGGTGATGCTGACATCTGGGAGCAGAGATAACTAAGAAGAAAATAACAGTGGGTATTTTAAAGAAAAAAAACATGTTATTCTTCTGATCTACTTACTTAATGGACTAATGATCCACTGAATCACACACTCTGGGGCCTAGTCTGCAATGTCCCCCAGTCCCTCTCCAGCCCCTGCTGGCACCACCTCAGAGACAGGCACTCATCACGTCTAAAGCCAGCCACTCCTCTTCTGGTCCGCTCCAACAAGGCAACGAGCACAGTCAAAATGCCACTCAGTAATTTCTAAACTTCGGTCCTCATTTTACCAGTGGAGCTATTTTGTGCTAAAAATCAGATTTGAGGGCAAACCATCAGTCACCTCACGGAGCGTCAAGACGAGTGTGACCAACATGACTGGCCAGATGGCTTCTGTCCCCCCTGAAGACTCCAGGTACCTGCTTTACTCCCATAGCATCGCTTCCACAAGGATGGCATTTCTTACTCGAGGGGCAATCCGGCCTCCCAGAGGGTATTTAGCAACGTTCAGAGACATTTTTGACGGCCATAATGAGGTGTGCTACTGGCAACCAGCGCGCAGAGGACAGGGGTGCTGCCAAGCACCTCACAACGCTCAGGAGAGCCCCTCACAGAAAGCATGCTCCGCCCGGACACCCGCAGCACCGAGGCTGAGGAGCCCTGCGCTGGCGGGAGGAGCCCTCTCTGTCTGAAGGTCCATGGGCCAGTGTTCAGTGTCCCCTCTGTCCGTTCCCTTGAAATGCAGTAACAGCCCCTCCCCCACCAAACCTGTCGGGGGCTGAGCACGTCCTTCCCCGTCAGTCACTGCTTTGTGTCCCCCCAAAGCCGCTGTGGGGTCAGAGGACGACCTTTCCTGTGTGAGGGCAGCCCATTCTGGGGTGGGTGAGAGAACCTCTTAAAATAGTATCTTACAAATGTCACTTTTAAAACTCCCTTTCCTTTCTTCCTAAGAGACGCATCAGTCCCAGCCAAAGGGAACAAGGAAAGGAGGAGACAGGCTGTATTTACTGAAAGCCGCAGAGGACGCTTGGTAAGTTCGGTTCTCGGTCCCGGTGTCCACGGGGAGGTGGAAGGTGCCTTCAGTGCCACAGGAGGACGAGTTCTGTGGCCAGGCCTGTTTCATCAGCAGAGTTGCTTAAGGGAAGACACAAGAACGGTATTAGGCAGAAATAAGAAGTGGGCACCACAATCACAGACACAAAGCGAGGGGCCCTGTTCAGAAATGCACAGGACAGCCCAGCCTTTCCGGGCTCGGGGGGTGGGTGAGGGGAGTGCTGGTGTGAGCTTCTGCAGGGTCTGAACCTGGGACATCTGAGCTCACACTAAGTCAGGAGAGTCAGAATTTTCTGCCCACCACAAAGCCCAAGAAGATGCCTATGAATACTGCCTCCTACCGTGTGACATTCTGGCCTAAGGCTCTGGAGTATTCCTTAGCCGCTCTCTTGTGAATGCGTAGCAACTTGGAGCCTTTGACTGTACATTGGGCCAGATCAACTGAGTACTCTTCTTTTATGCCCGAAAGCTCATCTGGAGGTGCAGTTAACACGTTGCTTTCAAAGACAGACCCTGAAATAATTACCACATGACATGGACCTTCCTGGACTCCCATCTATCCTAAAGGGACTGGGCTCTGGAAGCTCAGGAGGCCCATGCAGGCCAGCGGGGCACTCCCTGTGCACTCCTTCTGTACGCCCAGCTGGGGTGGACAGCCAAACCTCTCGCACACCCTTTACACCTTCTGCTGAGGTGCTCCTGGAGCCTCCCTCATTTGGAGATGGATATCTTCTCATGAATCAGAGATGATCTTTTGGGCCATTAAGAGAGTAAATGTCAAACTTGAGGTAGTAGTGAAACACACGAGGCCCAGTTTCAAAGTATTCTACAGAGCGGACTCAAAGCTCAGCTTGAAACATTTGAAGGATGATGCTTCATATGTTCTAGAAGTGGGGAAGAACTCAAAGAAACTTACCTTCATGGTATCCTGTGGGGAAGGAGAGAGGAAATAGGGTTTCAAAGGGGGGAAATGCCTAACATTTTAGATATTTCCCTTGACATACTTTCAAACACTACAAGAGAAACATTTTTGACCCAAACTGCTACATAGGGAAAGAAAAAGATTTTAATGGTATCTTTTCCATTCAAATAAGGTCTTGGGAGTCATGGACATGGGGTATTTCAGAGTATATTAGAAGGAGGTGGGGCTGCACTGGCAATAGTTAGATGTGCTTGAAACGTTTTAACAAGGGGCTAGGGTGAGACAGGGTGTGATGAAGAGGAAGTGTGCCTGTGTACCCTAATTCCACCAGAACGAGGGCGGTGCACCTCCAGGGAGATCCGTGACCCCCTGCGCCAGTGACAGGTGACGCCTCTGGTTCCTTCCATCATGAAGGTACCGCGCCCAGAGAAGAAAGTCAAGGACTGCCATTTTTATTGATTCAGTGCTAGAAATGTAGCTGTTGTGGGCTGACTCCGTGCTAGCATCAATGGCCTGCAATTTATACAGCAGATGCCAAGAAATGAGAAGAAAATCGTGGGCAGGGAAGTGACACTGAAAGGAGAATTCTGGCAGAAGAAACGGAGACCCTGCAGAACTCCCTGCAGAGTCCACGGCCTTGGCTGGACATCGAGACATGGCTGTGCAGACAATGCAGGATGAGGGCGGTCAGTTTTAAACAATTATCTTAGGTTTCTTTTTCTGGGACTGGTGTGTGCGAGGGTGAGTAGGGATTGGGGATTAATAAGGGATCCAATTAGTGTTGAAAATCTTATCAAGACGTCTCCAAATTTAGAACCTGCCCCTCCATGTGGCCGAACAGCCCTGCCCACCCAAAGCAGCTCCCTCAAAAGTGAAACATGTGTCTCTGGTAAGTCAGACAGAGCCAACCCATGCCCTCCAGACCCCACAGGGACCAGCAGGACGTCTAAATTTGGCTGCAGAGCATTTGGAGAATCTGGAGGTCCAGTTCCGGTCCAGCTGTTTCCCCAAGTTGTGCATACTTTACCATAATTTTCATCATAAGCCAAAAGTCTGGCATTGGCCTGAAGGACTGTGCAACAAAGTAAGTACATCAGAATTAACCAAAGAGTGACTGAGGCCTACTGTGCTCAGCACTGAGGGGAGCGCCACGGTGGACAGGAACACATGTAGGTCATGGTCACCGCACACAGGGTACTTATGGTCTAGCTGGGGATGCAACACAGCCATGCGCCAGCCAGAGAGTGAACAAGACAGCAACACGCACGGTGAACTAACGTTCCAGGTCAGCCAGGAGAGAAGCAAGTGTGACTGTGCCTTTGAGTATGTCTTTCCCAAGTGATCAAGTGAACTAAACTACACATGTTCCTGAAGAAGTTATCTTCTTCTGGTCTCACTATAAAGAAACAAATATTAGTATTTTCTATGTTTCTTTATATATTTGAATACTTAACAATTTAAATAACAGGATAAATAGGAAGACTAAAAACAAGAATATCAGCTGTGAACCTGACTCCCTTGTTAGTTAGCTGTACCACACGATCTTCCTCCTCCATGTACGATTCTAAAAGAACCCGTTCTGCTGGTGGTGGCGCCTCGGAGTTCAGCTGTGGGGCAGCGGTGACCCAACTGAACCGGCAGAGGCGTGGCGCCAGAGGAGGTTGCAGGACCACATGTTTGCTTCCTGGGTGCCACGAAAGGTACCGACGCCTATAAATGTTTCTACATTTTGAACTGGATGACAGTTAAATGCAAGTGTATACGTATGTCGAATATTATTGAGCTGTACATTTGAGACTAGTGCACTGCATGTACTATAGTGTATGTGTTACTCCTCAATTTAAAGGAAGAGAGAGGACGAACCCTGGGAAGTGAAGGGCCACGGTCCAGTCACAGCGTGCTGCCCACATCCAGGTGCTGGGTTGTTCACGTCTCTGGACACGGCACCCTCACACCCTCTGACACTTAAACAGTCTGTTAAGCACACTTACAAGGAGAAGAGGCAGCAAGGGACCATCATCCTGAACAATGCAGTAAGTCAGGAAATCTGAAAGCTGGCCTGGGCTGTGCCACTTATTAACTGTGAGAACTTGGGCAAGTCACCACCTTTCCACATTCAGTTTGTTGTCTCACAAAATGGCAATAACTGTGACTCCCTGTTCACTTCATAGTATTAATGCGGGGACCAAAAGCAGAGGGTCATCCAGTTTTACAGTTTCTAACCCTGGTCTCTGTCTACTCTTCTGCTCTCACAGCCGTGGACAGCTCTAGTTTAAGCACTTGTCTCTCACCTGAACTGTTGCACCTGCTTCCTCACTGTCCTGTGTGTTGTTAAACCTGCTGTAATCTCTAAACTGTACTCAGAGTGACATTTCTAAGACCTAAACCTAATCTCGAAACCTTTCTTGAAAACATTCAGTGGTTGTCCACTGCCTGTAGCCTGAAGGCTGAACTGCGTGTGGCATTCACAGCCCCCCATGATCTCGTCCTATGATCTCCTCTCTGGACTCCCGCCTTGTTCTCACTCTTCAACCGCGTACTACTGCCACATGAACTGTTTACCATTCCCAGAAGATGCCCAAGGAACGTCATGTGTCTGTACTTTTGCTCACAATGCTCATTCCTCCTGGTCTAGTCTTTCCCCAAATGCTACCTGGCAAACACTTATTAATTCATCCATCGTCAGGAGCTGAGGACTCATCTATCTATATGATGAAGGTTTTTCTTTTCCCCACCCCTTGACCACAAAGCCTCCTCATAGATCCCATATGGTCCACCATCCCTATCCCTATAATTCTTAGAAGCTGGCTTCTTTGTCTTCCCCACTAAACTGTGAGCTCCTTGAAAATAGGGACCCTGTCTTACTAGTCTTGGATATTCAAAAGGGCCAGCTTAGGGCCTGGCACAGAACTATGGATGCTCTAACTGGAGGGGGAAGAAGCACGAGAGCTTGTCCCCCTTTTTATAGAGTCTTCTGTCCAAATTCATACAGCCTGATGCAAACAAAAGTGACTCTCCATAAAGGATAGGAGGAACAAGTCTGTAAATAGCAAAATTGAAATAATAAAAGTACCCCTGGCCAATGTGGCTCAGTTGGTTAGAGCATCACCCATAGACCAAAAGGCTGTGGGTTCAATTCCCAGTCAGGGCACATGGGGGTGGGTTCAATCTCCAGTTGGGGTGTGTACGAGAAAGCAACCAATCGATGTTTCTCTCTGACATCAATGTCGATCTCTATCTCCCCCCCACCCCCAGCAATGGGAAAATGTCTTCAGGTGAGGAAAAACATATTATAATTATAAGAGGACAGGCTGGTCACATTTAAAGGGACCTCAGAACTCATCTGAATGAAATACATTATCTATGGCCTGCAAACATTAGCAAATTGCCCAAGATCACGCAGTCCACAGCAGTGAGCGACAAAGAAAAATTTTCACAGTTCACCTCCTGAAAGATGTGCCAAACACAAATTCAATATTCATCATTCAAATAATTTAAAGTCAAAAGTTGAGAAGGTGTGCGGAAATTTTTCAAAAATGTTGTCCTAAGCAGCCCAGGTGAGGGTGGTGAAAGTGACAAATCCCTCCCATGGTCCCTTCCTGTCTATGACAAAGAGGACCTAATCAAGTTACACTGCTGGGACCCTCACAGGTGCCCAGAAGTTCCTGTGGTGCCTTGGGCCTGGAGTCCACACTGCCCAGAGAACCCTTTCCTGGTCCCTCGCTCATTTTAGCACACTTGACCCTCATCTCTTTCCAACCAGGAAAATGCCCTGAAAAAGATCCAGAGCTCCAGGTCTGGGCTAAGGAAACAGACTGTATCTCTAGTCAACCAGGTCTTCAAATATCTCAGACTGCCGACGGAGGCATAACCCAGTACTCCTCCGAGGGGCTGCCACAAAGCCAGCAGGGGAGCCATACAGGCTCAGGAAGTTTTGTTCACTGGTTTGAATTCAGCAGCCAGGTCAGGGTGAAGTCTCTGACCCAGGTCAGAGCGGGACCCCGGAGGTGAGGAAGGGTAAACGCCTTTTAGTGCCATGATCCTTCACTGCCACCCTAGGGGACGGTTCATGTGTGTCTCCAACCCATGATTTTGCACCATCAGACATGTTCCTGCATGCTTTAGGAACTGCTGCTGAGCCACCTGGGGGAGCCCAAGCCTAGGGGATGGGATTTGGGGAGGAAAGGGGAAGGGATCTACCATTGTTACGAGATAACACATTCATAGGCCATAATACATATGAGGAAAAATAGCTCTCCTACCATAAGCTGAATGCAGGAACTGAAACTCTGTTGGATAGAAATGTTAGTTGAAATTACCACTAAGAATTTGTGCAAAGTAGTACACATTGCAGTTACAAAACAGACTCTGTCTCAAGTTAGCAGTTTACCCCAAGCCACATAAGAAACACAATGCAGAGGGTGTGAAGTGCCTCTAGCCTGGAAGGGAGCGACAGACTTGCCATCCAGAAAAGCCCATTCACTGAGGAGGGGCGCCTGGGAGGCAGCGGACCCAGAAGCCGCCCGTACAAGAACAAGCCCAAGCTCCCGCTCTCTGTTTGTCCACGCTGAGAGTAAATTTCAATTCTCCCAAGTACTGCAGAGAGACTTCACACATGACAAAGATTTTATGTGCTAGAGGACATGAAGATTCAGGGACAAAATCATCATTTTGGCCTCTGAAGAGTTCTCTATAAGGCCCCAGAGAGCTAGGACCAATGCAAAGGCACTTCATTCCCTGAGGCCTCTGGGAAAATGTGGTGCGGTGGGAGGAGCACAGGCAGTGGGGGTCCGACAGGCTGGGTTTGAATCCCAGTTCCACTGCTTTTTAGCTGAGACATTTTGGACAAGTTATTTAACCTCACTGAGCAAAATCGGAAGCAAAAAGCTCTAACTTCCAAGACAAGGTGAAAATTAATGTCTGTGACACGCCTTGCACAGAGACGGGAAGGTGGCAGGTGTTCAGGAAACAGAGATCCTTTCCTTGGTCTCTCCCTGGACTGTTATATGTCAAATGAGAATAACAGATTTGTACTTTACAAGGCTGCTATGAAATCAACTGAGACAACAGATATAAATGATTTATAAACAGATTTCTTGTGAGACAGTATTTCATTCTTCCCTATATTAGTTATCCTACTTCCCTTCTCCTTTCATTTTCAAGTCAGATTACCATTAATCTGACACATCCTTCGCTCTCTAGATTCTGAAAACAAATCCCAGTTGGCTCCTGCCTCGTGGGGGCCAAATATTTCTTAACTAAGGTCCCTGAAGTCAGAATTAAGAACTAAGAGCTTGGGGAAAAGCTCCAAGTACCTACATTGCCTTCAGAACCAATGAAATGTTTCCCTGCACCCTGGATAGTTGACATATCAGGGTACTCAAACTGCTGAAAATAACTCTCTGAAGCAACTTTTTGGTCTCCTTGACGCAGCTGAGAGGAATTTAAAACCCGAGGGCCTAGCTCCTTTGCAGGTTTCTACCCCGCAGGCAACTCTGGACATCACAAACGGCAGGCTCTGGCAGGAAGCTGAAAGTGATCTACAGTGTCACCTCTGTCCTCAGGCGGAGTTCCTCTCCAGCAGGCGCTCCCCCACTGCAGCCAGGAGGCCCGGTGAGGTCAGAGGCCAGCCTCCCCATATATTCGACAGACCAGGTGTGTATACCTGCTACAACCCTGATCTTCCAATTCCCAGTTTGGGGCTTTCTGACACTATGAGCTAACACTACCCTCTCTAATGGATTTTGTGTTTCTGAGAAAATGGTCTGGGTTGGTTTAGTCATAGCTTAGAAATATGTTGACTTTTCAAAATACAAAATTGAAGAAAATCAAGCTTGATGAGGGCTGATATTAAGTTTGTTTTAAAATGAAAGCTTAATCAGTACTTTACATATGCCAGGAGCTTTCCAATCTCTGTTCCCTACCCCCGCTCCCCAGTCTCAGCCTCCTCCGGTGTGCTCTCCCTTCCCTTTCTGGTCTGGTTGCTCTCGCCTAATCCCCAGTTTCTCTGGCCACTGGCCACATCCAGGTGTGATGCAGTGGTTAAGAGCACATGCAGGTGTGGTGGCAGGATGCCTGGATTGGATCCTGTGCTGGTTCCCAAACTTCCAAAGTTTTAGTTTTCCCAGTTGGAAAATGGATTAACAACAGTACTCAAAGTTTGTTGAGATATAAAACAAGTTAATATCCATAAAGTGCTTAAAATATTCCACGGCACATAGGGACCATTCAACAAATATTAGCTATTTATTCCCCATCCTCTACTTTCTTGCCATACTAATCCTAAAACGATTCTCTCCCCACAAGCTCTGGACATCACGAGAAAATATCCCAGGGCTGGGGAACAGTCTTGACAGACTCCTGGCCTCCGTTCTCAGTTGGGCCCCCAATGTTATACGCCTCCTGCTTTCTCCCTCAAGTCTCTACCGCCTGCCCCTCTGTGAAGCCTCCCCTACACTTACGATCTCAGGCTGACTGTTGTTCCCTCTTCTGCTTCCTCTCCCCTTACATGTACACCTTCTGCAACACTACGACACTGCACAGCCATGAATCTGTTTCTATGCTAGCTCCCAGATGGACTGTAAGCCACTGAGGCAAAAGTGTCATCCTTTCTTTTTTTCTATCCCAGTGTGGGAGACATTCAACAAATAAATCCTTGCAGCGTAAACGAAGAACTTGCATAAAACCATCTACAACTCTGATTTCTCAGACATGAGGTAACTTGTCCAAGGCCTCACGACGAGTGAGTCGAGTAATCAGCATTCAAACCCAGTCTCACGGCAGAGCCCACGCTCTTTCTCCTGCCCCCTGAGTGTTAGAGCACCGGCTGAGTGTGGGAATGAAGATCTGTGAGAAGACCTCTGTACTGCTCCTAGCCCAAACTAGAACAAACTTTTTCAACATTTCCAAACCCATTTCAACATCCAAGGAGTATTGGGTCTTTATTATTTTTAAAAAACAACTTCCTTGCTTCAGCTTGAAAACCAGCTCTTTATCCACTGGTGGCAAGTCTCTCACTTCCAAATTCACACCCAGAAGGTAAGTCTGCTGTGTGTGTGTGTGTGTGTGTGTGTGTGAGAGAGAGAGAGAGAGAGAGAGGGAGAGAGAGAGAGAGAGAGGGAGAAATTGACTGATTCTCAATGACACCCTCAGGGGCAACTGAGCAAAGAATGGATTTGGACATTATTAGGGAAAGCAGAAAAGGTTCTGTGAGGAGGATGCATGTCTCAGACATTCCAATAAAGGAGAGATGGGTCAACCTTAAGTCCCAAGTGGAATGGAGAAGATTTTATTCCTGCCCCCACCCTAAGGCTGAATTGCCCCAGTTCCCAGGGGCAACTCCCAGGAGAATCACACTTGGACAAGCTGAGCCCAGAGCAATTAAGGACAGAGAAAGGCCAGCAGGTGGGTTTGCTTTTCCAAATATAACAAACCCTACCTCCCACCCCACTCACCACTATTCTCTCCACGTTCTCCTTACCTGGAGCATAACTGGGGCTATTAGTGGGGTACAGGCTGGGATTGTAGGCAGGGGCCGCTGCTGGGTAGGCTGTGGGGTAACCTACAAAAAGACAAGAAAAGCTCCATTTAGTTAGGCAAAAAGAAAAGCAAATTTCTGAGGAAACAGAACCAGGTCCCAGGCTTGGTCTTCATCCTCTTCATGGGCCATTTCAGACAGTATATGTGACTAGCTTTTACCCTCTCAAGAAAAAAGTTGCCAACACCACAATCCTAACACATGCAGATCCCCTGTCCATTAAAAAAAAAAAAAGCTAGAAATATATGTTTATATGCTCACTGTAAAAATATTGAAACAACAGAGACATGTGTATGGTAAAAAGTGTAAGTTTACTTTACATCCCTGACACACATTCTTCTCCCCAGTGGTAGTAACGGTGTGGCATCTCTCCTTCCAAACAGTTTTCTGTGGAACTTTATACACATATACTCAGTGTGGGCTGGTACTTAATGACTGGCTTGAGGGAACTGAGGTGAAGCTCTGTTTTGTAGGCTTTGCCAAGGTCCATAGTATAAAAACTCCCACCTTGGCCAACATCACTGAGTGAGTAGCTGGGGAAAGATTCTCACAATTGGTTTGAGAACCCACACACACCTGATATACCCCACAATGCATATTTTATACCATGTTTTGTGAGTTTTTTTTGAAATTTTTTATTGTGGCAAAGTATATGTAACAAAATTTGTGATTTTAACCATTTTAAGTGTATCTTTCAGTGGTATTAATTAGATTCACCATGTTGTACAACCATTCCCACTAAGTGTTTCTAAAACGTTTTAAAAAAAGATTTTATTTATTTATTTTTAGAGAGGGGTGAAGGGAGGGAGAAAGAGAGGAAGAGAAACTTCAGTGTGTGGTTGCCTCTCAGGTGCCCTCTACTGGGAACCTGGCCCACAATCCAGGCATGTGCCCTTACTGGGAATCGAACCAGTGACCCTTTGGTTCGCAGGCCAGCACTCAATCCACTGAGCCACACCAGCCAGGGCATGTTTCTAAAACTTTCTAATCACACCCAAACAAAACCTCTGTACCCTTTAAGCAATAACTTCCCATTCTCTCTCCCTATAGCCCCTTGTTAACCTCTAATCTACTTTGTCTCTATTAATTTGCCTATTGTAGATATTTTACATAAGCAAAATAAAATAGTACAATTTGTCCTTTTGTGTCTGGCTTCTTTGACTTAGCATACTGTTTTCAAGTTTCATCAATGTTGTGGCAGGTATCAGAACATCATTCCTCTTCATGGCCGACTAACATTCCATTCTATGTTTATGTTACATCTTATTTACCCTCCCATCTGTTGATGGGCACGTGGGTTTCTTCTGCCTTTTGGCTACTGTGGACAATGGTCCTATGAACATTAGGATACAATCCTTGTTGAGTCCTGATTTCAGTTCTTTTGGGTACATACTGAGAAGCAAAGTTGCTGTCATATGATAACTGTATGTGTAGCTTTTTTGAGGAATCATCACAGTGGCTGCACGATTCTGTATTCCCACAAGCAATACATGAGGTTTCCAATTTCTCCACATCCTCATCAACACCTGTTATTTTGATTATACACATCCTAGTAGGTTAAAGTGGTATTTCATTGTGGTTTTTTAAAAAATTATATATTTTTTTATTATGCTATTATAGTTGTCCTAACTTTTCCCCCCTTTGCCCCCTTCCATCAAGCACCTCCACTCCCTTGGGCAATCCCCAAATCACTGTTCATGACCATGGGTCATGCATATAAGTTCTTTGGCTGCTCCATTTCCTGTGTTGTACTTTACATCCCCATAGCTATTCTGTAACTACCTATTTGTGCTTAATCCCCTCACCTCTTCACCCATTCCCTCACACCCCCCTTCCCATCTGGCAACCATCAAAACGCTCTCTGTATCCTTCATTCTGTCTCTGTTCTTCTTGTTTGCTTAGTTTGTTTTTTAGATTCAATTGTTGATAGATATGTATTTTTCCCATTTTATTGTTCATAGTTTTGATCTTCTTTTTCTTAAGTCCCTTTAACACTGCACATAATAATGGTTTGGTGATGATAAACTCCTTTAGTTTTTCCTTGTCTGGGAAGCTCTTGATCTACCCTTCGATTCTAAATGATAGCTTTGCTGGGTAGAATAATCTTGGCTGTAAGTCTCTGCTTTTCATGACTTTGAATATTTCTTCCCAATCCCTTCTGGCCTGCAAAGTTGCTTTTGAGAAATCAGCTGACAATCTTATACGGATTCCTCCATAGGTAACTAATTACTTTTCTCTTGCTACTTTAAGATTCTCTCTTTATCTTTAACCTTTGGCATTTTTTATTATGATGTGTCTTGGAGTGGGCCTGTTTGCATCCATCTTGTGTGGGACTCTCTGTACTTCCTGAAGTGGCATGTTTATTTCCTTTACCAAATTAGGGAAGTATTTTTTTATTATTTTTTCCAATAGTTTTCCAATTTCTTGCTCTTTCTCTTCTCATTCTGGCACCCCTATAAGAAAGTTGGAACGCCTGAAGTTGTCCCAGAGGCTGCTTACACTATTCTCATTTTTTTGAATTCTTTTTTTCTTCTTATTCTGATTGGTTATTTTTTTCTTCCTCATGTTCCAAATCATTGTTTTGATCCTCAGCTTCATCCACTCTACTGTTGTTTCCCTGTAAATTGTTCTAGGTCAAAAGACAGTGCTATTTTTAAATTTCATCCATTCAACAAATATCTGAGTATGCACTCTGTGTCAGACACTATGACCCCTGCCCTTGTGGAGCTTAGATTCTAAGAGGTTGTGAAAGGAATAAATAAATAGTAAATATAAACAAACACAGTCTTAAGTGCTAGGGAAAAGAGAAAAAGGGCAGGGTAAGAGACATTGGAAGTGCCACAATGCTGTGGGGGGCAGGCATTGCAATATTAAATAAGGTAGCCAGCATAAGATACAATGAGAAGGTAAGATTTTCACAAAGACTTGAAGGGAACAGAGTTAACCAGCAGATGGCTGAAAAGACAGCAATACAAAGGGAACAGTCAGTGCCACGGCCCGAAGTTCTGAGCATAGGGGACATGTCTGAGGACCAGCAAGGAGGCCAGTGTGGCCGACGTGGACTAAGTGAGGGGGACAGTAGTAGAAGTCAGAGAGATAAAGGGCTGGTCAGTTCATGACTGAACTTATAGGTTAAAGTTACAGTAACTTATAGGTTATAGGTTAAAGTTATAGGTTACTGTAACTTTAATTTTCTCATGGGGTTTTGAGCAGAATAACATGATCTGACTTATGTTTCAAAAGGGTCATTCTGATTGCTGTACTGAAAACAGACTGAAAAAGGGTAAGGGTCGAGACGCACACAGGCTATTGTAAACCTCTGTCAATAGATGATGAGGCTCAGATTGGGGCTATAGCAGCAAAGGTGACAAGAAGTGACATGCTCAAGAGTCTTCACATACTTTGCCACACTACTTTCTAGAAAAACTATTGATTTGTACTTGCACCAGCAATGTGTAAGTGCCTGTCTCACTGCTCCCTGTAGTTTTTAATGTTCACTGGTATTTTGACTGACAATGAAAAGCAGATTTTAAAAGTCAAAGATTAAATCCCTTAATCCCTAAAAGCTTCTTTGGGATTTGTAAATATTGAGCTTGAATAATGTATCTTTGTTAATATGCCTTTTTGAAATCCTTTCCAGTTCCAAAGAAAATCAATCTCTCTTCCCCAGACCCCATTTATTTTCTGACTTCAGAAATGAGGTAGCCAACTTGTTGTCACTTAATTAGCAATCTGGAAATCTGCCACCTCTCAAGAAGAAAGTCAGGGATTTAATCTGGGAAGCAAAGTGATCCAGATTCAGCTCCATGAGAGACCGTGCAACCAAGGGTAATCGCGCCCCTGTGATGTCACCACAGACGCCTTCCACTTTAGGAGCAGTTATAGGATCTTCCTTCGCTTTGGCAGATATCATAGAATGGCAACATGAGAAGGAGCTTTATTTGGCCCAACCCTCTTCATCATGTAGATGACATTCTCAGGCCAAGGTAAAGAAAGGGACTTAGGGTTACAGACTGCTGAGGTTAGAAGCACCTTAAAGGCCCTTTGGTCCACCCTCATATATGGGCTAGAGCCTCCTCTACACTACATGCTAGCGTGATCATTCCAGCCTTTACATCTCTACTGGGAGCGAACACCCTCCTTTCCAGAGACCCCTCCCCCACTCCATGAGACTGCACTGATTGAAAGTGACAACTCATACTGCACCCAGCTCTGACTACCTGTAGCTTCTACTCTTTATAACAGAACAAATTTGAAGGCACCTGCATCCTTATAGATTAGAGAACTTATAGAACTTATTATAGAATTTATACACTGTACTTCACTTGTTTGTTTATATTTCCTGTCTTGTCTCTCTCTCCTTAAACTGTAAGTTCCTTAAAGACATAGCTAAATCTCATCTGCCTGTACACAACAGCTCTTGGTCAGTTCCTCCTTCCCACTTTCTACCCTGGGCAACAGTCTTGTGCGGCCAGTAGAGAATATCCCTTCTCCACCACCAACTGTCTCTGTCCAGCAAGGCATCATAGATAAACTGGGCTTCCCCCCTGCAATGTCCTTGGCTTTGTTTTCATTATTCTGTTTCCTTGTCTTCAACTGCCATTATTTATGTTGCCGCTTCTGCTGATGATGACGTTGGCATCTCTAGTGCCTAGAGATTAGGTACTCAATAAAGAGACTGCCAGGTAGGTTGTATTCTGAAGCTATGAGAGGTTTAAAACAAAAGAAAGAAATCAAACAGGGTCCCTGGCCTTGAGACGGTTACTAACTAATGAGGGAGAAAGACAGATAAGTGGACAGTTAGAATGCAGCTTGACAACTACCATGACAACAGCACAGTAGGCAGAGAAAGAGCTCTCACCAACTAACATTTATTTAGTGCTTATTGTCTGCCAGGATTATACTGGGCACTAGGTGTTCCTGGATGTAGACAAAAAAGGGGAGGAAGGACATTCCAGGCAGAAGCATAGAGGGTAGCATTTTGGGGGCATCCACAGGGGCTTGGCTTGCACCTTCCTTGGCTCTAAGGAGCACGACTAAAGGGTTAATCACATCTGAGGGGGCAGGTTGTCTTTCAGGGGTTTAAGCTGATCATCTCATCTTCTTGAGACCATGTCTCCCTTTATGGTGGTTGACCCAAACTTACCTTTCTTTTCAGCATCATCTGTCTACTAACAACTATGCCTGAGTTACATATTGCTAGACCAGACTTCCCTCCTGAACTCCTGACTCATACGGCATCTAACTGCCCACTCAACATCTTCACTTGGATGTTCCCTATACTCCAATGCTATATGGGAGAGTGGTTAAGAGTGTGGTCTCTGGAGCTAGACCCAGGCTTAGGTTTGAATCTCAGCAATACCACTTATTATGTATGATCTTGGGTCACTTACTTCACTTCTCTGTGCCTTAGTTTTCCCATCTGTATAACAGGACTAGTAATATTATTTACCTAATAGGTTGCTACAAGTATGGAATTGGTTAAGATTTTTTAAAGAGATTTTACTTACTTATTTCTAGAAAGAGGGGAAGGAAGGGAGAAAGAGAGGGAGGGAAACATCAATGTGTGGTTACCTCTCAATGCACCCCCATCTGGGGACCTGGCTCACAACCCAGGCATGTGCCTTGACTAGGAATCAAACCGGTGACGCTTTGGTTCACAGGCCAGCACTTAATCCACTGAGCCACACCAGCCAGGGCAAAATTGGTTAAAATTTTAAAGCACTAAGACTCAGGTACATAATTAAGACTATTATTATTTCAAATCAAAAAGATTTTTTTAAAAAAGCCCTGGACAGCGTAGCTCAGTGAGTTGGAGCATTGTCTCATAAACCAAAAGGTTATGGGTTCAATTCCTAGTCAGGGCACATGTCTGGGTGGTGGGTTCAATCCTCCATCAGGGCACGTGTGAGGCAATCAATTGATGTTTCTCTCTCTCTCTCCCCCTTCCCCTCCTCCTCTAAAATAAATAATCATGCCCCTCAGGTGAGGATAAAAAAAATAATAAAAAGATTAAAAAAATAAGATTTTACTTCCTATCCTCCCACTCCCTCCCAAACCTGTTCCTCCACAGATTTCTCCTCCCCAGTAAATGACAACTTGTTACTCTAGTTCCTCAGGCCAAAAAACTTAAGAGTCATCCTTGACTGTAAGCTTCCTCTCCTATCCACATCCAATCCATCAGCAAATCCTTTCAGTTTCACCTTCAGAATATATTCAAAATCTGGCCTTATCTCACTGCCAACATGCTTCCTATCCTACTCCAAGTATCATTATTTCCCACCTAGATTGTTGTAATAGCTGCGTAACTGGTCTCCCTCTTTCCACCTTTGATTCCATTCAGCCCAATTCCCACAGCAGCCAAGAGCAATCCAGCTAAAACAGTTAAATCCCAGTATGACACCCCTTTCTTTAAGCCCTGACAATCACAGTGAAATCCTTTTAATGACTCATCTGGGCCCCCACTGCTTCTCTAAGCTCCTCTCCTTCTATGTGCCCCCATGGCTAATCTACTCTAGCCACAATGGTTTCCTTGTTGCTTTTTCAATGTTTTAAGGCCTTTCCTATCTCAGACCCTTTCTGTTCCCTTTTCCTGGGACTCTGTTCACAGGTCACCTTACATTCTCTCTAAAACAGTAATCTCAACTTTCATTACTCTCTCTGCTCTTTTTCCTCTTTTTCTTCATGTGCTTCCTTGTTAATGAGAGAGAATTGCCCACAACTAAAAGGTAAGCTTCAGGTCACAGAAGCGCTTGCTAGTGTGTGGCTGTTCCCTACTGGAGGTCTCCTCCGGCACAGTGTACTTGACCTTCAAAGGCTCTGACCCACCTAAGGAGCAGAGCGCATTCCAGTCCTGGTCCCCCAAGGCTGCCGGGGTCTGTTGAAACTCACTGGGGGTAAAGATACTGAGTTCAAATATACACCAGGTATATTTCACCCACTGCTCATACAAAAGATATTTTCACACCTGCTATTTCATTTGAGCCTCAGAACAACACTCTTGTTATTCCCCCGGTGTGTAGGTAAGAAAACAGAGGCTCAGGGAGGTGAAATGTGAAATGACTTTTTGGTCAAGATTTTTCAACAAGTCAGTGGGAAGCAAATCCTGAAAGCAAGGCCCTTCCCAAACCTACCAAATAACTATGACTTTGTCCTTGGAAGTCTGTCCCTTCTGTATTTATATTCTTTGAAGGTTGAGAGTGAAGAGAATAAATGGACATAAGTGAGCTTTTCTCCTTTGCACCCCAAAGGCTATAGTAGTGATCAGGTCTCCTGTTATTCTGATGTATACATTTTAATTGCTTTATAGATATCAATACAATACAACCCCTTTTTCTTGTCACTAGGATTAGGACTGAAGAAATGTAAAGCTATTTTTTTGATTATTTTGAAAATTAGAAATTACAGAGAAATCAGGACTTTTTCAGTAACTACCTTAACCTTACCTTTAGGAAGTAAAATTTTAGGCTAGTGGAAGACTAACTTGTGGCTCAGGAAGACAAGGAGAATTACTCCTTTGTGAGCCAGGGCACACATGCAGTGGAGATATTAGTTCTGAAGGTCATGATTAAAAAGAAGAAAGCTCTATTTCTCACCCAGATTATTGCAATAGCTTCATAACTGGTATCCCTTCTTCCACCTCACCCCGCCCGCCCCCCAAGGCCAGGGTAACCAAAAACAAAAACAAAAGGGCAAAAGAGAAAGGGAATAATTTTGATTCTGTAGTATGCTCTGAGCACTGTGAGAGGCACTTCATCTGATTTAATCTTCACCCCAACTCCATGAAACACACACTTATTAGTCCCATTTTAGAAATGAGCATGTTGAAGCTGACTTATCTTCTACAAACCAGAGAGTGGCAATGCGACCCAGGCCTGATGAGTGAGAGAGAAAGGCTACTCCTATCAGACTTCCCACCCCTCCTCAAGACATGAGTCTGCTCAGCATAAACCTCTGGATTTGGATGCCATTTTCTTTGTCCAGATTCTTTTATTTCAGCTTCAAAACATGGGAAAACAGGAAGTTCCTCTGGAGAATTAATTTGATCAAAGATGGTTCCGTTTAAAAAAAAAAGTGATTGTGTTCCTATTCAGTGTCCCGATAGGGGTTATGCTCGTGTTATTGAAAGGCGTCACACAGGCACTGAATTACAGAGTTAGAAGTGGTATTAGAGGCAGTTGAGTCCAATTTGCTACTCAGCACAGAAATACCCTTTATAATGGCTCACATGGCTCACCACAGAGCCTCTGCCAGCACACACTTCTAATGGTGGGGTGCTCAGCACTTCTTCAGCCAGGCCAGCACTTGCTGGAGAGCTCTGGAGTTTAAGAAATTCTTTAGTCTGAGCTTAAAAAAAAAAACAACCTGTAAAGAATCTAACCCTGAACAGCTTCCCAACCACTGGTCCTAGGTCTATCCTCACAGAATACATCTGTTCCCTCTGCTCCAGGACGACCCTGCAGAGATATGAAGATATCAGTTATTCTTCCTGAATTTTCTGCTGTCCAAATTTAACAGTCCCAGTCCCTTCAACCCACCCCCACTCTGACTGCCCACCTCTGGCCAGACTTCAATTTAAAAATCCCATTTTCTTAAAACAATGTCATTTTTCCCCACCTTATTCATGCTACGGATGTTCTTTCCCCCGATCTTTTAAAAATTGAATTGACATAAGACTCTGGTGATAGGTGATCAGTAAAGGACTAAAGTGACTTAATCCAGTTTCTTCATCATTATCCATCAGCACAGCCAGTATCTAGCAAATGCTTACTCTGTGCCAAGCATGGTTCTGGGCTCTTTACATAGGAGCTTATAGTCTAATGGGAGAAATGATATGTTATTTACATTAGTCTATAAGCAACATATATAATATATAATCAAATAATGTTGAGGTGTTAGTGGAGAGCTGAGGAGGGAGTGAAGAACACTTCTGGGAGAGCTGGAAATGGTTTCTCAGAAGAAGTACAGTTGGCCCTGAACACTGAGTAGCAGGAGTTTGTCAGAGGCTTGTGGGGATGAGGACAGAGAAATATGTATTTGTTTCATGCATGAAGCCATAAAAATTTATGGCATATTAGGGGAATGGCAAATAGTTCAATATGTTGGATTTACAGTGTGGGAGAAATGGTAGGAAATGAAGGTAAACAGATACACTGGGGATATACTGTGAAGAGATCTGAACTCTAGGCCAAGGGATGGAAATCATCAATAAATAACAGGAGCCCACTGGAGGACTTTCAATGGGGGAGTTACAGGTTTATAAAGACGACCTCAGCAGCAATATGGAGAGGGGCTCAGAGTAGGTGAGAACAGAGAAGGAGGGACCAGATAGAAAGACACTGTAGCAGCCCAAAGACAAAGCTAAAACAGTAACAATGGCATAGAGCGGGAACTACAAAGATGTTTAGGAGACAGAGCCTATAAAACTTCACCCTCATAGCAAAGCCTCTTTTTTTTTTTCTGTAAACTGAAAATCTACAAAGTGAGATGGAAATGTTCTAACCACAGGGTTTGTAGGCTTTTTTCTTCCTTTCTTTACTAGACAAAAGGAAAGAAAATAAATTAAATGGAGTCTTGAAGCTGTTACTTCCAGAAAAAGCCTGAATCGGAATTCCTCTTACTAGCTGTGAGGGCTGGCTGCTGAGCGCTATACTGGTGAGAATACAGGTCAGGCCAGGAAGGCAGGGAGTGGTTCTGTGGCGTTGGCTCTGACCTGCCCACTGCACCGGAACCTGAGGTAGCCTGTACACTGGATTCCAGGCCCAGCCGCCCAGCCTCCCACTAGTGAGTCCCAGGGAACTGTATGGCTGTAAGTTAGGCACTGTTCTTAGGGCAAGGCACCTCTCCCTGAGGTCATAAGAAAGGGGGGAACATCCAGTAATCAATTATGCTCCAGGTTGTGTTGTACCTTCAGGGAGAACTGACCATCCAAATAAAAGGCCAGCAATCTGTGGGTCATTCACCTTGGCTGAGCCCTGGAAGAGGAAGGCTGCTAGTCCCAGAGCAGGCTTGATTTGAAATGTCTTTAGTATAAAAACAAAATCATCAACAACAAAAGAAGAAAATAGGTGATGTAAAAGCTAATAATAAAACTTCTCCTAGGTAAGCACAGAAGGCCAAGTGTGTGCTATTCCTCAGGGGAAAAAAATTCTTTTACAAATCTAAAAATAACCCTAAAGTTCCCTATCTGCCGGTATGGGAGTAATTTTAATGGAAAGCAGATGGCCAATTCTGTCTCAATTGCCACTCCAGGAGTATGCTGCTGCTGCTGCTGCTGCTGCTGCTGCTGCTGCTGTTTTGTTTGTTTCCCTGCCAGATGGGGAGAAGCTCAGAACTTCACAGATTGTTTGGTCAATGATTCCTGCCCTACCTGCATTTATCTTCTAAAAAAAGATAAAAGACTAAGGTGAAATTGTGCAAACTGATGATTTGGTCTGTGAAACCCTTCCCCTGCCAGGTCAATTCACTCTTTTATTGTTTAAAGAGATCTGGTAAAGGGAGGACTCTTGCTCAGATTCAATGAAACGTATTGGGAATACTTGGTTTTCTGTGTGAAGAAAATAAACTAGAACCTCACCTCACACTTCTCCAATTCTAGAAAGGCCAAAGACCTAAATATTTTTTAAGTACACAAAATTTTAAAACTATTAGGAAAAAAATCAGTTTAATCCTGGGATTAGAAAGTATTTCTTGCCCTGACTGGGTAGCTCAGTTGGTTGGAGCGGCATCCCAATGTGCCAGGGCTGCAGGCAGTTCAATCTCCCCAGTCAGAGCACAAACGGGAATCAACTGATAAATGCTGGGTGGGTGCAACAAATCAGCCTTTTCTCCTTCCCTCCCTCTCTTTCTCCAAAATCAATAAATTAAAAAAAGATTTAAAAGTATTTCTTAGATAAGATCAAAAGGAAAAACTGTAGAAGGTTAATTAATTCAACACATCAACGTTAAATCTGTATGAGTGTGCTATAAAATTTTTTTAAAAGCACAAAGAAACTGTAACACATTTTACAAAGGACTAATATCCAGAATACAGCACTCACATTAATAATAAGAAAATGAAAATAGGTCAATAGCATCTAATCATGCAATTCACAGAAGAATTCACTCAAATGGCTCGGGAGAAGGAGGAGAAAAGGAAATGATGTTCAATCACATTAGTAATCAGCAAAATGCAAGTAAAAGCAATAAAATATCATTTCAGATCAACCAGACTGACAACAATTTTATTTTTAAAAGATTTATTTATTTATTTTTAGAGAGAGGAAAAGGGAGGGAGAAAGAAAAGGAGAGAAACATCGATGTGAGAGAGAAACATCAATCCATTGTCCCTCATACACGCCCTGACTGGGGACTGAACCCATAACCTAGGCAGGTGTCCTGACCAGGAATCGAAATGGCAACCTTTCACTCTGCAGGACAATGCCCAAGCATCCTGAGCCACATGGGTCAGGGCAGACTGACAACAATTTTAAAGTTTGACAATGTCAAGTGTTGAGAAGGATCTGAGACAAAGGGAATTAGTTAAGGTATTTTGAAGAGCAATTTTGCAATAACAGCTAAAGGTGCACAACCTTGCAATTTGGTTTCTAGGTATACGAACATATATTCTTTTTTTTTTTTCTCCTTGGATCTCACCTTGAGTAGACGAGCATATATTCTTGTTAAATTGGAATTTGAGTTGGGCCTTGTGGGATGGGTGGGATTCTATCCAGCAAAGATAAAAGCACTGGCTTCCCCAATAAAAGGAAGAGCATAAATAAGTCAGACATAAAAACCATTTGAGGAATACCAGGCTGTTTTCCACAGTGGCTATAGCAGCAATATGTGAGAGTTTCAATTTCTCCATATCCTTGCCAACACTTGTTATTGTCTGGCTTTTTAAAAAAAATAATTTATTTGTTTGTTTTTAGAGAGAGGGGAAGGAAGAAAGAGAGGGAGAGAAACATCATTGTGTGGTTGACTCTCATGGGCCCCTGACTGTGGACCTGGCCTGCAATCCAGGCATGTGCCCTGACTGGGAATCGAACTGGCAACCCTTCAGTTTGCAGGCTGGCACTCAATTCACTGAGCCACACCAGCCAGGGCTGTTACCTGTCTTTTTGATAATAGCTACCCTAGGGGTGTAAAGTGGTATCTCATTGTGGTTTTGATTTGCATTTCCCTGATGACTGTGACTAATTATGTTGAACATCTTTTCATGTGTTTATTAGCCTTTGACATATCTTTTCTGGAAAGCTGTCTATTCAGTTTCCTTGCGTATTTCTTAGCTGGGTTATTTTTTTTTATTATTGGGCTGTGAAAGTTTTTGATATGTTCTAGATATAAGTTATTTAATCAGACAGATGATGTACAAATATTTTATCCCATTCTGCAGGTTGTCTTTTTGCTTTCTTGATTGTGTCCTTTGAAACAAAAAAGTTTAAAATTTTGATGAAGTCCAGTGTATCTATTATTTCCTTTGGTTGCCTGTACTATTGGTGTCATGGCCTTGTCAAATCTAAGGTCACAAAAGATCTACCTCCACATTATGAGAGTTTTATAGTTTTAACTTTTACATGTAGGCCTCTGATACATTTTGAATTAAATTTTGCATATGATGTGACGTATGGGCCGTATTTCATTCTTTCATTTGTGGATATCCAGTTGTCCCAGCACCGTTTGCAGAAAAGACTATTCTTCTCTCATTGAATTGTTTCCAGTACTCTCGTTGAAAATTGCTGACTGTAAATGTGAGAGTTTATTTCTGAATACTCAATTCTATTCCATTAATTCGCATGTCTATCCTTACGCCAGAACCACACTATCTTGATTACTGTAGCCTTCCAATAAACTTTGAATTTGGGAAGTTCTCTAAGTTAGTTCTTTGTCAAGATTATTTTGGCTAATACGGGTCCTTTGAATTTCCATGTGAATTTTAGGAACGGCTTGTCAAAATCTGCAAACAAGCTTCCTGGAATATTCATAGGGATTGTGTTAAATTTGGAGATCAATTTGGGAAGTATTACTGTCTTGAAGATATCAGGTCTTTCAGTCCATGAACATGAGATGGTTTTCTAAATAGTCAGATCTTTAACTTCTTTCAACAATGTTTTACACTTCTTTTGTTAACCTTATTCCTAAGTATTTTATTCATTTTGGTGACACTGTAAATGAAATTGTTTTCTTAATTTTATCTTTAATTACTACAATTGCATAGAAATACAACTGATTTTTGTTTTGTATATTCATCTTGTACCCTGCAATCTTGCCGAACTCATTTATTAGGTCTAACAGTTTTTGTGTGTGGAATTCTCAGAATTTTTTAAAGACTTTATTTATTTATTTATTTTTAGAGAGAGGGGAAGGGGGGGAGAAAGAGATGAAGAGAAACATTGATGAATAAGAGATACATCCATCGGTTGTCTCTCACGCACCCCCAACCGGAGACCTGGCTGCAACCCAAGCATGTGCCCTGACCAGGTGTCAAACCAGAGACCTTTCCATTCACAGGTCTGTGCTCAATCTGCTGAGCCACACCAGCCAGGGCCTCAGAATTTTCTATATGCAAGATTATGTCATCTGCAAATACAGATAGTCTTACTTCTTTTCCAATATAGATGACTTTTTATTTCATTTTCTTGCCCAAATGCCCTGGTTAGAATCTCCAGCCCAGTGTTCAATAGAAGTGGTGGGACTGGACAGTCTTGCCTTGTTCCCAATGTTGGGGGAAAAGCATTCACACTTTTTCTATTAAGTATTATGATACCTACGGGTTTCTCATAAATGCCCTTTTTCACACTGAGGAAGTTCCCTCTATTCCTAGTTGTTGGTTTTTTTGGTTAAATCGCAAAAGGGTATGGGGTTTCTCAAATGGTTGTTCTGTGTCTATTGAAATGGTTATGGAGGTTTTCTCCTTTAATACTTTAATACAGTGTATTGCACTGATTGAATTTATCTTGCATCCCTGGGATAAATCCCACTTGGTCAAAGTGTATAATATGAGGTCTGTCCAGAAAGTATCCAGCCAAGTAATATGAAAAATATAAAAATTTATTGAAGATGATACAAGAAACATTGTGCATAGGACAGTGACACCTCAGTCCCCTTCAAAGTAAACACCTTGGGACCTCACATAGTTTTTCCAATTGCCATCAGTTGCCCATCTTATATTTTCCTGAACCTCACCAATGGTCTGAAATCTCTTCCTTTTCAAAGGTGATCTTAGTTTTAGGACAAGCCAGAAATCGCAGGGCACCAAATCTGGGCTCTAGGGGGGCTGAGTCACCTGGGTGATTTGACATTTCACCAAAAAACTCTGAACAAGTTTTTTGATGCATGAGTGGGTGCTATGTTGTGATGATGGGTGATGCTGCCAATCATCAGTTACCCACAGCTGCAGCCTCTGAATCATCTGACTGGTTTCCACAGAGGAAATGTTCAAGCTTAATGCAAAATCTGATGCAGATTCACTGAGCTACTCAATCAGTCATTTTTAATGTGATGGCCACACAGTACACATGCTCACTCAACAGCATCTACTACCGCCCCCACCCCCGTCAATGACTACTACAGTGAAGTCATCATTGTTCACGCATGTGCATTTCAGTCCACTCTCCTTGGCTGCCAGGTTATATCAATGTCATGCAAACTGTGATTATTATATTAACAATGGCTGGACTTTTTCTGGACAGACCTCGTATAACACTTTCTATAAAGTTATTTGTTCATTTTGCTATTTTTTTGTTGAGAACCTTTGCATTTAAATTCAAATGGGATATTGGCCTATAGTTTTCTTTTCTCATGATGTTTTCGTCTGTTTTTTTTTTTTTAATTATTTTTAGAGAGGAGAAGTAGGGGAGAAAGAGAGGGAGAGAAACATCAATGTGTGGTTGCCTCTCATATACCCCCAACTGGGGACCTGGCCTGCAACCCAGGCATGTGCCCTGACTGGGAATTAAACCTGTGACCCTTTGGTTTGCAGGCCAGCACTCAGTCCACTGAGCCACACCAGCCAGGGCTGTTTTTGTCTGGTTTTGATATCAGGGCAATACCAACCTTACAGAATGAGGATTTGCCTTGTATTCTTTGAAGACTTTATGGCACACTAGTATTAATTTTTATTTAAATGTTTCTTAGAACTTACCAATAAAGCTGTTTAGTCCTGGGCTTTTCTTTGTGGAAAGCTTTTTTTTTTTCCCTTAACTAATTCTATTTGTTATGGGTCTACTTAGACTTCTGTTTCTTTAAAAATCAGTGTTGGTAGTTTGTGTCTTTCTAGTAATTTGACTTTCAATCTAATTTCTTGTTATACAATTTTTAATAGTATTCCCTTATAATAATTTTTATTTCTGTAAAGTCTATAGTAATATCTCCTGTATCGTTCCTGAGTTTAGTAATTTGAGTCTTCTCTCTTCTGTTCTTGATCAGTCTAAATAAAAGTTTGTCAATTTTGTTGATTTTTTCAAATAACCAACTTTTGCCCTGGCTGGTGTGGCTCAGTGGACTGAGTGCCAGCAGCAGACCAAAAGGTCACCAGTTTGCTTCCCGGCCAGGGCACATGCCTGGGTTGCAGGCCAGGTCAGGTCCCCAGTTGGGGGTATGTGAGAGGCAACCAACTGAGATTTCTCTCCCTCTCTTTCTCCCTCCCTTCCCCTTTCTCTAAAAATAAATACAATCTTCAAATAACTTTTGATTTATTGATTTTTCTATTTTTAAATGTCATTGATTTCTGCTTTAATCTTTATTTCCTTCCACTTACTTGTTTTAGGTTTAGCTTGCTCTGTTTTTCCCAGTGTGTTATGGGAAAGGTTAGGTTGTTGAGTTAAAATCATTCTCTTTTTTTCCCCATTTCTTTAAAAATTTTTTTCTTTTCTTTATTATTTTTATTTTATTGTTGTTCAAGTACAGTTGTCCGCATTTTCCTCCCACGCTGCTCCCCTCCCCAGCCATCCCCACCTCCCTCCCGATTCCACACCAGCACCCTTGGTTTTGTCCATGTGTCCTTCACAATTGTTCCTGAAAGCCCTTCCCCCTTTCCCCATTATCCATAACACTGTTGTGGACATTGAGAGCAGGTGTCAAACTGAGACAAACTGTACAGTGTTACAGAAACACCAAGAGCTCCATTTATAGGTAGACCTAGATTCAAATCTGAGCTCTTCTACTTCTCTGCAACTTTGTTTCAAACAAGTTCTGTAACTTTGGGCAAATCACTTCAACTCTGAGTCTGTTTTGAGATTTTTTTAAAAAAGATACAATCATTAATCTACTTGCTTGGTAAATACTTTTTTAGTACCTACTCTATGTCCAGACTGGTGCCTCTTTTTACTTCTTACCTGTACGTGGGCTGGCTGGGAGGGTAAGTGGGGCAATTCTGAACTTGCTTTGTGGATACCCATCTAAGCATTCCTTCCGAGGAGCTTCCTGTCCCGGCCCTCCTGTGAGAGCCGTCACAATCTAGCAGGAAGAACAGGGACTCTGAATGCAGGCAAATGTGGATTCAGAAGTCACCTGGATCACTTACCAGACATGAAATCTCAGGCAAGTCTCTTTACCTGAACCTCAAGAACACAGGGATACCCTAAATGTAGGCTAAAAATTTTAAAAAGATAGCATGCAAAATACATAGCATAAGTACTTGGCACAGAGTGGTAACTATTTTAATAAATGTTAGTTTCCCACCCTTACCCTTTTCATTAAAAGTTCCATTTTGGAAATGGCTGTTTGCCCATGGATTTTAAGGCATTTAATGAAAAACTTCTAGATCCCCAATCATACCCCTTACCTCCTACCTTTTTCTCTCCCTTACACGGCATGGCTCCAGGTGATTAGGCTACAGCCATGTGGCCAAGCACACGCTGGACAAGAGCAAGCCCCTAGCGAGCACGGCTTTTTGCGGAAACACTGTATCAGTCACTGTGCTTTGAGTACAGATAATTTGTGTTCTGTTGTGTGTACATGTGTATTTACAATCTTTCCTGCATTTTAAAACATTCTTGTCCCTTTTAAAAATTTGTACATAAAAGTGTCCCCATATTTTTGCATTTTTATTTCTTACTCGTTTTCAGTGTATTATTTTTGCTTTGTGCTACTGGTTAATAGTGAAAGTCAAAGCAACCTAAAAGGGCGTTATCTAAAACAAATCTGCATGACCCAACAAGGCTCATAATTCCTTAAATAAATTAAGATGTCACAGGATAGTACATAGCATATAATCTCATTTTTGTTGAAAAATAATGTGTATATATGTTCATTAAAAAAGAACTAGAAAAAAGAGATGCACCAAAATGTTAACAGTGACTACCTCTGGTTCAGGGGAACTATGGATGTTTTCTTATATTCAGTCTTTTCTGACTTTTCTAAAATGAACGCACTGTTTTGGAAATGAGGAAAAAAACAAAATAAACTATAAAATGATATTGCTGACACCTAGGTAAATTCAATTACTCTCCTATTATTAGACATTTCATCTGTTCCAAATAACTGCTGCTCATCCTTCAGGCAGAACCAGGACTAGAATCCTGGTACCCAGATTTTCCAGTTGTGTGTAAGAATGTCCTAACAACTCTTTCTGGGCTCCAGAACTTTAAAGGGATGGTGTTAGGAGAGATCTGTCAGCCCGCTGGTGAGGCCCTAAAAGAAGTATGAGGGAAACAGGTATGGCATGCACACCAGGAGCAGTCCTCAAATAAACTGAAGTAGGGGACATGTCTTTGGTCTGAGATTTCCAGAAAATACTTCCAGTTCAACACAGTTTTTGTTTAGAGATGCCGCTAGGATACCATGTGACCTGGGCAAGGCCTTGGTAATCCTTATCAAACTCTGAATCTGTTTCTGTGTCTGCAAAATAATACTAATACCATTAACGGAACATCTCCCATATTTTTACAGGTTAGAAAACTGGGGCCCTGAGAGGGTAAATAACTTGCTCACTTTTATGTGAGTGACAGTTAAGACTGAAATCAGATCTAGCTAATAAAGAAGAATACGGGTAAAGGAGTGGTGGTAGACTCTACTTCTATAGGTTATTTTATTTTTTCCTCTTTATGCTATGAAGGCATGAGTTGATCTTTCTTCATACAGTGTGAATTAATACTGTATACTCTGTTGGACTGAATTAGAAGGCTCGCTGAATTACAATGAACTCATTGCCTCATCCTAATGGCTGAGTAAGTAGATCAATCTAATCTTCCCAACTTTATTGCTTGTTTTATTATTGCCTACAGTCAGTTGAAATTACAGCGGGAAGTTCAAGCATCCTACACAGAGGCAACATGCTGAAGAGGAAAGACTCTCTCCTAACTCTGAGTGGCTGGACGATCCCAGGCAAGTTACTTAACTTCTCTGTGCCTCAGTTTCCAAATCTGTAAAATGAGAATAGCATTATTTTGCCCTGTAATCACCAAGGTGCATGTATTAAGTGCTAGGAGAAACCCCAGTGCTAGGAGAGACGGGGATGCCCCCAAGGGTTATGAGAAAACTACCTGAGACACGTGCTGGCTCCAGTGCCCCCGAGAACTCAGTGGAAGGCACGGTCGTGCAGCCTGCCACTTAAAGCCAGAGGAAGCCTGGGGTAAGTCCAGACTCCTCCTTTCCCCTCACGCCCCAAATCTAACGTCAGGCTCTAACTTACTCACTCGTATGCCACAAACATTTGATGTCTACTGTATGCCAGACACTGCTCTGTCTAAAACTGTCTCAAACATGTCCTCTCCATCCCTAATACCACCCCTAGTTCAGTTCTCTTGTCCAGACTATTTTAAGAGCCTCCTAAGTCACCCTCTAACCTCCATTCTCTCTCTCTCCAATACATCCTCCTCACACATCCAGAGAGATCTTTCAAAAATGACAATCTATCCATCATGCCTAAAATTCTCTGGTGGTCAAAGATAAAGTTCCAAACAAGGATAATGGTTATTGGCAAGTATAAAGTTCCAAATTTCTTAGCATGGCACAAAACCCTGCAAGTCTGGCTCCTCTCCATCTACATGTCCCATTTCAGTCCTGGCCTGGCATTTTCCACTCACTAACACCAAACACACAGCTGCTCCAACACACCCCACTGGACTGTTCTGTTTCCATGTCACTGTTCAGGCTGTCCTCAATCCTTGAACTGTCTTTTCCTTGCCTTTCACTTCACTTTCCTTATCCAAAAAGTCTTGACTTTCCACTCTCCAGGCCAGATTAGGAGTCCCTTCTGGCTATTCTCACACCTGGCTTTTCTTACAACTGTTATCACATTATATTTCCATTTTCTTCAAATATTTATGCCTTAATTTGGAGGATCTAGTGTCAGTCCAGTGATGGCCCTCTAGCTGTGGTATTCTTACATGCCCCAGACAGGGGTTTCTCCCTGTCTAAACCTGTTCTTTTCAGTTTTCTACCATCCCCAATCACCAAGCCTGTGGCTGATGCCATGAGTCTGGCCAAGACAGATGCAGGGAGATGCACCAGCTGATCACCACTTCTCTGCTGACTCAACCCAGTGCAGAAAAAGGAGCACAGACTTTAGATTCAAATACAGGTTCTAATCCCATTTTGCTATTTCAAAATGTGTGAATTCAGGAAAGTTATTACTTCCATTCACTAAACTCCAGTTTCCTCTTATATGTAAGATGAGATACCAGTTATTAATACTTTGCAGAGTTGAGATGATAATGCCAGTAATAAAAACAATAATATTACACATTACGTATTAAGGATTATGCTAAGTGCTTTACATGAATCTCTCTGAATCCTTACAACTCTTTCATGAGATAGGCCCTACTATTTTCTCTATTTCGTAGATGAGGAAGCCAACTAGAGAAGCGAATTAACTTGCCCAAACCATTGTGAAAGACCATGGGCTGGTTCACCACCCACTCATTCCCAACCCACTCTGTCCTTTGGCTACTGAGGCTGAAAAGGCTAAATACTCCCTCTCCCAGCCTACTGAGCACTTAGGAGTGGCCCAGTGGCCCAGTTCTGACCAATGACATACACAGGGAAGTCTCCTGAGGGAATTTTGGGAAAGCCTTGCTTTCCTAGTAAAAAGGTGAACATTACTATGCTCCCTTACACAGAGTTTTTTTACCTTGATCATACACATGATACCTACAGCTACAGCAGTCATCTCAGATCAAGAGAGAAACGTGAAGAGTCAGGGGACACTAGTCTTGAAATCACTGACCAATAAGTCAATGCCACCTGCCACTGACCTCCAAACTTCTCTTTATGAGAAAAGCATACCCATATTTGTTTTTCATAAATTATATTTTATTGATTATGCTATTACAGTTGTCCTGATTTTTCCCCCTTTGTCCCTTTACCCAGCACCCCCAACTCCCTCAGGCAATGCCCACACCACTGTTCATGTCCATGGGTCATGCATATAAGTTCTTTGGCTACTCAGCTTCCTATACTGTACTTTACATTCCTGTGGCTATTCTGTAACTACCTATTTGTACTTCTTACTCCCCTCACCTCCTCACCCATTCCTCCACACCACCCTCCCATCTGACAACCATCAAAACACTCCATACCCATGATTCTATCTCTGTTCTTGTTTGCTTAATTTTTTAGATTCAGTTGTTGATAGATGTGTATTTTTGCTTTTACTGTTCATAGTTTTTATCTTTTTCTTAAATAAGTCCCTTTAATATTTCACATAATAATGGTTTGGTGATAATGAACTCCTTTAGTTTTTTCTTGTCTGGGAAGACGTTTATGTGCCTTTTGATTCTGAATGATAGCTTTGCTGGGCAGAGCAATTTTGGTTGTAGGCCTCTGCTTTTTGTGACTTGGAATATTTTTTGCCAATCCCTTCTAGCCTGCAAAGTTTCTTTTGAGAAACCAGTCTTATGGGAACTCCCCTGTAGGTAAATAACTGCTTTTCTTTGGCTGCTTTTAAGATTTTCCCTTTATCTTAAACCTTTGGTATTTTAATTATGATGTGCCTTCGTACTGGCTTCTTTGAATCCACCTTGTTTGGGACTCTGTGCTTCCTGGACTTGCATGTCTATTTCCTTCACTAAATTAGAGAACTTTTCTTTCATTATTTTTTTCCAATAGATTTCCAATTTCTTGCTTTTTCTCTTCTCTTTCTGACACCCATGCAATGTGAATGTTGGAATGCTTGAAGTTGTCGCAGAGGCTGCTTACAACTACATGATAGTTCCTCATGTTTTTGGATTTTTTTCTTCTTATTGTTTTGATTGGTTGTTTTTTGCTTCCTTATGTTCCAAATCATTGATTTGATTTTCAGCTTCATCCACTCTACTGTTGTTTCCCTGTAAATTGTTCTTTATTTCAATTATTTTTCATTTCTGACTGGATCTTTATGCCGCTGAGGTCCTCACTAAGTTTCTTGAGTATCCTTATAACCAGTGTTTTGAATTCTGCATCTGCTAGATTGCTTATCTTCATTTCATTTAACTCTTTTTCTGGAATTTTGATCTGTTCTTTCATTTGGGCCATGTTTCTTTGTCTCCTTGTTTTGGCAGCCTTCCTGTGTTTGTTTCTATGTACCAAGTGAAGCTGGTTTGATTCTGTGCCTTGGTAGGGTTGCCTAATGCAGTAGGTGTTCCGTAGGGTCCAGTGCACAGCCTCCCCTATCACCGAAGCTGGGTACTTGATGTGTGCCCTTTGTGTGGGCTGAGTACACCCTTCTCTTGTAGTGAGTCTTGACTGCTGTTGGCAGATTAATGGGAGGGATTTACCCAGGCCAGTGAGCTGTGACCACTTACCACCAACCTCTGCCCTCCGTGGAGGATCAGGTGTGCAGGGGCAGGGTGGCGGTGCCTAACATGGTCTGTAGCTGTTCCCTGGGCATGCATTTCCTGGGGTTTCCTGGGTGGTACAGGTCAGGGGTTGCCGCCACCTGTGTTTTGCCCTGGGCCACCCTGCCTGAGCTATAAAGCAATCTGAGATGGCTGCTACTTATGCTGGGCTTAAGAGATTCCCAGGCAAAGCCAAGCTGTGAACCTATGCTGGTTGCTGGTAGTACATAGCTGGTAGTACAACACTGAGGCTAGCTGTTGCTTTTTTGAGAGGATTTACTAAGTTGTGCAGTACGAGCCAGACCAGCCACTCATATGGAAAAGCAGCTTGGGTGGGCCTGTAAGTTGGTTGGGTCAGAGTCCCTAGGGATCTCCAGGGCGAGTCAAACTGTTAGCTAGGTTGATGGAGTCTCAGAAATGGCACCAGCCTGCTGGCTCCATGGCTTTGCGGGGGGGAGCACTCAGAAAAGAGACAATGGCTTCTGCTCGCCTTGATGCCAGACAATTTAGTTCCTCCCTTTTTGCCACTGGTGCCCTTCAAGCTGCAACCCCAGTGCTGGAGCCCAGAGGGAGTAAGGCTGAGTAGGTGAGTCTGTTTGTGGGTTCTTTAAGAGGAACTGCTTGGGGCTCCAGAAGTTTTTTCCACTGATTCAACCCCTGCTGGTCTGTTGCAGTCAGAAGTTATGGGGACTTCTCTTCCTGGCATTGGAATCCTGGGCTGGGGAGCCTGATGGGGGCTGGGACTCCTCGCTCCCAAGATGTCCCTCCCGAATTTTGATCCACCACATGTAGGTAAGAGACCAGCCTGTTCTGCATCTGTGCCCCTCTACCAGTCTGAGTGGGCATGGTTTCTTTAATTCTGTAGTTGTCAGACTTCCATTCAACTCGATTTTTGACTGTTCTGAGTGATAGATGTTCTATATTTTAGTTGTAATTTTGATGTCCTTGTGCAAAGAGGCGAGTCATGTCTGCCTACACCACCACCTTAACCAGGAGTCTTACCCCATATTTGTTTAAATTACCAGCAGTCAAATATTCAAGTAGCATCTTCAGGCATTTTATAAGTGACATAGAGTAATCAAATGATGAAGCTAAGATTCAAACTAGGCAATCCTAAACATTAAGCTGTATGAAAAACACTTAGCACTAGATTTGGTAGGGAATGGGTACCTGAATGATGAAAATGATTATAATCATATAAATTACTTAACATTACTCCTTGAGACGCCAAGCTCCTCTGGAAACTCAGGACTGTCAGTATGCTAAATCACAACAGAGCTGCTTGGGAACAGACCACCCCTTTTAAATACTGTACCCAGCCCTTTTGTCTGCATTTCTGAAATCAGTTCTCCCAGTTCAGGGTCTACCCTACCAAGGGAAGAGGGAAGAAAGGCCTTCTCCAGTCACCTCTGCCTACCTCACGGCACCACAAAGATTCTATGCCTCCTACCACACAGACGGAAGACGACAGAGTTCAAGGAACTCAGCAGAAACTTACAATCACATCAGCACTTGTGGTGACAGTGAAGGCCCAAGTTTCTCTGTGGCAGAGACCTTTGGAGTAAATAAGCAGTGTGGTTTTGTACCTTAAACAAGACCAAGGACTATTGATTTTTCTGTCTCTTTTCCTGCTGTGATCAGTAGTAGCAAAAATCTGATTTAGACACTTAAATTCAAGTACCTCCCCTACCAACTAAGCAATTTTCAGGTAATCACACTTTTGGGGGCCAATTATTTAGTTTTCCTAAGATGTGCGAGGAAAAAGATAGCTTCTTAAAAACTATAGCTTCTATTGCTAAATCCAGGAGGGTTTAGAGCTGCCTGCTCGCAGACCTCTGAATCTGTCCGAGAAGGGGCCATCCACTCCTGTTATACCTGACACATGTGTCCTACTGGGCACATGACCTCTGTTTCTAAAGCTGTTTGGAACTCAAAGGGTATTTCCCACAGGAATTATAACATTCATGAAGGCAAGAATCCTAGACAAACTCACAGACTTGGGAGAGGAGAGAAAGCCTGCTTATTGAACACTTACTAAGCGGTAGATATGAGCATCAGAATCATCTAGGGAACCTGTGAAAACACAGATTGCTGAGAACCACCTCCAGAGTTTCTGATTCAGTATGTCTGGGGTAGCACCCAAGAATCTGAATTTCTAACAAATTCCTAGGTCTGGGGACTACACTTAGAAGCCACTGCTATATGGTAAAAATCAGTTACTGAGACTTTGGAAACCCACAACTGGCCATCTTCAGATGTTGGAAAAGTTTCTCCAACCCTAAGAAGAGATTCACAATACCATGATCTCCATCTTGCTTACAGCCTTTTAAAAACAAACAAACAACCCTAGCCAGTGTGGCTCAGTGGATTGAGTGCCCGCCTGCAAATCCAAAGGTCACTGGTTCGATTCCCAGACAGGGCACATGCCTGGGTTGTGGGCCAGGTCCCCAACTGAAGAAGTGCTAGAGGCAACTGATCACTGTATCTCTTGTACATCTATGTTTCTCTCTCTCTCTCTTTCTCCCTATCTTCCCTTCTCTCTAAAAATAAAGTCTTTTTAAAAATAAAAAAATAAGAACAAACAACCCTCTCCAACACCCCCTGCTCCCCAACCCCAAATCCAGTAGTGCCAGGTAGGATTCTACAGGTTTCTCTTTAAGGACCAGATTCCAAAGGCTGCAGGACACTGTGCAATGTCTGTGGGTTTTCAGAACAGAAATTCTCCTAGAAGCTCCAGGTGGTATGTTTTGGAAGAAAGGACAAGCCACCAGTGAGGTTCACCAATCTTCCTCAGTGTGCACAGACTACTTGCCAATTTAGCGGCTACTAAGGGTCGGGGCGGGGGATGAAAAAGAGTAAGCTCTCAAGCTTTGTCCATGATACAACTATGCTCATGGCAGTAACGATCAGGGGTGAGTGGGTACAAGGACGGAGAAGAGAACGCTGTGAGTGTACACTGGGGGTGGGGAGACAAACAAAAGCCAGATGATTCTGAGACACCCTTCATGGCAGCACAGGGGCTGTCAGTGGGTTGCAGGGAACTAAAACACTGATTCCTGATGCTCCCAGGACATCTGCAAAGGAAGCAGAGCATAAGAACTCCTGGGCAGCCTTGTCTGTTTAATCTGAGCTCTCTACACATATCATTATTTTCTGTGTGGAAGCACTGGCTTAAAGCTAACTGTGAAAGCTAACTAGAGAACAAAAACATTTATTCCAAACTCTGTGATCAATGTGCCAGTTTATGGGCCTCTAAAAAGGCTTCAGTATTAGGGGCCTAATCATTTATTCATTTATTCATTTGCCAATCAATATTCACTGAGGGTTTACTTTGTGCCAGATACTTGTTAAGCACTGAGGACACGGTGAGTGACTGCAAGAGCAATGAGTGTTACAGAAATATAAACAATTACAAGGCAGCAAAGACTACACATAGTCTAGTACTACATGTAGCTCAGTGGTAAGAACACAGAACATCCAAATTTAGGATTGATTCTGGAGCCACCACTTTCTGGCTCTGTGCCAGGGACAAGTTTTTCCATTTTCCTTGATTTGTGTCTATGTATATTAACACTTAAATAATAAGGATTAAATAAAATAATGATGACATAGTTGTCAAACTAGGAACAGGAACCTCTAAGAATACTAAACAATACAGATATATGAAAACACTGAGTTAAATATGGTGCACTTTCTTGGGATGCTATTAATAGAATTTTGAAGATAATCCACAAATTTCAAATAAATTTTAACCCTGGAGTACCTGCTCTGGGCTATTCCCCCAGCAATCCAGGAGTGAACTTCTTCTCCTCTGATGTCAGATTTACTTGAGTAGGAAAGTTTCCAAAACACTGTGCATGGCTGACAACTCATGTTCAACCAATAGCAACCGTAATCGTTAAAAATAGATAGCTGTTATTAATAATCCACCCACAGGAAAAACAAATTTACTCTATATTGTCTTAGCTATAGGACAGTATCCTCTTTACTCAGGCATCCTTTTTTCCCAAGCTCTGGACTCCTTCAATTCCTGCCCCGAAATCCTATGATTAACTTAGGAAGTGGAACTCCAGGAAGCAAATGCCAGGGAGCTGTCTTCAAGCACACAAAAAAGGAAGTTTCAGCACTAGTAAAGGTGCTAATCTCATCACCCTCCTGGCTTCCACTGGGCCTTGGCCTGACCCAGCAGTTAACCTTCAAGATAGGAATAGTTCAGTCGCAGACCCAGCTCTGTCCTGATCAGCTCTGTCTCATTTTAAAAGCTCTTAGAGATCAATTATCTCCTTAAAGTCTCATAAGCAAGTGGTACATAGGGTAGGTGTTATTTTTCTCACTTTACAGAGGAGAAAACCGAGGCCTTCGAAAGTAAAGTGACTTGTTCAAGCTTTTAATTAGAGGCACAGTCAGGACTCAAACTCAGGTCTTCTGACATCAAGGCAGGGAGGGGGTTCTGCCCAGCACATTAAGCAACAGAAGTAATTCCAGTGAGAATCCATGCAGCATAGCCAAAAGGTCTTCTAATGCTTTATCAAGAGGCCACCAGCTTTCAGGGCCACTAAATTATATCTCCATTGACTAAGACTCATAAGTAACTAATAGAAAACTAAATTAAACTGTACGAGCATATTTAGCAAGCAAAAGGAACTCACTCACTGGTGATGGCTATGGGTACACTTGCCTTTCCTTAGGATACTCGTGGAAAGGCTTTGATGTTTCCTACTGACCTTGCTCAAGAACATCAGGAGCTCTGGGGCAAGAGGCCTGGGGCTGACAGAAGGCGCTGCCACAGCAGGAGAGGGTCTTTAGCTTACCTCACTTCCCTGTTTCTGAACCCTTCATTAATACCAGGGATTCTAGGAAGGTGGATGGAAAATTGTTTTCAAGAACACGAAAAAGAAATAGATTAAGGGAATGAGGTATCTAGTTGTTTTATAACAAAAGAGACCTGACAAAAACTTACAAATTAATGTCCAGAATGTTGTTAAGGGCTGGAAAGGAAACTGTTAAACAATGCATGGCCTGAACGGGAAAGTGAAGGCAAGAGAGATGGGCAAGATTTTTATATACAAAATTAGTATATATGTGTATACGTGTGTATTTATCAAGTATATAGCATGTGCTTTTCAAATGGTAATTAGTACTTTTTAATATAACCATTACTGTACTAACCATTTAATGTATCTGGCATTTGTTTGCGAATTATCCCACTTGGATCTTCTACATCCAGCAATGTGAAGGAAAAGATAACCTGAAAATCTACCTCCCACATAACACCTAGAAAAAAACTTGATGACGTTTAACAAATACTTTACGTTATATAACAAAACATAGACAGAGTTGAGATTTTAAGAAAGAAAAAGAAATCTCCGGGGGTCAAAAATGTAGAGGAACCTGAAACTCAGGAGCTCTCATCGTGAGCTGACGGTGGACTGCTCTGGGAAGGTTCTTTGGCCTGGGCAATCAAAGGGCTTGCTTTTTAAGTCCCAGGGCTGGGAGATGATGCTTTGGGCCGTGGAGAGAAGCCACGAGCTGGAGCTCAAATTCCCCTGTATAAAGCTGGGACCTTAGGGGAAATCATATTGTCAGTTAAAAAAAATTTAACTGACTTGAAAGTACAAAGAGATAATAGGAAGTTTAGATTAAAAAAGACAAGTTTCTTTAAGAATTTGGACCTTGGCCTGTGTGAAGATTGAATTTATTCCAGTTGTATGGAGTTTATACTACCTGTGTGGTCCTAGAATCTCCAGCAGAGAAATTAACTTAAAATGTAGTTCCAGGCTGATAATATTCCTTGATGATCAGTATAAACAAAAGCAATCCTTCTCTCTCCCTCCACAGAAGTACTAATTATCTTGTTTAATTCTCACCACTATTCTATGAAATAGATAATAAATTTAGGGAGGTTTAACAACTTGTTCAAAGTCACTTAACTATTATCTGACAGACCTGGGATTTGAACCTGGTTGCTGTTCATTCAATTGAAACCATTTACCAAGTTATACTATGTGCCATGCAGGCAGAGACAAGGCCTGTTTCCTTTCAAATATACCACACTGCCTAATCTTCTTTGTGCAAACTAATAGATAAATGTACCTACTTTCTTCTCAAGTTTAGCAATTCAGTACGAATGAAGGCAGTCAGGATCACAGGAAACCCACAGGATTACCCTGTGCACTGTCTGCCAAAGCATCTCAGCCCTCTCTGGCAAAGGGACTGAGGTTGCCGGAATACTCTGACCTGGGAAGGAAAACGGCAACAGGCTCTCTCTGAGCTGGAAAGGCATAGGGTTCTGCCCAATGGGTCCTGGTTGCTGGACTTAATTTTATTAGAATACACATACAGAAGTTTAAAGTAAAAATATTTACCATTAAGGCAAAATTGGGATAATAAAGCTGTTGTAATAAACACAAATATACGGAGAGCAGGATGACAGTTCGGGGGAGATTAAGGAGTGGAGGGACTGAGCAAAAAAGAAAAGGACTCATGGACATGGACAACAGTGTAGTGATTGTCGGGGGAGGGCTGTATAAGCGGACCAAATGATAATGGAAAAAATACAGTAAAGATGAGATTTAAAAAGAAAGAAATTGAAAGTTAGTGATGACAGCTATAGTCATATCAGGCTCAACCTCCAATATATTTCCGAATGTTATTTAGGAGCATTGAGAAAATCCTAATTTACAAATAAGTAGCTGCAAAAGTTAGCAGTTTTAAAAATTAATATGTATTCATATAAGCTTAAGTTAACACACTGATCATCTTACATATAGGTGTGCTTTATAAAAATAGTTCTAAATTTTTTTTTAAATCAAATAATATATTTCAGGAATTTGAGAAGCACCCTCTAGTGCTCCTACGGAACACAGTTTGGAACAACTCAGGAGTTCCCTGAGATCTCTGCCACCAAGACCATAATTAACCTACTTTTTGAGCTTCATTTCCCACTTTTTCCCTCTTCTCATCTTTATTCCAACTAATCTCAGGTACTACTGTGCCCTGACCATACCTCCTTACCACCACGTTTGTTCACACCGTTACCTTTACCTTTAAACCTGTTGTCTTTTTGAAGGCTCATGTCATGCTGAGCACCAAGCTAGCAACTTACATCCATTTTCTCATTCACTTCCACTACCCACACCCTACCCATTTTGTTCACTTGTAAATAGTAAGAACCATTATTAAGCACTTACTTTATATCAGATATTAAATGCTGAGTGTCTTCCACTAGCTCATTTAATCCTTATAACGGCCCTATGGAATAGGGCTCTTATTGCTCTTATTTTATAGTGAGAACACTGAGACTCTGGAAAGTTAAAGAAACTTGCCTAAGGACAAGTGAGGGAGAGATCGCTTCCTGGAAAAGTGCTGTCTGAGTTCGGAGCTGAATTCTTGAAGAATAAGGTGAAGCTCTCAGGGGATGATGACATTCCAGACAGAGGGACAACTTGCACAAAGGCAGAGAAGTAGGAAACAGTTTGGTACACAGTTCAGGAAAAAAAAAAAAATCAGCCTTCACAATCAGCAGACCGGGGTTCAAACATCTATTTTTGTTTTGTACTGTGGCTCTTACTGTGACTCTGACTTTCTCATCTGTGACATGGTAATGCTCAGTGGTACCTCGTAGAAGGCTTTAAGATTCAAGTACCCAGCACAGGGCCAGGCCCATGGCAAGCACTCCATAAACAAACGTCACCTCCCTTCCTTTCCCCTAGTTGACTATTCAATAATCCTTACCCTCAATAAATGTCAGTTCCATCTCCAGTGGATCCCAGACATGTCCCCCTTCTACAAGTCTGCACACTTTACCACAGCTTTTAGAGGCATAGTTTATCAAAAGTCATCCAGCAACTTATTTGGTAATGACCTTAACCACCCTTTCTCAAAATCAGAGCCATTCTCAGACAACTCACCTGTGTAAGCCATGTTTTTAGGGTTGCCATAAGGAGCCCCAGGCTGCATGGGGCTATAAACAGGGTTCATTGTGGAAGACCAAGGATCCTACAGAAAAACAGAGAAAACAGCATTGATTATTAATTGCTCATTCTCCCTAACATCAGCTTCCTCCCTATAATCTTCAGTTTACACTCATAGAGAAGCAAATGTTATAGTTGGAGGATGAAACAAAAAGCCATTTGTTTGTACATGGCCCTATGCTAGATACGTTTCCTATTATACAGATGAAGATGCTGGAAAGAAGAGAGGTGACAAAACTTGCCTGACATCAATCCAAGCCTTTGGCTGGCTCTGAGTTCAGTACTCATCCCACTATCCCAGATGACTCTGTCACTAGCATACTGTGAGACAGGGCCAAGTCACATCCCCTCTACGGCCTTCAATTCCTGATAAAAATCGATTAGTTTAGGCTATCAAAGGTTCTTTCTAATTCCAAGGATGCTGGTCCAGGAGCTGGGAAAGGATACACTTCTGTTCACTAGGGGAGCCAGAGTGCCTCATGATGAGTACACAGGCTTCCAGAGGGGAAAGTAGTAAGTGGCTTACCCACCCTTTGCACCTTCATGGGACAAGACACCAGTTACTAACAGCTCTGAAAAAAAAAGTGGGGGGAGGGATTTATTGTCATTGATAATTTTTAAAAAAGATTTTATTTATTTTTAGAGTGAGGGGAAGGGAGGGAGAAAGAGAGGGAGAGAAACATTAACGTGTGGTTGCCTCTTGCACACTCCCAACTGAGGACCCAGCCCACAACCCAGTCATGTGTCCTGACTGGGAATCGAACTGGCAACCCTTGGGTTCAGAGGCCAGCATTCAATCTACTGAGCCACACCAGCCAAGGTTACCACTGATTATTTTAATACAAACAAGGGAACACAGCCAAGGCCTCTCACAAAATTTACTCAAGAGAAAAAATAAACTTGGAAATTCGTGTGCAATAAGTATCACCTGCAGGAAGAGATGGCAACCAAGTAGGTGGAAGCTGAGTCCACTTGCTCTTGTCCTGCAACTTGGATACCTGGCTGATCTTCCAAAAAATAAACTGAACATTCAGCAGAATCTTAGCTGATATGAAGTTGGGAAGCCAAGGAGTACAGAAGACGCTTCACAACAGGTGGTAAGGAGACTCTATAGGTTGAACAGGAAATACCCTGTGTGTGGCACAGACAGCCTGGTCAAAGATTGCACCTTTGCAGTTCCCTTCCCTCCCAGGGCAGAGAACCCCCAGACCTAGGCCAGAAGTGACTTTACACAAAGTCAAGGAGGTCCAGGCTACCTCCCCCCACCCCACACACGGCAAGCATCATATCCACAGCTGCAGTGGCAAATGACAACCAGGAGAGTGCCAGAGGGAGAGAGAGGGATTCTACCTGCACCTGCATCGGGTAGAGGAGTCAGGCAGCAGCCAGCCATGACTGTGAGAGACTCTTGGCTTTTTGGAGAGGTGGTGTGATGTATGGAAAGCTGGACAGTAACTCAGTGCTACTGTGGGAGTGTCAGGAGAGACTTTTTAAAAGGGGTGCTGAGGCGTGCTGGGCAGGGACCCCAAGCACAGCTGCCCTGACAGCAAGGGGAGAGGACTGAGGGCATGATTTGCCCCACTGAGTGCAGCTGGACAGAGAGATCAGAAAGGTGCATGGTGAGGGGATTTCTTGGGCGCAGCCCAGCACAGCTGGCAAGGCAGAGGCTGTGCAGAGTGGAGAGTTCAGGACTATGTCTGCTGCAAGGGCAGTGGGCTGGGAACTGGAGAGGAAGGAGTTGAGCACCTTAGATTATTTAAAGCCACATAGAGCTCCCTTCCCCAGCTGAGAATGACTCTCTGGGAAGGGAAAGAAGCACCCAGCCCCCACCTCCTGCAGGATAGAAAGCACCACCAACAGGGAAGATCTGCAAAACATGCAGGACAGGCTCAACAACTGCCTTCAGGGTGCATATCCACAAGAGAAAGACAGAAAGTGAAATGTGTTAAAGGGACCATTTTGAACTCCTGTAAGGGAGACGAAATACACGGGTTCCCAGGGCCCTATTCCACTGAGGCCATCAAAGCATGGAGATCAGAAATCGGTGCAGCAAGGAGGAATCAGGGCCTTGCCCAGTATCAGCTTGCACAGAGAGCTGCCATCAGCACCAAGCAGGAAAGAACTACCCTTTTACACAGATTGGTCCCTCCCTTGAAACAGCTAATTCATCAGAAACTATACATTATGGAAATAAGCTGGGAGAGACCAAGACAGGTAGTGCAGGGGCAGGGGGAATAAACCTACAATTTTCCTAGAGGACTGAACAGTGCCTCCCAGGGGAGACCCAGGGCCCCACCCTCCCAATCTCAACAGAAACCCCTAGAGACAGGTGAAGGTGATACAGGTGGTGATGCCAGAAGTTGGACGACCATCCCAGGACTTGGAGCTGATAAAAAGCCAGAGGTGGATCCAGAAAAAGGACAGAAGGCAAACGCCAAACTGCTGAGATGAATTCCACCTCATTTTACTTCAGAATTTGTGTTTTTTATTTTTGTTCTGTTCACATAGGCTTTTAATATTTCTCTTTTGCTTCAATTGTATTGCAACTAATTCACTATTCTTTGTCTTTTAGTTTTTATTCTTTTTATTTAGATTTATATTATTTTTAATTTTATTATTTCAAATGTCACATTATACCCTTATTCCATTTTGCCTTCTTCCTGCCCTTCCTTATTTTTGTTGTAAATTTTCTTTTCTCCCATACTACACCTTGTTCCTGTTCCTTAATCTTACTGTTTCTCCTCCCCCATCCTCTCAAAAGCATACTTCCTTCCTTTAATCTGCTCACATTCTTTTTCTCCTTCTTATAATATTCTTATTTTCTTTCCACCTTTATAAATTGTGCCTTATTTGGCATGGATATTATGGTTATTGCTGTTCTTCTTCACCTGTATTCCTATTTGCTTTTTTTTTTTTTAATTTCAAATCTCATAGGCTACTCTCCCCTGTCTTACTTCATTTTGCCTTCTTCCTACTGTTGCTTATTTCAGTTTGGAGTTTTTTCCCCCTTTCTTAGCCTGGATTCTATTCCTTACTCTTATTATTTCACCACCTCCTATCCTCTCACAATCATTGTTCTTTACTGCAGACATCTCATGTTCTCTTTCACATGCTATTCTTATTCTCTTTCCACCTTTATCAGTCCTTGCTCAGCTGTCGTTATTGATCCTGCTGTGGTCTTTCTGCAGTTTTGTTCCCTTTGGTTCCCTACCTTTTTTATTTTATTTCAAACCACATATTATACTATCCCCTTTTCTTACTCCATTTTGCCATTGCCCTTCCCTGTTTTACTTACATTTAAGACTTTATTTTCTCCCTTTCTTCACCTTGGTTTTTATTCCCTACTCTTATTAATTCTCCCTCTTCCCTCTCACAATCAGTTTTCTCTCCTTTAGTCACCTCATATTCTTTTTCCCCATCTTATAATATTCTTTTTTAAATATGCCATTTTATTTCATTTATTGTTTTACTTTATTTTTACTATTTATACTATTACAGGTGTCCCCATTTTCTTTTTTCTTTTTCTTTTTAAAGATTTTATTCATTTATTTTTAGAGAGGGATGGGGGAGAGGGAGGGAGAGAGAGAGAAACATCAATGTGTGGTTGCTGGGAGTTGTGGCCTGCAACCCAGGCATGTGCCCTGACTGGGAATCGAACCTGCGATGCTTTGGTTCACAGCCTGCGCTCAATCCACTGAGCTACACCAGCCAGGGCTTCCATCTTATAATATTCTTAATTTCTCTCCATCTTTATTCATTTTTGCTCAATTGCTGTTGATATTGCTGATGTACTAGAAGAGTGTTTTTGCTGGTGTGGGTTGTGTTTTCTGCATAGTATTGCTTTTTCACTAGCACCTGTACAACAGCATACAAGATGTGGCAGGGGTTGAGACTCCCAGCAAGCCAGCTTCAGGGGAGAACCCACCAACGAATGAGCCACCAATAATCAAAGCCCAAGTACAACACAAGAGAGCCCACATAAACTGAGTAAAGGGCAAACCTAAGAGTATCCAGATCAGGAGATCAAAGAGTCTGCACCACTGAGCCTCACAGAAGTCCAACTCACGGAGACAGGTAGGGAAAGCAGAGCAACTCGAGATGCAGAAACAAACAAAAAGTGTCACCTAAAATGGAGAGAAAAAGAAATAACCCCACATCAAAAGAAAAGGAGGAATCCCCAGAAAAAGAGCTAAATGAAACAGGCAAGCTATTGGATATAGAATTAAAAATAATTCTATCTGGTTATAAAGCCCTGGCTGGCGTAGCTCAGTGGATTGAGCGCAGGCTGCGAACCAAAGTGTCCCAGGTTCGATTCCCAGCTAGGGTACATTCCTGGGTTGCAGGCCATAACCCCCAGCAACCGCACATGGATGTTTCTTTCTCTCTCTCTCTCTCTCTCTCTCTCTCTCTCTCTCCCCCCTGCTCCTTCCCTCCCTAAAAATAAATAAATAAAATCTTTAAAAAAAATAATGGTTATAAGGATGCTCAACGAACTCAGTGAGAACCTCATGGAACTTTATGGGAGCTACAAGGAACTAGTGGGAACTTCAGCAGCATGCAAAAGTATATACAAACTATGAATAAGAACCAGGAAGAAATGAAGAATATAATATCTGAAATGAAAAATACACTGGAAGGAATTAAAAGCAGGCTAGATGGAGCAGAGGACCAAATGAGCAACCTGGAAAACAAGATAGAAAGAAATACCCAGTCAGAGCAACAAACCAAAAAAAGAGTCAAAAAGAACAAGGATAGTTTTAGGGAGTTTCAGGACAATATGAAATGTAACAACATTCATGTCGTAGAAATATCAGAATGAGAAGAAAAGGAGCAAGGGATAGAAAAACTGTTGGAAAAATGGTCACAGAAAACTACCCTAACTTGATGAGGGAAAAAGCCACCAAAGTTCAGGAAGAATAGAGAATCCCAATCAAGATGAACCCAAAGAGGCCTACCCCCAGACACATTACAATTAAAATGGCAAATTTTAAAGACAAACAGAATCTTAAAGGCAGTAAGGGAGAAGCAGCTAGTAACATACAAGGTAGTTCCAATATGATTATCAGCTAATTTCTCAACAGAAGCACTACAAGCCAGAAGGGATTGGCACGAAATATTCCAAGTAATGAAAAGCAAGGACCTAAAACTGAAATTACTCTATTCAGCAAGGCTCTCATTTAAAATAGAAGATAAAATAAAGAGATTCCCAGACAAAAGAAGACTAAAAAAGCACATCTCCACCAAGCCAGTACTGCAAGGGATGCTAATGGGACTGCTATAAAAAGGAGAAGACAAGGGGGATGGAGAAAGAGAGAGAAAGAGAAACACAAGTACAGAAGAAATAGCAATGAATAAGTACCTATCAATGACAACCTTAAATGTAAATGGATTAAATGCTCCAATCAAAAGACTTGGGGTAGTTAAGTGGATAAGAAAACATGACCCGCATATACGTGGTCTACAAGAGACCACCTCAGAACAAAAGATCTACACAGGTTGAAAGTGAAAGGATGGAAAAAATTATCCCAAGCGAAAGAACATGAAAAGAAAGCTGTGGTAGCGATACTTATATCAGACAAAATAGACTTCAAAACAAAAGCCATGAAAAGAGACAATCAAGGTCACTATAAAATACTTAAAGGAAGAGTCCAACAGGAGAATATAACCCTTATAAACATATACACACCCAACACAGGAGCACCTAATATATGAAGAAAATCTTGGAGGACTTCAAGAAAGATATTGACAACACCACAGTCATCCTAGGGGATTTTAACAACTCCCTCTTCAACAATGGATAGATCTTCCAAACAAAGAATCAACAAGGATATTGCTGAACAACACTCTAGATCCAACTGACTTAATTGATATATACAGAACCTTTCACACCACAGAAGCAAAATATACATTCTTTTCAAATGCACATGGTACATTTTTCAAAGGCAGACCACATAGTAGGACACAAACAAGCCTAAAAAATTTTCAAGAAAATTGAAAATTATATCAAGCATGTGCTCTGATCACAATTGCCTAAAATTAGAAAACAACCTCAAGGAAAAAACTCAAAAACACCCAAATACATACAGACTGAATAACATGTTATTAAATAATGAGTTAATAATGATATCAAAGAAAAAATCACAGTGTTTCTGGAAAAAAATGAAAATGAACATACAATAGCCCAAAACCTATGGGACACAGCAAAGGTAGTTCTGAGAGGGAAGTTCATAACAATACAAGCCTACCTAAAGAAGACAAAAAATCTCAAATAAACAACCTAAGAACTGGAACAAGAGCTAGAGAACAACAAACAAGACACAGAGAGAGTAGAACTAAGGAAAAAATCAAGATCAGAGCAGAATTGAATGACATAGAGACATGCTATCTTCCACAACTGAATCAAGAAGCAGCAGAAAGCCTGAATAGACCAATAATGGCCAGTAAAATTGAAGCAGTAATCAAAAAACTCCCAGCACACAAAAGCTCAATTTCACCAAACATTTAAGGAAGAATTAATCCTATGCTTCTCAAACTATTCCAAAAATTTCAAGAAGGGAGATTCCCAAACTCTTTATGAGGCCATCTAAACCCTCTTTATGAGGCCGGCATGATCCTAATTCCAAAACCAGGTACAGACACAACAAAGTAAAAACACTACAGGTCAGTATCTCTGATGAACATAGATGCTATAATCCTCAACAAAATACTGGCAATCCGGATTCAGAAACACATTGAAAAGATAATACACCATGATCCAGTGGGGTTCATCCCAGGGATGCAAGGATAGTACAATATTCACAAATCAATAAATGTAATATAGCACATAAACAAAATGAAGGACAAAAATCACATGATCATATCAATAGATGCTGAAAAAGCATTTGATAAAATCCAGCATCCATTTATGACAAAAACACTCAGCAAAGTGGGAAAAGAAGGAACATATCTCAACATAACAAAAAGCCACATATGAGAAACCTACAGCTAACATCACACCCAGTGGACAAAAACTAAAATCTTTTCCCTTAAGGTCAGGAACAAGATAAAAGTGTCCGCTTCCATCATTCTTATTCAACACAGTACTGGAAGTTCTAGCCACAGATATCAGACAAAAAAAAAGAAAGAAAGAAAGAAAGAAAGAGGGGGGGGAGAGAGAGAGAGGGGGGGAGAGAGAGAGAGAGAGAGAGAGAGAGAAAGAGAGAGAAAGAAAGAGAAAGAAAGAGAGAGAGAAAGAAAGAAAGAAAGAAAGAAAGAAAGAAAGAAAGAAAGAAAGAAAGGGCAACCAAATTGGAAAGGAGGAAGTAAAACTATCATTATTCACAGATGACATGATAGTGTACACAGAAAACCCTATTGTCTACACCAAAAAATTACTTGACCTAATAGGTGAACTTGGCAAAAGAAAAGCTGTATACAGTCAATATTCAGAAATTGGTGGCATTTCTGTACAACCAACAATGAACTATCAGAAAGAGAAAATAGGATAAAAAATCCCATTTACTATAGCAACAAGAAAAATAAAGCATCTAGGAATAAATTTAACCAAGGAGGTAAAAGACCTGTACTTGGAAAACTATAGAACTCTGAAGAAAGAAATTAAGGAAGATACAAATAAATGGAAGCATACACCGTGTTCCTGGATGAGAAGAATCAACATCATTAAAAGGTCCATACTACCCAAAGCAATCTACAGATTCAATGTAATTCCTATCAAAATACCAATGGCATATTTCACAGATCTAGTATAAATATTTCAAAAATTTATACAGAACCAGAGTGACCTTGAATAGCCTCAGCAATCTTGAGAAAGAAGAACAGTAGGAGGGATTACAATACCCAATATCAACTTATATTAGAAGACCACTGTAATCAGAAGAGTCTGATACTAGCATAAGAACAGACACAGATTATTAGAACAGAATAGAGAGCTCAGAAATAAATCCAAGTCTCTATGGTCAATTAATATTTGACAACAGGAGCTTGAGCATACAATGGAGTAAAGATAGTCTCTTCAATAAATGGTGTTGGGAGAACTGGACTGGTACATTTAAAAAAATGAAACTAGACCACCAACTTACATCACTCAAAATACATAAAAGACTTAAATGTAAGTATGACACCATAAAAGTCCTAGAGGGAAGCATTGGCAGGAAAATTTCAGATATCCCACATAGCAATGTTTTTGCTGATGTATCTCTTAGGACAAGGGAAATAAAGGAAAAAATAAACAAATGGGACTCCATCAAACGAGAAAGCTTTTGCATAGCTAAAGAAAACATCATCAACTAGAAAAGGGAACTGACTGTATGGGAGAATATATTTGCCAATGATACATCGGACAGGAGTTTGATCTCCAAGATATATCAAGAACTCAAATGACTCAACACCAGGAAGTCAAATAATCCAATTTCAAAATGGGCAAAGGATCTGAATAGACACTTTTCCAAGCAGGACATACAGGTGGCCCACAGGCATATGAAAAGATGCTTAACATCACTACCCAGCAGAGAGCTGCAAAGTAAAACCACAATGAGGTATCACCAGACACCTGTCAGAATGGCCATGATTAATAAATCAACAAACAAGTGCTGGCGAGGATGCAAAGAAGGGGTAACCCTAGTGCATTGTTGGTGAGAATACAGACTGGTGCAGCCACTGTGGAAAACAGTATGGAATTTCCTTAAAAACAAAAACAAAAACAAAAATGAAACTGCCTTTTGACCCAACAATTCCACGGCTGGGAATATATCCTAAGAATCCCAAATCACCAATTCAAAAGAACTTGTGCACCTCTAAGTTCATAGCAGCGCTATTTACAATAACCAAGTGCTGGAAACAGCCAAAGTGCCCAGCAGTAAATGAGTGAAACAAAAAATGTGGTAGGTTTATATAATAGAATACTACACAGCAGAAAGAAAGAACTACTTTTTGCAACAGCATGGATGGAACTGGAGAATATTATGCTAACTGAAATAAGCCAATTGGTGAAAGGCAAAAACCGTATGCTCTCACCTATAAGAGGAATCTAATGAACAAGATAGATCCACAGGCATGGAGACATGGAACACTGAAAGTGACCAGAGGAAAGGGGGAAAGGAATAATGGTGGAAGGAAGGGGGAGGGACCAGACAAAGAACATGTATGAATGATCCACGGACATGGACAACAGTGTGGGAATTAACTCTGGGAGTTGGGGGTGAGATGGGTGGAGGAGGACAAAAGGTGAAATACTGGGACAACTGTAATTGAATAATGATAAAATATGATTTAAAAAAATAAGTATTACCTACACAAGTGCTCTGTTAATTATCTTAATGGAGCACATTCTCCATTCTGATTAACAGAAAACCTGTCATTAAGCTCTATTAGCCAGCCAATTTGTCTCACCTTATTTAGGGAAACATCTCTGACACAAAGGCCAACACATGTTTGAAAACATGTCTCCAAACATACACGTATTATTTACATTTCATAAAAATCAAACAATTCCCTCCTAACTAGGCTCACATGATAGATGGGCAATTTTTTAGGTCATTAACTTTTCCTGTAGCACCTCAGAACAGGAAACAGTCAAACATTGAAGACAAGTAGTCAACAGTTGGCTTGATGACAATAGCTCTGCGGTTAATTAGCCTGCCCAGTGTTCGGTAATGAGAGGCGGAGAGAAGATGGGTTCCCAAGGAGAGGAAGCCAAGGGGGTTAAACAGGCAAAACAGAAAACATCACTGACCAATTTCAGAAGATAGAACTTCCTAAAATGTGCCCAATGTGCAGCTCTGCCAAACCACCCCAGGGCAACAGGCTACATTAAACTACCACAAGGTGATAAACTGAAACAAGAACAATTTGAGGATGAAAGTTGCAGGAGATATATATTTCAGCACAACTTAAGGAAAAAATATTCTTACATCGAGAGTTATCCAAGAATACAGCCAAGGAACACACTCTCTCTAAATATAAGCGCTCTCTTGACAGGGTACTGAGAGAATTAAGAGATCACAGATGTTAAAATACATTGCAATTATAAAGTGACATGCAGATGTAACTGATGGTGGCAATGATGTGACAACACAGACTTCCTGTACACTTTCCTGACCTTGGATGTCTTGTCTGTCCAACCACTTCTCTGCTAACCGAGCCAAGATAAGGAAGACTGAAAATGCTACGCAGCATAACTGGCCCTGTAAACGTCTGGGCACTCTCCTACTGAGAAGGTATTCTATTTTGTTGATTGGACAAAGTATGAAATTGCTTTACATAACCAAAAAAAAACAAAACAACAAAAAAAACCTCATCAGCTTTGAAACCAGTCTCCTGCTGCTCCAAAATGAGTGCCACGGTCGCAGAAGGAGATCATGCCTGGGCAGCATTCCACAGCAGCATCCTTTCCAATCCCAGCTAATAACCGACAGAAATGAGGTCTCCCAGGGGCTCGATTTTTGGAATAAAAATATGCCAGCCACTTTCGAGGAGCTGCTCCCAGGTAAACAGTGTTCCTGGATTCAAGGGAAGGTCAGTCTTTTAAAACTGAATCCACACACTGTTAACAGTTTCTGGGGCCAGCTAAAAATGAGTAGGAAGATAACAAGCTCTATGATCAGGCAGATTTAGGTTTAAATTCTGGAACTGCCACGTACAAAATGTGGGACCACATGCAAGTCCACTAACCTTTCTAAGCCTTGGTTTCCTCTAGCCTCCAAATAGAGAAGAATAACACATACTTTGTAGAGTTGTTTTAAGGTATTTTTTTAAAGACAGGTTTATTTCCTTTGCATACAGTAAAACCCCATTTGGGTATACAGTTCTATCAGCTTTGAAAAATGTATACAGTTGTAAAAATGCCACAATTAAGATACAAAGTATTTTCATTGCCCCCAAGAGCTGTCTCACCTGTGCAGTCCATGCTCTCCCTCCCCAGGCTCCCAGCCCCTGGAAACGACTGAGTGAAGCGGAGAAAAGGCAAGAGTACAGTCCAAGGTCACAAAGCAAGTAAGGGACAGGTTCAAAACCTGTACCCCAAATGAATCAAAGACCTAAAAGAGAGAGTTAAAAAGATAAACCCTCGTAGAAGAGAGAAGAATATAGGCATAAACCTTCAAGACCCTGGATTTGTAAATGGTTTCTTAGATACTAGATATGATAGCAATAGCACAAATAGCCAAAGTGGGAGGAGGGTAAACTGGATTCATCAAAACTAAAAACTTTTGTGCTTTAAAGAATACCATCAAGAAAGTCAAAAGAGAATCCACAGAATGAGAGAAAATTTTTGCAGATCATATATACAGGGCTTTTGCAGATCATATATACACCCTCATATACAAATCATTCCCTTTTTTTATTATACAATCTTTTATTATGAAATCATAAGCATGTGATTCTGTAACATAACAATATCACACTCAAGCACACCATATGACATTTTAGGTGAAACGTTCAAAATGCTGTCCATCTCATCCAAAACATTCATGTATCCTCCTAACCACACTCAAGCAAGCCTTACTGCTGCTGGGCCCTGTATTAAGCTAAATGAAGGAAGCCAAAGCAAAGGATCACATATTGTATGATTTCATCTATGTGAAATCTTCAGCAAAGGCAAACCTACAGAGGCAGACAATAGATATTTGTTCTTCTAGGGCTTGAAGTAGGAATGGGGATTGACAGCAGACAGGAGCAAAAATATCTCTTTAGGGTAATAAAAATGGTTTAAAACTGGATTTTGGTGATAGTTCCACAACTCTAAATTTAATAATAATCATTCAGCTGTATACTTAAAATGAGTGAATTTTATCATACAAGTCATAAGTCAAAAAAGCTGTTAAAACACAAATTTGTGATTCAATAGTTACACATTTTTATAAGCTAAAAGGAATTAAGTCATTTAGTTTGACACCCTCATTTAATATACATAAACTGATACCTCCTGTGCTAAGCTCTCTGTAAAGTATTATAGATTCAGAGATAATAGCACACAATTGCTGTCCCTGGGGTGTACACATGAGGAAGACAGACATGGAAACTGACAATTGGGAGCAATACAGTACTGTTATTACACCAACTGCTGGAATTTAAAGAAAGACAACTGAAGGGCAGGTCGGGGAAAATGTTATGATTCCATTAGATGGCCATATAGTCAGTTAAAGGACTCCATCTCTCAATCTCTCTTGCAGTTAGATGTGGCTATGTGATTATTTCTGTTCAATGAGATATAATTGAACTATGGTGTAGGACTTATGCTCAAATGCTGCTTAAAGAGAGCAGTGGTGCCCTTCCTTCTCATCTTACTCTTTCCTGCTATTTAGAAACAGAATATAATGATTGGAGCTTATCAGCCTTCTTTTCCATGAACTGACCTTGAAAATGGAAGTCTCAAACTGAGGAGAGCAGAAGGCGCCCTGATTTCATGCAGCGATCACTTCAACTCTGGCTTACCTACTTCTATATCTTTTAAACCAGTTTTATTAGATTCCTGCTATATGTAGCTGAAACGAATCATTTAATTGGGAGGGGGAAAGATATAGAAGATTTCAAGAGACTGTGTCATTTGATCTATGTTTTGAAGGATGACAGGAATTCTACAGAGAGAGAAGGGGAAGGAAAGGCCATTCGTGACACTGTGCCGTGAAAAAGCAAGGCACATTCAGAGAATATCAAGTAGTTCTGCAAGGCTGGGGCACGGGATCTGAGGGAACACATAGCAGGGATATTATCATCCTGTCCCAACTTCCGAATTGTGTCTACTCAGCTCTTATGAAGGATCTCAGAGGCCAGACTGGGCATTATAAGCCATTTTATGACCCCAGAGCTCTCTGAACTTCTCTGTAATAAATACTCATTGCAGCTATAATTTGCTTGCTCAATTCTGCCTGAAACATTTTAAGCACCAGGAGGTGAAGGGACTATGTCTTTTATTCATCACTATTATTTCTAGAAAAGGACATGATTTAAAGTAGGATGCTCAGTAAACATTTGTTGACTAGTTGAATTAATTAATGGTAAATAAGGAAACATTTTGTTGAAATTCAACAGCTGAATACCTTCTTACCAAACAAATTAAAGAAAACTCTGTTTCAGTGGGGTTTTTTCCTTAATTGTCTCAGTATGCTATGCAAGGAAACCCAGTTTTTCATAGTGGGTATCTGTTTCTTTCTACTGTCTGCCAAATGTAATCAGACTGCACACTAGATTTCTGCATTTTACAGTTCTGTATATCATTTCATCTCAGAAAGTGTTTCAATTTAAAGATGAAATTAAAAAAAATAAAGATGAAATGGACGAGAACTCTGATTTCTAGGAACCTGCCAAGAGGATCTCAAAATCAAAAAGGCTTCCACAGTTAACAGAAAGATCTTTTCATGCCAAAGCTCAACAACCATCCCTTGTGCCTGCCTGTAAATGAGATGCTCATCTACAAAATGTCACATTCCAACTGCTAGAGCATTCAGCCCATTGAAACAGCTTTAGTAAATGGCTTTTTGTAGATCAAAATCACAACAAAATTGTCTCTCAAGCCAAATGCTTGCAAATAATATAAAATTTCTTCTCAAGGGTTTTCCCCCTTAAAGGCAAACAAATTTCAGAAGGAATCTCCCTTAATATAGAATCTAATTATAGACAGTACCCAACTTACAATGATTTGACTTAATTTCTCAACTTTAGGATGGTGTGAAAGTGATACAAAGGCAGCAGAAACCAGCTAGGCTAAGCTATGGTGCAACCCCATCATAAGTCGAGGAGCATCTGTATTCATTAAACCTCACAAGTACTCGGGACTTACTGCATGTCGTTTCTCTGCCCTCAAAGAACTCATCTTTTAATGGGGAAACAGCTATGTGTAAGTATGACTAGAATGAAAGTGCTATATTAAAGTGCTTAAAAGAAAGAGAGGATGTCATTTTGCCTGGCAGAAGGGTCAAGGAAAGCTTTCACAATGTAGCACTTTTATACTTTATAAGGGTGGTGCAAGAGATAACATTACCATATTGCAGACAGAGAAACAAAATCAGAGAAGTTATATCAATTGTTAGCGGAAAGCCAGGGACTAAAATCTAGGACTTAAGATCTGAAGTCCTTTCCAGGACACCATGCTTTCCATGACATCCAGATGTGACACCTAAAAGGGCTGAAATTTCAAAAGAGCATTTTCCTGCTTTCACACTTTACAACCCAGTGATTAGATCTTTGAATTCCTCTAAACATGCCATAGTCTCTTTCCTCTGAGTCTTCACACATCCTGCTCTCTCTGCCTGAAATACCGCCTTCCTTCATCATTCAGGGATTCTCAACTTTCCTATACCTTAGTTTGGATCATTTCTACTCATCTTTTTGGGGCTCAATTAAATGGTACCTACACCACACTATAATATAATTGTACCATGCTCCCAACTGTAAAGCCCACAAGAGCAGAGATTTGTCTTTGTTTAATCATTCTTTATTTTTCAATTACAGTTGACATACAATATTATATTAGTTTCAGGTGTACAGTCCTGTGATTAGACATTATATAATTCTAAGTGACCAGTCCAATAAATCGACTACCCATCTGACACCAAACATAATTAAAATATTGACTATATTCTCTATGTTGTACTTTATATCCCCATGACTATTCTGTAACAACCAACCTGTACTTAATATCATCACCTTTTTCACTCATCCCTCCCAACCCCCATCCCATCTGGCAACTGTAGCTATGAGTCTGTTTCTGTTCTGCTTCTTTGTTTAATTGGGTGGTTTTTTAGATTCATTTGTTGATAGATATGTATTTATTGGCATTTTATTGTTCATATTTTTTATCTTCTTAGAGAAGACACTTTAACATTTCATATAATACTGGTTTGGTGGTGGTGAATTCCTGTAGCTTTTTCTTGTCTGGGAAGCTCTTTATCTGTCCGATAGCTTTGCTGGGTTGAGTAATCTTGGTTGTAGGTCCTTACTTTATTTCACTTTGAATATTTGTGCCAATCCCTCCTGGCCTGCAAAGTTTCTTTTGAGAAATCAGCTGATAGTCTTATGGGAGGTCCCTTGTAGGTAATTAACTGCTTTTCTCTTGCTGCTTTTAAGATTTTCTCTTTGCCCTGGCTGGGTGGATCTGTTGGTTGGAGCATCATCCCATACACCAGAAGAGTGTTGGTTCGATTCCCAGTCAGGTACATTATCTATGTTGCAGGTTTAATTCCCAGTCAGGATGTGTATGGGAGGCAACCAACTGATGTTTCTCTTTCACTCTTTCTCTCTTCCTTCCTCTTTCTCTAAAATCAATAAACATTTCCCTCAGGTGAGGGAAAAAGTTTTTTTCTTTGTCTTTAACCTTTTGCATTTTAATTAAGATGTATCTTGGTGTGAGCCTCTTTGGGTTCATCTTGTTTGGGATGCTCTGTGCTTCCTGAACTTGTAGGTCTATTTCCTTCATCACGCTAGGGAAGTTTTCTGTCATCATTTTTTCAAATAGGTTTTCCAATTTCTTGCCCTCCCATTTCTTCCAGCACCCAAAAAATGTGAATGCTGGTATGCTTGAAGTTGTCCCAGAGGCTCCTTACACTAATTCTTATAATTCTTTAATTTTTTTAAATTCTTTTTTCTTTTTGCTGTTCTGATTGGCTGGGGTTTTTTGCTTCCTTATTCCAAATTGCTGATTTGATTCTCAGCTTCATCTTCTCTATTGTTGATTCCCTGTAAATTATTCTTCATTTCAGTTAGTGTGCCCTTCACTTCTGACTGGTTCTTTTTCATGGTTTCCATGTCTTTTTTAAATATAGTTTCTATGTCTTTATTTATGCTGTTGAAGTTCTCTTAAGTTCATCTGCTCTTCTCCTCATAACCAGTGTTTTGAACTCTGCATGTAGTAGATTGCTTGTCTCCATTTTATTTCATTATTTTTTTAACTTTTGTTCTATTCTTTCATTAGGGACACACTTCTTTGTCTCCTACTTTTGGCTGCCTCCCTGTGTTTGTTTCTATGTATTCTGTAGACAGCTGCTATGTCTAGGGTTCTAAAGAGTAATTAGAGAAACTCAAAAGAGTAAGAGCAGTAGCAATCACTCTTAGGCTATCTGCTATAGGAAAGTAACTATCTCCTCATCCATAAAATGGAAATGCTACCATTTAATCTAAAGCATTGCTATGAAGATACATAGAAAGCCATGAAGGACTGAAGCACAAAGTGACAATCATAACTGTGTTTTATTGAATAGAATATTTCATGGGAAAATGTAAAATGGACTGTGGAAAAGAAACAGAAGATCTGAAACAATAAGGAACAGCTGAAATAGAAAAGGGAAGAATATTGGAAATATTTTGGAGTCAGAACTGACAGGATTAGAAACTATGCAGGGCTTAATGAAGAAAAAAAAGTAAAGGGTTTCCAGGGTAAGCAATAAAAATGGCATTCATATTTCAAAAGCAGAGGCAAGGATGTTCAGTGAACATCTGGAAATAATGATCTGAGAGATGATGACTGCTGTGAACTAACTACCCACCAACCATTACGTTTATTTGTGTAGAGGTTAGCAGAAGTAGTGCAGAAAGGGTATGCAGGCAGTAAAGAATGATGAAACATGAGGAAGAATAACTGCCTAGTAGAATACACTGTCAGATATAATTCAGAGCCAAATAGGGCTCCCAAAAAACATGTCTTTAGAACCTTCTCAGTTTTTAAAGAAGCAAGCCTGCTTGGCTCCCAAGATGCTTGCTTGCTTGCTTTTTCCTTCAGTCAAAAACCCTTCACTGAATTTTATTTTATACCAGGTCCAGTACTAGCATTACAGATATAAAGGTAAATAAATTGCCCTTAAGGACCTTGGAAAGAGCAGAGAAAGGAAGCACGTAGAGTCAAACAAAGACAACCATGTGTTACGGTAGAGACAAATGAGCCCAGGGTCTAGCAAACCTAACTCCATGCACTCCTTCTCCAGGATGTTTCCCTGAGTATTTTTATTACCTAACACTTATGGAATGCTTACCATAAGCCAGGTATTTTTCTTAGAGCTTTACATACACTATTTCCTTTATTTTTCACAATGACCTTATGAAGTAGGTACTAAGTATTACTCTCACTTTGCCAATGGGGGAACTGAACAGTCTGGCGTATGATGAACTCTTTCCTCTGAGCTCTCAGAATCCTCATAACACATTTTGTATCATTATGCAGTACTTTGTAGCGCTGGTTTTAAAAAATATCCCTTGAAGAATAACTGTATCTTCAACCTCTTCAATTAATGCCCTCCTACCCCACTGCCTTCTTGCTCTAAGTGAAATGTTTCCTCTGCAGCCTTCTCAAATGGGGGCTGATTTTCACCCCAGCTACTGTTACTCTAGCTCCATTGTTGCTTCCAGACCCTCCTGCGTACAAACATCCAGCTTTGAATCTAACATCATCAGATTCAAGATCACTCCATCTTGCAGCCATTTACTTGCCCAAATCACTTCCTCTTATGTTTTACAGATTGTGGCTCCTAGAAAACTGTTATTCTTTCCAACACCATTCTTAACATAATTCTTGGTAATTTCAATAACTACATAAATAATGGTTACAACATATTGCCCCTAATAGTTAGCTGGCCTCCTACCCTCTGTTGATCTTGATTTCTAGTCCACCTCAGCCTCTCATTCCCATGGTTACACTTGACCTTGCCGTTACCAATAACTGCCAGTCTTCTATAACCTCAATTCCAAATATCTCATTTTCCAACCACTCTCTCTTATCTTTTCAATACAGAGCACTGTAGTACCCCAGCTCTAACAATCCTTCAGCCTATTAGGACATTTAATCTATGGATCATTTTGTTTCATTTCCTATGTTTCATTTCCACCGCCTTCATTGTTTCCTCACTTCCTTCCTAATTCTGGCTAGTTTAAATTTGTTGGTCAGTTTTTGTAATCACTCCCTAGGCCCTCTATACTTGTATTAACATTACATTGATTAAATCTCAGCTCTGGTTAAATCCAATTCACCACCTAATCTCTGCCTACATTGGCACAGGTCCTGGGAGGAGGAAAACATGAACAAAATGCTTACTAAAGTTAAACTTTAAACTCATGATCACTATTTCCAAGTGGGCTCTAAAGCAACCTGACAATCATTCTGTATTTGCTAAGACCATTTACTTTCCTAAACAATATACTTTCTCTTCTTCTAATCTCACTCTTACCTAGTGATTTTTTTACCTTGCTTATTCGTCTAAGTAAAATCAATCATCCAGAAGAGAATTTTCACAAGATCCCACCATATTTACCTACCAAACTGCACCCATGCACACATACTCTAACTTCTCTCCTACTCCCATGGACAACAGTCCATACCCAACACTGCACTGATACACCAGATTCCAGCTCTCTCCTAAGTGAAAGAAATTACTCTGTCATTTCCCCTCTTTCCCACATTATCAGAATTTCCCTTTTCTGCAGGATTATTCTTATTAACATACTGTTACTTGTCTAATCAAATAAGTAAGTAAACAAACAAAATCTCTTTCTTTATCCTATTTAACACACCAGCTAGCAATTCATTTATTTCCTTCCTTTCACAATAAAGCTTCTAGAAAGAGCTTTTATATGCTTTCTCTCATCTTTCTTCCCATTCTATTGAAACTTCCTCAGTTAGATTCCCATCATGCTACCACAACTGTTCTGATCAAAGTCACCATAACTTCCACTACTTTAAAACTAGTGATCAATTTTTTCAGCTCTCATTTTCCTTGACATACCAGCAGCATGTGACCCAGCTGATCACTCTCTCTCCTCTTTTAGACACTTTTGTAACTTGGTTTCCAGACACTATACTCACTAAGTTTGGGTGTGCTTTTGTTCTGTTTTGTTTTTCCTTCATTCTAACAGCTCGTTCTCAATTTCTGAACTTTGTGGTGATCTAGGTGCCTCGGGCCTCTTCCCTTTTCCATCTCCATGCATTCCCAAGGTCACCTCATCTAATCTCCTGATTCTAAGCACCACCCACATTTTTATATTTACTCACCCCCTGAAATCTGTTTCTCCTGAAGTCTTTCCCAGTTCAGGTAAAGGCAACTCCATCCTTCCAACCTCACAGGTCAAAATTTTGGTGTCCTGTGAAAATTTTGGACACCTTTTTCTTACACCTCACAACCAGTTTAACTGCAAATCTTTCGGTTTTCTACCTCTAAAATCAATTCTCACCACCCCCATTTCCACCACCTTAATCCAAGTCACCATCATCTCTCGTCAAGATCAATGCACCGTAAGCGGACAAGTCCCACATTCAAGCATTTACCCCAATTCTTTTCCCCAACCACCTCCTTTGTTCATTCCCTAGATCCCTTTGTGTCCACACCTGTCTGCCCTGCACAATTAGCAGTCCAAGTTCTTGAAGTGCAACGGCCATATCTAATTCTTCCACCCTGTCCTCTAACACAGGATTTAGCAGGTACTTTGGGGAATCTGTTAAAGCCAAAGAAGGAAAAAGATCATTTTTTTTACTTTCTAAAGCTTTTCTATAGTCATCTAACAACTCAATGGGGAATCAGGGTTGGGATTAGCCTCTACTTTACAAATGAGAAAAGTCTCAAAGAGGAGAAGCACCTTTGCCCAGACTTTAACCCTGATACCTCACACTCCCAGCCCAGAGTTCTTTTCATCTAGTCATAATGTTCACCGTATTTCTTTAGAGTCAAGGAGATGATTAAGGCAGAAAGGATCAAGACTGACAAAGACTTACACATTATTAATTAATCACACAACATACACAGCACATCCTGAATAAACAAGCAAATATGACATCTACATTAGAGCCAAGAGACTTGATTTCAAATAAACAAACCCACATTTAATGACCCTTTATGCTGGGGTATTTGTTTTATAAATCATTTGAAAAAGGCAGTGATGAGAAGAGAATAAGATATACTGTGTGGCCCCAGCTGGTGTGTCTCAGTGGATATAGTAACAGCCTGCAAACCAAAAGGTCACCAGTTTGATTCCCAGTCAAGGCACATGCCTGTGTTGTGGGCCAGGTCCCCAGTTGGGGGCATGTGAGAGGCAACCACACATTGATGTTTCTCTCCCTCTCTTTCTCCCTCCCTTACCCTCCCTAAAAATAAATAAATAAAATCTTTTTTAAAAATTAGATATACTGTTTGCCTTTATGGAGCTCACAGTACAGTAGGAAAAATGAGACCCAAACATTCAGTGTTTAAAATCCTGATGGCAGACAAAATAAGAAAAGCAGCTTGAACTCATAGTTAACAAATAATTTTTGAAAAGACAATAATAAATAATAGCTAAATGAATTTTACAGGTAACCTATACAATTATTGCAGGAGTTTGGATAAAGGAGGAAAGGATTTCTGTGACTGTGTATGTGCTTTTAGAGTTTTTGTTTTGTTTTAAGAAAGAATATGATTTAATATGACAACTGTGGTAGAATTTAAGAAGGAAATGAGCTTGGGGACTCATATGGGGATGAGGAGAAGGAAAAAGAACAGAACAGTGGTGAAGACGGACCAAAGGCTCAAACACTCACTCCTACGTGAAGCCTTGCGTCTTCTTCCAGAACTCATCATTGTCCTCTGCTGCCAGCACACCTGGTGTTAGCTCCATTCTACACCTGCTCCCAGTTAGACCCTCCTGAGCTGTGTATGAGCTCTGTGAAAGCAGGGGCTATCTTGCTAACCTGTGGAGTTCCTCGCTGGATAATACAAAGCCAAGCACACAAGTCCACGTTTGCTTAACTGAAACGAACCAAAGAACGTTAGAGCTTGGTAGGAACTCAAAAATCATCTAACTCAAGCTCTTCATTTTGCAACAGAGACAATGGAGAACAAATGACTTGATCCAAGTCACAAAGCAAGTCAGTAACAGAGCCTGGACCGAAACCTCAGGCCTCTAGACTCCCAGCCAGAAGAGTGGAGGCAAGGCTGCTTTTCTCCCCGAAGCACACGAGATCTCCCCTGACTGGTAAGACTCCTGAACTGTTGCAAAGGGGAGGTCTAAGACTGAATCAGGAACTGATTGAAACTGCTGAGACTGAGTATCAGAGTCCTTTGTTTCAGTACAAAAGTGCTCAGAAAAACCGGGCAGAACCACCTTTATTTGAGACAAAGGCCTCAGGAAGCTGTGGGCTACAGAATCAAAGAAGTGTGACTGTGATTAATCTGAAGAAACACTGAAAAATATGGAGGACGGGAGCAATGGAGAGTTAGATTCCTGCCCAGTAGCACCAAGACTAAGCAAGCACTCTTGATTAAAAGGAAAGAAACTGTATCAGAAGAAGCTAAGGCTCAAGAAATGGAAGACAGAGTAGTTTTAGGACACAGTGAAGATTCCCCAGGGAAGCCTAATTTGAGGCTTTATGGCACAGACATGACAAAAAAAATCAAACTAGAGACTGTGTGATGTCAGGAATAGCCTAATCAAGAACAACGCAGCCTGAGTGATCCAAGCCTCCTCACTCTCCATCACAGCTGCTGGCCCACCCAGCCCCACCCTCCATCAGAATCACCAGGGTACTCATTTAAAACACAGTCTTACAAAGAATTCGATTGAAAAATGGGCAAAATACTTAAAGGTGCTCAATATCACAAATCAGCAAGGAAATGCAAATTAAACCACAATGAGATACCACCTCACATCTGTTAGGATGGCCTCTATCCCCTTCCCCCAAAACACCTCCCCAAAACAGAAACAAAAACAAAACCCCAAAATAACAATTGTTTTGTAAGAATATGGTGCAGACGCTATGGAAAACAGTACAGGGGTTCTTCAAAAAATTAAAAATTGAATTACTACATAATCCAGCAATCTCACTTCGGGGTCTAGATCCAAAAGAACTGAAAACAGGAACTCAAAGAGCTGTCTGCACACCCATGGTCACTGCAACACTACTCACAATGGCCAACAGGGGTCAGCAACCCACACGTCCCTCAATGAAGAATGGATAAAGAAGACCTGGTGTATATAAACAACAGAACATCATCAAGCCTGAAGAAGAAAATCCTGCCATATGCTACAACATGAATAAACCTTGAGGACACTATGTCAATACCATGAGATTTCACTTATATATGGAATCTAAACAACAAAATAAACCAACAAACAAAACAGAAACAAACTCATAGGTACAGAGAAGAAATTGATGGCTACCAGATGGGGTTGGCTCGGTGGCTGAAAAAGGTGAAGGAATTAAGAAGTACCACTTGGCAGTTATAAAAATAATCACAGGGATGTAAAGTACAGCACAGGGAATATAGCTGATAATATTGTAATAACCATGTATGGTGTCAGATGGGTGCTAGACTTATCTGGGTGATCACTTTGTTATATAACAAATGTCTAATCACTGTTGCACACCTAAAACTCATATAATAATGTATGTCAACTGTAATTGAAAAATTTAAAAATTGCAGTGGTACCTAAGTACTCATTGTTAACTCGTTCTGGAACTCGTAACAAGTGCCAAAACCACTGAGTACCAAATGATGAAGTATTTTACTCTTTGCAAAGCAGCACGCTGACTCCTACAAGTTCTAGCAAGTGCAATGGGTCCCGAGCAAGTGCAGAGTACTAAAACATTTTTTTCTCATCAAAATTCGACAAGTTCTGAAGCCAGAGAGTACCGAGGTATGACTGTATATACCTAAGAAATGTTCTACAACTGCTGTCTAATACAGGAGCTATTAGCCACATGTGGCTACTGAGTATACTGAGTATATAGTAGCTATTAGCACCTTAGGTGTGGCTACTGGCTACCGTATTGAATAGCACAGAATCCTAGATAATAAAAAGGGGCTGAGGTAAAAACTCAAAACAACTCCATTTAACTTTTTTTCCCCCTCACATCTTCTTTTCTTTTTTAATCCTCACCAGAGGACATTTTTTCATTGCTTTTAAAGAGAGAGGAAGGTGGCGGGAGAGAGTGTGAGAGAGAGAGATATCAATATGAGAAACAGGGATTGGTTGCCTATGCTCCAACCAACTGAGCCACGCCGGCCAGGGTTCACATGTTTTCAGTGTGCATTCATCCAACAAATATTTATTGTCTACTATGTGCCAGGTATTATTCTAGGTATTGGTAAAACAGCAGTGAACAACAACAACAAAAAGACAAACATCCCTTTCCTCAAAAAGTTTATGTTCTAATATAGTATAGTGACTACAAGCAGGACTTGGAACCAGAGAGCTTAAGTTCAGATTCTGGCTCCACTGCTCACCACCTACATGTTCTCTGAAAATCTCTTAACTTTTCTATGCCTCAGCTTTTTAATCTATAAAATGGGAATGATGATAATAGTACCACCTAATAGGGTCTCCATGAGGATTAAATTATTTAATATATGCAAAATACTTAGAACAGTGCCCAACATAAAAGAACTAGTTGTTCCTATTATTGCTGTATTTTGTTGTTATTATGAGTGGGAGCATAACAATTAACACACACCGAAAAATGGCCAATTAGAGGTATGGCAGAAAAATAAGCAGGGTAAGGGAACACAGAGTGCCAGACAGGAATTACAGTTTTAAGAAGACAGTCAGGGAAAGCCTCTCTAAGAAGGTGATACCTGAGAAAAGACCCAAAAGAGGAACAAGTCATGCACATATCTGGGGAAAAATTTAATCCCATGCGAAGCACTTGGTATTACTAACACCATTTTATAGATGGGGGAACTGAGGTTCTGACTACAGAACCTGTCCAAGGTCACATGGCTTCTAAATGACTGAGCTTTAGTAAAGTCAAGTCCAGCACTACTGACTCCAATTCCTTCTCCACTAATGGATCTTCTTTGACCTCCATTCCTTTCTGTTGATAAACAAGACCAATGGATTCTTTTCACATCAGTTTCTTCGTCTGGCACTGAGGTTTATATATTCATTATGGCTAGACAAGATCTGTGGGTTAGTGGGTTAATCAAAGGAGTTAAAGGCACTAGCAATAACCCACCCCTCACACTCTCACCCACGGCCTTCTAAGCAGCTGCACACCAGAACCCCCATGTTGACTGCTGGCTGTGCAGAGAAAACAGGCATTTATCAAGGCCAAAAGGCTCCAACACCAGGAAGGAGAGGTAAATTATACATCAGAAATAAAGGCCACTGTTTCCAACCAGGCTTTTGAGGGAGAAAGCTCTGCTAGATATGGACTGTGGGAAAACTATGACCAAAAGTTAGGTTCAGCCCTGACTGGTGTTACTCAGTTGGTTGGGCATCATCCCGCAAAGGGAAAGGTTGCCATTTCGATTCCTGGTCAGGGCACATGCCTGGGCTGCAGGTTCAGTCCCCAGTCGGGGCATGTACAAGAGGTGACAGGTCGATGTTTCTCTCTCGCACTGAAGTTTCTCTTTCCCCCTTCTCCCTCCCTTCCACTCTCTCTAAAAGTAAATACATAAATCCTTAGAAAAAAAGTTAGATTCAACATATTTAATCTTTCTAATGTAAACCCAGTATACAGAACTATAGAAATAAGGAGAAAAAAATCTCCATAAGCTCACTTTATCTATAAAAAAGTCAGTGATTCAAAATACTTTCAACAATGTTTTCTCTGTATGTTTTACCTGTGCTCATGAAATCTCTGTGAAAACACTGGCAATTTATTCCAGAGAAATCATTAGTGCTGCCAGGAACAGCAGTCCTCCCTACAATTTATTAGAAAAGTCACATCCACTCTCCGGGCCCCATTTCACTCATCAAATAGAAGTGGAGGCTAGACTAGATATTAAAGGTTCCTCCATCCTTAGCCCATTATATTATATTATATTATATTAATAATGACACAGTACTCCTGCAACTTCAGACTCTGACCAAAAAATTCACCCATTCAGTAAACATTTATATAAGCTAGGTACTGAAAACACAAAGATACTAAATGAAAAATTCATGAAAGGGTCACACATATTGCTTTTCCTATTTATATATGTAAACATCTCTGAGTTTTGTTTCTACTAAAAAAAACTTGTCTCCAAAATTCTGTCGTTCTATTTTTTTTCTAATGACACATAAGAGGGTTGCAAATCTTTTATTATATACTATACTTAACAACCTCCCCAAACCCTCCCCTATTTAATCATAGCTCACATTTATTTTCCCTTCTTTCAATCACTCATAGCCTGAACTAGTCATGTGGGATTTTTCCCCCAGGTGCTATATGATGGGACCACCTTTACTTCTGTACACATCTTTTTGTTACACCTAACCAACCATTAGTTCCTTGAGAACAGACCCAAAATTTTATTTTTCTTTGCATCTCCAGTAAGACTTTTTATAATTTATTTATAATCCATACCAAGACTAATCCAAAAGAATGTGAAGTGATTCACCATACTAGGATATAAAAATAAGACCGTTAAAATAAAAATGAATAAAAACCAGCTGGGACATGGATTCTGAATCAAATGATCATGATTTACTTCCTATATCTGCCCTTCATGTGCCATGAGGATTACTGCCAAGTTAAGACCTTTCTTATCAGCTTGCTTGGCTGTAAGTAAACACACAATGCCACATTGCACAGAGAGCCCGTGACGAACAGACATTATCAGAACCAGCTGTGGAGCCAGGCGCTGTTGGCTGCATTCAAATCATAGATCCGTCACATATTAACTGAGTGATCTTGGGCACCTTACTTAATTTCTTCAGGTTTTAATGTCTTCACCTGTTCCAAATGGTGATGATACAACTTTTACAGCTGAGATAAAAGTTAAGCGAAATACTCTATGTAAAACAGCACAGTGTTGGACACATAGTAAGTACTCAATAAAAAGTATCTGCAGTGAGCATTACTCATATCCAAAACTATGAAGCAAATTAATAAAAATGAGGAAAAAACATACCCAAAGACTGTTGTCTTAAACAATATTTTTCTAAATACAGTTCCTTATAGCTCTCTCTTTTGCATTTCTGGCTCCTTCCAAATATCTTTAATACAGCAGGAAAGCAAGGGTGAAAATGCAGTCTATGACTTAGAACGGACAGGAAAGGTGAGACTTCAGGTTTTTCCACCAAGCTGGGATCAAACTGCCATGTCCCCTCCTCTGAGCCCTACAGAAGGCCTGTACAGGAATTCATAATGTACAGTTGCCAGGAAGGCCAGTTTAAATAGAAGCAGCTGGTTGGGCTTGGGGGGTATTTTTTCTGATACTACTGGAGCACAGTGGTGTCTCTGGGTCTATTGGCTTGCTGTGCAGGATGACAGAAGGTACAGCCAGAACACAAAGGCAGCAGAGGACATAAAAAGGACAGAACACAAGGAAAATACTTAAAAAGCCAGCGTAGCATGATCACCAGTAAGAACTGTTTCATGAACACATGCTGAACAAGCCAGTATGTGTGCAGTCACTGTGATATAATTACACTTAATGTATTTTGATCTGTGCACACAAAGAATGTCAAAGAAAAGGCTGATCCGTGTCCCATATATGGAGTGCTAAAATATCAGAACCAGAAGAGCCTGCAGAGGGTAACCAGCACAGCACCGTTGTTATCATGGATGCAGGAACGAAGGGAGAGAGGCTTACCCATGGTCATACAGACAAGTCAGGGGCCAGAACTGAGGTCAGAAGCCAGGTCTAGGCTGATTGTGGACTTTAGTATAAAGAACGCAGGGAGAGAACATATCAAAAACCTTATCATTTGTGAACAAGTCTCCAGAGATGGCTTAGAATTCCCAAATTTGCAAGTGTCACAAGCTGTAAGTGGGAGCTAAGTAAAGCTCTCCCATCCACCACTGACTGCCTCATCAAATCCTCACCTCAGGAAAGGAAAAAACTAGAAAATATAGACCTCTGAGGCTGCTGAAGAATAGCGAGAGCTACCTATGGTAAGCCCATCAAAGTGAAATGTCTGAAACAAAGCCCCAATTTGTAAAGGGTAAAAAGCTGTTGTCCGTTCCCACAACTCATCTTTGAAAAGGGTGCCTGTCTTCAGTGATATTAATGGAAATAAAAATTAAATCCTCAAATCTAGAATTACAGGCTTTTTAAAACCTACCCCCTGCTACTGTCCAGCATGCCCCTCCTTAACTATGCGCCAAATTAAACAGGTGTTCGGCTTTCTCACTTTGTTTAAAGAAGGAGAAAAGTGTGTGCTCACTTTTTTTCCACAAACCTTGTGTCATGCCTGTAAATTCAAATCCTCACAATCCTTCAGGCCCAGCTCAAGGCTCCAACCCCAGGAAGCTTTCTTTAAAAAACCCACATGAAAGTGTCTGTCCTCTTTGGTTCCACGCATTCATCACCTCCCCTTCTCCCTGTGTCTCTCACTGCCTTCCCGCCATTTCCTTTCATTTAATTCAACCTGTGCTCTGGCTAGTTGCTTCTCTCCAAGTGCAGATAATACCTATCCACGGCCTCTGGAGAGTGGCTCTGCCCGAACTGTTTTTCCCCTGTCAAAATCATACCAATCCAGATACAGTTTACAGGAAAGAAGACTGGACAACCTGACTCAGAATATCTGAGTTGAAGCCCCAGCTCCATCACTTCCTAGCCAGCATCCTCATCAAGGGCTACCTAGCTCTTTCAGCAAGGCAACACATCCTCCACATGTAAAACCAGATAACAAACCTCAGAGGTTATTAGCCATACCTTAAAAACTTGGGCTCTCTAGGGGATATAAAGTATACAAGGCATGACCTCTGCTCTCTAGAAGCTTCTGATGTTATGTGAGTAGGAAAACAAGAGGGAGAACCTGGCAGAGGGAGAAACTGTCCTACAGTCAAGACATCAGGGTTCTGGTCCCACCTCTGCCACAGAGTCTGTGGGATCTGAGTAAATACATCCCTTTATTGGGTCCCAGCTTTCTTCTTCTGCAAAATGAACAGGGGTTAGTCAGGGATTTTTCAGGACTCTCCTTTCTTTGACATTCTGTGGAAAATAACCACAATACTAACCCATTCAGTGGGTGAGCTGAAACGGTGGTACAGATAATGCCTAATGTAACCAGAAACAACCTGCTGGATTCAATGGAAGCTGTTCTGTGCCGGGCAGATCCAAAGGAGCCTGAAGGGGCAGATGTGAAAGTTGAAGCCAAATGACGAATGCTTCTGCTGCTAGGAGGTCATGGCTAACTACAGGAATACTTCTCATTCACCGGAAGCTCTGCACAAACCCTCCATTCACATCCCCAGGTCCCTGCCCACACAAAGGAGGCTCGCTGCCCAGAGAAGGAGAGGTACCAGTCAGGAGCCTGGCAGGACACATAATGGACAAAGCCAAATGGGGCACAGCCCATCCTGCCCAGAGCTGAGAACACATCTTGGGCCTTCTCTGTCCTCAGGTTTTTTTCTCGCCAGAGTAGGTAAAGAGGGAGCAATAGAACAGCAGGGCTCCAGTAGTCGAATTTTTCAAAATACATACAGAATCTCTAATTCTTTTAGCCAAAAACATAGTTTATGCTTTGTAGGACTTACAAACTTCAGAGAACTAGCAGCACATTCTTTTTGTAAGCACGAGAAATAGTAAAAACAGGTTTTGCAATCGAACAGATCCAGGTTCAAATCCCAGCTCCACTACTTATTACCTACAGGATCCTGGGTAAGTTACTTAACATCGCTGAGCCTAAGACTCCCTACCTCACAGGGCTGGCCCGTGCTAGAGTATATTTATACACTCTTTATATATGTTTCTGCCATAAGTCTGTGAACAGCTTGAGAACAGCAACAGTATTTTAAACCATATTCAAGATCCCCTAACACTACCTGGCACATAATAGGGGTTTTAGGAAACTGGACAAATGCGCCTACCATGTGTCCAGTCCTATTCTAGGTGCTATAAAAGGAACAAAATAGTGATCACAAGAACATTGAACATAATAATAAAACCAAACAACAAACATACAGTATTTACTATACATCAGACACAATTCTAAGTCCTTTAAATATTTCCCTGCTCCCACATCACACTCACAACAACCTGGTGAGGCAGCTGTCACTGTCCACAGAAAGGGTAAATATCTGGACAGGAGAATCCGGGAAGAAAGAAGCAGTTCAGTGTTTGCCGGGGGCGAGGGGAGGGGAGAATAAGTGACTGCTAAGAGGTACAAGATTTCTCTCGGGATAACGAATACGCCCTAAAATTAGATAGAGCTTGTGGTTGCAGTCTGTGGATACATGAAAAACTACAAATTGTATACTTTAAGAGGGTGGATTTTATGGTATATGAATTACATCTTAGTAAAGCTGTTTAAAACAAAAGTTGCAGAAGGTCAGAAAGTTAGGAAGGGGCAGACCCAGAATTTTAACTCTTAAAATCAGTGCTTTTAACCATTGTTCTATACTAACCTCTAGGGATTTAAAATCTAGTACTATCCAGTTTTATTACTTACTTAAAACACAGGTAGGCAAACAGATAAAGCTATAGATATTGGAAAGAAAACAAGGCCTGAAACAGCAAGTGTTCAATAATGTTTAACTGCAAGCTCGTTTATTCATTTAATTCCCGACCTTAAGGCACTCACAGTATGAAGCGTGGCCCAGACATGTTAAATTTCCTTGTGTAATAAGCTAAAAGGAAACACATACTATGTAAAAGTAATTTCCCTCAGGAAGCATCTGTTGTGAAGAGGTCTGGCAGAGATATTCACTAAATACTGAGTTCCCCCCAAAGTCCCCAACTTCTTGAAGTTAGGCAGTGCTAATGATCTGTGAACAGAAGTGACACGTCTCACTTTCAGGCAGAAATATTCAAGAGTCACTGTTATGACCCTCTAGAATGCTCGCACTCCCTCCTTCTCTGTCTCCCTCCCTCACCCACTCCCTCTCTGTCTTTCCTGCAAAAGCACCCTGGAAGTCTCTTCTGTCGAGATGGTGGCATCTTAAGACTGAAGCAGCGTGCATGCCCTAGTCATCCTTTCCTGGAGGACAACTGCCCTCTAGAGTTGCCGGCCCACGGTGAAATTCACATGGGCAAAAATTCAACAAACTTTTGTTATATTAGCCACTGAACTCTTGTGGGCAACTACCACAGCACAGTACTGCCCGTCCTGACTAATATAAATACAACAAGAAACCAACCCAGGATATGTGAATTCAGATCTATACCCTGCCACTTCCTGTTGTGGCTAAGTTATCTTGAACTCATTGGCCCTTGATTTATTCATCTTTAAAATGAAAGTAGTAACACTGTCTCCTCAAGAGGTGCTTTGATAATTAAATGAAATATGTGAAAGCACCTGCACAATGCAACTGTTTCTGGGGGGAAAAGGTAAGTCTGAATCTGATGGTTGGCTGAGAAGTTCTCATAGGAGTCTATGTGGTCAAAACCCAAAAAAGCCGCAGTGCCAGGGGCACCATGAAAGTTGGCATTTTGGCTGAGTTCTAAAAATTAGAATCCTCTTAAATCTTCCTCAGAAGTATTAGGAATTCTGGCCCTTTGGGGAAACATCACAGAGCTTTATAAAATCAACCTACAACATAACATACAAAGGCTCTGAATTTGTAGCCAAAAGACCTAAATGTGCTCCGGCTCTGTCCCTTACCAGTTGTGTCACCTAAAGAAAGTTGTTTACCTGCTCTGATCTCAATTGCCTCATCTACAAAGTAGGGAGGTAGCACCACTTACCTTACCAGATTGCTGAAAGAATTAAACAATGGATAAATGGCTGGATAAATGGTTAAACAGTTGAGAAAGTGCCTGATAAACTGAGAATGTCATCAACACTTATCTCAAAATGAACATCTTTGAGATCAATACCTCTCCATCCCTATACCATGACAGAATAAACTTAAGTAATTTTCCATTTTTAAATTACCACTGGACTTAAATACTGTTAAAATGTGTATTATAATTTTGTCTCCATGTCCCTCTCCTCTAAAAGATTTTGAGGGCCTCAAGGGGAAAGATCATGAGCAATTCACCTCTAAGTCGGTGCCTCAGCAATAAATGTCTTTGAGTCTGTGTGAATCAATGGGCCTCTACTATTTTAAAGAAAGTCTGCATCGTAGAAAACCCTTCATTCATCCAAAAGTATTAAGGGTTTTCCATGTGTATGGCAATGAGAGATTGACATGACCCCTGTCCTCATGGAGTATACCATCTAGCAGAGAAGACAAACATGGAAAATTACAAGCATAATGATAAATTATTTCTAAAAAAAATACAGATCTCTGGATGCTTAGACAAGGCAAGAGCATTTGGTCATAGAAAATTTAGAGTGCAAGGTACCTTCAAGGTCAGCCAGTGAGTCAACACACTTTATTTATGTTTTTAAGCAAACCAGTAGTGTCCTGGCCACAGCTCAGTTGGTTAGAGCACCATCTCGACACACCAAGGTTGTGGGTTCAATCCCCAATCAGGGCACATACGAGAAGCAACCAATGAATGCATAAATTAAGTGGAACAGTAAATCGATGTTTCTCTGTCTCCCTTCCTGTGTTACTCTAAAAATCTATAAGTAAAACAAATAAATAAAGCCACTGAGTAGTAAACAATCTCTCCCCATCCCAGTCTCTGCACCCTCACCCTTCCTGCAGCTAGTCTAGAATCTAGGTCACCTGACTGCTGGAGGTTATTGTTCTTTTCATTATTCCAATTCATAGATTTCTAAACCAAAGGGAAATAGATGCTATATATAAACAGTTAAAGGACAGTGTTTATTTGTGATGGGGAGAGTCTTAAAAATGTCATGATGGATTATGCTTGCCCATTAGTTCTCTCAAGGTACACTCCAAAATACAGAAATAAGTATTTCTGTATCTTGAAGAGATCAGGGGAAAACAACAACTCAGCAGTGTCTCTTCTGTATACTGCAAAACCTTGGACTTGGCTCAGGTATACCAATTACATTTTGAAATACCTGATATGACCTTGAGTATTTTTTGAACATAAAAGCAAATGCTGTACTTTTTCAACATAAGATCTGATGCACAAGCTACTCATGTTAGGGTCCAGTACACAAATAGAAGATCTGGAACAATGTTTTTTTATAGCATGGGTCTCAATTTAACAATACATGACATTAGAAAGGGCACGGGGCCTTAGGAAACTAGGAGGAAAACAGCAAATTAAATCCAAAATAAGCAGAAAAACAGAAATAAGAATTAGAGTAAAAATCATTGAAAATTGAAAACAGAAAATCAACACAGAAAAATCAACAAAATCATAAGTTTGTTCTTTGAAAAGATGAATAAAATCAATAAGCCTCTACCCAGAATAAGAAAAAAAGAGAGAAGACACAACTTACTAATATTGGACATGAAAGAGAGGCAATTACTACAGGTCCCATGGAATGAAAGGATAATGAAAAAATATTATAAACAACTCTAGATGAAATAGATCAAGTCCTTGAGAGACATCATCTGCCAAAACTCACACAAGAAAAAACAGATGATCTGAGTACTTTTATATCTATTAAAGAAATTAAATCAATATTTAAATATATTCTTTTTTCATGTTTTTTAAAGATTTTATTTATTTATTTTTAGAGAGAGGGGATGGGAAGGAGAAAGAGAGGGAGAGAAATAACAATGTGTTGTTGCCTCTCAAGTGCCCCCTACTAGACACCTTGCCCACAACCCAGGCATATGCCCTAGACTGGGAATTGAACTGGCGACTCTTCTGTTTGTGGGCCAGCACTCAATCCACTGAGCCACACCAGCCAGGGCATTAATTATATTCTAAAACACTAAGTACCAAGTCCAGGTGGGTGTACTGGTGAATTCTACCAAACATTTCAGAAAGAAGTTACACCAATTCTCTACAATCTCTTTCAGAGAATAAAAATATAAAGAATAGTTCCTAACTCATTCTATGAGTCCAGCATTATCCTAATACCAAAACCAGACAGAGACATTACAAGAAAACAAAACTACAGGTCACTATTACTCATGAGCATAGATTCAAAAATAGTCAACAAAATATTAGCAAATCAAATTTTTAAACAGCATTAAAAAATTATACACATGACCAACTGGGATTCATTCCAGGCACACAAGGCTGGTTCAACATTAAAAAATCAATTAATATAATCCATTGTATCAACAGACTAAAAAAGAAAAATCACTTGATATATCAATAAATGCAGAATAAACATTTGACAAAATCTAATACCCTCATGACAAAAATTCTCAGTAAACTAAAAAGAGAGGAACTTTCTCAACTTGATAAAGACTACAAAAACCTACAGCTAACATCACACTTAACGGTGAGAAACTTAAACTTTTCCCAGTAAGATCAGGTACAAGGCAAAGAGTCCCCCTCACCACTCCTTTTAAGTCCTTGCTAGTGTAAGAATGTAAGAAAAGGAAATAAAAGGTAAACATGTTCCCAGGTGAAATGATCATCTATGTAGAAAATCCAAAAGAAATGACAAAAAAATTCCTGAAAATAGTAAGCAATTAGAGCAAGGTTGCTGGATACAAGGTTAATTGCAGAAGTTAATTACTCTTCTACACATATATATTAACTATAAACAAGTGGAATTTGAAATTTAAAACAGAATACTATTCTGTTAATTTATTAAATTCTATATTAGCACTCCTCAAAATGAAATACTTAAGGTACAACTCTAACAAAATACATACAAGATCGTTATAAGAAAAACTACAAAACTCTGATGAATGAAATAAGGAAAAGAAAGAAATAAGTATATATTCCATGTTCAGGAATAGAAACACTTAATAATGTCAAGATTATCAGTTGTTCCCAACTTGATCTATAGATTCAATACAATCCTAATAGATTCAGAGACTTCTGGCCAAGATGGAGGTGTAGGTAGACACACTGGTCCTCCTCGCACAACCAAAAGAAGGACAACAACAATTTAGAAACAAAAAACAACCAGTACTGACATACAATTGAACTGTATGGAAGTCTGACAACCAAGGAGTTAAAGTAGACACATTCATCCAGACTGGTAGGAGGGGCAGAGTCTGGCAGCCAGGTGGAGAGGGTTGGGGCAAAGAGGCAGCTGGCGGACCTGGTGATCCCACATTCACACGCAGATAAACCAGGCGAAACCGGGGAGCAAGACAGACCGCACAACCCGGGCTCCCAGCGCCGAGAAATAAAGCCTCAAACCACTAATTGAAAACACCTGTGGGGGGTTGAGGCGGCAACAGGAGAAGCTCCCATCCTCACAAGAAAATTCGTTGGAGAGACCCACAGGGTCCTAGGACATACACAAACCCACCCACCCACCTACCCACCCAAGAATCAGCACCAGAAGGGCCCAATTTGCTTGTGGAAAGCAGGAATGAAGTGAATGAAATCCAGCAGAGAGTGGAGCAAGTGCCATTGTTCCCTCTCCAACCCCTCCCTGACATACAGCATCACAACACAGCAACGTGGGTTACCCCACTCGGGTGAACGAACACCTAAGGTTCCACCCCTTACTACGTAAGAGGCTCATCAAAACAAAAACAAAAAACGGCCCAAATGAAAGAACAGATCAAAGCTCCAGAAAAAATACAACTAAGCCATGAAGAGATAGCTAACCTATCAGATGCACAGTTCAAAACACTGGTGATCAGGAAGCTCACAGAATTGGTTGAATTTGTCTCAAATTAGATGAAAAAATGAAGGCTACGTTAAGTGAAATAAAGGAAAATGTACAGGAAACTAAGAGTGATGGGAAGGAAACTGGGACTCAAATCAATGGAGTGGACCAGAAGGAAGAAAGAAACATCCAATCAGGATGAAGAAACAAGAATAAAAAAAAAATGAGGAGAGGCTTAGAAACCTCTAGGACATCTTGAAATGTTCCAACATCCAAATTATAGGGGTACAAGAAGGAGAAGAGGAAGAGCAACAAGTGGAAAAGTTATTTGAACAAATAATAGAGAAGAACTTCCCCAACCTGGCAAAGGAAACAGACTTCCAGGAAGTTCAGGAAGCTCAGAGAGTCCCAAAGAAGTTGGACCCACAGAGGAACACACCAAGGCACATCATAATTACATTACCAAGATTAAAGATAAGGAGAGAGTCTTAAAAGCAGCAAGAGAAAAGGAGAGAGCTACCTACAAAGGAGTTCCCAAAAGACTGTCAGCTGATTTCTTAAAAGAGACCTTGCAGGCAAGAAGGGGCTGGAAAGAAGTATTCCAAGTCATGAAAGGCAAGGACCTACATCAAGATTGTTCTATCCAACAAAGCTTTCATTTAGAATGGAAGGGCAGATAAAGTGCTTCCCAGATAAGGTCAAGTTAAAGGAGTTCATCATCACCAAGCCCTTATTATATAAAATGTTAAAGGGACTTATTTAAGGAAAAGAAGATAAAAAACATGTATAGTAAAATGACAGCAAACTCACAATTATTAACAACCATACCTAAAACAAAAACAAAAACAAACTAAGCAAACAACTAGAACAGGAACAGAACCACAGAAAGGGAGATCACATGGAAGGTTAGCAACAGGGGAGTGGGAGGAGGAGAGAGGGGGAAAGGTACAGAGAATAAGTAGCATAGATGGTAGGTAGAAAATAGATAGGGGGAGGGTAAGAATAGTATGGGAAATGTAGGAGCTAAAGAACTTATAAGTATGACACATAGACATGAACTACAGGGGTGGGATGTGGGTGGGAGGGGGTGTGCAGGGTGGAGGGAAGTGAAGGGGAGAAAAATGGGATAATTGTAATAGCATAATCAATAAAATATATTAAAAAAATACATCCTAATAAAATCGCAGCAAGTTATTTTATGGATATTGACAAACTTATTCTAAAGTTTATTTGGAGAGGCATAAGACCCAAAATGGTCAACACAATTTGAAAGAACAGAGTTGAAGGACCAATGCTACTCAACTTCAATACTTACTGTAAAGCTACAGTAATCAAAACAGTATGGCATGAAAGAAGAGACGAATAGATCAATGGAATGGAACAGAGAGCCCAGAAATAGATCCACGTTTAAGTACAGATGCAGGAGCAAAGGTAATACAATGAAGCAAGGACAATCTCTTCAACAAATGGTGCTGGAACAACTGGACATCCGCATGCAAAAAAAAAAAAAAGAAAAAAAACCTCAAATCTAGACACAGACCATATACCTTTCACAGAAAAATAACTCAAATGAATCACAGACTTTCACGTAATAAAACTCTTGGAAGATAACATAGGAGAAAACCAAAATGACCATGGGTGGTAATATCTTTTTAGATACCACCAAAGACATGACCCATGAAAGAAATAATTGAGAAACTGGACTTCATTTAAGTTAAAAACTTCTACTCTGCAAAAGACAATATCAAAAGGATTAGAAAATACACCACCGATTGGGAGAATACAGTTGTAAAAGACACACTTAATAAAGGACTATTACCCCAAATACAGAAAGAACTTTTAAAACTCAACAACAAAACAAACAACCTGATTAAAAAATGGACCAAAGACCTTAACAGGCACTTGACCAAAGAAGATATACAGACAAAAAATAAGCATATGAAAAGATGTTCCATATCACATGTCATCAGAGAAATAAATGCAAGTTAAAACAATGAGATACCACCACCCGCCTTTAGAATTGCCAAAATACAGAACACTGACAACACCAAATGACTATGAGGATGTGGAGCAACAGGAACTCTCATACACTGCTGATTGGAATGCCAAATGGTGCAGCCACTTTGGAAGATAGTTTGGCAGTTTCATATTAAAACTAAACATAGCCTTACCATGTGATTCAGCAATAACACTCAAAGGGGCTGAGAACTATCCAAGGAAAAAACTGCACAAGGCTGTTTAGAGCACTTTTATTCATAATTGCTAAAAATTCAAAGCTACCAAGATGCCCTTCAGTAGGTAAATGGATAAATAAACTGTAGTATACCCAATGCTAAAAAGAAATGAGCCATCAAGGCATGAAAAGACATGGAGGAACCTTAAATGCACATTACTAAGTGAAAGCCAATCTTAAAAGGCTAGATACTGCATGAGTCCAACTATATGACATTTTGGGAAAAAGCAAAACCATAAAAGACAATAAAAAGATACATGGTTGTGGGAAAGAGGGAGTACAGGATGAAAAGAGGATTTTTAGGGCAAAGAAATACTCTTTATGATGTTATAATGATGTACATACATCTATATTTATCCAAACTCACTGAGTGTACAACACCAAGAGTGAACCCCAATGTAAAGTATGGACTTTGGTTGATTATAATGTGCCAATGTAAGTACATCCATGGTAAAAAATGTATTACTCTGGTAAGTGATACCGATAGTGAGGAAGAGACTACTCGTGTGTAGGGGCAGGGGTACATGGGAAATCTCTGTACTTCTCTCTCAACTTTGTTATAAACCTAAAACTGCTCAAAGAAAGTAAGTCTCTTTTTTTAAGACAATACTTTAGGTGAAAGAGTGGGGAGTCCAAGTGATTCCATCTATTGACTGTGTGCTTTGGGGGCAAAAGCAGACGCTGTCTGGTTCACTACTGCATTCTCAGTGTCCGATGCAATGGCCAAATCAAAATGCAGACATAGCTGGGAGATTGTGGGTTTAGTTCCAGACACCGCAATAAAGTGAGCACACCATAATAAAGTGAGTTGTAATCTTCTTGCAGTGGAGGGTCTGACCCTTAATTTGTAAAGGAAAACCACAATATCTGTGAAGCACAATAAAACAAAGTATGCCTTTCAACATTTGTTGAAAGCCTGAATAAATGAAGGAACCGCCTAAATTTTTTGATAGAAGCAGGATCTGAACCTCTGCCTTTCTGTACCCCAAGGATGTCTATCCAGGGATGTTGGAGAACAGAACACAAGAGCTGCATCCATTTATCAGAGAAAATATCCAGTGCCCAGCCAGGAACTATCTCTTGCGACATTGTATTTTCTGAAGATTGCTACAACCCCAACAGGAGGTACAGTCTAATTTTCCTCCCCATGTATCTGAGCTGGACTAGCCCAACCAATAGGATGCAGTGGAGGTAATGCTGTGTGACTGCCAAAGCTAAGCCAAAAATGGCCATTCATCTTTTGCCTGGTTCTCCTGGATGCTCCCTAAAAAGAAGAGGCTCCCTCATTCACAAATATTTGTTATGAATTCCCACCATGTGTCAGGCTTTAGACACTGTGTTAGGCACTGAGAATGCAATAATGAGCCACTCAGCCACTGCGCCTGTCCTCAGAGTTTATGCTCTAGAGGAGGAAAGAGATGAAGGGCAGTTGGAACAGACTAATACATCCTATAATTACAATGTGTAAGAGATGCTCATAAAGAAGCAAACACAGAGATTTGCTCGAGAATGGCAAGACAAGAAAGAACACTCCAAGATGGTGACATTTAAGCAATCCTAACAGAGGAGTAGTTAACCATGTTGGAGGGAGGAGTGGGAAAACATGTTAGGGAAAGGAACAGCATGGTCAAAGGCACTGAAGCAGAAAAGAACTGGATATGCTCTCAGAGGAACTGAGAGACCATGGATGTGGCTGGAACAAGGTGGAGAATGGCAGGAAAACTAGAGCACAGACTTTTGAAGCAATAGTAGTGGTTTAATCATAGATCAGTGATCACAGCACATCGAGAGAGTCACCTCTTAAAATTACAATTTAAATATTATTTTAAAACCAGATTTATATAGCTTTAGGTATAAAACAAAAGAACTCAAGTATAAGTACTGATATTGAATACTATATGACTAAACGTAGTCACATAACAAGCACATTATTCAAAAATGGGAATATTTCCAAGACAAAGGAACCTATGATTTGAAGGCCTTCCTGTAATTAACCTCTTTAAAATTTCAGGACACAGAAAGACAGAATTGACTTTCTCCTTGTCTCATTAATGGTGCATTTCATAAATCATGCCTGATTTGACCTAATTTTGTTAGCAGTCACCTCAAAATGTTTCACTGAAACCATAATCCTTAAATAGGGAGAAGGATCGAGCCTGTCGTCAAAGGATGACCCATCTAAAAAGAAACAGCCCCTTTATAGAGTCCAGAAGATCGAAGGGGCTCCTTACATACCCTGCCCAAAGAATCTGTCCTCTTTTCAATGTCGAGCTCCTGATAAAGAAGAAACGAAGTTTACACATTATTTCTCACTACTGTCAAACACCTGTCCCTGCACCCAAAGACAACTGAAATAATCAGCTGAAGAAAACACTACTGGGGCAATGGTTCCCAGAAAACCACCGCACAGGCCTGGGACCTACCAGCAAATTATAACAAGGCTCTTTGATCTAGAAGTGTCTCTTACACTGGCTGAAACCAGTAAGTTCCAACTTGTAAGTGAGATGATAAAATTTTATTATGGTACAATAGTTTATATAATGGTACAGTAGTTTATATACAGTAGTTTATAAGAAATATATGTGCTATTATTTTAATAATAAGATTGATTTTAGCCTTACAATTCGAAAGGACTGGTGGCTTTTTCTGCCTGTGCAATCTAGCCTGTGGATGTTGACTGCACTCTGGGTGAGAATCGCAGGAGCCCTTTGGCCCCCTCTCCAGGACAGTGTGAATAACAGACACCCCTGTATTCTTGTCTGTACTACTGTTCCAACACCTGTGGCACCCTCTAAAGGGAATGCTCCTCAGGAACAGGACAGCTGAGACACACCCATTCCTACCCTCCTTCTGGTTGTAGGCACTTCACCAGGCTAAGAGCCCCTCCCTGCTTTTCCCTCCACCTGAGCCCAGGGGTGGCAGGAGACAGAAATAAAGTTCTGTTCTTGTTTTTGCTCATATGTAAAAAATATTGAGAGGGCTCTGTTGGGAGCATGTGTATGAACATCACCCACAAACCCTCCAAGGCAAAGTGGGGCAGAAAGGGCACTGGTGAGAGGCAGAGAGGCAGAGAGCCAGAGCTGAAGTCTTGGCTTCTCTAGTTACTCATTCTAAAACTTTAGGTCCATAATTCTCTCAGCCTATTTCCATGCATGGTAATTACCCTTTATTTCATATGTATATAGTAAGTACTGTAAGGCTTACAAGAAAAGAGCAGCAGTCCCCCATCTCACTCCTGATTTCTGTTTCACAAAGGTGATCATTTTCAACTTTTAGCTCTTCCTCTTAGTATTCACCTCTTTATTTCAAAATAAAAAAGGCTTATACCAGCTTTTTGTCAATTTTAGTCAGTATTTATCATCTTCCTGTTATGAGGATTTGTTCTTTTATAACATGATCATCACCTCTACAGCCACTCATACACATGTACACATACTTCCACTAACATAGTCATAGCACAATTTTTAGTTAAATTAATATTTAGGACATACCAATACCATGGAACATTACTCAGCAATCCAAAGGAACGAACTATTAATGCACACAACCATCTGGACAGATCTCAAGAGCATTATGCTGAATGAAAAAACAAGGTCACATACCCTGTATGATTCCATTGATATACTTATCTTGAAATGGCAAAATTATACAAATGGAAAACAAATCAGTAGTTGTCAGGAGTTAGGGACTGGGGGGCAGGGGAGTGTGCTATGACCACAAAGGAAGAGCATGAGGGAAACCAAATATTCCTGATTACATGGTGGTTACACAAACCTATACATGGATAAAAAAACATAGTGCACCAACATCCCTTTCCTGGCTTTGATACTGTACTATAGTTTTAAAATTTAACTATTGGGGAAAACTGGATAAAGGGTGTATAGGACCTCCCTGTACTATCTTTGCAACATCCTAAAACTCTAGAATTATTCCAAAATATAATGTTTTGAAAAATATTCACAGTTTATTATCTTATGGTTTTCACAGCTAAGATACATAGTATATTATGACTACACTGCCTTTTCTGGACAGCTAGAATTCTAGTTTTTCTTCGTATTTTTAATTTGCCTGGTTTTAACATCCTCTTACCCAATTCATCTCCAAATTCTCCAAAATAGTGTTAGGGCTCCTCTTAATGTGGTCATATATGTCATATAATTTGTTGATTTCATTTTATCCTTTCTTACAACATCTCTCTTGGAGAACTCCAACCTCTTGTTCTAAAATGCCCACTCTCTCCAGTCTCTATGCAGGCCTCCTGCGTAGCCGTGGTCCTGGAATGCACCTGAACCATCATTCTGGGATTTCTGCTCACTGTTCTATACTGGATACCCCGTTTCCTGGACCCATGCCTTCCTCTTTCTTTTCTGTCCATTATGGTTCATCAAACTACCAAGTTTCCTAAAATAGCACACACAGGAAATCTTTTGAGAGACCTGAAAATGTCTTTTTCCCTCCTACATTCACATTTGATTGTTAGTTTGGATGGGGTATAGAATCCTAGGCTGGAAATAATTTTTTCCCAGAATATAAGGCAATTCTACTTTCTTCTAGCTTCCAACATTGCTTTTGAGAGGTCCAATGCTTTTGTTAGCCATTAACTTAATATCATAAGCTTTTATGATATTCTTGTCCTACTCAGTGTTCTGAAATGTCATGATGATATGTTTCTTCTTTTATTCACTGTACTGAGCACTCAATGGGGTTTTCAACCTAAATGCTTGTGTACTTAAATTCTAAGAAATTACATTATTTCTCTGATGATTTCCTTCACTCTGTAACCCAACATCTAACTATTAGGAGACCCAGAAACTTAAAGGGAAAAAACTACAGAAATTGAAGGAAAATCATCAAAAATAATTAGATCAATTTTCTTAAATTTAAATAAACCTGAAACTGATCCTCTAATTTGTTTCTTTCTTTCGTTTTCTACTTCTTTGTTTTATTCTTTATTTCTGATATATTTTAAGTGTACAAAATTCTTGTTCTCTGATCATTCCCCTTTTTATAGGGCCCTATTACTGTTCCACTTAGGCAACATGTTCTCCGATCCGAGTTTTTTTTTCATATTTTCTTTGGCTTTCTGTGTTGTCTCTCTTTTTCTCTCCCTTCCGCCTGCTCTCTTTTTTGGGGATGGAGTTCATTTTATCTGTGTTTTTTTTATTTCTGTTAATCATAATAGAGGATTTTCTAGAACATTGAGTGATCTTTGTCTAGTCTTTGATATTTAAGGGTAAGGTACCCACAGGTGGCTGTATAAGCAGCAGCACGTGGCAACGACTTCTAGGCTTTGCTATATTGAGAGAAAATGCCAACCCAGTTTTTTACTGAGGATGCTCTCAAATGTCTATGAGTCAGTTTCTCAGAGAGGAATCCTCCAATCTCCCACCTGAGGAGGGTAAGCCTGACTGCCTACGTCTGGACGCCAAGAAGTGGATGGAGACCTTCACTTAATCTGTTTTTACAATGTCACCTCTCTTCTACTTGCAGCTAAAGTTGGTATTTCCAAATCTAGGGCCTCTCTGATTTTATTTCTTTAGAGAATAAGACTCCAAAGTTCTGCTGAAATAAAGAAAAGATCTTTACTATAAAAGATTATTCCTTATGTAACCTCTGAATTCCTGTTTCGGCTCCCCTTTCATCCTAACATTCAAGATGCCAAGACCCTCCAATATCTGGGGCTCTCCAGAGTGCTGCACCGCGAAATGGCTTTGTTCCTGGTCACATGCCCTTGGCAGCCGTGGCTTTCTGCTTTCCCTAATCTACTAAGTCATTCATCACCTGTCCCTCTTTTCTGTCTTCTACTCTCTTAGCCTTTGTGAGCTAATACTAGTTTTATTCCATTTCAATGGAGTTTTTAAAAAGAGGCAAGATGTACATGTTCAAACCATCTTATTTTTAAATCATAAGCTCCCTCATGAAGTTCTTGAAAGGATAAAAGATAGAAAGAACATGAAGTTCTTAGAAAACTCATAAAGTAAATGTTCAATAGTAGTATTAGTGGTAGTAATAGTATGCTATTTTTAAAATGGTTACCCTAATATAAAAAAATTTTCTCTTTGTTGCTCTAGGAAAGCACCAAGTTTTATAAATAAAACATGAAAAATATTCGCAGCATACATATATCAAAAGATGAGTAACCCTAATATGCTCAATAAGAGCACCACCCGCCTTCCCCGTGCAAAAATGAGACAACCTAGCAGAAAATGTGTGATAAATGATGCAAAATTCACAGAACTACAAATGACCAATAAACATCAAAAAATATTTAACTTGACTAGTAATTAGGGAAATGAAAACTAAAACAATGAAGTATTTGTCTCTCACTGGATTGGCAAACACTGTAGAGAATAATATCCAGTGTTAGCAAGGTATGACAATGTTCCCAGTAATTAGCAAACACCTAAAAAAAAGGGCCTTCTTGCTCTTCAGTTCTAATTCTAAGCTTACCCCTGATTCACCATGGGACTCTGAACATGTTACCTCCTCTCTCTGGACCTCAATTTCCTCATCAGCTTTTTTAAAAAAACAAGAACTAAATTGAAAATAATTTAAAGAGTATCTGACTTGCTTATCTCACAAAAGTGTCATGAGGAAAACAGCAACACTGGCCATGAAAGAACTTTGTAAACTTTACAGCTCAGTACAATCTTGCAGTATGTATGGGAAGGAATACCAGAGTATTCTCAAAAATTAGCTGCTTATTGTTGGCTAAACATCCTATGAAATAAACAGCTACGTGTCCAAAAGAACTGCAGGAAGAGAATAACAGGAAGAAATCTAGGTCTGGTTTTACAATATAACTTGAAACAAGTCCGCTCATCTCTGTGTTTCAGCTTTGACGATCTCAAAGGATTCTGTAACTCTATGACGAAAAGAGAAATGAAATAAATGCTTGAACTGGAACTGCTCTAATTCAAACTTGTTCAAGTCTCTTGCCCGAAGAGGCTAAGTAGAGATCACAAGTTAGCTTTGCAGGGACATCTAGTTACTGGTCCATAAAACATTTTTTTTACTGGCCAACCTTTCTTCTTGGCTTCAAGAAGAAATAGCAAAAGAGATATTTACTCACTTTTAATGGGGTTGTTTTAGAGTCCTTTGTGTATTTTGAGCAAAAATCTTCTATCAGATACGTGTTTTGGAAAGATTTTCTCCCAGTTTGTGGCATGTTTTTTTAAGTCTCTGAACACATTCTTTTACAGAGTAGTTTTTACATTTATAAAGTCTAAATTATTAATTTATTTCTTCATTAAACTCCATACCCACAACTAAAAAAAAAAGAAAGAAAGAAATAGCAAAAAAACAGCTCAATCACACCTCCTTAAAGGCCTTGACAATCCCTCCTCAGTCTCGTACACAAAACAATGGACCCAGAAATACAAGCTGCTGGAAGTTTTGTACCACAATTCAGCCTTTGTACTCCACTTTCTCTATAGAGAGCAACTTGGAATAACACAATCAGGACTGCAGTTTGGGAAGGAAACTCTCAGGGGAAACAACTGCATAGTTATGTCTGTAGACATGACTGGTAGCAGAAAGAACACCAGCAGATCAAGTAAAACTGTCCATAAAGGAAATGACAAGAGCCCCCCACTGAAAAAATTAATCAATGAGTATTTATTAATAAGCCCTGACCCATCCCCCAGGAACTATCCTGCCCTCAGGAAGCCTTCTCCCTCAGATCTCCTGAGAACAGTCACAGTAACTTATTTACCACTCTGCATACACAAATACGTGCCAGGCATCCCAACAGACACTTCCATTTACATTAGCCAGTTTCTTTACAAACCAAACCTATCACTGAGGAATTACTGCCTCCATTTTACAGATCAATAAATTGAGGTTCAGAGAAACTCACAAACTTACCCCAAATCATGGACCAGTATTATTGTCAAACTTATTTATCATTATTGTCATTTCCTCATCACTTAATGATGAGGAAACTAAGGCTCAGCAGAACGGTAACTATTTAGTTATAAAGTAGCACAATGGGGCTTTGCCCAGGTGGTTTTGCTCTTAAAATCCACACAAGTTCCACTACACTACCTTTCCTGTTCACAAACTGAAAGAGCTCAACTCTACTGAGTACGTAGTTAAAAATAAATGACATGTTCAGACTCCTTCATCAGTTCCTTCCAAAGAACAAACGTCATCATTTCTCAAAAGCAGCAGAGCAGCAGCATTTACTGCCAGGAAAATCCGGGGAGAAGGTGCTGGTCCTGAGAGTCAGTGATAGCACCAGAAGACACTAAGGAAAGGCACCGCTAATCCAAGGGCTTCCCACTGTCCTGATGAAATCACACGCCCACATCGGCCAATCCCAGTGGCCGCCCCAGAGGATCACAAAATAACCAGCTGAATAATTCAATGAGCAAATCCTGATTTACTGGCCTCTTCCAACGCTTTCGATGCAAAACTTTTCTCTTAACAGTGTCTCTTCTGGGCTACACGCAATACCCTGACCCTTCAAGCAATGAGACAAATATCAGCCTCCCCACTTCTGCCTGGCTGATGACCTGAGAAAGGAATAACTGACTCTCAAGCCTAAATAATGTATTTAAAACCTCTGTGTGTGCGGGCCCAGAAGCAACAAACACACCAGCCTCATAAATTTGTTTCCTAATAATAATTAAATGGTCTATCTAGTTTCAGACCCTAGAAAAGGAAAGTGACCTAGGAGGAGGAGCAGCTTAATGTTGCAGGTAGTGCATCAGAACTCTCTTGTAAGCCACTAGTGGCAGATGATAGATAGATAGATAGATAGTAATGCCCTGCAGCCAGATAGCAACTGCTTCCCAAATAGGGTTTCTGAAACTCAGGCTCAAACTGGCCTGTTTTAAATGGCAATTATAAACAAACACTATCATTGCAAGTGCTGCTATTTTGCTCTGTTGTTACTTGCCCAGGCCCAAGTGGCCAGAAACACAAATCAATTCTAGATTTCTACTTCCATCAGCTAACACAAACTCTGTGCTTACCCTCATAAGCTGGGAGAAAGGAAGAGGACATTGCCGTGTTCAAATTTTAGAACAGCCAAACCTGGGCTACCTTTGGCACTTACTAGCTATATAATTTTGGTCAAGTCCCTCAACCTTTCTGGGTCTTAGTTTCTCCATCTGTAAAATGGGGATAATACAATGGTCTTTAGTGAGAAAATGAACTAAACTGCACAGAAGATACTATTACAAGAAAATGAACTAAACTTCTGAGGAATATACTTATGTGTAAAATACCTACCCTAGAATTCATATTTTCACACTTTAGAGAAGGGAATATAATTAATTTCACATGAGTATATTTTTTTAGTGCTCACTCGAGGATATACTTTTTTTTAAGGGAGAGACAGAGGAAGGGAGAAGGAGGAAGGAAGGGGGAGAGGGAGAGGGAGAGACAGTGAGACACACTTATGTGAGAGAAAAACATAGATCAACTACTCCTATACTCATCCCAACCAGGGATTGAACCCACAACCTATGTACTATATTTTGCTGTGTATCATGAACTCCTATATACAATGCACATCCATGTTTTGGGCCCAAACTTTCAGGAAAAAAAATCTTTCATTTTGATTTTTAAATTCAATTTTTTATTTACTTATATTTGGAAACAAAATCAATTACTGTATTCTAGGATATTTATTTTGCATACAGATATCATTATTGCTTTCTAGAGTTACACTTTAACACATAAGCATAAATAAAAGCATTAAAAACATTTATATAAATACAGAATTAGTACTATCCATGCATATTGCGCATCCTTATTTTTCCCCTCAAAGATTTGGACAAAAAAGTGCACATTATACATGGCAAAATGCGGTATGTGCCCTGACTTAGGATCAAACCTGCAACTTTTTGGTGTGTGGGATAACACTCCAACCAAGTGAACCACCTGGCCAGGGCTATTTCATTGTCTTCACTCTATCATCTAATGCCAGCTATGTTCTAAAGACAGGCACTAGATAAATGGCATTCAATAAGATTTCAACTCCTACGGAGAATGCCTGACTGCATCTCTTCTAAGATAATCAGACTTAAGCCAATCTAGAGAAACACCTAAATTTCTCAATCTTAGAGACTTCTTCATTCAAACAGTATTTTACTGAGCAACTCTGTAGTGCCAGGCCTCTTTGGGGACAATGCAGATAGAGAGACAAATATGACACTACTTCAGCCACTGCTGAGGTCACGGTGCAATAAGGATGACAAATAGCAAAACATCATTATAATACACAAAATACAAATGTTTGCCTTAAAGCTCCAAACCAATTTTTCATTGCCCTGCTCTGTGACACTGGACTGGTCTCTGCAGACTACATTTCTCCTTTCCTAGCTGGTTCATGTAGGTCCTGCCAGTAGGGGGTGCTGGAAGGAGACTACGAGGCTAAGTGAGAAAGAAGAGATTTTTTCCAGTGTCTGGTTTTTCTAAGAGGCAGCAAGATGATGTGGTAGGTTTCAACACAGTGGCTCTCCCAGTTCTCAGGTGACTGCCTTCCAGCCAGTTTCTTCTTCATCACAGCATCAAGCAGCACATTCTTGGGACAGCCATCCGCTCTCCTCAGAGGTCTGAATCTCAGTCCCTCCTGGAGCTCTATTTCCTTAAGCCTCTAAATTCTTCCTTTGTCCACTTTCCCCTCAGCCCTAGAGATTGATGGTAGTCATTTTCTGCAGGTACCACATCATTACACCTTCAAGTTCTCTTTTTATCTCTTTTAGAAGTTACCCACTTTTTACCTAGTTAACTTTTTTAATGTTTCACTTTTTTCCTTTTTTAATGTAATTTTTTAAACTTTATTTTAATCATTGTTCAAATAGTTTTTTGTCCTTTACTCCCATCCCAGCACCTTTTTTCCTTTTTATGTAATTTATTGGGATGACACTGGTTAACAAAATTATACTTTGCCCTGGCTAGAGTAGCTCAGTGGACTGAGTGCAGGCCTGCAAACCAAAGGGTGTCGGTTCAATTCCCAGTCAGGGCACATGCCTGGGTTGCGGGCCAGGTCCCCAGTAGGGGCCACATGAGAGGCAACCACACACTGATGTTTCTCTCCCTTTCTTTCTCCTACCCTTCCATCTCTCTAAAAATAAATAAATAAAATTCTTTTTAAAAAGTATACCTGTTTCGGGTACACAATTGTACAACATATCATCTGTACACTGTATTGTGTGTTCACCACCCCAAGTCAAGTCTCCACCCTTCACCATTTATCTCCCCAATGCCCTCCTCCACTGCAACCTCCTCAACCCAGTAATCACCACATTGCTGTCCGTGTTCATGAGTTGTTTTCTTTTCTGGTTTTGTGGGTTTTTTGTTTGTTTTTTTTTTCTGTATCCCTCCACCCCACTACCCTGGCCCACCCAGACTTCAACAGCTGTCAGCCTGCTCTCTATCTATTTTGAAGTTAATTTATTTTGTTCATTAGATTCCACATGAGTGAAATCATATGATACTAATCCTTTTCTGACTGGCTTATTTCATTTAGCATAAATGGTCTCCTGGTCCACTCGTACTGTTGCAAAGGGTAAGATTTCCTCCTTTTTTTTTTTAACAGCCGAGTAGTATTCCACTGTGTATATGTATCATCACTTTTTTATCTACTCATCTACCGATGAACATTTAGGCTGCTTCCAAATCTTGACTATTGTAAATAACACGGTAATGAACACAAGGGTGCATATATTCTTTCAAATCAGTGTTTTGGGTTTCTTTGGATGTATTCCCAGAAGTGGAATTGCAGAGTCATAAGGCAGTTCCATTTTTAATTTTTTTAGACTTTCCATACTGTTTTCCACAGTGGCTGCACCAGTCTGCATTCCCACCAACAGGTACTAGGGTTCCCTTTTTATGCACATTCCCACCAACATTTGTGGTTTGTTCATTCATTGATGAGAGCTATTCTGACAGGTGTGAGGTAATGTCTCATTATGGTTCTAATTTTCAATTCTCTTATGATCAGTGATGTTAAACAATTCTTTGTATTAAGTCTTACCTGTTCAAATTATTAGTGTGGCTTCTATTGCTTCAGCTGGATCCTGACTACTCTAAGTAGAGTAAGTGCTAAGATACCTGTCTTAGAGCCCAGACTCCATATTTTACAGATAAGAAAACTGGAGTTCCAAAGATTGGAAATGATCTACTGAAGGTCACAGAGTCGTAGAACTGACACTAGAACTCCTATATCCTGACTCTCAATAAACAATAAACATGTACCAAACACTTCTGTGTCCAGACTCTATGCTGGCAGTTAAAAAAAAAAACACAAGAGATAAACTATACCAAGTCCCTGCCGTCAAGGGGGCTGATATCGAAGAGGGGATACAGACACTGGGGAGCAAAAGGTGGGGGGCAGGGAGAGACAGAGTTCTAGGGCAGGGTGACCAGCACTAAGACAGAAAGAAAAGGAATTACTAGTTATGGGAGGGTGAGAAAAGGCTTCCTAGAGGGCTCCATTTCATCACACATTATTCCCTAAACTGAAGGATTCCTGAGCTCAATAGGTTAAAAAACTTCAAAGTAAACCTATAACCTAGGCTTAAGAAACAGAAGTACTCAAATAAAAAACTTCCACTCTGGGCATAATCAAAAATATCATGAATGGTGAAACCTTCTAGAATACAAAGCAATACAGAAACAAATTATAGATGAACACTTGTCAGTATTTTAACTCAGAAGAGAATTGCACTGGCTTACAAAGGGCAACAAGAGTTTGAAGAAAAGAGGTATCAGGAATCAGCCTGGAAAGCTTTTTAGAGGAGAGTAGAATTATCCTAACTAAGCTCTGAAGAAAGCCTTGCAAGACTGGAGAGGAGATGCAGCCTGTTTCAGAGAACACTTGCATGTAAGTAAGACTCCTCCCACGGTGAGCAGATGCTGGCCCAGCATAACTGGAAGAGGCCTAAAGAGCCATGGACAAGAGAGGAGGCCTAGTTTACCTAACTGTCTGGTTCTAGCTGAATCAAGCTTCCCACTGATTTTCTCACACAGCAAGTTCTTTCCTATTTCTGACATTTTGCACATACTCTTCCCTGTGCCTGCAATGCCCCTCATTCCCTGTCTAAAAGCTGACATATCCTGCACACACAAATCAATCATCACCTTCACTATAAAGTTTTCTGCAACCACCCCTCCCCACCCTTGATCTGGGAACAATTAATTATTCCCTGTTCAGTGCTCTTTGTATATCTCTCAATTATAGCACTTTCTTATACTATGATGTAATTATTTTTATGTTCCTTCCCAACTAGACCATGAGATTCCTAAGCACAATATTCCCCAGTGTCCATTATTGTTCACAGTAGACAGCAGGAGCTCAATAAATGTATATAAAACTATTTTACTGAACTGTCTAGGCAAATTCAGCCTTTAAGCTTAAGAATGAATGGATCTGAAAGCCCTAAAATTCCCTGATTCATGAAGAATCTCTCCTGGGGTCCAAAACATTAGGCTAGAAACTAAGTATTTTTGTTTGAGAGCTTTAAGTATTTTCCTTGTGCCAAACTGGCAGTGCAACTGTGTAACTTAAGTGCTTCCACTAAGGGAATTAAAATTTGCTGCAAGTCCAAACACAACAGTTCTTTATCTTCCTCCTTTATGTAAAATGTAAAAATAGCCTGAGAATCCCAGTCAGCTGAAATCTTCCTATGGAAGAGGACTTAGCTGTTTAGTAACAGTTCAAACTATTGCTGTCTAAATATCCATGTGGCTGGTGTACCTTCTCTTTAGGCAGCTCAAATCAAATTTAAAGAGGAAGAATCATGTACTGCAATCACAGAGCAGGATTTGGAGTCAAAGGAAGCAAATGAGTTCCAATTCTGCCATCTTTATTTTACCAGATGACCTTGAACAAGTCACTTAATCTCTCTGAGCTTCAATTTCCTTAGGTGGGAAATAGGAAAAATATAACTCATCCCACTGTGCTACTACTATAAGGATCAAATGAAGACTATTCCTTATTGCACTGAACTCTAATCTTAGGACACATGCAAAGGGACAGAGCAGAGAAGGGACAGAGCACTAAGATTTGAGTCAGGTACCTTGACATTAGGCCCAGCTCTACCACTCAATTATGCGGTGGGAAAAAGTCATTTAATCATTCTGAACCTCAAATTGCCCTACCAATAAAACAGGAATAATCTTACCTGCCCTACTACATTGCAGAATTACTGTGAAGCTTAAAAAGGAGACGATACAGGTGAAAGCAATTTACTTGAAAGGCACGAAGTTTTATTATAATGCCTCACTTCTACAGAATTCAGCAATTCAATCACCTTGTCATTCTGGAACAGAGAACTAGGAGGTAAGCAAAAAAGGCATCTTCAAAGCCAAAATAACTGTCTTTAATTCTTCACACTTCACTACTAGTAGAGTCCCCAGGGCCTCACACTTCCCTTGAAAACAGATCTAATAAACTCAGTAATTTGGGAGCACCCGTATATACCTAGGTGAGAAGTGACGAAGAAAGGAGAACAATATGGTTTGTTGTATTTCACAAACAGCAAGAAGAAAATGTAAAACAATAATTCCAAAACAACCACAAGAATGTAAAAAACATAGTGCTCATCAAAAAGGTGGCCTTAGCTTTTGATTTTGTCTTACAGCACAGTGTATCAAAAGTTCTCAATGTAGAACACAATAGCTCCCACAGGCATCAGTGCAACACAGAAGGCGGAACAACTGATGTTCAAAATAATGAACTTGAATTCCAAGAAAGATTAAACAATATTTTGTCTATTCTGAAAAGGGGGGTATATAATGTATTTTAGACCCTACTTTTGATTTTTATAAGACATAAAACCATAAAAACAAAGAGAAATGGAGAAGACCAATAGCCACAAAATACTGAAAGACAAAAAGCAAATGAACAGTAACTGACTTATCAGATCCAAGAAAGATAACTACTAAGCCAGCAGTGAAAAAAATTAAAAAACAACAATTTAACCTGTAAAGCCCCCACAAAGTTCAGAAACTGGCAGCTCTACATTTGGGTTTTCTTTTCCCTCTGGAAAGGGTAAAATAGAGGATCTCTAGAAAAAGGGAATAGCAGGCACAATTGAAGGCAGGGTTACTATACTGAAAATAAAGAGTCTAAGTGAATTGAATACTGAAGGCCTCCTGGCAGTCTTCCTGCCCCGGTCAGCTTCTAGACCAGTGGCAGCCAGTCCTGCGATCTCTAGGGAGGTGACTAGAGGATCCTTTCAGAGAACCTGGCCCACTCTTGCGGAAAGATAAAAAACAGTGACATTGTAGCTGTCCCACAAAAGCCCAGGCAGGCCATACAGTGAGCTCAACAATCAGTATTTAAAATTTCCAATTAGCTTTTTAGTATCCCATTTAAAAGTAAGGGCACCAAAGATCCCCAGACATATAGGGAATGCTCCAAAACAAAAAACACAATTCAGGCCTATTTATATCAGAAGAAATTTGAGGGTCCAAATGAAAAGTTATTTGAATGAAACATAACAGAGAGAGAAATAATGCATAAGTTATGTTTCTCTTGACCAAAGTTTGTTAATGATTTAAAAATCAGATCAGCTGGATCTATGCCATCAACCTGATAACCAGCTCTTTCCAAATCTCTAATCATTCATTTTATTGATGGATATTCACGTAATCATGGATAAGAGGTATAATAAAATATAATTTGCTAAGTCTGGCAAGGTACTGCATTATTTCTACATTTATTTTTCTAATTTTAAAGATATCTGTTGTGGGGCGCAGGCCAAGCCCCGCCAACAACAAAAAGTGTAAGGGGGCTGGGCAGTGCACAGACTGGCACATCAACACCCACAGGCCCCGTGCACCCCACCACTTTTACGGGACGTCTTACAAACGGAACTTGACCGTGCACATGCCCACCTGACCTCCACCTATGGCAATGTCCTCACAGGACCACCGGCTGCTGAGTGACTAAGAGGCACCATCTCTAGGCTACTACACCAAGAGAACTGGGAACAGCCAGGTGACCCAGAGCAAATACACAGAGCTCCTGGACAACATCGAAGCATTGGAGAAAGAGATCAGAGCCACCAGGCAGGAAGCAAGAGTGGGACAAAAAAACTAACACTAGAGGACTGGTTTGAGAGTGTTTGGCTTAAAGGGAACAGAATGCCAGATCCTAGTTGCCTTGTCAGCATGGAAAGTTTTCCATCTTCCAAGAAGTTACAGTTCATCTGAAACTTGTTTTCAAAATGGTAACAATTTAGTTTCTATTCCCTGTGGCCCTCCCACGGTTCATTAGATTCTGAACCTATGTCTCTAAGATGGAGAAGAGATTCTGCAGCTGATTAGGATTTATATTTTAAATAGTTAGGACTACACAGGGGTTTTTTTGTTGGTGTTTTCTGTTTGTTTATTTCTTTGTTTTAGCATTGATTCAAAAGATGCACATACAAGTTACCTATCTCACAGCCAACAGCAGTTTGTTTCCAAGATATCACTGTTTCTTTTTTGAATACATTTATATTACTCAAACTGTCCTTTGTTTCTCTTCTTAAGCTAAGATAGCTCTTAAGGTTATATTTTTAGTACATACTGACAACACACTTTGTTTAGTACCCTGTCCCTGGTTCTCGTTGGCCATACAGTACAGATTCTGCTTAATGTAACTTCTTTTTTTGCTTAAGCATTTGCATGACTTAATGCTTTGAAGAGAGAGAAGGGAAGGGAGGAAGAGAGAGAGGTAGAGAAACATCAATGTGTTGTCTCCCGATATGTGTCCTGAAAGTTCTGACACGGGAAGAAAACCGCAACCCAGGCATGTGCCCTGATGGGGAAATCGAACTGGTGGCCTTTGGCTTTGCGGGACACTGGTCAGAGCTGAAGTCAATTTTAAAATGCACAAGTTATAAAGAGAAAAGGAAATGCAATTTACCAAACCCCACTTAACAAGTACCCCTCAAATTTTTCCTAAGGCTGTATGTAGGCTTCAGTGCTGCCTTTCCTGTAATTTGATCTGGAAGAAAATGATTAGCACTGTTTGCATTTTTGTATGCATTTATTACTTGATGTAATGAAACTTATTTATTTTCATTAGCAAAAAATAAATACATGTATCTGTTGTGAATAGATCTACTCCATATGGATAAACTAAGTATCTAATGAAGGCACAAAAATAAAATAGCTAATGTATCATAAACAAAAGCATTAAGAGACATCATTCTGTCTACTAATCACTTAGGCTACAGCATGAAGTTAAGAGTTTTCTATGTACAAAATTCTAGGTGAACCTAGAGGAGGAAGCCTCTCATCCCATGGCCCTGCACCTGCAGAAGCCAGGAAGGACTTTACAGAAAACATGGTACTTAAGAGTTTTTAAAAATATATTTATTTATATTTAGAGAGAGGGGAGAGGAGGAGGGAAGGGAGAGAGAGAAATACAATGCAAGAGAGAGATCTGCTGCTTCTCGCATGTGCCCTGACCAGGGACTGAACCTGCAACCCAGGCATGTGCCCACCAGGAATCAAACCCCATCCTTTCGGTTTTCAGGACAATGCTCCAACCACCTGAGCCACATCAGCCAGGAACAATGAAGAATTTTAACAGCAAATTAAGATGATCAGATTTGAATCTTGGAAAAGATCATTTGCTGATGACTAACAAATTGGGGGCCAGGGGGCTGCTGACTATAGCCTTCCAAGTTATGTACTTACTGTTCCTAAAAGGTAGTTCTCATGCTTATAAATCCCAGGTCCTGCTCTCATTTAATTGGGAAGCAGATCATTCTGTCTCTAAGATACCATTAGCTACCAGAGACACTAATGGTCCCCCTGAGTAACCAGTATCACAAGGCCTCCACCGCCAGGTTCTTTCTTTTTCCTTCCTAAGGCCTTCTTTAAAAGAACAAAGACTGTGTTATGTTACCTGGTGAGAGTGTATCTCTCAGCCTTGTTTCAAGGAAGATAGGCATCCACACCAAACCTTTACCCTCACCCTCCCAATTCCCAATGACCGTGGCAAATTCCAGCCACTTTTCAAAGTTACATTAAATTAATACACATGTGTACACACACACACGGTCACTTGTACACAAGTCTGAGTTCCCCACGTACACTCCTTAAAGAGATGGAAAGAAAGATGGAAAGGAATATTTAATGAGCACCAACTTAATGCTTGATTGTTTCCCATACAGTTTCTCACTTAATCCTCAACACAACCTTGAACAAAGTAGATATTTATATTCCCATTTTTAGAGGTAAAAAACTATGGCTCAAAGAGACTAAGCGATTTACCCAAGATCATAAAGCAAGTATAAGGCAAAGCTGAGATTTCAAGCCACATGTCTATGGGTTTACCAAGGCTTTTCCACTACCTCACACTAGGTTTCCCTTATTTTATTCATTACTGAATCTTCACTGAAATCATTCTGCTGAATTGCATTACATGAAGCCACTCACTGCACAGAATAACCACCTGGGAAAACAAAGCACCAATGGAAAACTTGGACAATAGATGCAGGCAGAAAAAAGGAAGCAAGGAAGGGAGGGAGGGAGGAAGGGAAAGGAAAGGAAGGAAGAAGAAAGAGAAAAGAAAGAAAAGAAAAGAAAAGAAATAGCAGCAACCTCAACAAGCTCTTTGGAGACCTAGCTGGTATTGGCAAGGACAGAAATAACCAAAACCTGTGTTAACAGAACTCAATTCCAAAATTTTATCTCTTCCTCAGCCAGTCCCAGCAGAGTCCCTGGTAAAAATACTACCTAGCCAGGCCCATATCACAAATGAATTCCAATAAGCAGATGCAATCTCCCTCCCTGAGGCCTTCCCACTCTTGCAAAACAACCATTACCAAATTTTTCGGACTGTAAGACGCACGGACCATAAGATGCACCTAGGTTTTAGAGTAGGAAAATAGGGAAAAAAATTTTGAAGCAAAAAATGTGGTAAAATATTTAATAATATAAATAACATAGGCCTCCACCCCCCTCCCAAGGGGCCAGGTAAGCTACATTCAGAGTATAAGACGCACCCCACTTTCCTCCCAAATTTGGGGGTAAATAAGTATGTCTTATAGTCTGAAAAATACAGTAATTTAAGAAAGCTTTTATTCTCCATTTGACCAACTGCCTGCAAGTCCTTGGTGGTAAAGGAAAATTGGGTTTGAGAAGCAGATGGCTTATCCAAAAGCCCAAACCTAAGGTGAAAAGGAAGCAATTTACTAAAACCAAACATTCCAAAAGAGAAACTGCACTTCTCTGAGGTGATAAAGAGTGCTGTCATGGGCCAGATTTGTCCACCAAACTGAGGGTCCTGAAATCACCTTGCAGGAGGCGCAGAAGCCAAGAGTCACAGACTAGCCCTAGCTGCATTGGTTCATAGATTCATATTAGATATCACCACAGGTTCATACTAGACTCTAACACCAGATTTTTCTAAAAGCAAGCATTACTTGTTTGCAACAACTGTTTGGCTATGAAGATTTGGCTATGGAAGGATTTTGTCATGTAAGAAAAGTACTATTGTACCATTTAGACCCTCAACATAATAAGGGGAGAGAGAAAGAAACCTAAAAGGTTAAATAAGAGAATTTAGCACTGGATGGTATGGCTCAGTGGATTGAGCACGTGACTGCAAACCAAAGGGTCAGCGGTTCAATTCCCAGTTAGGGCATATGCCCGGGTTGAGGGCCAGGTTCTCCAGTAGGGGGCACTTGAAAGGCAACCACACATTGATGTTTCTCCATCTCTTTCTCCCTCCCTTCCCCTCTCTAAAGATAAATAAATACAATATTTTTAAAAAGATCATTTAAATAATCTAGAAATTGAGCTGGCACAAGGTAGATGCTTAATCAATGTTGGCTCAATTGAACTGAGGAAGAGGTTAGCATTTGTTTAGTTCTTTCTCATCATCAAATATGACCTAAGCTGCTTTCACATAATCTATGTCATTTAATCCTCAAAACGATTCAGAACAAGTGTTAATTATCCTCATTTTATACATAAGAAGAGGTTCACTGCACAAGAAAATATGTGAAAGCAAACACGGGGCCAGGAATTGGAGTACCAAGTTCTACTCTTAGCTGTGCCAAACCACTACATAGCTTAAACTAAGTCCCTTCCCTTCTCTGGATTTTAATTTTCTCACCCAACTCAAGAGTGGTACAACATTTATATCTTGGAACTCCAGAAATAAAGGATACACAATTAAGACTCTAGTGGACAAGAAATTCTCCCTTATTGCCCAGTATTCACTCTGCTCTTCCTCTGGCTATACTCAGGACTAACAGCTCACCTCCACCTGTCCATAAGCCATTTCTGAAGCCAGAAGCATCCTTTCCGGTGCAGCTCACCACCTGTGCTGGATGCTTCATTAAGTGTAATGCTGATACTGTACTTAGCTGGAAGACTGGTGCACAAATGTTACCTGGAGATAAATAAATCATTCCAGTTGTGTTGGGTTGCAATTGTAAGGGTAGCAGCTGTGGGTCTGAAAACAGATGGTCTTGTAAGGATGGAGGACTTGGCTCCTATCGGATTTTCCGAAGGCAAGCAGGTTTGGGTCAGTAGGAAGCCTGGCTCTAAGTGCCTGAGTATAGCTAGTACCCAGCGATGAGGAAAAATGACAGAAAGGCACATGCAGTTTCTTTCCATAAGAATGAATGTATTGGAGGCTACAATTACCAGAACCTCAGGCCCTTACTTTTATACCTGCTCATCAATTTCTAAATCATTTTCTTTTCAGTCCAACATTTCCTTCCTTGGTTTCAATACAAAAATGAGCTCAGGGAGAGTACTTAGCACAGTCTTGGCACAAAAACAGAACTTTAATACCTGCTGACTAAAACTAATTGAAAAAGCAGAGAAAAACTGATTTGGCTAGGTAACAGTGGAATACGTACCTAGGACACAGTCAATAATAGTCAAGTGTGCAGGAAACATATGTTTAACATAGTAATGTGCCAGGCAACAGCCTGAGTGTTTTACACACATTCTCATTTATGTCTCAAGACAGCCTTTATTTTATTATCTCCATCTCATAGATAAGGTTAGTAAAACTCAGAAAAGCCAGGTACTCTGCCCAGAGTCACACAGCAAATTAAGTGAAGGGAGTCAGAACTAATTCTCCTGGGCTAAATGACTCCAAACCTCTATACACTTTGTTTGTTGACCCCCTATCCTTCCTGCTGTTCCTCAAACACATCCAGCTCCCTCCCACCTCTGAACCTTTCTTCTGGTTTCCTCTATCCCATTTCCCATGCCTTTCTATTTTAGATCATTCAGGTCTCTACTCAAATGCCACCTCTTCAGAGAAGCTTTTCTTGATCATCCCCCAACATATTCTATTCCTTCGCCTTGCTTTCTTTTTTATTATGACACTAACATTATATTATTCATTAGTTAAGTTTTTGTTTATTGTCAGTCTCCCCCACTAGAATGAAAGATCTCTGAGGACAAGGACATTGTCTTGGTCACGGTTGTATCCCCAGAACTTACAACAGTGAATAGTACACTGCAGGTACTCAACATATAATTGACTGATTAATTAATTAATTAAATGTGATCAAAATCACAGAGTTCTAGAACATTAATATAGCTCATAACTGTTACACAGTATGAACAGCATAGGCTTTGAGATGAGGCAGATCAAGATTCAAGTCTCTGACTATGGCTGTGTGACTTTGGACAAGTCTCTTTAAATTTAGATCTGTTAAATGGATATAAAAACATAAGTTACATAGATTTGTTATGATTAAATTTGATAAACATATGGAAATGCTTTATGAAAACTATTAACTGTTATACAAATATTTATTATGATGGTGGGAAAAAATTTAGAAACACTCTTACACTTTAGAGATCATGCTAAGACCCAAAAGTGTAAAGTGAGCTGCCCAATGTCCCAGTTATTTAGAACCAAACCATGATTACACAATAGGACTCTCAGCAACCAAGCTGGGACACTTGCTATTACCCCGACAAACTACTTGGCCTCCGGTACTTCTCTTGTTTTACCTCTCTAGCTACCCCTTTGAACTTCTCAATCTCCCAGTGTCAGAGTGTCCAGGGCTCCACTGTTAGATTTCTTTGCTCTGTCTACACACATTTCTTAGGTGATCACATCTACTCCACGGCTTTACATATCCTAATGACTCCCAGATTTATATCTCCAACCTGGACTTCTCTGAATTCCAGACTTGTATACCCACCTGTCTACCTGACATTTCCTTAAATATAGTATGTCTAAAACTGAACACCTGACCCCATCCTACAAACTTGCTCCTCCCAATCCTTCCTATCTCCATCTATGACAACTCCAATCTTACAGTCGCTCAAGGCAAAAACCTTCCATTGACCACTTTCTTACTCTCATAATCCCCATCAAATTACCCACTGATTCCGTCAGTTCTGCTTTCAAAACATATCCTGATTCCAACAATTTATTACCAACTCTACTGCTATCACACTGGCTCAAGCTTTCTTTCTCATTCCCTAACTCTTTTAACAGCTTCCTAAATTCAATTCAGATCATTCACTCTGTTCAAAACCCTGCAATAGCTTCTCATCTCACTCAAAATAAAAACACAGGATCATTACCATGGCCTACAAGATACCATGTAACCTGGCTTCCTTCTACCTATCTGATCTTACAACCTACCATTGTTCTCTTTGCTCATTACACTTTAGCTACACCGCAGTAAAATTAAATTTTAACACCAACACTCATGTTGTTTGGAAACACTCTGAGGTGGCCAAAAGCAAAGACCAAGAAGAACACGCTAGTCTGGACTCCTTAATGCAAACAGCAGAAACATTCTTTTCCTTATTGTTTGTTGCTCACTGATAAGCTGAGCACAGCCCCACCTTGGGGATTTAGAGCACTTAGAGTTTCTCTCTGACTAAAGCATGCTTCCCTCGAATTATCAATATAACATGTTCCTTTATTTCATTAAGATCTGTACTCAAATCTCATCTCACCAGAGAGGCACAGATTCACTGGCCATCTCTAAAAAAGCTCCTTCCTTTCCCCAGCTCCCTTTCCCCATACATTGCCTCATCTTTCCTGTCTCAGCCTAGAGGGCAACTCAAGGCTGGGGCTTTAATTTGTTCACTGATGTATCCCCTGTGCCAAAACCAAATTGTAAGTGCTCTGTAATCAATACCAGTAATCAATTCAGCCATTAATTACTCTTTAATTAATATCTTATGTCGTCAATCTGGTCTTCCCTTCAACAGACTGAATAGTACTTGAAAATCTCTTTTCTGGATATCTTCTCTGAGGACTTTCAATTCAACCAGTGATAGAAGTAACTCAAAAAGGACAGAATGATAATAAGTAAAGCGATATTTTTCTTCTTCTGGAATCCTCTTATAATCAACTAACAAATTGGTAAGTATTAATAAGTACCTATGGTTAAAGAGCACCATCTTATTAAAGGATATTACATAGCTCAGTAAGTAAAACAAAGAGATACTTAAAAACAGTAACAAGATGGGCCATAAGTACATTAAAAGATGCTCCATATCATTAGCCATTGGGGAAACGCAAATCAAATCAATGAGATACCACTCCACATTCACTAGGATGACTAAAATAAAAAAGACAAGTCCTAGAGAAAATGTGGAAAAATTGGAACCTTCGTATTTGCTCGTGGGAATGTTAAATGGTACAGTCATTTGGACAAACAGTCTGGAGTTCCTCAAAAGGTTAAACATAAAGTTACCAATTATTCAGCATTTCCACTCCTTAAACTCATTTCCTGTACCCAAGAAAGGTGAAGACACATATCCACACAAAAACTTACATAAGAATGTTCGTAGCAACATAACCCCTAAGAACCAAAAAGTAGAAACCACCCAAATGTCTATTAACCAATGAATAGGTAAACATGGTCTACTCACACAGGGGAATAGTCAGCAATAAAAATGAATGAAGTATTGAAACATGTTAAAATGTTAATGAACCTTGAAAACATTATGCTTAGTGAAAGCCCAGTTACAAAAGGCTACATATTATGTGATAACATCAAAATGAAATATTCAGAATAGGCAAAATCTACCGTAGAAAATAGACTGGAAGGGTTGGCAGAGATAGATAAAGTATGGTGTGACTGCTAAAGTACTGGTTTCTCTTTGGGATAATAAAAATGTTCACAATTCTAAAAACACATTAAAAAGCCATTGACTTTTACACTTTAAATGGGTGAGCTGTATGGTATGTAGACTGTAGCTCAATACAGCTGTTACTTTTAAAAACTTTAAAATATATAATCTGGGGTTTATCAGGTTCCATTTATAAACATTCTTACCATTCACATTCAACTTAACATTTACTGAATGCTAGATAATGCTCACCTTTATTTTACTTAATATTCACAAATAGCCTAGTGCAGGTAAGAAACATATAGCTCATGATTTGAGATCTATAGTAAATCACCAGAGCCAGAAATTGGTCCATTCACTCTTCAAATCTAGGGCTCTTTCTCACCTCTCTTCCCCAACTTCTTACTAAGCAAGCATAATTAAGACCTAACTGTAATGCTTATAAGGACTACGAATTAATAAACCAAGGACTAAGTGACCATAAGGACATAGATTTATAACCACAGATTAACAGAATAATTACCAAAATTGTATATCATAAAATCCAATATCCCTGCACTCTACATTTATTACTTGTCCACATTGCTCTACTACGTGAAAGAGGGGCATAAGCCCTGGACGGGTGGCTCAGTTCCGTGGTGTGTCATCCCATGCACCAAAACGTTGCAGGTTTGCTTCCCAGTCAAAACACCTACTTAGGTCGTGGGTTTGATCCCTGGTCAGGGCACAAACAGGAGTCAACTGATGCATGTTTCCCTCTCACAATGATGTCTCTCCACCCCCATCCCCTTCCTCTCTAAAATCAATAAACGTATCCTCGGATGAAGGTTGAAAAAAAAGAGGGACATGGAACTAACTTTCTCACCATCAGTGCCTCCTATTCAAGGAAGGTCACTGAATGTTTCTCAGTACATGTATTCCTTTCTCTCTACCTGTAGCTTCTATCAAATAAACATAATACACTATATAATAAAATATTTATTGTTAACTGTATTAAACCCTTGGCTACATCTCTTAATTCTCCATATTTCTTTGTAAAAATTTCTTAGTCTTTCCAGGAATTTTAATTTTTTCCTTAAAAGAAATCCCTGAAACATAATCCCTGTTATGTGTTAAACAGAATAGGCTCACATTAAACCAAATTTAACTAAGTATCTACTATGTTTCTAAATGGATTTCTTCATAGGAGGTTTTTCATTTAATCCTCAAAAAGAAACCTTAGTATTCCAAAAATATTATTAGCTGCCCCACTTCCTCATTTTCTTTAACCACCAAGTGAGAATCATAGTTAAAATAACTTGTAAAGACTTCACAACTAAAAAGGGGGGAAAAAAGAGGAGCCAGAATTCAAACTCAGACCCTCTATCTCACCTTTCTGAACCTCAATTTCCTCCCATGTGAAATGTAAATAATATTATCCACCTTCAAGGGTCAATGTAGGAAGCACTACCTGCAAAGCAGTCAGACCAGTGGTTGCTCATCAATAAACATTAGTTCTTTCCCTTTCTTCCTTCATTCTTGAATTGCCTGGTTTGTTGGCTTATTCCAAACAAATAGCAATTTTTAAAGTTTGGCACTTCATTTTTCTCTTAGCTATCTTATAACCATTACTTATCATAACGTGTGGTGACCCAGGAGCACTTCTGGCTCACCCAGCAGTTGGGATGCTTGCAGTAGAGCTCTTTTTGCTCCGAGTCTTGCATAAGACTACCTACCTCCTCTCCTCTATTCTCTCTTAGACAAATATACATAGGCAGGTGGGAATTTTTTAAAAGCCATAATTAACCTAATTAACATAGAGTAATAGAAATAGAAAAGGCCACAGTGTTCTAGCCAGGTTGCAGGGCAAACAAGAATTCTCTGGCTGGGAAAGTGAGGGGAGAAAATAGCATCTACTGGGGAGAAGAAGGAGTCATGGCCGCATGTCAGGAACTGAGGAATGTCTAAACTGGATAGTCAAAACCACCCACCAGGGCCCTCATCCCTATTCCCCAGGACAGAGTGGGATGTCCCTGATTTATCAAACGAGAACTCACACTAGACAAAAGTCAAATTATGAGCTTCTTGGGGCCTGATACCTTAGCTTACATTTAGATCCCCAGAGCACAGAACCTGGCACAGACCGGCACTCATATCTGTTGAATGTATAAATAGTGGGTAAATGAATAAAGTCAGATTAAAAGGGTTTCTCTATCTTTTCCACACTGTACTATCACTATACAAGGGGGTTCTTACCACCACCAGCCATGCAATCCATAACTCTTCATAAATACCCTCACACGAAGCACAGTGCATCTGTAGGCCATCTCCCCAAGAGTTCTAGATAACCTACACTCATGAAAAAAGTGACAGCAAATCCCAAATAGAACTCCACTACCTTCAGAATAAAGCCTACACATTTCATTCATAAATAAGGTTCCTTTGCAAATTGGTTCTTGCCTTTTCTTTCCAAAGACATCTTGTCAAGAACTCTAAATAACTGCCAAACATGAACCCCCCCAAGCCCCTTAAATATGCCCTGCTCCTGCTTCAGCATCCTTAGATGCCATATTTCCCATGAGATTTATCACATCAAAAATTTGGTTTACCTAAGTTCTATCCACCTTTCATGGAACAAATCAGGTCCCATTCATTTTACAAGCTCTATCATAACTCCCAAAGCAGTGTTCATTTCCTTTCCCGTCTTAAGGTAGTCATGTCCACAGCGCTCATCCTGCATTCAATGACAGCATGTTGTTGTTTTTATATGGACACACCTCCACATACTGATTAATATAGGATATGGCTCCTCCAACCAATCTCCTAACAGCCACAACACACTTATGTTACTCTACTGCCAGTAGCCAGAAAATTAGCCTGTATCTTGTAAGTACTACTTGTTCATGCAAAAACTGAACAATTTTTCCATTTTAAAATGTAAATGCCAACTAATATCTTTTATTATATTTTAAAAAAGGATTTTCAACTTATCAGCTTCTCATCAATTTTATATAGTAATGTTGGCAGCAAAAACAGAACCAGATATTAGACTGGCAGAGTTAGACCAGCCCTAGGTTCAGCAACCTCAGTACTTGAATTCTGGCTAAGAAAGAATTCAGAGCCAAGAAAAAGTTTATTTAGAAAGTCACAGAGGCAGGAATGGAAGAAATGGGCCCAGGGAACAGTTACAGAGGCAAAAGAAGGGCCCTTGGAGCTCAGAGGAAAGAGAGAGGAAAGGAAAACATGGGGATCAGCTCAGGTTTGCTCAAGAAAGAACCACACTGGGTCCTCCATCTTGAGGATTATTTATCTGGAGGACTCAGAAGAGGATCCCAACAGCATATTCATCAGCTTTCCAGATGTGTCCTTTCGGGGTCGTGGTCTCTAGTGACTGGCCAGGGCCAGGGCAAGGGGTAGCTAGTCCCGATGCCAGCCATGGCATTGCTTGTCTGGTTTTGCTGCATTTCTGGGCCTGGAGCTGAAAGACAACTGAGGTCTACATGTATTTGATGGGGGTCAGAACCTCATTGTCCTGGGGGCTTAATACTTAAGGGGCTTTTCTCCGGCCCCCTTGTTCATTCTTCCTCTAAGTGGGTCTAACCCACATGACTAGCAACATGCCAGGGGAGGGTCCAAACTGCATGACCAATGATATGAAAGGTCAGGGTGTCTAAACCGTGTGACCAGCAATATGCTAGGGGAGGAAAGGTCACCCTGGGGGCCACGTCCTTGTTTTCTCAATTTTGCCTGTTGCTAGGCACCCTAGGCTTTCCGCCCTGGTGACCTTCTGTACCTGGCCCATCTTCCTTGCTCTGCGCTTGTCTGTCTAAATGCCTACCACAGCAAGTGCTCTAAATAACCAGAAACATTAATTCCTACATTCCTTTCTGAATCAAAGATAAGACTATATCATGTACAGTGAGGTTCTAGGAGTAACTATATTTTATCACATCTTGATTCTTGAAAAACTGGTAACCTATGAGCACTCAGACAGCGGTAACTCTTTAAGCTAACATTATGTGACAATCAGGTATACTCACTCATCTGTTAAGACGCATAAAGCTACGACACCTTCTTGACTCCCTCTCCCACGTCCATCCACTTCTCTTGGGTTCCACTTTCCCCTAGATATATCTGACCCAATCCTAGATAGAACCCTAGATATTATTTCTATCATGGCACCTGTTCCACTTAATCATATTTCCTTATTTACAGGTCTGTCTCCCTACTGATATGGCCCTCTAGATCTGTGTGTTCCGACATAGTAGCCACTAGACACATGTAACTACTTAAATTCAAACTTACGTTAATTAAAACTAAATAAAATTTAAAATTCAGTTCCTCAGTCTCACTCAGTGCCACACCTCAAGCACTCAAGAGCCACATGTGGCAGGTGACTACCATACTGGACAGCACAGATAGAGGACATTTCTATCGCTGCTGTGTCTGTGTTGCACACGTTCCCTGAGGCACCCACAGTCTAGCAGGCCGTCTGGCAGGAGCCATGACTAATTTATTTCTTGAGCCTAGCACCCAGCACTTAGTAAATGTCCCTTAGGAACAACATTGGGTAACGGAGAGCTTGTTTTGCCTTTCTTATTATCATACACTAACAGGGCCTCTATTCCATATATTCAATGTCCCTTATAAACTAGAATCAGTATATTAATCCACTACCATCCCAACTTGCAAAAAGAGGTAGGAACCACAATAGTTAGAGGATAATCAGAAAGCCTTCGCTTGGTCCTTCTCCCCAAAACAAAGCTCCAATATGTAGGTGAGATGATGAAGACAAGGTCTTTTTTTTTTTTTCAAGTTTAGCATATAACTAAACTGCAGGTGATTCTAAAAGGAACTTTTTTCAAATATTGGAGCAAACACAACTCGGCAAAAATAAAAACAGGAACACACTGTTAGAAATTTATCACACGTTTTGGGACTGTGACTTGATATGCCCTCAGTGTGCTCTTTACATAAAAAAAATAGTAATGTGGCACACATCTTCTGAGACCTATTAAGGGCTCACAGCTAAAGAGAAAGAAGTAAATTCTAGTGGTAGAAAGATATGCTGGCAAAACACAAAGTGGTAAGTTCTATGATAGTGGGAATATGAAGAGCACAAAAGAGAGGCTCAGAACCCAGGGGTAAGCTGCAGCAGGGGCAGCAATGGGGGGAACCATAGGAAAGCTGATCAGAAATGGGCCCAAGCTATGTCTTAAAGGGTAATTAAGAGGCTGGGTGATGACAAAGGGGTGGAAAGGTGTCACAAATAGAGACAATGGCATAGATGAAGGTACAGAAATGTCACCTGGCCAGTAAATGCCAAGTGGTTCAGTCTGACTAGAACATGAAAAAGAAGTAAGATTTGAGATTAATGAGGCAGGAAGAGACCAAATCATTTTTAAAAAATCTTTGTACGCTAAAATAAGGGGTTTGAATTTCATCCTCAAAGCTATAGGAAATCTCTAAAGGTTTTAAAGCAGAAAAAAGGAATACAGTATACATCTAACCAAGCTCACAGAGAAGCAGCGTGAAGGATGATCTGGGGGAGGTGAGACAGGAACACAGGGAGATCGGTCAGGAAGTTGCTGCACAAAGTAATGAGACAGTACATTTTCCCACAATAAAAAAAAAAGTGGTAAGACAGCACTTACTGACGCAAATAGTTTTAAACACAATCTATTTTTAATGGGTCTCTCTCCATTAGTCTATGCTTCTCAAAGCTCTAACACTGTGATTTAATTATATAGCGCAACTACAAAAGCAACTATTAAAGTCAATTACATAAGCACTAAAAAATTACACTGCACTCTTATTCAATAGCCATTCTGGACTTCAAACTAAAACTGCACATTTTTCTCTTTTCCACTGCACACAATTCTGGAAAACCATTTCAGCTAGCTGAGCACGCCTGTGCAGTGTGCAACAAGTGTAAACAATTTAACAGGAGTTTAATGAAACAGTTCCTAATCTTTATTAGATGGGGGAAAAATCAGAAAATTCTAACATGGCGATATCAGATTGCAAATTGACATTTTTTAATTGTTTGCTTTTTTTTTAATATGAACATGCCAGTTTTAAAGCCCATTTGGTTGCATGGTGCAGCTGTCCTGAATGAATATAGCATTTTCAGTTATTAGGAACTTGGCTAAAGCACTCCCAACAGTCATGGGCCATCAATAGCAAGAGCCACGAGTATAGTACCTAGGAAGTACCTACACACTCAAGCTGGTAAGAGAGGATTTCTTAGTCCATCCTAGGGAGCAGGGGACACTGGGGACACACTGCTTAACCTTCCTGAGACTATTTCTTCACGTGTAAAATAATACCTAACCCTGCAGAGTCGAGGTGAGGATGAAAGCAAGTGTACATAAAATATATATAGAACATCTGGCTCGTGGGCATTCAATAAATGGTATAAATATTTTTAGACTCTCTTTGTACCTCACTATAACTTGTATAACAGTAATTGTGCACCTACCTTAAAAGTTTATTTTGAGGATTAAGTGAGTCAGTACAGGTAAAGGGTTTAGAACAGTGCCTGGCACAGCAAGCAACCATTACACGTTAGTTGCTATTACTGTGACTATTTTATACCAGTATCACAGCAGGTTTCACAGTGAATTACAATGTATTTGCCATCCCCCCCTTCTAATACTTAGCATAAAACCTCAGTAAATATCTATTGACAGATGGAAGAAATAATGGATGAATGGTTGAACAAAGATATCACAGTTCTGTGACAACAAGAATACCTCTCTGAATTTATCATATGATCCTTCCCATTCAGTAAGAATGTATTGTTTTGTGAATTAAGGTATTCTATCAAGTCTGTGTTGTAAGTAGGAAAAGCATTCTTGTAGGCCTATATTATGGATAAGAAACAGAGTCCTGGACAGATTAAAGATTATGATCACACAGCTAGGACAGGAACTAGAATCCCCTTCGGTCTCTCGGAAACTAGTTCTAGGTTTTTTTCTACTAGGGCTTGCTCTCTCTCCATATTCTAAACATTAACTATGGGATTGGTCAAGTTTTTCCAAATCTGTGGTTGCAAGACTCAGGAGATACTACCAATGAATGACATAAAGATGAAAAAGTAAAGTGACCATATAAGGAAAAAGTCCATGTTTCTTTGAGAGAGAAGATGCAAATCCCTGATTTTATTTGGCCTGAGCATAAAGAAAGCAATTAAATCTGAAGCTAACAAGAGGATAAAGCCCTAACTATGAACAAATGAGGACAGAGGATACTGAGAGGGTCATGGAGGTCACAGGCACTCATCCTCTCCTATGGAAAGCATGACAAGTCTTTCTGGGGAGTATTTATTCTTAGGTTTTACAAATACTTAATACTACATCCTGCAGTGAACTAGAACTCAACAGTATGCAGCAAGAGCCTTAAAAAATTTACAATTTTACTCTAATTACAGCATTCCTAAATTTCACTGAAAGAAAGCTATCAAAAAATACAGAACAAAGTTTACAACCAAAGATGCTCATCACAGTGTTATTTATAATATCCAAAAAAAAGGGAAAGTAAGTAACCTAAATGTTATGATTAAATAAATCATATCATGCAATGCAATAGTATTGTCATTAAAACTGACGCTTAATAAGAAATGTCAGTGACACTGTAAAATACTTATGATCTAATGTGAAATTAAAAAGCACTCCATAAAACTGTCTATAGTATGATGTTTATATAAAATAAATAGAAAAAGACTTTTTCAAAACTACTAAAAGTTTTACAAGTTAATCTCTCATGGGGGGATACAGGGAAGATACAATGAGGATATGCTATAGGGAGACACTGGTCAAGTTTTCTAACTTTCCATAAAAGGCATTTTAAAAGCCACAAGGTGAAAGAGGTTTACAGACGAAAAACAAAGATACTGAACATCATCAAGACTGACCAAGACCTTTGGAATCTGCTAGATGTGAAGGATATAAAAGGCATATTACCTCTATGCGAAAGGATTATGTTAATCCTAGTGAGAGCCCACACAACTACAAGGGTGAAGCACTGGGGAAGAACAATAAAGGGGAAGTCCAATCGGATTCCCAGGTCGCCTTCATTCCAGAAAGCCTGTCAACAGCAAAACCATGTTCAATGAGTAAAGAAGATGGCAGAAACCTAGTGCTAACATCTGTGTGAGTTCCTTGAGAATATGGAACCTGCCAATTACCACAGAGTGTGATAAAGACTATAAGGAAGGCAGCAGCAAGAATGTGCCAAAACAGTCTAGAGACGGTCCAGGATGGCTTGGTGGAAGATGACTGATTTCAAGGAGAAAGGCGTGAACCTGGAGAAAGGGGAGAAGGGCATTCTAAGAAAAAAGGACAGCCCAGAGAATAGAAACAATTTATCATGTCTGGAGAAATAACATTCATTTCAGTGTTGCTCAAGCTCAAAGTGCAAGCAGGCAAGCAGTGGTGAAAGCTGTGGTTGCAGAACTCAGTCATCAGGGGCCGGTCCCAGAGGACCTGAATGCCTTCTGTACTGCTGGTCGAGCAGCTGCACGTGAATCAATCAGGAAGGGCACCAGTGCGGCAGAAGAGACAGTTAGGCAGCATTAAGGAAAAAAGAAGTGAAGGTAGTTAGCACAGAGAAAGAGCAACCAGTCCAGCCTGGGGCTCACAAAAGACCTCTGAGAGAAAGTATGAAAGTTAAGACACAAAGGAAAGTTGAGGTAAGCTCAGTGACACCCAAAATGGCAGCACTGTATCACTACCTGGTCTGACACAAACTCTGCAAATCCGGGAACCCAGACCCTGGCAAGGCTTCCAAAGAGGACACCATTCTTACCACCAGAATGAGAGCTCCAAAACTCTCATCTATCTGCCGTGGTCACTGCCATGTCTCCAATACTAAAAGTAGTGAACACAAAGAAACTGCTCTATCAATATTTATGAAGAAGGAAAAGAGAAAGAAAAAGAGAGGGGGCTTGCTGTCATATTAAAAAGCAATGAGAAATTCAAAATTGCCAGAGTAGAAGCAATCCATGCTTTCAAAAGATGAATGATTTTTTAATGTTGTATATCTACATACAATGGAATACTATATTATTCAGCCTTAAAAAGGAAGGAAATTCTGACACATAATGAAGACATTATGTTAAGTAAAATAAGTCAGTCATAAAAAACAAATATTATATGATTCCACTCATATGAGGTATTTAGAGAAGTCAAATTCATAGTAACAGAAAGTGGAATAGTGGTTGCTGGGGGTAAGAAGGAGAAGGAAACAGGCAAGCACTATTTAATGAATACATAGTTTCAGTTGTACAACAGGAAAAAAGTTCTGGAGATGGATAGTGGGATGGTTGTACAATGTCAGTGTAATTAATGTCACTGAACTGTATAAAACAGCTAAAATTATAAATTTTACATTTATACATATTTACCACTATTAAAAAAAAACTATAAAATACACCAAAAAAAGTTACTTAAAAGAAAGCAAGGGCCCTGGCTGGTGTGGCTCAGCGGCTTGAGTGCCAGCCTACAAACCAAAGAGTCGCCAGTTTGACTCCCAGTCAGGGCACATGCCTGGGTTGCAGATCAGGTTCCCAGTTGGGGGTGGGCAAGAGACAACCACACGTTGATATCTGTCTCCTTCTCTTTCTCCCTCCCTTCCCCTCTCTCTAAAAATAAATAAATAAAATCTTTTTTTTAAAAAAGGAAGCAATGGGTATACAAAAAGAAATGGAAAAAGGACAAAGAAACAACAGTATCACTCTGAAAACTAAGGCCAATTCTTAGGAGCTTAGAGCCAAAGGCAAATAGCAATGTCTCCTCTATCTTTCCCTTCAACTGCCATTTCCAGCCACATCGAATTTAGTAATTTTACATGTAGTTGAGTACCAATTAAAACAAATACTAAGTGCAGAACCTCCAAGGGGTGACAAACAAGCAAATCTGTGGGTAATCTGATAGATGTGTTATAAAAGCAGTGTCACTGACTTTACCTCATACCGTTAGGAACAGTGAAACAGCTATCACTCACCTAAACACCTAATATGCGTGGAGCACTATAGTTGGAGGATTATAAATGTTATCTCTAATCGTAACAGTAACATTGAAAGGTAATTCTACATTTTCATACTAACTCATCTAGGCTGATACAGATATAAATGTTAAAGCTGAAATTTTAATCTAGGTCTGATTCCAAAAACTTCATGGAGTGATCCATTGTTGCCTCAAAAGACCTGGCTTCCTTCCTCCCCAACCAGGTCCTTCTGTGCTCCTACTCCAGCCTTGGCCCCTGATTTGTCCTCCCTTCCAGCTCTGCTAGAAGTTATCAGATGGGAGTACCTAGACGGACTCATTACCAAATACCTTTCTAGGCAATACCCAATGGCCAGAGATGGGGATGCTCTGGGCACTGAGCCACTGGGCAAAGAAACAGGTGTGGCTCACCATGGGTCTTTCAGACTCCAAATTGACCAATCAGGACATAAACAGACACTAAAAATATTTGTAACAATGCTTCCCCAGGAGGGCACTCTACAGGCACTGCTTCTGCTTAACTATGCTCCATCCATTAATAGACTTCACTCCCTTTCCTCTCCTGACAAGACCTGGAAATCATTACTTTCTAGCCCATTTTCCCTCAGCCTCTCCCACTCACACCTGTACAGCTCCCAGCTCCAGCCAATCCACTGCTCCTTTAAGCTCTGCTGAGTGGCATCTACAACCCAGTGAAATAATAGCATGTTCACAGCTCTTGGGCACTTTGAAACACTAAGTCATACATTCCTTACAACACAGATATTAATATCTTTAGTTGACCAAACTGGCTGAGTTTAGTCTAAGTAAATAAATATGTAGTGGAAAATAGCCATCAGAAAAAGAGACCACCTTTCTTGTTTTTTTGTTTTGCTTTGTTTTTTTGTTTTTTTTTTTTTGAGCCAAGAACCTTTCTCAAAAGCCTCTGGTAGTATTCCTGTCATGTTTCACTGGCTAGACTTTGGGTACATACCCATTCCCAAATCATTCACTGGCATGAGGCGTGGAATTACTAATTGACTTCAATAATTACTTAGGGCAGAATGGAAGTGGGCAAAACCACAACCACCACAGTGCTCATCACCTCTAGGATACTGACACAAAACAATGAAGGAAGCAGAAAGTGCATTTCTTTCATGTCATAGGGACCCTGGAGACTGAAGGGTCAGAACTGCTGGCCCTGGGAAAAGAGAACAGATATTCCATACAGTTGAGTCTATGGAGAGCACTCAGTAAGACGGTCTAGAGACCTCAGTGCTGATAATAGTACTATACTAACACTATAGGGTTGGTCAAAAAGTTCATTTAGTTTTTTCCATAAAAGAAAAGACACATTTTTTATTTTCACCCACTTTATTGATTTGGATATTTTGAGTATGTTGGCTATCTCCTGCTATTTGCTTCCAGTAGGCAGAGGCCAGGGATGCTGTTAAACATCTTTCAACACATGAGACATAACAAATTATTTGGCCAATATGTCAATAGCACCAAGAAACTTCATAAACCACTTCTGAGATGTTTGACGAATCACAACACTTTCTCCATATACCGCACAAATCTTTTTTTGCGTTTCAGTTGCATTTTTACCTTTCTTGAAATAATAAAGCATAATATGCCAAAAGCACTGCTTATTTTCTTCCGCCTTCAATATTAAAGTGGCTGCACAAAAATTCACCAGTTTTGATAAGTTTTTTTTAATGCACACTGATATGACAGTTGTCACCATACAATCTAACAAAATTGTTTCGAATGAAGTTAAAGACAACTAAGCACTACTAGAGCCATTTTATGGAAAAAAAAAACTAAACAAAATTCTTGGCTAATCCAATAGTTCTAAACTTAAAGCCTCCTATATATGCTCTGTTAAGAGATTGTCTTTCCTCAACTCCTCAGATTCCCCTTCAGCAATAAGAGACCACCTAAATCAGTGTTTGCAAAATGGCCTTCGGAAAACGGAGGGTTATCAAAGGTGTCCAGGACCAAAGCATACAGAAGGGGAACACGACAGTGTTATAAGCACCACTTCAACCAGAGCAGCTCCCATTTGATCTCTCTGTGCAAAACCTCATGTAACATTTGGGAGGGAAAAGTTCTAGTGCTTTAAATTTTTTTTTTCAATCTACTAAAACAGATGATAATATCCCTTCCAGATTAACATTCTGTTTTTCAATGAAACCAATATCAGCTGAACAATCCCCCATTAATCACTGTACTGTATTTTCTCAGGTTATGAAGGTCCATCATGTTGATAAATCCAATGGACATTGCCTATATTTTTATTTGATCTCAAGCATAAATATAGCTTTAATCAGAGAAAGCCTGAAAGAAGTACTACATAGCTATTAATATAGCCCAAATTAAAACAGTGATAATACTAAATGCTGGCAGGGATGCAGAGAAACTGGATTTCTCACACAGTGCTAGTAGGAATATGAAAGTTACAGCAACCTGGAAAAATGTTTCACAGGTTCTTATAAAACTAAACATACACTTACCATATAACCCAGCGATTACACTCTTGGGTATTTATCCCAGGGAAATAAAAACATACAAACCTATACAGAAATGCTCATAACAGCTTCTTTGTAATAGCAAAAACCTAGAAATAACACAAATGTCCTTCAACAGGTGAGTGGTTACATAAACACTGATACATCCTTAGGATGGAATTCTACTCAGCAAAAAAGAGAACAAAATATTGATACATGCGACAATCTGGATGAATCTCAAGGAAATTATGCTTATGAGGTCCATCTCAAAAGGTTATATACAATATGATTCCCTTTATGTATCACTCTTAAAATGACAACACTATACTCATGGAGAACAGATTAGTGGTTGCCAGGGACAGCGACAGGAACAGGGTGGTAGAGAGAGAGGTGTGCATATAGACATGAAGCGAAGTGGGTAGTACAAGGGAACCCTTTGTGGTGATGAAACAGCTTTGCATCTTGATTGTTGGGCTAATATCACACAAATCTATACACAAGATAAAATCACATACAACTGCACACACACATAAAGGAATGCATGGATGTAAAAATAGTGAAAATGAATGACTAAAGTCTGTAGCTAGCTAACATATGGTACCAATATCAATGACCTGGTCTTGCTGTTGTTCTACATTTATATAGGATGTTATGACTGGGGCAAGTTGGAAGAAGAATACACAGGACTCAGTTTATTTTTTGTAACTTTCTGTGATGCTATAATTATTTCAAAATAAAAAGGTTTTTTAAGCAGTGCAATTCAAAAAATGCTTACTAAGTATAATATGCCGGGTACTGTGTAAGGTGTTTCATAATGGAATGATTTTCATAAAAAAAACTATATAATACAATGTTAGAGAAAACTATTTTTTCCCAATTTTGATATCCCTTTTAAAAATTAAGATACTTTCTGCTAAGACTATTCTAATAACTATTTTCTCTAATATGGCAACTATCATAACTTGAATTTATTATTAACATACTTATAAAGTGCATCATTGCTTTGACTTGCCAGAAAGCACATTTTTTACACCATTAACAAATATATCAAGAGGTTAGAAATGTATCACCAGCTCTCCTTTTTACAGCATAAAAATAGCCTCAAAGGTGCAAAAATATGTGAGCTGGGAGGGGAAAAAGTCATTTAGGAAAAAAACTGAAAGAAGAGCAAATATGTTCAAACATATACCAAGATAGGAAGAAAAGTATTGAGTGGGGCAAAAAGTCCATTTAGTTTTTTTCTATAAAATAAAAGACATATTTTTCATTTTCACCAATAACTTTATTGACTTGGATATTTTGAGTATGTCGACTATCTCCTGCTATTGGCTTCTAGTGGGGAGAGGCCAGAGATGCTGTTAAACAAACATCTTCCAATGCATAAGACAGCCCCACAGCAAAGAATTATTTGGCCAAAATGTCAATAGCACCAAGAAACCTAGCAAGCCACTTTTGACATGTTTTGATCAATCACAGCACCTTTTCCATATGCTGTGCAAATCTTTTTTTGCATTTCAGTTGTGTTTTTACCTTCCTTGAAATAATAAAGCATAATACACCAAAAATGTTGCATATTTCCTTCCATCTTCAATATTAAAAAGCTGCACAAAAATTGACCAATTTTGATAAATTTTTTAAAAATGCACACTGATATGACAACTGTCACAATACAATCTAACAAACTTGTTTCAAGTGAAGTTAAAGACAACTAAGAGCTACTAGAGCCACTGTACCGAAAAAACTAAACAAACTTTTTGGCTAGGCTTCTTAGAGTATATCCAACCTGAGAAATGGAATTAAACCAGACTCCAAAGGAAGGCCCTGGCAAAAGGTGTGACTGGTATAGAGAAATGAGAAGCCCCTGAATCCCCAGGAAGGGGCAAGAGGTTGACATCTACCCCGCAACAGGAGTCTCTGGATGCTTATAATGCGTGTGGATGGTCTGGGCTACTACACGACGTCCTGATTCCAGCCAAATGAGCCTACAGGTTTCCCCCTCTATTCGAAAGGAGAGCATTCCTATGAAATATTTCATAAGCCAAAATGCCATAAGTGAGGAAGCAATTACCATTAATTTACATGAAAAAATTTTTTAGTATTCCCAGACCCAAAATTCAATGCACACACAATGTCTTAATTTTGCCTACCACTTCAAAACATTTCACTATGTCCAGTTTTATGTTAAGTATAACAACACCCTTATAAGCTCTCTTAGGCTTTTCTGACTGATACCTTAGCACATTGCTAACAGATGCACAAAATATTATAAATTGAGATAAAGAACAGATGCTCATAGACACAGTTCAAAGCTATGGCATCTTGATGCTGGGATACTGAGTTGTGTTTCCTGAGAAAGGAACTTGGCAGTGCCACTCTTGATGCTCGGGTACGAGCTGCCTCTGTAACAGCTTGCTACAAAACAAACACTGAATGCTTTTTGTCTTTTTTCATAAAAATGAAAATCTGAAAGATATTCAAATTTCTTTTGGTTAGCAAAACAATACTAATACAGGTCCTTTGTGAAAGTGAAGTGGACCCTGGCTTGTGTGGCTCAATGGATTGAGTGCTGGCCTGCAAACTGAAGGGTCGCCAGTTCGATTCCTAGTCAGGGTACATGCCTGGGTTGCAGACCAGGTCCCCAATGGGGGCACACATGAGGCAACCACACATTGATGTTTCTCTTCCCTCTCCTTCTCCCTCCCATCCCCTCTCTCTAAAAATAAATAAATATTTAAAAAAATAAAAGTGAAGTGGAATAAAGCAAATTTTTGAAAAGTGAGGATACCTATACATGCACCTATTCCTCTGTTGGGAAGTCTCTCCTAGTGACCCAGGCCAAAAATGGTCTCCCCCTCTTCTGAGCTCCTACAATCATAGAAGTGTAGATTAAGTCCCACCTCTGGGAACCTACCCTATACTACTTTAAACAGTAGCTTGTACATTTTAATCCATTTCCCCTGTAAGTAGGACCTTACAAAAAGGCATAGTTTAAAAATAGTATAAAACAGGTAAACAACAAGCATTTTGTTTGGGTTTTATGCCAATATACCTATGCCCATGCTGTTCCCTATGCACGAATGATAAAACTCAGTTAAATGTTAAATTGCTTCCCCAGAGGAACTATCTTGTCTTCTCCATTTAAGTCATCCTTCTCTCCTAGGTTTCTAAGAAATTTAAAGGTCAATGTGTAATTAACCTACAGCAAGTGGAGAGACATTTATTATTCTATGTTCTATACTAAAATTTTTTCTTTTTTATATTATTTTATTGTTACCGTTGTAAACTATCCTAAATTCTTTGTAGAAATACACCAAAGTCACACAAATTTGGTATACCTTACTATATCCCTAATAAGTATATTAAAATTACAACATGTAAGACTAGAGACAGTATAGCCACTCACTTTTTAAAAAAATCCATAAACTATCCAATCCAAGTGGCCAGTATGGCTCACTTGGTTGGAACATCATCCCATAAACCATGGATGTCAAACTCATTTTCACCGGGGGCCACATCAGCTTTGTGGTTGCCTTCAAAGGGAGTTCCTTGCCCCTAGTTAAGAAGTAGTTACATTTATACAGTCCTAAAACTACATTTGACCCTTTGAAGGCAACCGTGAGGCTGATGTAGCCCCCGGTGAAAATGAGTTTGATACCACCGCCATAAAAGATCACAGATTCTATTCCACATCAGGGCATATGCCTGGGTTGCAGGTTCATCCCTGGTCAGGGGACATACTAGAGGTTCCTGGTCAGGACCTATATGAGAGGGAGTGGATCAATGATTCTCTCTCACATCTATGTTTCTTCTCTCCCTCCTTTCCCCTCTCTCTAAAATCAGTGAGCATGTCCTCAGGTGAGGATTTAAAAAAAACATAAACCAATGTCTTTGTCGGGACTCCTTCTGTTGTTGAAACTATTTTATTTTTATATCTGTATCATTTAACTAAGGGGTAAAAAGTGACACTTCATTCACTTTGGACAATAGCAATTTTTTGGATAATTTAAGTAGCCTCCTATCTGATTCTTGATCTTGAGGTTCAATGCTGCAATCTTAGAAAGACTGTGATTTAAAACATTACAGGGGGATATTTACAGCTGCATGACCTCTCTTTATCTCTCAGACCCTCCCTATAACTAGGGAGATTAATTTGTACCCTAAACGGCTCTTTTGGAGATTATATAAGACAGTATTACATAAATCATGTTGCAGGCCCTCAGTATCAACTGATTTAGACCTTGCTCTACAATCCAGATATTTTGCTTCAAGGTGAAGGTGTTTTCCATCATAGAATGAAGTCTATAATGCTAGTTAGATTTTTTCCATTTGATTTCTTGCTTAATCTGACTTCTGAATTTAAAGCCCAGTAAAAAGCTAAAGGTTTCCTACTAAGTGGGTGGTTCTGCCAGAACCTGCTCAAAACATTCCCTCAGCACCAGTCAGGCATTAATATATGTTAATGTTTAATTAAGTACGGTATTAATTCACAAGGGATCCAGAGAGGGGACATTTACTGAGCTATTCAATGGGGCATCACCATACTTTACACTACCCTTGTGACCAGAATTTCTAATGCCACTACTCTCTATATCTTTTATCATTTAATACCAATGCAATGGATTGGCGAAATCAATGAAACTGTGGCAAGAAAAGATTCACAGGTGGCTTTTCAAGCAATTCCAGACTAAGATTTCATCCCTATCAGGTATTTTCTTTAATGTTTATTTCTATCATTCACCTAAGCCAGATCCCTCAAATATTCCTAGCAGATCCTTGAATAATTTCACTGAAGTCGTTTTATTGCAGTGCTGATGAGATGCTGTGTGAATTTCACTTTTGTTTATATCAATTAGCCTACAGTAAATTGGTTTTGCTATACATCATTTCACTTAAAGTTGCAGAACCTATCAATGATGTTGAGAACTGGATGCTCTAGAAGGCTCAGTCACATTATTTTCTCTCATAACTCAGCCAATAATGTCAGCTCTCTCGCTTAACTGTATAACCTAAACTCTAAAAACAACACTATACTTATCTAATAGCTATCTAACAAGTATCAGTTATGTAAGGTTTGGAGATAATTTATGTAGAATGCCTACACAATGTCTGGCCTGAAGAAAGCAGCTGCGATTTACTTGTAGCTGCTATTGTCATCATTAGTAAGTATTCATGGATGGCCACTATTCTCCCGGCATTATACTGAGTACTTGGGGGAAACAACAGGTATAGACATAGTCCCATTATTAGAAGATATACAGTCTAGTTGAGAGAAAACAAGATAACCACTATACATAATTACACAGTTAAATGGTGAACTGTTTGGCATAGACCAACTGCAGAAGGAGACCAGAAAACTTTTCCTTGCAGTAATTCACAAAAACTCTTGAGCAAGGCAGGGCAGGAATTATTATTCTCATTTTACAGAAAAAGAAACTGAGACTAAGAAAGAACACATATTTACAGAAATCATTTATGCAACTAACAAATTCCAGGTCATGCACTACGATAGGTACAGAAGCGGAATAGATGGATCAGTTAGGACTCTTTCCATTGTAAGTGACAGAAAACTTAATCCAAACTAGTTCAAGCAGAAAGTCTAATTACTGGCTTAATTACCTGAAGCCCAGGATAAGGGAAGACTAGGAAGGAGCCTCTGTTATAAGCTGAAAGTTACCAACTCAATCTCTTTATCCTTACTTCCTCAAAGTTGTTTTTCTCATGAGCCAGAGTCTGCTCTTATGGTGGCAAAACACTTTAGCAGCTTCTAGTCCTCCTAGAGGCTAACACCCTTCTAGTGCAGCAGGACTGGGAGAGGGTCTTTTGCTGTGGCTCCCACCAAAGTCCTTAACATCCAGTGCATACCAGCTTAGAACATATATTTACCCCTGGTTCAGGTACACCAGAGCTAAGAAGTTCCTACCCAAGTCACAAGGGACAAAGAGGAAGACGGTGTGGTTCCCAAAACCAACATCTGAGGCCATTACTGAGATAAGAGAGAAACTAAGGAAGCAAATTACCAGCCTCTACCACAGGAACTCCATGGCTGTGCTCTCATGGAATATAGAGTCTAGGGCAGTGATTATTCACAAGTCCAGATGTCTGGTAGAAAATGGGGTTAGAGGTACAGTTCTAAAGAGAAAGAAACATAACTGCAGTAAACAGTAGTAAGTGTAACTACAGTGGACATGTTCAAGTGTCACAGCATCCACAGATAAAAAGGTATTAAGGCCACCCAGAGGACTCAGGGAAGTCTTCACAGGGTGGTACTGAGCAAACTCAGTCCTGAAGACAACAGGTCAAGTAGAAAATCCCCCAGCTACACCAGTAAAACCAAGGTTTCCAGATTCCCTGTCAAGAGCTTTCTCCAATACTAAGTTCTAAGGAGAGGAAAATGAGCACTGGGGCACTGAGGTGACTGCTCCAGAAGCTCATTTAGACCAGCTGTCAGAACTGATCAGCACGTAAAAGGGCTTGTCCACACAAGCAGCAGAACCACAGATACCCTGCCAACCCTACAGAAAGAGGTTTCAACTAGATACAGTCATGATCCAAACACGAAACTGCACAACCCATCATTCCCAACACTTGAGTTTCTTCACCTGCTACCGTACTGCCTCTTTCCACTATATGTAAGGGTTGAAAGCTCAAAGAGAAAAAGTACCAAGCACACTAAGTCAACACCACATATCATATAACAAAATAAGTAAAAAAAAAACCAAACAAAAAAAACCTGACATTTCTACACGTGCAGTGTATGTTCATTGAAATAGCATGATGTACCACAAAGGAGGTAAGGTTTGGGGTCTGCAGAGTCTCCACCACTTACTAACTCTGGAACCTTGGGCAAGTCACTCTTCTGACCCTCAGTTTTCTCACCAGTAAAATGGAAAATATGTGTAACACATTTCTTCATAAAGTTATAGGAAAAACAATATAAAGGGAAAGAAAGCACTTGATCAAATTATAAAGCATCATGGAAACATTAGTTATTATGTTCTGTAACTCTTTGCAAAAAGATGTTTCACAGTAAATTACATGACGAGCAAAATCCTCAATGCTCCAAAACATATGTACATTTCCTTTTGGATTTGAAGAAGATCAAAACTATTTCCAGGGAAAGCTTACAAAAACAGTACCACATTAAACATCGGTGATTTGTTTTAAGAGCTGGTACACAATTAAGATTCCACTGTTTCACCAGGCTCTTATGGCATCCAATTAAGTAATAATGTGAGAAAGGAGCTCTTAATTATGGAGGAAAACATCCACAAGCTAGTGACAGGTGTGCAGGGCTCAAGCTGAGATCAAAATAGTTGACTACAGCATTAATCCCCCCTTTCCTTTTTCCCAAAGACACTTAAGTGAAAAGTAAACCAGACCAATGACTGCTGTATTTCAAGCTTTATTACCTTTATCACGTTAACATCCACCAACTGAGTTTTAAAGGATTAATACCAAAACATATGGTTTAAACCCACAATAGGTGAGCTTCAGTGATCAGAAATGATAATGACCAAGTTGAATTTATACTCATCGCTAAGATGTTACTTTATCTCCCTAAATTGTGCATACTGTTTTTTCATTTTCATATACTTTATAAATAATCTTGGTGAACCATCTTTAAGTAGATGCATTTTTTTTAATTTGCCTACCTTTCCTCCAAATTGTATAGCAAAGCTTTGTCCCTTGATTTAATCAATAAAATTAAAATCGGCTATCTAATATTTATTTTGCAGGTTACAGACAATTGTCTTAGCAGCACCTGCATAAAGGCCAAATAAAGCACATCCCCAAAATCCAAATAGAAAAATAATTTTCCCACCAGTTTGATTATTCTCAGATAAAAGTGTGACCTTTCAAAGAGATGGAATCTTACAAACTGAAGAGTTTACATGAACTCTAAACATGTGACAGGGCAATGTCATTTGTTGAAAAAGTCCCTTTTTAAGCAAGGTTACTCCTAAAGGCGAAATAAGAGTTCCAGGAAGATCAGATCACCAAATGCAGTGCTGGGAAGCAATTTCCAAGAAAAATGTACACACTCACATAGGATGAGTCATTATGGTAAGAAAAACACAGGACGTGGATTCAAGTAACAACAGTCTGTCACATACTCCAGTTATTCAAGCAATTATTGAGTAGCTGCTCTCTGCTAGGCATAATATTGAATGCTGATGGTATAAGAAGACACGCATCAAATCAGCACAATAAAGTGACAACCATCAACAAAGTTGGAGAAGCATGAAGTGAAAACAGTCAATTCTACCTAGAAAAAAGAGCAACAGCTTTCTAGAGGAAGTGATGTTGGTGCTAATATTCTTTAAAAGGCTGGTTTGCAAAGTTGAAAAGAAACAAAGGACCATTTAAATAGAAGAAACATGAGTGAAGTTTTGGCAGTATAAAAGCATATGGTAACTCCCAGAGAGTGCAAGTGGTTTGGCAGGGTCAGGCAGAGAAGAGGAGGTCATTAGAGGTGACCCTGGCAGCAGAGGAAAGAATGGAGGCTACTGTTTGGGCAAGAGATGCTGAGAGTCTGAGCTGAGGCAACAGCTGTGGGGATGGAGAGAAAGGCAGAGATTGAGAAATGTTAAGGTGATAATATCTACACAGCTTAGTGACTGCAGAAGGCTGGGAAGATAAGAAAATCCCCAATTTCTAGCCTATATGACTGAGAGAATGGTGGTGTCATTCACTGAGATAAGAAACACAAGAGAAGGTTTGAGAAAGAAGATAATTAGTTCAGTTGTAAGTCAAACATGTGACTTTAAACTAATCACTTAATACCTCAAAACCAAAATGGTTATAATACCACCTACTTGATGGTATGATGAATATTAAATATTATAGAATAATGGATGGGGGAAAGGTTATGTTACTATTACCCTCTACCTATGACACTGTGAAGGGACTACTAATAGTATCCATAGTATCCATTTTCCCTTTCTTTCTTTCTTTTAGTAAAGATATTCCCCACCCTTGAGTTCTGCCAAGATTTAACTGAGGTACATACAACCCAGCTGGAATCTACATTTCTCAGTGTTACTTACATGTTTCTAAGTACATATCATGAATGACATGCCAGGAAAAGCGATGTAAGCAACTTCCAGCTCTTTTTTTTTTAAGATTTTATTTATATATTTTTAGAGAGAGGGGAAGAGAGGGAGAGAAACATTGATGTGAGAGAGAAACAGCAATCATCTGCTTCTCTCTCATGCCCCAACCAGGGACCGAACCTGCAACCCAGGCATGTGCTCTGATTGGGAAGCAGGGCCAGGACCTTGCACTTTGAGGGATGAGGTCCAACCAACTGTGCCACATAGGTCAGGGCTCCAACTTTTTTTTTTTTAAGGCAACTATGTGTCCTCTATATTCTTTCTTCTTCCTTCTCATGAACTAGAAGGTGGATGCGTTAACAAGCTGTCTTTGAGCACACAGTTGAGGATACCATCTGGGAGAGCAACAGAATAAAAGGTATCCAGATCCCTGGATGATTTCATGGAGACTCTCCGCCCTATCTGGTTATAACAGACCCACCTCTTAACTTATGCAAGAGATAAACATCTAGGTTATTTGAGCCACTGAAGTTTTGAGTCTCTCTGCTTCAGCAGCTACACTGTACACTTCTTACCCTCCAAGGAAACTGTGCAAGACAAATTTCAAGGCCCTAAAAATCTACTAGATATAGGTAGTACCTTCAGGATCAGAGAGGGTACACTCATGTGTATATATGCACATGTGCACTCACGGGCATAACGTGAGACAAGAGCTGGATTGAGTGTGCCAAGTGACAGAGCAGGACCAGGTCTGTAGCCAACTAAGCAAAACTGAAAATTCTAACTTTTCATCTCATACAATTTCCACATTGAAACAACTCTTAGCCCTGGCTGGTGTGGCTCAGTGGATTGAGTGCCGGCCTGCAAACTAAAGAGTTGCTGGTTCGATTCCCAGTCTAGGACACATGCCTGGATTGTGGGCCAGGTCCCCAGTGGGGGTTGTGCAAGAGGAAACCACACATTGATGTTTCTGTCCCTCTCTTTCTCCCTCCCTCTATCTAAAAATAAATAAAATGTTAAAAAAAACTCTTAAAAGATCCAATAATACGTAGTTATTACCTGACACTAAACTCTATAATCTAGAACAATGAAATCAATTATGACATCCCTAGGTGAAAAATAATTTACATGAACATAACAACCATGTCAGACTAATATAAGAGGAAGGGCTTAGGAATTCTCAAACATTTTAAATTAGAATCATATACAAACATAAGGCAGGGAAATATACCTGGAAAACCAAACAGGCTATGAGTATGACTGTACTTGAATATATTGCCTAGAAGCTAAGTGAACCAAAGCAGGCTCCTTTTCCAGGACTTGGAGGAAAGCTATCAATGGAACTAGTTCCTTGATCTGTTTACTATTAGGATGCTCCTATCAAAAGCTACATTTTTTTTTCTTTTCTCTCCTTCTTCCCTTTTTTCTTTCATCTATCTAATTTATTTATTTGGATGATAAGTGAGCCAAAACACTTTAGCTTGTGGCTTTGGCCATGTGGCACCCCTTTAGATCAATATCTGGCTTCCAAATTGCCAAAGTAAGAAAACAGTCTGCAAAAGAAAGAGTGCTGTGGCAAAAACAGAGAAACCTAGCTTCCAGTCCCAAATTTTCCCATTTTCAAACTATACAAACTTGAACAAATCAATTGATTTCCCTGGGTTTCCAGTTCCTTATCTGTAACACCGGAGAAGGTGAGATTAAAGCATATAATGATCTCTTCCAAATCCACTAAGTTCCAAAGTTTATAAATCTTCTAATGATATATTGGGTTCGCCAAAAAGCTCATTTGGTTTTTTTCCATAGGATGGCTCTAGTAATGCTTACTTATCTTCATCTTCATTCAAAACAATTTTCTGAGATCATATTGTGACAGCTGTTTTCATATCAGAGTGCATTTAAAAAGAAATAAAAATTGGTGAATTTTTGTGTAGTCATACTTAAATATTGGAGATGAATGATAATATGTAACATTTTTGGCATATTATGCTTTATTATTTCAAGAAAAATAAAAATGCAACTGAAACACAAAAAAAAGATTTGTGCAGTGTATGGAGGAAGTGCTGTGACTGATTCAACACGTCAAAAGTGGTTTATGAAAGTTTCGTGCTGGAGATTTCTCTTGCTGAATGGTGCTCCGCAGTCAGGTAGACCAGTGAAGTTCACAGCAATCAAATTGAAACATTAATTGAGAACAAGCAACATTCTACCACGTGAGAGATAGCCGACATACTCAAAATACCCAAATCAATAAAGTTATTAGTGAAAATGAAAAATGTGTCTTTTATGTTACAGAAAAAAACGTAATGGACTTTTTGGCCTACCCAATACTACTGAGTTAGCTTCCTATTACTTTAATGTCTTTCAATGTAAAGTATTTCAACGTAAAAAAAAGATAATTCATAATATAGCATCACTTCAATTTATTTAAAATACATACTTTAAGAAAAAAAAATCCTAGAAAACTAATTTGCCACTGTCAATCTTCTTCACAGAAATACAAAAAAATCTGACAAGGCAATCAAAGAGTCCAATACAATTAAGTTTACCCAGACATCCAAAAAATTGCTTCTTCAAGTATTACAAATTCATAACTACAAAATCCCTCCCTCATATCAAGGCGGCTACTGTTTACTGGCTCAACTATATTAAATGCCACTATAGTGGTACTGTAACTGTCAAACATAATCCAATAATGACCAAGTATGATGCAATCAGGAAAAGCATAGGATATAAAACTAGTATCACTCTTTAATAACAGCAAACTGAGCGAGAGAGAGAGTGACATCAAGTCAGTTACCCAATCTACTCTTAAGGAGTTCTCACAGTCTATCTACCAGGGAATTTTGCTCCTGGTATTTGAAAAAAAAAAAAAGGCACACAGATTTTTTTTTTAAGGTTGCCTCTTATCTTCAGTTAGTCTATGAAAAGGAATCTATTTTTCACATCGAAAAAGATTATTGTGTATTGCTAAGAAAACAAACACATAGCTCTACCCACAGTTACAGCGTGACAGAGGGGAAAAATGCGGGAGCTGGAGTCAAGGGACCTGGACTGGGAGCCTAAAGTCTGCCACCCAGCAAATGCACGGCCCTCTCTGTAATGGGCTCCTTCACTTTCACTCGCCAGCAAAACGGACACAGCATAGTATCTGCTTCACGGAGTTTTAAGATTCAAATAAGATAGCTAACATACTCGTGTTTTATACAAATCTATGTATTCTTACAAATGGTTTCTGAGAAAATGTAGTGTGGAGGTCAAGTGGGTAGGCTCTGAAGTCAGGCTGCTTGGGTACCAATCACAGACACATCTCTTCAGTAGTTGTGAGACTAAGCAAGTGACTTCCTTTTGCTGAGTCTTACTTTTTTCTTCTATAAAATGGGGATAATGAGAATTAAAACAAATATTGCACTTGGCACAATTCCTGACAGTGTTTGCCAGCAACACCATCACTATTAGCTCGGTGCTGAATACAGTGAACATGAAGATAAGAAAACACATGGTCCTGTCCAAAAGACCTAACTAACGATTTAATGCAAAACAACAGATCAGTAAAAGGAAAAATTTTAAATAATATAAATTACTTTACAAAGAAAGAATTACACAGCAATCAGTTGACATTATTATATATGAAGGTGATATGATGAAGTAACTCAGACTGATTCTGAATGGGGCCTATGGAAATCCAACTGCTACCTAATTACTTCAACATCATCGTACTAGAAGACCAAAGGGGCAAAAAAAACATAAGAGTATTCTTATAATCGAATAAAATGGAGACTTTGAAAATGTCCTGTACAACTATTCTACCTCCATACTCAATAGAGAAGGCAATAATCCAGATTACATAATGCAATCACATGTAGTAAAGAAAAACCAACATTCCCCTGAAAAGAAAAATAAATAAGACTAGTGTAGTACCAAAGTTCAGAGCCAGAAGGCTTTCTTCACATGAAAAAAAATCTAACCAATACACTGCAGCATTCAGATTCATCAATAATTAAACACATTAGAAATTATGGTTGATATTTCACTTAGGAAAAACACCACCTGCATTATTGAAACACTGTAAACAGAACAAATTCAGACCCCTGCTTGCCACCCACCTGCACCTCTTTAAATGCAAACATGCCTAGCATTTTTCAATTTACTTTTTTTTAGCATTTTTCAATTTAAAAAACATTTTCACATCCATTATCTCGTTTGATCCTCACAACAGACGAGAAGATCAGTTCTCATTATCCCAATTCCAAGTCTCACCCAGAGAAAGTCAGTGGTCCCAAGAAACTCAGCTACTAAGGAGGAAAGCTGGAACTTTTACCAAGTTTGTATGGTCAGAAATCCAATGCCCTTTGCACATACACACTTACTTTTTTGACCATGAGAGTGTGAACAACGAACAATCTGCCTAAATGTCCCTTAAACAAAGTACCTAGTTGGGTCAGTAAGTTCATAAAGAAAAAAGAACTTGGTTGATTTAACAGCATCAACATGAAATGTAACATGATGGCCCTGGAAGTTGGCCATCTTTTAGTCCTATGGCCAATGATGAAAGAAGGATCAAACTATCTAAACAGTTCACTAGTAGGAGAGGTAGAGGAAGGAAATCAACATTTACTGATTCCCATACATACAGCAAGGCATATATGAGGCACTGTCATATACATTAATCCTAACATCCCTGTAAAGTGGGCATCACATTCCCATTTTGCAGATAAGCAAAATAAAATTTACTCAAGGGCGAAGGGTTATCCAATGACAGTTAAGAGTTTCATTCAAGATCACCCAATAAGGCAGTGTCAAGATTTTAAAACCCAGTCCCCAACTCCAAATCTAGGCTATTTCTGTGATTATACCATGCTTTAGTTCCTTTAAAAAAATTCTTAAAACCATGCATGTCTGGAATGCCTTTAACTTTGGTAAGATAATCAAAATATTACATGTACCTACTGCTATAAGATTAGATGACATAAAGAATAATCAGATATATGAGGTCTGTCCAGAAAAAGTCCATCCATTGTTAATATAACAAGAACCATTTGCACAACATCAATGTAACCTGGTACCAAGGAGAGTAGACTGAAATGCACATGCGTGAACAATGATGACTTCACTGTACTAGTCAGTGGGAGTGGTAGGCGCCACTGAGTGGGCATGAGTACTGTGTGGCCATTGCATTCAAAATGACTGTGCGAGTAGAGCAACGAATCTGCATCAAATTTTACATTAAACTTGAACATTCCTCTGCGGAAACTGTTCAGATGATTCAAAAGGCTGGAGCTATAGGCAACTGGTGATTGGCAGCTTCATCACAACACGCCTGCTCATCCATCAAAAAACATGTGCAGAGTTTTTTGGTGACACATCAAATCACCCAGGTGACTCAGCCCCGCTACAGCCCAGATTTGGTGCCCTGCAACTTCAGGCTTTCCCAAAACTAAAATTGGCTTTGAAAGGTAAAAGACTTCAGACCGTCAATGAAATTCAGGAAACACGATGGCAGAGCTGATGGCAATTAGGAGAACTATGTGAGGTCCCAAGGTATTGACTTTGAAGGGGACTAAGGCGTCATTGTCCTATGTATAATGTTTCTTGTATCTTGTCTATTCTTCAATAAATGTCTCTATTTTTTCATTATATTTTATTGATTATGCTATTACAGTTGTCCTGATTTTTTCCCCTTAGCCCCCCTCCACCAAGTAAACCTACTCCCTCAGGCAACCGCCCCACCATCGTTTATGACCATGGGTCATGCAAATAAATTCTTTGGCTACTCCATTTCCTATAGTGTACTCTACATGCTTGTGGCTATTTTGTAACTACCTATTTGTACTTCTTAATCTCATCTCTTTACCCAATCCCCAACATCTCCCACCCATTTGGCAACCATCAAAATGCTCTCTGCCCCTGGCTGGTGTGGCTCAGTGGATTGAGTGCTGACCTTTGAATCAAAAGGTTGCTGGTTCAATTCCCAGTCAGGGCACCAGCCTGGGTTGCAGGCCTGGTCCCCAGTTGGGGGCATGCGAGAGGCGATCAATGGATCTCTCACAACTGACACTTCTCTCCATCTCCCTCCCTTCTCATCTCTCCAAATATATAAAATTTAAAAATAATACAATTGGGTTATCTTTTTTAAAAAAAGGAAAAAAAAGCTCTCTGTATCTATGATTCTCTCTCTGTTCTTGTTCGTTTAGTTTGTTTCAATTGTTGACAAATACGTATTTTTGCCATTTTTTTGTTATAGTTTTGATTTTTTTTCTTAACTAAGTCCCTTTAACAATTCATATAATAAAGGTTTGGTGATGATGAACTCCTTTAGTTTTTCTTGTCTGGGAAGTTACTTATGTGCCCTTCAATTCTAAAGGATATCATTGCAGGGTAGAGAACTCTTGGCTGTAGGTCCCTGCTTTTCATGACTTTGAATATTTCTTGTCAATCCTTTCTACAAGAAGTGGCTACACTTCTTTTCTCTTGCTGCTTTTATCTTTATCTCTTTACCTTTAACCTTTGACACTTAAAAAAAAAGATTTTATTTACTTTTAGAGAGAGAGGAATGGAGGGAGAAAGCAAGAAAGAGAAATATCAATGTGTGGGATATGTAGATCGGTTGCCTCTTGAACACCCTCAACTAGGGACCTGGCCCACAACCCAGGCATGTGCCCAGACTGGGACTCGAATCGTCAACCTATCGGTTCACAGGCTGGCATTCAATCCACTGAAACATACTGGCCAGGGCTGGCATTTTAACTATGATGTGTCTTAGAGAAGGCCTCTTTGCATCTATCTTGCTCAGGACTCTCCATGCTTCCTATACATGCATGTCTATTTCCTTCACCAAATTAGGGAAGTTTTCTTTCATTATTTTTTCAAATAACTTTTTTTTGGGGCGGTGAGGGGGCTGAACAAAATAATTAATTAGGCCCTGGCTGGTTAAATCAATAGTTTTAATTTAAAAATTTTAAAGTATATTTTATTGATTATGCTGTTACAATAGTCCTATTTTTCTTCTCCCCTTTATTCCCCTCTGCTCTGCACTGCCCCTCCCTCCAGCATTCCCCCCTTTAATTCATGTCCAGGGGTCATACATACAAGTTCTTTGGCTTCTCCACTTCCTATACTATTATTAACCTCCCCCTGTCTATTTTGTACCTACAATTATGTTTCTTATTCCCTGTACCTTTTCCCCCATTCTCCTCTCTTCCCCTCCCCACTGATATCCCTCCATATGGTCTCCATTTCTGTGATTCTACCTAGTTGTTTGCTTAGCTCAGTTTTGTTTTCAGGTTCACTTGTTGACACTTGTGAGTGTGTTGTCATTTTACTGTTCATAGTTTTGATCTTTTTCTTAGATAAGTCCCTTTAACATTTCATATAATAAGGGCTTAGTGATGATGAACTCCTTTAACTTGACCTCATCTGGGAAAGACTTTATCTGCCCTTCCATTCTAAATGATAGCTTTGCTGAATAGAGCAATCTCAGATGTAGGTTCTTATGTTTCATAAGACTTTGAGTACTTCTTTCCAGTCCCTTCATGCCTGTAAGGTTTCTTTTGAGAAATCAGCTGATAGCCTAGTGGGAACTCCTTTGTAGGTAACTATCTCCTTTCCTCTTGCTGCTCTTAAGATTCTCTTCTTATCTTTAATCTTGGGTAATTTAATGATGATGTATCTTGGTGTGTTCCTCTTTGGGTCCAACTTGTTTGGGACTCTGTGAGCTTCCTGGACTTCCTGGAAGTCTATTACCTTTGCCAGATTGGGGAAGTTCTCCATTATTTTTTCAAATAAGTTTTCAATTTCTCACTCTTCCTCTTCTCCTCTGGCACCCCTACGATTTAGATGTTGGAACATTTAAAGTTGTCCCAGAGGTTCCTAAGCATCTCATTTTTTTTTTTGAATTCTTGTTTCTTTCTTCTGTTCTGGTTGAATGTTTATTCTTCCTTCCAGTGCACATCATTTATCTGAGTCCCAGTTTCCTTCCCTTCACTGTTAGTTCCCTGTATATTTTTCTTTATTTCACTTTGTATAGCCTTTACTTCTTCCTTTATTTTGTGCTGTGCTCAGTCATTTCTGTGAGCATCCTGATTACCAGTGTTTTGAACTGTACATCTGATAGGTTGGCTATCTCCTTGTCATTTAGTTCTTTTTCTGGAGTTTTGATCTGTTCTTTCATTTGGGCCATACTTCTTTGTCTCAGCGCACCTGTTACATTGTAAGAAGCGGAGCTTTAGGTGTTCACTGGGCGGGGCAACACAATTAGCTATGTTGTGGCGCTATATGTGATGGAGGGGTCAGAGAAGGAACAATTACACTTGCTCAGCTCTCAGCCAGCTTTCAGTCACTTCCCCAACTACCCACAAGCAAATCAGGCCCTTCTTGTGCTGATTCCCAGGTAGGTGGGTTTGTGTACCTACTGGGATCCTGTGAGTCTCTCCAACGAACTCTCCTGTGAGGCTGGAAGTTTCTCCCGCCACCACAACCCACACTGGTTTTTACAGCCAGAGGTTTTGAAGCTTTGTTTTCCTGCACTGGAACTCTGGGTTTTGCAGTCTGTCTCACTCCCTAGTTGTTCCTCCTGGTTTTATCCATACAAATGTGGGACCACCAGCCACCACCTTGCCCACCTGGTTCTAGCCACCAGCTTGCCCTACATCCTCTCCACCCCAGCTGCCCATCTCTGCCCCTCCAACCAGTCTGGATGAATGTTTCTTCTTTAACTCCTTGGTTGTCACTTTCATACAGTTCAATTTTGTGGCAGTTCTAAGGGTTTTTTGTTTTTAAATTTTTGCTGTCTTACTTTTGGTTGTGCGAGGAAACAAAGTGTATCTCCCTGTGGCTCTGTCTTGGCCAGAAGTTCTTTTCAAATAGATTTCCAATGTCTTGCTCTTTCTCTTCTCCATCTGGCACCCCTATGATGTGAATGTTCAACCTCTTGAAGTTGTCTCAGAGGATGCTTATACATCCTCATTTTTTGGATTCTTTTTTCTTCTTATTCTTCTGATTGGTTCTTCTTTTGCTTCCTTATGTTCCATATCATTAATTTGAATCTTGGCTTTATTAACTACTGTTGTTTCCCTGTAAATTGTTCTTTATTTCAATTAGTGTTTCCTTCATTTCTGACTGGATCTTTTTTATGTTACTGAGGTCCTACGTTCCTTGAGTCTCCTAATAGCCAGTGTTTTGAACTCTGCATCTGATAGATTGCTTATCTCCACTTTATTTAGTTCTTTTTCTGGAGTTTTGATCTGTTCTTTCATTTGGGCCATGTGTCATTGTCTCCTCATTTTGGCAGCATCCCTGTGTTCGTTTCTAAGTATTAGATAGAGCTGCTTTTACTCCCTGTCTTGGTGTGTGGCCTAATGCAATAAATGTCCTGTAGGGTCCAGTGGCACAGCCTCCCCCATCACACAAGCTGGGTACTTGAGGTACGCCCTTTGTGTGGGCTGAGTACACCCTCCTCTTGTAGTGGAGACTTGGTTGCTGTTGACAGATCAATAGGAGGGATTTACCCAGGCCAGTCAGCTGCAAGGATTAGCTGTGACCATTTCCACCAACGTTCACCCTCCGTGGAAGATCAGCTGTGCAGGGGCAGGGTGGTGGTGCTCCAACATGGTCTGTAGCTGTCCACTGGGTGTGCTGGCACTCGGGTTTCCTGGGTAAACGTCTATTTTTCATATTACATGGCTGGATACCTTCTGGACAGACCTCATGTACATCTAGTAAGTACAAAGTCATGCGTAATTTATTACAGAGCCAATCACTGTAATATCTAAGAGCATAATAGAAACTTTAATATATCTTCAGAATATCTTATACTATTAACTGAAAATCTAGTATGAGCTTTTAATCTGGTAAACTGCCTGTCATTTACTAGCTGAGATACCTTAATATGGTTACCTAATTTCTCTGAATTTAAATTCCTGCATTTGAAAAGTGGAAACAGTATCTACCTCTCACAGTTCTAATTAAGATTTAGAGATAATGTATGGAAAACACCTAGGGCAAGGTCTAGCATGAGGTAACTGTTATCATCCTTTGACCTTTGTGGATATCCCCAACAAAAGCATGTAGATAAAAATTAAAAAATCAAATGATATTCCAAATGTAATGGAATGTTTGATGCTATGGAAAATAAATATTCAGATGACTTGGATCTTTTCTTTTCATTCAGATATTCTGACATTGGGCAGACAAAACCTTTTTTAAAATCTCAGGTGACAACCTAAACCAAACTCAGGTATTTTGCCTTGAATCCCTAAGCAGAATTTCTTGCCGGTTCAGGAGATCCTCTAGTTACCTAGTAACCTCCTGCCAGCCCCAAACTAAAGAAAATTGGCTCTGCACTGGGCTAATTACCCAACCAGCCAGAACAATCTAAAATGTAGTCTAGAATAAAGAGAACTGTCAGCCAGAATATTAGTGAAATTATCTGCAACAGGAGAGCTGAGAATCCAAATACCACCGGGCAGTTATTTCCATGAGAATAAAATCGCAATTTATAAGCCCTGCAAATTATACCATTATTAAAACAAACATCCCATTGAGGCTACAGCTATCAGATAAAAGGCTTTATTGTTCCCATTGTTTCATCCACTGCAGCAAAGAGGTGCAAACCGAAGGAATGGTTACCAGAAGCAGCAATTTCTAGGAAATTACAATGTAGACCTCCATCTAAGGCTCCCTTCATGCTGGGCTGTAAATGCTCTGGAAAGGAAGAGGGGAACAGAGAACCAACTCTTCTCCACCGCCCCCAACACACAGACCCTGAGAATTCTTCAGGCAGAACTCACCAGTTAGCCCCACATTTTCCTATTTGTTTTCCTCCCAAGTAAGTTGGTCCTGGGCTCACCCAGGAGGAAGAATCTGAAGTCGGTAAATTCACTTTTTTTCACTAAGAAATGATTACCAATTTTCCAACCCAAATAAACACAAACAGAAGAGACAAAAAAATGTCCCCTGGTCTCCCGGGCTCCCACAGTACAAAGTACCTCTAGCTACAGCAATGAGAACTAATGAGAAAGTACAAAACCATAGCATTAGCTCTTCCAATTAGGAAAAAAATCCCTTTACAATAATTGTTAGCATCATAAACTTCTGCATTATCAGACTAAATGGGAAATCTGAGACACTACCTAAAAGCTATCCTGGGCCAAACTTCATCATGGAATGGGGAGGGCAAGAGTAATCCCTTCAGTGATAGCTCACTGAACTCCACAAATCTGCCAGTTTTGGAAATGGAAGGAAGGAAATTAGCATCACTGGGTGTCTGCTATATAACAAGTACTGTACACACATTATTTCTAATTCTCACACCAACCCTCTGAGGCAAACTAGATATCCCTTATAGACAGGTGAGAATTTAAGGCTCAGAGAAATTAATTTGCCCAAGGTCACAGAACTACTAAATTAAGATTTGAATTAAAGTTTCTGCCCTGGTTGGTGTGGCTCAGTGGATTGAGTGCCAGCCTGCAAAGCAATGGATCGCTGGTTTGATTCCCAGTCAGGGTACATGTCTGGGTTATGGGCCAGGTCCCCAGCGAGGGAACGCGCAAGAGGCAACTACACATTGATGTTTCTCTCCCTCTCTTTCTCCCCCCCACCCCTCTAAACATAATAAATAAATAAAAATAAGTTTCTCTGACTTTAAATTCTAAGCATCTTTAACCTTCAGTTTTTGCTTTTTTGTGCTACCTATTAGTAAGACCTAATAAAATGGACTTTTAAAAAATCTAAGATATCAAAGTTAAATGCTACCTGAACCTTTTGCAAAGTTCTAATATTACAAGGCAGTCATAGGATGATGCAAATGAACTATGATTTCATCATATAATTCATCTTTAAAATTCTTCTTTAATCCCCTCAACAAATTATGTGGTATGAGCTCCCTGACTTTATATATGAGAAAACTCAGAGGCTTTATATATGAGAGGCTCAGATTTTATGATTTGCCCAAAGCAGCATGGAAACTAAACCCAGAACACTGACTACAACCTCTGCTCATGCAGCTTCATCACAACACCAGACTTAAACATAGGCATAATTTTTTTTTAAATCTGCTATGGCATTCTTTGCTTATTTATGAAGAAACATCTGTTCATAATTAAAAGCATGTGGAACACTGGGCATGCAGAAGGAAACGAAGGAGTACCAGAAAGCCCTTTAGAGCCTCAAGCTGCCTAAACCTAAACTTCTCTGTTTCAAGAACACTAATAGCTCATTCGCTGGGAGGGAACATGAGATCTAGGTGATAAAAAGCATTTTGGAGCTGTGAACTGTGGAACACCAACGTAATGTGGACTGGTAACACTGACTTCCAGGGACTGAAGGCCTGTTTTGTGTCAGGCGCCCTGCTAGACTCTTTCTATATACATTGTTCCTATCTTCCTCGTGCTCCTTTGGGAAGGTAACAGAATTCCTAATAGAATTCCTATTTTACAGATTAGTAAACTAGGCTGAGAGTTGAAATGACTTCTCCAAAGTTGATGATCTAATACAGTGACAGACTAGGGATCTGAATCCTGACTGGTGTGACTTCAAAACCACTGTTTAAACTATAGTACTAGAAAGCAAATCAATGGTTGTTTGCATAGGGAATCACAGAGAGCAGGAAGATGGTTATTACCGAGGGTTACCAGGAAACTCATGGGAGCCAATATATAACATATATTTACTATCTGAATTCTGGTGATTTCACAGGTGTATGTACACACATCAAAATTTAGCAAACTTCCTTAAATTTGAGTCACTTATTGTTTTAAGGAAGGCAAAAAAAACCACATTGTTCTTTTTATAAACCACTAACCAGTACCCCAAAATACTTGCCCTCCAATTGTGTCTGATCATAGGGTACGAAGCGAAAGAGTTCCTCCTCTAACCAATTTAGTCCTGAGTTTATGTAAATTATTAGTAAATATCACTGAAAAGTTGTAAGTACCTAAGAGTAACAAATTACTTTCAAACACTCTACAACACTTCAGAATACATATACAAACAAATGAAATGCTAATTACAAAAATGTAGGCTGGTAAAAAGATAGAGCAGCAATTTTCAACCTGTGTGCTGCAGGAATTTTTAAAACACACAATACCTAACTATTTAGTCAGGGGCACTGACCTCCTTTCCCTGAGACTGTCAAATAAAACAATGACAACAGCCAACATGACAATAGCAGTCCAGTGTGAATGAACCAACAATTATACCTTTTTTGTGTCAGATCAGCAAAAAATACATTTTTTGGTGTGCTGCAGAATTTTATTAATTACTTCATGTGTGCCATGAGATGGAAAGGTTGAAAATCACCGGGATAGAGTAAATAAAGGCTTTAGTATCACACAAACCTGGACTGAATCCCATCCTTGGTTCTTTAAACCTGAATCCAGTCAGGTTGCTCAATTTGTTATCTAGTTCCTCATTTATAAAACGAAATTAGTAATAACAGTGCTACCATTTACTAAAATTGTTACAAGGCAGATCTGGCTAGATCGCTGGGGAGCAGGAAGGGACCCCAAAGCCAGGCAAGGGCCTGTACTCCCCAGAGAAGGGAGAGGTCAGGAAAATGCAGGAGGTGGCAGAGTTGAAGCACAGGGCTAAAAAGGTTGAAGTACCATGGAGGTTAACAGAGCGACAAGAGGAGGGACAGACTGGCCAGTCTAGGGCAGGATTAGCTGGCAAATTGGACACTTCCACAGCATGCAGGATTTTGGGGCGGAAGATTTAAACAGAGGGCAGGCAGAGTCTTGGGGCCTTTTTTCCACTTCTGCTACCCTTTGCTCGACCAGCTGGGTGCTGGCTGGGGCTGGGCCACACCTCGCTGGCCGCAGCCTGTAAGACACTGCCACTGCGAGCCACAGAGGTCAGGGACTGTGTCCCTTCTCTCTGAGATCAGTGCATAGATGCGGGGGCCAGAGTGCTCACTAGCCCCAGGGGCACAAGCAGTTTCACGCACCAGGGGACCCCCACGAACAGAGCTCGCCTGCACCACCAGCTGCAATGGTCTGGCAGTGGGCCCGGCCCTGGGAGAGGGGAGAAGCTACAGTGAGGCAATGGCAGCACTGGCCCCACAGGCATGCACTCCAGAAAGAGAGCCTGAAGCCAGAGAGAGGTTTACATAGTAACAGCCTTGGACATATAAGATGGAGCAGGGTTTCTGGTTCTGGGGGTAGCTGGATTCTTTCTGTGTTTTGCAGAAAAGACTGGCCTGGAACTGGGGAGTCCCCAGCTTCCCCAAATTGGGCGAACTTTTAATAAAGACTTTTTCCTCCTCCATCAATCTTTTGTGTTATGCCTATATCCAGTGGCAGGCACCAAATCCTGCTTTGTTCAGTAACAAAATCATACTATGTGCCAAACTATCCTCCCAACAACTATATACTGTAAATATCACTACATCCCCATGTCATGGATGAAAACAAGTTATAAAAAAATATTAAGTAACTTTGAAGCTCACACAGCCAGTAAACTCAACAGCTGAGATTTACACTCACCTTACAAAATTATTTGAAGAAATGAAATTGAAAAAGGAAGTAAAATACTATCAGTGTCAATAGAGTAAAAGTGATAGAATGCACTCTGGCCGGTATGGCTCAGTGGATTGAGCGCGAGCCTGCGAACCAAAGGGTTGCCAGTTTGATCCCTAGTCAGGGCATAGGCCTGGGTTGCAGGCCAGGTCCCCAAGGGGGGACACACGAAGCAACCACACATTGATGTTTCTCTCTCTCGCTTCCCCTCTCTCTAAAAACAAATAAATAAAACCTTAAAAAATATATATAGAATACCCTTTCTATTCTTTAAAGCAAGACTCTCTAAAGAAGTCTATGGTATTGCAAGGAAAAAAAGACTTTTAAATATTCTAAAAATTAAACTTTTAACTGATTAACGCTAGTAGTGTGCACTTTACCCAATTCATGCCTAGTTTTCCTCAGCAAGTAACTATTATTTTTCTGTTTCACTGATTGGGAAAACGTGATTTCATTGCAAATGTACATGGATTAAATGCTCCTCAAAAGATGGGTGATTGAATGGATAAGAAAACAAGACCCACCTTAGATTAAGAAATACAAAGACTGAAAGTAAAGGGATAGATAAAGGTATTTCATGAAAATGGAAAAAAAAAGGTGGGGTAGTAATACTTATATGAGACAAAATTGACTTTAAAACAGAGGCTGTAACAGCCCTGGCTGATGTGGCTCAACTGGCTGGAGCATCGTCTGTGAACTGCAGAGTTGTGGTTCGATTCCCAGTCAGGGCACATTCCTGGGTTGCAGGTTTGGTTCCCTATCAGGCACAGTCTGGGGGCAACCAATTGATGTTTCTTTCTATCTCCCTTCCTCTCTCTCTAGTCTATATCCTCAAATGAGAATTGTTGTTTTGTGTTTTTTTTAAACCATACACACAAAGGCTGCAAGAGATAAAGGATCCAGCAATTCCACTTCCTGGTATTTTATCCAAAGAAACCCAAAGCACTGATTCAAAAAGACATTCATCCCTGTGTTCACTAAGGCATTATTTACACTAGCCAAGTATGGAAGCAACATAAGTGTCCATCAACAGAAAAATGTAGGACTTCGGCCGGCATATGTAAACACGGCTCACCTCCTCGCACAACCACATCAAAATTACAACTAAATTATAGAACAACCATCACTCAGAACCATCAGAAATCAACTTGAATGGAAGTCTGACAACTACAAAATAAAGGAAATCACATCCATAGAGACTGGAAGGAGGGGTGGAAACACAGAACCAGCTGGTCTCATATCCATGTGGGGTAGATAAAAATTCAATAGGGATATCTCAGGAGTGAGGAGTCCCAGCCCCACACCAGGCCCCCCAGCCCAGGCTTCCAGTGCCTAAAAGATAAGTCCCCATAACTTCTGGCTTCAAAAACCAATGGGGATTGAGCTGGTGGAAGAAACTTATGGAGTCCCAAACAGTTTCCCTTAAAGACCCACACACAGACTTACTCAGACTCACTCCCTCTGAGCTCCAGCACTGGGGTAGCAGTTTCAAAGGCATCAGTGGCATAGAGGGAGGAACTGAAGTGTCTGGCATCAAAGCGGGAGCTAGAAGACAGCTTTCTCCCAGACAGAAAGGTGGGCAGAGGCCATTGTCCCTTTTCTGAGCCCTCCCCCACAACTGAGCCACAGAACTGGCAAGTGGGGTCATATCTGAGACTCCATCAACCAGGCTATCACTGTTTGCCCTGCCCTGGAGATCCCCTGAGGCTAAATCCCACCCAACTCATAGCCATTAACAGTGGCTTTTCCACATGGCCAGTCTTGGCTCATGCTTCTCAACTTCCTAAATTCTTTCAAACAAGCAACAAGGGGCCTCAGTGAGGCCCTAGCCCCTTTACCTCTTGCTAAGTGGCCCCTGACACAGTACTAGCAGCAGCCAGCCTAGGTTCACAGCTTGATTTCACCTAGAAAATTCCAAGCCCAGTACAAGTAGCAGCCATCTCAGATTGCTTTATAGCTCAGGCAGTGTGGCCCCAGGCAAAACATAGGTTGGGGCTCACCTTGGCCTGTACCACCCAGAAAACCCCAGGGAATGCACACCCAGTGGACAGCTACAGACATCCAAGCATCACCACCCTGCCCCTGCACAGCTGATTCTCCACAGAGGGTGGAAATTAGTAGTAAGTGGTCACAGCCAATCCTCACAGCTGCCTGACCTGGGTAAATCCCTCCTATTGATCTCCCAACAGCAACCAAGGCTTAATTTCAAGAGAAAGGTGTACTCAGACCACATGAAAGGCGAAGCTCAAGTACCCAGCCTGGGTGATAGGGGAGCTGTGCCAATGGATCCTAAGGGACATCTACTACATTAGGCCACACTACCAAGACACAGTCAGAGCAGCTCTACCTGATACATAGAAACAAACACAGGGAGGCTGCCAAAATGAGGAGACAATGAAACATGACCCAAAGGAAAGGACAGATCAAAACTCCAGAAAAAGAACTAAATGAAGTAGAGATAAGCAATCTATCAGATGCAGAGTTCAAAACACTGGTTATTAGGATGCTCAAGGAACTATTTAAAGACCTCAGCAGCATAAAAAAGATCCAGTGAGAAACGAAGGATACACTAATTGAAATAAAGAGCAATTTATAGGAAAATAACAATAGTGTGGCTGAAGCCGAGAATCAAATCAATGAACTGGAACATAAGGAAGAAAAAACAACTAATCAGAACAAAAAGAAAAAAGAATAAAAAAAAAAATGGGGACAGCCTCAGGGACAATATCAGTGTTCCAACATTTGTACCACAGGGGTGCCAAAAGAAGAGAAACAGTAAGAAATTGGAAATCTTTTGGACAAAATAATGAAAGAAAGCTTCCCTAATTTGGTGAAAGAAATAGACATGCAAGTCCAGAAAGCACAGAGGGTCCCAAACAAGATGGATCCAAAGAGGCCCACTGCAAGACACATCATAATTAAAATGCCAAAGGTTAAAGATAAAGAGAGAATCTTAAAGCAGCAAGAGAAAAGCAGTCAGTTACCTACAGGAAAATTCCCATAAGACTGTGAGTTGATTTCTCAAAAGAAACTTTACAGGCTAGAATGGACTGGCAAGAAATATTCAAAGTCATGAAAAGCAGGGACCTACAGCCAAGACTGCTTCACCCAGCAAAGCTATCATTCAGAATCAAAAGGCAGATAAAGAGCTTCCCAGACAAGAAAAAAACTAAAGAAGTTCATTATCACCAAACCATTATAATAATTGATGTTAAAGGGACTTATTTAAGAAAAAGAAGATCAAAACTATGAACAATAAAATGGCAATAAATACATATCTATCAATAACTAAAACTAAAAATAATAATGATGATGATGATAATAATAATAATAAAACACACAACTAACTAAGCTAACAAAAAGAACAGAGGCAAACTCATGGATATGGAGAGTGTTTTGATGGTTCCCAGATGGGAGATGGGCATAGGGAAATGGGTGAAGAGGTGAGAGGATTAAGAAGTACAAATAGCCCTGGCTGGTGGGGCTCAGTCGACTGAGTGCTGGCCTGAGAACCAGATGGTCGCCAGTTTAAATCCCAGTCAGGGCACATGCCTGGGTTGCAGGCCAGGTCCACTGTGGGGGCCATGCAAGAAGCAACCGCACACTGATGTTTCCTTCCCTCTCTCCTCCCTCCTTTCCCTTCTCTCTGAAAATACATACATAAAATCTTTAAGAAAAAAAAAGGTACAAATAGGTATTTAGCGAATAGCCATGGGGATATAAAGTACAATATAGGAAACAGAGTAGCCAGAGAACATATACATATGACCCATGGACATGAACGTGGTGTGGGAACTGCCTGAGGGATGGAGGGTGCTGGGTGGAGGGCGGCAAAGGCAGAAAAATTGGGACAACTGCAATAGCATAATCAATAAAATATAATTTTTTAAAAATGTATAAAGATGTGGTGTATATACACAATGGAATGAATATTACTTGGCCATAAAAAGTGAACTTTTTACCATTTGCAATAACATGGATGGACCTAGAAGGTATTATGCTAAGTGAAATAAGCCAGAGAGAGAAAGATAAGTATAATATGATTTCACTTATATGTGGAATCTAAATAAACAAAATAAATGAACAAACAAAAGAGCAACAAACTCACACATACAGAGAATAAACTGATGGTTGCCAGGTGGGAGGAGTTTGGAGGGCTGGATGAAAAAGGTGAAGGAATTAAGAAGCACAAAATGGCAGTTACAAAAGAGTCACAGGTATGTAAAGTACAGCACAGGGAACAGAGTCGACAATAGTGTGATAACTGTGCATGGTGCCAGGGGTGGGGGGGGGGTGCTAGACTTATCGCGGGGACCACTCTGAAGTCACATAAATGTCTAACTGCTAAGCAGTATACCCGAAACTAATATAATATTGACTGTCAACTGTAATTGAAAATTTTTAAAAAATAGTTTTTAAAATGTTCTTCACTAAGCCACATAAATTATTAATTTTATTAAATCTCAACCCTCAACTACACATCGTTTGAATATTCTGTGATATGGGAAGTGCACACAAAGCACTTCTGCATACCAAACTACAAGAGTTACCCCAAGGAAAAGCACTAAAAGCACTTGTGCAATATAGTTGCAAGCTAAGCTAGCTGCTCTTTTCATAAAACACTATTTTTACTTGAAAGAAGGACTGGCAGACAAACTATGATTATTCAGACTTAGATGTTTGGCAGACATTTTTTCAAAAATGAACAATGTGAGATTGTCACTTCAAGGAAAACAACTGTCATTATTTGTTCCAGTGATAAAATTTGAGCTTTCAAGCAAAAATTAGAAAAGACTTATCTGATAAGATCGGCAGTGATAGTAACAAATGTGATTTTTTTGACATTGTATAATAGAATATGTCAACATACAGTAGATCTGCAAAATTTAGTAAACCAGTGTTTTCCAAATGACCAATGCATGATGTTACAATATTATGCACGGGTAGAAGACCCATGCAGAGTAAAAAACACATTAGTGGATTTTAACATAACAGAACACAAAGCGCTCCCTGATGTGGTTCCAGACTCCACAAGGCAATGGGACCCTAAGAAACCATCATTTGATATAATATCTAAAGTTTTAATATAATATCTAAAAAAAAAAACCCACAATTATTTTAAAAAGCAATTAAAACATTCCTCCTTTTTCTGGCTACATACACATATGAGACTACATTTTTCTTTATATACTACAAGCAAAACAACCAACTGCAGCATGTTGAACATAAAAGCAGATATGTATCCAGTCAGACAGTAAAGAGATTTGAAAAAATGTAAAATATTATTCTTCTAATTTTCTTGGCCTAGGCAATACAATTATTTTCATAAAAACTATGCTAACATTTAATAGGGTTATTTTAAATAAATATTTTAAATTTTTCAGTTTTAATTTTTAATATAGTAAATATTGATAGATACAACCCACAAACAGAAGCTCTTTGGGCTCTTTAATAATTAGTAAGAATGAATACACCAAAATGTTTGAGAACTATTGTTACAAAGCAATGAGTAAGAACAAACTATTGCTACACACAAAAACATAAATGAATCTCACAAATAAAGTTGAGTGCAAAAAGCCTGTCACAGCTTACATAAATTCACAAACGGGCAAAAGTAATCTATGGTACTGGAAATCAGAATACTGGTTACCTTGTAGGGAGGTATAATGTTTCCTTTGTTGATCTGAGTGTAGATACACTTTTTGTGCACTTTTTTCTACACATTATATATCCCTCAATACAATTCCTTTTTATTTTATATTTCTATATAAACATAAACCCATACACACACCTAACTGCCTCAGGCTCACCCACAGAAGATCTGTTAACGCAGTTCTGTTAGAACTAGAATAGTTCTAACTATTCTAGTTCTAACTCCCAGACTTCTGGCCAAGATGGAGGCATAGGTGGACGCACCGTACCTCCACGCACAACCAAGATGGGAACAATTTAGAGGCAGAATAACACCCAGAACTGACAGAAAATTTATCTGAATGGAAGTCGGACAGCCAAGAAGTTGAAATAGACCCGTTCATCCAGACCGGTAGGAGGGGCGGAGACCAGCAGCCAGGCGCGGGTTGCAGCACGGAGAGCAGGGAGAGTTGGGCGCGTAAGGCATCTGGGGCATGCAAGATCGCAACGGGTGGACCCTGAGTACGCAAGCAGCAGCTGGCAGATCCAGTGAGGCGGCGATTATGGACCAGGGCAGAGCACGCAACCCAGGATCCCAGGGAAGGGATTGAGGTCCCATGGAGAACAGAGCTATCCGTCATTGTTCCCTCTCAACCCCGCCCTCACATACAACGTCACAACCCAGCAACTGGGGTGCCCAGCCCTGGTGAAAACCTAAGGCTCCACCGCTCACCTTAACAGGAGTGACCAGACCCCCCCCCCCAAAAAAAAGAGTGAGAGATGGCTCAAACAAAAGAACAAATCAGTGCCCCAGAACTCATCCTTTTGAGCAACCAAGAGATAGCTAACCTATCAGATGCACAGTTCAAAACACTGGTGATCAGGAAGCTCACAGAATTGGTTGATTTTGGTCACAAATTAGATGAACAAATGCAGGCTATGATAAGAGAAATGAAGGAAAATGCACAGGGAACCAATAGTGATGGGAAAGAAACTGGGACTCAAAACAATCAAGTGGACCAGAAGGAAGAAAGAAACAACCAAACAGGAAAGAATGGAGAAATAAGAATTCAAAAAAATGAGGAGAAGCTTAGGAACCTCCAGGACATCTTTAAATGTTCCAACATCCGAATTATAGGGGTACCAGAAGGGGAAGAGGTAAAGCAACAGATTGAAAACGTATCTGAACAAATAATAAAGGAGAACTTCCCCATTCTGGCAAAGGAAACAGACTCCCAGGAAGTCCAGGAAGCTCAGAGAGTCCCAAACAAGTTGGACCCAAGAAGAAACACACCAAGGCACATCATAATTACATTAGCCAAGGTAAAAATGAAGGAAAGAATCCTAGAAGCAGCAAGAGATAAGGGGACAGTAACCTACAAAGGAGTTTCCATCAGACTGTCAGCTGATTTCTCAAAAGAGACCTTGCAGGCAAGAAGGGGCTGGAAAGAAGTATTCCAAGTCATAAAAGACAAGGACCTACATCCCAGATTACTCTATCCAGCAAAGCTTTCATTTAGAATGGAAGGGCAGATAAAGTGCTTCTCAGATAAGGTGAAGTTAAAGGAGTTCATCATCACCAAGCCCTTATTTTATGAAATGTTAAAGGGACTTATCTAAGAAAAAGAAGATAAAAAACATGCACACTAAGCCCTGGCTGGTGTAGCTCAGTGGATTGAGCGCGGGCTGCAAACCAAAGTGTCGCAGGTTCGATTCCCAGCCAGGGTACGTGCCTGGGTTGCAGGCCATAACCCCCAGCAACCGCACATAATGTTTCTCTCTCTATCTCCCTTCTCTCTCTAAAAATAAATAAATAAAATCTTTTTAAAAAACATGCACACTAAAATGACAGCAAATTCACAATTATTAATAACCACATCTAAAACAAAAACAAAAGAAACTAAGCAAACAACTAGAACAGGAACAGAACCACAGAAATGGAGACCACATGGAGGGTTAGCAACAGGGGAGTGGGAGGAGGAGAGAGGGGGAAAAGGTACAGAGAATAAGTAGCATAGATTGTAGGTAGTAAATAGAGGGAGGGTAAGAATAGTATGAGAAATGTAGAATCTAAAGAACTTATAACACATGGACATGAACTAAAGGGGAGGAAGTGGGTGGGAGAGGGTGTACAGGGTGGAGGGCAGTGAAGGGGGGAAATGGGACAACTGTAATAGCATAATCAATAAAATATATTTTTTAAAAAGAACTAGAATATGCCCTTTTTCTTAAAACAGATCTGCAGGTGATGCTAATGGACAGTCAAGATACTACTCACAGACAAGAGTTTAATAAAACCATGGAGCTTTATATATAGTATGGTAAAAAGAACAAAGGCTCTGAAGCAAGGCAGATCAGGTTTTTAATACAAACTTCTCTTCCCTTACTACTATGTAGCCAAATGCAAATTATTTAATCCCTACAAGATTTCGTTGCTTCGGTTTGCTCTTCTGTAGAATGGGCACAATAGCCTATACAATGCAAACATGAGAAATCAAATTATGTAAGCAGAGAAAGCATCCAGCATGTTGCCTATCACTTAAATATTATGTCCCTTTTGTCTTTCCAGCCTCATCCTCTACTAATCCTAAGGCATGAGACAAATAACCCTCGAGTCTTGATTACTTCATCCTTAAAGTGAAAATCATGACTACTTCACACAATGTAGATCAAACAAAATAGTATATTTTTATTTGCAGAAGTATATATAGTGTAACTATATATAGAGATAGGGATTTTTGCTATAAACTCAAAAGAGGAAGAGGACACATAGGAAACTGGGCTATGTAGAAAAATTATAAAACAGGGGCTAGAAAATATGAGTATCAGCAGAAACTATCAAGATTGAGGGACACAATCAGAAGGCAAATCAGGATAATAATGTCAATTCAGCCAGGGACTGACATTTACTGTGAAAAATGCCAGCCCAACATTCCCTCTCAATGTCTGTATTTAGAAAATAGCACAGTCTGTATCATCAGAAAAACAGGCATATTCTGTAAGGGTCCAGACACCTGCCTGACTGTAGGGAAAGAACGTTGTGTTGGAGCTTTATAAACCAGGGTGTTCTTACAGCACCTTCATACAGAGACCAATGGTCCTTTTAATAGAATGTTATAAACTTTTACATAAATGGAGCAGCTTGACAAAAAAGATCCATGCAATTGTTTTCAATACTAAATATATGCCTAAGTGTCCAAGTAATTAAACTTTATAATACATAAAACAAGAAATACAAACTTTCTTTAGTTTCTTTGCTTTTCAATATTCTACAACTTCAAGTTTGATTTCTCATAACATACCAGAGACTGTCAAGCTATGGCATACCCATAGCCTGTTTTGGTATGGCCCGTGAGCTAAAAATGAAACTTACGGAGGAGGGAAGGAGGGGGAAGATATGGAGGGGAAAAATGTGAAGGAGAAAAAGAAAAAACAACAGAGACTGTATGGGGCCCACAAAGCCTAAAATATTTTTTACAGAAAGCGCATGCCAAAACCTGAGCACACATCTTGCTGTCTTCTACTTTTGAACCTTGTGCTATATAACATCATCATCAAAGCCTTTATTGATCCAATTAAATTCCAACTTCCACGCTAAATAAATAAAAACTACATCTTGAAAAACATGTATCACCTTACTCTTCATTAGAATATCATACTTCTGCCCTGGCTGGTGTGGCTCAGTGCTAGCCTAGGAACCAAAAGGTTGCCAGTTCAATTCCCAGTCAGGGCACATGCCTGGGTTGTGGGCCAGGTCCCCAGTAGGGGGCATGCTAGAGGCAACCACACATTGATGTTTCTCTCCCTCTCTTTCTCCTTCCCCTCTAAAAATAAATAAATAAATTCTTAAAAAAAAAAAAAAGAATATCATACTATCCTTGCTAAGTTCAGTTCAAAAACTAACCATTCACAAGGCACCCTCCAGGAGGAGGTAGAACCATAACAAAGACACAGTACCTGCCCCCAAGAAAGTGAAGGAGCAAACAGTTCATTTCCTAAAACAGGACAAGTACTGTAACAGAGACATGCATTGGACACTCCCTGTGAACAAAATGGGCATACTTAAGATAACCTTCAGAGTTCTGAAAGGTTTCTTCAGGGAGATGCACTCAATCCAGAAGGATGAATAAAAGGAGAAACAGCATGAGCAAAGGTGTTTAACTGCAAGGTATCTGTAGAAACTACCTGCTGCTCAGTATTATTGGTAATGGCAGATCAGGAAAGAGGACTAAATAGGGACAGGCCACAGAAGGCCTAATATGTCATGGCATGGAACTTAGGCTTTAGAGACAATGGAGGGGTTTAAGGAAGGGAGTGACACAGACATTTACACCTACTGGGTAGGTGCTCTGGCTACTGTGCAGAAGACAGGTTCACTATGTGAGTGATCCAGAAACCAGTTATGGAGCTAGTGCACTTGTCCAGGTGAGGTGAGAGTCTGAACTAAGTGAGTAACAGTAGGAAAGGGGAGAGAATTACAGAAACACTTAGGAAGATTTATTTTTGACTGAGAAAAGGGAGAAGAAAAGACTAATGGCACAGACTCACATCTTAAATGACTGGATGGATGGTGGTAATACCTTTAAGTTAGGACAAAACTACAGAAGGAGATGATTTTAACTTTTTGTGTGGGAGGGGGTACAAAGGGGGTGTTAAAATAAGCAGGAAAATGGGGAAAATGAGTTCTGTTTTGCACCTACTGAATTTGAGAATCACCGAAACGGATACATATGGGTGACCAGTAGCCAGTGAGAAACACAAGTCCAGAGCTCAGGACAGAGCTCTGAGCTGGATACAGAAATTTGAGAGTCCTCAGCATACAGGGAGCAGTTAAAGCCAACAGAGTGGGCATGACCACTGAAGGAAAGAATCTTAAAAAGTGCAGTGAGCTAAGGAGCCAGCCCTCAGGAATATCAACATTCACTGAGAAATCAGAATCAATAAAGATCCCTTCTTAACTTTCTGCTAGTTTTAAGAGCTTCAAAAATCTTTTCCTGCTCAACAACAAACTGAAAAGAATAAAAACGATGAAATATGTTCATTAGAATATTTCATCTAATGGATAAAGATTAAGAAATTCAGTAGGGAGAGGGCTTTCCAGGTATAAGGCACAGCATACGGAAAGAATAGGAGCACGACAATACACCATTACTTAGGCATTTGCTTATTGGGTTTTTACAGTAGGTATGCATGTTAGAAGGGCCTTAAGAAATGGTACAAACCAAGGCCTATAAGAATACAGGGAGGGAACAATCAAGGAAGCCTGTGCTGTTGACAGCATGAACCATTTTTAACTTCTCCTTACCCAGCACATCCACATACTCTTCAGGTCTCAGCGCAAGCATGAACTCCTTCAAGCATCTCCCTTTCCTGCTCCCCCAGGCACATCGGGCCATGCCAACCGCCACCCTGCCCGAGCCACTCGTCCACACCCCCACTGCAGCATTTATCACACCCTGCTACAATTACCTGTGACATGTGTCTCCCCACTAGATTGACTATAAGCTCCTGAACAGCAGGGAATTGTAATTTTTGTATCCCATACTCCCAGCACTCCCTTACTATGAATCTAACAATCACTCGACAGGTCGCTGTTGAACAGATGTCTGAAACATATATGTGACACCTAGGACTACAAGCTCCCTAGCCTTGGACTGCACTGCACTTGCAGATTTATGTTCTTTGTTTTACTTTACTTATGATATTAAAACAAATCTATAAACAAATGTAAAATGAGTGAGGGGAGATGTAGCCCAGGGAAATAAGAAGTAACAAAAGAACACCCCAGAGGAAAAACTAGCTCCAGAAATTCCTAAGCAAAATAAAAATAATAATTGTAGCTACCATATTAAGCAAAAACTATTTACGTGCTAGTCAATGTTCCAAGTTCTGTGTCCTTTTCTCTTCAACCCATACAACCCAACACCAGAGTATCGTCTCCCTTCTACACAGGCACAAACAATCCATCTCTCTTCACTCTGCAATTAGTTACAGGTAGAAAACTGACAAGGAATTGACCATATTTGTTTGTATGCTGAATCCTGCACTTCAATAGCTATGTTTTCAGTAATCAGTACAATTAATATGGAACTAGGTCCCAAAAATTCACTAGGAGAAAGTCCTTTAGTACCTTCTCCATCCCACTATATCCAACATCTTCTTCACATTTCAAGAGAGAAAACTTGAACTGACCATGTACTCATTCCTCCACTGGCAAAACCCTGCAGAAAGGTCACCTCTGTGTGGAGTGTACTCCCTGATGTGGTTATGTTTATATATATATATATAACCATAATATAATATATGTGTGTATGTGTGTGTATATATATATATATATATATATATATTTTTTTTTTTAAGAGAGGGGAAAGGGGGGAGGAAGCAAGGGAGAGAGACATCAATGTGAGAGAAAAACATTAATCGGTTGCCTCCGGCACACGCCCTGACGTGGGACTGAACCCACAACATAGGCTTATGCCCTAACTGGGAATTGAACCCATGACCTTTCGTTTTGTGAGACAACACCCAACTCACTGAGCCATACTGGTCAGGACCTCCCTGATTTGTTTTACAAACTAGGAGGGGGGAAAAAACCTACTAACATTTACATACTACTTCACAGTTTATAGTACTTTACAGATGACATTTATATCATCTGCCATCTGAGCCTGATTTTACAGATAAGTAAACTGAAGCTCCAACAGATAATTAGTGAATTTGGATTTCAAATCTCAGGCAAAAAATTCTTGGAGTTGAGGTTTCTAAGCTTCCATCAGATAGCAGATCCTCCTGCACAACCAGGTATGAATTCTAGGTACCAGACTATTTTTCTGCAAAAAGAAGGACAAACAAAAATTTTGACCAAGAGATTTATCAAAACATGATCTGAAGCTCTAAGCCAGTACAGCAAAGAATTAGACTCTCGTAAATGAAGAACTCCTGCCAGTGAGAAAAGAAGCTCAGAGACAGTGCTTTTCCACAGCTCACCAAGGCTGCTGCTCCCTCTAACTCCTATTTCCAAGTATGATCCACACCTGGATAATCTGATCATCCATAAATGCAAACTGGCGTCCTCTTGCTACCTACATTAAGAAGTGTTACTGGCTAATTGGGCTACAGACAATAACTTTGCTCCCTTTTACTTTTCTATAATTTCCAGTTTCTACCATGAGCGTGTTGTTTTAACAGTGGAAGAAATAAAATTCTTTTAAAGTTAAAATAAAAAATAAGAAGAAAAAAGCAAGTCACATAAGAATACCTACACTATAATTCTACTTATGTTAAAGTTGCAAAGGTAAAGAAATATTGGTTAGGATATGTACTCATTTGGTAAAACTATAAAGAAAAGCAAGGGAATGCTTTACACAACACTCAGGGAACTGGTTACTTCTGAAGGAGGGAGGAGAAGGAGGGGGATTCAATCAGGCAGGGAATGGCAAGAGGCTTCAAAGGTACTAGAATTTCCCTTTTGTTAAGCTGGTAGTAAAAACAGACCTTCAATTCATCCTTCTTTAAGTTGAAGATGTATGTTATATGAACTTTTATACATATGGCTTGTTTCACAATTTAAAAAGAAGATAGAAACAGAGGTGAGGAATCAGAATTTGTGGACTGTAACCCAGACTTCTTCCACTTACTGACTATAGCAAGCAAGTCACTTAAACAAGTCATTTAACCTCTCAGAGGAGTTTTTTCTTCTTATTTTATTTTATTTTTTTAAAAGATTTTATTTATTTATTTTTAGAGAGGGAAGGGCGGGGGGAGAGAGAGAGAGAGAGAAACATCAATGTGCAGTTGCTGGGGGTTATGGCCTGCAACCCAGGAATGTACCCTGGCTGGGAATTGAACTTATTTTATAGATGAGGAAGCTAACAAGTAACATAAGTTTAATACTTTTCTGTTTAAAGTTCCTAGACCACAGTAGGACATGCAAATAAAGCCCTGGCTGGTGTGGCTCAGTGGACTGGGTGCCAGTCTGCTGACCAAAGGGTTAACTCCTGGTCAGGGCACATGCCTGGGTTGCAGGCCAGATTCCCAGTTGGGGGTGTGTGGGAGGCAACTGATCAATGTTTCTCTCCCTCTCTTTCTCCCTTCTTTCTCCTCTCTCTAAGTAAATAAAATCTTTTTTTAAAAAAGACGTGCAAATAAAATGATGATGTGAAGTTAACACCTCCTTAATAAATAGTAGAACATCATAATATTGTACTAAGAACTCAATGATAAGACAAGAAAGGCTATTCATATTCCAGTCCCCTCCTATCTAATAATGGCAACAATTATTATTTTTAACGGGTACTATGTAGCACACTGTATTAAGTGTTTTCCATAGATTATTCTGTTTAATATTCAAAGCAACTCTATGAGATTAGGTCTCTTATGCCCACTTTACAGATAAGACCATTGTGCCCAAGATCACACAACGGGTAGTAAATGGCAGACGGACCTCAGAACCCACACTCCTCACATTAGTTCTGCTTCACTTCTCACTATATTTAAATCGTCTGTCTCTCCCACTACATGAAAGCTGTTCATTTTCATTTCTCTTGGCACTTAGCAGGCAATAAGTAAATAAATAAATATTGAGCAAATATTTCATATACACACAGTGTTTTCAGGACAAAGTTATTTCAGGACATGAACTGATTTGTTCCCCTTGACAGCTTTGTGAAGTATGAAAGTGTTTTTCTTTTAACCATTTTAACCATATTTAAGTGTACAATTCAGTAGAAGTAAGTATATTCACAATGTTATATAATTGTTAACACTTAGTTATGAAAGGTTTATAATGTCTCTACTAATATCATTCAACTATCAAATTCTGGAATGGGGATTTGAACCTAGGACTCTCAACCCCTCAATTCATAGGCTATTCATTCTACCAAGGTGCCTATCTACTAATATCTCCATCTGCTCACCACTCTCACCAGAATATAGGAAGATTCAAATTAGATAAAGATATCAAAGCACTTTACATACATTCCTACAGCACAAATGACCACAGTTGTGAGGGGGGTAAAAGCATCCACCAAGGCTATTACTTTTCATTTTGAGCTTTCAAAAGTTAGAAAAATATAAAATATCCAACCACCTATAGATCAAGTCTACAGATCTACAAAAGCAATGTCTGGACCCCAAAGTAAAGTTATAAGGAGAAATGCTTGCATTAAGTAGATTACACTCTCATCTAATGACAGGTAACTTATTCAAACCTAATTTTTATTGTAATAAACCTCCATTAATTTTTTAAAAAAGCACTTTCATTCTAAGAACAAGTCCAGTTGTCCACCATTCTGCCCATTTTGGAACTACCAAAAAAAAAAGCTCTCTAAATATTGGGTATTTTTATGTGCTCAATTGTGAAAACCAAGGAAAATGATTTGTTTGCAAGCTGAACGCTGAAGCTTAAAGAAAACCACAAAAAAAAAGATTTTGATCCCATTGGTGGCGATTGTATGCTCTTTACATCCCTCCCCATTTTTTTTCAGTTTGAACTCTAAAATCAACAGCCACTTTTTAAATATATCATAGCTAATGCAATTCAGTCCAGAAAACTGTTTCCCAAACATGTTTCTCCCATGCACACCCCTCTCTACCTCCTAGCATCGCCATTCTGCCATGAGAATAAGCATATTATTAAGTTTTAAATAAAATTGGAGATATTGTGTCTGTAGTTCATGTGTGTACATAATGCCATCCCCTAAAAAATCAAACAAAATGATCCTATGTGCCTTATTTATCCACATCTGAAGGAATTCAGGTGGAATTCTTTCTAGCAGAAGAAAATTCAATCTATAGAAATAGAGTATAATTATTATAAATCTTACCAAGTAATGTCAGAAGAGAATCAAATGAAAAACTCCATCAATACCAAACTATCTCACCAATTAATATTTATGACATTTCCATATTTCCTGTCCTCTCTGTTTACACAAAGCAGTGGTGCCAAGACTCATCGCAGGATTATTAGCCTGCAATACAATGATGGGCCTAATTGCCTTGCAAACCAGGACACCAATAAACGGAGTCTTCAAGCTATCAATTTTAAGGCAAAAAAAAAAAAGGCCTAAGCTCTTTCTGCATGCATGCATGCTCCCTGAATAGGAAATAAATTCAGCCTCATATTTTTCAGTTTCATTCATCAGTTCTCAAGCAAGGAATGCTAACTCAAGCCTATCAAATCTATTTAATTCAAATTCCAGGACTAATTTTTAAATGCACCAGGGGGAGGACAGAAAGAAGAAGGCAGAGACATTATATAGAGAGATATCTGTCACATTCCAGTTTTATTTTCTTCACCTTTAGTTTGGGGCTGGGTTTTTTTTCTCCCAACTTTCTTGTCATATGAACACAGACATACCTCACTTTATTGCACTTTGCTTAATTACGCTTCACAAATGTTGCAGGTTTTACAAATTTAAGGCAAAACCTTCAAGCAGCAATGAGATCACAACTCACTTGATTCTAATACTCGCTTTATTACAGTGGTCTAGACCCAAACCCGCACTATCTCCAAGGTGTGTCTATAATAGAAGACATTATCCCCTCCTTAATTCTATACCTCTCCAACTTTACCCTTTGGACTGATTTACTTCTAAATATGATACTAACATAAATGGAAAAAAAAAGATTAAACTAACAGCTTAAGACATCCTCTAGGAAAGAGAATCTTTAATGTGCCTTCTCTCTCCTCTACAAAGTCCCTCTGATTATTGTCTCTCCCCAAACCACAGCCTCCAAAGCTGTCCATTTAAGTCCAACCCTTTACCCTCTTCTGTCTCTTGGAGGCCATCTGAATCCTTCCTTTTCATCCAATTCAGCTCCTCCCAGCACTGCTCATACTCTCCATCCTCTGCCTCATCCACACCAACTCCATGTCTCCCCCACCTTTAATAACCCCTCTGTCACCTCACCATCAGCAATCACCTCTCCTGTCCTATCAGTTCATCTCAGACATTCTTTCTCCAACATTCCCTCTGCCACCTTGACCAAGTGACATTTTCTTCAAGACACCATCCCCCAACCTTGCTCACCACCTGCCACTATTCTTTCAGAGTGAGTCCAGCTCAGCAACGTCTTCTGTGCCCTCTGCCTTGACCCTGCACCCAGGGAGCCACCAATGCCCCTTCCAATAGTTCCAAAATCGCCCTAAATACCATCCCACTGTGCCCTCCCCATTCCAATACTTGTCTGCCCATTTGGGAACTAATGCCTAATTTAACCCGTCCTGCCGGCTCACCATCACACTCCCCTCACTGAAAGTCCCATCCCCACCAGCTCCTATTCCAACCTCCATAAACACTCCCCAGGAAAACCCTAAATTCTACCCCCTCTGCTCTCCTAACCCACACTATTCCGTAAGACTCCACAAATGCCACCACCCCTAGATAACAAACGCCCACTTCAAGCTCAGGTCTCAACCCATGCCAAGCCCCTCACCCGCAGCTCCTACCACCTCTATGAGCCTGCCCTAGGTCCACGCCAAATTCCACGCTCCTGAATTAACACCCCCCTAAGGGTCCTATCCAACCCTGCAATCCCACTGTCCATTGAAATTATCCCCTACCCTGCACCCCAGCTCGGATCCCAAAGTGTCAACTGGTCCAAGCCAACCCCAAATCCACCACCCTCATTCAGTCCCCTCCCCCATTAAAAGCCATCCCACTCCAGTCGAATCATCCAGCTCTCCCCAAAACCATCCCAAATTCCACCCCAACCCCCAGCCCAACGCTCCTGTCCCAAGTCCGGTTATTCCCTACTAAAAGTCCCCTTCCCCTGTCGCCCCCCTACCCCCAACCTGCCTGGGTCCCACCCTCACCCCACCCCCAGCCCGCGCCTGCACAAGTCTCCCCTGCCAGCCCGCCGTTCCATCGCGACCTCACCCCCCTTCCCCCAACCCGCGCTCCGCAGTCTCCACTCATTCTCCCCAGTACCACCGGCCCAGGCTCAGGACAAACGGACCAGGGGGGTGGGGGCTCTCCTCACCGGCGAGCCGCTGCAGGAGAAAACGGCGGCGGTGGCTGAGATGGTGATGCCCTTGTCTTCTCTGGGGGCTACAGAGGCGACGCTCTCGCTCCCTTGCCCGTGTCCAGTAAGGTGGCGGATGGCGCGCAGGGACCGGGAGCCTCCTCCTCCTCAGCGACTCCGCTCTGAATCCTCTGCAGTAGCTGCCGAGAAGCCCCACGGGTGGGGGAGGGGACGCTCCGCTGCGGGCTAGGGAGGAGGAGGCGAAGGGAGGGAGAGGGGCACCTCTAAGAAGGGCGGGGAAGGAGGAGCCGGCGCAGCGCCGCGACACGTCCCACAGCTTCAGCGTGCCCGGACCACAACTCCCGGCATGCCTTTCTCCGGCCCTCGCGCGGCCGCGCTCGCCTCCGCCCGCCCAAAGCTGAGGGGCCGCGCCCTCCACGGTCACGGACAATGGAAGAAAGCCAACCTCACACTGGGGGCTTTTGCAGACTCAGAGCCACATGTGAGAATAGTTGGGTCGCCCCACGGCCCCATCCCCGCGCGGCGATGTTCTCTATCTTCAACCTCTGCGGGCGCGCGCGTGATTATACATGCCACCCCCGCCACACATTACACACACGCGCGCGCGCGCACCCCCGCTGCCGCCACCACCCACCCACCCACACCGTCTTCTGGCTCGCTGGACTACATTTTCCAGCATGCGCCACAGTCTCCCGCCTTCCTTCCGGTCCCTGAGAAATGCTTGGAGGATCAGTTCACAGTCCGCCTCCATGTTAAGAAAAAGAAGTGGAGGAGAGGAACAAGGAAAGGAATGTGCCAACCCACTGAGGACGAGCCTAAGTGGATTAGCTCGCCCAAGACACCCTGCTCTCTTCGCCATCCCCGTTGCCACTATCTCACAAAACTAAGGCAGCAGCTTCCTCCTGGTCTCCCTGAAAATCCGAAGACAATTTGGCAACTTGAATCCAAATGTAAAAAAGGGCATAATTCTTGACCTAGCTCCTTTACTTTTTAAAATTCACCTAAAAAGGTAATAGGAAAATTTGGAAAAGATGAATGCACAAGATTGTTATATGAGGTTGCTGTATACGGGGGGGGGGGGGGAACGGAAATGTTCACCAACAGGAGATGACTGATTTATATACGCAAACAATGCAGTGTTAAGCAGCCATTTAAAATAATGGTACAGATCTATTTATTGACGTGAAAAGCTATTCATATTTATTCTCGAGGAGAAAAAATTCGATTACAGACCAGCATGTTTAGAGAGGTCCGACTTATGGGAAATTTGAGATAATACTGTATGATCATAGATTTCTAAAAAGAGGTTCCTCAAAATATTGAGTGATTTATCTTGGAGGAAAGAGTATCAGATTTCAAGTAATTTTAATTTTCGTGTTGCCTGAATTGTTTAAAAGGATCACTTAATTTCTTAAGCTATAAAATTATTTTCTAAAACACAATTTCTATACCCAACAAATCTTTGATGCCTCAAAGCTTTCCATGGCTTCCTATTGCCCTCAGCGGTGCTCCGGGACTAGGCCTGTCCTGTTTTTCTGGGAGCTCAACAGTTCCACTATTAAAACAAAGAAGGGCCCTGGCCTGGTGGCTCAGTTAATTGGAGCGTTGTCTCCAGGCTGCAGGTTAGATCTCCTGTCAGGGTGCCTATGGGAAGCAACCAATCCATATTCCCCTCTTCCCTTCCTCTCTCTATAAAATCAATAACAACATATCCTCGGATGAGGATTAAAAATAATAATGGTGTTCACTTAAAATTCCTGTAAGAACATTAAATTGGTAGGAGAATTTTCTCAATATTCTTATTTTTTAATAGATGATTTTTTAGAAGATTTTATTTATTTTTAGGGAGAGGGAAAGGGAGGGGGAAAGAGAGGGAGAGAAACATTAACTGGTTGCCTCTCACATGTCCCCAACCAGGGACCTGGACCACAACCCAGGCATGTGCCTGAACAGGGAATCAAACCTACAACCTTTCACTTTGCAGGACAATGCCCAACCCACTGAACTACATCAGTCAGGGCAGAATTTTCTCAAGTTTTATTGTCTCTCCTCAAATTTTTCCTTCTTCTGGTCTTTCCACACCCATTGCTCCTTATCACCTACTTAATTTTGAAGCTCAAGACAAAGTCCTGCCTTCCGTAGAACATATTTTAGACACTGATTTTCCTTATATCTGAATTCTTATAGCAGTGGCTTCTAATCTGTGGGCCAGAGATCACGGTGGGAAAGGGGGAGTGAGGCAGGAGGAACAGTTAGGGGTCCACAGAGATCTATTTAAACAAAGCATCGTCTATGTACAATAAATGTCGCGTACACTTAGAAATTTTCCTTCTGTGTGCAGTTCTCCTAGAACATGTAATATGGTATCAGATAATCTCTAATTTAGCATACATCTTGTATTCAATTACAGTATTTTAGACTTCATGTGTCATTGCTCCGTGGTGTTGTGCAAAAAACACCAGAACGTATGAGCTCTACTGGGCAGCCCACAGGAGAAGTGCGGCCCGCCCGAGAAAACCCAGGTTGCCTAGATCAGAGCGTCACAGCCCTGGGGCAGCCAGTCCATCAGCTCCGCCCAACCTGCCTGTAGTTCCATTCCCACCCCTTAGGGATCACTTTCTCAAAATACATCAGGCACTGTCTCTTCACACTGCATATCTCATGTTCATCCTGTTCTCCCCGCTTTAAAATCCCACTCTTGCCCCCCCCCCCCAACATCATCTGATTCCTCTGTTCTCTTTTCTTAGAATAGTAAGACAGGTACCTAAGACGAGTTAGCTATGTCCCTTTGCCTCTCTGAGTCGTACTGGCCATCCCCTCTCCTAAACCCTTTCCACTCCTCCTCCTCCTTTTCTCTACTTCCCCTAATGGCAGAAAGTGGGGGCTGGGTAATCAAAATTAGAAGGGGCCTGGTCTGTCCTGTGAGTAAAGGATTATCTGAATTAGGGGAATCCCTATGAGGAAGCTTCCTGGCCTGGGAATCTAAGAATCAGATCCTAAATTAGACATTGCCATGCACATGCTGGGTGACCTTCAGCAAACCCTTTTCTGAAGCCCAGTGTTTGTTTGCCTCTGTAAATGGAAGGAATGATTCCTGTTCTGTCACCACATACGGTCATTAGGAGGATCCAATGAAACAATGTGTAGGAAAGTGTTTTGAACACCGTAAAGTACCATTTATAGTCCAAACCCGTTCATCTAATTAGAGAAGTATCTCTCCAGATCCCTGCCAAGTCTTGGCATGTATACTCTTTACTCAGAATTAAATTACTATTAATGAATTTATTAAAGTATTTAAGGAATTAACTCCATTAAGCCAATTTAATCCCTTGATAAATTTTCTACATAGCACAGTTAAACAACTTCTAACTTTTCTAGATTTTCTATATTGAATTTTCATCCAGATATATGCTTTTCTATATCAATTTTACAAGAAAGATTGGATTCGTCAGTTCCCTTTGCAACTCTTACTGATTATCACTTCAGCCGTTAGAAATTTCTCGTCATGATTTCCACCAACTCCACCTTTTCCTGGGAGCAGTTTGAACGGTTGTCAGTGTTACTTTGTGTTGATTACTTCTACCCAGTGGAATTTTCCCAGAAGTCAACTTTGCAATGTTCAATGTCATCAACAAAGATAGGATCATTCAGTTTGCTTTTCCATCCATAATGAATTTTTACTATGTGCAGTTTTAGCCATTGTCAGTTTTATTTTGTGTTGGTTATTTCAACCACATCCCATTTTTTTTCCTGCAACCCAATTAAAACAAACTCAGGGGGAAAATGACAGTGTCAAACACTATCCTTTCCCTGTAACTATCTGATTAATGAGAACTGGGATGGTTTTGTCCCAGCTATGGTAATGAACTGGCATTGAACTCTGTCTCTCAAAGCATCTCTTTGGGAGTCTTGGCACAAGTGAGGGCTGGTATATTACCACCGGGGTATGAACATTAGAGACCATGTTAGGAGAATTGATCTTTTTAAAAAAATATTTTATTTATTTATTTTTGAAGAGAGGGGAAAGGAGGGAGACAGGGAGAGAAACAATGTGTGAGAGAGGCAGCAACGGGCTACCTCTCTCACACCCCCAACTGGGGACCTGGCCTGTGAACCAGGCATGTGCCCTGACTGGGAGTCGAACCAGTGACCTCTCGGTCTGCAGGCTGGTGCTCAACCACAGAGCCACAACAGCCAGGACTAGAATCAATCTTTAATGAGCCAGGGGCTGTGCTGGTGTCTCAGATCCATTATCCCATTTAATTCTTCAGCCTAAATGTCTTTCACGTGACCATTTTATAGTAGAAGAAATTGACACCCAAAGAGAGGAAGGGGTTGGCCAAATTAGGATCAGAAACCAGACCCTGGTTTAATTCATAGTTAGTGCAATTTGAATGTTTCTAAGTTCCAAAGTTATCTAATTTAATTTTTAAACTTTTGGTATAATCTTGCTGCAAAATTAAATCACAATTTTTGAGGTTAGCTGAGATACAAAATAAGAAAAATATATGCCTATAAACAAAGCATCCTCAAAGAGCTTTTTGTAACAGCAAATGATACAAGGAGTGTAAAATATTTTGTAAGTGACTCAACACGGGGCAAATGAATGTTCCTGCTGCTTGTGATAAAGGCTGTTAAATACACCTGCTATACTAGCTTGACAGAGTGCTAGAAAACTAATAATACACAACTAACATTTGATAGATGGACATCAAATGCCCAGCCTAATATTTAATTCTAATAGCCAATATTAAAGGGATGTGATTGCATCCTGCCTATCCTTTAAGACCTACGTCAGTCATCAGGAAGCCTCTCCTGACCCCTGCCTTGGCTAGGAGCCCACTTAGTTCCCACAGCCTGCTCACACTGTCATGTTCATTGTCTCTTTACTGCCCTCAAGGACAAGGACCAAGATGATTTGGTTCACCTCTATGGCCAGAGCTCTCTTCAGCCCAGAGATTCACACAGGGTAAAGTTTCAGTAAATGGAGGTTGAATTAATGAATCAATCAATTAGCATAAGTATACAGACTATATGTACTTGTCAATTAAAATGACAGGGAAAATACCTCAGTAAAGCTGAAAAAATTAACCACAAGGGAAAAGTGCACATTAAATGCAGAGCAAAAGTAAATCACAAACAATCTGCACGAAATGGCTGATTGAGCCCCCTCTACAGCTGCCTGAGCTCCCTCGCAGCGGCAGCACAGAGCGTTGCCACCCTAGGTTCAGACCCTGCCTCAGTCAGCATTGCATGTCCTTTGTGAAGTCATTTCTTCTCCTGTACCTGTTTCTTTTCTTTTTTTAAATGTATTGATTTTTTTTAGAAAGAGAGAGGGAGAACAAGAGAGAGAAACATTGATTTGTTGTTCCACTTTTTGTACATACATTGGCTGATTCTTGCATGTGCCCTGACTGGGGACCAAGCCCACAACCTTGGTATATCAAGAGGGAATTCACAAACTTAAAAAAAATAAGCATACCAAATATTGTGGGTTGAACTGTGTCTCCCACAAAGATACAGGCATACCTCATTTTACTGCATCTCACTTTACTATGTTTCACAGATTTTGCAATTTTACAAATTGAAGGCAAGACCCTCCACCAGCAAAAACAATACAAGTCACTTTATTGTGGTGATCTGGGCCCAAACCCTCAATGTATCTGGGATGTGCCTGCATGTCCAAGTCCTAACGCCTATACCTGTGCACGTGACCTTAGTTGGAAGTAGGGTCTTGGCAGTTAAGAATATCAGGGTGACATCAGTCTTGGATTTAGGTGGACTCTACATCCAATGAATGTGTTTTTATAAGAGAAGAAGAGAATTTGAGACACAGACACCAAGAGGAAGGCCATGTGAGATGGAAGCAGAGATTAGTCATGTACCCCAAGCCGAGGACCATCAAAGGTTGCCAGGAGCCTCTAGAAGCTAGGAGAGAGGTGTGAAGGGATTCTCCCTCAGAGCCACCAGGCAGAATCAACCCTGCCAACACCGTCATTTCAGATTCCTGGCCCCCACAACTGAGAGAGAACAAGTTTCTACTGTTGAAGCCACCCAGTTCGCAGAGATGTGTTAAGACAGCCCTAGGAGACTAATACAGCAATTAAGCTGGAAACCCAAGTAATCAAGTCATTAGCAAATATTTTGCCCCCCCAAACCAATTCAAAGGAGCCTGTTTTGGGAAATGTTTATCAGTTCATTTAATTTGTCATCTCTAACAGCCCCTCTGGAAAATTGGTGTTAACACCCATTGTCTTTAAATCTGTGCCTTTTCTCTTTTAAACACTTAATTGCACTCTTAGTTCTTGTCCTGTCTCCTGGGATGGCTCATTCTTCAAATTAGTGTGGAGAACTCTGGTGTCACACAAAGCGCACAGATATGAGGACGCCAGACCTGGCTTCGTATCCCAGCTCAGTCACTTCGAGGCTGCGACACTGGGAAAATCACTGGACTTTCTGGGCTGCCACGTCCTCAGCTGGGTCCTTACTCATAATCATAGGGTGTGGGGTTTGAACATGTGTGTGGCTCGCTCTCTCAAGGTGAGGGAGGGATGGCATGTGGTAGAGAGAAATAAATACATTGGTGTCCACTAAGCATGGAAGGGGCCTCCCCAGATATTTTTTTCTGTGTAAGATCCCAGATCCTTTGTAAGGGAGGGACCAAATAATGACCAGGATATAAGTTGGACTTAATTTGATTTAAATTCAACAAGGTAACACAGTATTTCTTACTCCCCTAAGTTTGTGGAGTAAGATTCATACCCACTACACGATCAACAGAAAAAAGTGAAACTGACAGCCACTAAATTGCGCACAATAAGATTACTTATTGACTATGAATTGATGGAAAAATAAAATAAATCTTACAGACAAAATGTAGATCTGTAAATCTGTCCCAGGAAAAGTGGACTTGATAGAACATAGAAATGACGACCATAAAAGATAACTTACAATGACAGAAGCTTTAATCACTAAATTGCGGTATGGATTTTTAAAATTAACTGGTAGCTCAAATTGTCATAATAAAATTTATGCAGAAAATTATTTTTCACATGAAAATAATTATAGCTCCATGTAAGTGAAAGTGGATAAGTTGGAAATAGATTGGATAGGCTATGTAGACAATAGTGTCAACAATAAAAATAAAGGGAAAAAATAGGCTATGTAGAGAAATCAAAGGTATTGAACTGACCCCAGTGGCATTTCTTCTGGAAAATATTTTCTCAGTGAAAAGTAATCAATATGATATAACCCCATCTAAAACTCTGTATTCATAAACACAAGACAAAAACATCATTAGGGCCAAAACAGGAGAACATCCATGGCTGATGTTGCTCAGTGGATTGAGTGCCGGCCTGCAAACCAAAAGGCTGCTTGTTCGATTCTGGGTCTGGGCATGTGCCTGGCTTGCCGGCCAGGTCCCCGTCTGGGGGTATGCAAGAGACAGCCAATCATGTTTCTCTCTTGCATCAATGTTTCTGTCCTCTCTTTCTCCCTCCCTCCCTCTTTCTCTCTAAAAAAATAAAAACAAAAAAACCCTCCAAACAAACAAACAAACAAAAAAACACAGGAGAATATACATCCTGATCCCTCTGCTGAAGCTCCTGGAGAGAAAATAGAAATAGAGACCCAGGTCAAGTCTTTGCTGAACTACATTTTACTAAGAACACTTCTCTGATTCTTCCATCAATTCATCATCAATAAAAACATCAATAAGAAACTGTGTGCAATTTCACTACCCTAAGGTGTTTTTTTTTTTCTGTTGATCATGTAACGGTCAGTGCCCATGTAGGGAAGGTCCCTGGGGCCTCACTGCTTAACATTCGCTTTGTCCATCCATTGCTCCATCTGTCCACTCAGCAGTTACCCAGCCCTGACAGAGGAATCAGGCCAAGGCCCTGACCTCAAATACTGACACTTCTACTTCTTTTTTCTAATCTTACAGTTTTTCTTATTATTTCACTGGGGAGGACCTCCAGTACAATCTTAATAGAAGTAGTGACAAGGGCACTCTATTTTTATACTTCTCCAGTAAATATGATGTTTCACATAGGTTTATTTCTATGCATGCTCTTTTTCAGATAAAGAAAGTTCCTTTTTATTCTTAGTTTGAAAAGAATTTTATCAGCCCTGGCCAGGTAGGTTAGTTGGTTAGAGCACCATCCTGATATGCCAAGGTCGTGGATTTGATCCCCGGTCAGGGCACATACAAGAATCAACCAATAAATACATAAATAAGTGGAACAACAAATAGCTGTCTCTCTCTCTAATCAATAAATTTATTTTTTATTTGAAAAGGATCTTTTCATAAATGGGTGGTCACTTTTATCAAATTATTTTTCTACATCTCTTGAGATGATGCTATGATTCTTTAACTTTATTCTACTACTGTGGTAAATTATATTGATTAAATCCTAATGTCAAGTCAGCCTGGTATTTCTGGAATAAAGACAACTTGGTTGTATAGTATTATCCCATTTTTAGATCTTTGGATTTGGTTTGCTGATTTTTTATTTTTTGGATTTTTTGCACCTTTGTTTGGCCTGTAATTGCCCTTCCTTATAATGTCCCCGCTAGGTCTGTGTATCTAGGCATGGCTGACCACATAAAATAAGTTGAGAAGTACTTCCACTTTTCTGTTCTCTGGAAACATCTGAACCTGGAGTTTTCTTTGTGGGAAAATTTTTTTAATAAAAAATTCAATTTCCTTAATAGAAACAGGGCTGCTTAGTTTTCCTATTTCTTCTCGTGTCAATTTTAGTAAGCTGTGTTTTTATATGAATTTGTCCACTTCATCTGAATTTTCAGGCTTGTTGGGATATAATTATTCATAATATCCTTTCATTATCTTTTCAATGAACCCTGGATCTGTAGTGATGACACTCTTTATTTCTAAATTGATACTGTCTCTTCTTTTTTACCTTCATCAGACTGGTTAGAAGTTTATCAATTTTAGTAGTCTTAATTGTTCTTTTGATCCCCTCTTTCATATCTTTGTTTTCTATTTTATTAACTTAGAACCATTTTTTTTCTTCCTTCTACTTTATTTGGATTTAATTTCTGGATGTTTTTCTTAACTCCTTATGATAGATATTTAGATAATTGATTTTCAGCCATTTTTCCTTTCCAACATGGGCATTTAAAGCCATAAATTTCACTGTGAGCATGGCTTTAGCTACATTCCACAATTTTTTTAAAAAAAGCTTTCTTTTTTAAGATTTTATTTATTTATATTTAGAGACAGGGAAAGGGAAAGAGAGAGGGAGAGAAACATCAACATGTGGTTGTCTCTCAAATGCCCCGCAATAGGGGACCTAGCCTGCAACCCAGGCATGTGCCCCGACTGGGAATCAAACCAGTGACCCTTTGGTTCACAAGCCAGTACTCAATCCACTGAGCCACACCAGCCAGGGCTAAAAAGCTTTTATTTATAGATTTTAGACAGGAAGGGAGATAGAGAGAAAGAAGAAGAGAAAGAGAAACATCAATTTGTTGTTCCCCTTATTTATGCATTCATTGGTTGATTCTTGTATGTACCCTGACTAGGGATTGAACCTGCAACCTTAACATATCAGGACAATCCTCTAACCAACTTAGCTACCTGGCCATGGCCCCACAAATTTTGACATATTGTATTTTCATTATCATTTGATTCAAATATTTTTCAGTTTCTATTGTGGGTTTTTTTATCCTCACTAGAGGACATCTTGTGATTATTTTTAGACAGAGGAAGGGAGGGCAGGAAAAGAGAGAAAGAGAGAGAGAAACATTGATGCAGGAGAGAAACACCAGTTGGCTGCCTTCTCATATGCCCCTCAACCAGGGATCAAACCTGTAACCTGGGTATGTGCCCTGACCAGGAATTGAACCCATGACTTTTTGGTCCACAGGATGATGCTTCAACCAACTGAGCTACACCAGGGAAATGTTTTTGTTTTTGTTTTTTTAATCCACAGATTATTTAGTAGTGTGTTGTTCAGTTTCCAAAAAAAATTTGGGATTTTCTAGTTTTCTTTTCATTTTTTATTACTAGCATAATCCAACTGTGGTTATTGAGATACCCTATATGATTTCAGCTCTTTAAAATTTGGTTAGACTTACAGTATATTGCAGAATATCAATAAATAAATATTCCATTTGCATGGTCATATTGAACTCCTGGAAGTTCTCAGATTTTGTTTTTCCCTGCCTGACCTTTTTGTCTAAACCATGTGCCACAAACTCAAATGCCTACATTTGAAAGGGGCAGAGACAATAGAAAATGAAGCTTTAGACTCCTAAACTGGTACAAACAGAAAGTAGACTGAAAAACCTCCTCAGCCGCACACACTGGCCACCTTTCATGGAAAAGGAAGGAGGACTGGGAGTACAGAACCATTGCCCACAGAGGAGTGTTCCCAAGTTGGGCTGAACCTCAGAACTGCTCGACTTCAGAGTCAGCGAGTGCCCTGCCTGGTTTCCGAGTTGTTCCGAGCCAGCCACTCCTGTGAGCCTCCGCTTTCCTCCCTCTTCAAGCGGGAGGGTGTGAGGTAGTTATCCTGGGCCTGTGCCATGGTATTCTGTTGGGTGAGGAGAGAGAAGATGACTCCTCTCTTTGGCAGAAGTTCAGATAAAGCATAGCTATGCTTGCTGAGATTACTTAAGGAACTACACCCAAGAAGCCTCATTTGCATCTGAACTTGATTAAAGCAATGAAATTCTGGATCTCAAGTTGATGCTGCAATGAGACAAGACTTTTAAGGGGAATTCAGAGAGAATAAGGGTATTTTACCTTGGGGTCAAGAGGCAGGTTACGTGAGCTGGCCTCCAAAGTGGTCCCCCAGTGATTTTTACCTCCCGATATTCACACCCCCACACCCCAGCCAGAGTGTGACTTCTGCAATTAGGTAATAAAAAGCTTTGTGGCTTTCACCTCCCTCTTTTTTGGAGCACTTACTCTGGCAGAAGCAGCTGCCATGTCCTGAGAACAGATTCCCATTATGAGGAACCGAGACCTCCTGCCAACGACCAAGCTTCCTGTCAAGGTCCTTCAGATGTCTGCAGGCCTGCTTGGTATTTTAGCTGCAGTCTCACGGGAACCGTGCACCGGGATTCTTAGTTAAGCCACTTCCAAATTCTCAACCACAAAAAAAATAGGCGAAGGAATAAATGCTCATGTTCTAAGCCACTGAGTTTAGGGATAAGTTTTAATGCAGAAATAGATAGTTTATACTCTCACCTGGACTGCTTATACTTGAACTATTAGAGATCTGTTTAGGTCACGCAAGGTCATTGTTATAGCAAGTTGAACTTATCACTAGTACGAAACTGCTCCTCTGACGGAGACATTTCTTGAGCACCACCACACACCCCGCCCCTTCACCTGGCTCCTCCCACTCATCCGCAGCTCTCTCCAACTCTGAGAAGCCTCCCGTTCCTGGGGGTAGAAAGGCAGTACCACTGCCTTTCCCTCGGCAGTAGTACTGATCACTCTGAGTGATAACCAGCTATGTCCATGTCTGCCTTCTGTAGCAGGTGATGAGCTTCTTGAGGGCAGGGCCCCAGGCACAGAGCCAGGCAAGGAATGGGTATGGGAGTCGGTGAACGTTTACTGGATGACTGAATGAATTAGGAAACAGCTTCACACCCCTACGGGCCTTAGTGACTTTGGAGGGCCTCTGTGAGATGGAACTCCTGTACCCTCGGAGTCTTCAGGGACCTTAGAAGAGGACCCAAAGCTCCCTTAGAGAATTCCTTTGTTAGGCCCACAGTGCATTTAGAAGACAGACAACTCTCAAGGAGACTTTCAAGACATTTTCAGAGATTCGTAGTTGTAAGCAAAAAAATAAAATAAAATATGCCCTGGCCATTCCCACTGATTTAAGAGAAGGAATTTATTAAAAGAATATGGGAATAGGTACATGAAAAGGTACTCAATGTCATTAGCGACGAAAGAAACACAAGTCAACACCACAGTGAGATACCACCTCAAACTCACTAGAGTGGCTAATAATTAAAAAGACAGACAATAACAAGTGTTGGCAAGGGTGTTCAGAAACTGGAACCTCACATGCTGTGGGTAGAAATGTAAAGTGGTACAGCTGCTCTGGAAAACATTCTGGAGGTTTCTGATAAAGTTAAACATAGAGTTACCATATAACCCAACCATTCCGCTCCTATGTGTATGTATACCCAAGAGAAATAAAAACACACGTACACACACAAATGTGCCTGTGAATGCTCACACCAGCACTATTCGTAATAGCCAGACAGGAAACAACCCAAATGTCCATCAACTAATGAATGAATAAGTAAAATGTGGCATATCCATATCATGGAAAGTTATTTGGAACAAAAGTAATGAAGTATGCCCTGGCCAAGTGTCTCAGTTGTTTGGAGCATTGTCCCACACACCAAAAAGCTGCAGGTTCGATCCTTGGTCAGGGCACATACCTAGGTTGTGGGTTCGATCCCTGGTCTGAGCACATATATGAGGCAACCGATCAATGTTTCTCTCTCACGTCAATGTTTCTTCCTCTCTCTCTCTCTCTCCTCTTACTCTCTCTCTAACATCAATAAATAGCCCTGGCTGGTGTGGCTCAATGGGTTGAGATTCAGCCTATGAACCAAAAGGTCGCTGGGGCACACACCTGGGTTGCGGGCCAGGCCCCTGGTTGGGGGTGTGTGAGAGTTGCCTCAAAACCTGTTGATGTTTCTCCCACTCATCAATGCTTCTCTCCCTCTCTTTCTCCCTCCCTTCCTCTTTCTCTAAAAAGTAAATAAAATATTTGAAAAATAAAGTCAATAAAATATTCTTGGGTGAGGATTAAAAAATAAAGTAATAAAGTACAGATAAGACATGCTACAATGTAGATGAACCTTGAAAACATTATGCTATGTGAGAGAAACTAGTTAGAAAAGACCACATATTGTGCAATCACACTTGTACATACCCAGAGTGGGCAGATCCACAACGGACAGAGGATTAGTGATGGCCTAGGGATGAGAGAATGTCGTGGGTTGAATTATGTTCCCCCCAAAAGACATGTTAGATTCCTAACCTCTGCTACCTTTGGATGTAACCTTATTTGGAGAAAGGGTTCTTGCCGATGTAATTAAAATATAAATAAGATGAGGTCATGCTAGAGAGGGGTCGATTCATAATTTAATAAGACTGATGTTATAAGGAAAGAAGAGACACACAAGAGAAGAATGCCACGTGAATATATGAGACACAGGAGAGAACATCCGGCGGCAAGCAGTGAAGCCAGCAGTTGGGAGGGGTGCGCCACAGAACAGACTCTCCCGAGGAGAGAGCGTGGTCCTGCCAGCACCTTGATTTTGGACGGCTCCGAACCTCCGCAACTGTGAGAGAACAAATTCCCGTTGCTTGAAGCCCCCCAGTGTGTGGCACTTCATTACGGCTGCCCCAGCAAACCCCTCTACGGGGCCAGGGAAACAGCGGGGGGGCGACTCCCGAAGGGCGTGGGACTCCTTCCCGGGTTGGCAGAAATGTTTGCGGTTGATTGTGGTCAGGCCGCGCGGCCCTGGGAGCGAGCGCAACAGGACTGTGTCTCAATAAGCCTGTTACATGAAAAACTTGGAAACTTCTGTTGGAGAGTTCATAAAATCAACAAGCGCCTTGGAGAACCAGGTGTGGATCCCACCCCAAACCTTGCAGACCTGGGCTAGGAGAATGCACAGCTGCGTTATCGAGCACTAGCCACTGCAGACTTGGAAAAAGTATCATGGAATAAAGCAGGTCCTCTTTTTAAAATATCAATTTGATATGTAATTTGCATTCAAAAGACTGCACCCACTTGAAGTGTATAGTTTGGTGAGTTGAAAAACGTGTGTATCCCCTGTAACTGCCATTACAATTGAGACAAAATCTTTGGACCACCCACAAAAATTTCCTAGGGTCCCTTCACTGGGAACTGCCCCTCCATCTCCAGCACAGGCCAATGTCGACCTGCATCCTGCCCACGTCCTGAGTCCGCTTCTCCAACCTTGGCGCCAGTTCCGGGAGTCACCCAACACCCTTCCAATAAACCCCGTTATGTGCACCAGATTCGGAGTCTGTTCACAGCCAAGCATCCCAACTGACAACACAGGGAGACAGTGAGTAAGGAGGAGGCAGCAGAAAAGTAACCCAAGGGAAATGTGTTTACTCTGAATCCCTTCATATAAAGTTCAAAAACAGAAGAAGGTAACTGAATATATTATGTTGGGATGCATTGCTATTTGGTAAAATCATGAAGAAATCCAGGCACGTCTGTGATGGTTCAGCAAATACCCACTGTGCCCGCCTCCACTGGGAAGGGACCGCACTTCCCGCCCCACTGAGGTTGGGTTTGGCCGTAGGCCTTGGTTTGGCCCATGGGATGTCAGTAAACAGGACCTGAGCTGTGCCTTAAACGTGCTTGTGCTGTTTGGTGTGGCTTGCACACTTGGGCGAGCTTCTGGAAGAAGACTGCACCCCAGGCAGACTCTGATCCAAGCAGGATGAGAGACACAGGCAGCAGACCTGGGTCCAGCCCGCCCCCCACCAAGCCCCGTCCAGTTTAGCGCAAAGGGATTAAACTGCGGACCGAGAGTGTGAGATAAATTTTCACTGGGCATTGAGGCAATTCGTGGCAGTGTTACAATGAGCACTGAGGAGTGCAATAAGCAATAGCAAATTCAGAAAGGGAAAGGAGGAGATGTGATGAGGACCTCCAAGTATTAGTTATGCTTTATTTTTCAGGCTGAAAGCTGGGTTCACAGGTGTTCATTTTATCATTATCCTTTAAACTATGCACATCCATTATACACACTCTGCTATTTCTGATTTTCTGACTTTTTTTCAAAGTTAAAAAAGTGAGGAGGAGTCTGGGGCCATGGCCTCCAACAGACTGTCATTGCTCGGGAGTGGGCGGGAAACTTTAACGAGCTGGTGCGAAGGAGGGCGGAGGGGGCCGGGAGGACCGAAGTGCAGAGAGGGGTCAAACGAGGGCAAAACAGTGGGAGGGTGCTCGCTTCAGCAGCGTGAATGCTGAAACGGGTAAGACAGCAGTTGCACCTGGGTGGTAGAATATTAGATTTTATTTTCGTCTTTATCCTCCTCTGGGTTTCCCTAATTTTCTGCAATGCACATACATGGCTTTTGTGGTCAAAGACAAGAACAAAAAACATGTAGTGGCAGATACGAGTGGTGACTTCCCCACACGCCTCTCTCCCTCTCCTCTGTTAACAGGATGTTCGAGCCCGCCCTGGGGACAGTCCTTGCTCAGGCAGCTGGTGTGGTGTGGCCTGTGCGCCCCAGTTCCGACAAGTGGGATGAAAGGGGAAGTCTCCTGCAGGAGAGTAGGGGCAGAATTTTAAAAAGTCCCCTACCAGATAGAAAAGAAACAAGAGAGACAAGGGGGGAAGATTTTGTGCACTGTCCTGGAACACCGTGATATTTGGATCTGCAGCAGCCATACTGCAACCTTGAGGGACGATGTTGCCCAGGAGGGCAGCTGAGGGGAGAGATGGCAAGGTCCCGCCCAAGGACAGGCTGAGCCACTGGGTCAATGTAGGGACTGTTCTGCTGACTTCCTGTTGAGAGAGATTATAAAGCTTCTATGGTTTATGCCACTTTCAGTTAAGAAGACTCAGGTACAGCCAAAAACATCCTAATTGTCACAGAATATTTTCTTAAGTGTGAGAGGAGACATATCTGAATAGCCTTAGAGGTTCATTTCCTCTCCCGAGACAGCCAGCTCAGCGTGTCTGAATGAGCCCGATGGCATCGGGCCTTGGGTTCCCAGGGCTCCCCTGTCTAACTAGACCACTTCCTCAACAGGGGCATTTCCTACATGACATTGTCACATAGCAATGCCCTCCTCACATGCACTCAATTTAAAAGTTCCTTTGCAAGTTATGTAAATATCTAATCACTATACTGTATGCCTGAAACAAATACAATATTGTATGTTATCAGTAATTAAAAATTCTTTAAAGAAAAAATTTTCTTTCTTTTTAATCATTTATGGCAGCAAAGTACTGTCCTCTCCTTTTCAGCATGACTGGGACAGGGCCCTTCCCACTGGGACCCTGGCTGCGGTCGGTGCAGAGGGGGATGAGAGTTCCAGGCTCTGCTTGTGCCCTGCTCCCCTGCTGGTGTGTCTCCCCCTATTATATGCTATTTTATGTTTGCTCTGCTAAGCGGGCTAGTTGTGTGTGTCCCGTAACCTCTTAGGATGACAAAGTATTGAGCAAAGAAGAAACCTTAAGATAGTGACAGTGGGGTGGCTATGAACTGGAACTGACCAATGTCAATGTGTAGTGATTGTACCAGGCTCTGTCCTCTCCACCAGACTTGCCCCTCAAGTTGCATGCAGGGTAAGGCCCTTCATCTACCAGGGCTCATCTCAAGAAATCATCAGTGCCTCTCACCTCCTCAGAGAGTGAGCTTTTAAAAACAGAAATCAGCCCTGGCTGGTATGATTCAGTGGATTGAGTGCCGGCCTGCTAATCAAAGAGTCACCAGTTTGATTCCCAGCCTAGGGCACATGCCTGGGTTGTGGGCCAGGTCCCCAGTAGGGGGCATGTAAGAGGCAACCACACATTGGTGTTTCTCTCCCTCTCTTTCTCCCTCCTTTCTCCTCTCTCTAAAAAATAAATAAATAAGACTTCCAGCCAAGATGGAGGCATAGGTGGACACATCGTACCTCCACACACAACCAAGATAGGGCCAACAACAATTTAGAAACAGAATAACATCCAGAACTGACAGAAAATTGATCTGAATGGAAGTTGGACAACCAAGAAGTTGAAATAGACCCATTCATCCAGTCTGGTAGGAGGGGCAGAGTAGGGCAGCCAGGCACAGGTCGTGGCATGTGCAAAGAGCAGAGAGAGTTGTGACCAGGCGCATAAGGCATCTGGGGGGTGCGTAAGGCATCCGGGGCACACAGGACTGCAGCGGGTGGACCCTGAGTACACAAGCTGCAGCTGGCAGACCCCGGCTGAGGGGTGGCAACCAGCAGACCCAGTGAGGTGGTGATTGTAAAGCAAGACAGTGCTCGCAACCCAGGACCCCAGCACTGGGAACTAGAGCCTCAGGACACTGATTGAGGACACCTGTGGGTTTGAGACGCATGGAGAGACACCCAGCCTCACAGGAGAGGTCGTTGGAGGGTCCCACGATGTGCACAAGCCCACCCACATGGGAACTGGCACCAGAGGGGCCTAGTTTGCTTGGGGAAGCAGTAGAAGGGACTGAAGTCCTATGGAGAACGGAGCAACCGCCATTGTTCCCTCTCAACGCCGCCCCCACATACAACATCACAACCCAGCAACTGGGGTGCCCCGCCCTGGTGAACACCTAAGGCTCCACCCCTCACCTTAACGGGAGCGACCAGACAAAAAGAGAGAGAGAGAGAGACATGGCTCAAACAGAAGAACAAATCAAAGCCCCAGAACCCATCCTTTTAAGCGATGGAGAGATAGCCAACCTATCAGATGCACAGTTCAAAACACTGGTGATCAGGAAGCTCACAAAATTGGTTGATTTTGGTCACAAATTAGATGAAAAAATGCAGGCTTTGATAAGAGAAATGAAGGAAAATGTACAGAGAACCAATAGTGATGGGAAGGAAACTGGGACTCAAAACAATCAAGTGGACCAGAAGGAAGAAAGAAACAACCAAACAGGAAAGAATGGAGAAATAAGAATTCAAAAAAATGAGGAGAAGCTTAGGAACCTCCAGGACATCTTTAAACGTTCCAACATCCGAATTATAGGGGTACCAGAAGGAGAAGAGGAAGAGCAACAAGTGGACAAGTTATTTGAACAAATAATAAAGGAGAACTTCCCCAATCTGGCAAAGGAAATAGACTTCCAGGAAGTCCAGGAAGCTCAGAGAGTCCCAAAGAAGTTGGACCCAAGAAGGAACACACCAAGGCACATCATAATTACATTAGCCAAGGTAAAAATGGAGAGAATCCCAGAAGCAGCAAGAGATAAGGGGACAGTAACCTACAAAGGAGTTCCCATCAGACTGTCAATTGATTTCTCAAAAGAGACCTTGCAGGCAAGAAGGGGCTGGAAAGAAGTATTCCAAGTCATGAAAGGCAAGGACCTCCATCCAAGATTGCAGCAAAGCTTTCATTTAGCATGGAAGGGCAAATAAAGTGCTTCTCAGATAAGGTGAAGTTAAAGGAGTTCATCTTCACCAAGCCCTTATTTTATGTAATGTTAAAGGGACTTATCTAAGAAAAGAAGATTAAAAAAATGTATAGTAAAATGACAGCAAACTCACAATTATTAACAACCACACCTAAAACAAAACCAAAAGAAACTAAGCAAACAACTAGAACAGGAACAGAATCACAGAAATGGAGATCACATGGAGGGTTAGCAACAGGGGAGTGGGAGGAGGAGAGAGGGGGAAAAGGAATGGAGAATAAGTAGCATAGATGGTAGGTAGAAAATAGACAGGGGGAGGGCAAGAATAGTATGGGAAATGTAGAAGCTAAAGAAGTTATGACACAGGGACATGAACTAAAGAGGGGGAATGTGGGTGGGGGAGGGTATGCAGGGTAGAGGGGAGTGAAGGGGAGAAATGGGACAACTGTAATAGCATAATCAATAAAATATATTTTAAAAATAAAATAATAAATAAATAAAATCTTTTTTAAAATTTAAAAAACCCAACAAATCACATCACACTATTTCTCTGTGGAAAGCCCTGTACTGCTTTCCATCACACTCGATATGCATTCGCTCCTGTCTTCCTTTCTGTGCCTGTCAACGTGTGTGGAAGGGAGACCCTCCAGAGAGGCAGGGCTCCAGGATTTCTGCTGTATAGACACTCCAAGGTCCTCCCGAATGCAGTGTTCTGAGAATGCCAAGGCCGCAATCTCTAGCAACTGGGTGTTGTTCAGAAAGAAACTTCAGCTGCCCCTCCGACTCCCCATTCGAACCCATCTGTGCTCCATGAAAACAGGCTGCTGGTGGAAATCATCAGGGTTAGGGGTAACTTTATAGCTGCTACCCAAGCCGGGGACTTTCAGGTCACCTCAGCTGGAAGAGTTGCTCTAAAATGCCAGCTCACAACGGTATCCAATTTATCTAGTTCTTCACCTTGGCTAAAGCCCTGGAAAGTCCTGTACTGACCCGGGTGCCCGGCTTGGGTGCAGTAACTAAATGTGGCCACAAGAGGGAAGTCATGCACTTTGTCAACTGTAGGGATTTGGCTTCAACCGGAAACAATTTGAAATGTTTTTAGCCTGATCACAAGCAGATGGGCCAGATGGAGATCTGCGGGTGCTCTGATGAAGGCAAATAACTCAATGTGTTTTTAAAATGCCATTCTTTAAATACAGGGTCCAGCAGAAGTAAGGCCTGCTTGAGTGTGAGTGGTAGGAAAATAATATGGGTGTGATAATTTATAGTTTTAATTTGAACATTTCACCTAAAATGTCATATTTGTGTGCTTAACTGTGATAGTTATGTTACAGAATTACATGCTAATGATTTTGTAACAAAAGATTTTGTAATAAAAAAGGGGTGTTATTTATGTCAGACCCCGTAAGTGTTCAACTGTAAGAGCCCAGGAGACTAGGGTCACTTTCTCTTCACCCAAGGACATTTTTTTTCTTTGTTTTTAGAGAGAGAAGGGAGAGAGAGAAACATCCAAGTGAGAGGGAAGCATCATTTGGTTGCCTTCCATACGGGCCAGAGCAGGGATGGTATGGGCCTGGACCGGGATGAGAACCTGCAACCCAGCTTCTGTGCCCTCACAGTAATTGTAAGCTGCCACCTACCTTGTGGGACGACGTTCCAACCAACTGAGCCACATCGGCCAGGGCTAGGATCACTTTAACAACTGGGAGCAAATGCCATAGTACTTGTACATACCCCTTCTAGAAAAGGGTATTTTAATCTGGGATGCACAGACCCATATAGTTCATGAGGTCTGTAAACTTGGATGGGAAAAAACTACATCTTTATGTTCATTAACCTTTAATGGAATTTAGTATTTCCTTCAGCTGTGAGTGTAGGCAACCAAACTGCAGTAGCAGTGACAGTGACCTTGTCGCTAACAAGAATCAGATATTTTTACACAACATTATGAGTTGTTCCAGATCTTCGTCACTTACCTTCATCACTCACTCACAATTAAGAGCTATTAAACCTGCTTCTAGATTATGTCATTGAATGTGTTAATAAAGAAGCACATACTTTACTATATTGCAAGTGTCTTTTTATATCTTGACAGTTAAATTTCAATACTAGTGGTTTCCTTTTTAATCCTGTGTCGCTAAAATGGGTGCTGTCTTGGGGCTGCCCCATCGGCCCCGGGGAGGGTGGTGGTGTGCCCTGCTCCGTGGCGCCCCGACCCTCCAGGGTGGGCCTAGCCCGCTGAGGGCCCCTTGTGGTCTCCTGAGCACCAGCACACAGATATAAAAATGGATCTTTCCATTTCATAGACTCACCTACACATATAGCCAATGGGTGAGTCTTGGTCACCAACTAAATACATTCTCTTTCTAAAAGTAACGTTATTTATTTTTAAAGTTTTATTTTTATTGATGAGAAACAGGGAAACGCTGATCTGTTGTTTCATTTAATTATGCACGCATTGGTTGATTCTTATATGTGCCCTGACCGGGGAGTAAATGCATTATTAAGTTAACAACAGTTGATCACTCACCAACAGAAGTTATACCTTACTGGGCAGTATTGATTACTCACAAGCAGAACTTCTCTTGGGAGTCCCGTCGCCACACAGAACCGGCTTAATCCAGCTGGGGCACAAAAGGGTGCCATCTCTTTTTCCTAAAAGGGTTTTTGGCATATCCCTCTTGGTCCCCGCGCCCAGAACTCTGGAGGCTTGCTCGAAGAGGATGGTCCTGTTTCCAGACTCCACTGGGCCCAAACACCCTTGATCACTGCTGGGACGATCTCCTGTGATTCAGAGCCGTACTCTGGCCATAGGGACCTTCAGGAGGAAGTCATCCAAGGCCACTTCCTTCTGGTTCAGGGTCAAGGTCCCAGGGAGTGTTTTGAGGGCTGAGCAATGACAGGTTTTTACAGACAGGGTTTGGGGTTACACTGATGACACAGTCCCTTCACAGATTTAGTGGCCTTTGATCTCTTTGGTTCTGGTCAGCTGCAGTGTGATGGACCACATCCCAAGATCTTATCTAGACTGGTCTTCAACCTAAAGACTGATTTCCTCCTTCTAGGTTGCTCCCCACCTGGACGGTGGCTCCCCCAGGCTATCTGAAACACCTCTCACAGCCGCCACTTTGCATGACCACTTAGAAGTGCTCCAGTGTGGGAGCAACTGGCTTTTTAAACTCTGCAAAACTCAAAATTACAGGGTGCTCAGTCAACCCAGATTCCAGGTTACAGCAAAGAGTTCCTCCCTTAGCAAAGTCGTGCAGAGTAGCTAGCTCTAGTTTGAGTCTCTCTGTTTTCCTCTAGTACAGACTTTGCAAAAAGTAGCAAGAAGGAACCAGAAACCACTATTTGAAATTTCCCTACCTTTCTATGTTGCCACACAGTATTGCTACAACCTCAGTCAGTCTGTGATATGTCCCCAGGGTGAGATAGCTCCTGTCTGCAGACAGCCTCCGGTGAAGTATCTCCCCGTGTTCAGAGCCCTGTGCAGAGCCCTCCCTTTTGGTCTGGGTGGCGGTGGTGGTGGGGGGAGGGTCCTGTGACTCACTTTAAAGCCTTAAGGAGCTCTGGAAATTTTTTTTCATTTTTGTATATTTGGGGCCCAGCTGGTGTGTAAAGAAGCCCACACTAAGCCACATGGACATAAAGGTTACAGCCCCTCCAGCCATCCCACCAAGCGGTCACACACACATGTGAAGTCATCTTGGAGATTCCATCCCCAGCCGCCATTGGACTGAAACCTCATCAGACACCCTGTGAGACTGGCAGAAAAACCACCCAGCTGATCACAGTCAACCAAAAGAACTGGGAGAGGCAATAAATGCTTGTTGTTCTAACCCAGCAAGTCTGGGGTGGTCTGCCACATAGGTAACTAACACACACACAAAGTTTTTTTTTAACACACAGGTCTGTTTAGTTTTTTTATCCTCACCCCAGGATATGTTAATTGATTTTCTTTTCTTTTTTAAAATATTTTATTTATTTATTTTTAGAGAGGGGGTAAGGAGAAAGAGAGAAACATCAATGTGTGGTTGCCTCTAGCATGCCCCCTACTGGGGACCTGACCTGCAACCCAGGCATGTGATCTGACTGGGAATTGTACTGGTGACCTTTTGGTCCCCAGGCCAGCACTCAATCCACTGAGCTATACCAGCCAGGGCTGATATTACCACCACCACTACTACTACTACTACTATTAATAGAGAGAGGGGAAAGGAGGAAGAAAGAGAGAGAGAAACATAGATCAGGTGCCTCTCGTACACTCCCCAAATGGGTACTGAAGCTGCAACCTAGGCATGTGCCCTGGCTGGAAATTAAACTGGCAACTTTTTGCTTTGCAGGAAGCAAACAAATTGATTGACAGCCTCCTGTACACACACCCCTGCTGGGGATCAAACCCACATCCTGAGTATGTACCCTGACCAAGAACCGAACCTGCAACCTTTTGGTGCGTGGGATGACACTCCAACCAACACACGAGGTTTTGATCAAATGTTTCAATTCCGTACAAGAAGAGTCACAAGTTCCCAGTGTGCAGCGCCCGAGTCCTTCCCATTTGCACCTCAACTGCACCTGTTGATGAAGCATGTGGGTCCGTCACTGGCAGTGCCCTGTGTCCTGTGTCCAGGAACCAAAGTCAGCATCAGTTAGGGTTATTTCTACTTGTGAGTGACAGAAAAATTAAAGCAATAGTGGCTTAAACTAAATAAAAGATTGTTTCTCTTTCATCTAAATGAAGTACAGAGAGCTGGTTTGACTCCACACACTTTCAGGGCCCAGGCTCCCCCACTCTGGTTCCAACACCCTCAACACAGGGCTCTTCTCTCACGGTCCAAGGTGGCTGCTCAAGCTCCAGCCGTCGTGACAGCCTTCCCACCAACAGAATGTGAAAGGAATAAAGAAAGACACATCCCCTTCCTCTAAGGAAACTTCCTTCTAAAGGTGCACAGGATACTCCTGCTTGTGTCTCATTTGCTAGAATGCACTCACCTGACCGCGCTAGGCTGGACGATGGGCTAGGAGATGTGGGCTTTGCTTCATGTGGCTCTGTGTCCAGACTGGAGTCTGGGGTTCACCGAAGATGAGGAGGGGATGAGTGTCGGAGCTAAACCCGTAGTGTCTGCCCGTGGCAGCTTTCTAGTCTACTCTGATTTCTGGGGCGCAAATCTCCTCCCTGTTCTTATTTTTCATACTTTCTCTGTCAATTCCTAAAAAAGAAGGAGGTGGAGGAAATTTGTTAGCATTCTAGCTGGAATTAAAGTAAACTTATACAGTCATTATAGAATTGACACTTTTATGGAGTTGTATCTTTCTATCCGAGAACACAACATGTCTTCTCATTCACACAAGTCTTGTTTTGTATCTTTCAATAAGATGTTGTGGTTTTTCTCTTTATAGGTTTTACACCTTTCTTGTTAAGTGCATTCTCAAGTATTTCATACTTCTGGTTGCTATGATGTGAGTCGACCCCCAGTTTTGTTCGCAGGTATTCATTCTGAGAGTAGAAGAATGGAGTGACGCTTTGCTCCACCTTTCGGGCAGCGAGTGCTCCTGCTGAGGAGAAAAGGCCTGAGCAGAGGCAACACCGGCCAGGCCCCCAGGGGCCAGCTCGCCAGAAAGGGGAGCTGACTGTCTGCAGCTGCTTTTGTATCTCAATCTAAAGTTTTCTTTAAAAATCACAGTCTTGCTTTTTATGTTTACCTTATATGCAGTCATGTTGCTCAATTCTCTTATTAATTCTAATAGGTTTTATTAGCCTGTTCTGTTTACTGAGCATATAATTTTTTAACAGTAAAAATGTTTTATCTCCTTTTCTTGAATTTATAACAGGTATTTTATCTTCTTATCTTCATGCTCTTGCTAAACCTGGGTGGAATGCTCAGTTCCTGGAAGGAGTTGCTAATGCCTTGGGCAATGGAATAAAAAAGTTCACTTACCTGCCAAGCTCCACTTCCACCCTGGTGCTAACCCTCACAACCTCAGGTGAGGGATGAGAAGGACACTCAGAAAGGTTGGGTAACTTGTTCTGGTCTCCGGGTGCGGTGGTGGGGTGGGAGCGGCAGGGGGAATGAGGAGTCCCGGCAGGGCTGCCACCGCCTCCCCTTCTCTCCACCGCCCTGCACGGGGCCCTGAACGGAGTTTTCTGCTCTCCTAAGGGAACCAGCTGCTGAGGCAGCCTTACGAGTTCATCTGCAGGCTTTCCCCTCATTCATCTGTTCACTCATTCATTCGTTATCTCCTCGAACGTTCTCGGAGCGCTGAGGACCTAATCTGTGCCAGGCCCTGCTCGGGCACTGGGCGCACAGGGAGGGTGAAGTCCAGTGGCTACAGAGTTTGCGTTGGCTCTGGAGGGCAGCAAGAGGAAGCGCTTTCCAGGCAGAGGGAAGGGCAGGCGCTGAGGCCTCCAGGGCCGCAAAAGAGAGGTTTGAGTAGAGAAAAGACAGAGCCCTGGACAAGACGGAGGGTCTCAGGGCATCTGCTACGGGGCTGGCGTGTCAGGCCCGTTCCCTCTCAACCCTCTCGCTCATGGTCCGCCCGGCTGCCAGATGCGGGCTTGGTTCCGGGAAGAAACTTGCTCAGTGTCCTCTCTAGGACATATTGAGCCCAGCAGGACTTGGTGACAACAGAGGGGGTTCTGTGCAGCCTGGGCACCACGGAGGGGCTTCTGCCTGCTAGGGATCTGCACCGTTGGCGGACCTGGGAGGCGCTGCAGAATTCTGTGCAGATGAGTCTGACGATGGAGACCAGTCCCCGTCCCCCAGGCATCAGTGGGAAATAGTCACATTTGCCAAGACAGTATGTGTGTTAACAGTTCTCTTGGTTTTAGGCAGGATTTTTTAGTGAATGAAAAAAAAATTATGCACTAAATGTCAAACACACCCTTAGCAATTCAGCACTCATTCTGATACAATTAAAGCTCTTGTCAGTTTCACCCTGAAATGAAAGGAGTGCCAGAAGTGCCTGATGCCCTCCATACACCTAACACCATGATCTGGTACATCTGATGCTTAATAGCAAACCAGCTAGGAAAAGAAAAACCTCAATATTCAGATTAAGATAAGCCAATCTCTTATAATGTGAGAAAGAACCTGTCTGTTGTAGCAGAAACGAAAACCAGAAAGATGCAAGTAGAAAAAGCAAATGCAAACTTAAAACAATATGGGCAATGAAAGCCTCCTACAGCTCTCCAGGGCATGTGTGAAGAGTCTGGACCAAGTGTCTGGAGAAATATTCGCTGAAGGTGAAAGCTTCCCATGGAGAAGAAAACATGGATAGAACTTGGAATAGGCAGGTGGAGACAATGTTTATGACCAAACAAGAGGAGCCAGCAGAGAACTAACTGATGTTGAAAAGCCCAGTGTGCAATTAAACATCCAGGATGGAGAAAGAAATCAATACTACATCAACATTGCTAAAAGAGAAAACAGAAGCCCTGGCTGGTGTGGCTCAGTAGATTGAGCACCAGCCTGCGAACTGAAAGGTTGCTGGTTCAATTCCCAGTAAGGGCACATGCCTGGGTTGTAGGCCAGGTCCCCGACTGGGGGCATGTAAGAGGCAACCAATGGATGTATCTCTCACACATTGCTGTTTCTCTCCCTCTCTTTCTCCCTCCCTTCCCTAAAAGTAAATAAATAAAATCTTTAAAATATTATATATATATATATATAAATATTTTTAAAAGACAGAAAAGCCCACATGACAGATCATATTAAAAGTCTTCAGGCTGGGCAAACCTTGGCTGAAAAAGTGCAGATCAAGCTCTTCAGGGGAAAGGAAATGAAGTAACTAAACTTTGTCAAGAGAAAGAAATGGAGTCTCTTAAGAAATTATCTGTCCATTATTCCCTGGAGTAAGAGGAGGAAAGTGTGGAAGCAGGTGATGAGCACACGAACGAAGAGTTGAAGACCTTCAGGGAGCAAGCCGAAGTCCTTGAAGGAAAGCTGAAAAGCACAGTTACAAGCAGAGCTAAAAAGCATCTTCTCAAAACCAAATTATTTCTCTCAAATTAAAAGGTCATAGTCATTGAACAAGAGCACAGGAGGCTGAAAGATACCTCCTCATCTCAAGACAGGAGATGGCAGACATGAAGAACAATAGAAACAGTGATTAGACTTGACTTTCTAGAAATGGATCCTTATGCATCTGGTGATCCAGTTGGAGGATTTTTTCAGGGACTGTTTGCACTCCCCCCCTCACCCCGGCTCCACAGTCTCCTCAGTGCCCCTCACCTCCCACCCTCTCCTTGGTTGCCAGGTTCTCCTCCTCCATTTCCAAATCTGGTGCTTCCGACAGATTCAAATGGGAGATGCATGGCAAGAAGACATCTTCTTCCTTCCTGTGTTAGTCAGTGCTCTCCAGGGAGACAGAGCAAATGTATATGTAGAGAGGTTTATCTGAGGAATTGGCTTATACAGTTGTGGGGGCTGGCTGGTCTGAAATCTGTAGGGCCGGCCAGCAGGCTAACCGTTCTCAGGCAGGGACGGAGACTCCAGGCCCCACACTGTAGAGCAGGGGTGTCAAACTCATTTTCACCGGGGGCCACGCCAGCCTCGCAGTTGCCTTCAAAGGGCCACAATAATTTTAGAACTGTATAAATGTAACTACTCCTTAACTGTTAAGGAGTTGGAATTCCATTTGGCCCTTTGAAGGCAACCTGGAGGCTGATGTGGCCCCCGGTGAAAATGCATTCGACACCCCTGCTCTAGAGTCGTCTTCAGGGAAATCTCAGTTTTGCTCTTAAGGCCCTTCAACTAATAAAACGATTATCAAGGATAATCTCCTACACTTAAAGTCAACTGATTGTAGAAGTTAATTAACCACATCTACAAAATACCTCCACAGCAACACTTAGATTAGCGTTTGAGTAAATAACTAGGTACGGTAGCCCAGCTGTACTGGCACATAAAACGAACTTCCGACCCAGGAAGCCTGGATCCCCCCTTAAAGAAGGCTTTCCACGGAGAGACTGCTGCCCTCCGAATCCCGCCGCATGGGCGGGGTTTTTCTGGACACGCCCACCCGGGAAACGTCAGTGCTGCCTTCGGGGCTCCTGCTGAGCGTCCACCCGCCCTTCTACTCACACTCCCAAACACTGCAAGGACCTCATACCATTTCACTTATTTTCTTCTTCAAAGTTATTTTTTAATTATCTACATTTTTAGTTTAAAGCCCTTTTTGCAGCTCAACATTAAAAAATAATCTAACTAAAAAATAGACAAAAGATTAGAGTAGACATTTCTCCAAAGAGGATGTGCCAATGGCTAACATGAGAAGATGCTCAATATCATTGGCCATTAGGGAACTTAAAATTCAAAACCTCGATGTGGTGACTTTCACCTAATAGGGGGGCCATACCCAAACAGATAATTATGAGGACTGTGGGAAAATTGGAACCCTCAGAGTTTGCTAGAGGGAATATAAAATGATACAGCCTCTTTGGAAAATAGTTTGACGGTCCCTCAGAAGGTTAAACATACAGTTACCACATGGCCCGCAAATATCACAACCAAGGGAACTGAAAACACATGTTCTCCCAAAAACGGTATCTTCAGTGAGTGGTGTTGGGGAAATTAGACCAGTACATGAAAAAAGAAAAAAGAAAAAAAAAAGAAAATAGACCACCAACTTACACTATACACAAGAATAAACTCAAAATGGATGAAAGACTTAAATGTAAATCCCCAAAACCATAAAAATCCTAGACAAAAACATAGGCAACAAAATCTTGGACATTGCTCATAGCAATATTTTTTTCCTGAGGTGTCTCCTAGGGAAAGGAAACAGGAAAAATAACAGTGGGATGACCTCAAACTAAACAGTTCTGCACAGCAAGAGAAACCATCAGCAAAGTGAAAAGGGAACCCACCTTATGGAAGAACATATTTGCCAGTGATACATCTGATAAGGGGTGTTGGGAACCGCCCTGACTGGTATCAGAAGCTGAAACCCCCGCCTAGCTAAGGCTAAGGGAACGCCCTTGGAACCGTAAGCCAGCAAGGAGACAAAAACTTATCTCCCTGGCAGGAATGCTGCTTCTGCTGCTGAACCCCAAAAAGCTTGGTCGGTTAGCCAAAGACGGGTAAGATTCCCCACGGGGGAACAACCCAAGCCAGGCACGATCACTTTGGGAGGCCCCCCAAAAGAAGGACTTGGGGGGCTGCAGCAAAAGGGGGTGATGGACCCTCGCTCCTCGGCTTTGACATAGCCTGAGTTCTCAGCGTCTGGGAGAAAATCTCCTTATCTCTCGGTGGCCTTAGTTCCCGCGCTCCACCTAAGCCTGAAACAATGACGGGGTAGTACAGCTCGGTACTGGGAAGTGCGGATTTCCCGGGGTGATCAGGCCTAAGAAAGAACATGTAAATTACTGTGAAACCTTCTTTGTTCAAGAATGCTCTCAGTTGAATGAGAAGGGTCTTAGGAGGAAGCTAGTTTGTTCCTCAGCCTTACAGCTCTTTGACCCCCAACTCAATAGACGGGCAGAGTTCTTTGTTTTCTATAGTTCCTTACTTCCCGCTAATGAGTATTGTACTTTACCTGAGTTATTATGTAGCATGAGCCCAATAAAAGCAGGTATGGACTGTAAATCGGCGCGCTCCTCACTAGAAGGGGTGGCCATTTCGTCCCTACTTCTCCACAGAAACTAGTTTGTCTCTGTGCATGTTTTTTCTCGCGTGTTTATCGTCGAGCCATCCACAGCGTTCCGTGGTCACTGCTGGTTGGTGACCCACGCGCAACAAAGGGGTTAATTTCCAAAACATAGAAAGAACTGATACAACTAAATACCAGGAAGACAAACAACACAATTAAAAAATGGGCAAAGGACCTGAGTAGATACTGCTCCAAAGAGCACATACAGATGGCCAATAGACATATGAAAAAATCCTCAATGTCATCACCAGAGAAATGCAAATTAAAACAACAATGAGTTATCACCTCTCACCTGTCAGAATGGCTGCCATCAATAAATCAACAAACAACAAGTGTTGGTGAGGATGTGGAGAAAAGGGAGCCCTAGTGCACTGTTGGTGGGAATGCAGACTGGTGCAGCCACTGAGGAAAACAGAATGTGGTTTCTGCAAAAATCTGACAATAGAGCCCTAGCTGTACTGGGTGTTGCCCTGCAAATGGAATGGTAGCTGGTGTGATTCCTGGTTAGGGCACATGCCTGGGTTGCAGACTGTGTCCTCAATTGCTGCATGTACGATGTTTCTCTCCCTTTCTTTCTCCCTCTCTTCCCCCCTCTCTGTATAACAAAACAAAACAAAACCCTGAAAACAGAATGGCCATTTGACCCAGCGATCCCACTTCTGGCAATATATCCTAAGAATCCTGAAGCTCCAGTGAGAAAGAATATATGGACCCCTATGTTCATAGCAGCATCATTTACAATAGCCAAGATCTGGAAACAGCCCCAGTGCCCATCAGCAGGTGAATGGATAAAAAAGCTGTGGTATATTTACACAATGGAATACTATGCAGCTGTAAAAAGGAAACTCTTACCCTTTGTGACAGCATCAATGGACCCAGAGATTATGATGCTAAGCGAAATAAGCCAGTCAGAGAAAGACAAATACCATATGGTCTCACTCATATGTGGAACCTAATGAACAAAACAAACTGACAAACAAAATAAAATCAGAGGTATGGATGTATGGAACAGGCTGACAGATCTCAGAGGGGAGGGGGTGGGGGGACTGGGAGAGACCAGCCAAAGGACATATATGCATGTATGCACAGCCCAGGGACACACACAGCAATGTGGTGAAGTGGTGGGGGGGGGGGCGGACGAGGCTAGCTGGAAGAGGGCAAAGTGGGGGGCATGGGGACATCTGTAATAGTGTCAACAATTTTTTAAAAGTTCTGTGTACCACAGTTACAAGAGAAACATGAAAGTTACTGTTGGCTTGTTGGATTCTGTAAATTTTAGTTGATTTAAACAGACATCTCTCAAAGGCAGGACTGCGGGGAGCTGGGATTCCTGCTATGCTGTTGGCGCCCCGCCCCCCTTATCAATCACACTCCTTCCACCAGGCTATATGGCGTTGGAAATTAAAAACAAATTCAACAGTAATCATCAAGCTTCAGGAGTCTATGAACTCCCAGAAATTATATGTAAAATGTGATGTGTGTGCATTTTTTCTCTGGGCAGAGTCTACACCCTTTATTAGCATCTCAAAGAGGGTCACTCTCTTTGAGTGAACATTTGAGAGCCATACTTCAGGTCGGGCTGCATTTGGATTCTGTAGCGGCATCTGTAGTTTTAGTCTGCAAAGCATCCTTTTGCCCCTTGTTCCTGTCATAGTGCCCCCTTCTTTGGGAGAATGATGGAGTGGGGGCTCTTCCCCTTGAATTCCACTGCTGTTGGAGAATCTTCCCTTTTCATCTGGTTGCTAAATCCAGAAAATGTAAACTAGAGTTGTATGAGCGGTTCCCCACCTCGCCGCTCCAGGAAGAAGCCAAACAGCCCTCCTTGGAGGGGTGGAGGGAGAGCTGGGGTGGGGTGGGAGAGCTGGGTCTGCACCCAGATTCCCCGAGGACAGCTCCACCCTTCTCTTCCTCCCTCTCTCCTTTCCTTTCTCCCGTCCTTCTGTCCTTCTGCGGTAGGGGCAAAATTTTAGCTTGGAGAAGGTCGGACGGTCCAGGGACCGAAAGGCACAAGGGTGGAGAACGGCGTGGTTTGGGAGAGCTGGTAACTGGGGCTGCACGGAGGGGGCGAACTCGGTGGCTAATAGGATCAGCCGAGGCGAATCTTGCTGCAAGGCACGCACTGAAGGAAGGGCCGAAGCGCGGGGGTGGCTCGAGGTCAGGATTACAGACACCCAGGAGCGAGAGACGGAAGCTTAAAGGGCCAGGGGGCAACCAGGACTGGAGTGATGGCACTGTCCTGACGTCGGAGGAGAAAACTTAGCCCTGCCCACCCCCTCCTCCCACCCTCCTCCCACCGAGGGGGGAGGACCGGTCGCGCCCCCCCACCACCCCGCCCCAGCTCCCCGCCCTGGGAATTTTAGCGATGCTAGACCAAGGCCGCCTCGGAATCACGGATGACTTCTTCGTTATCCAGCGAACTGAAGGTGTGAAGCCGAGGTCAGTCGCGGAGGTGGGGAAAGGGACTGAAGAGAGGTGACTGTCTCTGCCCCTTTCCCTCGCCTCCCCCTCCGGGCTCCTACTTGGTAGCACCTTCCTGATCCCCTTATCTCTAAGGCGCTCAGGGAAAGGCCCCCCTGCAGGAGGCTCCTGGGAAATGCAGCCCTGGAGGCCCAGGAACCATGAGCCCCGCAGCCCCGGTAAGGAAGGGGTCTCCAGGGAAGGAGGAAGGGCCTAGGGCCGGGTGGGTGCCCTTCAAGCAGGGGGCTGGACCAGGAGCCTTTCAGGCCCTGACAGGCCCTGTTCTCTGAATGACGTCCTGGTTTTGCTTGTAGGTGGGGGTTTGCGGCTGAGCTATTCAAAGAAATGACCCTGGAAGGGCAGACTGAGGTAGATAGAGAAACAGCCTTCTTTCTCCAGTTGCCTTCCCTTCAAAGAAGCACCCTTCCAACCCACAAATCTGACCACCTGATTCCTCATCTGGAAGCTCCAACCCCAAGCTGCATTCACTAGGTCATAACATCCAAGCTCTTGAGCCCATCATCCAATGCTTTCGTGTTATATCCTTGCAACCCTGCAGCCTGCCCTCCGAGCCCCCCCACCCCCACCCCACCCCGCCGCCTCCTGCACTCTGCTTTCCAAACACACTGAAATTCTGGACACTCTTTTGAAGTTTCTTATCAGTGTGCATACAAGTCTCTTAGCTTTCCTACTTATCCTTCAAGACCCTTTTTGGCTTCCCCTGGGTAGCCTTCCTGAACCTCCTGGGCAAAGTCAGGCTCTTCTTTCCCGCTGTAAAATCGCACCCTACGCCCCAATTGTGTGTTCACGACCAGACTGGAAGCTGTGGAAGGAAGAGGGAGGCCTTGTGGAAGGCTATTTGTGCCCTCCACTGTCGCCCAGAGTAGTCCAGGTACAAACTGAGTATTCAGAAAACGTGGTAAAACTAGGAGCTTGGCTTCTCCTTGCAACTACATTTTTCTAGAAAATTAATCCAAAATTCTTAGAAAAAAAGTATTTCATGATAAATTAGTGAACACATGTCTTAACAGCAAAGTAAAATTGCAGGTGCGGCCTCTCACCTGTGCTCCGGATCAGGACAGGTCTACCACCCAGGGGCGGTGGCGTTCTGCCAGATTCTAGAGCGGCAGACTACAAGTCCCAGAGGGCCTTGTGACAGCGCAGCTCTCCCCGCTCCGCCCCCTCCCGAGGGGTGAGGAGGGGCAGGAGGCCGGGGCCCAGGAGCTGCGAGTCTCAGGCTCAGTCCAGGGAGTGAAATGCCCCAGGCGCTCTGATGCGCACAAAGCGCAGGCGTAGCGGGTTGGGTGGCAGCAGCATCAAGTAGCGGCCGTTTTTGGCAGCAGCAGCATCCTGCAACAGGTGTAGACAGGTGGGTGCATCAAGGGGAGGTTGGAGAGGGAGTTTGCACCTGGCCTTCTAGTCTTACCTGTGTCAGGGCTGGGACATGGGAGGGAGCGGCAGGAGAAGTGGGGACAAGGCCGAGCCTTTCAGCCCAGGTGTGCCAGCCCTTGCTACGCAGCAAGTGGGGGAGGGGCAGAGGCACCTACTTCCAGGTAAGTTGCCTTCAGGAACAGAGTGCTCCTAGATTCCAATCCAAGCTCCATCACATACATGGTCTGTATCCCTCAGTTTGTGCATCTGTAAAATAGTAAATATCCTACCGATCTAACAAGAGTTACAGTGGGGACATGGTAAGGTAGTGTAGTACGCGCAGTGGTTCCCCAGCTTTGCCGTACATTGAATCAGCTCGGGATCTTTAAAAACTATCGATGCTTCGTTCCCACCCCCAGACATTCTGATTTACTTTTTAATAGAGTACGACCTGGGTATCGGGAGTTTTAAAAGCTCCTGCTGGCATAATGGGTAGAAGCTAGGACTGCTGGGTGTGAACCCTGGCTCCAATGCTTATGAATTAGGTGAATCTGCCCCAGCGACTGTCCTTCTCCACGCGCAGCTTCCTGGGAGTAGTAGCAGGATTGTTGTGAAGCTTCCAGGAGCTAACAGATGAGAGCATGAGAAGTGTACCAGGCATCGTGATCAATCAGTGGTGGCTGCTGTTGAACCATTATTTTATGCATTGTAATTAATTAATTTATTTTGTGCATTTTATAAACGGCTCAGGAGGGTTCAGATGTGAAGGGGGCTTTTCTGATCATGAAAGTCCTGCATTTATTACTGAAATTCTAATATTCTGTGCTGTCAGCATTTCAGAACTCCAGGGTTTCTAACAATTTATGAGTTCCCCACTCCAGCCCCCACCTGCCTCACGGACACACTTCTGCAGACCTAGAAAGAGAGGTCGGGAATAAGGGCTGAGGCCGGGCTTATGTGACTGAGATGGGAATGGAGGTTCCTGACCCCACCCCCACCGCAGCACGGCTGCGGCCCTGTTGACCCCGCAGGACAGTGCTGCCATTATCTGCCTGGAGCAGAGAATGGGGAGGAGGTGGCAGGCCTGCCTTGTTTGTTTGCTTACACTCCCTTAAGCTCTCCGCAGCGGCTCCTCTGGGGAGGACGGGATGGACTGGGGGCTTTTCTCCCTGGAGCTGCCCTGGAACCGCCCACGAGGCCCGTGTGTCCTGTGGCTCCTCTGACAGGTCCCGCCTGACTCCGTCCTGGAAACTCCTTTTGAAGAAATGGCCCTGGTGAGGGGCGGCTGGCTGTGGAGACAGAGTGAGTGGTGGTGGGCCAAGCCCGTGTCTGACCTGCACCCTGTCCAGGGGAGGAGGGAGGGAAGTGGCTTGTGGGGCCTGCTGCAGCGACCCCTTCTCCCCAGAGACCAGGCCGTTTTTATCTTCCCCTCTTTTGCCCACGCCTCTCTCGGTGCCTGGGATGTCCTTCCTATTCCTGACTGCTCAGTGAACTACTTTTCTTCAAGACCCAGCTCAGATGTCCCCTCTGTGAGGAGCCTACTCCTACTTTTCCTCTGACCCTCACCCCAGTGCCTGCCGGAACACCCACCTGGGTTGCAGGCTGGCTTCTCTGATCCCCATGCCTCATTCACACCCCTGTTATACCATCGCTCTCCCTCCAGCTGCCTTTACCTGTGGGTCTCACCCCCTGCCCCCATGCAGGTGCCAGACTGTGAGCTCTTCAAGGGCAGACCCTGGGTTTGGTCCTCTGTGGGTCCACACCACCCCAGCCCAGGGCTGGCCACATAGCAAGGCTCAGAACAAAATGAAAAATTCCTCTGTGCTTTGGAATTCGTAAGGCTCTAAGAAGCTCTCTTGTGTCTTTGCCCTTTCTGTCAAGATTTCTAGTCGCAAAATATCTGAAGCTAGGGCTTGGCCTCCAGACCCCCACTCTGACAAGAGTCATGATCTTACCCAGAGGTCTCCTGGGCCAAGAGCTCCCCCCACCCCCGCCATGACCTATGCTCAGTTCATTCAGTCCAGCAAACACGGAGCCAGGTCCAGCCAGGGGACCCCCGTCTGGTGGAAGAGGCAGACACTACATAAATGTCACAGTCACACGAGTCAGAGATAAGAGCTAAGATGGGAGCTCTTACCCTAAGAGTTCAGGGTAGGGAGATGTCTTTGTCCTTGAAGAGACCTGGGGCTTGGTCTTGGAAGCCCTTGGGGGAGGAATCGGGTTATTCATTTACCATTCGCAACATTTATGGAGCCCCTACTATGTGTTAGGCCCGATGGGAGGCAATGGGTGAGCAAGACAGAAAGAGGACCTGCTGTCATCTCAGGGTACAGACAAGGAGGGGTGGGGGGGGATGGGCGGGGGGGTGGGGATTCTGGGAGCCCACCCAGGGCTCCCACCCCTCCCCACCCAGCAGGATCTCCCATCAGTCTGCCTGGCGGGTCTGGAATGTCTCACAGGCTCTTTCCTTCGTCGCTGGAAACGAAACTGGTTTGCCCTATGGATGGATGGAACCCTGGGCTACTACCATGATGAGACTGCACAGGATGAGGAGGACCGTGTGCTTGTCCGCTTCAATGTTCGCAATATAAAGATCGGCCAGGAGTGCCACGGTGAGATGCCCCTTCCTCTCTGCACTGTGACTGTGGGCCTGCCCCCCAGCACACGTCTGTCCCAGAGTACCTGCCCTGGAATGCTCTTTGCAACTTTCAGACGGCTTCTACAGACATTGCTTCTAGGCCTCTATCAGTTCCAGTTCATGGGTATGAAGTAAGAAATTAGATCCCTATTGAGTTCCTACCCTGTGCTGGGCCCCGGCCTTACGCTGGGCTCACAGAGGTAAGTCCCAGTTCCTGCCCTCTAGGTGCCCTCTGGGTAAAAATGAAGGGAAATAAAGGAGGCTCAGAGAAGCTGAGTGACTGGCCCAGAGTCACACTGCAGATCTTCTCAGCCAGACTCAGGCCACAGTTACAATAGGATTACCGAGAGTTAGACATACCCAGCTCAAGAAGCAGGCAATGTGGAAGGGTTGGAATGCTCTAGAACAGGATCTGGAAGAAAGTGTGTGGGATCAGAGGAGGTCGGCAATGGCCAATAAACAGAACCCAGAGAAGTCAGTTCTCGTTCTTATTCCTGGTTTACTGGGGGGCCCTGGGCCTGCACCCCATGGAAACCCTGTGTGTCTGCCTTTAGATGTGCAGCCCCCGGAGGGCCGGAGCCGAGATGGCCTTCTGACTGTGAGTTTTCGGGAGGGCTCCCGCCTGCACCTGTGTGCGGACACCCAGGATGACGCCATGTGAGTCACTCCCAGGAGTGGATGGGATGGTATCTTGGGGAATGTGATCAGAAGCCTTCTCCTCATTGGGTCTTCTGGTTCCCTGGGGTTAGGAAGGGGCCAGAGAGACTGGTCAGATTGGTAGAGGCTGAAAGAGTGGAGTTGATGTCTCAGGGTGGTCGGTGAGGTGCGCAGTTAACCCCTCGCATGGTCTGCGCTGAGCCCAGGACTGCCGGGAGGAGTATGCACACGGCCTCATGTGTGGCCCTTGGTCAGTCAGTCAGTCAGGTATTTAGCAGCCTCTGAGGTGGGCTCCCACGTAGGGGTGATTACAAAGGAGCAGAGAGCCCTGTGACATCCTCAAAGGACCCTCTTCTGAGATGTCCTGGTGGGGAGCTGAGCTGAGTGAGGGGTAGACCCTGACTTGCCTCAGGGAGGCAGCCCGCCCAGTCATGGGGGTGCTCAGATCCACACTGGGGGACCGTGTGTGTCTTCCTCAGGGGCCAGCTGCTCACTCACATTCTTTCCCTTCCTACCCTCTGGCAGGGAGGGTCAGCTGGCCTTTGCGTTGTAGAGAGGGATTGAGATGGGGTGTGTGGGAGTGGGGGAAAGCTGAGCTCTGGGTAGACAAAGCACAGAGCCTCCTTGTCCGCCCCAGACAGGTGCCATGGCAACCAACAAAAGCCCAATTGTCCTGTGTCTGCTGGGCCTTTCCAGGGCTCTGGGGTCAGAGTGTTGGGGAACTGTTTGTAGGTTTTGCATGGGGTGCTGGGTGGGGGGCACTGCAGCTAGAGAACCAGCCCAGGCCTGTCCAAATCTGAAGCCCAAAGAGACTCCCCAGGCCCAGCTGCCTATTGTCTACATGGGGAAACTGGACCTCCTTGAAGGGTCAAAAACTGTGAACTAAATGAATTACGTAGTTCCAGGTCAACTGAGGGCTCCATCCAGGTGACTGGGCCAAGGGAGGGGGTCATCTTTGTATACTCGAAAGACCTCCCCCTTTGCAAGAGCCTGGGGTTGGAGCCTGGGGTTAAATCTAAACTGTAGGGGCCCATCTTCCAAACTGCCCCCTCATGGTCTGGTGGGGTTTGCTTTGCAGAGCGTGGAAGACGGCGCTCCTGGAGGCGAATTCCACCCCGGTGAGCCCCCGCCCTCTCCCTTTCTCCTTCCCACCCCTACCTGCCATGGAATCATGGGTGACTCAGACTCGGTCTCCACCTGCCTGGAGTTCTCAATTTCCACATAAGTGAATGAATAGACTTGCGCAGACTCAGACGCCCTGAGTCCCAAATAGAAAAGGACAGAAGACAGCCCACTGGTGCTCGGAGGAGGAAGAGAGAGGCCTCCAGGAAGGGGGTGGCATGTGAGCTGGGGGGAAAGGAACTATCTTTTATTGAGCAACTTTTATGTGCAGGTGTGGTCCAGGTGCAATTCTAGCTGTTCCTCACGATAGTCCTGTGAGGTTGGGATTATTGTTCCCTCTCTGCAGATGATAAGACTGAGATTCATTCATGCACACACAAATATTCGCTGACTTTCTACTACATGCCAGGCTTGTGCCAAGGGCCAGGGATCAGAGCTGAACTAAGGAGATGTGGGCCCTGCCCTCCTGGACTCAGTCTGGTGGGAAGCCAGACGTGAAGCAACTAATTATAATTACACGGTTTTTATTCCATTGCAATGGTGGTAACTGCTCTGACAGACACTTGCAGTGTGTATCCACTGGGTGACCACCTTGATGGTCTGATTCAGGCGGGAGTTCAGACAAGGCTTAAAATGAGGCCTGAAGGATGAACAAATAGACTGGGTAAAAGGGGAGGGGTGGGGTGAATGGAACAGCTTTTAGGCAGAGGCAACTGCACGTGCAAAGGCCCTAAGAGGGGTTAAGACTTTGGCAAATTGAACAACGGGAAGGCTGGGGGCAGGGGCTGGAGCTCTGGGAGGGATAGGGCTATGGGAAGGGAGGGCTGGCAGGGCCGGCATGATGGGCTCCATGAAGGATGCTGGTTTCTCTTAAGAGCACCAGGAGGTCACTGAAAGTTTTTAAGCAGAGGGATGACATGAACACATGAACAGATTTGTATTTTTAAAATTTTTAATTGTTTTTAGAAAGACAGAATGGAACAGGGAGCAGGGAGAGAGAGAGAATCGATTTGCTGTTCCACCCATCCATGCATTTATTGGTTGATTTCTGTATGTGACTTGACCTGGGATCAAACCACAACCTTGGCATGTTGGGATGACGTTCTAACCAACTGAGCTACTCGGCCAGGGCTCAGATTTGTATTTTTAAAAAGAGAGTCTGGCTGGTAGGTGGGAATGGATTACAGAGGGTAAAAGTGGATGCTGGGACAGCGTCCAGGTGACCGGCTGGAGGTCCAGACCAAGGCCTCGCTGGCTGAGGCAAGCTGACTAAGATAAGACATGTTTCGGAGGTAGAGCCAACAGAGCTCAGTGACTGATGGAGGTATGGGTTTGAGGAGCTGCCGGAAGCCCCAGCTCTAGGGTGGCCGAACTTGGCCTTGACCCCATCTACCTGTCTCCAGATTCCATGCTCGCTCCTTCTGTCTCTGGCACAGTGCAGCCCTCCTCCTCTAGAGAGAAAGTCCGCTGGGAAGAAGCAGGAAAAACGGGGATGCTTTTAGAAGCCCCCTCAGGCATCCACCTGAGGGCCAGGCATGGTGACGAGCACCTATCATCGGTGATGTCACATGATCTTCCAACAACTCTGGCAGTGGTCGGCGTTTTCAGTCCCGTTTTACAGATAGAGAACCTGAAGGTCGGAGGGGAGGTGATTTACCCAAAGTCTCATAGTGTTTAGTCAGTGAAAAAACCTGCGTTGGAATCCAGGTCAGTGTGAGGCTTCGAGGGGAACTGCACGAGCAGAGGCGGGGAGGTGACATGTGTATGTGCACGCGCACAGGTATGTGTCAGGGCCAGGAGCCTGGCCTGGCTGGAGGGTAATGCGTGGGAGGAAGGAGGCGGGAAAGACGACCTCTGAGGAGCTACGTCAGGGAGGGCCGGAACTTCACCTGAGGGTTTTGGGGAACAGTAGAGGTCATTAAGCAGGAAAGGCTGTGGCCAGACTTTGGGGAGCAGACTCAGGCTTCTGGGTGGAGCCTGGATTAGAGGAAGAGAAGAGAGAGGAGGCTGGGGCAGTGGTCCGCAGGATGGAGGGACCCCCGGCTGGGCTAAACTGGCTCTGAGCTCCAAGTACCCCTGTGCAGGGCCAGTCAGGCCCGCCCAGGAGAGGCAGAATCAAAGGCGGTGAGGGCTGACCGTTCTGCACTGTGACTCTATGAAGCTGCCTGTCCCTCCTCTCCCTGTCCGCCTTCCTGCCTCTTTGCTCTCATGCCTCTCCGCTCTGACCCTCGACTCCACCTCCCGCTGCTCTGCACACACCCGCCTGCGGTCCTCGGGCTTGCTCCAGCGGGGTGAGTTTGTGCCTCTGTGCACCGGTGCCTGCCTGCCTCTGAGTGTTCGTGTCCTAGTGGTCAAGTCCGTGGGCTTTTCTCTGACGTGTACCTATGTAGGGGCAACCTGCGCTTTGTGTCTTCACATCCTGCAGGTTTATGCCCTACTCTGGGTGGAGGCTCCAGGAGGAGCCTCTGACCCCAGCTATTCCAGGGAATACAGGGCTGAGGCTCAGCCAGGGACAAGGCTAGGGGTTCAGTGAAGGGGACAGGTGGCTGAGAGGGCAGATCAGAGCTGTTCTGTCCTCCCTGGAGACTGGGAGCCTCAGCAGCCTGAAACAGGTGAAAGTGGGCTAATTCTGGAGAGACGCTACTGGTCCTTCTCTGAGTAACTGGCAAAATCACCACCCCTTCTGAGCCCCATTACCATGGGATGAGGAGGAAGGAGACACCCCCAGCCCCAGCCCAGCTGGCTCTGGTAGGGCCTATTAAGAGCTCTGAGTCCCTCCAGATGTAGAGGGCCACTGACACCTGCCCCCCTCCCTCCCCCTTCTTGGGTTTCTATGGCTTGAGCAGGCCCCAGCTGGAGCCACCGTCCCTCCCAGAAGCCGCCGGGTTTGCCCCAAGGTCAGGTGTGTGACCCGCTCGTGGAGCCCCTGTAATTTTGAAAGGCGAATCTGGGTAAGTGCTGACTTAGCCCTCCCGGCTTCCATCCTGGCTGCCAGGATGTGCCTCCAAAACTGGGCCTGGTCACATCCCCTCCCTGCTCACAAACACTCCATAGCTCCCCGTCACCCATGGGACACCAGCCACAACCCTGCCCTCCGGATCTGACCCAGGCCAGTCTTTCGGGCCACAGGCCCCTCATGCCCTGGGCTCTAGCTGCTTTGCTGTACCCTCTGTCCCAGCTGCTCTAGATCTGTTCTCTCTTCCCAGCCTTTACACATGCTGTTCTCTCAGCTGCGAAAACCCTGTTTCCATATTCACCTGACACACTGCCTCAGGGAGGACTTCCCAGACCTCCGGCAGGGTCAGGCCCTCCCACTGCACTAATCCTTGGTACTGTCTGCATTCTGCTGGTTTCAAATCTGTTTATTTCTGTCTCTGTTCTCCTGGGAGACCCACGGCTTCCTCCAAGGCAAGGACCAGGTCTGATCGGCTCTGCCCCTGTGCAATGCTGGGCCTGCAGAAGGAGGTCAATGACAATTTAGTGATAGGGACAGTCTAGCTCAACCTTCCTTATTCCTGGTGTGTGAGGGTCAGGCATGAGGAGGCCTCAGGCAATGTTCACTGAATGAGCAAACAAGTGCATGAATAAAGGGAGGAAGGAGGAAGTGGAAAACTTCTGTTATGGCATCACTATTGCTTATTAAAATGTACTCCCTGTCTCCCTGCCTCCCCCCAGTATTTCTGGAAAGCAAGATGGTTTCTGGATTTGGGGATGAATCCTCTCTCTGTCCGCAGTGCTCAGCCTTAGAGAACCTGTGGTCTATGGTCAACTGTGCGCGTCTTTGTAGCACAGGGGTGCTCGGTGTGGTCGTGCATTAGAATTGCTTAAGGACTTTAAAAAAATGCAAATATTCAGATCCTACCTCTGGATGCTCTAATGTCATAGGTTTGGCTTTGGAAATCTGTGGTTTAGAAAATTTCTCCTGGTGATTCTGATGTTCAAGAACCACTGAGCCCAGAAGTACTAGGACCACGCAGGTGCTCTGACACGGTTCTGCTGGATCCTCCCTGTGCCTCGGGCATGGGCTGTACCTCTTTACAGATGAGAAAACCAAAGCTCTGAGAGGCTGTAACTTGACCAGGTCACTTAATTCATCGGCAGCAGGTCTGGGACTTCCAGCCCAGCATTATAAGGCATCCCCCATGCACAAACTATGATTCAAGTTTGTTTATAGTGGGGATTCCTAAAGACAGGATTTAAAAGGCAATGAACCTTTAAAATGTTTTAAGGACAGAACAACTTTTCAGAGGGAAGTGATCTATTTGTGTGTGACCTCCTAAGTCACACGACCCTGTCCCCACTCACAGAAGGGCTGGGCCAGCGGAGAGGGAGAAGACTAGGTATCAAGTCTTCGGTTCTTTTCCTGAGGACTCTGGGGGATCCCCTGCCCTGTTGCCAGGTGACCCACATGACTTTACCTCTGAGCCTCCCAGATCTGCAGGGCAGACGCAGGCACCCCACAGGGACATGAGGTGGTGTTTTCCATTCTCTTCAGGGCCTGACGGGGCCACTGGCTCCCGATGCAGCTGCAGGGGTGTATGCTCTGGACCTCAGCTTCCCTAGGGGAAAACTGGGTGTCCGTGCTTAGATCTCTCTAGCGCCTCCTGGGCGTAGAGCTCAGGTCCTGGCCACCCCCACCAGAAATCCCTATTGTCCCACGCTTGTGGAAGGAGCACAGTGAGGGAAGTCTCCTGAGACTGAGTTTTGTTTGTCTGAACATCCTGCATGGCTCTGGGACTGGTCACTGCCCCTAACTTGAAACTGGACTTAGAGTTGGGTGACCTTAGTTCCAGTCTGGCCCTGTATTTGATTCACTTGAGATAAATTCAATATGCTAGGCACCTGCCACGTCCCAACGAGGCCTGGTTAGACCCAGGTCCTGCCCTTGGTGGCAGTGACGATGGGGGCATCTCCACGTCTGCTGAGAGAGGGACACTCCCACAGGGACACAAGCAGTGACACTGCAGGGGGGCTGGTCTTTGCTGTGGTGGGGAAAGCCTAAGGGCAGTGGGTGCCCAAATGGGACCCCAGCAGAACCTGAGGGTCAGGGAGAGTGATACTTGAGTTGACTCTGAAAGACGAGTTAGGTAGTTGGATAAGAAAAGGTGGAAAAGGCGTCCCCATCAAGGGGAAAAGACGTGGAGATCTGCAATCATGGGTGTGGAGTCTGAGGACTCTCTTCGCAGCCAGACTTCTTGAAAGAGAGGTCATGACATGTTGTGTCCATCCCTCAGCCCTCAACCGTTCCTCAGCCCCCTGGAGCCGGCCTCCTTTCCCCATCACTCCTCTGAGAAGTGTTTTTCCAAGGTCATCCACAATTTCCAAGTTGCTAAAACCAATGGCTGTTTCTCTTGGCGCTGGCCAAGGGGGAGGACAGAAGAGCATATTTAGAAGATAAAGTCATGAGATCTGGTGGCTCTGATGTGGAAGATGAGTGTGTGAGGACAAGGGTGCCAACATGGCTTGGTATGAGTGAATGGTGGTGGCATTTAGAGAACAGGGTTTACAAAAGAGCAGGTTTGAGGGGATGGCAGGATGGTGAAATCCCTTTAAGATCCCTGGACTTCAAAGGGGAATCAGACCATTCAGGAATAGAGCTGTTGGAAAGAATATAGGGTGGGAGGGGGCTAAGAAGGAGCCAGGAGAGAAGGGGACACTGCCCCTCTCTAGGTCTGCTCCCCTGTAGGTAAAATAAGGGGCTTGGATCTTCCCTTATTTCAGCATATATTTATTGCTGTCATTCCCTAGACCCTGCCAGTGACACAAATGAATCAGAATCATTGCCTCCAGGTGGCTCTCATTTGGGGTGCAGGCAGGAAAGGAGAGGAGTGACAGGCACAAGTGTAGCCCCCAGAGGACTCAGGAAGGACTCTTCCTGAGCCCGGAAGTAGGGCTCAGGGCCTGGAGTAGGTGGACTTTGAGGTAATCTTTGAGGGGTTAGTAAAAATCTAATGGGGAGGGAAGGGAACAGCGAGCGCATTCCTTCCTCCAGAGAGAACACTGACGTTCTCTGTGCCTCCCTCTCCAGCTCCCAGGTAACGTGGAGACCCTAATGCCTGTGGTAAGGAAAGGAGCAGTTAACAATGCGAACACCTCCCTCAGGACCTGGGACATGGTGGATGCTCGATAACACTTAGTTACTTCCTTTCTCTCCCAGATCAACCCCCTTCCCTCCTTCTACTTCCTTGGCCTGGGGCTAGCCAGGTCCCCCTCCCTGTGACTAGAAGAATACAGAACTCCATTGGGTTTCTCCAAATGAAGCCACTGGAGAGCTGCTAGCGAACATTAGACTAAGAAAAAAGTTGGAAGCCGTGGACTTTTTTTTTTTAAATTTAAACATATTATTTCTACTGGAGTAAACATTTTGAAGTTGTGAAACCTATTTATCATAATTTCAAACCCTGCTTGAGAATCAAAATAGTCTTCGTAATTTATAGTGTTTTTTGTTATGTACACACCCTCCCTGGCCATGTTGCTGTTCGCCTTGGAGAATTTTTGGTTAGGGGAGGGCTAGGTAGGAGGCCAGGAAAGGACAATGGCAGCACTGAGAGCTGTTTACAGCGGCTGAGCTTTAGACGAGGAGGACCGTGGACCTCGTGGGTTGGCAAGGCTTTTCTTCAGGAGATTGCTGGTGCCTGGGGACCCATTAGGAACTTGGGGAGGCATCTCCCTGGGGCCAGAAGGGCATGAGCTGGATGTAGTGGGTAGGGGACCAAACCCGGGCCAGGGAGTTTCCAGGCAGCTAACCCGGCAGGGCTCTCCAGGTGCGTGTCTACAGCCCGTACCAGGACTACTATGAGGTGGTGTCCCCCAATGCGCACGAGGCCACTTATGTTCGCAGCTACTACGGACCGCCCTATGCAGGTAAGTTTCCCAGAGCCAGGCCCCGCCCATGGTCCTTAGGTCCCCAAAAGGCTCCACCGTTTTAGTGACCTCGGATTTTCCCAGGCAAGATCCTTCACCAGGCCCTCCCCTTTCCAAGACAGTTAAAGCTCTAGGACCTGAGCCCCTCCCCATTCCTGAGCTGGTAGTGACCCCTGGTGGCTAATGCGGGAACAGCTGCCGCTTCCCACTCAAATGTTGTCTGGAGGTTCTTAGAGATCCCTGGATCTCCCCGCCTTCCCACCCTAGCTCCTGGTCCCAGAACGGCTGTCCGTAGCAGATCCACGTCCTGGAAGCTTTGGGGACAGGCGCATTTCCTTCCCGCGTTAAGACCTCAGTCTGCGATTGGGGAACAGGACAGTGGGCTCAGCGCCTTACCTTGGGTTGGGCTGGAGTCTAGCAGGAGGAGAGGAGCGAAGATTGCTCTGCTCCTTCCTTTGAATTCCTCGGCTCTCACCGCCTCTCTCCGCAGGCCCCGGCGTGACGCACGTGGTAGTGCGGGAGGACCCCTGCTACAGTGCTGGCGCCCCTATAGCCATGGGCATGCTTGCGGGGGCCGCCACCGGCGCAGCGCTCGGCTCGCTCATGTGGTCGCCCTGTTGGTTCTGAGCCCTGAGACTCAACGCTCGGACCCTGCGCATAAAACTACCGACCTCTTCTCCACCGTGACCGCGCCCTCCACCCCAAGCCCTGCCCAACTTTTGCCTCTTCTCTGTTAGCCATTCAGAGCTTGGCTCATACCCTCCCACTCCCCACCCTCGCCCTCAACATCGAAAGAAGTTATCATCCCAAGCACAAACGTTTACTCAAAATTCTTGTATCTACTACCAGACACCCCAGAAATCCATATATACACATATGGATATGTTTGCCCCAAACACACCAGGACACAGAACAACTCATGTAGCTTCAAGTTCCCTAGAAGCTGGAGACATGAAAGTCAGGTTCTTCCCTCACGTGGCTCCAGGTTTGGGAAAAACAGGAGTAAACATTTGACAAGGCAGTTATCAGTCCTTTGGCAGCACGAGGGGAAAGAAAGGAAGGTAAGCTAGAAGTAGCAAGAGTGCAGAGCCCTCCCTAACCACCATGGCATATCAAAGAAATTAGAGGGGCACTTACTTGGGCTGGGGTGGGAGCAGGGGTCAGATCGTTCTGCCCCTCCAGGTTGAAAAACTTGGCTGGGTAGAGGCAGATATGAGCTTTTGGGGAGTGCGGTTTTATAATGAATATATTGCCTGTTTTGTTAACAAGACACATACCCAAACCCACAACACTACATTTAGCCCATCCTTCCCACTACCAGTTTACTGGGCCCTCTGTTCCTTCAGTGCTCAGAAAGCACCTGTTTCCCATGTCAGGGTGCCTGGGGCAGCAACTGAGCTGAACCAAGGGTTCCCTTGCTTTGGTGGGGGAGGGGGCATCTGTTTGGGACCTCCACCACAGGACGGTGACTCCGTCGGGAAATGTGTTTCTGCTCCTCAGAAGCTTGGCCCTATGCCCATAACTGAGCCTGTCACCATCTTAGACATTGTATCTCTTCATTCAGGGGCAGATGGCAGTGTTCGGTTCTGGGGTCTGACCCACCTTTGTCTCAGCCCAGAAGGCCCCCCATGTGCCTCCCTGCAGGTGTCCCAAGAGTCTTCCCATTCGGTCCCCTTTCAGTCTCCCCTAGCCTGTCCCAATTACCACAGAAATGCTAATATCCCTGCCCTGTGGCTAGAGTAGCCTGCTAAAGTACCCCTGTATATTATAGGGGCTCCAGTGGCCCTGCTGCAGAGACTAATAAAGGTGTGGTTGGCTCTAGCCCTGCCTCTGGCTTTGTTTGTTCTCTAGGCCCTCTCTCCCTAGGCTATTGCTGTGATTCAGCTCCTACTAGTGTCTTTTGGTATAGCGAGAAGAGTGTGGATTCTGGTGCTGTTGCCAGATAGAAATGGTGACAGCATGTTAGCTGAGCATTTTGGAGCAAATCACTTAACTTTTCTGCATCTTGCTTCCCCCCACCCATAAGGTAGCAGGTTGAAGCTGGCCATCGCTGAGGGCTCGCAAGAGAGGCTATTAGGGTCTCTGTTACTTGAGCTAATGGGTGAGCCTGCCGTCTGAGAGTTTTGTGATGCTGGGGTCTTTCCCAGTATGTTCCCGTTCTTCTACAGTTGAATCAGGGAGCTGGTCTCAGACCAGGTGGTCAAGGAAGGAAGCACATCTACCTTGCCTCAGGCCTTTGAGGCTGCACGTGATCTGGGAAAGATGTTCTAAAGCAGGGCTTTGAGCAGGGATGAGGTGGTGCCCAGAAGGGAACTTAGGTATCCACCTCAGCCATATTCCACAGACACCAACTTAAAGGGTGACGTAAACAGCAGTGATTCAATGAGGTAAGAGAGGAACACAGTGCCTCTGAGGAAGTACCCAACTCTGCTAAGGGAACTGGGGAAAGCTTTGGGAGAGGAAGTGGAAACTCCGGGTGAACCTTGTAAGGGAGGGGGGAAGAGCTTTCCACATAGAACAAATGAGAGAAATGGCATGAGCAAAGGCCTTAGAACACTTCAGCCTCTAGAGCACTATCAAGTTCAGAAAACAGTCTGATGTCACAGTAGGTTGTAAGGTGAGAAGGGGTGGTGAATGGGGTCAGGTTATAAAGATCCTCCCACAGCTGGGTTGAAGGCTTTTTGTTTTGTGCCTCTATAGCTTCAGGGCTACCTTTTCCCAGGACCGATGACACCATAGTTCTTTTAATAACTCACCACACTGAATAGGGCAAGAGGGATGTAGATGAATGCTCCAAATGCAGTATGCTTCAAAATCTCTCCACTAATAATATTGCAGCATAAATTTTTAATCTTCCAGCTGTCCATCAGACAGTTATAAATATTCACAAACACAGTTGAAAAGAAACATTCACCCTCACAGGCGACAGTCTAATCTGGAGGTGTCCCATGGAACACATCTGGCTCACACATTTGCTTGGTCAGTACAGTGTTTTACGAGTTTTGAATTAAAATCTGATACCACTACACACCCACCAAAATGGCTAAAGGTGAAAAAGACAACATTGAGTAACAATCTGGAGCTGGAAATCTGTATAAACTGGTATAACTGCTTTGGAAACTGGTCAGTACAGCCAAACATAGGCACACCTGATAATCCATCAGTTTTACTCCTCGGGTACACCCGAAAGAAATGTGTACATATCTTACACTTACACACACACACACACACACACACACACACACACACAGTACAAAAGTGTCATAGAGGCACTGGAAAAACTCAAATTCTAGAATGGATCCACTGATATACCCCATTCACAAAATGAATACTATTAAAAGAGAATTAATTATCCATATGTATAAGCAGAATTATGGGTGAAGCAAGAAAATAAGAGAAGATAAGGGAGTGAGGGGAAGATGGGACAACAGAGTTATACTAAGGCAAGTTTCCCGGACCTTACGTAAAATAGTACCATATGCTGTGTACAAGTAACTTAAGCATATGCTGATAAGTCAAAGATGCACAGTGGAATCCCGAACGCAATCACTGAAAACAGAATGCAAAGAGGTTAAGCTTAAAAAGTCAATAGATTTTAAAAACAGATGTGGCAAATAGAAAACACACCAACATGGCAGACAGAAATCCAAATATATTAATAATTACATTAAATGTAATTGAATGAAAAGCACAAATTAAGACATTGTCAGGATGAATGAACAAACAAGACCCAACTATATGCTGTGTACAAAAGACATTCTTTAAAATAAAAAAAGGGGTTCATAGAACAAAATATACCATATAAAGAGTAAAAAAGCTGGAGTAGCTACTTAAAATTAAACATGTTCAATGTTGGTAATACCTCAATAAAAAATTTTTTTATCCTCATCCGAGGGTATTTTTTTTTTCATTGCTTTTAGAAAGACAGAAAGGGAGATAGAGAGCAACGCTGATGTGAGAGACACCAAATGGTTGCCTCCCATGGACAGGGGGTGACAACCCAGGACCTAGGCATGTGCCCTCACTTGGAAACAAACCCCCAGACTTTTGGTGTACAGGACGGTGTTCCAACCGAGCCACACTGGCCAGGGCTGGAGTAGCTGCTGCTTCTTTTTAAAAAAGATTTTATATATTTATTTTTAAAGAGAGGGGAAGGGAAGGAGACAGAGAGGGAGAGAAACATTGTGTGAGAATGAAAAAGTTGCCTCATACATGCCCCCAACCAGGCACCTGACCCACAACCCAGGCATGTGCCCTGACCGGGAATCAAACCAGATTACCTCTTGATTTGCAGGCTGGTGCTCAATCCACCGAGCCACACCAGCCGTAGCTAATTTAATATCAGACAAAACAAACATTAAGACAAAAATTATCAGAACTAAAAAGGGGCATTTCCTAAAGGGTCAGTAGATGTATCAGTAAGATAGCAGTGCTATCAGATATTTATAGCTGTAAATCTACTCTAGGGAGTAGATGTAGTATAATTCTTAAGGACCCTAGGAGTTTCAGATGGAAAATGAGCACTGGCTTCAACTCAAAGTCACCAGCTGAATTAGCCCCTAACAAGAGAGGAGTTAGTCCGTACCTTGAGGCCAGACACTGACTTCTCATCTCCAGCTGTGAAAGTCCTGGAAGGCATCTTCTTTCAGAAGAATTCTGTTTCCACTACATTGAAAATCTGTTTAGTGTAGCCACCTTCACTTTTATCTTGGATCTTCTGGATAATTTGCTGCAGCTTCTACATCAGCACTTGCCACTTCATGTTACAGAGACAGTTTCTTCCCTTAAACCTTGTGGACCAACTTCTGCGAGCTTTGGACTTTTCTTCTGCAGCCTCCTCACCTCGATCAGCTTTCACAGGACTGAAGAGCATTAGGGCTCCGGATCAGGCTTTGGCTTAGGGTAATGTTGCAGCTGGTATCCAAACCACTACAACTTTCTCCACAGCAGCAATAACAAGGCTGTTTCACTTTCTTGTCATTTGTGTGTTCACTGGAGTAGCACTTTTCATTTCCTTCAGGAACTTTTTCCTTTGCATTCACAACTCAATTAATTGTTTGGCATAAGAGGCCTAGCTTGTGTCCTATTTCGGCTTTTAATGTGCTTTCCTCACTCAGTTTAACCTTGCATTCAATTGAAAGAGAGAGAGATGTGACTCTCCTTTCACTTGAACACTTAAGAAGCCATTGCAAGGGATTAACTGGCCTAATTTCAATATTGTTGTCTCAGGGGCAGGGAGGTCCCAGAGGAGGGAGAGAAATGGGGTGATTAATGGTCAGTCAGTGCAGTAGTCTGAACACACACACACACAAATCCATTTATCAATTAAGTTTGCCATCTTACATGAGCATGGTTTGTGGTGCCCCAAAACAATTAAAAGAGTAATTAAAGATCACCAATTACAGATCACCATAACAAACATAAAATGGAAAATTTTAAATATTACCAAAATATGACCCAGAGATAAAAAATGAGCAAATACTGTTGGAAAAATGGGGCTGATAGACTTGCTCGATTCAGGGTTGCCAAAAACCTTTAATTTGTAAAACTACAGTGTCTATGATGTGCAGTAAAACAAGGCTTGCCTCTATAAAGCTACAGTAATCAAAACTGTGGTACTGGCATAACAGATATACAGACCAATGGAATGGAACAGACAACCCAGAAATAAACCCTCACATATATGGTCATGAACTGATTTTCAACAAGTGTGCCAAGACAATTCAATGGGGAAAGAACAGTCTTTTCAATAAATGTTGCCGAGAAAATGAAATACCCACACACAAAAGAATGAAGTTGGACTCTTATCTTACCTTATACTAGATACAAAATTAACTAAAAATAAATCAAAGACCTAAACTTCAGAGCTAAAACTATAAAACTCTTAGAATAAAACAGAGGAGAAAATCTTCAGGGCATTGGATTTGGCAACAATTTCTTGGATATGACACCAAAAGCATAGGTGGAAAAAAGATAATTTGGTTTGATCAAAACTTAAAACTTTTTTTAAAAGATTTTATTTATTTACTTTTAGAGAGATGGGAAAGGGAGGGAGAAAGACAGGAAGAGAAACATCAATGTGTGGTTGCCTCTAGCACACCCCATACTGGGGACCCGGCCTGCAACCCAGGCATGTGCCTGACTGGGAATCAAACTAGTGATGCTTTGGTTCGCAGGCTTGCACTCAATCCACTGAGCTACACCAACCAAGCAAAACTTAAAACTTTTGTAAATTAAAGTACACTGTTAAGAGAGTGAAAAGACAACCCACAGAATGGGAGGAAATATTTGTAAATCCATATATGTATTAAGGGACTGATATCTAAAATACGTAAAGAGCTATAACTCAACAATAACAACAAAATAAACAACTCAACTTAAACCCGGCTGGTGTGGCTCACTGGACTAAGCGCTGGCCTGAGAACCCAGGGGTCACCGGTTCAATTTCTAGTTAGGGCACATGCCTGGGTTGTAGGCAAGGTCCCCAGCAGGGGATGCTCGAGGGGCAACCACACACTGATGTTTCTCTCCCTCTTGGCTTCCTTTCCCCTGTCTAAAAATAAATAAATAAAACCTTTAAAAAAGTAAAAAGCCCAACTTAAAAATAGGTAAAGGACTTGAACAGACATTTCTTCAAAGAAGATATACAAATGGCCAGTAAGCAAGAGGTTCAACATCAACAGTCATTAAGGAAATGCAAAAATTAAAACCACAATGAGACAGATACCACTACTTGCATTAGAATGGTTATTATAAAAAATCAGAACATAAAAAGTGTCAATGAGGAGAAATTGGAACCCTCATACATTGCTGGTAGGAAGGTAAAAATGGTATAGCTACCTTGAAAAGCAGTTTGGCATGTCTTCAAAAGTTTAACACAGTTAAACATAGAATTATCATATAATTCAGCAATTCTACTCCCACATATATACTAAAAAAGAATTGAAACCAGTAACTCAAGCAGACACTTGTATACCAATGTTCAGAGCAGCATTACTTAAAGTAGCCAAAAGGTAAAAACGTCAGTGTCCATCAACAGATGAATGGATAAACAAAATGTGATATATACATACAATGGAGTCTTTATTCAGCCATAAAAAGGAGAGAAATTCTGGTACATGGAACAACATGGATGAACACTGAAAACATTATGCTAAGAGAAAGAAGCCTTCAAATCCAGTTTAGGAGGAAGCAGTTCCTAAATTATACCCTCCCTAGATTACAGTCCACTAACTGATATTTTAAAAGGGAAAAGGTAGAGGGTACTAAAAGGCATTCCTGGCAAGCAGGTCATTTCATCAATTCCTCTCTTAGCGGGGACTTTATACTTCCCCAATATTACCGCTGTGGACATCTGCACCAGCAGTCTGGCCAATGGATTCAGTTCTCTCCAGTAAAGAGGACAGCTATGGTTTGTACCAAGGCAGGGCTCAGCCCTTTTTCTGTAAAGGGCCAGTGAGTAAATACTTATAGCTTTTTGGGTTATAAGGTCCGTCACAACTATTCTACTCTGCCTTTGTAGTAAGAAAGTATGGCTGAGTTCCAATAAAACTTAATTTCTAACCTTCACCCAAAAACATGTTTTTGTTGATCTGAGAGAGAGGAACATCGATGTGAGAAGCTCTGGTTGCTTCCTGTACACGTCCTAACTGGGGGCTGAACTCACAGCCTAGGTAGGTGTCCCCACTGGGAATCGAACCTGCAATCTTTTTGATGTGTGGGACAATGCTTCAACCAACTGAGCCACTTGGCCAGGGCCAAAAATCTTAAATTAAAAAACAGGTAGCAGGCTGGATTTGGATTTGGATTTGGTGGGAGGGTAGTAGTTTACTGTCCTTGTCCCAAGGCACAGGTGGGGTTAGGAGTGAAGAGGCAAAAGCCCAGTTTAAACTACTTTTTTTTAATTCTCTCCTGAGGACATTTTTTCATTGCTTTTAGAGAGAGTAAGGGAGAGAGGGAGGGAGACAGAGAAACATCGATGTGAAAAAGAAACACTGGTTGCCTCCTATACAAGCCTGAACCGAGGATCAGGATCAAACCTGCAACCTAGGCATGTGCCCTGAACAGAGACTGAACCCGCAACCCTTTTGCCATTGCGACGCTCCAACCAACTGAGCCACTGAGCCAGAACTTAAACTACTTTTCTTTTCTTTTTAAGACTTTATTTATTGATTTATTTTTTAGAGAGAGAGAGAGGGGAAGGAACGGAGAAAGACAGCAAGAGAAACATGGACTGACTGCCTCTCCCAAGACCCCAGCCAAGGACCTGGCTCACAAACTACTTAATATATCCTATTATTGCCTCCACCAGGAGCCTTGTTTTTCGAGCTGCAGCCATTCTCCTTCACTTTTAACAGCTGAAAAGTATTCTGACTCCCCAGGAGTTTCTCACTTTTTTAGTTGTTTTATTTTTCAGGATTCTATGTTCTCCTTTATAGGTCTAGAGAGGAAGTAAGGAACACAGGCTAATTTACCACTTTGGCAGGAATGGGAAATCAAGTCAACAATTGTTTTCTTTTGTGTTTTATTTATATATTTTTAGCAGCAAAATTTTATTTATTAAGAAAATCTGGTCTGTGAAGACACTTCACTGCTTCAGTTGAAGAACCCCAAGCTAAATAAAAATACCAATATTAAAAGCAGCATAATTGGTTATTACTGTCTTAAAGATACATAAAAAGAATCAAATAAAATGCTACAGTGTAGGAAGTCAATTACCCCCTTGTCAGAAATCACAACTTTTTCCAAATAAAGAATATGACCCATTTGCCATATTGAATTGATATTTATTTTAGGACATGCCATGTCAAAATAAAACAAAAGAGTCAACCCTTGCCTTTAACAATAATATTGTATTATAAAAGCACTTTACAACCCCACTCCATCTTTGAGTATAAGTTACTGGTATGTGGGCTAATGATTATCTTAAAACACTTCACTATTTAGTCTCATTATCCAAGTGCTCTCTGAATATTAGGAGGTGATAATAAATGGGAAGTGGAGGAGAAAGAGGAAAGAGGGGGGAACAAGGTTCTCCCAGTTAAGGGTTTTGTTGCAATGAGGGAATGAAGAAGTATGAAGATATTTTTGTTGTCTTTTCATCTTTATACTGTGTTAAGTAACGCTTACAACATAAATTCAGCAGGCTTTTCCTGAGCTGTAACTCAGAAAATTTCTTCCTGCAAATAATGTATTCACAAATGTGTTTATTAACTTACACAGCAATCTCACAATAACTAGTAAAGATTAAAATGGTGCACTCCTAGTATATTTGTTTGCAGTGTTTTAAGGAAAATACATATTGCCATGGTGATGAAGCTCTAAATAGATTAAACAAAACATCTAAAAATTAAAAGTAGTTTTAAAAAGGCAAAGAAATAAATACCACCAAAGAAAAAAGATTAATTGTAGCTTTTTAAATATAAAACTAAATACTAGTTAATTAACCAAACTATACACATCTAATAAAAAGCAAAACCAGCCTGAAAGACCCAACATTTAAAAAAAGCTAAAAAATAAGGCATAAATCTGCATAATATTGAGTTTTATTTCCATTCCCTCCTTACCCTCTTCTATGTATGCTTTTTCAGATCTGCCTCTACAGGCTTATTGGAAAACTTGCCATTTTCATTCTGACCTCAAATATCCTGAGCAAAGTATTTGCTATTTTGTTGAGGATTCTTTTGTTGGTAAGCTTTAGATATCGTTGTTTTTAATGGGTATAGTAGTTTTGATCAAGGTGGCTAATTTAAATTCTTCCACTGGTTCTCCTTAAAGGAATTTGATTTCCACAGTGCCTTGCCTGCAGAGCTTTAAAAAACAAAACAAAACAAACAAACAAACAAAAAAAACAGGAGAAATCTATTGCTTAAAAATGTTTTTTTTTTTTTAACAAACAGAATAACTCTTAAAATCTTGGGAGAGAGAGTTCATTAGAAGAACTAAATATTAAAAACCTGTTCTGGAGCACTTTCACTTCTCTCTCCCACAGTCTACCATGTGAAAGGATCATATTTTTTTGTTAAAAATACATTTTTGTTCATTACTTGAAAGTACTATATTCATTACGACTCATTTTAAAGATGCACCAGAACACTTCAAGCACTGCCTACCATGACAGTTGAGTTTTGACCTCAAATGAGGTCTATGTAATTTATATCAGTGCTCAAGAATAATTTTGGACATCTTGACTCAAGGCCTAGAGCAAGGATCACTAAAACTGAAGGATAATTCCAGTGTGCTTGGTCTGACTGCTGCTTTGCCACCTCTTGTTTGCTCTGAGGGAGGGAGAGTAGTAAGAATACAGGCTGGGGTAAGGGAGAGGCAAAAAAGGCAGGGAGAGGTCAAGTAGGTAAGCAAGTGCTGCCGTGAACAACTGTTCCTTAACCAAGCCACATACTGCTGAGAATTCCATCATTTTGAAGTGCATTATCATAATATTAAAAAGGAAAAAAAAGTTAAGAAAATGTATCTAATTTTTAAAGTTATCACTGGAATATGCTGGAATCATTTGACTTTCTGTAAAACATAAATAATAAAGACACTGACTTTTTTGTGCTTGTGAAGCTAATAGATCATCTCCACGAGACAGGCAGCAATGATGAATTGCAATACGTTATTACCGAAGGGAAAAGGTTCAAGCCAATATTCACACTGCAGTCAATGAAAGAGTAAGGGGGCCAAAGCAATGAGCTTCTGGAGAAAAGCTGAAGATGCCAAGAGGGATTAGCAGGAACAGCCTCCTTCGTTGACTGGTTGCTCCTGAGGCTTTTCCAGTTTTATGTCAATCACTGAAACAAAAGTTAAGGAGCTATAAATGGGAAAGTACAATTCCAATTCTGAACACTGACATCTCTGGCAAGTCCCTCCCATTCCTATTAAGAGCAACTATTCTCTATATAGCTAGCTTACCATACAACAAGGGCTCAAGTGGAATAAACTTGCTTTTATCTACTATATGCAGCATGGTCAGAATAAGGTTAACATCTCTCTCTATTCATGGGAATCTATCCTAAGGAAGCTATTCCACAGGAGCAAGAAACCATATAAAGATGATGTTCCTTTTATTATGGATAATTATGGAAGTACCTATAATAAAAATCTGAAAATAGCCTACAAGAGTTCCAAGAACAGGAAGAGAATTTAATAAATGATGGGACTCAACTCTGTAGAACACATTATGCTATTAAAATAAAGGCTCAGAAAACGTAAAACATTTAGAAGTGGGAAGAGCTGAATACGAAGTGCTATAAATTCTGTAGCTTAATAAAAATGCCTGCATATGGGAAAATAGTCAAAGACAAATATACAACAATGAAAATATAAACATTCAAAATCCACTGAAATAATTAGTACTTATGTGCTTCATTCTGTTCCATTCTGAAAGCAAAAGCCATGATAAAGTTCCAGACTGAGTTATTTCCTTCCTATGCCAAGTAGAGCTTGAATATTAGGAAAAGTGGGGGAAGAAAATATGATACATATTGTGGGAAAAATGTACATAGTCAACAGGACTCAAAATTAAGAAGACTGGGATTCTAAGAGTTTCCTGCTCATTAAAAAATCAAGCAAGCAAACAAACATGAATTTTCTCACTGATTGATTTGTAGTGAGCAGCAGGGTGCAGAGTGTGCCCTTGGATGACCAGATCTCACTTGTTATAGAAAAACCTTGGAGCTTCTATGCTAAGCCATCAATTCCTGACTGCATAAGGTAATGACATAATATTCCCTAGTCAACCAAGTGGGGCTCTAAAAACTAGTGATAACATTTTCCAGTGAAACAGAAAGGATACTGTCTTCTCTGCTTCTGTCCTGCGTGCTTTCCATTCCAGGCAAAGCTGCTGCAACACGTCGGAAGAGCTGTGGAGAAGAGCGAAATGGGATAGTGGGGGAAGAAAATTTAGCAAATGGTATCAAGTAAAGGTGGATGACCATTGCATGCTGTGTTCAAGGATACAACTTCTAGGTTATTCCTTATTTGGACCTTACCATAATGAAAGCATCTTAAAATGTCTACTTATTCTGTGCATTTTAATTAAATAGAATACTGTATGAAATGCAGTATGCCAAATACAAAGAGGTATGAAGATACGGTCCTTGCTTTCCAACCGGTGATATTAGACACAAATGAATAGGGAAGAAATAAGCAGCAAAAATGTCATTTGAGTCATAAAAACTAAGTACCATAGAAACTCAGAGTAAGGACAGATTGTTCATTTAGTAAAAATGTATAGTGGCATTCCTATCTTTTATAAAGGGTGAGCTGGTGTATATATAGTGAAAGACACTCTAGTCAAAAATACCCTTGATTATTCTTTAAGAAAGTACTATGTTAGAGATCAGCATACCACCTCTTAAGCTAAACACAGCTGGCTTTTCCTCTGTCACTGGAAAGAGCACCACTGGAAATGGTTGGCTTGTGTTTAAGGTATGATGTAATGAAAAATATCTTCAGAAGGAGAATCACACTCAGGCCTGGTGAGATGTTCACTAAAGGCATGTGGGAACGGAAAGGACTAATGACAGAAAAAATAGCAGATTCACACCTATTTTGTCCCCAAACCTAAGGCATATGCTCATTGTGTAGAATGGCACATAAAACTGCTGGATTATTTCAGTCATGTCTTTGTTAGGCATGCAGTATAAAATTCCTATAGATTAAATTCACAGGTGATATAACTCCCTCATACTAAGCATCTGCTTACTTGAGGTACTGTCTCAAGTTCTCTAGAGACACAGAAATGAATAAGATGTAATTTTTTAATTCAAGGAGCTCACAGTCTGGCAAAGGAAACAGACTCAAACAATTCCTCACGTTATGATGTGATAAATCCTATAAACCAAGGAAATACAAAATGATATAGGAATACGGATGTAAGAAAGCCCTTCTAGGAGATGGGGAAAAACCTTTAGGTGGTAACATGTGAGTTGGGTTTTAAAGGCAGCTTTAAAATTTCACCTGGCTGAAAAACACACTGCATAAAGTGCTCAGAGTTTAAGTGCTCCAAATTCAAGTGTTCCATAAGTGTTGCTGAATTAAAATGAGAAGGAAACAGAAAGAACAAAGTCCAGAGATTAAAGAATGAGGTTTGTAATCTGTTTGGGGAAAGAAGTATAGAAAATAAGCAAATTTTTATTTGTAGGCAATCTCTCAATGGGATAGGATTAGAGAAAACCTGAGAAAAAGTATAACAGTTTTGGTTCTATATGGCTTAGCAGTACTTTAGAAACCATACCAAAGTTAGGCACTAGCCTCAATATTCAACTCAAATCACCTATTAGCCACAAAACTGTAGAATGCTTACTTTAACATCTGATATTTCAGAAACTATGCATGATCAAAGATTATGTGGGTATGTAGATTGTCAATTGAATCAATACATTAACTATATAAAGTGGGTCCATTTGGATTAATATATAAATACTCAACTTCAAATACAGATCAACATTCTAGATACAAGAATAAATGCTTGTAATAAATAAATATACAGTAATCATTAATGACTGTGATAGCTGTTAATTTTATTAACAAAATTAACTTAAAATTCACAAAACTGAAATAAATGCAGAACTAGATTGAGAGAGTAAATTAGATTAACTTTAGAAAGAATATTATGCTGTTTTAAACCCAGCAAGGACTTGTAAAGATTTAATTAATGCAAAGTAAGACAAAAATTCTAATCTTTTTGAAGTTTTTGTATATTAGCATTAAATAATGAATTGAAAGAATGCCAACTCTGTTGGCTCAAAATTTCATGATCAAGAAAAAGTCTAACATCCATTAAAAAGTCATCTTTCATCTAGACACAAAGAACATAGAATATGTAGTAAAAGATACTTTATAGAAAAAAAAGTCTAAAAAAATTTATTCCATGACCATCAGCTGAAAATCACCATCTATTTAGTACTGCAAATAGGCAATAAGTATAGTGACTACAGAAATAATCTAGCAGCTAACAGATCAAAACCTGTATTCCAGAAATTCATTCTGTAATGATGATACTCAGTCTTGGTCTCAATGATTTTAATACTTGGTCATCTAGCCAAATGCAGAGTCAGCACATTTCTAATTTAAATAGAGATGAGGGCAAGGGAAAAGAAGTGTGAAAATTTTCAGAGGTAAGAAGTGCCTGAATAAAATGCTGAGAGGTAGAAACATTTCAGGGCATATTCAAGAATGGTTAGGTACTCCCAACTGGCTAGAGCACAGACTACATAAAAGACTTATGGTGAAACTGTATACTGAAGGACAGACTAAGACAGACCTGGAAAGAATATAGACTCTGTCCTGTGGACAAAGAGAAGGCACTAAAAAAGGAGTTTGTATGAAGACTCCTATAATTGATTCCAGTGTCTTACTATGGCTACAAAGACATACGTATCACATATTGAAAGTGAAAGATAGTAGGTAAGATGGCAGAAAGCTAAAAACTAAAATTGAAAGTGTAACATTCTGTATAACATTCTGTATAGGCCACTTAGGTGACAGGTCTTCGTTCTGTCCCTCAGTTTTCTCATCTGTAAAATGGATTTAAAATAATACACTTAACTGACTAGTTTACTGTGAAGCTCAAGGGAAATCATGTTATGTTATGCTAACTGCTAAGGATTGATCTGTTATTTAGAAAGTCTTTAATAAACAGTACCTGTATTTCTACCAGAGACTAGTCACAGTGACTCATGGTCTCATAGGCTACAATGTGTAAATGTTACGATATTCTGCAGTGGATTCCAGTACTACAGCAAAACACCAACAGGGACAAACTTCTGCTTTAAGAAATAATGTAAAACTTTTGGAAAAGGTATGGAGGTTGGGAGAGACCTTCTGAAAATACTAGAGCAGAACTGAAATGTTCTTACTTAGAAATATCTAGAAATCTTTCCAAGATCTCACAGTTTGTTTCTGACATGAAAATGTATTAAACTACTAATTTGTCCAAAATAAATACCCCCATTATTATAGCTTTTTTACTTCAAGGAGAATTAATTTCTCTAATCCTTCTTTAGATTTCTTCTAATAAAAAAGGGACATAATTGTGAGGTGCAAAGGACATAATGATGCTGCTTCTTGGAACAGCCTCCTCGCTGCTCCCAGCCCAATCTGTCCAGCTGACACTCATCTTTCAGGATCCCTGGTAATTCCTTAGAAAACTTCCATAACTCATTCACTGATTCCTCCATCATTCTCCTATCTAATAAAATACTTCTATATACTCGAATATACCCTGTATTTCTTCTTTTGGAGCTTTTACTACACTAATTATAATAGCCTATTTACCTCCCTGTCTTTCCCTCTAAATTTTAAACTTCTGGAGGGAAAAGCTCATATTTCATCTCTTTGTTATCCTAGTACCTGACATGTAGTAGGTATTTATTTTTTAAATGTTAGTTGAAAGAATGACTAATGGGTATGAAAGCATATTAGAAAACATAAGAGTGCAGTACATACAGTTGGTTAGTGCCTTTAGCCGGTGGCTTTTTTTTGAGTTCACTTGCATCTGAATTATCACTTAATTCCTTAGGAATGACCATCCATAATACTATTTAGCAGATGATCACAGATCTGAGAAAGGCTGTTCTTTTATCAAGTGAAATAAAAACTAGCAAGCCTTACGCCCACTGAATCCTCCTGACTCCTTCCCCCAAAATGGACAACGGAAGAAATCAATTTACTTAGTTCCTTGCAGAAAAAGGAAGTATAAAAGGGATTTTAAATTTATATGTAGAGTGTGACAGTGAAGGAAAACTCTGATAAACTTACAAGCTGATGAAAAACAAATGCTTTTGAATAACATCTTCAATCAAACACAAAAAGGATCGATTAAAACATGCAAATATAATGGAGGTAATGACATTTGCCATACACCAAAGAAGTAGCAGAGGTGAGATTCCAAAGTTCACATTCTTTCTACTACTTCATGCTACCTAGTATAAATGGAAGATCTTTCTATATGAAAAGCATTGTGAAAAGGGCTGTGTGAAGAAATGGCTTAAAATCCTGAGTAAGAATAATCTGATTTGTGAAATACTATTACACATAAATCATAAACATAAAAACTTAATCCATTTTCTATGACTAAACATTTTATCTATAGTGTTAACCAATGTATTTCTAAATCTTGGTGCTGTTTCAGAATATTTCAATTAAATTAAAAGAATCAATGTCACTCACCTGTACTCAACTCAGAACATCCCAAAATGAGCCAAGAAAATGCTTTACAAAAGCCAAGTTCTATCCTTACAAAAAATATGTGACAGGAAAGAAAATACTCTAGGGGTTTAAGTTGTTTTAAATAATCATTAAAGGAAAATCCATTTCTTAAATGCCAATGATACACTAACAGAGGCTTCTGCTATATTAGGAATCACAAATGACAAAATAAGGAGTCAGTACAATTGGTAGTTAAAAAAAAGTTCTATATGCATTCTAAGGCCAACATGCTTCTCAGAATATTTTCTTTTCTGGAAAAAGGGTATTAATTCTACCCTGGCCTTCTGCTGTATGGTATTTTACTTGTAATTTCTTGAGGGAAATAGGCATATTTAAATTGCAGTGACAGCCCTGACAGGTGTGGCTCGGTTGACTGAGTGTTGTCCTGCAAAGTGAAAGACTGCTGATTTGATTCTTGGTCAGGGCACATGCCCACTGGGTTACCAGGCTGGTCCCTGGTTAGGGCATGTGTAAGATCAATGTTTCTCCCCCTCTCTTCCCCTCTCTCTAAAAATACAGAAGTAAAATCTTTAAAAATATTGCAGTGACAACTATGGGAATTAGCTCTGGAGATAATGATAAGCTGAATATAGCTCTCTATAAAAATTTTCAAGTTGAGTATTTTGGGCTGTAATTTTAGATATTTGATTTAAAGGAATAAATTGGAAAAGGAAATATCAAAGTAAAATCACTGTTGCCACCAGTTTTTATCTTTACTATAAAATTAACAAAGTATTTTATTTATTTATGATTAAATATTTTTTAATTTACTGATTTTAGAGAAAGAAGGAGGGAGAGAGAGATATATCAATTTTTATTGCGCCAATTATTTAAGCATCCATTGGTTGATTCTTATATGTGCCCTGACTGAGAATTGAACCCCCAACCATGGTGTATTGGGACAACATTCTAACGACTGGACTACCCACTTGGACAGGGCTTAATCAAGTGCAGTCATACCCTGGTACTTGCTAGCTTCAGAATTCGTCAAATCCTGTACTCATCACATTTTGACTAGAAAAAATGTTTCAACACTCAGCACTCACTCAGGACTTGTCGCACTTGTTAGAACTTGTATGAGTCAGGATGCTGGCCCGCAAGAGAAAAACGCTTCGTCATTTGGTACTCGGGGGTTTCGGCGCTTGTCATGAGTTCCAGAACAAATTAATGACAAGTACTGAGGTACTGTATTTTATAAGCAAGAAGAAATTCCATTCCATCCATCAAAGAGCAAGCTAAGCTAAGCAGTTCCATCAGCTTACAGAAAAATTTCCATTATGAAAATAAAAGTTGTAAGGGTACAGAGTATTTTATACACCATTGTAATTCTCATATGATGAGTGCTCAGCGTAGCTGACTTTGAATTTTTGCTAGATCTCTATTTTAGTTTTGCTAGCCTATCATTTCTTAAATGAAGGATTATTTTAATACCTTTGTTTTTCAATTTTAACATGTCTTCTTGCTTCCACCCTTATCCTCTACAGTCTATTTTTTACAGAACAGTCAGTGATTTCTTTTAAATACTAAATCTCATGTCAAATCTCTGATTAAAAACTTTAAATAGCTTCCTACCTTACTCCGAATAAAAGTCTAAATCCTTACGATAGTCTACATGGACTAAGTTAGATTTCCGTCCCCTAAAACTATCCTCAATTTTTAGCACTTGCAATTTCTATCAATATGCAAGACCACTCTAGGTTCTTTGGAGATTTTCCAGTTTAATGAATCTACCTGATACCCATGGATTAAGGTACACAATCAAAGTACCAGATTAAGACCTGCTATGAATCAAGAACTGTGGTAGATATGGGAAATGGTGCTGTGGAAAAGACACCATCACTACCAATACTTAAAGGACACATGCTATCTCAGCAGGTATAAAATAATTTTCACACATACTCACATGCAACTCCACTTTGAATATGTACACAAGCTTTCATTGACCTATTAGCACTAATGCCCATTAGCTATCACTAATTTCTCACAAAGGTCTCCCATTTCTTTGAAATAAATCTTTTTCTTCTGACAAGCAGTGATAGTTTAAGTTAAAGATGAAAGAGTGTGTCTGTTCTTTTTCTATTTTCCAGTAATGTAAAATTAGAGACCATAGTAAGAAAGGTGACACCCATACAGTTAACACTTTATTAAAAGAATATACTACCGTATTTTACAGACTATAAGAAGCAGCCCCCCCAAATTTGGGAGGAATAATGGTTGTTAATGCTGCTGTTGAGTTCTGTTTACATTTACATTGGTGAAATATTATGTTATTTATGTTATTAAATATTTTACCACATTTTTTGCTTCAAAATTTTTTTCCTATTTCCCTCCCCTAAAACCTAGGTGCGTCTTATGGTCCGAAAAATAGGGTGCTTCTCAGATGAAAAGTCAATTGGAGCCTTAAATAATCACCTTACCATTACCATTTTCTCCAGCAACTTAAATACCATACTACTTAAAAAAAAAAAAAAGAGGCAATATTGCTACATTTTTAAAAACAGAATTAGAAAAATAATGGGTAAATATTTTTCTTAGGTTATGTTTTTAAGAAATATTGAAGGTAATAAAAAACACTATTTAAATATCCTATATAACACAAATGACCATGTTAGATATTATTTATTCTAGTTTTAGCCCTGAGAGTTTTTATTTAAAAACTACAACAATATTCTTTAAAACAGAAACAGGGCTTCAGAGTTAAGTGCATAAACCAGATAAAGGGTTAAGCACAGAATATTTTTAAATAAGAAAAGCAGTCGTACTGGGTAGGAATAAATTTTTTATTTTAAGCCCAAGTTCTCAGGCACTAAGGCCTAATCAGTTGAACCACAGTCAGATATTAAATGATGCATTCATGAACTCTCTCCTGAAACTGTTTAAAAATGAAACAGAGAAAGCCCATTTTAAGCTTTTATTATATGTATTATAATTCAGTACATGAGGGAGTAGGAAGGAGGAATCCAGTTATCAGAAAGCTAGAAAACATCTCTATACACGGAAAGTACAACTAGATGGTACTTTTAGTACTGATAAACATCTTTTATACTTCTTGTGTACCTTCCAGTGAAAAAGTATGATTCTGTCAAATAAAATGAGTATAATGCACAACCACCAAAAGTAACTGCTTTGCAAAAACATACATGACTAAACAAACATATGAAATGATTACTTATGATGAGTGTGATTCCTAATGTCTTTCAAGACTGTGATTGGACTATGAAATTTACCTGATAAATTTCTGAATACTCACACCATTTCTGAATTGTGATTGACCTACAACCAACGCTTGGAGGGGGTCTGAGATTATTTCTTCATAGTTACTTCTGCTGATACGTGTTACTCACTGACCAAATAATTTAACTCAAAATTTCATTCAAGTTGATATTAGATAAACAATAATATGCAGAATTTAGGAATAAACTGGCCTTCCGTGTTAAATAAAACTAAGTATGTACATGATAGTCTACCCTATAAGTTCAGTATAGTCTTTAGTTTTGGTAATAGAAGAGTAGTTTATATAGGAATAACAATCTTGCAGATAACAATTTTTAACTGGACAAAATATAATAAACAGCTATTTGAAGGATCAGAAGAGCAACAAGGGAGATTTCAGTCCTGGGAAGAAGAAAACCCACATTCACTGGGTGAGATCCATGTTTATTCAGGTTTTCCCAAGAGCAATTCCTAGCCTATGAATTACAGAGTGGCTAGAACTCAGGCAGAAAACTAGAGTTTTAGAGGTTTGAGGTGTCAATGAACTGTAAGTGTGACTGAAAATAACAAAAGGGGAAGAGACAAGAGGAGAAGCCCTAAAATCTACATATAAATTTCCTTCAAATCCTCATAGGTAAGAGGGACTCCAAGAAGCCCATGTGAAAGCAAAAGCTAGAGGCTGGGAAAAAAAAAAAGAGCATATTTCAGCTACTGCTTGCTTTAGGGATAGAGCTTAGAGTTTTAATTCCACCAAGACAGAAAAGCTTGATAAACATCTGAGGCGTTCTTCAGATCCACCTGAACAAAGCATAACACCAAGAATCCACAAGTTTAAGCTAGCAATACAACATGCCATAATAAAAGCCAGAACTTTGCCCCCAAAATAACAGAAATCATTGAGTATGGTAAAAACATAAGGGAAGAAATGAAGGCAGTAAGTGAAATAAGGAAAATCCACAGGGGAGCAACAGTGAAGGGAAAGAACCAGGATTCAAATCAACAATTTGGAACATACAGAAGAAATAAACACTCAACCAGGACAGAATGAAGAAACATGAATTCAAAACACAAGCAGAGAATAAGAAGACTCTAGGACATCTCTAAAAGTGCATGTGAATCACAAGGATGCCACAAGCAGAAGAAGAGGAGCAAGAAATTGAAAATTTATTTGAACAAATAAAGATAACTTCCCTAATTTGGCAAAGGAAACAGACATACAAATCCAGAAAGCACATAGAGCCCCAAACAAGATGGACCCAAAGAGGACCACACCAGGACACATCATCATTAAAATGCCAAAGGTTAAAGGTAGAGAATCTTAAAAGCAGCAAGAGAAAAGCAGAGAGTTACATACAAAGGAGTTCCCATAAGACTATCAGCTGATTTCTCAAAAGATATTTCGCAGGCTAGAAGGGACTGGCAAGAAGTATTCAAAGTGATAAAAAGCAAGGACCTACAATCAAGATTACTCTATCCAGCAAAGCTATTATTTAGAATGGAAGGGCAGATCAAGTGGTTCCCAGACAAGGTAAAGCAAAAGGAGTTCATCATTAACAAGCCATTATTACATGAAAAGGGACTTATTTAAGAAAAAGAAGATCACCCAGTGTGGTGTGGCTCAGTGGACTGAGTGCCAGCCTGTGAACCTGGTCCCAGTAGGGGGTATGCGAGAGGCAACCACACAATGATGTTTTTCTCCTTCTCTTTCTCCCTCCTTTCCCCTCTGTTTAACTAAATACATACAAAAATGCATACATACATAAAATCTTAAAAAAAAAGATCAATACTATGAACATTAAAATGACAACAAACTCATAACTATGAACTGAATAAAAAAACTAAGCAAACAACTAGAACAGGAACAGAATCATAGATATGGAGATCATTTGAACGGTTATCAACTGGGAGGAGGAGGGGGAGAATGGAAGAAAAGGTACAGGGATTAAGAAGCATAAATGGTTAAGTACAACATAGACAAGGGGATCTTAAGAACAGCACAGGAAATGGAGAAGCCAAAGAACTTCTATGCACAACCCGTGGATGTGAACTAAAGAGGGGGACTGCTGGAGGGAAGGAAACTACCAGGCGGAGTGGGGCAAAGGAGAAAAATTGGGACAACTGCAATAGTATAATCAATAATACATACTTAAAAAAAATCTAATCTTAAAACATGCACATTTTTAGGTAACCCACACATTCAGACAATAAATTTAGCTGAAGGATAAAAAAAAGAAAATGTAGTAAAAATACTTTAAAACAACATATTACATACAGAGAATGATATAAATTAATGCTCAGTTCTCATTAGAAACAATGGAAGCTAGAAGACAACTGACTGGCATATTTAAAGTAATGGAAGAAAAGAAAAATCTCTTAACCTCAATTTCAATAACTAGCAAAAACACTTTTCAAAATTATTCTCAAATGGCCTTTGAGCTAAGTTAGAGTTGAGAGAATTCATCACGAGGAGACTTCTATAAGAAACACTGAAGAAAGCTATTTTGGCTAAAGAGAAACAATAACAGATGTAACTAAGATCTTTTAAGAAGAAATGAAGAACATTGTAAATGATAAATATACTGGGTTGGCCAAAAAGTCCATTTAGTTTTTCCTATAAAATAAAAGACACATTTTTCATTTTCACCAATAACCTTATTGATCTGGATATTTTAAGTATGTTGGCTATCTCCAGCTATTGGCTTCTAGTGGATAGACACCAGGGGGTGCAGCTAAATATCTTCCAATGCATTAAACAGCCCCACAGCAAAAAATTATTTGGCCAAAATGTCAATAGTACCAAGAAACTTCACAAACCACTTTTGACACATTTAATCAATCACAGCATCTTCTCCATACACTGCACAAATCTTATTTTGCATTTCAGTTGCATTATTACCTTTCTTGAAATAATAAAAGCATAATATGCCAAAATGTTGCATATTTTCTTCCATCTTCAATATTAAAATGGCTGCACAAAAATTGACCAATTTTTTAAAAGATTTTATTTATTTATTTTTAGAGAGGGAAGGGAGGGAGAGAGAGAGAGAAACATCCATGTGTGGTTGCTGGGGGCCATGGCCTGCAACCCAGGTATGTGGCCTGACTGGGAATCGAACCTGAGACACTTTCGTTCGCAGCCCGTGCTCAATCCACTGAGCTACGCCAGCCAGGGCTTCAATTTTTTTTTTTTTTTAAGGCACACTGATATGATGACAGCTGTCACAATACAACCTAACCAAATTGTTTTGAATGAAGTTAAAGATAACTAAGTACTACTAGAGCCATCATATGGAAAAAACTAAACAAACTTTTGGCAAACCCAATAAAACTAAATAGAAAAGATTGGTTTAGTTTCCCTTCCCTTAATTACTTATTCTTTAAACAGATTTTATTCATTTTTAGAAAAAGGGGAAGGGAGGAAGAAAGAGAGGAAGAAAAACATCAATGTGCAAGAGAAATATCAATTGGTTGCCTCTTGTCCTCAACCAGGGACCTGGCCTGCAACCCAGGCATGTCCCCTGACCAGGAATCAAACCAGTAACCTTTCAGTTTGCAGAACAATGTCCAACACATTGAGCCACACCAGTCAAGGCTCTTAATTACTGTTTAAAGGAAAGGTTGAAACATTTATTATGGGGTTCGAATGTATGTGAATATATGTGATGACAATAACACAAAGGACGAGCACATAATTCCACATAAAATGATATACAGTAAAAAAGAAATGATACACAGTAATGTTAGCTAGTTTAATCCCTAGAGCACCACTAAAAGAGTTATGAAAAAATTAAGCTAAAAATCAAGAGAAATTGAAATATAGAGATATTTGATTAAACCAAAAATGACAGAGGGACAGGTAGAAAACAAACAGCAAATGGCAGCCAAAAACTAACTACATTAACGATTTCATCAACCTAAATAAAACTAAAACTCAAAAGGCACAGGTTTTCACACCAAATTACAAAAAAAGTGAGATCTGACACTATACCATCTGCAAGAAATTCACTTACCAAGAAAAAGATATACCAAACAAACCATAAGCAATAAGACAGCTGGTGTGACTACAGTTAACCTCAGCTAAAGATGGAGACAAGGTGTATTAGAGATAAAGAGGGACATTTCTTAACATTAAAAAGACCATAGCTATCCTAAATAATTATGCATCTGAAAACAGAACTTCAAAACACATGAATTAAAAGCTGAAAGAACTAAATGACAACACAGGAAAATACAAACACTGTTGTGTTTGTATTTAATATCAAATATATCAATATTTGATAGGGGAGTGCAAGAGAACACTTCTGTGTCTGTTGATTCTTGGTTTCCTTCGGCTGAAAATTATCCTTATGCCAAAGTGACATATTTGATATTAATGTAGATATTAATACTCCCTTCTCAGTAAATGATAGAACTACACACAAAAAAATTAGTAATACTATGTAAGATTTGAACAATGCTATCAAGTATCTTGACCTAAAATACTCTTTTCCAGTACACATACAACTGAAAAGGCCATATGTTAGGCCATAAAACAAATTTATGTACATTTATCAAAATTCACCTAATTAGCCCTGACCAGTGTGGTTCAGTTGGTTGGGCGTGATCCTACAAAAGCAAGGAGTCACCTGTTTGATTCTTGTTTGGGGCACCTGGATTGTGTGTTCAGTCCCTGATCTGGGTGCAGGAAAGAGGCAACTGATGGCTGTTTCTCTAACATCAATGTTTCTCTCCCTCTTTCTTCCTCCCTTCTCCTCTCTCTAAAAATAAATAAAATCTTACGTAAAAATTCACCTAACTGTAAACTTAAGATGTGTACATTTCACTGTACATATATGTTTACATTAATAAAAAATAATAGAAAAAAGTTAAAGGGTATTTATCTTACAGGCAGATAAGGGGAGTGCAAGAGAACACTTCTGTGTCTGTTGATTCTTAGTTTCCTTCGGCTGAAAATTATCCTTATGCCAAAGTGACATATTTGAGGGTGGCATATTAAGATCTCCTTCAAATGGAAAGCAAAGAGTATTACAGAGGATACATGGTTGAATTATTTCCATAGTTTCTTCTTTTGTACAAGTCCTATTGGCACATATACTCTTGCTTTTATTTTTATTGCATTCCACTGAATTCTTTTTTTTAATGTGTATTGACTTTAGAGAGAGAGGAAGATAGGCAAAGAGAGAGACAGACAGACAGACAGACATCGACTGGTTGCCTCCCATAGGCACCAGGACCAGGGATTGAACCTACAACCTAGGGATGTATCCTGACTGGGAATTAAACCTCCAACCTTTTGGTGTACAGGAGGGGTGACATTCCAAAGGAGCCACACCAGCAAGGGCCATTAAATTCTTTATTAAATTATTAAAAGTAATTAAGATTAGCCCTGGTTGGTATAGCTCAGTGGATTGAGCACAGGCATGCAAACCAAAGGGTCACTGGTTTGATTCCCAATCAGGGCACATGCCTGGGTTGAGGGTCAGGCCCCCAGTAAAGGGCATGCTGAAAGGCAACCACACATTGATGTTTCTCTCCCTCTATTTCTCCTTCCCTCCCCCTCTCTAAAAATAAATAAAATCTTTAAAAAAATAAAAGTAATTAAGATTATATAAAATATATTTACAAAAAAAGGGGGGAGGTAATTCATTCATATCCTACTATTAAAAACTGTTTTTGCAAAAAAGTGAAATGTTGGTTCAGCTGAATTCAAAGACACTCAAGATATATGAGTATTTACATCTAAGTCTGAATCAAAATACTGAACAAAGTACAATTCCCCAAGTAACCCTGGCTTCTCTATGCTTCTTCAGTCTAGCTTAGAAAATTAAGACAGAGTCAAACTCAATAAATTAATCTTATTCTTATGGTAAAACATGGCAGCACTCAGTACCTGCTTAAAAAAAATACAGCATATCAGTCCTTCATTCAATGAACATTTATTAAATTCAGGCTAGTGGGTGGCAGAATTGACAAAAAACTTCTATATTAAAAGAAGGGGTTCTACTGCAATAATTAGGAAAGATATTTTAAATCTGTTTTTTGAATTGAGTTTTTAGTTATAAATAACAGATAGGAAAGAAACTATTTTAGGAAGGGGGCAATAACTTACAACAGAACTATGAAAACAAGGTAAACTTGGGGCACTTTAAGCAGTGTCATATGGGTATATAGTGCCCAGAGATCAGTATAGTGTAATATCCAGAAGCCATCTCAAAGATTTTGAACTTCAAAACACTGCATACTAAGGACCCTGCTTAAAATTTAGGATAAAATTCATAGATGTAACTTGAAAGTGGAGCAAGGCTGGGAGCAGACATCAGTGAATAAACTATGATAGGCAAGGCAACAGACTGCTATTTTCAACCAGTGTACCACGAGACTTTTTAAAACATGAAATACCCAGTTAGTCAGGAGCACTGACTTGTTTTCTGTTAGACTGTGAAGTAAAAAAAATGTGACAGCCAAACTCAACAACAGTCATTCAGTGGGAATGAATAAAAATTATATCTACATATTTTTGTCAAATTGGCAAAAAAATTTTTTTTGATGCACTGCAGAACTTCACTAATTAGCTTATGAGAGCCATGAGATGAAAAAGGTTGAAATAGCTTCAACAGACAATGAGGGCCTTAATAGTGCAGTGGGAAAAGCAGAATAAACCATGCTAGGTATTGAAATGACTAGTACAAATACAAATTTGAGTCAAAAGACCCTCTAGGTTTCACTAGATTTGTTCTACTTCATGAAGACACATTATAACACTTGGATACATAATATTTAATTCCTTATGAATCAATATGGTTTCCACAAAAGACTGAGCTGTTGAGTGTAGAAAGCTCATCTCCTGTATCTAGCACAGGTAGGGAATTAATGCTTGCTCAAAAAATTATCACACTGAAGAGATCTGACATACTTGCTGAACCATTTCTATGGCTTTACACAACTTTTTACAAAATACAGTTTGCATGAGAAATCTCCTGGGATTCTTGTTAAAATATAAATTTTAGTATACTACCACAGACTCATTGAATCAAAATCTAGATGTAGTGCCCAGTAGTGTGCATTAAAGTTTAGAACCATTAAAGAATTCTCTAATCCAAGGATAGTTTCCTAGGGACAATTTGCTATTCTACAACCTCTGTTCCCTCTTACCTTTGATTGGATATCAGGTATACCAGGAAAGAGGAAAAACACATTGCTGGCCTCACTGGTAAACTGTACGGGTTTCAATATTCTGTCTTAGAGAAAACTTTCGTCACTCACTTTTTTCCTATTGCTCAAGTATCCAACAGCATGGTAACCATTAGATTTGCAAGAATAAGCACTGCACTTCAACTGCACCAGGTGAATGTGGTCCAAAGTGAGAAACTGGACAATCGTTATTTGACAGATTTGATTTAGATTTAACTTAGGAAAGTTTGAATTGTTCTATACAGCTAATGTATCAAGTGGTATCAAAGGCTATGCTTGTCTGTTTTTTTTTTTTTTAACATTGGGGTGATTTGTAGTGTAAGAGAAAAAGACAGTTTTTTAATGACACCCTGTTATTTGATTATTTTAAAAATGTTTTAAATTTTTTAATTTGTTGATTTTAGAAAGCATGGAAAGGAGAGAGGAAGAGAGAAACTGATTTGTTGTTCCATTTATTTATGCATTCATTGGTTGGTTCTTGTATATGCCCTGACTAGAGATTGAACCTGCAACCTTGGCAAATTGGGACAATGCTCTAACCAACTGAGCTACCCTACCAAGGCTGATTCGTTCTTAAGCTCCATTATAGAAACTAATTCAAGCAATAGACAACCCATAAAAAACCAGATGATGAATTTCTTAGCTAATACTTAAAATCAAGTAGCAATTTCACTGTATAACAGATATATATTCTATATGATTAATCACTAAAGGGGGAAGATTTTAACCTATTATTTAAAGGTGCTTATTAACATAAGCTTTTATTTATTTATTTTGTTTCATTCTCTCATTTGGGAGTTAGGAGTCCTGAATTTTTTTCTTCCTTAACTAAATTATATGAGCTGACAAAGCATGAGTCTCTAAATATTGAAATAAAATTCTAATGTATTGTGATATAAAATGAAAAGTAATGGTATTTTTGAGTTAAGAAGGAAGCTATAAAAATTAAAATTTGGAAACAGTAAATTAGGTCATATTTCTATTTAAAAGATAATAAAAATCAAGTCCCCAAAGAATCAGGAACTTCAGCAAATTCACACATTCAGATATAGCATCTACATAAGAAGAAATAATAAAGTAGCAAATGGATTTTTAAATCAGTATAAGATTGTTTTGTAACATATTTGCCAATGATACCTCAGACAAGGGTTTAATCTCCAAAATATATAAAGAACTCACACAACTGCACTCTAAGAAGACAAGCAACCCAATTAAAAAGTGGGCAAAGGACTTGAACAGACACTTCTCCAAGGAGGACATACAGAGGATCCACAGACACATGAAAAGATGCTCAGTATCGCTAGCTATCAGAGAGAAGCAAATTAAAACCACAATGAGATACCACTTCACACCAGTCAGAATGGCCATCATAAACAAAGCAACAAACAACAAGTGTTTTGGAGAGGTTGTGGAGAAAAGGGAACCCTAGTGCACTGTTGGTGGGATTGCAGACTGATACAACCACTATGGAAAACAGTATAGAATTTTCTCAGAAAACTAAAAATGGATCTGCCTTTTGACCCAGCAATTCCACTGCTAGGATTATATCCTAAGAACCCTGAAACACCAATCCAAAAGAACCTATGCACCCCAATGTTCATAACAGCACAATTTACCAGAGCCAACTGCTGGAAGCAACCTAGGTGCCCATCAGTAAATGAATGGACCTAAAAACTATGGTACATTTACACAATGGAATTCTATGCAGCAGAAAGAAAGAAGGAGCTCCTACCCTTTGTGACAGCATGGATGGAACTGGAAAGCATTATGCTAAGCAAAATAATCCAGGTGTTGAAAGATACATGCCCTATGATCTCACCTTTAACAGGAACCTAATCAACAAAAGAAACAAACAAGCAAAATATAACCAAAGACATTGAAATTGATAACAGGCTGACAGTGACCAGAGGGAAGAGGGGAAGGAATTTCAGGGGAAAAGGGGAAGGGTTTGCAGGAACAAGTATAAAGGACACATGGACAATAACAAGGGTGGGGGGGGTGTGGAAATGGGAGGGCTGTGGGGGTGGGTTGGGATGGGGGTAAAAGGCAGAAAACTGTACTTGAACAACAATGAAAATAAAATAAAAGATTGTTTTGTAAAAGAAGTCTCTCTTGTCTGTATGGGTCAGGCTACTGGAAAAAAATCATGTGCCTAGTGATAAAAATGTTCTAAAATCAAATTGTGCTGATGGTTGTACAATACTATAAATTCACTAAAAATACATTTAAAACAAGTCAATTATACTTAAATAGAGCTGTAAAAATGTGTTTATAAAATAGTAAATGAATGATATATCCCATCATCTCAACATTGTAGGAATTTTTTCAATTTGGAAGGAATTAAATGTCATGAAGATACTAGCTATCACTAGTGCCCACTGTATGCTGATGATTTTAGAGCAGGGGTCCCCACCTGCAGGCCTCAGACTGGTACTGGTCTCAGCCTGTTCAGCACAGGGCTGCACAGCAGGAGGTAAGCTTGAATGTAATGCACTTGAATCATTCCAAAACCAGCCCTCCCACCCTGGTCCATGGAAAGCTGTCTTCCACGAAACTGGTCCCTGGTGCCAAAAAGGTTGGGACTGCTGTTTTAGAGCTTCCAAACTATGAGACTACTTAGGGTCAGGACTGGGGAGTTACAGGTTAACCCTTGCTTTACACATTAATCCAGACCAATATATGTTCCACAGAAAAGCCATACTTTGACATACAAGAAACTAGCTCACATCCTTATTAAAATGTCTATAATAGAGAAAGCTAAATGAAGCTACCCACTGCTTTGTCCTACAATACTGACATATTGTGATAACTTCTATTACTCAAATTATTGAACAGTCTACAGCTTCTACAAGTTCAGGTATTTATCATGTATAAAATTCCATACACATTGGTAGGTTCTAGGAATATATAATTTTGATGGAAGAGGTAATTTCAATATAATGTCGTAGGTACTGTGACAGTGGATTCATAGGGTGTAGGCATCTGAAGAGAGTCATTCATCACTAAAACAGCCTGGAGGTATGGTATATAATGTCATAGAAAATGTCTTTGAAGAGTTGACACCTACAGTGCAACTTAAAAGGATAAGTAGGTATCAGTCATGAAGAAGAAAATGAGTATTCTAAGAGAATAACAACATAAAGAAAGATAGGGAGCCACAAAATAGTATGCTATGAAGAGGTAATTAGTGATAATTCAGTATTACACATGTTTTAAAGCAAGGAGATATGGGAAATAAAATGCCAAAAAAGAAAACAATTTAGAGAATTTTTAATAAAGCTCTAATTCATTTTAAAGGATTTTACTTTAACACTCTATTCATCACCTAGAATAAAAAATAATAATTTATTGGTCTGTAAATATTATAAATCTGGGACTACTACTCTAAATAATATGTAGCTCTGAATAATTAAGCAGGTGAGGTTTTGGCTACTTCATCCTTTAGAAAAGTTTGATAATGTGAGGTCTCTGCATACTTTCCCACCCCTTCCCTGAAACACTCCTCTTATAATCACTGTTAACACACTAGCGATTTGTGAAGGATAAATTCACCAGAATGTACTTCCACCACAATAAGCAAAATATCATTCCTGATAGCAATATTTGCCTTCTTTTATCATAATCTTACCATCAAACTCTAAAATAAGAAATGTGACCATAAAACAATGGAGCAGGGAAGTAGAGTATAGTGAGTTTACGACCTTGCAATCACACACTTGCAATCATAATGAAGTACTTATACTATGCACAATCTGAAAAGTTTGGCAAGTCTTTTCTCTTTTTCCAAAAACTATGCCACTCTTATATTTTTTCACTGTTGAATACACTAGTTCATGAGACATCATGCTGCTAACTGGAAGAAAATCTTACACTAGAGAATAGCATACTCACACAATTATTTCATAATATTTTTGCAATTTGATAACATCAACCTATATTCAAAGAACACTTACCTGCTTTACATTGTATCCTGCTTTTGCACTAGTTTCGATAAACATAACATTCAGCTCTTTGGCTTTCCTCTCTCCCTCCTCAATTGACACTTGCCTGTAGAAAAAAAAATGTTCTTTTTGAAACATGTATTATAAATATTATAGACAAACCTGGCTGGTATGGTTCAGTGGGTTGAGCAATGGCCTGCAAACTGAAAGGTCACTGGTTTGATTCCTAGTATGGGGCACATGCCTGAGTTGCTGGCCAGATCCCCATCTGGGGGTGTGTGAGAGGCAACCCATCAATGTTTCTTTCTCTCCTTCCATGTCTCCCTTCCCTTCTCCTCTCTCTGAAAATAAATAAATAAAATAAATAAATAAAATCTTTTAAAAAAGATTTTAAACAAAGTTCTGAAAATAACTTTTCTTGATATAGGTGCTGATTACACAGAGAAGACTAGTTTTAAAATTCAAGCTGCAGTACACTTACAATTTGTGCACCTGTATGTGTATTCTATACACAACTAAAGTTTTAAAAAATTATTTACTTTTACTTGGCTGAGATCATCCTGTAACTTTTTCATTTTGAAAAACTTAATAGCCTTAGTAAAATTTTCTGTTTATATTAGATCATAAGTATTTAATCTTGTGATTAAACACTATGAAAAATAATTTTTTATGGCTAGACAATTTGTCAATTTGCTATTGTAACTTACATAACTGTTCCCAAACTATTTGAAATATAAGTTGTTTTCAAATTCTATACTAATGTAAAAAATGTTGCTATATAAACATCTTTGGGGTTAATATTTTGTGCACTATGGACCATTTTCTTATGTTGGATTTTGTGAATTTCTTGTAAGTAAAAAAGTGAGTCTTTTGAGACTCACTTTTGTTAAGTCTTTTGGTACACAGTATATTTTAATACTTATTTTAGAGGCACTTTGTGATGCATTGGGTTGGCCTTTTTAAAAGTCTGTTTAGTTTTTTCATAAAAGACACATTTTTCATTTTCATCAATAATTTTATTGATTTGGATATTTTGAGTATGTCAGCTATCTCCAGCTATTGGCTTCTAGTGGGTACAGGCCAGGGATGCTGCTAAATGCCTTTCAATGCAGAAGACAGCCCCACAGTAAGGAATTATTTGGCCAAAATGTCAATAGTACTAAGAAACTTAGCAAGTCACTTTTGACACATTAGATCAATCACAGCACCTTCTCCATATTCTGCACAAATTTTTTTTATGCATTCAGTTGTGTTTTCGCCTTTCCTTTTTTTTTTAAAATTTTATTTTTAGACCGAGGTGAAGGGGAAAGAGAGGGAGGGGACATCCATGTGTGGTTGCTTCTCACACACCCTCTACTGGGGACCGGGCCCACAACCCAGGCATGTGCTCTGACTGGGAATCAAATCAGCGACCTATTGGTTCACAGGCCAGCACTCAATCCACTAAGCCACACCAGCCAGGGCTAAAAGAATTTCTTTTAATTTTTTAAAAAAAGATTTAAATCTTTTACTCATTTTAAAATTATCTTAGTGAAATGAATAAGGCTCTAATTCTTTTAAATGTGAATAGCTGAAGGGTGACAGTCTAGCAAAAATTACTAAGAAAGATGGTAATCCAAAGCAATGGATAAATATTACCTTAAAGAAAAATTATTGTAAATATAGTAAGATAATGTAGCATTTGTGTATTCAATTAAAAATACTTCCCAATAAAAGAACACAGGTTTATAAAGTATCCTTTTAGATAACTCTGGCTATAAATGGAAATAATTCAGACATACCATTTTTAAATTTAAAAATGAAGGTACTTAAGAGACTCTCCACTAGAAGATTATATACCTACATGATCTTCAAATTCTCATATTGGAAAGAAATAAACCACTGAAAATTTATATGATGGCAATTGATGTCCAAAAATAATTTTCATACAGAAAAGATGAAATCATACTTTAAGTTTTTTACACTGTAAAATTTTTTAAAGGATTTTCATTTATTTATATTAGACAGAAGGGAAGGGAGGGAGAAAGAGAGAAACATCAATGTGTGGTTGCCTCTTATGCACTCCCCTCCTCCCCAAGACCTGACTTGGCCCACAACCCAGGCATGTGCCCCAACTGGGAATTGAACAAGTGACCCTTTGGTTGGCAGACTGGCATTCAATCCACTGAGCCACACCAGCCAGAGCTACACTGTAAAATTTTTATATTTAGAATTATCCAGCTAGACTCACTTTAGGTGATTCCAATTCTTTTTTTTTTAAATATTTTTAAAAGATTTTATTTATTTATTTTTAGAGAGGGAAGGGAGGGAGAAAGAGAGAGAAACATCAATGTGTGGTTGCTGGGGGTCATGGCCTGCAACCCAGGCATGTACCCTGACTGGGAATCGAACCTGTGACACTTTGGTTTGCAGACCCTGCTCAATCCACTGAGCTACGCCAGCCAGGGCTAGGTGATTCCAATTCTGTTGGCAACATCTAAAGCATCACAGGAGACATTCAAACATATGCCTTCTTCTCTCCATTAGGCCTGACCAAGTTGTTGACACTGGCCATGTCAATGTCACAGAGCTTCTTCACAGAAGTTTGACCTGGTGCTTGCTGGCCTTGAATCCACAATGAACACAAGTGTATAGTATTCTGTCTTCTTCATGGCTAACTAGGTAGTCGGGGGGAACATGATGATGGCATAGCAGCCAAACTTGCTTCTTCTGGAGGTACTCTTCTGAGGGTATTTAGGCTGCCATCGGAGTTGAGGTGTTTTGGGTCTTCATAAGGTAGGTAACGTACAGATCATTTTTGTGTGGCTGTGGATGCCTTTTAGCACTGCTTTCTTTGCCTTCCAAAGCCTTTGCTTTGGCTTCAGCTTTGGGAAGGGCAGAGGCCTTCTTCTTCATTTTTGGCACCATTTTTGTGAAAAGTTAATTTACTTTAAAATTAATTAAGACTTTTTGTCATTGTTGCCAATTCTAAATGAGGTGCCATGGATAGAAATGGGCTTAAGATTTCCACAAGCCTCTGAACATAGTGGATTTCTTGGCAAAATTTTAATTAATAGCACAAGTTTATTACCTAAATTTCAATATCCAACTCATGAACAAATAAGAAATAGTAAAAGCTTCTACTATTAAGTAAAATGGTGAAGGCTATTTAAAACAGAAAGACTGCAGTAGATCAGTTAGGAATGCTGAAGGCAGATATTGATGCCATGGGTTCTACAGTGAATGTTAATACATTCTGCATCCTGTGACTTGAATTTGGCTTTCCTCATTTGACTAAGGTATCACAATCAAGCTATTCAGTTCAACTACACAGTCTGGCTTAGCTGTACAATTTAAAAAAGAAAAAAGAAAAAAAGAAAAAACTACACCACTGAATTATAATGAATATTTATAAGACTATCAAAAGTGTATTTAACCATTATGAATAATTCGTAAAGACAGCATTTGTTTGTTTTTTTAAAACATTTTGTTCTTTAACAGAACACTGCTCATGTTTATGAAGCCTAAAAAAAAATGCAAAAATTCACCTTTGGTGTAAACAATCTTGCACAAGAGTTTTTTATTAATGGACTTACACAAAACAAAAAAGAAAACCTCATTTTTATTTAAGAACAGAGGTTAATGTTTTATATTTCAGGTTCCCATACTAAAGAAAAGGGGGGTAAATACTTAAGGATTTAACATGTCTATTTTCAAAACAATTCTTCAGTAGCATTAAAAAAGACAGGCTGCTTAACAATCAAACATTTCATACATACACATACAAAATCACTCCATACCTCTTATCAGCAAGATCTGTTTTATTTCCTACTAGCATGATGATGACATCACTTCCTCTTTCTGTTCTAACATCATCAATCCATTTTGTAGTTTGCTGGAATGAGTTAACATCTGGTAGAGAAGGGTGAACAGAGAGATCAGTGTTATTGCAAATGCCTCCCCACATGATGAACCAAAAGAAAAAAAGAAAAAGAAAAAGAAAAAGAAAAAGAAAAAGAAAAAGGCCCTGAAAGTTGGAAGGGGGTTGGCACATTAGGACCCACTTTTAATGTGCCTGTAACATAACTCCATTTTATCTGAGTATAACTGTCAGTGATCTAAACAAATCACAAGAATAAATTCCTTTTATTAAGGTTTATTTCATAGTGGTTTAAAATTTTTGGATACAACCAAATGAAAATGACGTGCTATATGTAATTGGGAAAATATTTTGTTTTAATGTAAAGACAGCTATGGCAGATAATATGGTGTTACATTGCCACAATACTTTTTTTGATTACTTACAAATACCAAACGTGACAAAGAAAGCATCTCCAGAAGTATGTCAGCCCATACAACCCAACACATCCAGAAAATTTAGAAAGCCTTTAAATAGCTTTCAACACCACTCTGTTTGCATTGCTTATTCAGTTTGTGATCACTTTAACTTGAAATTTATTAGTTTAATGCACCATTCTATATATAATATTTTACTATTATTATAGCAGCTAAAAAAAGTATACTAATATTTTAACCACACGTGTACAACACTTTTGAAGAAAAATACACCAGGTTTCACTTGAGTTGGTTAAAGTAAGCACAAACATTTTAAAGCTGCAAAACTTGTCACTGCACAAGAATGAACATACATTGTTTTAAACAAGTAGCAACCCAAAGTAAAGCTTCAAGAAAAGATGGCATATAGCACCTAACCAAAAAAAAAGTCTCTGAATGCAAACTTGTAACTCATATTTCTGCTAGTGCAATTATTGAATTATTGTTAAGTAGATATGACTTCTGGTTGAGCAGATATGCAGAAATGTGTAATAAGTGTTACCTGCTCAAACCAATCATTTGTTGATATGCTTTTGAAGAAGTCTAAGATGTGGTACTATCCTGGACTTTCTATAAATTGTGGGCCACTAGATGGAATGATGCTTAATACTGCCCAATATATATCATAAACAAATTTATAAAGACAGTTTTAATCAGAGAGCATTTCCCTGTCAATGCTCCATGGAAAACTTGAAGTCACTTAGAATGCCAAAGGCATTATTCAGTCTCTAGGGAAAAGAAAAAGGAAGACCATTACTTCAGTCTTCCATTTAAAATTTTTTTCCTGGAGAGAAATGAAAGTGTAATTTGTTAGCAACAAAGCCAGTCAGTCAGTCATTCACAGAATCCAGATGTGATTCAAATGAAAATGATTAATAGAAGACTGCACACTATGTTTTCTCTGCCTTCCTCTATAGAGAGAGAATGGCTAGAAAAGGAAAGCAGAGAAAAGTTGGCTAGCAGAAGTTTTTAATAACCTGAACAGATGCCTTGGAGTATTTGGAAAACTTGGCAAGAGGCTTAAATGCAGATTATTTTATTTTAGGGAAATCTGAGATCAAGTTAAACTAAAAAGGAGATGTTCTTCCAACCATAATTATGATGTGGCTTAGGGATAACAGGATACTAAGAAAGCCCTGGAGAGGGTTCATAACTGAACCTGAAGGAAAATTTCCAGGGCAAAAAACCTGGCACAGTAGAAATAAAAAGTACATTGGTACAAACACCAAAGCAAGTATTTCTGACCTAGTCAGTCTGTGATAAGGTTTGCTATGATAAAACTCATTTTTACATGCCAGTATGGAAAACAAGCACAAGACAAGAACATGCATGCAGCTAAGCTAAAAGTTGAAAAGAAGATTAGAAATGCATAATTCCCCCCACTCACTTGTGATATCATAAACAACAACTGCCACAGTGGAGTCACGAATGTAGCTAGGAATCAAGCTCCTGAACCGCTCTTGACCTGCTGTGTCCCATAATTGCAATCGTACCTAACAACAAAATCAGTCAAACAAGCAAGAAGGTCAACCCGTTGCAAAATACCTACTTGTGATATCGTAAACTACTACGGCTGCAGCAGAATCACGGATGTAACTGGGAATGAGGCTGCGGAAACGTTCCTGACCCGCAGTATCCCACAACTGCAGCCTGATCTGTGGGATGGGAAAAAATGAATAAACCAAAACCAAAACCAAAACAAACTCATACTGAAAAGAAAAAGGAAATAATATTTTTTAAAGGAGGAAGATAGGAAGGAGGTAAAAAAGGAGACTCATGCAAAAGGCTGCAGGAATATGAGGAATGAACACACAAAAACTTTATTTTTTCAAAAGGGAGTAATATAAAAGTCTGCTTGCCCTGAAGGTACATGACTTAAAAATGGCAATGGGAAAGATTTCACAGAATCAGAAATACAGCTTCCACTTTTCCTCTCTATAACTACTCTCTGAATCCTATGCCTTCTGGATAGCAAAAAGAAGACTTTGTTGATGTTCAAATAAAGCATAAAAGGAAAAAGAAAGGTAAAAGTCAATGAGCAGCCCAGGCTATCAGAGTAAAGGAATTAATGCTTCTCTGAAACCCTCTCTGAAGCTAAAATGTGTCTTTTCCACAGGGTCCAGAAACCTTTGAAATTGGGTCTTTGACTTCTGTGCTTACATTTCTCCCACACATTTCTTCCCAGAACACTGAATATAATAATCTAACAAAAAGTAAGAATATCTTCTTGCAACCCTAAGATTTTACTTTCTTACTTTTTCACATTTGAGGAAGAAAAACCTGCAAACAAGCATTAAGTTCTTTTACCATTATAAAGCTGTTTCTAAGCTTTCAAATTTTAAGAAATGGCATTCTATATATTAAAACATAAAAGAGAACATCAAAAGGAAACACACACTTATAAGAAACAGCATTAGATATAAAATGTTTGGGGGTATAGGTCCTGAAATACTGCATTTAAGATAGTCACTGTCTAGATGATAGAAATCTCTTCAAGGGATAGTGGACTAGAATACAGACTTTACATTGCACTTAAAGGGAACATTCTAAATATGGAAAGGGAACATCCTAAATATGGAAGACAAAAATCCAACAAATAAAAATACATTCTTTCTAATCACATTCACTTTGGTATACATCATATTCTGACATTTAAGACCTGGAAGTTTGAAAATTGTGTCAAAGTCAAATGAAATCTCTCTGAGTACCTCAAGAGCAACATTCAAAAGGTCTTAAGCTGTTTTAATTATCTCAATGCTATATTTGTTATTTTTTCTAATCAAGATGACAAATTTTATTTAACACAGCCTAAGGCACAGGTGGCAAACATGAGGCCCGCAGGCTGAATACGTCCCTCCTCCTTGTTTTATCCGGCCTGGCACCCCTAGTTAAGGAGTAGTTACATTTACACAATCCTAAAGTTACAGTCAGCCCTTTGAAGGCAACTACGAGGCTGATGTGGCCCCCAGTGAAAATGAGTTTGACACCCCTGGCCTAGGGCCTTCAGGATTTTATAAATAAATTGTCTTTCTCTCCTTTTTGGATTTTACTTGGGGTTCAGAAATCAAAGTGCTAAGGACTTCACTCTGTAATAAGTTTTTCTCAAGGCCAGCAAATTAACTGGCAAGTTTGCTACGTACTTCTTATGGAGACACTAATTGATTATGTCTCTGATCATAATTTTTATCCTGGAATGTTGCAGAAAATAACACACAGAAAGCATTACTCACTGTTCGATCCTCCAAGTACATTGTTTTTGACAAAAAGTCAATACCAATTGTTGCCTGTAAACCAAAACAAAACAAAGTTAAATAGTAATAGATTAATGGTGGTTGGTAGTTTAGGGTTCAAATGGGAATTATAGTTGTGAGAGAAATAATGAATAAACATAAACACATCAAAGTCAAGTAAAAACGAACAAAACTTTCAGTGATAACGGCTTACACCAATTGAGCACTTGCTGTGTATTGGGGACATTGGGGATTCTTTTAGGCCCTTCACATGATCATCTCTAATCCTCATTCATCTCTGCAAGGTAGCTATTACCAGCCCTATTTTTCCTCCCTCCCTCCCTCCTTCTTTTCCATCCGTCCTTCCTTCCTTCTTTCCTTCTCTCCCTCCCATCTCTCCTCCCTCCTCCCTTTTTAAAAAGATTTTATTTATTTATTTTTAGAGAAAGGGGAAAGGAGGGAAATAGAGGGAGAAAGACATCAATGTGCAAGAGATATACATCGACTGGTTGCCTCTCATGCGCCCCCAACTGGGGACCTGGCATGCAACCCAGGCATATGCCCTGACTGGGAATTGATTTCGTGACCCTTTGGTTCACAGGCTGGTGCTCAATCCATTGGGTGACACCAGCCACAGCAGTCCTATTTTTGTCATTGTATAGATAACAATACCTGGAGTTTAGAGAAATTAAATTACTATCTAAAGGACACAAAAAGTTTCTACTGTGGAGCTGAGAGTAAAACTCTTTCCAATATACACTTATTGGATATATGTTTTAAACTATTCTTTAAGAAGATGTTTTTAAGAGTATTTTTAGGTTCACAGAAAAACTGAGAGGAAGATACAGAGATTTCCCATCTGTCCCTTACCCCCACACATGCACAGCATCTCCTATTATCAACATTCCCTGCCAGAGTGGTGCCTTTGTTGTAACTGATGAACCTACATTCACAGTGATATATTTTTAATATAGGTTTTATTTTTAAATGGTGGCAAAATATATGTATCATAAAATTTGACATATTAACCACTTTTTAAATGCACCATTCAATGGCATTAATTACATTCACAATGATATACAACTGTAAACAATATTTACAAATCATTCCATCATGTCAAAACAGAAATTCTGTATCCATTAAACAATAACATATTATAATGTATGGATATACTGTGATTGATTTATCCATTCATCTACTGATGTACACTTGGGCTGTTTCTACTTTTTGGCTACAGTGAGTTCCTGTTTTCAATTATTCTTGGTCTATATCTAGGAATGGAATTGCTGGGCTACATGGTAATTGTATTTAACTTTGTGAGGAAATGCCAGACTTTTCTACAGTAGCTACATCTTACTGTGGTTTGGATTTGCAGTTCTCTAAACTACTGATGTGAGCATCTTTCCATGTACTTATTGGCTTTCCATACATCCTCTGTGGAAAAATGTCTATTCAAATCCTTTGTACATTTAAATTGAGTTTATCATTTTTTGTGTGTGACTTGTAGGAGTTCTTTATTTATAGTATTCTGGATATCAAATACTTGTTAGACATAAAACAGTCAAATATTTCCACACATTCTGTAGGCTGGACCTAGCACACCATTATTAAAAATCCATTGTCAGTAGATACATGGATTTATTTACAGATTCTGAATTCTATTCCATTGGTCAATATGTCTATCCTTGTGCCACACATTTGATTACTGTAGGTTTGTGTTAAGTTTTAAAATCTTAAAGTGTAAGTTCTCCCACTTTATTTTTCCTTTTCAAGGCTATTTGGCTTATGCAAACTAGGATTGGCTCTTTCATTTATACAAAAATGGTAGCAAAAATTTTGATGGGAATTGCACTGAATCTGTAGATTGCTTTGGGTAATTACTACCAACATCTTAACACTGCTAAGTCTTCTAATCCATTTACCTGGGATGTCTCTTCATTTATTTAGATCTTTAATATTTTGAGCAGTATTTTATAGATGTTACAAAGAGACTTTTATTAAAAAAGCGAAATCAAGGAAAGCAGCTTCCTTCTTTACCTCCAACTATGGGACTACGTTTCTTTCTGGTAAAAGTCCAGCCACTGTTAATATAACAAGAATGGTTTGTGCAACATCTAACCTGGCAATGAAGAAGTGTGCACTGGAACGTGTATGCGTGAACAATGACAACTTCAATGTACTAGTCAATGAGGGGAGGTAGGTGCTATTGAGTGAGCATGTGTACTGTGTGGCAGTGGTATTCAAAATGACTGACCGAGTAGAGCAACGAATCTGCATCAAATTTTGCATTAAACTTGAACATTCCTCCGTGGAAACTATTCACATGATTCAGAAGGCTACAGCTATGGCAACTGGTGATTGACAGCTTTATCACAACAACACACCTGCTAATGCACTACATCTTGGGCAGTTTTTTTGTGAAACAGCAAATCTCCCAGGTAACTCAATCCCCCTACAGCCCAGACTTGGCACCCTGTGACTTCTGGCTTTCCCCCAAAACTAAAATCACCTTTGAGAGGTAAGAGATTTCAGACCCTCAATGAGATTCAGGAAAATACAATGGGGCAGGTGATGGTGACTGGGAGAACTGTTTGAGGTCCCAAGGCGCCTACTTTGAAGGGGACTGAAGCGTCATTGTCCTATGTACAATGTTTCTTGTATCATCTTCAATAAATGTCTATTTTTCATATCACATGGCTGGATACCTTCTGGACAGACCTCATATTTCAATTATGTTTCTCAACTTAGGGCTTAAGTACATAAAACTGAAGTACTAGTTCCATTTTATGACATTCCATCTGAGAACGTATGTAGGGTGGGATAAACTTGAACCAGTGTACAAGAGCATCTACTTGACAAACCTGAGGAATGTACAGCAATGATATATGGCTACATTTAAGAAATCTCATCAGCAGAAATTCATTTACTCGCTGTGGTAGAAGCAGCTAATTGCCTGTACAAATACCCACTTCCTCCTTCTTCCTTATAACACAAACATTTTTTAAGTCCATATTTATTCCATCAAATTTTTTTTAGCCTTCTTTGAGTTTTAAATAAATGGGGCTGTCCGAGTTGGGAGGTGCACCCTTGGTTTTGTCCTATTTCTACTTCTTTCTGTCTGGACTATGGATATCAGAACTCTGAGAATCATTCAGTAACCATATGGAAGTCATACATTAGATCTGTTTAAACATAAAGTTAGAAGAGCTCTTGGTCCCAGCTGCCCAGGGAGCTGCCACACAACCCTTGAACTACCTTATGCCTAGAATTCTTTTACATGAATTCTCAGCTGCTCTGCCTATGGAGTAGCCTTCTCTCTGTCCTGATACTTCACTAAAAAAAAATGCTTTTTCACTAAAAAAAAATTCTTGAGTAAAAATGTTATTGCACTTGTTAAAAATAGCAAAAAAATAATTTTTAATGGCTATAAACAGAAATTGTCAAAAAAAGAGAAATGGTCATTTTCAGATTTCAAAGCAGACACATGTTTTTTAAATTAATAAAAATCAGTACAGAGACAGACTTTATGATAAAATGACGTCCCTCCTTCCACTACATCATCCTTGTTTGGGAACATCATTTACACCACTGAACTCATAAAGGTCAAAATTAACCTGAAAAACAAACTTGTTGCTGCTTTTCTTTTTAGTTAATGTTATACAAAGCAGAGCTATTATAGCAAAGAAGTCAATCAGCCAACAGCAGAAAGCACAAAAAAAATTCCAGGGAAAATAAACATTACCACCTATTCAAGCATCTTGAGTGCCACTGACATGGAACTAATTCACACCTTTATTTTGATAAAAGACAGATGAGACATTAGTGGTGCCTCATGTTCATCTCCTTCATGGAAATGGAAAAGATAGTAATAGTAGAAAAAAATCAAAGGTTACAGAATTCTCTCACGTACCTTCAAATTATTTAAGTTGTAATTAATTCACTGGTTTGCAGAGGGAGGTCTACTTTGTAAAAAGCAAATTAAACTGAATACTTTTACCATGGGAGCTCAAAATTCAAATTTAAACAATGGCTTATCAAAATATATCAGTGTCAAGATAATGACAACTTTAGATATTTTTATTTGGATGCTTTCTACTCAGAATGGTATCTATTTGCCTCAAAAGGAGTTTTATAAAACTATGCCTCTATAAACTACTATTCTGCTGTTACTTCCTAAATAATGGTTTGTCACCTATTTTCATGCCACCGAGAGCCAAAGACCCATAAACATTACAATTTTCCAAAAGGGACATGATTTTTCCAATATAGAAGTGATTAGGTAGGGAAAGCCAGTTTCCCTCTGTACCAAGCAATGGTAATCAGCTTCCTTTTGTGGTCCCAACATACATAAAATTCTGTTGCCTGGCTGCTGCTTTCCCTAGCGATAGAAAATAGAGAAATAATAGAAGTCAAAAAAGACAAAGATTAGAATAAAGGAAGAAATTGGTACAAAAGTTAAAGAAAAGTCTAAAATTAAATAAAGGCAAAGAACTCGCGGAAGAGATGGTAATACAGATTCCATTTCAGAAGGGTAACCATTCCATTAATAAATGTGTCATATATAGGTGTAAGTGTGAAAAATGCACACACACTTTTCCTCTAGATATCCTTGTGCCACATTACTCAGGGTAGACTAGGTGGTCTGTGGATTTTAAACATGAGCCATTATATAGGCACAAAATTTTAGTTATCCAAGATGAAAGAGTTTTCTAGAGATCTAATGTATAACACTGTGCATATAAATAACAATACTGTATGGCTTACACTTAAAAATCTGATAAGAAGGTAGATCTCATGTTAAGATCTTACCACAATTAACCCTGCCCCCAATAAAATGACAATATATCTGGGAGGAGCTAAAACAACAAAAAACTATTTTTTAAAGATTTTATTTATTTATTTTTAGAGAGAGAAGGGAAGGAGATAGAGAGAGAGAGAAAAACATCAACGTGCGGTTGTTAGGGGTTATGGCCTGCAACCCAGGCATGTACCCTGGCTGGGAATCGAACCTACGACACTTTGGTTCGCAGCCCGAGCTCAATCCACTGAGCTATGCCAGCCAGGGCTACAAAAAACTATTTTTTAAAAAATTTTATTTATTTTTAGAGAGAGGGGAAGAGAGGAAGAAAGAGGGAGAGAGAAACATCAATGTGTGGTTGCCTCTCACGTGCTGCCTACTGGGGACCTGTCCCACAACCCAGGCATGTGCCCTAACTGGGAATTGAACCAGTGACCCTTTTGTTCCCAGGCTGACACTCAATCCACTGAGCCATATCAGCCAGGGCGTGAAAAAAAAAGTATTAAAAATTAAAGAAAATTAAAAAATAAGAAATTAAAAACTGGATCAGAAAAACAATCTGCCCTGGCTGGTATAGCTCAGCAGACTGAGTGTTGGCCTGCAAACTGAAAGGATGCCAGTTGGATTCCTGGTCAGGACACATGCCTGGGTTGCAGACCAGGTCCCCAGTTTTAGGTGTGTGAGAGGCAACTGACCGATGTATCTCTTCCTTTCTTTCTCAAGAGCACAAATTATTAATTACATAAAATGTATCTGTTTTTTGTGAAATAAAATTTTACTTAAACTAAGTTTCAGATATATCTTACATATGGGCCCAGCACACTTCCACTGTGCTACTCTGCTCCTCCTGATATATCTTACATATGGCTCACATAAGGCCAACAATAAATTTCTAGCAATGAGACTATCTTTTTAATTATTCATTTAAGAAGTGTTCCTGGCCCTGACTGGTGTGGCTCAGTTGGTTGGGTGTCATCCTGCAAAGCAAAAGATTGCCAGTTTGATCCCTGGTCAGGGTACCTCGGGGTTGTGGGTTTGGTCCCCAGCTGGGGCGTGTACAAGAAGCAATGAAAAGACGCTTCTCTGTCATCTAAATGTTTCTCTTCCTCTCTTTCTCCCTCCCTTCCCATCTCTAAAAATAAATAAAATCTTGAAAAAAAGTTTTTCTGTTGTGTGTGTGGTTAGCATAGGGCTAGGGTATCTTAAAACGATTTGCCAAATAACTCTTTACCTGATAAGTAAGTTGGCAGCTAATCACACATGGTCAAGTTTTCATATTCAAATACTTGATATACTATCAAGCATATACCTATTTCCCTAAGTAAGGATGTAGCTATATGATCCAATTTTTCTTGTTAAAGCTAACATAGTATCTAGGACTGTAATTCTTACAAAAAACTAACTTACAAAGTTCTTGTAAATTATGTTGTTAATTAGTGTCTCCTAAATACAATAGTATTTTGGCTTCATTAGCAAGAACTTTTTAATAAAGAATCAAAATCTTTCCTTACTGTAAAGTTTTATATAATCTCACCCCATCAACATCACTGCCCTTACGTATGTATGACTTAACAGCAGCAATAGCTTTAGCAACATGAAAAAATAGCAATGGCACTTTCAGGTACAATTGAAAGATCTTAATTTCAGAGAAAACTTGTGTATAAGAAAATACTTTCAAAACACCCAGAGAACTCTAAATATAGATTTTAGCTCATAATTCTTTAGCCTAAGACTCTAAGCACAATTCATATTTTTTAGCCTATGGCATTAGATTCTACTTCCAAAGATCTGTACTTATATTCTCAGGAATTTTCCACATATGGTTCAATGGCATCAATACTTTTTCAGTACCTAAGACTGCTATTTGTAGCTTCTATGCTGAGGTCAGAAGCACTGCTCAGAAATAAGCACTGCTCACAAAATACCACCCACATACAAGAGAACGTCAGCTGGTGAAGGCTGTAAGATGTAGTTGCAGAGATCTAGAAAATTGGGGATATCTATCTAAGGGGATCCAGAAGAAGCTGAAGCACTCGTACTGATTTTCACTTCTAAACTTATTCTTTTCATGTCTTCAGAGGTGGCTAAGCCATTTCTGAAATATTTGAAAGAATGACAATAAAATATACATAATACAAATTCATTCACTTTTTAAGAAGTGACTTTCCTTAAATGTCAGATTATCTCATCTCTACGATCTTTATCGTTTTTAATAAAAGGCTTATTAATTAAAAACAAAATCCATTTGGGATCATGGAAATAATCTTGATGATGGTGGTAGTTTCATAGGCATACACTGTCAAAATTTATCAGAATGTAAAGAATTCTTTGCTACTATCTGATTTTAAGAGCCCTTTGCATATTTTTGGATAACAGTCCTTTGCTTTATGTGTCTTTTTCAAATATTTTATCCCAGTCCGTGGTTTGTCTTCTCATTCTCTCGACAATGTCCTTCACAGAAGAGAAGTTTTTTAATTTTAATAAAGTCCAGCTTTGTCAATTATTTCTTTTACAGATCGTACCTTTGCTGCTATATCAAAAAAACCATTGCCATATCCGCAGTTATCTAGGTTTTATCTTGGGGTTTTATAGTTTTGTGTTTTACATTTAGGTCTGTGATCCATTTTGAGTTAATCTTTGTGAAAGGTCTAACCTCTGCATCAAGATTCATTTCTTTGCGTGGAGATGCCCACTTGTTCCAGCACCATTTGTTGAAAAGACTACCTTGGCTCCATTATATTACTGCTTTTGCTCCTTTGTCAAAGGTCAGTTGGTTATATTCATGTGAGTCTATTTCTAAACTCTCTGTGAAATACTAAGAATGACATATATTGGTCTCTGACCCTAGTTCCCAACACAGGACTCCTAAAATCTTTGTAAATTCCTAAGTGGTAAAAGCACTAGGAGCATCTCTTATTCTATCTTGGGTCTTTGACGCCAGTCCCTAACATAGGGCCCCTAAAACCCTTGTAAATTCTTAAAAATAACATCTTTTGTTCTAATGAGGTAACTTTGGGTGTCTCCTGGTTTGGAGAAAAAGGGGAAGGAGCTAGTCACCACAAAGACCAAGATATGATTAGAAGTTTGGAACTTTCAGCCTCATCCTCCATTCTCCAAAGAGGAGAGAGGGACTGGAAATGGAGTTAATGACTGATCATGTCTACATGATGAAACCTTCATAAAAATCACAAAAGTGCAGGGTTTGGAGAACTTCCAGATTAGTGAACGCATCAATAAACCAGGAGGGTAATGCATCCCCAACACCACACGGACAGATGCTCTTTCATTTGGGGCACTCCCAGCTCCCAGACCTCACTATATGTACCTCTTCATCAGGCTGTTCATCTGTTGCCTTTGTATCTTTTAATAAACCAGTAAACATAAGTTAAGTGTTTCCTTCAGTTCTGTGAGCTGTTCTAGCAAATCACAGAATCAAAGGGGGAGAAGGTCATGGGAACCTCAGATTTGTAGCATGTGGGACAGAAGTCATAGATAACCTGGGGACCAACTATTTATTACTAACATCCGAAGTAGGGGGCAGGCCCTGACTGGTGTGTCTTAGTGGGTTGGACATCATCCTGCAGACCAAGAGGTCACAGGTTCCATTTCAAGTCAGGGCACATGCCTGGGTTGCTGGCTGAGTCCCTGGTCTGGGGCATGCAAGAGGTGGCAACTGATGTTTTTCTCACACCTCAGTGTTTCTCACCCTTTCTTTTCCCCTCTTCCCTTTTCTCTAAAAATAAATAAATATTTTAAAAATAAAATAAAAATGAAGTGGGGGGCAGTCTCATGGGATTGAGCCTTAATCTGTGGGATCTGATGCTATCACCATATTTGTAGACAGTGTCAGAATTGAGTTAAATTGCAGGACACCCAGCTGAATCACAGAACTGCTTGTGTGGGGAAAACCTCCACATGCCTGGTATCAGAAGTGCTGTAAGTGCGACCATAGTACTGACAGTAAAGGAGAAACACAGGTTTGGGAAATGAGTTTTTTTCAAACCCTGTTCCATTGATCTTTTTGTTTATTCTTCTGCCAATAACAACAATGCCTTGATTTCTATAGCTTTATAATGAGTCCTAAAGTCAAGAAGCATCAACCCTTTGACTTAGTTCTTCTCCTTCAATATTGTCTTAGCTATTCTGGGTCTTCTGCCTTTCCATATAAACTTTAGAATAAGTTTGTCAGTATCCACAAAATTACTTGCTGGGATTTTAATTGGGACTGAATTGAATCTATAGATGAATTGGGAGCAATGGACATATTGACAATATTGAGACTTCTGTCTATGCACATAGACTAACTCTCCATTTAATTCTTCTTTGATATCTTTCATCAGAGTTTTTAGTTTTTCTCATATAGATCTTGTATATATTTTGTTACATTTGTACCTAAGAATTTCATTTTGGGGGGTGCTAATATAAATGGTATTGTTACAATCTCAAATTCCACTTGCTCATTATTGGTATATAGGAAATATATATAGTATATATATTAAAGTAGAAGGTTAAACTATTCATTTCATGTATTTCTTTTCCTTATAGCACTGCTTCAGCTGAATCCCATAAGTTTTGGTATATTGTGTTTTCTTTTTCATTTGGCTCAAAGTATTTTCTATTTCCCTTTTAATTTTGTCTTTGACCTACTGGTTATTTAAGAATGCATTGTTTAATTTCCACGTATTTGTGAACTTCCCCAATCTCCTTATTCTTGACTTCAAGTATAGATCAGAATGTCACAGAATTCTTGACTTGGACAAAATTTCTTAAGAGACTATTTACAATCATTCCTACTTCTAGCCCAGATCCTATCAACGATAATCTTGTAATAGACTTTGGAAGAGACATAGAATCAAATGAAGTTGAGGATTATGAGCAAAATCAGTTATACTTTGTATTTATATAGGTTTTTACAAATTACAAAAAGTGGCTTTATATCTATGATTGCATGTAAATAAGTGAATTTTTTTAAAAAAAGACCTTGAATATTACTTATAACACAAAATAGATACAACTAGTAAGTTGGTAAAAAACAAAATACCTGATAGGTGTTGTCAAAACTGTCATACATGAATCTGGTAATCAAGGATGTCTTTCCAACTGAAATAAAAAGAAAAAGAAATTCACTCAGTTAACACATTACATTGGGTTCTCGAAGCATTCTTTCACAAAAAACTGAAATTAAATTCAATGGGAAATATCAGTAAAGGTTCTACTGACATTAATGAAAAAAAAAAACAAAAACACACACAGCCCCAAGTTTGTTAAAATGCCTTTCTTTAATTAAATAGATAACAATTTCTCAAATTCAAAGCACAAGTAAAGAGTATTTTAGTTAGGAGTTGAGGAAAATGAGGGAAAAGATGGAGGAAAACAATCAATTATGTTGATACCTCTAATTTACAAAAAGACAAAGCAGATATTTACCTGGATCCTAACAAAAAGAAGAATTAGACTGTGAAGAAATTATAGTTAACTTCCTGGGCAGTAACCTGGGGAAATTGAGGTTCAACTCCACTTAATTCAATGAATCAAAGCATAATCCCTGGGAATGTGAAGGCTCGAGTCCCAGGAAAGCTAAGAGGGCTCCAAGAACTAGAATATTTATGAGTGAGAAAGAAGTGACATGGAAAACTATTTTAAAGCTGATCCCAGACCTTGGCTGATGTGGCTCAATGGATTGAGTGCCAGCGTGCAAACTGAAATGTCACTAGTTTGATTCCCAATCAGGGCACAGGCCTGGATTGCAGGCCAGGTCCCCACTTAGGGACGTTCAAGAGGCAATCAATCAATGTTTCTCTCACACGATGTTTCTCTCATACACTGATGTTTCTCTCCCCTTCAATGTTTCTCTTTCTCTCTTTCTTCCTCCCTTCTCTCCTCTCTCTAAAAAGAAAATTAAAATCTTAAAAAAAAAAAAAACGAAAACAAAACTCATCTCAGGATCAGATCTTCAACTTAGGAATGAATAAACAAAATGTGTTATATCATACAATGCATTATTAATTAGCCATAAAAAGGAATGAAGTACTGATATATGCCACAATAAAGATGTCTTGAAAAAAACTACACTAAGTAAAAGAGGTCAGTAGCAAAAGACCACATATAATTTCATTTATATGGAATGTTTAGACAAATATATACAGAGAGTAGGTTAGTGGCTGCTTAAGTATGGGAGAGGATAGAGGAATTGGGTTGTGATGGTTAAGTGATGTAGGGATTCTTTTGGAGGTGATGAAAATATCCTAAAACTGTCTAAGTGATGGTTGCACAACTCTGTAACTATACTAAAAACTACCAGCTTGTATACTTTAAATGGATGAATTGTATTATATGTGATTTTACCTCAATATATGGCTAAAATGTTACTAAAAATTTATGGTGGTGACAGTTATACAACATGCATGTACGTAATGCCACTGAACTGTACACTTAGAAATAGTCAAAATGGTAAATTCTATTATGTACATTTTATCACATAAAAAAACTCTCACTACCAAAAAACTATGGATTTAAAAAAATGATTTTATTTATTTTTAGAGAGGGGAAGGGAAGGAAAAAGAAAGGGAGAGAAACATCAATGTGTGGTTGCCTCAGGTGCCCCCTATGGGGGACCTGGCCTGCAACCCAGGCATGTGCCCCAACTGGGAATCAAACTGGCAATCCTTTGCTTTACAATCCATCGCTCAACCCACCAAGCCACATCAGCCAGGGACATGGAAGATTTTTTTAAAAATCTAATATTAGAACACCAAAGATAATTAAAAGGAATGCTAAAAATGAGGGCTGATTATTAAAGGTCAGAGAGACTAATTATTGAGCCTTCAGACGACTAATTTAGGGGATATTTATGTAAGTGGTAATTTATCACATAATATACTTACTATTCAAAGAATATTAAGACTAGTGTTTATATACAAAAAGTCTCAATTGCTTCATAATTTTTGGTCAGTTATACTGGGCAGATAATACTAAAACAGACCAACTACATATTTATATCTTCCCACAAAATAAGCCACTATATAAGATTAATATGATATGATAATAATAGTAGCTCAAATCAGATGCTATGATTTTAGTAACAGGGTTAAGGGAAAAAAAAAAAACAAACTCAACCTGTAGTCACTACTCCATCATAGTAATGAGGAAGCTAAAAAAGGTACCTAAGGACTACAGCAGAAAAGCTCAGCTGTAAGCAAAACTCATTGCAATACCATATCCTTGCAATATCATTGTTCAAGATGTCTCACCTAGGTGATGCAATTCCATAGCAAAACAGAATCAATTACACCAAGCTAATGCTACTTCAATGTAGCTAACCTGGTCAACAACACTAAAATTCAGTAAATCTAGTAGTCTTTCTCTAAAGACCTAAGTTGAATAAAGATTTTGTTTCTCCTAAAGTTTCGAAAGAAAAAACTATGAGTACACTTGTACTGTCATATTAAAAAATGGGGAGAATGAGTTTGGTTACATAGAATATTTGTTAAAATAAGTAATTTCACAACTATGGCTCTAAACTTCTTTTTAATAAAGGTGCTTTATTCCTTTACAATAATATTTATGTTAAAGGCATTAGACCTGAAGTATTATAAATTTCCAGGATGATGAAATGGAGACATCCAAAGTAAAAATAAAAAGTATTTATCTACATGTGTGATAAAGACAGAAAAGATACTCACATAAAGGTAAAGACTCACTGGTTACTCTTAACAAAGATAAATAACAAATAAACGAATATTTTAATGCTTGGATGGCTACTATTTCTCACTTCATTCCAAAACTAAGTGCTGAGGGCCCTAACCAACACGGATCAGTGGGTTGGGCATCATCCCACAAACAGAAAGGTCATGGGTTCTATTCCAGGTCAGGGAACATGCCTGAGTTGCAGGCTAAATCCCCGTTTTGGGCATGCCAAGAGGCGACCCACCAATGTTTCTGTGGCACATTGATGTTTCTCTCCCTTACTCCCTCCCTTCCCCTCTCTCTGAAAAGAAATAAAATCTTTAAATAAACAGAAACAAACAAACAAACAAACAATACTAAGTGCTAAGGATCATGGAGTTTGGGAGATGATTATGAAAAACAACTACGACTAAGGAAGGCTGTGACCACCAGAGTTTACAATACACTGAAATAGACAAACGTATATATGTACAAGAATAAACATAAGAAAGAACTGAGTAAAGTGTCCAGCTTCTATACTGCCAGAGGTCTACCCTTCCTTAATTCACAAAACATTCCAAGGCTCCCTAGTATCCATAAGATAAAATTAAAAATCCTTAGCAGGCATTCAAGGATCTTTACAATCAAACTTAAGCTTGGCCTTTTAGTCTCATCCCCTACCGTGCCAAACATAAACTTCATCTGACAGTGACGGAAGGCTATTAGTTACTCAAGCGTAACATGTACTTTGAAGCCTCTGAGATTTTGCTCATGTAACCTAATTTTGTGGAACTTTTCTTTCTTGGTTACATTATGAACTCGTAATTCAGTATCAGATATGACTCTCCCTGAAGGAAAGAAAAAGTAAATTACCTTTCAAAATTACTGTCAACCTAAGGTTATATTTCTACCAGTATTTTAGATGGCAGCAGGGTTTTTATTTTATTCCTAGAACAAAGTCAACATCCAACTACGAATGTATCTCAAGGATAAAAAGATGAGTTGTAAATAATCTGTACCATCAAAGAACAGTCCAGTGGCGAGTTCAAAATAAGTACTAGCCTGAGACTTACTTTACCATCAGTAACTTTACTCAAAAACTACATCTAAGTGTAGAAATTTAATATAAGGAAAAGCACAATCCACTTTTTCTTTTGGGGAAATGTAAGAAAAATTGGCAATATAACACTTATCTCAAATTATCTTGTTGGTGCATTTTTTTTTACTAGTTTACCCCCCCAATTTACAGAACAAGAACCTCACCTATCTTGTTCATGGCTATACTAACAGTTTTGGTCCCTGCGTCGCACTGAATAAATTAATCAATGAAAAGAAACTTCACCAACTAGACAGCTTTTATTACTAGGGTAGCCCACAGGCTAGAAGAAAACAGCCTGAAACAGCATTGCATTCTTGGAAAAATGAAGAGTAGATACAGTTCATAGAACCATACATATAATAAAGCTCAGGAAATTGAGCTTTTAAAACCAGAAAGTCAAATTTGCTCATTTATAGTAATAAATAACTTTCATAAGGATAGAAATATGACTGGGAAATATTCTCATTCAAGTTGTACACTTATGACTTGTATGCTTTTCTATCAAGTTGTACTTCAGTAAAAAGTTTTCCTGCCCTAGCTGCTGTGGCTCAGTGGATGGAGCGCCAGCTGTCAAACAGAAAGGTCACAGGTTCAATTCCTGGTCAGGGTACAAGTCTGGATATTCCAGGTCCCCCCGGTTGTGGGCATGGGAGAGGCAACTGACTAATGTTTCTTGTACACATCAGTGTTTCTCTCCCTCTCTTCCTCTCTCCTTTCCTATATCTCTAAAAATGAATAAAACCTTTAAAAAAGTTTTCCTCATAAAAAATTGAAACAATCATTGTTCAAAAACAGTGACATCTTATAGGTTTTACACACACACACACACACATACAATTAAAATACACATAGCACATAAAGTTAGAAGGAGGAGTGGTAAGTAGAGGTAGAGTTCTAAGGTCCTTGCATTGTCCAGAAGGGTAAAGAAATCAATTAACATTAGACTTTTTTTAAAGCTTAAATTTTCTTTTCTTTTTTTTTTTTTTAGAGAGGGAAAGGGAAGGAGAAAAAAGGAGAGAGAAACATTGATTGGTTGGCTCTCATACACACCCTGATCAGGGACCAAACCTGCAACCTAGGCATGTGCCTTGACTGGGAATTTAACTTGTGACCTTTTGCTTTGCAGGACAATGCCCAACCAACCGAGCCACACCAGTCAGGGCAATCATAGTCTTTTACATGTCATGGCTACATGCCATAACTTCTAGGGTAATCACTAAGTAAAAGGAAAAAAATGTATAACTTCCCAATTAATAATAATTATGGAATAATTTTTTAAAACACTAAAAATTCAAATAACATAAAAAGAGAAATATCCATAACACAAGAAAGCATATTAAGAAGACAGTAGATTTATTTTAAATCCAAATACGGTCATACATTATATCACCATATTTTGGTCAGATGACCATTACTGTAATGGAGCTAAAAAAATTCTTATCACTTTAACACATTATAGCCTCCTTAAGGTAGGCTATATTACTCATGTGTTTGTGATGATGCCAGTGTAAACAAGTGCAGCAAAAAGTGTAGCACATACAATTATGTACACTACATAATACCTGATAATGATAATAAACAAATAGGTTACTGGTTTATATATTTATTATATTATAATGTTATTGTTACCTTAGAGTTGTACTTTTATACTTATTTTTTAAAATGTTTGCTGTAAAACAGTAATGCTGTGTTACACCAGCAGCAGCCTCATACAGTTTACATCTACCTATGCCATATAATAAACTTATTTATATAATACAGAAAAAATAAAATCCATCAAGAAAATTCTGATAAAAGAAAGCTAATATTGAGGCAAGTAAGGCCACCTAAAACTAGCAAACAAGAATATGTAATTACCAATAACTATAACTCTATAGAACCCAAAATAGAATCTGCTGAGTATTGTAGGTATACTCCTGCTTCCATCTGAGCACTCGTAAATCTTCCAAGAAATCAGTTCTCTATTTGAAAAAGGAAATATTCTCCAAGTGATTTCATAACTTATTTTAAAATTTATACAACATTTTTGGTCATGAATTTCTTCCATATATATCTGACTTCAATTCACTATGTTTTATATTTCAGCATAAGACTTTGTATTCTTGTTCAGATCTTAGAACTGCAAAGTAACTAAGGTATCATTACAAATCTAAAGGCTTTTTTCAGTTGTACTTTTGCCTTCTAGATGAGACTAAACAACTCTCATTTGAATATCACATTTTAACTCCATGATTAATTAACCTGATTTTCCTTGTATATAAACAGCATTTTGAAATAATTCTGATAACTCCATATCAGAGTCAGTACCACAATCATTAATAAATGTTATCGAAGCCACTGATGTTTACTAAAAACTGTTTCTCATCTTATTCTGTTAATTTTAAGTTACGTGTATTGAGAATTGTCATATAAGTTACAAAAACCCAGAACTGCAAAATATATAACACTTAACCTTATCTAAGAGCTTTAGTTGATATATCTCAACTTTCCATATGTGATTGGTTTTTTCGTTCTTATCATTTGAGGAACACCTAACTAAGTATCTGTACTTTCTGCACATATTCCACCTACACAAAACTTACCAAGGAAAGGTAGTGCAGTTTAGTGTTTTAGCACTGGAGCTCTAGAACCAGAGAGTTGAGCTGAAATCCCAGCCTGACCACTTACTAAGCATACACAACTGGGACAAGTTAACTTCTCTACACCTTAACTTCCTCATAGTAAAATGGAAATAACAGCAGTACCTATTTTAAGGAACTGTTTTGACTTTTTACTTGGAAATGATAACATCTTATAAAACAATAGCAAAATTATCAAACTTATAAAATTAACAGTGGATACAATGAACTACAGAGCTATTAAGTGAACTACAGAACTTATTTGGGTTTCACCAGTTTTTCTATTAATTCCCTTTTTCTGTCCCAAAATCCAATTCAGGATTCCACAATGCATTTAGTTGTCATGCCTTAGTCTCTTCTCTCCTATGTAACATTTCCTGCCTTTCCTTGTTTTCATGGCCTTGATACTTGAACAATACAGGTCAGTTGTTTTGTACAATGTTTCTCAATTTAGGTTTGTCATTTTTCTCATTATATTCAGGTCATGCATTTTGGGCAAGACTACCACAGGACTGAAGTGTCTCTCTTGGATGCAAAGGGGGACCATGATGTTCTATTCATGTCTTAATCCTAGTGATATTAACCTTCTTCATTTGATTATAATCTCTACCGTTTGTCTACCATAAGTTTACTGTTTTTTAATTTATTATTTACTTTGTAAATAACAAATATCTTGGGGAGATACTTTGAGACTATATAAATGTTATGTATCTTCTCAAACTTTTGCCCACTAATTTTAGCATTTGTCAAATGGATCTTGCCTGTACTAATTATTTTTTAAAAAATTTATTTACTTATTTTTAGAGAGAGGGGAAGGGAGGGAGAAAGAGATGGAGAGAGACATCAATGTGTGGTTGCTTCTCCCGCACCTCCCTACTGGGGAGTTGCCCAGTAACCCAGGCATGTGTCCTTGATTGGGAATCGAACCCTTTGGTTCGACCCTTTGGTTCAACAGGTTGGCAGTCAATCCACTGAGCCATACCAGACAGGGCAGGCATGCAATGATTATTACTGTGTTATTCCAATGGGAATTCTTCTGTAGTGAAGAGCAGTTCTGTCTGTCTACCTACCTACCTAAGTATGGATTCATGGATATCTTAAATCTGTGGGTTATCCAATATCATCATTATTTATTTTGTTGCTCAAATTATTCTAACTTTCCCCATTGAGAGCTCTTTCCCATTGGCTTCTGTGCCCTTTCAACATGCCATCATCCTTCTTAAATACTTCCTTACTTTGTAGCACCAGAACACACCATGCTCATTTTGTCTTTTCCCTATCCCACCCCTGAAATCAACCACTTCTCCAAGGAGCTTACAGAGTTGTTATAAGGATTAAATTAATTAAGACTGTAAAGTATTTACAAGACCTGATAAGTAGTAAGTACTAGTAATCACATGTCAATCAATGATACTATCATTATGTATTCAAACAAATATACTAATGTAAGGAAGCCACAAGACATGGACTTACTCACAAAATTATGATAGTCTATTAAAAAATTTCAGTTGAGCCCTGGCTGGTGTAGCTCAGTGGATTGAGCGCAGGCTGCAAACCAAAGTGTTGCAGGTTCAATTCCCAGCCAGGGTACATGCCTGGGTTGCAGGCGATAACCCCCAGCAACCACACATTGATGTTTCTCTCTCTCTCTCTCTCTCTCTCTCTCTCTCTCTCTCTCTCTCTCTCTCTCTCCTTCTCCCTCTCTCCTCCCTTCCCTCTCTAAAAATAAAATAAAATAAATTCAGTTGAAACAGGAAATACACATTGTCCATTAAGTTATCAGAAGTGTATGGAGTTTTATATTTTGTTGCAAGATGGTATTAAGCACTGCATTTGTTTGCTAGGGCTGCTATCATAAAGTACTATAAACTGAATGGTTTAAACAACAGAAATTTATTGTCTCACAGTTCTGGAGGCGACAAATCCAAAATCAAGGTGTTGGCAGTTAGTTCCTTCTAAGGGCTGTGAGGAGAAACTGTTCCATGCCTCTTCCCTAGCTTCTGACATTCCTGGGTGTGCAGAAGCATCACCCTCACCTTTGCCTTGATCTTCCTTCACATGACATTTTCTGTTTATATCAGTGTCCAAACTTCCCCCTTGTACAATTACACCCAGTAGCCATATTGTATAGAGGTCCATCCTACCCCAGTATGACCTCATCTTAACTGCATATGAGGTACTAGAGGTTAAACTTCAAAATATGAACTTGAGAAGGATACAACTCATATAACAAAGCATAAATGTAAAATTACTGAAAAGTAAAACTAAATTATCACAGTATTTAGAATATCAATCAGAACTGAGATTGAAATAACCAGGTTGTTTTACAAGCAAGACTACAATTACTGCAGTATCAGAGATTTTGAAAACAAATGTACAATATTTTGAAGAGCAAAGTAAGTTCAATTGAATAATTTTGAGAATACAAAGGAATGTGTTATTTAAAATTAAATGCATTCAGTCATTTTGTAAAGAAGAACTACTTGGAATTTCTGGAAGTTTTGTGAACATTAAATAGGTAGGAAAATATGAGAGGGTGCTGACAGTCACTTGGTGGAGCCCACAGAGGACCATCTATGCAGGCCCTTATTGCTATAAAGGGGAAAGAGTCTTATTTTACACATGAGGAAACTAAGGCACAGAGAGGTTAAAGTGAAGTCTTTAAGGGTACACAATTTATAAGGCGGCAGCACAAAGACCATAGTTCAGTTTTCTTAACTAAAGAAATGTTCCATATTAAATAAGGATAAACAAATATAAAAGTTTACAAAGTAGTAACTTAAGTAGTCATCTAGTTTTTGCCTATTTATTTAGTATCAATATGATGATGCTTCTGTCACTTTCCCAAAGAAGAAAGACCATTTATCCAGCTTTCTAAAGACTGAACAGAGTCAACACTTTATGGTCACCTGTATGAGGGACATTATGCTAGACACCAACACAGAGATCTAAAAGACCTGAGAGCAGATTTTGTGCAGCCCTATATACTACACATCAAAATATCTGTAGTCCAGAGGTGGTCTAAAATCTGTCTAAATCTGTGAGGTATCACATTCTCTATTTCCCTATTAAAATCAACTTAATTCACCTTGATTATGTAAATAATGTGTCCATGCATACATTTCTGCGAGACAGTCTTCAGTTTTAAGAGAAGGGTTAAGGCCAGATAAAGGGCTAACTAGCCACATGAGGCTACTGAAATTAAAATGAATTAAAATGAAATAAAACTTATAAATCAGTTCCTCTGTTACCCTAGTCATCAACATATTAAACAGCACAAATACAGAACAGTTTCACCACTGCAGAAAGTTCGATTGAATAACAATGATCTAGAGATCCTGAAATACTAAATCTCAAAACTGTACAATGTAAAGTATACCAAAAATAAAGGCCTCTGTGGGTAACTATATACACGAATGTCAAAAATATACCAATAAGAAGGTCCTCATCTTTTAGCCGTCATACCAAAATACTTGAACAACAGTGTACTTGGGATTGCTTCAATTCACTTTGGCTATGGTGGAGGGGGGTGTGCGGATTAAAATTATGTGCGATAGATGAAACCTGTTGTAGGCTGATAATTATTAAAGCTGAGTAACAGTTTATGGGGTTTCATGATGCTATCCTCTGTACTTCCTTATATGCTTAAAATTTCCCATAATAAAGAGGTTAAAATAGTATTTTAGGAATCCAGAAGCGTATCTGGTTAAATCACAAATTCACTTTTCAAATATGCCATTTATACTTACTGCCTACTTCTGAGACTTTTAAAAAAATTATTGATGTGAGAGTGAGAGGGAGTTAGAGGGCATGGGGAAAAGAGAAACATCGATTTCCTGTTCCACCCATTCATGCATTTATTGGTTGCTTCTTGTATGTGTCCTGAGCAGGAATGGAACCTGCAACCTTGGCGTATCAGGACAATGCTCTAACCAACTGAGCTACTTGACCAAAGCCTTCTGAATCTTTCTTGACTCTCTGAAACTTTACTGAAACCATTTAAAAAAATTATTGATTAGTTCTTGATAAATCCAATGACCTTTTCTGATGCATCATTTCCCTCAACTTGAGCCCAGGTACTTAGCATATCAAACCTTTTTCCTCCTAGGTTTTTCATTTTCTTTTATTCTGTTTTTCCTTTAATTATCCTCTTTTATGTGTATTTATTGTTGTGGAAAACCTCAAGACCTTTCTGAAACTAAGTAGGGTAAAAAATCATGTATCATTTACTTATTCAAAAATATTTAGTGAGCTCCAATCAATGTGCAATGTGCTTAAAATACAGCAATGAACAAGAAATTCATTAACACTACCCTTGTAGAACTTACAGACCAAATGGGAAACAAAAATTTTAATGGACAAATTACAACTGTATTAAAGGCAGCAAGAAGTACAGGATGCTGAGAATACAAAGAATTCTGGGAAACTAAACTACTCTGAGGAACTCACCAAAGGCTTCTTTGAAGAAGTGACTCGAAACTGAAATCTAAAGGATAAACTAGAGTTAACCAGGCAAAGGGAAAGAGGGAGTATATAACAAGATGGAGATTAGTGAAGAGTTAAAAAAAATGGGGGGAAATGGCCAGTATGACTGAAAAAGAGATGGTGGGAGATGTGTTCAAGTTAAGAATGGGCGAGAGGAGCCGTATTATGCAGTGTGGGCCATATACTGGGTTGGCCAAAAAGTCCATTAGGTTTTTCTGTAAAATAAAAGTCCTATTTTTCATTTTTACCAATAACTTTATTGATTTGGATATTTTGAGTATGTCAGCTATCTCTCACATAGTAGAACATTGATTGTTCTCAATTAATGTCTCAATTTGATTGCTATCCACTGCAACGGGTCTACCTGACTGTGGAGCATCATCCAACAAGAAATCTTCAGCACAAAACTTCGCAAACTACTTCTGACATGTTCTATCAGTCACAGCACCTTCTCCACACACTGTACAAATCTTTTTGTGCCTTTCAGTTATGTTTTTACATTTCTGGAAATAATAATGCATAATATGCTGAAAATGTTGCCTATTTTCTCTCATCTTCAGTATTACGATGGCTACACAAAAATTCACCATCTTCCTGGCTGGCGTAGCTCAGTGGATTGAGCACGGGCTGCGAACCAAAGTGTCGCAGGTTTGATTCCCAGTCAAGGCACATGCCTGGGTTGCAGGCCACGGCCCCCAGCAACCGCACATTGATGTTTCTCTCTCTCTCTCTTTCTCCCTCCCTTCCCTCTCTAAAAATAAATAAAATCTTTTAAAAAATTCACAATTTTGATTTTTTTAAAATTCATGCTGATACAACAACTGTCACATCACAATCTAACAAAACTGTTTCAAATTAAGTGAAAGAAAATGAAGTGCCACTAGAGCCATCTTATGAAAAAAACCAAATGAACTTTTAGGCCTACCCAATAGGTCCTCTAGGAGGATTTTAAGACTTTATTCAAAGAACGATTTAAAAAATTACAAAGGTAAGAGTTTTTTGAGTTTTAAACTCAAAGAAAATTTAAATTGCATATACCATAAAATTTACCTTTTTAACAATTTTAAGTATATAATTCCATGGCATTAAGTACATTCACAATGTTTTGTTAAGAATGTAACTCTGATTTACATTTTTATAAAATTCGCTCTGACATCATGTAGAGAATGGATTTGGGTGAGGGGAGATCTAAGAATAGAGGATTTATTGCTTCCTGCTAGACTATAAGCAAGAGAACAGAGATTATATCTCATTTGTTAACAGCTCTATCACCTGGGATATATATAGCTCTATGCCTGGTACATGATAGGCATCTGTTAAATGAATAAATGACCTATAAAATTCTACGGTTCTTAGAATGGAAGCTTTAAAAAGCAAAAACGTGTTTTGTATAGCATGTAACACCTTAATGAAGTCTATATAGGGTCTCTGGAAAAGGTTTCATGAAATCTCACAATAGCAGGATAGGATACCAGTGATGCTTATTATAATTTAATTAGAAAATCATACAATATTTGCCTTTTGTGATGGGATTATTACACTTATAATGTCAAGGTTCATCCATGTTATAGCACGTGTCAAAATTTCATTCCTTAAAAAAAATAAAGAAAATAAGAATTTCCTTCCTTTTTAAATCCTTACCTGAGGATATGGTTATTGATTTGGGGGTGGGATGGAGGTGGACACACAGAGAAAGAAACAATGATCAGCTGCCTCCTGTATGCACCCTAAATGGGGATTGAACCTGCAACCTAGGTATGTGCCCTGATCAGGAATCAAACCCACAACCTTTTGGTTTGCAGGACAACACCCAACCAAGTGAATGACTGGCCAGGGCCTCAGTTTATTTCTGTTTTGTTTTTTAGAGTCCACATAGCGAAAGCATACAATATTTATCTTCCTCTGTCTGACTTATTTCACTTAGTATAATACCCTCTAGGTTCATCCATGTTGTCACAAATGGCAAGATATCAATCTTTTTATGGCTAAGTAATATTCCACTATACAAACTACATATATATATCACATTCTGCTTATCCAACCATCTGCTGGTGAATACTTGGGTTGCTTCTACCTTTGGGTTACTGTGAATAATGCTGCTATAAACTTGGGTATGAGCAAGTTTTAATTTTATGAAATGTATTTTTCAAAAACGAAAAAAACGAAACTGAAAACCCTAAGCAATTCTAAATGTCTGAAATGTGAGTGTTGGTTCTCAGAAACTCTAAATCATCTAAGTTTAGAAGCTAGACAGCAAATGCAAAAATGGTAATTGACCTAACAGATTCTATAAAAATCAGTTTTAAACGAACAACAGGAAAAGCTAAGAAGTAATCTGATTCAGGCCAGAGAACCCCCAAATGGCTCAGAAACTCTTGACACCAAGGGCATCTAGAAAAAAGGGTAAAGGAAGTACTGAAAACAGGACTGGATGAAAGTTTGTTTAAAATGTAGATGACAGTGTTACACCCCCTTTCTCTATTCCACATAGCCAGATCCCTCTCCCACTGCAACAGAATATTGGAGAATTATTGGAGAATTGGAGAAAAAGGAAAACAGAGGGTTTCTGGACTGAGGAATAAAAATAAGGTACAGGAGCTAGAGTACAAACAGTACTAAAAACAAGGAAATTATTCTATTTACTCTATGCTATCTTCCAACCCCCTCTCCATTCAGCTCCTAGAAAGCTGGCAACCAAGCTTATACTCTCCAGCAAGAAATCTGACCAGTAAAAAGACATAAAAGACCTTACATTAGAGACTGCCTCAAAAAAGAACTCAGCTACATTGTCCTACAGAAATCCCATAAACCCACACAAGAGCTTAAAATCAAATTTTTAGTGTTCAACTCGTTTGTTTTCTTGCGCAGAGGCCCTACTAATCTTCTCTGTATTGTTCCAATTTTAGTATACGTTCTGCCAAAGTGAGAACAATGCTCAATTTTTTAAATAGAAGCTGATAACCAAAAACTACTAGTTTTTTGAGGACCGTATCAAACAAGAAATAGAGAAACTAATATAGAGATATAAAGCAACCTACAAAAAAATGAGTATTGGAAATAAAGTCATATATCTCATTAGTATCCTCAAATAACAAGAAGAAACTGGAATAAAAAAGATGCTACAGACAAGGAACAATGAGAAGACATGGAGCTCTTTGAAATTAAAATGATAGCAGAAATAAAACTTAACAGGATGGAAGAGAGTTAAGGAAATCTTTTTTTATTTTTTTAAAGATTTTATTTATTTATGTATTTATTTTAGAGAGGGAAGGGAGGGAGAAAGAGAGAGGGAGAAACATCAATGTGTGGTTGCTGAGGGTCATGGCCTGCAACCCAGGCATGTACCCTCACTGGGAATCCAACCTGCGACACTTTGGTTCGCAGCCCGCGCTCATTCCACTGAGCTATGCCAGCCAGGGCGGAAATCTTTTTTTTTTTTTAATATTTTATTTATTTATTTTTAGAAAGAGGGGAAGGGAGCAAGAAAGAGAAGGAGAGAAACATCAATCTGTTTCCTCTTACATACCCTCAACCGGGGACCTGAGTTGAAACCCAGGCATGCGCACTGACCAAGAATCAAACCAGCTACCTTTTGGTTTGCAGAATGATGCCCAACCCACTGAGCCACACCAGTCAAGGCAGGAAATATTTTGAGAATTAAATCAGAAAATAAAGAAATGAAAAAAAAAAAAAAGAGGCAACATAAAAGATAAAATTAGAGGATCAATCCAGGAAGTCTAATACAAATTTCTGAGAGAACTCAAAATGGAGAAAAGGATATCATTCTAGCTAAGAAACTTTCCTGAAACTTAAGAATATTAGTTTCCAGTATGAAAGGACAAATACCTATTATTCATCACATAAAATGAAAACAGGCACATCATTATGAAAGATGAAAAGACAAAGAGTCATAATGGCAATACCACAATCTACAAGGCAATACATTAATTCTAAACACTACCAAACTTCCAGTGTAAGGGTTGTACAAATACATTTTTAGATACACGAGGTCTCAAAAAACTTCCTCCTTCCCTGGCTGGTAGCTCCTTGGATTGAGCTTGGGCCTACAAACGAAAGGGTCACCAGTACGATTCCCAGTCAGGGCACATGCCTGGGTTGTGGACCAGGTCCCCAGATGGGGGCGTGTGAGAGGCAACCACACACTGATATTTCTCTCTCTCTCTTTCTCCTTCCCTTCCCCTCTCTCTGAAGATAAATAAATAAAATCTTTAAAACACACGCACACAAAACCCTTCCTCCTGTCTTCCCTTCATTATGAAACTACCTACTGCAGGATATGTTCAATGTAATGAGAGAGTAAGCAAAGAAAAAAATGTAATCCAAGAAACAAGGAAGCCATCCAACATAAAGAGAAGGAAACCTTCAAACCGATGGTAAAGGTAGATCCCAAGTTGACAGCTGTACACCAATCATAGAGGGTAACTTATACAAACTAGAAAAGGTCAACCTTGGCTGAACAGCTCAGTTGTTTAGAGTATCAACCCACAAGGTTTTGGGTTCAATCCCCCGCCACGGCCACAACTGAGAATCAACCAATGAATGCATAAATAAGTGGAATGACAAATCGGTATCTCTATCTCTACCTCTCTCTCTCTCCCTCCCTCTCTCTACAACCCCCCCCCCACATCAATAAAATTGGAAGGGAGGGAGAGAGGGAGGGAAAGATGTCCTAAGGAAATCAAACTGAGAGAAAACCTGATGCATTCCTTACACTGAAAGGTGATTTGTAGTGTTGGTAGAATTTTGGAATGAATGAATGGTATGTATATAAATTAAACAAAGGAAAGAAGTTAAATAGTAACAAAGGAAAACAAAAAATATGCAATAGTATATGTTAATCAGTATACTACATGGCTCAGCTGTGAATACCATTTACCTAATAATAAAGTAAAGATTAAATACCAATCTAGCTAAAATGTATGAAATCTATATTTAGAGGATGGGGAAAACAACACTACCAGATTAGTATTATCTTACCAGAAATGAAAAAAAGCTTAGAACAGTTAAACAAACTGTCCAAGATCACACTGTAAACACTGGGGTCAGGATTAGAACCACAGCCTGATTGTCTCTGGAGCTGTCTTTCTGTATTGCCTCCCCAAGAAAAAAAAGCTTCATATTATATAGCATAAGAATAGATTTGAGAATTTCAGAACAGGGACGTTTGATATTAAAAACTATAAAATGTGTTTTCCTGGAGATACCCAAGTTTAGAAAGAAGAAACTTAAGTGTGGTCCGATTTAACTGTCACAGCCAAGAACAGCCTAAGGAGACCTAACATGTAAATGAAATATAGTATCCTGAATGGGATCCTAAAACAGAAAAAAGACATTAGATAAAAATTTTTAAATCTAAATAAAATACAACCAAGAGACTGAGCCCCTAATCCTTTCTCATCCACCACAGCTAGGCCTGTTCTCTTCTCTGAGAATGTATTACTAATAAAACATTGCTTTCATGCTAAATAAATAAATTATAGACTTAGATTAATAATAATATATCAGTATTGGTTTATTAATTGTAAAAAATGTACATGTGAGATGTTAACTCTGGAAGAAACTGGGTGTAGAATTTATGGAAACTCTGTACAGTATTACCTTTGCAATTTTTCTGTAAGTCTAAAACTATTCTATAACGAAAATTATATTCAAAAAATAGAATGGGAAAGCTCTCTATGTACTAATATTAAAAGACATTTAGGGTATATTGTTAAGTGGAAAAAGCAAGGTGCAGAATAAAGTCTGATACATCTTATGTAAGAGGAAAAAGAAATTATATTCACACTTGCTTTTGTCTGCATCAAGGCATCCCAGAATATACACAAAGGGAGGGGGCAGATGAGAAATAGGGTCATAGGAACAGGGGCGATACTAAGTTTTCTCAGAGTATACCTTTTTATATAATTTTAATTCGTGAACTATGTGATGGAATTACCCATTAAAAAAAAGTTGGAGGAGGGGAAAAAGCAGTCCAGTTTAAAGCCTTATGAGAAATGGATTAGATGATTTCTCAAAGTCTCTTCCACTTATGGAACATTCTAATTAAAGAAATTCAACTAAAGATGCTTAAACTATTAGCCATATTTGTAACGTGCCTTCCGTGAAACTCCATGCTCCCCTGTCACTTCTTTGTACCTTTTAATTCTACTTTTCAAAGCAGCTGCACTCATCACACTATATTATATTAGGTATTATATATTTCTTCCCCCAGTGAAATGTAAATATCTCTAGATTAGGTTCTACCAAACAACTTGACAGAAGAACAGTTTTTAGTTAACATTTGTTAAATTAAAATATATGCTGAGTACTTCTCATATGCCAAGCACTCTTGTAATGTTTTACACTTATTAACTAATTTAATCTTTACAATAAATTTACATGATAGGCCCTATTATCTTTATTTTTAGATAAAGAAATTGAAACATGGCCCTGGCCAGGTAGTTCAGTTGGTTAGAGAGTCATCCCTCTACACCAAGGTTGCAAGTTCCATCTCCCATCAGAGCACATATAAGAATCAACCAATGAATGTGTAAAATAAGTGGAACAACAAACCAATGTTCTCTCTCTCACCCCCTCCCCCCAAAAATCAATAAATACAAAAATTTTTTAAGAGGTTGAAACATAAAGAGGCCAAAAAATTTGCCCAAGGCCTGTGGCCAGTGCTAAAATATGAAACCCAGACTCTGTGCTATTAATCACCAGCTCCACTGTTTGAAGTCTTCAAAACAATATGGAAAACATTCCCCTTGATTGTCCTAACTTGCAATATGAAACAGCAATACAAATGGTTTGGTATATCTAACCCAGTAATTCTTAAAGTATGAATTTTGAACCCTAAGACATCTTCAGAGGATCCACTCCCTCCTGGGTGGTCAAAACGATTTTCATAATTATTAAGGTATTATTTAGCTTTCCCACTCTCATTCTTTTATGAATATACAGTGGAGTTTCCCAGAGTCTACATGACCTGTGATGTTACAACAGTTGCAGAAACAACTTTAAGAATCCAAATATCTTCTAAGAGTCAGACATTAAAAAAATTTGAAAATGTTAAAAAAAAGTACTACTCTCACTTAATTTTGTTTGGAAATAGTTTTCTTTCATTAAAAATGATCAGATTGCCCTGGCTGGCGTAGCTCAGTGGATTGGGCGTGGGCTGCAAACCAAAGCATCCCAGGTTCGATTCCCAGTCAGGACACATGCCTGGGTTGCAGGCCATGGCCCCCAGCAACAGCACATTGATGTTTCTCTCTCTCTCTCTCTCTCTCTCTCTCTCTCTCTCTCTCTCTCTCTCTCTCTCTCTCTCCCTCCCTTACCTCTCTAAAAATAAATAAATAGTCTTAAAAAATGACCAGATTAACATGTAATAGGCTAAATACTATTACTTTTAAATAAATGAAATATTTAAAAATTTTCTCAGTTAACTTTCAATACAGTAAATATTGATGTAAGTCACATAAACAAAGCTCTTCAGAGGCCTCAATAATTTGTTAGCACATAACCAACACTTAAGAAAAAATTTAAGATCACTGGTCTAGCCAATCTAAATTGTTCAGTACTCCTGGTCAAGTTGAAAGAACAAAATGTAGCCTTAGCCAGTGTGGCTCAGATGGTTGGAGCATGGTTGCCTAAACCAAAAGGTCACAGGTTCAGGGCACATGCCTGCGTTGCTCATCAGTCTCTAGTCCGGGAACATATGGGAGGCAACCTATCTAGGTTTCCTCTCACATCGATGTTTCTGTCTTTCTCCTTCCCCCTCCCTCCCTCCCTCTTCCTCTCTCTGGAATTTTAAAAAAAGTCATATACCATGAAAAATAAGCAGTACCAGAGTACTAGGCCAGGTATGTGCTTCTCACTGAGATAACATTTCTTAAGTTATAAGTGATAACATTTGTTTGTAGTAATAACCTACTACTGTAAACCAGAATGACATTCCTAAAAGTACCCCTGCATTTCAAGAAAATAGCGACAGGTAGTAAAAAAAGAGATTCCTCAAAGAAAGTTCAGATTCAAACTGTGTATTTCAACACAATTCCTTTATTAAACTATGTAAACTACTGAAACATAAAGAAACTGTAAGTTTATAGGAAGATTACCAAGATTGATGTCATTGATTCAATCTGAAGCTTCATGTATTAAAACAACTTATCTTAATTTTAGAGCACAGAACCTTAATTTTTTAAAAGATTTCGTTTATTTTTAGAGAGAGGGGAAGGGAAAGAGAAAGAGAGGGAGAGAAATATCGATTTGTTGTTTCTCACCTGTGCCCAGTCTGGGGGAATTGCAACCCAGGCCTGTGTCCCAACTAGGAATCCAACCCGGGTGACCTGTCACTTTGCAGGAAGATGCCCAACCAACTGAACCACACTAGTCAGGGTGGAACCTTAAATTTTTAAGCTAAATAAAACAGTCTACTTCATATCAGTTCCCTGAACATGCCTTTATTGTATCACTTGACATATTATGCAGTGCTACCCCAGGAACAAATAATTTAGCAATAGCTTTAACAAAATAAAACTTTACTCAACTCTAAAAAAGTACAAAATCTTGGCCAGTCCTTTTTTTTTTAATGAAATGGTGAAGGCTATAAATTATTGGGTTCCCCGCACCCCTGAGCATCTGCAGTATCCCCGCATACAATCAAATAATGTAAGCATAAAGTGTTATTGTTAAACTATTAATGCATAAGGAAAAAAATGTAGACCTCTCTGTAGCAAAGATTAATATAGGCTACTAGCTTTGGTTACTTATAGATTCAACCATCATTCATTCACCAAATATTTCTAACTACCTACCACAAACCTTGGCACTATGCTAGGTACTAGGTATACAATGAATGAAAAAATAATAGTTTTTAATTTTTATGGGACTTGTACTCTGCTGTGGAAAACAGACAAAAACAAACACATAAAAATAAGAATTATAAATGTGGAAATGCTGTTAAGGAGACAAACAAGGCTTTGAAACATATTAGTCTTTGAAGCTGAATTGTGGAATTCTAAAACCTGAAGATAAATAATTCATGAAGAGTTACATCAAGATGACATGGATTCTGCAGACCTTTGCTAATGTACAAGAAAACTACAAACACTGCCCATAAAAACAGAGATCAACCTTTTCATTGTCAAACCCATTGGATGGCATTGTTTAGCAACATAGTAGCCTCAAAAGATTTTAACCTCACAGTTCCACAGAGTTAAAAAGCATGTAAACAACTCTAAAATAATTCTAAAAGGAGCCTAAGAAGGCAGGACAACTAAATGTAAGGTGTAATCCTGAACGAATGCTGAAACAGAAAAAGGTAAAAACAAAGCCATCTGAATAAGCTATGGACTTTAGTTACTAATGTATTGATATTAGTTCATTAATTGTAACAAATGTGCCATACTAACGTAAAATATTAATAATAGGGAAAACTGGGTGGGGCTACCAGGGAACCCTCTGCATGATCTTCTCAATTTTTCTATAAATCTAAAACCATTCTATAAAATAAAGTCTATTTAAAAAAATCTAAGGTGACTCCAGGAATGGGGAAGGAGAGGACTTAAAGACAGAGAGAGAGAGAGAGAGAGAGAGAGAGAGAGAAGCCATAACACTGTGATATGAATTAGAACATAAATATTTAAGAAATTCAAAGCAAACCTGCAGATACTAGTATAATCTCTATGCATACTAAAACCTTTCTAGGACTGATATTAATGGATTTTTCAAGAAAACTAAATAGCTCTGCATTGCAACATAAAGCAGATGATAACATCCCTAGAGTGTACAATATGCACTTTACATTCTATTTATCAATAATGATCAATAGGCTATATTTTACATATGGCACTGTCCTGAAATTGCCATGAAATACCTGAACGAGGATCAACTACATAGGTCTCACCAAGTTACTTAAAGAAACAAGTGTATACTTAGTTCAGGAAAATTCATAAGCAAAGAGAAGACTACATATTTTCCTTGGTTGGGGGGAGGGAAAAGATTATGAATGAAATGAGAAAAATAATTTCTCAGGTCGAACTGGAAGCAATTTCGCAACTAGTACTAACCTAGTTAATACTAGTATATAAGTAGTTCAAGCTCTGAACTTGTATCAGTTACCTGCTTTTCAATCAAAAGATAACAAATGTTTGCTATAACTTAACCTGAGATACATAGTGGTAACTCAATGTTTCATGACTTGGGAGCATCTAATCTCTCAATGACAATATTTTAAATGGTCATGAAAAGTGTCAGAAAAACAAAGGATGACAATCTCTAAATTGCCAAGTATCAAGTCTTGCATAATACAGCATAAAATTGGAATTACCACAAGAAGTAATTTTAGAGACAGCCATCACAAAATTAGGATCTTGTATCTAATACAAACTACAGGCTACCGCAGAAGCCTGACCAGGTAAATGAGATAACAATTTCACTTATCAGATACTATGAAATATTAACCATAAAAGTCATTTAGCTGAAACAGTATTACATATTTAAATCTAATTTAGAAAACTAGATGATGAATCAATTCTTACTCTACTCCAATACTCTCTAACTCCAAAGATGTTCGTTATTCTCACGCCTTCTCTCAGAGGAATCATAAATATACAATTGGAAAATACTCAAGAAATTAATATTTCCCCAGTAATTCCTGTTTGCACCACCATGAGGAGAATCAGACACTGCTTCATGTTGAAAGGAGAGGTGAGATGTGAAAAATTCCAATAAAACGATCATGACATAGCATCTGGCAGAGATCGGGAAAGCATCAACACTGCCAAAAGAATTGTCAGGGATGAAAGTCAACTGGAGAAAATGAGGTTTTCCGACAAGCCAGATCCTAAACCAAGGGGCAAACATCGCCACTGCCGGCGCCACCCCTGTCCCCCACCCCCAACCACTCCATCCTCAAGTCGCCTCCAATTCAGATATATATATACCCACTCAAGTGAAAACCGTTCAAGAATTTTATCCGACCTCCCACCTGCATTAGATTCGCACTTCTCAGGGCCAAGCCCCCGGGGAAAACAACGCCCAGATCCCACCCTCCTTGCCCAAGGTTGAAAGAGGGCTGGTTCCCCGTTCTCTGGAATGGGACTTGCCGCGGTGGGCCTCAAAGAGCTAACAAACTGGGATAAGAGCGAGGAATAAGGGTGGGGCTCAAGGAAGGAGGCGAGGGTGGCGGAGACCAAGGAGACTGGAAGAAGAAAGCGATGGACAAGAGGTAGAGGCGGGGTGGGGACCGGGGAGGGCAGATCCACGGAAAAGGGCCGAGCTCCGGGAAAAGGAGACGCCGGAGTCGGGGGACGAAAAGGTCAAAATCCGATCGACGGACCGATCAAGGCGAAGAGAATCCAGTGGCTAAGAGGGGTCGGCGACCCCGGGGAAGGGCTGGGGGTGGAACCAAGAGCAAAGGCCAGGCCGACAGGAGCCTCCGCGGACGGAACAGCCGCACTGGGGGCGGTGCGGGGAAGCCACGGCCAGCTGCCAGGAGTGGGGGAACCACTCACTCACCGCTCTGCTCTCCGAGGAACACCAGCTTGAATTTCCTCAGCGGATTCCCGAAGTCTCCGCCCGCGGACATGATGGAGCCGGAGGAGCTACCGCCGCCTCAGCCCAGAGACCTCCCGGACCGACGCTGCTCCAACCGGCTGAGGAAAAGGGCTAGAGGAAAGACGGGCACCGAGCTTTCTAGGCCCCTGCAGGGCCCGGCGGCGAAGCAAGTCTTGGGGGCAGGACTGCTCTCCACAGACAAGCAACTGTCGCCGCCGCCTCCCCGCGGAGTCGCCTAGCACAGAACGAGGCCCACGGCTGGGTAGGGAAGGAGGGCGGTGTCGGAAGAAGCCGAGCAGTATGCTCTGGATTCGCAAGGCTAGCGCCGTTTCGTTCTCAGCACCCGGCACGAATACTGGACTGAGAGGCTGAGGGTGGCGGAGCCCGAGCCGCAGACGTCTGGGACCTTTGACACGCAGCGCCTCAGCTCCCAAAGCACCCGCCGCCGCCGCCGCCGCCGCCGCCACCGCAGCTCAATCTGCTGAGTGCGCGTGCCTCTGGCGCGGCACAGGGCGAGCCCGGGCGCGAGCCTGCCGCCCCGCCGGCCATCGGCGTGCGTGCGTACTGGCGTGCGTGCGTGCGCGCGCGCGCCACAGCCAGCGCCTTCCTGCTTCAGCCGGCTCTCCTGGCTCTCCCGCGCCGCGGAGACGGGGCCTGTTCGCTTTCTACTGCATCAGTGGAAGCTAAGAGGAGGCGGGGTGCAACCCAAAAGTGAGGAGTGAGTGGAATACGGAGTCGAGTACGTCACTTACGTGATGAGCCAATCGGGAGAGAGAAGAGGCGGGACGGGACAGGAGTGAGGTGGCGGCGCGAGAGCGCGCGTGGCTCTACCTCGCTGGAAAGTCTACGGCATCTGCCCTGCGAAGTGTGGCGTGTCACAGCCTGAGGGAGGGGAAGGAAGGTGTGGCGGAGGCGGGGCGGGAATGGAAGTGGAATTGCCTAGCAATGTGTACATATGGTCAGAGAGCTGAGATATGTATTAAGCTCCTCTATCTGGATCTCTCAGCCTGCTTCACATTTCTGAGATCTGCCCTTCACCCTTGCACCTACCTACCTTCTCCATGTTCTTTCTTATCATAAATCATCACACAATATCTTGCTAGGTACATTCTCAGCTGTTGCTCCCAGGAGTTTCGTAACTACCAGAAGCAGGGGCCTCCCCACTTCTGCAGATGAGGAAACTGAAGCTCAAAGGAAGGAAATGACTTACAGAGTCCACAAAGACAAAGTAGAGGCCAGGTTTTGTCTGCTGCACACACCCCCCCCCCCCAACCAGTGAAACTGCAACCTCTTTATTAAGCCCATCACTCCCCTGGCTTGACATAACTTGGTTTTATGTTATTAGCCTTTGTCCCTCAGATGTTGACAACTCCAGGAGGCTCCCACCTCCTGTGCCATCACTAAAACAAAGCCTTCATTGCACAGGTGGTGAAATTGACGCCCACATTGCGGGGGACGGTGGGGGGACTTTGCAAAAAGGTCACGCAATAAATTAGAGGTAGAGTCTGATTGAGCCCAAATGTGGGGGAAGGGGATGTTTTAAAGATCATCCATTCCTCCTAAAACAGGGCTTCTAAATTGGCTATGGGTGGACCTCCCTTAAATTAGACCTTTGCAACGTGCATTTTTCTTTAGAGAGAATCCATAGTTTTCAGCAGATTTTCAATCCAGTTCATGATCCAACATATGAAGGTTAATGTCACAGTCAAAAGGAGCCTAAGGAGACATGACAACTAAGTGAAATGTGGATATAACATAAAAACTGAACATGTTTTAAGTTGAATGGGATTCTGGAATAGAAAAAGAATATTAGGCAAAAAAAAACAAGGAAATCTGAATAAAGAAGGACTTGAGTTAATAACCATTTAACAATATTCGTTCATTAACTGTAACATGTACTAATGTAAGATAATAGAAGAACCTGAGGAAGAGGTATATGGGAACTTTCTGTAACATCTGCTCAATTTTTCTGTAAATTTGAAACTTTTAAAAAACAAACCCTATTACTAAAAAGAATGAATGAATGGTTAAGAATCACCAAATTAGAGAATTTTGCATCCACATCTCACCATACTTCAGCCACACCTCACCATGCTCTGGGACAGCATCCAAAAAAGTAATCTCTGCCCTTGAAGAGGACACTTAAAAACAGGTATCAAAACTACCTTCCAAGTACATTAAAAAAGTCCTTATTTTTGTGGATCATGTCTTACCATATCCAAAGTACATTTATATACATTTTCTCATTATCTGGGGATTATTATTTACTTAGCTATAGAAATGGCAGAAACAAACAAGTGCCTTCTCAAACTAAGACTAAATTGAACTAGAATCAATTAAAGGGAGGAACAGAGTTCATAAAATGTCATCTATTCTGGGCTATCAAGACAACAGTTATATTCCCAAACCATCTTCTCTCAGCTAGTGGCAGAAGGAATTTGGAACATGCATCTAAAATAAAATGGTAAAAATCTGAGTTGTGCTATACACATTTGATTTATTTTATTTTTTATTGATTGATTCAAGAGTGAGAGAGAGAAAAACATTGATTTGTTGTTCCACTTAGTGATACATTCATTGGTTGATTTTTGTATGTTCGCTGACTGGGGATCCAACCCACAACCTTGGCATATCAGAACGATGCTCTAACTGAGATGCCAAGCCACGGCAAGTGAACATTGGATTTTTTAAAATATTTTTTTTAAAGTAGCTTTTACTTTTACAAGTAGCTTGTCAGGTTTCGGAGGGCTTTCCCAGCCAATAAGCCAGAACCCTGCCTGGCACACACAAAGAACAATAAATGCCAAGAGACTATTTACAAAGAAAAGCTCTTGCAAACAAACAAAAAAATAGCTTTTTTTTCCTGATGGGTACCAGGTTTTCACTGTTTCCTAAAATAATTTTTTTAAAGATTTTATTTATTATGTTTAGAGAGACAGGAAGGAGGGGAAAGGAGGAAGACGAAAGGAAGAGAAATACTGATTGGTTGCTTCTCACACAACCCTAACTGGGGACCTGGCCTAAAACACAGGCAAGTATCCTGCCTGACCACAAATCGAATCCGCAACCTTTCCTAGGCCTGCGTTCAATCCACTGAGGCACACCAACCAGAGATGAAATAACTTTTTTAAAGTATATTTTATTGATTATGCTATTATAGTTGTCACATTTTTTTCTCCCCTTCATCCTCCTCTGCCTGGTATCCCTAGTCCCTCCTGCATTCCCCCCAACCTTAGTTCATGTCCATGGGTCATACACCTAAGTTCTTTGGCTTCTCCATTTTCTATACTATTCTTAACCTCCCCCTGTCTATTTTGTACCTACTGTTTATGCTTCTTATTCCCTGTATCTTCTCCCCCATTCTACCCCCTCCCCACTGATAACCCTCCATGTGATCTTCATTTTTGTAATTCTGTTCCTGTTCTAGTTATATGATTTGTTTGTTTTTTTGTTTTGTTTTTACAGGTTCAGTTGTTGATAGTTGTGAGTTTGTTGTCATTTTACTGTTCAGAGGTTTGATCTTTTTATTAGATAAGTCCCTTTAACTTTTCATATAATAAGAGCTTGGTGATGATGAACTCCTTTAACTTGACCTTATCTGGGAAGCATTTTATCTGCCCTTTCATTCTAAATGATAGCTTTGCTGAATAGAGTAATCTTGGATATAGGTCCTTGCTTTTCATGACTTTGAGTACTTCTTCCCAGCCCCTTCTTGCCTGTGAGGTTTCTTTTGAGAAATCAGCTGATAGTCTTATGGAAACTCCTTTGTAGGTAACTGTCTCCTTTTCTCTTGCTGCTTTTAAGATTCTCTCCTTATCTTTAATCTTGGGTAATTTAATTATGATGTGTCTTGGTGTATTCCTCCTTGGGTTCAACTTCTTTGGGACTCTCTGGACTACCTGGACTTCCTGGAAGTCTATTTCCTTTGCCAGATTGGGGAAATTCTTCAATATTTTTTTCAAATGAGTGTTCAGTTTCTTTCTCTTCCTCTTCACCTTCTGACAGCCCTATGATTCAGATGTTGGTATGTTTAAAGTTGTCTTCAAGTTCCTAAGCCTCTTCTCATTTTTTTGAATTCTTGTTTCTTCATTCTGTTCTGGTTGAATGTTTTTTTTCTTCCTTCTGCTCCAAACCATTGATATGAGTCCCAGTTTCCTTCCCATCACCGTTGGTTCCCTGTATATTTTTCCTTATTTCACTTTGTATAGCCTTCACTTCTTCCTTTATTTTGTGGCCATACTCAGTTGTTTCTGTGAGCATCCTGATTACCAGTGTTTTGAACTCTCCATTTGATAGGTTGGCTATCTCCTTGTCACTTAGTTCTCTTTCTGGAGTTTTGATCTGTTCTTTCATTTGGCCATCTTTCTTTGTCTTGACACACACATTACATTGTAAGGGGTAGAGCCTTAGGTATTTGCCAGGGCAGGGCAACCCACTTTGCTGCATTGTGGCACTATATGTGATGGAGGGGTCAGAAAGGGAATAATTCTGCTTGCTTGGCTCTTGCTCCCCTTTCAGTCACTTCCTCCACTTCCCACAAATGAATTCTGTCCTTTTAAGTGCTGCCTTGGTGCTGATTCCCAGGTGGGTGGGCTTGTGTGCATTCTAGGACCATGTGGGCGTCACCAACAGACTCTCCTGTGAGACTGGCAGTTTCTCCCGATGTCACAACCCCCACAGATTTTTACAGCCAGAGGTTTTCAGGCTTTATTTTTGCATGCTGGACCCCTGAGTTGTGCAGTTTCTTGCTACTCAGTTGTTCCTTCTACTTGATCCACACACAAATGTGTAGCTGTCCAGTCTGTCAGCCACGGCCCTGCAGCGCGTCCTCTCCACCCCAGCTGCCCACCCATCTCCACCCCTCCTCCTGGTCTGGATGAATGTTTCTTCTTTAACTCCTTAGTTGTCAGACTTCCATACAGTTTGATTTTCAGGCAGTTCTGGTTGTTTTCTTATTTTTAAATTGGTCATTATCCTTCTTCTGGTTGTTTGAGGAAGAAAAGCATATCTACCTACCCTCCGTCTTGGCCAGAAGCTCTGAAATAACTTTTGAAGCAACATATGAAGATTGAAATTATAATTACATTATATTTCCTTCAGAACTTGATGAATCAATTCCTCTCTGCTGCTTTGCTTTCTGTAGTCACCTAGACAAGATGCTATTACTATTATTTTGAAGAGAAGTGTGGTATAATCCACCTTATCTGAGAAGTTTTAATGTTTTAAGGTAGCATTTTGCATTGACACATACAGTCTCATTCTCTTCTGAAGCTGTACTTCCATAGTTTGTTCTCTTTTCCCTTCCTTTCCGTTAAATTCTTACTCATCCTTCAGACATCATCTTTAAAAAGTCTTCAAGAAGACTTCTCTTTCTTCTCCCATCCAAAGCAATAGTGTAAGTACCCCTACATGTCCTCCCATTGTACCTATTCTTCCTCATTACTTAATTATTATCAGTTGTCAGTCTACCCCACCTGACTGTGAGCTCCATGAGGTCAGAGTTCAGGTCCTGCATCTCCAACACTTCAAAATGCTTACTACACAATAAGCATGCAACAGATATTTCCTGAATAAATGAAATAAATAAGAGGGATTGTTTTTAGCTTTCTTTAAAGGGTTGAGTGGAATTCGGGCATGTGGAGATAGAAGGAGAAGGGCACTTTGGAGAAAGCGAACACCACTTAAAATTGATGGGAGAGGACAGTGTTCTGTTGTTGTTGTTGACTTTTTAATTGAACATATTGTGATGACACTGGCTAATAAAATTATATAGATTTCAGGTATACAATTCTATTGGGTTGGCCAACAAGTTCGTTTGGTTTTTTTCCATAAGATGGATCTGGTAGCACTTCGTTGTCTTTAACTTCATTCTAAACAATTTTGTTCATTTGTATTGTGACAGCTGTCATATCAGCATGCATTTTAAAAAATAACTTATCAAAATTGGTGAATTTTTGTGTAGCCACTTTAATACCAAAGATGGAAGAAAATACACAGTATTTTCAGCATATTATGCTTTATTATTTCAAGAGAGGTAAAAACAGAACTGAAAGGCAAAAAAAGATTTGTGCAGTTTATGGAGAAGGTGCTATGACTGCTCAAATGTGTCAAAAGTAGTTTGCAAAGTTTCATGCTAGAGGTTTCTTGCAGAATGATGCGCCACTGTCGGATAGACCATTTGAAGTGCATAATAATCAAATTGAGAAATTAATTGAGATCAGTGTTGTACCACATGAGAGATAGCCAACATGGTCAAAATATCCAAATCAATAAAGCTGTTGGTGAAAATGAAAAGTGTCTTTTATTTTATGGAACTAAACGGACTTTTTGGTCAATTCAATATAATACATTATCTGTCTATTGTATTGTGTATTTACTACCACAGGTGAGAGAGGACAGCTTTTGGAAGCTCCAAATTGAAAATACCCAGAGCATATTTCTTTTATTGATTTAAAATGGATTGTTAATTTGAAGCCCATTAGTGTGTCCAGGAAGCTACCACACAGAAATTGTAATATTACAGCTTTTCTTTCTGCTCCAAGAGACACAAACCTTCTTGAAGGAGGACTGAGATTTCATCATATTCCTGTGGCAGACACAGTGGTTGTCTCTCCAACAATACATACATACACATTTCCACAATATGTATTGGAAATGACAGATACTTTTCAGGTTCCCTTCAGCTAAGCTACAGGCACCTAACTTGATCTGAGCCATTGGCAGATGAAGGAAGTATCCTGGAGACTTCTAAGATAAATTTTCTTCCCTGATGAAAAAGGATACATGAGGAAAAACTGCCATTTTTCTACCATTGGATATGGTTATATAAGGCTATATAGAGAGAGCTAAGAAATCTTGTGAACATTAATATGTAATCCTGAAGGAAAAAGCCAACCCATTGATGATGGGTAAGCAGAAAGCTTTTAAAAGGCATTGGTGAGCCACTGTACCACCCCCGGAACTGGCCTTCCTCTGGACTTCTTTTTAGCAAAGTAATAAATGTCTTTATATTTAATAACATCTTCGGAATATGTCTTTGTCATTGTTATTTGCAGCAGAAAGCACCTGACATTCTCATCTTTCGATCCCTTAAAACACTTTGCACAGTTCCTTGCACATTAGGCACTCAATACTGTGTATGTGTGTCTAATACAGTAGACTTTATCAAACTAGAATTGCCTTTTTTTTTACTACTCCTTAAAAAAGGATTTATTATTCTTGAAGAGGTAAGAAATCAATAGGAGAAAAACTATCCAGATAAAAGGACTGAAATCATATTGCTCATATTGGAAACAAAAATAGCTTTGGCAAGAATTCAAATCCCATAAAATGTGAAGCCCTTCTAACCCACTATGCAGGTTATTATAATCATTGATACTAAAAATAATGGTGGGTCAATATATAAAGCATAAAAATGACAAATGCTCAGTAATTGAAGGTGACCAATTAAAAGAGCACTACAGTATGTTTAAGCAACTCTTATTTTTGAAAGATTAAAAGAAAAAAAGGGGGGGAGGCCTTTTGGCGAAACCCATTTTCCAAATACTTTGACCTACATGGTAGAAGTACATTTAGTTAAGGACAAGGAGAAGGAATGGTCCTTCCTCTGATTATAGACAATTTATAAAGTCAGTCAGAAGGTATTTTTGTTACAGATTGATCTACAGAATCTATTTTTTGATAATTCCATTTCTGTTCATGTGAATCATGGTCCTTTTTATGAATAATTTGATTTCTCAGAGCCTTAGATGTGGGGTGTTACTTCCAAGCTTTGAAATTGCAGTGGGGGAAGAGGTTCTTCTTTTTATACTAGCCTAGAATGTGTAATACCTGAGACATTGCTGGAGCTCTCCTCTCACACTCTCTCCCGACAAATAATAAAGTCTCCCCGAAGATGTACATACAAAAGAGTGAATCATTCCATCTCCTACTAAGAAATATCACTCCCTGAATAGAAGAGAACAATTGCTTTCACTGTTGTTTGTGTAAAGAACAGTGCATCTTAGGACAGAAACATGAGACCAATATTGTTTGCCCTGAAATGCCAACAGACCATACAGCCAAATGGTTGTTTTCTAAGATGCCAAGAGAAACCATCCTTTTGTGAATGTTTCTTCAGATTGTTGGATAGCATAAAGTGATGCAAACTTTATTTTATGTAAAAATCAAAAGATATCAAAATTATTTCAGTAGTTTATTATCCAGTGAGATAATAAACCACAACATTATTCAGAAAAATTCAGCAAACTTCAAGTTTTAGGATGGTAGATGAAAGATGTTTCTGCCTCTTTCCTTTTCTGAAATTATTCCAAAACAAAAGTAAAAAATAAAAATGGAAACTCTGTCTTTGATATCTGTAACCCAGAACCATAATATTTTAAGTTGGGAGACAAAGATAGAGCAGTGGCAACTGACTAAACAGAGCATAGACAATGCTTACTGAAGAGGAAAGTAAAAAGAAGCAACCAAATCTGCCAAGCAGAACACCAGAAAGACTCTGGAATGTGAAGCACCAGGTACCACAAAAGGCAGAGGTAAGGAAAGGGGTCAAAAACAAGGGAATTGTATCAAAGACTATACAAACAGTAGTTATAAAATCCCTCTCTGTGGGGGAATTGAATGCAAGAGGCTCTGGACTCAGATAACTAAGTATACTAAAGTACTAGGGTGAGGTGCTATCAGAAGATAGGAGGATTAATCATTAAAAAAGAGAGAGTTTAACAACATTCTATACTAACAGAACTATACTAGCCCTAACAGACATCTGTAGAATGCTACATCCAATCACAGCAAAGTGTGTATAATAACTCAAGTGCACATGGAATATTCTCCAGGATAGACCATATCTTAGGTCATAAAACAAGGAACAATGCATTTAAAAGGACTGAAATCACACAAACTAGGTTCCCTAATCACAATGGAATGAACAAAAGGAAGTTTGGGAAACCCACACAAATGTGAAATTAAACAACACACTTTTAAATGAACAACAGGTCAAAGAAGAAAGCACAGGGCAAACTAAAAATATATGAAGACAAATGAAAAAGGAAACATAACATACCAAAACTCATGGGATGCAGCAAAAGTAGTACTTAGAAATTTACAGCTGTGGATTCCTGTATTTTTTAAAAAGGCAGACCTCAAAACAATAGCTTAACCTTCTACCTTAAGAAACTAAAAAAAGCCCTGGCTGCTGTGGCTCAGTGGTTGAGTGCTGGCCTGAGAACCAAAGTATCCCTAGTTTGATTCCCAGGAAGGGCACATGCCTGGGTTGCAGGCCAGGTCCCCAGTAGGGGGTATGCGAGAGGCAACCACACATTGATATTTCTCTCCCTCTCTCTCCCTTCCCCTCTCTAAAAATATAAAATCTTAAAAAAAAAGAAACTAAAAAAAAGGACACACGAGGAAGCAGAAAGAAGGATATAATACTGATTAAAGCAGAAATATGTGAAATAAGAATAGAAAACTATAGAGAAAATCAATGAAGTCAAAAGTTAATCTTTGAAGAGTGACAAAATTAACCCTCAGCTAGACTAATCAAGAAAAAAAGGAGAAGACTCAAATTGCTAAAATCAGGAGTAAAGAGGGGACATTATTACCAAAACTATAGAAACAAAAATGATCATATAAATTAGATAACCTAGATGAAGTCCCCTACCGGGAGCACACCCTTGCCTTTCCTTTCCCTTTCCCCGCCCCCACTCCTAGGTGCCTTATTGTACCTTTTTCCTAAACTCCCAGGGCCCCTCTTTTGTTTCTGTAACTTCTTTCCTGAGCCTGCTCAGCCCAGCTGGCTGATTTCTACTACCCCTGCAACTCTCTAAATAAACTTTTTCTTATAATTTGAAAAAATAATTAGATAACCTAGACGAGATGACCAAATTCCAAGAAAGACACAACTACCAAAACTGACACAACAGGAAATCTGAATAAAGCTATAACAAGTAAAGAGATAAAATTAGTAATCAAAAACATTCCAAGAACCAGATGTCTGCACTGATGAATTCTGCCAAATATTTACATTTGAATTAGTACTAATCTTTCACAGATTGCTCCAAAATCTAGGTGATGAGGTAACACTTCCCAACTCATTCTATGAGGCCAGTATTAACCTGATATAAAAGTTCATGAAGACTTCTAACGAAAAGAAAAAGAAAACTACAGAACAATACTCCTTATGAATATAGACACCCATTCCTCAAAAAACCACTAATCCAGCCACATGTGAAAAGGAGTATGCAACATGACCAAGTAAGATTTTCCCCAGGAAGGCAAGGTCTGTTGTGTTGAAATATGAAAAATCAATGAATGTAATATACCATATGAATTGAATAAAGCACAAAAACACAGAATAATCTCAATAGACACAGAATAATAATTTGACAAAATCCAACACCCTTCCATAAGAAAAATACTCAACAAACTAGTGATAGAAGGGAATTTCCTCAGCTGCATAAAGCATGCCTATGAAAAACCCAAAACTAAAATCATACTTAGAGTTTAAAGATGGAATGATTTCCATCCAAGATCAGGAACAAGAATGACCACTCTGACCATTTGCATTCAACCTCATAGTCAAAGTTCTAGTCATGTCAGTTAAGGAATAAAAAGAAATGCTAATTGGAAAGGAATAAATATAAAATGTAACTATATTTGCAGATGACATGATCTTGTATATATGCAATCCTTACACACACACACACATTCTTTCAGAGCTGATAGTAAATTAGTTCATGGAGGTTGCAGAATACAAAAAATATACAAAAATCTTCTATTCACTAGTAATAACAATAGAATCTGAAATTTAGGAAACAATTGTATTTACAATACATCAGAAAGAATAAAGTATTTAAAAGTAAATTTAACAAAATAATACAAGATAGTTATACTGCAAACTACCACTGCAAACAATACCATTGAAAGAAATGAAAGAAAACCTAACTAAATGGAAAGAGGTCCCTTGTTCATTGATTGGTAAACTTAATATTAAGATGGAAAGACTGCCCTGACTGGTGTGGCCCAGTGGATTGAGTGTTGGCCTGTGAAACGAAGGGTCACTGGTTTGATTCCCAGTCAGGGCACATGCCTGGGTTGCAGGCCAGGTCCCCAGGTTGGGGTGAGGGAGAGGCAACTGACGGATGTTTACCTTGCACATTGATGTTGCTCTTCCTCCCTTCCCCTCTATCTAAAAATAAATAAAAACAAACAAAAATAGATTGAAATATTCTCCAAATTGATCTACAAATTCAACACATTCCCTAGCCAAATATCAGCTGCGGAAATTTTCAAGCTACCCCTGCAATTCATATGGAAATTCAAAGAACCCAGAATAGTCAAAACAATGAACGGTGTAGTAATGCCATAAGGACACACATATAGATCAATGGAATAAAATTGATATTGCAAAAATAAACCCATACACTTATGGTCAATTGATTTTCAACATGGTGCCAAGACAATTTACAGGGAAAGAGCATAGCTTTTTCAATAATTGGTGCTTTGACAACTGATGTCCACTTGCTAAAGAATTATCTTGACCCTCTACCTCATATCATATACAAAAATTAACTCAAAATGGATCAAAGACACCCAGCCAGCTAGCTCAATTGGTTAGAGCATTGTCCCAATACACCAAGGTTGCAGTTCAATTCTCAGTCAGGGCATGTACAAGAAACAATCAGTGAATGCATAAATGAGTGAAACAAAGTGATGTTTCTCTCTCTCTCTCCATTCCTTTCTCTTTCCCTAAAATCAATAAAAAATATAAGAGCTAAAATTATAAAACTCTTAAAAGAAAACACAAGTGTAAGTGTGAGCTTAGATTGGATCTCTTAGATATAACACAAAAACACAAGTAATGAAGAAAACTGATAAATCGAACTGCATTATTAAAACCTTTATGCACCAAAGTATCCTGTCATGAAAATGAAAAGAAACACTCAGAATGGGAAAATATATTTACAAATTGTAAATCTGATAAGGGTCTAGTATCCAGAATATATAACAACTTTTAAAAAAAGATTTTATTTGTTTACTTTTCAGAGAGAGATGAAGAGAGGGAGAAAGAGAGGGAGAGAAACATCAATGTGCAAAAGGAACATCAGTTGGTTGCCTCTTGCACACATCCAACAGGGGACCTGGCTTGCGACCAAGGTGTTGCGCGTGGGTCACCGGCCAGCAGTGACCACGGAACGCTGTGGATGGCTCGACAAAACACGCGAGAAAAAACAACACATGCACAGAGACAGACTAGTTTCTGTGGGGAAGTAGGGACGAAATGGCCACCCCCCCTAGTGGGGAGCGTGCCGATTTACAGTCTATACCTGCTTTTATTGGGCTCATTCTGCATAATAATTCAGGTAAAGTACAGTACTCATTTGGGGGAAGTAAGGAACCATAGAAAACAAAGAACTCTGCCGGGTCTATTGAGTTGGGGGTCAAAGAGCTGTAAGACTGAGGAACAAAATAACTTCCTCCTAAGACCCTTCTCATTCAACTGAGAGCATTCTAAACAAAGGAGGTTTCACAGTAATTTACATGTTCTTTCTTAGGCCTGATCACCCCGGGAAATCCGCACTTCTCAGTACCGAGCTGCACCACCCTGTCATTGTTTCAGGCTTAGGTGGAGCAAGGGAACTAAGGCAACTGGGAGACAAGGAGGTTTTTTTTCCCAGACGCTGAGAACTCAGGCTATGTCAAAGCCGAGGAGCGAGGGTCCATCACCCCCTTTTGCTGCAGCCCTCCAAGTCCTTCTTTTGGGGGGGCCTCCCAAAGTGATCGTGTCTGTCTTAGGTCGTTCCCCGTGGGGAATCTTACCCGTCTTTGGCTAACCGACCAAGCTTTTTGGGGGTTCAGTCATGAATAAAGCAGCAGAAGCAGCATTCCTGCCAGGAAGATAAGCTTTTGTCTCCTTGCTGGCTTACAGTTCCAAGGGCGTTCCCTTAGCCTTAGCCTAGGCGGGGGTTTCAGCCTCTGATACCAGTCAGGGCAGTTCCCAACACCAAGGCATGTGCCCTCGGTATCGAACAGCAGCATTTTTCTTTGCGGAGCTACACCCAACCCACTGAGCACCCAGTCATGGCCAGATTATATAAAGAACTTTTACAACTCAACAATAAAAAGAAAAACAACTCAATTAAAAACAAAAATAGGATTGAATAGACATTTCTCCAAAGAAGACATTAAATGACCAATAACCAAATGAAAAGATGCTCAGCATAATTATTCACTAGGAAAACATAAATCAAAACCACAATAAGTATTACTTCAAACTCACTAGGATGGCTGATAATTAAAAACACAGGTGATAACAAGTATCAGAATAGATGTGGAGCACTCATACATTGCTGTTGGGAATATAAAATGGTGCAACCTCTTTGGAAATCAGTTTGACATGTCCTCACAATGTTAAACATAGGGCTATCAGCAATTCTACTTCTAGGTACGGACCCAGGGAACTGAAAACATATGTCCACACAAAACCTTGTACAGAAATGTTCACAGGAGCATTATTCCTACTAGCCAAAAAATGGAAACAACCCAAATATTCCTCAACTTCTAGGTGGGTAACCAAACCCAGCATATCCATACAATGGAATATTATTCAACCATAAGAAGGAATGAAGTGCTGATACATGAGATAACATGGCTTAAACTCCAAAACAGTATGCTAAGAAGCCAGACACAAAAGGTCACATGTTAGTTCTTCCATTTGGGGGTGATGAAATTATCTGGAATTAGATAGTGATTGTAGTTACACAATAGTTGCACAACATTGTGACTATAATAAAACCCACTGAATTGTACACTTTAAAAGGATGAATTTTATGGTATGTGAATTATATCTAAAAAAAAAAAAAGTAAAAATAGCCCTGGCTGGTGTGGCTCGGTGGATTGAGTGCCAGCCTGCGAACAAAAGGGTCACCGGTTCGACTCCAAATAAGGGCACATGCCAGGGTTGCAGGCCAAGTCTCCAATAGGGAGTGTGAGAGAGGCAACCACACATTGATGTTTCTCTCCCTTTCTTTCTCCCTCCCCTCCCTGGTCTAAAAATAAATAAATAAAATTTTTTTTAAAAAGTAAAAATAAATAACTACCAACGTATCATGTTATGTACATTGTCACAGGTATGGTTTATTATTTTCATTCTGATAGGGTGAAAAAGATTTTAATGTTATGTTAACTGGATGTTTATGTTGAATATTCATGTTTCTAGAAAAGCCAAAACTATGGAGACAGTAGAAGGATCAGTGTTGCCAGGGTTTAGAGGAAGGGAGGGTGGGTTGAACAGGTAATTTTTAGGACTAATGGTGGATACATGTCATTATGCATCTGCCCATATCCATAAAGTGTTCAACATCAATAGTAAACTATGGTCTTTGGGTGACAATAAGGTGCCAATGTAGGTTCAGCAATAACAAGAATTACTGCACCCTGGTGGAGGGTATTGATAACGAGAGAGGCTATACGTGTGTCGGGGCAAGAGACGTGGGAAATCCCTATACTTTCCTTAAAACTGCTATGAATTTAAAACTGCTCTAAAATAGAGTCTATTAAAACATAACAGTACAACAAATATGCATGAACCTATTCCCAAGACTGTATACATTGTTTAGTATGTTTCAACATTTGTTACAGACAAATGAAACATGAGGCAATGTGCTTTGTTTTAAGGAAGGGGGAGAAAAAAATAAACTGTGGGGGTTCAACTTCATATAAACACTTAAACAAATACTGTCTTATTTGATTCCCATACCTATTACCATTGAATTTCTATACACTTCAGGCAGTAAAGTAAGGATGTTTTTGAAATCCCAAATATCTGTTTAGCTCTCAGCAACAAAATACAAAGAAAATTTCTAATGAGATTTTTAACTCCTTTGCTAAATTTCTTCCCTCTAAACACTCTTAACAGTGTATATTAAAAATGTACAACAAACAATGATTTGTTTATTGGATAACTTAATAAATTGACAATTTGGTTTTCAATCAATGAGGTACTTTTGGGGGATACCTTGACATATATTCTGCCACAGAGGAGCTTACAATGTAATTAAACAGGAAAGACATATGAAAGTTAAATAATAAAGATTTGAACAACATTTCAAAACAATAAATAGAGATTTCACAAAGCACTGCATGACCAATTGTCAAATAATTAGTGTTGTAAGAGTAATTAGAGGAGAGAGAGGTTACATCATAATCGCTGTGCTTATGACAAGGGTGAAATCTCAGCTGTTTCTATACTGACAGAATTGAGTAGATGAAAGAGGCAGAGAAAAAGGTAAAAATACTGAAACTTGCATAAAATATTATAATAACTACAAAGAATCAGTGTCAACATACAGGGCCTGGCACGAGTAACACTCCTTTTTTATTACAAAATCTTTTATTACAAAATCATAAGCCCATAATTCTGTAACATAACAATATCACACTCAAGCACACCATATGCCATTTTAGGTGAAATATTCAAATTAAAACTATACATTATTACACCCATATTATTACCCTACCAACCACACTCAAGCTGGCCTTACTTCTGCTTGCATATCTTCAAGTGTCCTGAAACTTACTAGCAGGACTCTTCCCTTGGGTTGAAATGTCAGCATTGGGGTAGCAGAGGCAGACTGAAAATTCTCATTAGTTTCATCAGTAAAAGCAATTAGTTTCTAAATCACTGGTCTTAAAAATCTGTGTTTCTGGCTTTTCCTGACATGCTAATTGTTGCTTTTTGTTGCCAAGATGTGAGACTACCAAGGTTGGTGTGTGCAAACAGTCTTCCAGAGGAGGCCTGCAGGGACATCTACGCTGCAGCTGTGGCCCGACCCAGACAACAGATAACCACAGGACTGACACGCGCCCTTTGTCCAGCTCCACCGTCATCTGCTGAGGAAAAAACAAAGGCATAAGTTGTTTGCTGTGCTATCTACTTACTAACATGAGCACTTAGGTATTTTTCAGCTTAAAAAAAGAAACAGAAAATCCAACTCTAAATAGTTTAAATAATAGGCAAATTACATAAAGAAGTCTCGAGCTAGGACAGCTTCAGTTGGTTCACTTCCACTCAGCAATGTCCGCAAATACCAGGTGCTGCTATCTTTCTGCTGTGCTTTCCTCCTTGTATTGACTTTGTTCTTAGATACCACCTTCCTCAACAATCACAAGATGGCTGTCATAATTCAAGTTGACACATCTAGACACTATAAAGTCCAAAGAAAAAAGATGCTTCTTAGTATCTCTGTTTATAAGTGGAAAACGTCTTCCAGCACTCCTCCCAAAGGCTCCCCATGACACCTCTTTGGCCAGTTCTTCATACACCCATCCTAAATCTGTCACTGGCAAGAAAAATGGGATTACTATTACTGGATTACAAAAGCATACTGCTGTGTGGAGGAAGATGGATCATTATAATAAAGTTCTAATTTTGTTATAAAGAGGAACACATCAAAAATGATAGTTAGCAGCCCACCATCAATGTTCACTATAATAACACCAATTCAGGTTCACGTAAGCTCTGACTCAGTGCATTCATTTGTTTATTTATTCACTCTACCATCACTTTTGCCTACCTACTGTGTACCAAGCACTGTGCTTTCTTACTGGAAATGTTGGCAGCGAGAACAGCACCAGGTGTTACACTGGTAGGGTTAGACTGGACCTTGGTTCGGCAATCTGGTTACTTGAGTTCTTGCTAAGAAACAATCAGAGCCAAGACTCAAACTATAAGAGAAAGTTGATTTAGAAAGTCACAGAGGTGGAAGAAATGAGCTCAAGAAACAAGTTACAGAGGCAAAAGAAGGGCCCTTGGAACTCAGGAGAGAGAAAGGTGAATGTAACAAGCCTGGTAGGGCAGGAAAGCTGTAGGCATGCTTTGGAGAGGGGGAGCACACTGGGTTCTCTGTCATAAGGGCTCCTAAGTGTGGGGACATTAAGGGCGGTGGATCTCAATAGATCACAACTGAGGCCTACCTGTATTCAATGTGGGTCAGAACCTCATTGTCCTGGGGGCTTAATGCTTAAGGGCTAGTCTCTGTTCCCTTGTCTGTTCCCCCTCTAAGGGGGTCTAACCTGCATGATTAGCAACATGCCAGAGGAGGAAAGGTCAGGGGAAGGTCTGAACCTCATGACCAGTGATATGAAAGGTTGGGGGTTTTAAACTGCATGACGAGTGATATCTCAGAGGAAAGGTCACCCTGGGGGCAAGGTCCTTGTTTTCCCAGTTTTGTCTGTTGCTAGGCACCCTTGGCTTTCCACCCTGGTGACCTTCTGTACCTGGCCCATGATCCTTGCTTTCCTCATATCTGCCTAACTGCCCACCACAGAAACACAAACTAGGAAAAGACTTGGTTTCTGCTCTTGAGTTTACATCAATCTCCCAGTGAGACAAAAAAAAAATTTAAGTAAATTAGAATAAAGTAAATAATAGAGATGCAAATAAATTAAAACTCTAACTTATAAGATCTACTAAGAAGAGTATATTATGGTCTATAGACTTCAGATATCATCCACCACTTGAAATTTAATAAGATATAGGCAAATCTTAATTCCTTTAAGAAGAACAGATTTTGATATCCTCATTTGGTGAGTTTTCTATTTTTGCATTTTATTATAGACAGAACTCAAGAGAAGAATCATTGCTGATAGTAAGTATTTTTACTACTATACCAGCCTGGAGCCCACAGCACAAGTCCGAGCTGGAAATAAGAGATTTAGGAGTCATCCGCTTACAGGTGGCAGTTGTGGTCATGAGGATGGATGTGATTACCTAAACAGAACATAGGCTGAGAGGTCAGGACAGAACCTTACGGAGCAGCAACATTTAAATTGAGGCAAAGAAAGTAACTTCTGAAGGAATACTAGAAAGTTAGGAGGGAAGCAGAGAGAGTGGTGCCCAGAAAGAAAGGAGGAGAAAGTTCCAAAGGAAAGGAGTGGTTAGCAGTGCTAAATGTTAGAGCAGTTATCAAGTTGTGAACTGAAAATTGTTCACAGATTATGTTCTTAAAAAGTGAGTTACTACAAAGGGATAATAAAAATGTTCAGAAATTGGATTGTGCCAGTGGTTGTACAATTCTATAAATTTGCTTCAAATCACAGAATTAAACACTTCAAATGAGTGACTTTTATCATATGTAAATTATACCTTATTAAGGTGTGTTTGTTTTTTTAAGGGTCACTGGTGGCCTGAGTTAAAGAAGTTTCAATAGAGTGAGGACAGAAGCCAGGTTTGATTTTAGAAAGAAATAGGAGATTAAGAAATGGAAGCAAGGCCAGTGTGGCTGGGTTGGGCACTGTCCCGCAAAGCAAAAGGTCGCTAGTTTGATTTCAGGTCCAGGGCACATGCCGGGGTTGCAGGTTTGGTCCCTGGTCTAGGGCATGCGTTAAAATCAGTCAGTTGATTCTCTCTCTCTTTCTTTCTCCATCCCCCTCTCTTTAAAAATAAATACATACTTTTTTTTAGGAAATGGAAGGAAGAAGTGAAGACTCTTTTATTCAAAGAATTTGCTTCTGAAAAGAAGAAAAAAATGTAGCAACTAAAGAGGCATATAAGGCCAAGACAGGGAGAAAGATAGTGAGTTCAATTTTAAACATATTCCATTTGAAGAATCCATACACCTAGAAGTAGATAATTATTACTCTTTGTTTTAGAAGTAGAAATTGAAGCAGATTGCCTAGTACAAGTTTCCATAATAGGTGGGAGTGGAGTTGAAGCTAGAAAAAGCAACACACAGCAGATATACATCCCCTTTTTGATCTCCAGGCAAATGTCTTTTCCCGGAATTAATGAGGTCAGAGAATATCTGTAGGGCTTATTCATCTCTACCAGCTGCTAGGCATAGAAATATCAACTGATTTTTCAGTATGTATAGTGAAAATCTCCCCATTCTTCCTGTTCCAGTTCTTCAATATCACAAAGTTTTCCTAAATATTCAATCTCAAGTTCATAACTGGGTCTTTAAAACTCTTTAAAACATTGTTACATATGTTGTGTTTTCTATTACTAGTGTTAATAAGGTCACCAGAAATCTTCTAAAAATATAGGACCAGACCTCTAACCCCTCCAAACTTGGTTTCCCCATTAAAATTAAATTAAATGATGTTCATAAAGCATTTAGCACAGTACCTGCATAGAAAAGAACTCAAGAAATAGTCACTATCATTGAAAGGAGAGAGATGAAATAAAAAAGTTTCTGTGCAGTTGTCATTCTTCCCATCACCCTTGGGATATTATTCCTTTTATATTATTTGATAGAAAACATTATTATCTGAAATACTAAATAATTTTACTTGTAAATTCATAAGTTAGAGATAAAATTACTCACTTTGCAAAACAACTTGTTAGTTGCAAAGGTGTCACAGGGTTCCTGTAAGTAGCACCTTCCTGTTTATTTAGGAATCATCAAATTTCATTAAGACTTTACCAGAAGGTAAAAACCAAAAGTATAACAAACACTGTTTATTAAATATCAATCATAAATCAAGATAAAGCAAGTTTGAAATTATAATGAAATAAGTGTCCAGTTTTCTAATTTTTCACTTTATTGTACAGAGCAGGGGTGTCAAAACTCATTTTCCCTGGGGGCCTTCAAAGGGCCGAATGTAATTTTAGGACTGTGTAAATACAACTACTCCTTAATAGTTAAGTGGGAGCTCGGCACTGCCTCTGGGTAGAAACAAGGTGCCGGGCCAGATAAAACAAGGTGGAGGGCCGGATTCAGCCCTCGGGCCGTGTGTTTGCCACATGTGGTACAGAGAGTTAAAATATTGGACAATCCTATTTAATAGTATATGTTTATGCTTGGTGGTAATGAATGGGCAAAGCCACTCGGATTCTAAGACACAGCTTTACTGCAGAGGAAGGATTCTGTTGATCTTATAAATAAATACAGATTCCTGGAAGGGATCAAGACTCAAAATTCAAAGAAATAAACTACATAGAGACTGGCAGTCAGCTCTATGTAGTAATATCATTATACATGCAGTTTTCATTTATTTACATATAATTTCAGTGTCTTGCTTTATATCTTCTAATAATCACACACTTCTTGAGGACATAAATTTTTACCTTCAATCTGACCTACAAAGCCTAGCCCAATGTTTTATTCTAATGGTGTTCAATTAATACATGTTAAATTGAAATAACAAATGCATAATATTGGTGTATTACGGACTGGGTTGCCAAATAAACTACAGGGTGCACAATTTAAACTGTTAAGATTTTGTATTCAAAATTTAATCGGGCATCCTTATTTTTATTTGCTAAATCTAGCAACTCCAATTATAAGTAACCTTTCATTAGTAAAAAATCATATCTTGCAGCTCCACAGACTAAGGGCTTCTCTCCTTAACAGCAAGTCTACCCCAATCTGAAAACTTTAGAACAAAGTGACCTAACTTGCTCAGCAAAGAGACATAGATAGAAAACGCATTATCTGGAATGGTCTGATTTTTATAGGAAGGATAAAGTACACTACTCATTATAGTTCTTTGCAGAAATTTTGGGAAGGAGAAAAAGAGATACTTGTTAAACCTTTTTGTGTTCCTGAGAAGAGATATGCTCTGTAGATACAAAAATCTTTATACACACTTTCTCCCCCAGGTTTGTTTATTTTTAAAGGCAGTTCTAATAGGAGATTAGCTTAAGGTGTAGGCAAGTTGGTGGGAAGATTTGAAAGAGGGAGAAATAATTGGCAATTTCTGCACTTACAAAATTAAATGCTTAGTGAATTCAGTTTCTGTTTTGGATAAAAGTTTTTTTAATTTCCAAAAGTAAAAGCTTCCATATTCTTTTAAAAAACACAACATAATATGTGAATGACCCCACTGCCATTACCACCTACTCCGGGAAGGGTTTAAGAACTCCTCCCTCTTAACCTATGATTTCTAATTAATTGCTCTCTATCTTAAACCTTAGAGTTTTAAAGGGGGAAAAAATGATGCTATTTAAAACTGTCCAGGAGCATTTGAAATCTTGCTCCCTAGCATATGTCATCAGTTTGGCTCAAATAAACTATTGGGTTGGCTAAAAAGGTTTTTTTGGGGTTTTTTTTCTGTAAGTTGGCTCTAGTAGCACTTAGTTGCCTTTCACTTCATTTGAAACAATTTTGTTAGATTGTGTTGTGACAGCTGTCATACCAGTGTGCAATTAAAAAAACTTATCAAAATTGGTGAATTTTTGTGCAGACATTATAATATTGAAGATGGAAGAAAATACGCAACATTGTCGGCATTTTATGCTTTATTATTTTGAGAAAGGTAAAAATGCAACTGGAACACACAAAAAATTTTGTGCGGTTTATGGAGAAGGTGCTGTGACTGATTGAATGTGTCAAAAGTAGTTTGTTAAGTTTCATTCTGGAGATTTCTTGCTGGATGATGCGCCATGGTCAGGCAGACCGACTGAAGTTGATAATGATCAAATTGAGACATTAATTGAAAACAATCAACGTTGTACCACACTGGAGATAGACGACATACACAAAATATCCAAATCAATAAAGTCATTGGTGAAAATTTAACAATGTGTCTTTTATTTTACAGAAAACACTAAATAGATTTTTTGGCCAACCCATAAAAAATTTTTAAATAATAAAAATAGTAAGAATACTAATGTCCAGAAATGAACATGATGGAGAAGCACTGGCATTATTTACACGGCACATTCATCTGGACTTGCATACTTGATACAAGGACCAGCCTTGTTCAGGCCTTAACAGAGTGTATCATGGACATCTCACAGAAAGAGAAAATCCTAATATTTACTTTACAAATTAATGTATAAAGTAAGAATGAAGACCTTAATAAACTAAAGTTATCTGTAGATAGTTGTTGAGTAAAATAATTTTAAACTTTACATGTGTGTTCTATTAAAAAAAACAAATTTTGCAAGAGTATTTCTATTAAAGTACACTGGTGAAAAAAAATTCAAGTTAAATTGATATTTGGGCTCTTGGTTTCAACAAAGATCTATTAAGGTAACTCAGCCAGAAAAGATTCAGATTTCTAAAATCCTAGTATCCCAGGCCATGGATTAAAAGGCCATTCTATAAACTTTATGTTCTGTAATAAGGCAGGATTCTGTATGTTTCTTTATCAAAGACATCAACTTTTGTTTCTTTGTTACTTTAAAACTAACCCCAACATTATCCAATCAGAGTTGTGTATTGGTCCAATAATTTGAACTATTTATATAACCTTCTTTGTTTATTCTAAGAGCAAAGTTGTTCTGAAGGTTTACTCTATTATATTGTTTTTATTCTTAAAAATAAAATTCCACTTGATAATTTTTTAAAGTGTATTATCATTATTTTCTAATCACTGGCTGTAAATAGAGCTCTGGGTTTTAGTCCCAGCTGTCATTAACTTCCAGTGACCTTGAGCCTTCAGGCTTTCCCCCCACAGGCTTCAGTTTCTCCACCTGTAAAGTGAGATGGGCCACATAACTTTAGATTTGGTAACGGTTTCTTAAATATGACACCAGAACCACAAGCAAGAAAAGAAAAAAATAGATAAATTGGACTTGGCTAAAATTAAAAACTTGGTGTATCAAAGGACACAATCCACAGAACTGGAGAAAATATTTGCTAATCATATATACGTAAGGGTTTAATATCCAGAATATGTAAAGAACTACTACAACTCAACATTTCAAAAATGGACAGATGATTCGAATAGAAATTTCTCCAGAGAAGATATAAAAATGACCAGCAAACACAAGAAAAGATGCACATCATCTAGTATTAGTCATAAGGGAAATACAAACCAAAACGTGAGATACCATTTCTCATTTATAGGATGAGTTCTCATCACTAGGATGACTATAAAAATAAAAATCAGAAAATAAGTGTTGGTGAGGATGTGAAGAAACTGGAACCCTTGCACCGTGCTGGTGGGAATGTAAAAGGATGCACTATAGTCAAAAAGTTAAAATGTAGAATTACATGGCCCAGCAATTGCACTCTTAAGTATATACTCGAAATAATTAAAAGCAGAGACTGACAAATACAGGGTGGGGCAAAAGTAGATGTACAGGTGTTCACATGAAAAATAATATAGTAATTAATAAGTAATACTACAAGAATAAACTGGGTTTCACATACTCACCACGGTAAATCTACTTTTGCCTCCACCCTGTATACATATAGGAATGTTCATAGTCGCATTATTCACAAAGCCAAAAGGCAGAAAATCCAAGTGTCTATCAACAAATGAATAAATTTAATAACTATGGTATATCCATACAATTAAATATTTTTCAGTCATAAAATGGATCAAAGGGTTCTGGAAGTTGATACATGCTACAACAAGAAAGAACCTTAAAGACATTCTAAGTAAAATTAAACAAGAGGACAAACATTGAAGATTCCACTTACGTGAAATATCTAGAATAGGGAGATTTAAAGAGACAAAAGTTGACTAGCGTTTATAAGGGGGTTGGCAGGAGGGTTAATAAGGGAGTTACTGCTTAATGCATACAGTTTTGGTTTGAGATGATGAACATTTTTGGAAATGATAATGGTAATGACTGCACAATATTATGAAGTAGTTAATGCCACTGAATTGTACATTTAAAATGATTAAAACAGAAAATTTTATGTTATATACATTTTACCACAACTAAAAAAAGTATAACTGACTGAGGCTCAGGACCTGGTGATTCCTAAGTAGGGTGGCTAGGAGCTCCACAACAGTCCTCGTTTATGATTGTTGTGCCAATTGTAATTAGTAGTATCCCCATAAACTCCCAAAGTTGTCCTCGTTTGAACAATAAATTGTATGGTCACCCCATGTCTAAGGATCTCTGATTTTCAGCGGTTCTGAGACCTTCACCACGGGCATTAGGACCTTGTAAAAGTTTTGTAATGACATCACCTCTGGAAAACCAGGCCTCCTTCGCACAAAGGCCCAGCTTCCTAGTGGCAAACCTTCTCTACTAGAGCCTGAGAGCCCGCGAGTAAGGAGAAACACTGGAAGGGTACCGGCGAGGCGGCGAGCGAACGGCCCCACCCTCTCGCGTCCCCGGCACGCACAGCGAGGCCAGCCCCCTCAAAGTGGGGGCGGAGGCCGGGCCGCCCCTTTGGGCTGGCGAGAGTGGGGGCGGTCCCTAGTAACCAACCTTGGCTCCGCGGACCAATGGGGAGAGGCAAGGGATGGAAACTATTGGAGGAGGGGACATCAACCAGAGGGCGTTGAGGGTGGCCTGGACCGGCAGCCCTGTGGGCTCTTGGGAGCTGCCACGTAATTCCCGGTTTTTGCGACTGGATTTTGTCCAGTGGGGTGCCACCGTCAGCACTTCCGGGGTGAACTCGGGCGGAGCAGATCAGTCCCCACACTGTCCAGTGCTTCCAGTGCACCCTTCAAAGCCCTTGTCAAAGCCCAGCTGTCCCCGCCTCTCCTTTTAGATGACTGTCTACCGCGCAGCTCGGAGGTGAACTGGCGGCTCCAGGTTGTTCTGACACGTTTGAACTTGTTTTTATTACAAAATAAATGCATAATGTAGAAGATTGGGAAATTGAGAAAAACATTAATGTTAAAATGAAATAAAAATTGCTTATTATTTTGTCAACCATAAGCAATCGTGATAACCTTTGGTCGTTGTTGCTTTTATTTTTTCTTCTGTCTAACACAATTGGGACAATGCTGTAAGAAAGTAGTGTATTGTTCGTTATATACTAAGTGTTTTTCCTTGTTACTTTAATTATATGCATAGTATAAAGTATTCCATAGATGAATGTGCCATTATATCACATTTTCCCAATGGGTCTTTTTTTGTTCTTCCTCCCCACCCCCAACCAATGGGCATTTAAGCACTTGGAACGTTAAGTGAATAGTTGATTGGGGGTGGGGTAGGTAGAGTAGGAGAGACAGATAAGAACTGGCTAGTCCACAACTTCATCCTCCCTTTCTAAAGTTGTTCTACAAGAACCACAAGAATTTAGAGCCTTTATAGACTTCACAGTATTGGGTTTCTAGAGTACAATCTTGAGAAACTCATAATCATAATATTGTGGGGGTTGTAAGGACCTCTAAAGAAACAAGTCCAAACTTTCACCAAATGTAGGTGTATCTAACAATCAGAGCTTTTTCCAAAGTTGAGTACTTTACATCTAGAATGTCACCTCTTACTAGCTGTACTCAGTCTCTCTCCTGTATCAGAATGGCTCTAACAAGTCTTCACAGACTGGTAAAGAAATATGTTGGGACTTCCAGCCCCAACTTCTTTTTCACTAGGAACTAGATATCTAAATACTTTGTATCTTGCACTACCATTTCTAATTAAGTAAATAAGCAGGACAGGGAAGGGTGAGTTTTATATGGATTTATTCACTTATTTATTTGCTAGAAGAGAAAGAAATTTTGGTCTCTTTTGGTCCGTTCCATGAAACCATGGAAGGAAAGGGACTGGTTGCTCAGGGATTTTGTAATAATGAAAAATTGGCCTAAATGTGTGTGTCCAACTAACAATATTCAAATGAGGTAGCGTTGAGTGGAAGTTGGATAAAAAGAGCGCTGGGCTAGGAGACTAAAGCCTGGGTCCACTTTCTAATGGTGTGATGTTGAGCAAGACACTTTAACTCTCTGAGCTTTAATTTCCTCATCTTATGAAAAGGATATTAAGTCTTTCTCTGTTTGCTTCAAAGACTGTTGTGAAGAGCCATGGAGAAAATGTTTACGGACATGTTTTAGAAAAAAGAAGGCACTGTATTTTGTTATTATTGGATGGCATAAAATTTTTCAAAAGAATGTTTTGAAACCTTTAAAGAATCATTATAATTTATGTAATCGAGAGAGGAGATCTGGCAAAAGTCAAGTGATATGGTAAATTCCTAGACCTATATAACCATTTCTTATGCCACGATAGCATTATCAATTCAGGTAACTTGTTTTATTCAGAAGAATTTGTCCCTTTGGCTTGGAAGGAAGAGAGTTCTCAAATGATTCAGGGTGGAGATTTGTTGAGCATTTTGTTAGGATTATATGTACTGGAGGACCAGAAATCTGAGCAGCCCAGTTTCAGCAAGAGAACTCAAGAAGAGAAGGTGGTTTGGGGTTCAAGAAGGACCTCCGGACCACAACAGAGTTGGAAGGTCTGTCTTCCTCTTACTCAGACTTGAAGAATAATGGGTTCATTTGGGTTGAGCCTTAGTTTCCATTCGTAAATGGAAATAACAACAATAGAAATGTTAGCTAATTGTGTTTTACTGCCTATTTGTGGCAGAATAGTGGCATCCAAGATCATTAGAGATGAAAGGGCCTTAGAAATTTTATATATATAATTAAAGCAGGAGGCAAAAGTTCTGGATGATAGCCTGATCCACTTGGCCTGTCCCTTGATCAGAGAGCTCCCAGACCATCACCCCCAATTGTACAGATTTGCATGCTGAGGTCTGAAGAGAAAAAGTGACTTTATCTAAGTCATTCATGTCACATAGTGGTAGTGGTGGACTTGAGCCCAGATTTCTTAAACCCTAGTATGAGGTACTTTCCCTGAATATAAGCTGCTTCTTAAAACATAATCAGAGTGTGTATAAAAGGCTGAAATTGCCAGGAATAAAAGTATTAAGAATCCAAAGGTATACACAGGTAATGGACATGATCAGGCAATTCACAAAGGAACTACAATTGGATAAGAAAAAATGGGGAAAGGTTCAATCATATTAACAACAGAAAATGAAAATTCTTTTAACTTATAAACTACCAAATTTGCAAAGATTTTCGATATGCAATTTTTTACTTATCACATGTGGAAAATTTTCAAATACATTAATATTCAATGATTGTGAAGATGTGGTAAAACAAGAAATAGAAATAAAGTTATAGCAATTTGGCAAAATATACCAACAGCCTCAAAATTAATCTATATAGAACCAATTCTATTTCTCATGATAGCTATCATAAAGTAATATTAACAAAAAATTTAGTATAATGTGTAATGCTGAAAGTAAAAAAGTTAGGATCCAATGATATATCTTTACAACACAATATTGTGCAGCTACAAAATGTTATTCGCCATAAGTTTCAATAAACTAGGGAATAGTTTATGTCATAATATACTGGAAACAAAAATGCCTCTAAAATTGGGTGCAGAATATATTGCAACTATTTTTAAAAGACATGGAACATGGAGAACTATAATGAAATGTTAATATCTTGGCTGTCTTTGGGTGGTGTAGATTTAGATTTTTTGTTTTGTTTTACTTTACTTTTCTGCCTTTTCTACATATTTTATAGTAACTATGTTCCTCCTTTTTTTTTTTTCAAGGAAAAGTGCTGAGAGACTCAAATAGGAGTCGCTTATCATGAGGACCATTTGCATTTTGATTAGCAGTCTTTGGGCTCAAATGTGCTAGTGTTCTTCAGCAGTCCCACTGTTCATCCACAGATACTCTCTGGTGCCTCCCATGTGCGCCAGCTGTAGGGGTGCTGAGAGAAACACAGTGCTGAATCACAAGGATTTTAAAATCAAGGAGCATGGCCTGGTGATCAGGAAAAAAACATCTGCAAATAACTATAATACAAATGATAAGTTCCAGAAGGGAGGGATAGGAAAATGTATTGAACAGCATTATCAGTGTAGTAGAAGCCAAGGGTAGGTGAATAGCAGTAGCTGGAATGGTAAATTGGAGGTGGATCATAAAACCTATGAATGATGAGGTAAAGACTGTGTTGTTAAATTGGAGGACTGTATGCAGCTATTGAAGGTTTTGCTCTGTTTCGGTCTATATTGTTTTTGAAATCATGACCTTCATGACATGTGCTTCAGGAAGCCTGCTTTTGGAAGTAAACTGGAAGGTGGATGAGACTGAAGGCTGGCAGATCAAGCAGTAGCTAGCACAGTAGTTCGGGTGAGAGGCAGTGACTGTGGACTCAAGAAGTAGATTGGAAAGTAAAGAGGAGGAGGCATTCAAATAGAGACAGAGAATAGTCGGAGATGAAGGTTAGAAGCTCTTATTTCAGTAGATCAAGGAGGTATTACCATCTCCAAAGGAATTTATTTCAAAATTGGCCTCTCCATCATGATTTTGTAAAATCTGCACCTGTGTCTCCTAATCTCAGACTGCCAGGCAGGATAACTCCACTAGTTTTTCAGAGTGAAATTATGGTTTTTTCTGTTTCTATTTTTTTTCAGTACACATGTGATATCTGGGGCTTGCATAACAGCAACTACAAAGGATTCTTCCTAGTTTATTAGAAAAGTTTTTCTTATGTCACGTCATGGTGTAAGCTATAAAAGGTGGTATAAGCTATAGAAGGGATGGGACCTTGGCTGAGTAGCTCAGCTGGTTAGAGCATTGTCTTGATATTCCAAGGTTGTGGGTTCAATCCCTAGTCAGGGCACACACAGGAGACAGCCAGTAAATGCATAAACATGTGGAACAACAAATCAGTACTTCTCACTCCCTTCTTCTATCTCTCTAAAATTAATAAAAACCTTTTAAAATGAATGGGAAGAAGAGGGAGAGGATAGCCTCTACAGTGTCCAACTATTCCAGTACCCCTATTCTGGAGGGGCTCTGTGCAGCAGGTGCTCTCCCAGTAACCCGAACACAGGTTGTGGGCTTCTAGAAAGAGTCTCAGTGGAGTTGCACATGCTGCTGCTTGACGAGTGGTTCTTTGTACAGTTTCTCCCTCCCTTCCTACAGGCTCCTGTGATCTCACCAACCACTTGAGCTTCCCTCTTGCAGCCTCTTTCATCATCCTTTCTCCCTCTCTCTGGTGTTAGGTAATCCCTACTCACCCAGCCTAGGCCTGCACAAGCAAAAAACTCCTAGTAGGCTACAGTCTGGGGAGGCAGCACCTTTCTGATTTTCCCTAGGTAACCAGCTCTCTTGCACCTATGGCCTTGATTTTTTTAAAGTATGGCTTTCTTTGTACTAAAACCACACCAAAACATAGAAGCAGAAATGCCCTACCGAAGCTAAAATAGTTTCCAACTGGAGTTAGTTTAACACATATTTTCACTTAAGCCATACATTAGAGCTATTGTGTCACCCTTGGGAAACTTTTTATAATATAATAGGTACCATGGAAGGATTACTTTAAAGGAAGTTTAACTTGGGATCAAACATATTCTTCTAAAGGGCCTCCCTTTATTCTCTCTTGTTTCCTAAAGCTTTCTCTGATGTGGTTGTGCTGAAAACTGAAGCAGGTTTTTTATTTTAAAAAAAGCTTTTTAAAGAAAGTGGGCCTGTGAAATAAAGCCAGAAAGGCAAAGGTCCTTTATTGCTTTTATCTGTGGTTCAAGATCTTGGAAAATCTAAATTCCATAATAACATCTAGGAACTTTTAAATATTCACTCATTATTTCATTCAATATTTATTTATTTTATTTTTTACTGACTTGATAGAGAGAGGGAGGCAGAGAGAGAGAAACATTGATTTGTTGTTCCACTTATTTATGCATTCATTGGTTGCTCCTTGTGTGTGCCCTGTGACCAGACATAGAACCTGCAACTTTGGCGTATCGGGTCGATGCTCTAACCAGCTGAGCTACCAGGCCAGGCCCATTCAATGTTTATTGGAGCCTCATTGTGTTCTATGACCTGTGCCAAATGCTAGGAATACAAAGAAAAAGGAAGGATACTCCTTTATCAAAATTTATTTATTGATGTTAGTAAGAAGAAGGAAGGGAGAGGAGAGAAAGTGAGAGTGAGATTTGTTCCTCGTATTTATGCATTCATTAAGTGATTCTTGTATGTATCCTGGCCAGAGACTGAACCAGCAGCCTCGGTGTATGGGGGTGATGCTTTAGCAAACTGATCTACTGGGCTAGGACAGGAAGAATATTCCTTTAAGAATATGCTACCAGCTAGGGTTATATCCTAAGAACCCTGAAACATCAATGCAAAAGAACCTATGCACACTAATGTTCATAGCAGCACAATTTACAATAGCTAGATGCTGGAAGCAACCTAGGTGCCCATCAGTAAATGAATGGACCTAAAAACTATGGTACATTTACACAATGGAATTCTATGCAGCAGAAAGAAAGAAGGAGCTTCTACCCTTTGTGACAGCATGGATGGAACTGGAAAGCATTATGCTAAGCGAAATAAGCCAGGTGTTGAAAGACAAATGCCATATGATCTCACCTTTAACAGGAATCTAATCAACAAAACAAACAAACAAGCAAAATATAACCAAAGACACTGAAATTGAGAACAGGCTGACAGTGACCAGAACGAAGGGGGGAGGGAATCTCAGTGGAAGGGGGGAAGGGTTTGCAGGAACAAGTATAAAGAACACATGGACAATAACAAGGGGGAGCGTGGAGACTGCAGGGAGGAGGGGGTGGGCTGGGCTGAGGGTAAAGGGCAGAAAACTGTACTTGAACAACAATTAAAAAATAAAAAATATGCTACCAGGACTAAATTTAAAATCAACAAAGATTGGAAAACATCTGTTTGGAAATGGAGGAGAAATGTACAGGATTGAAAAAGAAGTTGGTGCTTCAGTGCATTAAGCTTCCATTATGATCTAGGAAAGGCTGATTCCATCATCAATTTCTCAGTAAAATTGCTAGTGGCCCAAGTTCATGTGTGCTGTGTAAATGCCAATTTACTGGTTTGAGATTTAGAGTTGGCAATGGGAGGATACCAAAGCTTCTAGTTTGCTTTTGGTATTGTTGACCATAAGAAGGGACTTCTAGAGCAAAACATCTATTGCCCTTACCCTGGTCATGTACAAGTCGTTTAAGCTTAGGGAAGCCATGTATCTTCTTCCCTTCAACTACAAAGTGAGAAAATATACCCACCATCCATCTTTTGGTAAAGTTTCATAAGGCTCATGTAAACAAATAGTTACAAGACACTGTGTTAAGAGCATGAATAATGGGCTGTGCAGATTACAGTGGAGGGACCACACCACACCATTCCTGTGAAGTGGGTGTAAGAGGCTAAATAGAAAAGGCAACATTTAGAAATGCTGATAAGGATGTGGAGAAAAGAGAACCCTTGCACACTATTGGTGGGAATGTAAATTAGTATAGCCATTAAGGAAAACAGTATAAACAGTACATATAAAAAATGGTAGATTACACCAGCCTTTAAAAAGAAGGAGAATCTGTCATTTGGGACAACATGGATGAACCTGAGGACATTATGCTAAATGAAATAAGCCATGGACAGAAAGACAAATACTCCATGACCGCATCTATGTGTAGAATGTAATATAGTCACACTCACAGAGGCAGAGTATAGAATGGTAGTCACCAGGGCTTGGGGAGTAGGTTGTGGGAGGGGAGAATGGGAGATGTTCAAAGGGTACAAAGTTCCAGTTATCCAGGGTGAATATGTTTAGAGATCTAATGTACAATGTTATGTCTATAGTTTAAAATACTGTATTGAAAAATGGAAACATGCGAAGACAGATTTTAGATGCTCTCATCATACACAAAAAAGGAAACTATGTGAGGAGAAGATATGTTAACTAGCTTGACTGTAGCAATCATTCCAGTATGTATATCAAATCATCTTATTGTAAACCTTAAATATATACATGTTTAAAAAGTGGCTCACAGAAATTAGTGAGGAGACTGAGTCATAAACAGACAGCTATAAAGTGATGCGGAATTCCAATCACAGAGATACAAAGAGTCCGTGTGTGAAGGGAGTACCTGGTCACATGAAGTCACTATCAAGTGAAATAACATATATGCAGTTATTCTTATTGCTGCTGTTACTGTTTTTAGTATTGCTGTTGTTTTTAGCAGGAAAAGGTGTTAAAATTGGTAAATATGAATGGGGCTTCAGAGATAGGGGGTTTGCTTTATTGTCAGAAACCTTGTCAAGATTTTTTTAGCCTATTGTTTTATCAATCCTTCCTATGATGAAGTTCCAAGGAGCTTACAAAGGGCTATGTAGGTAAATCGGGGCAGAGTTGCTAAGACACCATCTAAAGAGACAAATTCACAGTTAAGCCATGCACTGAGCATAATGCATTGCACACAGTGGTCACGCAATAAAAAATAGTTACTACCGATTTATTATGGGGCAATTGAATGACAGAAAAGTTCACTTAGGATCCATCAGCTTCCCTTCCCACCCATTCAGCTTTTAAATAGTGGTTAGAAGTCAGATTTCCATGTTCTGTGCTAGATGCTAGAATGAATTAATCAGACAGGATCTCAATCCTTGAGGAGCTCACACTTAAATACGGGAAAGAGATAGTAACAATATATAGTATGGTCCTGTCTGATTAATTCCGCTGTTTCAGAATTGTGCGCCACGTGTCTGGGCAACAAGAGATGGCAATTAATTCTGCCTGGAGAAAGCCGTTAGGGTGACACTTTAGCTGTAGTGAGCGCGGAGACTGCGAGGGATTTCTGGACAATGAGTCTCAGAAACTGCCGGAACCAAGGTGCTGCGGCAGTAGAGTGAGTCTCGGTCGGATATAGTTACTGGACCCGACCAAGGCCGTCCTGCCCGAATTGTCCGCCGATCCGGGAGTGCGGCTGCTTGCATGGATCTTCAGCTTCCACAATAACAGGCCGCCGCCGCAAAGGATGAACGGAGCTCTGGGAAAGGTAACGTGGGTTCTACGCACGCCAGGCGCAAGGGTTTCAGAGTAGAGCTGGGAGATGGCCCGCGCGATCGCCGCCTCTGCAGACATTCGGATGCAGACACTGGCAAGAACCTGGCTCTTCCCGGCAGCACATGCGGCGTCTTGTAATCAAAGGGTTGTGTTCCCCCCTCTCCACTCCGGGTGCACTCGGCCTCACACTCCCGCGCGCCGCGTACTTGCTGCTATCCACCCTCCTCGCCCATTGGCCTGGCAATAGAAGATTCCCACTATGGCAGTCACGAAACCAGGAGAGGTCCCAGTATGACCTTGAGCAGGTCACTTGATTTTTGCGTTAACTCATCAATTTCGATTTTTTTCCCCTAAGAATACCGTTTTGACTTGCTGAACTGATTGTGATGTGAGGCTACTTGGCGATGAGGAAAGGGTGGTGATAAAATATATTTTACTTATAAAACCTTATTTAAATGAATGCGGTAAAACCGTATGAACCACCATAAATGCATTCCTTGGCCTTCCCTTGTCCTCCTAACAGATTGAACAAATTTCAGTTGTGTTCTTTCAGTTGTATTATGCTGCTTGGTAAATTAATGACTTATTTTTAGCAATTTATGTTAAAATTTTATTTTATGTATTAATTGTAGAGACTCTTATCTCCATGATGCAAAGATTAGCATGCTCATGATCTACTAGTAGTTATCTTCTGGCAGCCCCTGAATTTCTATAGCTTTGTTTCCTTAAGGGCCCAAACTTAATCTGTACAAAATAACTCGCTGTTGTTCACCTTAGCCAAATTTTGAGAGTTGGGCCAGATCTGGTGAAAGAATAATAGAAAAAAAATCACGTTTCAAAAATCTATTGTTAAAGATGGTCAGATTGTTGACTCCACACTTCTGCTTTATTTGCCTTGATCCTGAGGAATGCTGAAAGGGAAGGATCATTTTTCAAGGAATGCTTTTTTTTTTTTAACAGTTCCATACTCCAGGAGAGCCCATAGAAATATGTCATTAGGCTATTACCTGAAGATACAAAGACAGATGGGGCCCTTCTAAGTCTGATGCCATTTTCCCCTTCCAGACTCCTTTGTAGACTACCCTTCCATTATTCTGCTGCTTTGTCCAGATAGTTTCTCATTTATTTTCCAAATGCTGGCTTCCTGATTCTAGATCCTGTGCAGTCTTCTCACTTGGAGTGCCCTCACCCTTCTCACCACTTATCCAAATGTTCCTTCCTTCAAGGCCCAGCTCATCTCATCTTTTCCAGAAAATGTTTCTGACTACTTCAGCTAATGTGCCTGTTTATTTTCTGAACTTCCAACTGGTATTATGTTTTGGTACTTAATCATGTGCAGTCTTATGGCCATCCTTGTCTCTGCCTGTCTGAAGTGTTAGTTAATACTTTACAGTTATAAGGAAAACCAGTGGGATTTGCATCAAACCTAGGTTCTATCTCTTGCTACTCATATGACCATAGGCAGGTTATTTGACCTCACTGTGCTTCAGTTTCTCATCTGTAAAATGCAGATCATGATGTTCACTATATGAAATTGTTGTTTATACTTTAAAAGATTATAGAAGACAATGTAAGAGTAGTTTGTAAAGTATGAAGGACTGTACACATGAGAATATTCATATTCTATAATTAATAAAATGCCTCATTTGCATAAATTAATTTGATCTTCATGATATTCTGAGATGATCCTGGCAGATGCAAGATGAGGAAATGGAAGCTACTGGCAGTGTCTGGTACCCAATAGGTTCTCAAATGTTCTCCTGAGTGCCTGAATGAATGAACGCCTTGCTTATAGGGCAATAGCCTCTTAAGTGGTAGTGCTGACACTAGAGCCTAGATTTCCTACCCCTCAAAGACATCACTGCCTTTCCTTTTCTGGGTATTTCACATCTCTCTAATTTGATCATAATCTTGGTTTTCCTCATCTGTGGAATGAAGAATGAAAGGCTTCCTTGACCTCCCAGTTGTCAGTCCTTTTATTTATTTGTTTGTTTATTTATTTATTTATCCATCCTCACCCCAGGATATGTTTATTGATTTTTGAGACAGGAAGAGGGAAAGAGAGAGAGAAACATTGATCCATTGCCTCCTGTATGCACACTGGCCAGGGATCCAACCCTCAACCTGACCAGGGATTGACGCTGCAACCTTTTAGTGTAGGGGACAATGCTCCAATCAACTGAGCCTCTCAGCCAGGGTGTCAGTTCTTCCTTTTTTGTGACCTATGGAGTCCACCACACTGCTCTCACATTGTAATACAATAAGTAATTTGCACATCTACTATCCTCACTAGAAATATATGGGGATAGTCAATTATATTTTCTTTACATCTGTATGCACTCAATCTACAGTGTACTTGGCTTAAAGTAGGTACCTGATAAATATTTAATGAATAAGTGACTGAACAAATGTTGACATTACATGGTATGTAGATGGCAGAGCTGATACTAATACTTCAAACTTTGAGTTCTCTTTCTTTGGGACCCTAAGATGTTTTTAGCTTCTAATCATCTCAGATTTTAGATGAGTGAGAAGCCCTGCTTTACTGGAATAAAACTGGGTGGAATCATGTACCTCTTTGGGTCAACAGGAGTAGTAGAGCAGAGTAGGCACTAAGACACTAATGCTGATTTTCATCAAACCCCAGAAAACATATTGACTGGCCAAGATGACAGCCCAGAAAGAGCAACTCTGGGGACAGATCTCATAGTTCAAGTGAAAATATTGAAGGCTAACATGGAGCAGAGTTCATATTTCATATGAGCAAGTGACAGACCAACAGATATGAATTAGGAGGACATAAGAGGATGGAAATGGGAAACAAATTTACAGTGTCTAGGAGGGTAGGGTGTCCAAAATCCCAGTAAAATTGTCAAAAAGTTCACTGTGTCCCTGGTCATTACTAGACTTTAAGTGGAGGACAAGGACATTTTTCTATTTTGTTCATGGTTTTGTCTTCAGCACCTGTCACACACTAACATATATATTGTTTAATAAATGAGGAGCTGGACCATCACCACCACCATCATCACTACTATGACCTTTAACAGTGTGTATTACACTTGCTAAGCCCTTTTTATATATTATCTAATTTATTCATGTCAACAACTCTGAAGTAAATATTTTTATAACTTCCATAGAGATAAGGAAGTAAAGTTTGAAGGCATTTATTAATCTAATCAGTAAGTAATTATTGAACACTTGATACGTTTAGAGAGTGTGCTAGATGCTGGGATGTAGCAGTTTTCTGTTTTCCTGGAATGTGTATTCCTAGCAAAAGAGACAGACTGATTATAACTCATTCTGATAAATGCCACAAAAGAAAGTTTCTGAGTGCTGTATGAATGTGTAACAACAGAATCCAAGCAAGTCTGCATAGTCAGAAAAGTATTCTTGAGGTTGTTACATGACTAAGACTTAAAGAATGATAGCATTTAGACAGGGATAGCATGTGCAAAAACCCTGAAATGAGAACACACTGGGAGTTGCAGAAGGCCCAGAGGAAGCTGGGAGGGAGAGAAGCTCTGGGGCTTGGATCAAGGAAGAGTGTGCAGGGAAGTATAGAGATGAGAGTTGGGGTGAGTAGGACAGTGGACTTAAATTTCAGGAGATGACCACAAGTATTTTGAAACTGAATTTAGTCCTGGATGAAGTTAGGGAATTGGGTTCAACAGAGCTCAGCTGTGGCCTAGAAGTATGATCTAGAAGTTATGATGTAAGACCAGATATTTCTTTTTTTAAGAAATTGACATATTGCTATGGCTGGTGTGGCTCAATGGATTGAGTGCCAGCCTTCGAACCAAAGGGTTGCTGGTTCAATTCCCAGTCAGGGCACATGCCTGGGTTCTAGGTCAGGTCCCCATTAGGGTGCATGTGAGAGGCAACCACACATTGATGTTTCTCTCCCTCTCTTCTTCCCTTCCCCTCTCTCTAAAAAAAAAAAATTAAAAATTAGAAATAAGTGAACAAAAAATATTGAGATATAATTTATACATCATAATATTCACCCTTTAAAGGTGGAAAGTTCAGTGGTTTTTAGTATATTCACAAAGTTGTACAGCCATTTCCACTATCTTAATTCCAGAACATTTTCATCATTCAAAAAAGAAACCCTGTACCCATAACAAGTCACTTATTCCCCAATCCCCGTGTCTACCCTCTGGTAGCCACTAATCTACTTTCTGTCTCTGTGGAATTGTCTGTTCTGGTCACTTCATATAAACAAAATCACACAGTATCTGAGGTCAGGTATTCCTTAACTGACTCGCCAAAGATCATACAGCTAGTAAAATGCAAGTGCTGATATTCACACCCACATCTTCGGAGATCTTTAACCTGTGCTCCTAACTGCCATAAAGACTCAGTGCAAAGACAGACTTTTTTTTAAAGGATTTTATTTATTTATTTTTAGAGAGGGGAAGGGAGAGAGAAAGAGAAACATCAATGTGTGGTTGCCTCTCACAATAGGGTTGCCCCCTATTGGGGACCTGGCCCGCAACCCATGCATGTGCCCTGACTGGGAATCGAACCGGCGACCTTTTGGTTTGCAGGCCAGCACTCAATCCACAGAGCTACACCAGCCAGGACTGAAGACAGACTTTGATAGTCAATGTATTAAACATCTTCAGAAGAGAATGACTAAAGGAAAACTACAAACAAAAGCAGGTTTGAAAGAACTTAAGAAAAGATCAGCTAGAACACATTTACTAGCTATGTACATTGAACAAATTAATTCACCTTTCTGAGCTTTGGTTTTCTCACAGTAAAATGGGAGCAAAAATATTTACCTAACAGAATGGTTGTGAGCATTAAAGGAAATGATGTTTGGTAAATAACAGGTGCTCAACAAATAGGATTATTTAGGGTATTATTAGTATATGAATTTTACTAATATAAACTGGTATTACTCTTTCAAGAGGTAGTGTGGCAGAATGGAAAATGTGAGCTTTGTATTCAGTCAGACTTGGGTTAGAATTCTAGGTACCTCTTACCAAGCCTGTAACTTTGGGCAATTTACCCAAGCTTCTGTATTTTCCTCTATAAAACAGAGGCAATTATGTCAGTAATGCTCTATCAAAGGATTGGTACAAAGATTAATTGAAATAGTATGTGTAAAGTGCTTAGCACAAAGGACGTACTCATAATAGTAAAAAAGGCATTTTAAATAATAGTTGTTAATATACAAATATATTGTTAACTTTCATAAAACAGCTTTCAGTTGCTTGCCTTATGGGCTCCTGACCCACCGCTGGCAGCCCCCACTCTGGAGCTCTGGTGTCTGAAGCTACTCAGGAACTGTAGGCTTTGCCTCGTGACTTAGCATTGGTAGCTGTGAAGTCCTTTCTCAGTTCTTGGCTCCCAAGTTCCTGCGAGAAGTATTTTCAAAACCCAGTGTAGCAGCTGTGTCCTCATTCATTCATTCACTAGCGTCACTGCCCTCCTCTTCCATTTGCTCCAGAGCTAGAGCTGCTCTTCCTTTGCTGACTGGAAGGAGGGGGTATTTGTGGGTACAGTCCCAAAATAGATTACTTTGGTCCTGATAAATACTGCTGATCATTGCAGGGAGAGGAAGCACATTTCTCAGCTGAGAGTGTTCACACCACAGTTTGAATGTCTTCCAGAAAATTGTCAACCTTTAAGCCTGGCTTTTAGATAATTAAATCCTTTGCTATTGTAGAGACTCAAAAATCTGAACAATTAAAGTGAGGAAAAATTAGTCTCATCTAGATCTTTCTTCCCATCCAGTATTTCCTCTGTTTGAAGTGACCCATTTAAGAATATATTCTGTTCACTGGTTTTCTTTTTATTTTTTTAATTTTATTTATTTTTTAGAGAGAGGGGAAGGGAGGGAGAAAGAGAAGGGAGAGAAACATCCATGTGTGAGAGGAACATCCATAGGTTGCCTCTTACACGCCCCCAACTGGGAACCTGGTCCCCAACCCAGACATGTGCTCTGACCGGGAATCAAACTGGCGACACTTTGGCTTGAGGGAAGATGCCCATCTCACTGAGCCATACCACTTAGGGCTGCACACTGGATTTCTCTTCTGCTTGTCATGGTTGGTATGTAGATCTTGGGCCTGGAGGACCCTTAGAGTCACTTGCTCTAATTCCAGAGATGGGAAGTACCAGCCAAGGTATGACAAAAGGTTGCTGCTACCAATCGAACGCCAATAGGAGTCCCCGATTTGGGGCACGGTGAAGGGCTAGAAAGCTTATTCACATGAACAGTTTGCAAACCCGGGAAACACAGTCTCTGATGGAAACTGAAAGTGTGCTCCATGAACACAAAGGAGAAGCCCATTTATATAAAGAAAGTCCTGGCCCTGCCCTGGCTGGTGTGGCTCTATTGGTGCATCATCCTGTGCACCAAAAAGTCTTGGGTTTGGTTCGCAGAGGCAACCAATGAATGTTTCTTTCTCATATTGATGCCTCTCTCTCTCAAAGCATTAGAAAAAAAAAGTCCTTAGGTGAGAATTAAAAAACAAAAAGTCTACCCTGGCTGGTGTAGCTCAGTGGATTGAGCACAGGCCTGTGAACCAAAAGGTTGCCAATTCAATTCCTAGTCAGAGCACATGCCTGGGTTGCAGGCCAGGTCCCCCATAGGGGGTGCATGAAAGGCAACCACACATTGATGTTTCTCTCCCTCTCTTTCTCCTTCCCTTCCCCTATCTACAAAAATAAATAAATAAAATCTAAGTCCATGCCCCATCCCTGCTTGGTCCTTTTTTATGCAAATGAGGACTCCAAATCCTCACAGTCTGATTGGTCCAAATAGCTTGTCCTGATTGGTCAGAATTCTGTGTTCAGATTGGTCAGGAAATATGCAAATGAGGATATAGTTGTGCAGTTCTGATTGAATGAGGCAGGTCTCGGCCCATTGGTCAAAATACAGTACAGGCAATCCTTTATAAGGGTTGATTGGAAAGTCAGGAACACAGTGCCAGAGGCTGGCAGCTCAGTCTATGCCTTTTCCCTGAAGCGTGGAGGGCATCAGAGGCCTCTTTCACTAGTGGCAGGAATTTTGGCCCAGTTAAACACAAGGAATCGTTTGCAATTACTGTCCTTCTGAAGGTCCACAGTATGGTGGTCAGTGGTGGGGGAGCCAGCTGGCGTTCCTGTCTCCTGGAGCACACAGTTGCCTACTCTCTATCTTTTATGTTAGGTTAAGCACTTTATATACATACATACTTTACAGTCTTTTAGTATCTGATTCAGTTGTGATTTCTAGGATTGTCTATATACTTTGCCCTTCCTACTGCCTATTTATATCCTTCCCAGTCTTCATGACCTCTTATTCTCTGGGAGAGTTTTCCTAAATGTAATCACTTCCAACGCACCAACACATTCATTTACGAGAGAAAGGGTGTAAAATAGTTAGAAAATTATTTGCTTTGAAGTCAGAGAAACCTAAGATCCTTTGCTAGTTTTCATAGTAGCTATTTGCTTTTGGGTAAATTATTTAATCTCAGTTTGCTCAACAGCAAAATGGGATAATAATACTTAACCTGTAAAGGAATTATGATTTAGAAGTGTGGTAGGTACTGAACAAAAGATATGTGTGTGCCCTAACTGGTGGGGCTCAGTGGGCTGGGCGTCATCCCATAGGCTGAAAGATGGTGGGTTTGATTCCCAGTCAGGGCACATGCCTGAACGGTGGTCCTGGTCCCTGATTGGGGGCATGCAAGAGGCAACTGATGGATGTATCTCTTGCACATCAATGTTTCTCTCCCTCTCTCTCCCCCTTCCCCTCTCTCTAAAAATAAATAAATAAAATCTTGAAATAAAAAGATGTGGGAGCATAGGAGAGGGTAGCATCGATTATCACTCATTCACTTCTTTCTAATCATATTTATTCAGCAAAACATACCTTGATTGAATGTCTACAATGCCTGGGAGGAACACAACATGACCCCTGCCCCTGAAGATCTCTTGGTTTAGCATAGTGGTCTATGGGTGATGTTAAGAGTTTCAGTCAATCTTTTGAAGTAGCATGCAAACTTTTGTATATCCATGTCTGTGTGTGTTTGTCTGGGGAGAAGGTTCATGACTTTGAGCAGATTCTCAGCAATGTCTGTAACAGGCCAAAAGCTAAGAACTTCTGGCCATCTTCACCTGGGTTTCCTGCCAGAAGTGCTGGTTGTTCATACCATTTATTGTGACTTAATCATATAATGCTTATACTATTGCTTAGCTCTTTGACAGAAATGTATACCTATATCTCCAATCTTTTGAACTAAAAATTAAGGAGTATGTTTATGACATCCTGTAACAGCTTTATTGAGATATAGTTCAAGTACCACACAATTCACCCATTTTAAGTGTACAATTCAATGGCTTGTAATATTCAGAGTTGTGCAGCCATCACTACAATCAATTTTAGAACATTCATCACTCCGGGAACAAACCCCCTATCCCTTGGCTGTCATCCCCAGCTCCTCAATCCCTCGGCACCAGCCAGCCACTGATCTGCTTTCTTTCCCTTCAGATTTGCCTATTCCCAGTATTTCATATAAATATAGTCATGCATTTGGCCCTTGTGACTAATTTCTTTCACTTAGCATAATGTTTTCACATTTTTGTTTTTATATTCCTGTTAATATTTATTACAGTAGTTGGCACATAATAGTTTTTTAAAAAATAAACTTTATTTTAGAATAGTTTTAGAAGTATAGAAAAGTTGCAAAGATGATACAGAGAATTCCCATATACCTCACATCTAGTTTTCCCTATTAACTTATATTAGTATGGTACATTTTTCATAATTAATGAACTAGTGTTGATATATTATTATTAATTAAAGTCCATTATTTATTCATATTTCTTTCTTTTTTTAACTGATGTCCTTTTTGTTTCCCAGAGCCCCATCCAGGTTATTATGTTACATTTAGTTGTCCGGTCTCCTTAGGTGCCTCTTGTTTGTAACAGTTTCTCAGACTTTGTTTTTGTGTAAAAGGCTTTTAACACATACATGTTGAAGGAATTGAAATTGTTACCCACCGTGGACAGGATTTTCTCTTTATGTTATGGGACCTAAGGACATTTAGTATTTATTATCTAGTTACTTTATAAAAATAGACTTCCTCTCTGTTAAACACTCCCTTAGTAAAGCTACACTGGTGATCTTTAGAGTGGGTGCCCAACAGGACAGGCTAAGATGGAAATAACTGGGGAGGGGAACCTCAGGGAGAGAAGCTTCTATTGTTACTGTCTCTCTCATTATTATTGTTTTGTTGATGTCATAACACTATTATTACTATTGAGAGAGACAGTGTGTTGTAATAGAGCAAATAGCCTTTGGAGTAAAACAGTTCTCTTAGCTACTTACTGACTATAATTTCTTGGACTATCACCTCCATGGGCCTTACTTGCCTCATCTATAAAATTGCTTTGCAGTGTTTTGAGAATTAAGGAAGAAGTTAAGGAAGTCTGTCGTATGGTATCTGTGCTTGGCAGAAGCATAATAATTGTTGACTGACGTTAGAAAAAAATGGAACAAATTGGAAAGGGGAAATAAGGTTCTTTTTTTAAAAAAGGCAGCATGGAAGTGGGGGGCTTTTGTTTTTTAAGCATTTTCTGTAGTGGATGGAATAAGAAAAAGAAGACGACCTTGGTTTGCCTGCACGTTTGGTATTAACTACGGACGGCCTCTTTGCTAGACAAGAGCCTTTGGGTCCTTTTGTTTGTGTTCATGGGTTTCTAGGCTCTCTGTGAAGAAGTGCTTGGAAGTTTATTAGTTTGTAAGATTTTCCTAACATGGCTGTTTTGCTGTAGGTGCTGTGTTTGAAGAACGATGTCATTTTTAAGCAAGCCTTTCCCCTCTTAAGGTAAGTATATTAATTAATAACAGTACTTAAATATAGCTAATATTTGCATTCTGCTAGGTAGTTCACACAGCATTTTTCTTTCATCATCTCCACTTCCACGCCTGCCGAGTACCTGCAGTGTGAACTCCCCTGCCATCTTGCTCTTTCCCCATTTTCAGAGAGTGACAGTTCCCTTCATCTAGTTGCTTGTGCCAAAATCTTTGGAGTCAGCCTTGACATTGTTATTTCTCTCACTCTACATCCAATTCTTTAACCAATCCTGTTGGCTCACCTTTTGAAATATTACAGACTTAAACCATTTCTTACCTCCAGTTTCAGGCCTCATACTTTCTGTTTTACTAAACTACTAGGGACCAGCTCCTTATCTTTTTTTTTTTTTCAAAAAACCACTTCTTTTTTGATGTATGAGAATTTTCTTCTTTATTCTTACCCAAGGATATGTTTACTGATTTTAGAGAGGGAGAAAGAGGGAGGAAGAAAGAGAGAGAGAAACATCAATGTAAGAGAGAAATATCAATCGGTTGCCTCCCATATGCACCCTTACCAGGAATCGAACCTGCATCCTAGGTATGTGCCCTGACCCAGGACTGAACCTGGAAACTTTTGGTGAATGGGATGATGCTCCAACCAACTGAGCCACTTGGCCAGAGCAAGCTTCTTATGTTTTTAACTACCATCATCCTTCCTTCTAATTGGTCTTCCTGCTTTTATTTTTGTCTTCTATTCTTAGCACTAAAATCAGAGTGATTCCTTTAAAATCAAGTTAGCTGATGTCACTTCTGTCTCAGAACTCTCCCATTGAAATAAGAGCTGCAGTCCCTACCATGGCTTTCAAGTCTTTATATAACCTATTTCCTCATTGGGTACTACTACTTACTCAGCTTTAGCCATGCTGGCTCCCTTTCTATTCCTTGATGATCTAAGCATCCTCCCACCTAAGAATCTTTGCATGTTCTCCCCTCAGACACCCATGTGGTTTGCCCTCTGACTTCATTCAGGTTTGTGCCCAAATGTCATCTCATTAGAGAGGCCTTCCCTGACTACCCCTCCGTGAATCTCTATCTCCTTACCTTGCTTTATTTTTCATAGCAGGTGTCACCACCTGACACATTTTATATATATGTATGTGTATATATATTTAAATCATCTGTCTTCCTCACCCTGCCCACTAGAATATCAGCATCATACGGATAAAGACTTTCTAGTTTTGTTTACTGCTATATCCCTAGCCCTTAGAATGGTGTCTTGACACATAATGGGCATTTAATAAATAATTTTTATTGAATTAATAGCTCTCCATAGTGATCTGGTGAAACAGATGATGTTATCTCAATTATATGCATAAACAACTGAGATTCAGAATGGTTAATCGATAGCTCTAAGATGACATAGCTAATGAATTGGAGTTAGGATTCAAACCCAAGTTGTTTTTCACTGTTCTGCATATACAGCATGCTGCCTCTCCATTGGTTTTTCTCTAGATGGTAATGAAGAGTATTTGGCAGTTTATTTATTTCTCTATTCAGCAGATAGCCACTGAGTGGCTTATGTGTGGCAGCCACATGATATAAAACAATGAACTGAGTATCTTCCTGGACCACGTGATGCTCGTGAGCCTGGATGATTTCTTTAATCATTTACATTTATTAATGCCTTTTCCCTGTTATTCCCTTTCCATCTTAACCTGTTTTTCCATTAATCAGTCAGCTATTCAATATGCACTTACTATGGCTCCATGCTAGGCATTTTACATATTCTCTCTAATAAACAAAAATACTACAGGACAAATGTAAATATTGTCATTTTACAAAAGAGGAAGCTGGCTCAGAGAGTTTAAGATAGATTTTCAGTCCCATGAGATTATACTATTATTATCTGCATTTTAAAGGTGAGATAACTGAGTTACAGAGATATAAAACAACTTGCTTATGGTCATAGTTTAGAAATGGTAGAGTCAGCATTTAATCACAGGTCTACTTGTCTCTAACTTGTTCCACAGTGTAGTGTCAAAGCTTTGCAGGATGCTTAACTAAAATACTCTGCTTACCAAGTCAGCCAGACAGAACCGTTTTATCCTCCTCCATGTTCTCTGGCTTCTGTCTCCAGTCTGGCTCTCATTGCTGTCCCTTCCTCTGCATCCTCCATGAGCTTGTTCTAATAATGCAAGACTCCTGCAAGAACCACCTCACTGGTTCTCTTGCCTCACCTCTTCCCATTCATTTCTCACCTACTGCCAGGGTTAACTTTCCAAAACTTACTTTATTTATTGATTTTAGAGAGAAAGGGGGAGAGAGAGATCAATCTGTTCTTCTACTATTTATGCATTCATTGGTTGATTCTTGCATGTACCCTGACCAGGGATTGAACCCCCATCCTTGGTATATGGGGACGATACTCTGACCAACTGAGCTACCCAGCCAGGGCAACTTTCCAAAACTTAAACTTGACCATATCACTCCCATGCTTAAACTCTGCCAGAAGCTTCCCACTGCCTACACAGAGTAAAGACCAAACTACTTAGCACAGTATACAAGTTTCTTCATAAACTGGCCCCTGATTACCTCTTTCAACCTGTATCATTTCCTGCTGCTTGAGTTCTCCTTACATGCAACTGCTTGCTGTTCCCCAAACATAACCACTTTTATCCCTCTGCCTAGAATGTTTTACCTGTAAGAGTAAATAAGGCAGTTTCAACTCCCTGGTAGAAATGGTCACACTTTCCTTTGTGTTCCACCAAATCTTGTCCCTGTTTTTGCTCTGGACCAGTATTGTACTGTGGCCAGCATTTGTTTACATATAGTCTCTCTCTCCTGACCGGACCACTGATAGAGACAGTTACTTAGTTTTGCATCCTCAAGACCTAGCACATTGTCTGGCACATTGTACAATAGGTCCTTAAAAATATTTGTGAAAGGGAGGGGGAATAAGGACATATCTAATATTAACATATCCTTTTTTTTTTAATTGTTGTTCACATTGACTTATCCGTAATGAGGATTTTACAAGTTTGGATAACTGGGCAAGTGAACAGTCAGTATCTAATTGTATTCTACATATACTCTCCCTTTTTTTAGATTCAAAAGTTCAGGAGAGAATCCCATCTGTTCTGCAGGTAAGCATTTATTTCCTGGTGTAGTCTGCCTGCTTTAAGTGACTCTCTAACACTCTAATAATTTTGTCTAGAAGGATGCCTAACATATCTTTGAGAACAGTGGCTGGGACCGCATCCTAGCCCTCTCATGGAATAGGACACTGGGCAAAAACATGCAGTAGAGGTTAACAGCAAGAGCTCTGCAGTTTGGATTCTAACTCTACCACATACTTATTGTGTGACCTTTGGCTACATCTCCATAGGTTGGTTTTCTCACTTAAATTTTTTTTCTCTTACTGATTTGTGAGAGAGAGAGAGAGAGAGAATGAGGGAGAGAAACATTGATTTGTTGTTCCACCCACCCATGCATTCATTGGTTGCTTCTTGTTTGTGCCCTGACTGGGGATGGTGCTCGCAACCTTAGCTTGTCAGGACGACACTCCAGCCAACTGCGCTACCTGGCCAGAGCCAAAGTTCATTCTGAACTACTGTGTATTCTGAGGAAGTTTTTTAAAAGTTAGTATTGAAATTATCATCTGTTAAAAAGGTCTCAAATGTAAATATTCATAAGAATGCATGTGGTAAAAACAAATGTAAACTGTACAAAAGATGTATGATAAAAAGTTGAATTTTCTTCTATTTCCCAGTCTTACTCCCTAGTGATATCCACTGATAGAAATTTTTTAGATATTTTTCAAGAAAGTTTTGTGCATATAATGGGAGGGAAGTGGGGAGGGTTGGGTGGGTGGGCTGGAATGGGAGTAAAAGGGAGAAAACTGTACTTGAACAATGATTAAAATAAAATAAAATTAAAATTAAAAAAATACATTGACAAACCAAAAAAGAAAAAAAGAAAAAGGAAGTTTTGTGCATACAAGAACATATATATAATGTATATGTATGACTATATCTTAAAGCTGGACATTTAGGTTGTATTTAGTTTTTGATATTTCAAAAAATGCTGCAGCAACCATTGTTATACTTCATTGCAAACTTGTTTTTGTACATTTGTAAGATTAATTCCTGGAATTGAACTTGCTGCATCAGTAGACTGTGAATTGAAAATTTTGGTAAGAGTTGTTAAATTGCCCTTCAAAGAAGTTGTGTTAATTTACATTTTTATTTTCTGGCCAAAACTGGATATTATAAAACATCTTATTTTTTTGTTAGTCAAAAATTATGTCTCCTTGTAATTTGCATTTCTTGAGTTTGTCACTTTTTCATATTGTTACTACCATTTATTTGTATTTCTTTCCTTGTGAACGGTTTATATTTTTTGCCCCTTTTTTTATTAGATTGTTTGCTTTTTCACTTTTGATCTATAAGAAACTTTTATCTAGGTTTTATATTCTAAGGAAATTAGCATTTTTCTGTTATATATGCTTTGTATGGTTTTCAGTCATCTGTCCCTTGATTTTGTTTTTGTGTTTTTTGTTAAATAGAAGTTTTAAATTTTTATACAGATATGTGTGTTAAGTTTTGATTTCCAGATACTCTTTCATGCTTAGAGAGAAAGATCTTCTGTACGCCAAGATTATTTTTTTAAAAATCCTTCATGTTATCTTCTTTATTTTTTTCCTTTAGATATGTGGTCCATATGGAATTAGAGTTGGGTGGTAATGCAATTTTATCCCCAGAATGAGTAGTCAGTTGTTTCAACATTAAAACATCCGTCTTTCCGTGCTTGCTTCAGTGGCACATGTACTAAAATTGGAACAACACAGAGAAGATTAGCATGACTCCTGAGCTAGGATGACACGCAAAATTGTGAAGCGTTCCCTATTTTAAAAGAACAAAAATACAAAAAATCCATCTTTGCTCCATAGGTTTGAAAGTATCACCTTTATCACATACTAAATTTTCATACAGGTACAGGACTATTTTAACTTTATTTTATTTCATTGATCTGTCTGTATATTTGATGCCAGTACCAAGCTGTTTTAATACTACTGGTTACATACAGTTTTGGAGTATATTTCAGTATTTGATAACTATCTAATTCTGAGGGTTTTATTTGTTTGTTTGTTTCATTTTGTTTTTAAAGCTGAGATCAAATAGAGCATGTTAAATGCTGTTGGAAAAGACCCAATAGGGATCCTTTTGAAGAGACAGGTAGGGGATAATAACGTAATTTACTCAGTGTCCTATTCGGTGAAATTTAAGTTGTCTCCAAGAATTTCCAGTGTAAACAATACTATGGTGAAGATCCTTATACATTAGTATTTGTTCCCTTGTCTGATTGTTTACTTGGGAAACATGAAATTGTTAGGTCAGAGGAAATGCACATTTTTAAAGTTATTGATGTGTATTACTAAACTGCTCTCCAGAAGACTGCACCATTTTATATTTCTTTGGTATTTCAGAATCCCTTTTTTATACGTTTGTCAGTATTATTATTTTTAAAATATTTGCTAATAATAAAAAATGCCACCCCTTGTATTTTTAATTTCCATGTGTTTGATTAGCAGTTGCTTAAACATATTTTCATACATTTTCATACCGGTCATTTATGTTTTCCTGTGCCCATTTTTCAATTGTTGTTAGGGAATCCCAATGTTTAGAAAGCTCCAAGGCCCAGGGTAACTCACCAATGTCGGCATGCCAAGATTCTACTTGAAAACTTGGCATTTTTTTCATGGGTTCTTTGAGATATCTTTAAAGTCAGAAATTTGAAAGTTGAATTGTAATGATGTTCAGGCGAAAAGAGCCGGGAGTAGTGTTGCATTCCTGCCTTCACCCTTCACGCTTGCTGTGGGCCCTGGGCGCCATCCCAGCCGCTCTCTCCAAGGCATGGGCCGGAAGGTAGTGAACGCCTTTTTCTCACTGACTGAAGCATACATAGAGAGGTAGAAGTAGATATTTACAAAGAGGTCTAAAGAGGTTAAGTGAAGGGAACTCGGAGTCCTCTCATTACAGCATGGGCAAAAAGGTGGAGTCAGAGAAGCAAGGTATATTGCAGTCCGCGTAGTTCAGTGTAATTAGAAAACCTGAAAAATGTTTGAAAATAGATTTTGAAACAAAAGTGGGTAGCTGCCAGGGCCAAATCATTGCAGAATCTTGGTAAACTATCTCAAGAACCTTAAAAAAAATATATATATATATATATATATACACACACACATATAATATATATAAATAAACATGTATTTTTATATATATTTACACACACACATTTTATGAGCACATACTACTTGCCAGGTGCTGGGTAGGGTTTGTCGGGGACGAGCAGTCTGTTGAATGAAGAGAATATCCTGTAATTAATTCTTGGCTGGGGCTACGCCAGTGTTTTTCTCGTTTTCTTCTGCATAGCTGTGCTAAAAATACTTGTTCCAATTTTGCAGGAGAAATAATTAAAGTGAATTTGTTTACCCGCACCCCGGGTTGATGGGTTGAGCACTGAGTTTAGTGACAAGGACACCGAAGGACAGCCGGCTCCGGCACGTGCACAGGCAAGGGTGCGAGGTGCGAGCAGCCCGTGTGTGATCACATCCTGGAGTCGTGCTAACTGAAAGATTTTCAAAGCCTCCTTTCGAAACCCTGGGGTTTTGTGTCTAAGAGAAAAGAGTTGCCTTTTCTCTTAGGAGGCTGCAATGTCAATGTGACAGCAGGAAACCCAGCTTAATGACACACAGCGAGAGGGAAATTCAGTTGAACTTATCAGAAATCAAAGGCTTTCAAAGTTGTAAATTTTATAATTAAAACAACTGGCTAATTAAGCAGGTTAACCACTGGTAATTTAAACAAAACCTTTCATTTAAGGAAGAAAATGGTTAATTTAACAGTAGTTTGAATTGGCTTCTTAATTAACCAGCTGCTCTAATTATAGGAATTGCCCCAAACTGAATTTGAAAGTGCCTCCTTGCCAGTGAATTCCAGTGCGTGAGAGGCTGAGGCGAGGCAAGCATTTGTGGCACTCTCACCTGACCAATGTCACTTTTGGTCCTACTTTTTAAAACCACTGGAGGGTTATTGAGTATCTGTGTATTTCAAGGTGGTGATGGTATCTGAGTTTTATTTATACAAAGGTTTTACTGTATACAGGGATGGGCAAAAGTAGATTTACAGTCATGAGTATGCCAAAGAGTTTATTCTTGTATTATTGTTTATTAATTATTGTATTATTTTCCACATCAACCACTGTAAACCTACTTTTGCCCACCCCTGTAATGGACGCATGGGAGAGAGATGAAGTGAACTCTCGGTGATCTTTGTAGGTTTAGAGCAGCAGAAGAGTTTCCCAGAGACTGTGACACTGGAGCTGGCTCTGAAGGCTTATAGGGTTTCACCAGGCAGAAGGATGCAGTCCCAGCAGGGGGAGTGTCCAGGGTGACAGGGGTATGAAAAGTGCATGGTTTCTACAGAGTGGCCAGTGTAGCTGATGCTGAGGAACAAGGTTTTAAAGGCCTGGAGGAGGGGAGAACAAGGAGATGAAGTAGTTGGAACTAGATTATGAAATCAAAGTTCTTCCATGCTCACCTAAGAAGTGTTAACTTTGGGCAGTAGAAAATCATCAAACATTTTGAAATATGGCAAAAGACCTTTCTTGTCTCATTCGTTGGTGTGTCTGTAGTGATTGGTATGGTGCTTTGCACATAATAACTACTTTTTAAAAAATTGTGTGTGTGCAATAAATAAATAATTGAATTAATGAAAGAAAGTAATTTGATTAGATCTGTGTTTTAGAAGGATTAATTTGTAAGCCCTGGAGGATGGAATGAGAGAGAGGGATGTGGATACTCTGAGATCCCCAACAATAACTTAAGCAAGGCCACCACTTGTATCTCTTACTCCTTCTGTCCACACTCCCTCTCCCCAGGACGACCAAAGTGTAATCTTTTCAAAATGTAATAGACATATAATTTCCCTGCTTGTGCTTGTTCAGTCAGAAATCCACACCCTTAACAAGGCCCACTGTGGTGTGTTCCAACTCGCTGTTCGAGTTTCTGGTACTCTCTGTGCCCCTCTCACTTTGCGCCGGTCCCACAGACAGCCTTTTTGTTCCTTGCACGTGCCAAAACTGTGTCGCACAGTGGAGCCTTCACATGTGCTATTTCCTCTGCCTAGAACATTCATCCTCCGTCTTTTCACTTAATAAACTCCTATTTGCCTTTCAGGTCTCAATTTATTTTATTTATTTTTTGCATAGGTAATGCATGTATGGAACAAGTTTTAAAAGACACAAGAATATAAAACAGTAAATGTCCCTCTCCTCCTGCCTTCTAGCCACTTCTCCTCCCTGGGGATAACCACTGTTACTGTTTCCCTCTGAATTCTGATCACAGTTCACATGTCATTTTTTCCAGACAGGCCTTCCCTGAGACTCCAGTCTAAAATAGATACACCGATTGTATTGCAATAGCCCGCTTGTGCTTTTTTTTATTATTTATCTCAACTAATAATTTTATGTTTACTTTGTGCCTTCCATTAATTATACCTTCCTCCCACTAGATTGTCAGCTCCATTAACTGGAGTTTTGTTGGCCTTGTCTACTTTTATATCCCCAATTCTTAGCATAGTGCCTGGCATATCATAAGTGTTCAATAATTAAGCCCTTCCTGAGCTTTGCCTGTTTCTGTAAACTCGTCTCTTGCCACCCTGCTCCTCATGTTCTGCCTTGAAATTCTGTCTGGCTTTTCCTTTCCCCATACCCTGTTCTCTAATGACTCTTAGAATCCTTCAAGTTTTATTTAAAAGCCACCTGCTCTAAGAATCCTTTCCCGGCACCTCAAGACCAGCTTCATTGCCCCTCCCATGTATAGCCCTTATCACCCTGCATTGGTATTACTGTTTCCCCAGTAGATCATAGGCTCTTTGTTGTAGGGACTCTGTCTTTGTCCATTGTTATAGCCCCAGCTTCTAGGGCATTGCGTGGTACCAATAGTGTTGCCACAGATAATGGGTTGGTTATACACCTCACAGCTCAAGTGTGTGCTATTCACATGACTATGAGGGTATAATTGTCACTGGCTACCCTGATGGGAATTGATAAATATTTATTAAGTGAATGAACATGGTTTGAAGGGTTCAGTGCTTTTTTCAAAGTCTTATTTTTGAGGTCATGATAAAATCTTGTTGGATAAGATTAATTTGCAAGGCTCTGGTCTGAGGATCATTGTGTACCCATCAGGAGGATTTGGATATGAGCTCCTTGGGTGGGGTCCCAAGTTGCAGAGTTGAAACTCAAAAGGCTCAAAGGATGAAAAGTCTTAGATTCAGAGAGCAATTTGGGGGCAGGGTCCAAGAACACACCTCAGTTATGTTCAGTGGTCTTTAGTAACGAATACCAAAAATACCTCCTTGTTCCTTGAATAGTATACTCTTACTCCTTCAAGAATGCAGCATTTACCTCTTCTGAACCTATTCCTCTGCACCCTTCCCCACTCCCACCCCATTAGGCAGAGTTAGTTGTTTCTTCCTCTAGGTACTTACTACCTTGCTCTCATCTCCACTGAAATATTTTGTACAACGTAAGATAATTACCTGTTTTCCCATCATCCTTGCCCAGGACACACTGAGTGAGTGTCTCTGGGGAAAGTAGCATATTTTAGTTATCTTTGTCTCAGGTTCTATGCAGTCGTTGGCATGTAATAGTAGATGTGGAATAGTGCATATTATAGGACTAATGCATATCTCAGGGCTGTCTGGATGAAATAGTGTGATTTTAAATATAGGATTGACTCTGAAGTCAGTCTCTGATTGGCCTGGCACAGAGCCAACTTGTGTGGGAACCCATTTTAAAAAGAGAAGCTTAAGAAACATTCCTCTGGAGACTTCCAGTTAAGATAGGGGTGTGGTTAAGCACAGCTTGCCTCCTTGCACAACCACAGCAAAAATTACAACTAGACTACAAAAAAAAAATTATCACCCAGAAACATCAGAAAATAGAGCTGTATGAAAATCTAACAACCAAGGAATTAAAGAAGTCACATTCATCCAGATGGGTAGGAGTGGGGGAGATGGGGAGATGAGTAGAGAGGTGCAGAGATACGGAGATGCAGAATGGGTGGTCCCATACCTATGTATGATGGATAAAAATTGGAAGGGATACCTTGGGAGTGAAGGAATCCCAGCCCCATACCAGACTACCCAGCCCAGGGCTCCAGTGCCAAGAAGATAAGTCCCCATAACTTCTCACTGCAAAAACCAATGGGGGTTGGGGTGGTGGAAGAAACTGTGGGATCCTCAGAAGTCTCCTTTTAAAGAGCCCACAACAGACTTAGGACTTACACAGGCTCATTCCCTCTGGACTTCAGCAATGGGGCAGCAGCTAGAAGGGCACCAGCAACATACCTGGAGAAACTGAAGTGCCTGACATCAGGATGAGTGCTGGGGACAGCTTCTTCCCCGAAAAAACTCCATACACATCCAGTGATGTCCCCTTTCTGAGCCCTCCCCAACACAGAGCCACAGAATGGCAACACCATTTGGAAACTCCATCAACCTGGTTTACATGATTTGCCCCACCCTGACAATTACCTAAGGCTCTGCGCCATCCACTTAAAGGTGCACTTTTCTACAACAGGCCATGCTACTAAGAAAAGGAGTCAAAGCAGCTCTATCAAATACATAGAAACACACAGAGAGTGGCTGCCAAATTGAGGAGGCAAAGAATTATTGCCCAGATGAAAGAACAGAACAAAACTGCAGAAAAAGAACTAAACAAAATGGAGATATCTGTCAGATGTAGAGTTCAAAACACTGGTTATTAGGATGCTTAAGGAACTCATCGGGTACTTCAACAGCATAAAAGAGACCCAGGCAGAAAAGAGGGCTACACTAATGAGATAAAGAAAAATCTACAGGGAACCTACAGTGGAGTAGATGAAGCCAAGAATCAAGTCAATGATTTGGAACATAAGGAAGAAAAAAACATTTGATCAGAACAGCAAGAAGAAAAAAGAATCAAAAAAACAAGGATAGGCCAAGGAGCCTCTGGAACAACTTCACATGCACCAACATTTGAATCATGGGGTGCCAGAAAGAGAATAGAAAGAGCAAGAAATTGAAAACTTATTTGAAGAAATAATGAAAAAAAACTTCCCTGATTTGGTGAAGGAAATAGACATACAAGTCCAGGAAGTACAGAGAGTCACAAACAAGAAGGATGCAAAGAGGGCCACACCAAAATACATCATAATTAATCTGTCAAAGGTTAAAGATAAGGAGAGAATTTAAAAGTAGCAAAAGAAATGTAGATAGTTACTTACAAAGGAGCTCCCATATGACTGTCAGCTGATTGCTTGAAAGAAATTTGGCAGGCAAGAAGGGACTGGCAATAAGTATTCCAAGTGTAGAAAAGAGGACCTACAACGTAGATTACTCTATCCAGCAAAGCTATCATTTAGAATGGAAGGGCAGACAAAGTGCTTTGCAGACAAGGTAAAGCTAAAGGAGTTCATTATCACCGAGCCATTATTATATGAAATGTTAAAGGGACTTATCTAAGAAAAAGAAGATTAAAGCCATGAACATTAAAATGACAATAAAGTCACAACTATCAATAATTGAATCCAAAATACAAACTAAGCAAACAAGCAGAACAGAAACAGAATCATAGATATGGAGATCATTTGAAGGGTTATCAGGTGGGAGGGTGAAGGGGGAGAATGGGGGAAAAGGTACAGGAATTAAGACAAGTTGGCAGGTACAGAATAGACGTAGGTTCTAAGTTGGTAGGTTAAGAACAGTATAGGAAATGTAGTAGTCAAAGAACTTACATGCATGACCCATGGACATGAACTGAGGGGAGGGATTGCTGGAGGCAATGTAGGGCACCAGATGGAGGAGGGCAAAGGGGAAAAATTGACTCAACTATAATAGCATAATCAATAAGATATATTTTTTAAAAAGGAAACATTCTAGCCCTGGCTGGTGTAGCTCAGTGGATTGAGGACGGGCTGCGAACCAAAGTGTCGCAGGTTCAATTCCCAGTCAGGGTACATGGCTGGGTTGCAGGCCATGGCCCCCAGCAACCACACATTGATGTTTCTTTTTCTCTCTCTATCTCCTTCCCTTCCCTCTCTAAAAATAAATAAATAAAATCTTTAAAAAAAAAAAAAGGAAACATTCTTCTAGATGTCATTAGACTTCTCCCACCATGCTGTGTTTAGCCCCCCACAGCATGATAACTCTGGGACGATGACAAGAAGACCATAGGAGCTGGGAGAAAAGGGAGTCATACTAGGACTAGTCCAGAAGGTGGACACCAAGCAAGAGAGACAGACAGACACAGCAGAGCTGTGTAGTGCTGGTTCCAGTGAAAGCATGGAGATAAGGAACTGAGATCTGGGCTTAAAAGATCAGATCTAGCTAGATTTTATATTCCAGAAATTCAGGGGCATAACACATCTGAGCATAAATTGCTTAATCAGAATGACCTGGGTTTAAAATGCAGTTCTGCCTTTTATCTGCTGGATGACTTTGGCCAGTTCACCATAATTTTTGAGCTGTAGTTTCTTTATTTGTTAATGAGAATAAAAATAATGAAGATTAAAGGAGAACACATATATATTAATAAGTCCTTCCTTAAAGGGGATCTGGGAGGCATGACTCTGGGCTAACCCAACGAAGATGCATATGGAGATCCTATTGTATACTTAGTGGTAGTATGCGCACACAGTTTGTACATTAGGTTTTTGTTTTTACTGTTAGTCACTTAGCAGTGTGTGTTAGAGATTGTTCCTTATCAGCACAAATAAATCAAATTAGACAGTTTTAAAGATTTTGTGGAAATCTATGATTATTCTCTTACCTGGTTATATTTGCCGCCTGTTACTTTCTCTATACAATTCACAGAAAACTTCAAGGAATAATTGCCTGTTGAGGGAAAAGAAAAAATGAAAACCCTGTGAGAATGTATTTTGTCCCTATACCACCAGTGGCTCTAGCAGAAGAGAGTTTCTCTGAGATAGGTAGTGGGGACTGGATAGAGTCCAGCGGCCAAATGGATAGAAATGGGGACTAAACTAAGGGTCAGCCCAATATAAAAATATATACATATATATAGCTCTGGTTCTTTAAACCAATAAGACACCTGCTACCCCAAAGTAGTCCCAGTCTTGCAATGGAGAATTGGTCTCCTCACGTGTGATCTGTATCTGGAGGAGTTTTGAAATATGTTTGTGTTACTTTCTCTTTTAGGTGGCATTTTGCTGAGTACCAGTCGGCACTACAAGACAAAGCCCACCCATGGCATTGGGAGATACAAGCACCTAATTAAAGAACAAGAGGTAAAGGGGACAGGGATCCTTTAGAAAAGGAGAGTGTGCAGCTTTTACGACACCCAAAGTCAGATTTGCATAGGCTGGCTGGTATTGGAGCTAGAAAGAATAGGGGGTCATCCCTCAGTCCTCTTTGTTTATTTAATTTAGATATTATCCATAATAGAGATGCTTCTGCCAGTTCCCAATCTTACCCCTAGGCCAGGTTATCACAGTAAAAAGCAAATGATTTGTTTTTATTATTTGTGATACTTTAAAATATGTTGCTAGTACTTGATGCAGTGTGGACCTCACAATAGAAATGATACATTCAGTTCAGCTGAGTGAATGACGAGTAGTAGAGGTGGACTGACTTTTTTAGCCAACTAGCTGAGCTTTATAGTAGTTGCAGATTTAAAATATGTATGTGTTCCTAGAATCCATTATCACAGATTATTGGGAGTTAGTTCTAAGCATTATAAGATTATTTAGCCCACTAAAAATGCAACTGCTTTTTGACCCAGCATTTCCACTGCTGGGATTATACCCTAAGAGCCCTGAAACACCAATACAAAAGAACCTATGCACCCCAATGTTCATAGCAGCACAATGTACAATAGCCAAGTGCTGGAATCAACCTAAGTGCCCATCAGTAAATGAGTGGATCAAAAACTATGGTACATTTATACAATGGAATTCTTTTTTTTTTAAATATATTTTATTGATTATGCTATTACATTTGTCCCATTTTCCCCCTTCCCTCCCCTCCACCCTGTACCCCCTCTCCCACCCACGTCCCCCCTCTTTAGTTCACGTCCATGTGTCATTCTTGTGAGTTCTTTAGCTTCTACCTTTCCTGTACTATTCTTGCCCTCCCCCTATCTATTTTCAACCTACATTCTATGCTACTTATTCTCTATACCTTTCCCCCCTCTCCTCCTCCCACCCCCCCTGCTGCTAGCCCTCCATGTGCCCTCCATTTCTGTGGTTCTGTTCCTGTTCTAGTTGTTTACTTAGTTTCTTTTGGTTTTGCTTTAGGTGTGGTTGTTCATAATTGTGAGTTTGCTGTCCTTTTACTATACATGTCTTTTTCTTTATCTTCTTTTCTTAGATAAGTCCCTTTAGCATTTCATAAAATAAGGGCTTGGTGATGATGAACTCCCTTTAACTTGACCTTATCTGAAAAGCACTTTATCTTCCCTTCCATTCTAAATGACAGCTTTGCTGGATAGAGCAATATGGGATGTAGGTCCTTGTCTTTCATGACGTGGAATATTTCTTTCCAGCCCCTTCTTGCCTGTAAGGTCTCTTTGGAGAAATCAGCTGACAGTCTGATGGGAACTCCTTTGTAGATGACTGTCCCCTTATCTCTTGCTGCTTCTAGGATTCTCTCCTTCGTTTTTACCTTGGCTAATGTAATTATGATGTGCCTTGGTGTGTTTCTTCTTGGGTCAAACTTCTTTGGGACTCTCTGAGCTTCTTGGATTTCTTGGAAGACTGTTCCCTTTGCCAGAATGGGGAAGTTCTCCTTTATTATTTGTTCAAATAACTTTTCCACTTGTTGCTCCTCCCCTTCTGGTACCCCTATAATTCAGATGTTGGAACGTTTAAAGGTGTCCTGGATGCTCCCAAGGCTCTCCTCAATTTTTTGAATTCTTATTTCATCATGCTTTCCTGCTTGGTTGATTCTATCTTCCTTCTGGTCCACTGTATTGTTTTGAGACTCAGATTCCTTCCTTTCTCTATTGGCTCTCCTCCGCGTATCTTCCTGCATCTCTTTTATGGTAACCTGCATCCTTTCATCTAAATTGCGTCCAAAACCAACCAATTCCGTGAGCTTTCTGATCACCAGCGTTTTGAACTGTGCATCTGATAGATTGGCTATTTCTTGGTTGCTCAAAAGGATGAGTCCTGGGGGACTGATCTGCTCTGTTGTACACATGTCTTATGTCTTTCCCTGTCTCTCCTTTTTTTTTTTTTTTCCGGTCTGGTTGCCCTTGTTACGGTGGGGGGCGGAGCCTTAGGTGTTCACCAGGGCTGGGCGCCCCAGTCGCTAGATTGTGACTGTTATATGTGGGGGTGGGAACGGGGACGGGAGGGAATCAATGGCGGCAGTTCAGTTCTCCTGGGCCCAGACCCTTCCCCGGGCTCCTGGGCTGCGAGCTCTGCCCTGGTCCACAATCGCTGCCCCACTGGGTCCGGCAGCCACAGCTTGCGTACTCAGGGATCACCGCTGCATTCTTGCGCCCCGGATGGCTGTCACGCCGATTCTGCGCCAAACTTTCTCCAACCTCCGCGCGCCTCCGACCCGCGCCAGCCCCACACCCACTCGGCTCGTTGTCTCCTACCAGTCTGGATGAACGGGTCTACTTCAACTTCTTGGCTGTCCGACTTCCATTCAGATAAATCCTCTGTCAGTTCTGTGTGTTATGCTGACCGTCCTTTATTGTTGTTCTAATCTTGGTTGTGCGAGGAGGTACAGTGCGTCCACCTATTCCTCTATCTTGCCAGAAGTCCGCCTATACAATGGAATTCTATGCAGCAGAAAGAAAGAAGGAGCTCCTGCCCTTTGCAACAGCGTGGATGGAACTGGAGAGCATTATTGCTAAGTAAAATAAGCCAGGCAGTGAGGAACAAATACCATATGATCTCACTTTTAACTGGAACATAATCAACAAAAGAAAAAAGCAAACAAAATATAACCAGAGACATTGAAATTAAGAACAATCTAACAATAGCCAGAGGGGCAGCGGGGTGGGGTCGACAGTGGGGAGAAAGGTTTTCAGGAACTACTATAAAGGACACCTGAACAAAACCAAGGGGGAGGGTGGAAGCAAGGGAGGGAGGTGGGTTTGGCTGGGGTGGGGGGCATTAGTGGGGGGAAAATGCAGACAACTGTAATTGAACAACAATAACATGATTAGAAAAAAAAAAGATTAGCCCATTTCTCTGGCCCCAGCTGCAGGATTGCTTAGATTTCTGTGCATGTGCTGAGGGTTTTCTGGTGGGGCAAACACAACACTGGGCAGAGTGTCTGAAGGTCTGGCTTTGAGTCCTGACTCTGTCACTTCCTGTGAACAGTACAGTTAAGATGATTTTGCTGTTCTACCTGAGGATTCCTCAACATCACTTTTGGTTCCTGGGCTTATTTTAATGCTCCCATGTAACCATGCTCATCTCCCACTGCCTCTGTCTCCTTGGCAGAAGTTCAATACCACTGTACTTGGGCCTCAGAAGCCACTAAACTTGCTATATTCTCCTGAGCATCACCCTTATGTCAAGGCATTTCACTATAGGAGCATTGCTATGTCTGAGGCCTGTATCAGGCAGCCTCCCAGCAGGAAACAGCTCAGTTAAAATGGTTTGTTTGTGGTGGGAAGACTATACAATTGGGAACCAGGAAACTTGTGTTCTAGGCTTGCTTCTGCAACTCATTAGCTTTGTGACTTTGGATAAGCTAACTTTTCCCCTCTGGGCATGGTAGGTCCTGAAATTCTATGGAAAATGTTTTCTATGTGTGAATTTTTCTGAGAAGAGAATCCCTAGCTTTTTTCAGGCTCTTCAAAAAGGTTGAGAAACCCTGGATTAGAGTATCTTTAAGAGTCTTTCTGCTTTGATATCATGTATCTCCACGATGCCATGAAATATTAATTGAACATCTACTATGTGCTAGGCACTGTTGGGGATGACTTGCTTATTCAGACTGGGTTGCAATAAAATTTTATAGGCTGGATGAACAACAGCTGGTTTATGCTTGGAGGGAGCTGGTAAATAATTTGAGATAAGACACAGATGATTATGCTGCAAGCAGAAAGTGACAAGTGCTAACAGAAAGAAAGTGCCATTAAAATTCAGAAGGAGAATTAAAATAAAAAAAATGTGAAGAAAAAAATGTACTTGAACAATGATTAAAATTTTAAAAAATGAAGAAAAAAAAAGGAGCTGGAAAGCATTATAAGTGAAATAAGCCAGGCAGTGAAAGACAAATACCACATGATCTCACCTTTAACAGGAACCTAAACAACAAAACAAAGAAACAAGCAAAATATAACCAAAGACACTGAAATAGAGGACAGGCTGACAGTGACCAGAGGGGAGGGAAGAGGGGATTTCAGGGGATAATGGGAAGGGTTCACAGGAACAAATTTAAAAGACACATGGACAAAAACTAGGGGGAGGGTGGTAATGGGAGGGAAGTGGGGAGGGTTGGGTAGGTGGGCTGGAATGGGAGTAAAAGGGAGAAAACTGTACTTGAACAAAGATTAAAATAAAAAAAATTGAAGAAAAAAATTCAGAAGGAGTGATTTACACCCTTTCTGAATTGTGACACCGTAGAGTAGTTGTTGGAGTCGTTTTATTTTAGGACGTCCCTCTTCTAAAAGTCCCACATAAATTAGCGGGAAATGAAATTGGTTTTGTTGGGGTGTGTGGTTTTTAATTTTCTTAATGTTTTGGGATCCTCCATCTTAAGATAATTTTTTGCATATACCATGCTCCAACACACTCCTTAGCTTGGTATAAAAGGAAGTTTAATGCCACCCGTCTGTCCCCATCTTTCTCTCTAGCCTCTGCTCCTGTCTCACGGATTCCGTGCTTCAACTGCAGTGGGCCTCTTGCTTTTCCTCCAGATCACCATACTGTTCCAAGGCCTCTCATATGCTGCTCTCTCTGCTTGGAAGACCTTCTCCCCCTTTTCACTTGTTAATACATCCTCATCCTTTAACTCTCAGTGAGAGGCAGGGTGAGGACAGAGGAAATAGCTCTGCCCTTCTGAGGAACCTTCCTGAATTCCCTGCACTGGGTCACTTGTCCTACCATGACTTCCGCAGTTCCCGTGTTTCCTCTGTCCTGGGACCTAGTGGTCTGTTTTAACCATCTGTGTTAATGGCCATCTCCCCTTCTAGATGGTGAGCTCTCCAGGGTGGAAGCCATGTCTCAGTTTTTCTGTATCCTTGGCGTCCAATGCAGGGCCTGGCATCAAATAGAGCACAGTAAATATTGATTGAGCTGAACTGAAATGTGGTTACTGAAGCTGCCCTGAGGTTTTATAAATCAGAACTGCAAACAGCCCACTAGCTGCAAACAGCTGGCTCTAGATGACCTTGGTGGCTTGAGGGGAGCAATGCTCTCTTTGTCGGTGTTACCACCTTTTCTCTGATGTCATTCATTGTTCTGGGGTTGCAAGCACAGTAGCTGGATAAAGGTGGAAGCTGCTGCAGGCTCCTCGCCTCCTGGACGGGACAACACAAGGAAAGCTCTTAGCTGCCAACTTGCAGAGTCTCTGTCCAGAGTTCCTGTCTCCTTACCCCGCTGGGGAACTGGGCTGGAGAAGCTAGAAGGCATCTTGTGATTCCCTTTCTCTCCTGAAATCTAAAGCCTAGAAAAAACACTCAATAGCCAGATTCCCATTTTTGCCTCTGTGGGTCTCAAGGTGGGCCCTCTATTCTTTAGAGCCCCAAATCCCTGAGATGAGAATTAATTTTCACACATCTAAGTTCCCAGCCCTTATCCCATTTCTGCTGGTCCCATTTCTCTTCATTCCTCCTTCCAAAGGTTCCACATGCAGTCTTCAGACTCCTGCACCTTGAGAAGGAAAGTGAGCACCAACTTCACCTCAGCTTTCCCTGGCAGTACTGGTTTTACCCCTTTCTTTCTGCAGTGGCCTGGTTGGTTCCCATTCCTCCATCCTGTGCCCATGTCTTTGTTACTTCTCTGAGGAGTGAGTGATGGGAGAGATGAAAATGAAGTTTCCTCTTGGGTGGCAACGTGAGGATGACAGCAAACCATGGGATTCCAGGTCTCTCAGAGCGTGGACCCAACCTCCTCCTCAGTGACTTCTCTTTTTGCACCCTGCACTTCAGACTCAGGCCTCATGCACCCATGCTGTCCTGTGCCTCTGTGCCTTTGCACGTGCTCCTTCCACTTTATGGAGTGATACCTTTCTTCTTCTCTCATCTCTAAGTCCCAGGTTGACTGGTGGCAATGAGAGATCACATTGCGGAGCACACCTGCACACCTAGTACTGCGTCTCAGTGTGTAGATCTCATTATCCTCTCAAAGGCTCTGCATTATTCTGTTAAAGTTAAAAGGCCACAGAGTGTTTGGCATGATTTTTATTAGACAGAAATGAAAACAATGTAGTCCTTCACATTTGTATCATGCTGGGTCATTTCTCCTAAGACTACTTCCTTACATGTCCTCGGTTGTTGTCCTGCCTTCAGCCTTGGGGTAATAGCAGCCGAAGAATCAGAGAATTGCGAAGAGGAAGATGTAAGAAGTTGAAACAGAGGCCACATATGTTGCTGTCAATTTGTAGTTGTTATATTTTCTGTCTTCTAGGCCCTGGGGCAAGAGAGTAAGGTGTACCTTTTGTAACATTGGTAATTTACTTCCTTTTTATAGAATGGCTCCCAAGACTCCAGATACCTTTACTCTCAGAAACTTAATGCTGCTTTGACTGTTGATATCCACCATTTCCGACACCTATTTATTTTATTGTAGCACCCTTAGCTCCGTGTGGAGACTGTGGCCTCCTTCCTGGAAACATCAGCAGCCCAGAATCACTTTATGGTGGCAGTCCTAGCTTCCTGGGAATAGAAAGATTGGCTTTGCCAGCCCAGGGACTGCCGGGCTAGACCTGGATTATAGGACTGGCTTAGGAAGCATTGTTTTAAACCAGCATCCATGTTTTCCGTCAGGTGTACCTCTTGTAACCCATTGAAAAGAAAAACCGTCATTGAGCATCTATTACTTGCCAAGCACTGTGCTGAACACGGATGGTTCTCAGGTGATGGGACACAGTCTCTTTCTACAAAAGGTGTACAGTGGGCTAGAGAAGATAGTGCTCAGTTTGGAAACTTCAGTGAGCAGAGACTATGGCTGTTTTATTTACTGCCCTATCCGTAATGCTAACCCTGGTCCGTCGCATCACTGGTGGTCAGTAAATATTTGTTGAATGAATGAATATACGTGGTAAGTGACAGAAGTGCATTGGGGGCTGCTGTGACTTAGCCTGAGGAATCAGGAAATGGCCTTCTAGAAGAGCTTAAGCTAAGTCTTAAAAACTGAGCAAGAATTTACTCACATTAAGGATGTGGGGTAAAGAGTCAAACACTTTGGAGGGAGGGGGAAACATTCTGGGCAAAGGTGGGAAGACACTGATCCTGGAGATGCAGTTAGGAAACTTTTAACAGTTTGTTAATCCTGGTGTTTCCAGTGGACCCTAGGGGATGAGGGGACATGAAACCTGAGAAGCAGGCAGATATGGATCAATCTTTTTAAAGATACCATTTACTGAGTAACTCCTACAGACCCTCGTGTGTCTCCGCTCACTGCCCTTTCAGCTGTACCCATCTGTGGCGGTGGTTCTCCGGTTCCCCTCAGGGACATGATTGGGGTGGCACAACAAGGTAGTTTGTGTTGGACTTGCCACGGGAAGTGGGCTGCTCTCCATGACTGAACTGAGAGGATCTGTTCTTTCATGCATGTCTTTTCTCTCTCCCTCTCTGAATTGTAAACTCTTTGAGGTCTGGGACTATGTTCTCTATTTCTTTGGTGTCTTAGAATGGTTGAATCAGCACTTTGCACACAGGAGGTGCTTAATAAGTGCTTCATTCTGTAAAGCATACCAATAGGATACCAGGAGCATGCTTTACTTCTAATTTATAGTGTGATCATAATGTCCTATCTGTGTACATTAGTCAACTTTTTAAAAGACGCCGTTTATTAACTACTATATACTAGATGATATAACTACTATTGACATATGTCAGGCTTTAAAAAACATTTCACTTACAAATGGTATATTTTGACCTGGGTGATGTGGCTTAGTGGACTGAACACCGGCCTGCGAACTGAAAGGTCGCTAGTTTGATTCCCAGTCAGGGCACATGCCTGGGTTGCAGGCCAGGTCCCCAGTTGGGGGCATGTGAAAGGCAACCAATTGATGTATCTCTCACACATTGATGTTTCTCTCCCTCTCTTTCTCCCTCCTGTCCCCTCTCTCTAAAAATAAAGTAAAATCTTTTAAAAAAACAAATGGTATGTTTTATTTAACCCTCAGATATCCTATGGTCATGAAAGACCTCATTTGAGGAATATAAAACTCTGAGAGATTAAATGAGTTGCCCAAATGGCTAGTAATTTCCAGAGCCAGTATTTGAACTGAGGATGGTCAAATTCCATCTCGCATCCATGCTATTTTCATTTCCTATAAATTGACTATTTCAAGCTTTACAAGAACCTTAGGTGTTAAAGATGAACAAACTGACACCCAGAGAGAACACTCGGTGTCATGTAGTGACTCAGCAGACAGGACTCGGGTCCAGATTTGTTTGGGCTTCCGTCTAAGTCTCATGTTCTTTGTGTGGCACCAGGCTTTGCCTGTGCCACCCCTGTCAGGGCCGGTCTGCTATCCGGTGTGTGTCCCGTGAGTACGCCACCTGGAGTTAGAAACAATCGCTTGACTTCTATGTACCTTACAGCTCATTGTGGGCTGTTTGGAGTACCCTCACCAAATTACTCAAGATCCCAAGTGTAAATCTTAGAGTTTCCATCGCCAGAATTTCTGGAAGCTAATACATACTTTAAATATATCAGTGTTCTCATTTGAAGATTAGGATGATACAATTCCTTCCCAACTTCCCCACCCTGTTGAATGCCATCTATAGTGATACTATTAGCAGAAGCTAGAGGAGAGAGCCCGGGCTGCTAGACAAAAAGTAGGTAGCGTTTGCCATTTCCTCCCTAACTGTTGTAACCTGAAACAAGTCATTTCCCCTTTCTGGGCCTCAACTTCTCCCTTGTGTAAAATGAGGGAGGGTAGGAAGAAGAGACCAAATTATCTCTAAGATCCCTTCCAGCTACAGCAGCCTGTGATTCTAGTTGGACTCCTTTCTTTATCTGCTCTTTTACAGCGAAGTTTCCCAGTAACCTTGGGCAAGCAGTGTGCCTTCACGGCATCTCAGTTTTCTGTCTGTAAAACAGGGTAATAATGTGGCCATTTCTGTACAAGAATGGTTTAGTAATTTATTCCACCATCCATTTTGGGGATCATAGTGCATTCCTATAGGGATCTCAGAATGGCCACCCTGGGCCACCCCACGGTGAATCCAGGTCACTCACAGGAGTGCCAGAGTTTGACGGTGGACAGCAGTTCATCTGGCCTGCTACCTTTCTCCCACCCTCCCTCTTCTTCCTGCCTGGCTCTCCTTCCTGTGCAGTCATGGTGGACCCCCAAACACAGCTCGAGTCAGGTACATCCCTGCACAGGTATCTTTAGTAAATCTCCATGGCAGTCACAAATGCCTAAACTCAGGCAGTCATAATGGAAATGCAGGGAAGGATGTGAGAAAGATTATGCAGATGAAATTATAGGAACTAGGGACTGAGCTTCTGTGCAGTCATCAAGCTCTGCTGGTTATTCTGTGCGCTGGCTCAGAACTGAAATATAATATCACAATGGGCTCCTGATGGTGGGTGTGGATCACTCCGGGCATATCTAGGCCAAGGAGGAAAAGCAAGCAAGATGCCAAGAGGGATACTGGAATCAGCTTTCTTTTTTTGTTCCCCAAAGTGATACCTTTGAAAAGCCCTGGCATTTTCTCTGGTTAAGAAAAGGCTTCTGAGAAGCTCCTCCCCTCCCTGCTGGAAAATTTCAGCCTCTCCCCATTGCATTCTGACGTTAGCATTCTCCACAGCTGACTGCAGTGCTGACCGTCAGGATGGAAAGCCTGATTGGTGCTCTTGGCCTTGGGGGTGGGGGGCTCTGAGGAAGAGAGAGCCAAGCCCCTGACCCAGGACAGTTGATCTCTGGAGGATGGTGTCTCACTCACTGCAAACTCTAGGATCCTGGGGTGGACACTGCTGTTTAGAACTTCAGGAATACAGAGGCTGCAGTAGGAAAATCCCTGCATGGGGGTGGGGGCGAGGGGGTGGTCAGGAAGTCTGGGTTTTAGTTCTTAGCCTCTGTGCTGTCTGGCTGTGTGACTTTGGGGGACTTAATCTCTCTGGACTTCATATTCTTATCCTGCAAAGATGAAGAACTAAGACTAAACCATCTCTAAATGCTGTCCTGTTCTAAAATTCTAAAACAGTGATTCATTGTATGTTTTTTTTTTCTGCCAGGCCCTGCGCTAGATATGAGGAATATAAAAATAAAAATAGTACTAAAATTTGATCTTTATCGAGTGCTTAAATGTGTGCTACAGATTATATTAACTACTTTGCATACAGTGTGTTCTTCAGAACACCCTCGTGAGATCAGGCCTGTCATCAGTACTACTGGCCTTGTGAAGGACTGTTTCTTAGTCCTCCCCTGGCTTCCCCACACTGGGTCCCGGCTCTTAGGCTGCCCTGGGGAGCAGTGATGTGAGAGAGCTGTTCTACCAACTACCTAGACTTATCATAAGTCTCCAATAATTAGGACTGTGTGGTTTTGGCTCAAGGACAGACAATAGAACAGAATAAGAAGTGCAGGGACAGACCTGGGTGTCTGTGGAGACTTAGGTGGTCAATGTGACACTGTAGCGGTGCTGGATCAACTGGGCTGGTGATCGTGTGGGGAAAAATGGCTCCTGACTCCTATTTCACACACCATACACGAAATTACTTAGAAATAGACTATACTGCCCTGGCTGGTGTGGCTCAGTGGCTTGAGTGCTGGCTTGCAAACTGAAAGATCACTGGTTCAGTTTCCAGTCAGGGAACATGCCTGGGTTGTGGGCCCATGTGCCCTGTTGGGGGCATGTGAGAGCCCACCAATAGTTGTGTCTCTCATCTGATGTTCTCTGCCTCTCTTTCTTCCTCCCTTCCCCTTTCTCTAAAAATAAATAAATAAAATCTTTTTAAAAAATGAGCTATAGATCTGTCCCCTACACCAAAAGGTTGCAGGTTCAATTCTGGGTCACAGCACATACCTAGGTTGTGGTTTCCATCCCTGGTCAGGGTGTGTACAGAATTTTAAAAAGTCACTATAACCATAAAAGAGTGAGTAAATTGAATTACATTAAAAGAACTGCTCATCAAAATACATCATTAAAAAGTAAAAAGGGAAGCTACTGAGAGAGAAGATATTTACAGACTTTTTGGATATACAAGCAAATAAATATGTATGTAATACACACATACACCCCTACCCTATTTTAATATATGTGACAGTATTGTGAACACATTATTCTACAGTTTGCTTTTGTCATCTAATTTACTTCAAAGGCCTTTCCATATCAGCACATAAAGAAGTTCCTTATTCCTTCTTATAACTCCATAATGTACTATTGTATGGATGTTCCATGATTTATTTAACAAGTCCCCATCTTGATGGGCATTTAAGTTTGATTATTCCCAGTTGAGAAATTTCACTGATCCTGATCTGTGTTCCCAGGCCTCATTTTAACTTTTAACAGCAGCTTGCACAAGCTGATATGCAGTGAAGCAACAGTTTACATGAAAGGGAAAAGTAGAAAAAGTTTCCCCTCTCTCAATTCTTAAAAGGAAGACTGTGTAAATAATCACAGAATTTTAAAGCTAGGAGGAGTAAAAGAGAACTAATGCTGAGTTACCTTGCAACCAATTTCTCTAAGATTCTGATGAAAGCAAAGCTTCTCAAAAAATGTGCACATGTGTAAAATTTTGCACATAAATTTTGGGGTTGACAGACTCCTTGAAATTCCTCTATGGGTTCTAAATTAAGAATCTGTTACCTAGCATAAGCCCACCAATTTAAAAACTGGGAAACTAAGGGCCAGATATGGGAGGTGAGTCTCAAAACAAGTTAATTATAGAAGACAGTCACTTGTATTCATCTTAAAGTCATGCCAGGAATATTCATTTCCTTTCCTTGGCTGATGTCACAGCCTAGACTGGCAAGGGAAGCTGCCCATTCATTTCCAGGAGAACTTTATTTTCTAGGTACAGTAACCTGAGAGAAAAGTGGTAAACAAATTAATATGAAAGATTAATTTTTAAAAATAATTATATGGTATGATTAGAATTTCTTGTATAATAGTTTATCTTTCTCTCTTTGTTTTCTGTTCAGCCCAAGAAGAAAAGGGGAAAAGTGGAAGTGAGACCCATTAATCTGGGGACAGATTATGAGTACGGGGTTCTGAACATTCACCTGACGACGTATGACATGGCCCTGGCAGAGAGTTTCGCCCAGTATGTTCATAACCTCTGCAACCATCTCTCCATTAAAGTGGAGGAAAGGTATGAAGGATGCCTTTGCATGAAATATTCTTGGTGTGGGTAGCATACTGTGCTTCATTGTTAATTGAGGTTTTGAGATATAACTTACATGTAGTAAAATTCACCCTTTTTAGATATATAGTTTTGCTACAGTCAAAATATATAACCGTTCTATTTAACTCTAGAAGTTCCCTGATGCCCAGGTGTAGTGTAGTAAGTCTCCTCCCCATTTCCCCCCAAGTTCCTCACAACCACCAACTGATTTTCTGCTCCTGGTGTTTTAAGTTCTCCAGAACATCACATAAGTAGAACCATACAGTACATAACTCTTCATCTAGCCTCTTTCACTTAGCATAATGTGTTTAAGACTCATCCATGTTTTTATAAGTATTTTATTATTGTGCAGTATTCCATTAAATAATGGGCTTTATTTGGCTTATCCATTCACTCATCAGTGGATATACATTAGCATGTCTCCAATTTATTGGTAATAATGAACAAAACTGCCATAAGCATTCTCATGTAGGTTTTGTGGGTCATTTGTCTTTTCTCCTGGATAACTACCTAAGACTGCACTTTTGTGATTGTATAGTAAATGTATGTTTAACTTCATAAGAAACCACCAAACTATTTCCCAAATTGGCCGCACCATTTTGTATTCCCACCAGCATCATAAGAGTGTTCTGGTAACTCCTTATCCTGGTTGGCACTTGGTATTGTCAATATTTTTAAAGGTATTCTAATGCATACATAATGGTATCTCAATAGTGGCTTTAATTTTCACTTTCCTGATAAATAAATGATGTTGAGTATCTTTTTGTGTGCTTATTTACCTTCTGTATATCTTCTTTGATGGCATGTCTAAATCTCTTGTCTGTTTTATAAATTGGGTTGTTTGGTTTTTTATTGCTGAATTATGCAGGTTCTTACAATCTATTTTTGAATACCAGTTATTTTTCAGTACATGTTTTGCAAATATTTTCTCCCTATCCATGACTTATCTTGCCATCTTCTTTTTATTTTTTCAAAGATTTTATTTATTCATTTTTAGAGAGAGGGGAAGAAAAGGAGAAAGAGAGGGAGAGAAACATCAATGTGTGGTTGCTTCTTGCACGCCTCCTACTGGGGACCTGGCCTGAAACCCAGGCTTGTGCCCTGACTGGGAACCCAACCAGCAACCCTTTGCTTCACAGTCCGGCTCTCAAACCACTGAGACATGCCAGCCAGGCCCTCCATCTTATTGTTAAAAAAAATTTTTTTGGCCACACCCAAGGACATGCTTATTGATTTTACAGAGAGAGAGAAAGGGGGAGAGAGAGAAAGGGAGAAAGAGAGGGAAAGAAACATCAATGTGAGAGAGAAACATTGATCAGTTGCCTCTCGCACGTGGCCTGACCAGGACTGAATCAATAACCCAGGCATGTGCCCTCACCAGGAATCAACCCGCAATCTTTTGGTTAATGGGACAATGTTTCAACCCACCGAGTCACATCGGGCAAGACTCTTGTCATCTTCTTATCTGGGTCTTTTAGAGAGCCGAAGTTTAACTTGGATGAAGTTCCATTTATCAGTTTCAATTTTTTTCTTTTATTGTTCATGCTTTTGGTGTCACATCTAAGAAATCTTTGCTTAACCCAAGATCACAAAGATGTTTTCTTTCTTCTAGAAGTTCTATAGTTTAAGTTTTACGTATAGGTCTGTGATCCATTTTGAGTTTTTTTTATCCTCACTCGAGGACGTACATATTGATCTTAGAAATAGGGGAAGGGAAGGAGAAAGAGAGGGAGAGGAACATTGACGTGAGAGAGAAACATCAGTCAGGTGCCTCTCATAAGCCCCCAATCAGGGACCAAACCTGAAATGTGCCCTGACCAGGAATCAAACTGGTGACCTTTTGCTTTGCAGGATGACACCCAACCAACAAAGCCACACTGGTCAGAGTTCAAAGTTCTTTTTTAAAAATGTACCTAACCAGCCCTGGCTGGTGTGGCTCAGTGGATTGAGCGCTGGCCTGCAAATCAAAGGGTTGCTGGTTCGATTCCCAGTCAGGGCACATGCCTGGGTTGCAGGCCAGGTCCCCAGTAGGGGGTGTGTGAGAGGCAACCACATAGTAATGTTTCTCTCCCTCTCTTTCTCCCTCCCTTCCCCATGTCTAAAATAAATAAATAAAGTTTTTTAAAAAATGTACCTGACCAATTGCTCGAGTGCCATTTATTAAAAAGATTTTGTTCTTCCATTGAATTGTCTTGGCACCTTCTGAAAGTCAATTAACCATATATGTATAGATGTATTTCTGTACTGTGTTCCATTGCACTGATCTATATATCTGTGCTTACACCAGTACTACATTATCTTGATTACTATAGGTTGATTACTGAAACTACAACTTTGTTCTTTTTAAAAATTATTTTGGCTATTCTAGATACTTTGTTTTTTCATAAAAATTCAGGATTAGTTTGTTGCTTTATCCAGGAAGGAGCCTGATAGAATTTCGTTGGGATCGTGTTGCATCTATTATATCAATTTGAGGAGAATTGATGTTTTATCTGTTTTAATTCCTCTGACCCATTAAGATGATATATGTCCCCGTTTATTTAGGTATCCTTTGCCTGCTCTGCTTTTCATTTACTCTTTGGGTTTGTTGGAAAACTGTAGGGGAGGAGAACTAATGTTTACTGACTTGCTACTCCAGACCAGGCACTTCATATATCTTATCTCAGTGTTTCAGAAAGTGTGAGATGCCCAGTGGTTTGCCTTAAATAACATTAAGTCACATCATGAAAAATTTCATCCCTTTTTACTTCTCATTCAACCTAACACGTCAAGGAGAAATTCTTCGTGTGGTCCTGGTATGTCCTTAACAACACTTTAGCACTTCCTAATCTTTATGACAGAGAGGGGACCTCTGGCTCACAGTCTTTGCCTTGCATTAGAATCTAGCTAGAATTTTACAACATGATTTTGTTTTCATTGTATTTATTTTATAACTTTCTATTTATGACAGCTGATACTGGTTTTTCATTTATGGTAGTAATGTAAAGTCAGGCTTATTGAGATACAATTTCCATTCAGTAAAAACTTACCCTTTTAGTGAACAATTTCTGAGTTTTGATAGAGACACACATTAGAGAGTAAATACTATCATAATCAAGGTATAAAATACTTCCATCATCCCAAGAAGTTCCCTCCTGTGTTTGTAGTCATTCCCTCCATGCACCCCCAGTCCCTGCAACTACTGGTCTATTTTTTGTCCCCATAGTTTTTGCCTTTTTCAAAATATCATGTAAGTGGACTCATACAGTATTTTTTCCCATGAGCCTGGCTTCTTTCACAGGATAATGTATTTGAGATCCATCCATATTGTTGCCAGTATCAAGCTGTTTGTTCCTTTTTGTTGCTGATTAACACTTCATTCAATGAATGTATGCTTATTTGTCCATTTACTAGTTGAAGGACATTTATGTTGTTTCCAGTTTTTGGCAATTATAAATAAAGCCACTATAAACACCTATGGATTTTTGTAAGCAGTTAAGTTTTCATTTCTCTAGGAGTGTGATTGAAGGGTCAAATGGTTAAGTGTAGTGTATTTTTAAATTCATAGGAAACTACCAAACTATTTTCCAAATTGGTTATACCATTTTCTTGCTCATCAGCAACATGAGTTCCGGTGATTCTAAATCTCAAGTTTCTTTTTTAAATTAATTTTTTAGGTTTTGAGTTAAAGGACAATTTTTAATAAATAATAGTTTGGGTGGTTTGCCATTGTGACAAGGTAACAGATGGTAAAATATATAGATATGGCAAAAATTATATTTTCTTACTCACTAGGTAGATATTAATGTTGTATATTCCCATGGTACAGATGAGGAAACCAAGGCTCAGAATAGCTAAAAGTAAACTATTCACAGCACTAGTAAATTGTCTGGATTTAATCCAATTCTACCTGACTCCAGTGTTTTTAATTCTGTAGGGTCTTATTTTAAGTCATTAAGCCAAATTTGAACTTTTGGACCTTTATAACTTAGATATAACTATACTAAATGCTATTTGGAAGACTGGATGATCAGGTGTGATTTTAGCTCTCACAGCAAATAGAACTTCAATTGTTTTAGACCTAAGGATGTGCTTTATCTCTTTCTGATGCCCCAGAAAGTCTGTTGCTCTTTCAGCACTTGACACTCACCTCGATCTCATCACTTAGCACTTTGGGTGTGGTGGTCTATTCATGTGTCAGCTCCCCTCCCCACTGACTAGATGGGGAATCTGTTCTTCTTTATTTCTTCAGCACCTAGCACAGGGCCTGCTGCCACATGGGGGGGCATGAAGCCATTTTTGAAAGAATGACAGGTTCTTGAATATGACTGCACAATCCAGGAAATGTATACATTTCCTAAAGTTTAATGACAGTGCTTTTAATTAATTAATTAAAAACTATTTATACTATTGATTGAGCCTCTTCTTGCTATGTGATAAGCATTGTACTAGGCATTCCAACTGGAGGATACTAAGGCAGATATCGCTGGAAATGTGTGTGTGTGTGCACAGAGAGATAATTTTAACATAATGTGGAAGGTGGTAAGTGAAAGATGAAGTGCAATGTCAGTTCAAGGAGGCAGAGTAGTATGATAATTTAGAGCAATGCCTCTCATAGTACCACTCCAGGAAGAAGCTTATGCCAAAATGTGCATTCACGTTTTGCTTCCTTCATCAAAAAAGTCTTGCCATTGAAAAAATTGTTGGCTGAATTCAGTATTGGGTTCGGTGACTGTTGCATGCTCCTCATCTTGTCCTGGACTGACAACGGACACTTTGCTCGCCAATGACTTGTCTGTGGACCACACTTTGAATAACACAGTATGAGCTCTGGAATCACACTGGCTGATTTAAATTCTAGTTCTACCAGGTATTGGCAAAATGATCTTGGGAAATTCTGAACCTCAGTTTCCTCTTCTGTATAAATAGGATGATAATTTTCTTATTTGAGAACTTGAAATTAAACAATGTAGCATATGATAGCACCTAGCAGAGACTGGAACATTTGGAAGATTACAACACCCTAAATAATAATTAATAATTAGTGAAGAGATTTTTTTTCAGCCTGCAGGGATTGTGGTAGCAAAGAAGCATTAAATGTCATTTACAGAATGTTATCTTACCTACAGTGAATCAGCTCCCTGGCACAGTGGTTTTAAATTTTCAGAAGGACTTTTAAAAAGATGCTCTTTTTAAAACCCAACTGTGAAAAGCTCTTGCTGCATTTGTTGAGCACCTACTGTCAACCAGCCACTGTGCTAATTTTTTGTATATTGTTACTTAATCCAAACAAGCATGTTGCACATAATGAATCAAAGCTCAACTCTGGAGCCAGACCACCTAGGTTTTACATGTGCTTTGCTGCATTCTCATTGTGTGACATTGGGCAGTTTGCTTAGTTTCCTCATCTGTAAAATGGGGTTAATTAAAGTATTTACCTAAAAAGGCTATAGTAAAAATTAAGGGAGTTAAAATATTTAAAGTGCTTATAACAGTTCTCAGCAACTCTTGCCTGCCATCATCATCATCATCATCATCATCATCATCATCATCATTATTACTTGGCTATAGTCATATACCTAATAAATGGCAAGGTCTGGATTTCAACCCACTTTTTTTTCAAATTCTCAATCCCTCCTAACTGGTTCACCACACAGCTTTCAGTGTGATCTTTCTAGAATGGAAATAAGATCATGTCACTCTCATGTTTAAATTCCTTTAGGATCAGATTGGAAGTCCTCATATGGCTTACTAGGTATCCATGGCCTGGGCTTGCTTCTCTTAACCTAACTCACACTTTCTTCTCCCTCTCCCTCTGATTATACTGGCTTTGTTTTTGTCACTTCCCACCCAAACACCTTGCATTTGTTCTCTAGAGCTTATAATACTCTTTCCCCTTCACCTAACTAATTCCTGTTTTTTCCTTAGGTTTCATCTTGAAAGTCACTTCTTCAGAGAACCTCATTAAATTAGGTCCTATGTTATATATTTAGTAGAAGCAAAGGTTACATAACTTCCCTTTCATAGCAGCCAATCCTTACCCTTGTAGTTACTTGACTTTTATTGGTCTTCCTTATTAGGCTATAAGATCATTAAGGCAAGGACTGTTTCTGTCTCCATCAGCAGTCTAACCCTACGACCTTGCCCAGTACCTGACATATAGTAGGCAATGAATAAATATTTGTTGACTCGGATTGAGATCCACTAGACATGGACATGATTCCTAGAATAGCAGAATGAATGGTGTGCTGTTTTTTGCTGGCTCTTTGTTCCAAATAGCACAGAGCATAAAGAGATATTTATTTTCAGCAACTCATTTCTCTGCACTGATTGAGGTTTTTAGACTACCAAATTGTTTGGCATTGTCACTGCCCAGCTTTTCAGAGATGAAATCATTTTTTCTCCTGATTTTCATTTCATTATGATCCATTTTTCCTCTGAGGGGGGCGGGGTAGGGCTTTGACCTTGAGAAGGAGAGCAGGGGAGCAATGTTCAGGCTTTTGTTCTATAAATGGTCTGCTTTGCTGTAGCTGCTACTCACCTAGGAGAGGAGAGGAAGGGGCCTCGCATGCAGGTCTCTTCATTTGCCTGCCTCCCTTGCTGAGCAGCTGCCTGGAGAGATGGAAGCCTTACTCAGCTGGGAGCAGCTTCTAAGCCTGAAGCTGATGTAGCCCCTGTGCTCTGTGGAGAGAAACATCATCACTCAGCATCACTCTCTGTAAGGCTACTCTTTCTGCTTTTTTTTTAAGTCCACTTACACTATTTAAAATGAAGGTATAATTTATATGTCGTAGAGTCCATAGATTCTTAAGTTCCCCAGCACCCCCGCCAGCTCCCATCTGTCACGTCTCAGGCAGTACTCCCAAAAGGTAGCATTATTTTGTCATGTTAGATTGAATCTTGAAATTCAATTATTTCATTTCTTTCTATCTGTCTTTACTGTGATCATCCAAGTAATGTTTAAAATGTAGAAAATTTGGAAGGTATGGAAAAGTATAGACAGTAATGGAAAATTACCTATACTTTTATGACTCAAAGGCCTATTCTACTTTGAAATGACCAGAGTTCCCAGTATTCCCCTATCAAACTATGTCTGGTTTTTCTGTTGGTTCTCTGAGGGTCTCTCATGCCTCCTTGCCTTTGTAATAACTGCTACACTTTTTGGGGCAAACACATCCATCCATTCTTTAGATCTTGATAAAGCACTACTTCACCTATGAAGCCTTCCCTGAACCCCCCTTCTCTTCCTATTGTCCCTATAATATTTGGTACATACCTATTATTGTCTTTGTCTTACTGTAGAGAAGATGTTCATGTACTTACCTGTTTCTCCAAAACACTCTGAGTGAACTCCTAGAAAGCAAGGGCTACATATATTGCCCACCAGAGTGCTTAGGGCAGAAGAGGCTCTCAGTAAATGTTTATTGAATGAATGAATGAACAAATCAATGAAATATTGATAAAGTATGTGAAGAATAAAATTATACTCAGTAGCAAGAATGGACAACTCCCTTTAATTAGTCAGACTTATCTGCAGAATGTCAAAAAGGAAAAAATAGTATTTTAGAGTGCTTTTTACCTTCTTGAAAGCTTTTACATAGTTATTTTACTTGATCTCCCATTACAAGGCTATGAATGTGTCATTTTTTTTTAATATAGGGAAGTTACTATCAAGTTTGAATTGGAAGAGGAGGAGATCAGAGGTTGTGCTGAAAAGCGGGGAATGTTATTTAGGGAGGCTACCTGGAAGAGTTTGCAATACCTAGCATTTACTCACTGTTCACAGGAGCAAAGGAACTGGCATTTGTGCCAGGCAAATTATTATGTAGTCTCAAGTAATCATTGCAACAACCCTATAACTAGATATCGTTATCTTCATTTTATAGCTGAAGAGTCTGAGACTCAGAAAGCTGATTTGTCCAAGGTCAAATGGGCAATAAGTGGCAGAGCCGACATTTAAATCCAAGACTGACTGTCACGTCTCTAACTCATGTTCCATCACACCAAACTTCCTTTTGTAGCAGTTCATCTGTAGAGAGCATGCCCCCCTGCTCTTAATTAATGAAGCTTTTCATGGCATGAAAATTCAGGAATTCTGTTATTATGATTCCACTTGTCTTCAGTTTGATGAACCTTTTGATAAGATGAACACTACTGCCATATTTCTGTGTAGCCAATCCAGCAGACCTAGCCCTCATAGTACTCTATTGATACGGGCCTAGATTGGAATCCTCTCCTGAGGGAGCAGCGACTTGCTGTAGTCAATATTGCTAATGAGTGGCAAAGCCAATATTTGACCCCAGGTCCAGTGTTCTCCCCACGGTGGCATGTAGATCTGCTGGAGCTGAGTATAGTGAGCACTGATTCTATAGCAGTGGTTCTCAATCGGGGGACATTTAACAATATCTAGAGATAATTCTGAGTGTCACCACTTGGGGGTACTGCTGGCATGTGGTGGGTAGAGGTTAGGGATGTGTAGGCCAGCCCCCCACAACAAAAAATTATCTGATCTAAAATGTCAGTAGTGCTGAGGTTGAGAAATCTTTCTCTAAAACAATTGGGTTTCAGGCGTTACTCCTGTAGAAGAGGTGAAATACCCAAAGTGAGCCTCCAAATCATACCTGTTAATGAGCTTGATTCTTTTAGAATTGGCTATTCTTTAGAGGCAGCAAGTGCTTATTAATCACCAGGCTTTATTCAGATTGTTATACTAGGCAAGATTAGGGATGTAGAAAAGTGTTAGACATCACATGTCCCCTCAGGGAGGTTAGAGACTTCTGGGGGAGGTTTAAGAAGATCTGAGTACGTTGCCCCAGCTGCAGAGAACAGCCCTGGTTTCCAGGAGCTGTGCACGCAGTAGTGGCTGTATCAGGGACTACCCTGACTGCAGTGGTGCTGCTGGCTTAAGGGAACCTTCCCCATAGCTGACTCTTCCTTTCCTCAGTTATGCGATGCCCACCAAGACCATGGAGGTGTTACGGCTGCAGGAACAAGGCAGCAAAATGTTCCTGGATGCAGTTCTTACCACCCATGAGCGAGTGGTTCAGGTAGGCACTCTGGGAGAAACCTGAAATGTATTTGCCTCTCCTGGTTCTTCTCTCTGTCCATTTTACCTTCTTCTGCCATGCCTGTCTCCTCCTCTTGCCTGTCCCTTGAATGATGATATTCTCCAGGTTTCAGTCCTCTACCTGTCCTTATGTAATATCTTTCCTCTACACAATCTCATTCATTCACCTGACCTCAGTAACTGTCATTATATACTGGTAATGTCTGGATCTCCAGTCATGATCTCCTAATATCCAGTTGTCTCCCAGACTTCTCCACTGGTGTGTTCCACAGGTACCCTACACTCAGGGCTTACAAAACTAATTTTAGAGGAATTGATGTCCTTTTATTTCTAGACTCCTCCCCACCTTTGAGACTAATGCTTGATCCTTTTTTGCTCTCTGATATCTATTCATTTACCAAATTCTAAAGTTTCTACCCCTAAAAATCTTTTAGCTCCATCAACTTTGCTTTATCCTCATACCACTGTCATCATGTCATTTTCCTGCTTAAAAGCCTTCAGCGGCTTCCCTTTAAAAGCTCTAGCAGTGGTTCTCTGTCTGTGCACTGCAGACAGGTGGGTGCAACCACACCACCATGAGAGTGCTCAGAGCTATTGAAAATTCACAGTTAACATCACCTCCCTTTTTTTAATAACAGCTTTATTGAGAGTTTTATTCCCATGCAATACAATTTACCCACTTGAACTGTACAGTTAAATGGGTTTTAGTACAGTCAGTTATGCAACCATCACCGCAATGTTAGAACGTTTTCATCGCCCCCGAAATAAACTCTACCCTTTTTCAGTCACTTCTCTCTCCCTGTCCTCCCGACGCCTAGCAACCAGTAGTCTACTTTCTGCCTCTATGGTTTTACCCCTTCTGGACCTTTCATTTAAACAGAATTATACAATCAATATATGGCCTTTTGCGTTTAGCTTCTTTCACTTAGCATAATGTTTTCAAGGTTTATCATGTTATAGCATGTGTCAGTACTTCATTCCTCTTTATTGTGAAATAACATTCCAATGGATATTACCCCTTTTTGATCCACTCAAGAAACATATCAGCAAGGTAATGAATGTTAAGGTAGTAACACCTTAAATCTATGTTAATTTTTAAAATAACTAAAGTACTTAAAATCTTCAATTCTTTAAATATTATCAGGAAAAAATTGAGATACATCTAATGACAGGTCTAAGTTGCTACCGAGGCCCATAGAATCAAGTCTGAACTCTAGGTTTGCACGCAACTGCCTTCATGATTCTCCTGCATTTTCTTCACGCTCCATTCATCCTAGCTACTCATGGAACTGGTTTTAATTCCCTAGTATTGTGCTGTGCTGCCACATTTTACTGAATATTGCTTCCTCCGTTTTGAAGACTCCCACTACTGTTGAATTCTCCCAGTTTACTCCCTTTTTTCTTCAAGACTCCACTCAGATGTTACCTCTTTTGGAAACTTTCCTTGACCTCCCCTGATTGATTTAGGTAGGTATTTCTCTGATGGGTTTCTGCAGGCCCTTCATACCCTTCTACCACATTATCTGATTCGCCTCTGGATTCTCAGCACAAGGTCCGACACCAATCAGTCATGGTCTATGTGGGTTAACTTGAGGTGAATCAGAAAGTCATCTTGGACTTGATAACCTCTTTGGTCCACTTATGACATCCATTGCCTACCATAGCAGATATAGGCCATGACCTTCTTGGCAAGCAGACATGTTGGCAGAGAGGAGGAGAAATCCTGCAGAGACTGGGCTCCGAAACCAGCTCTGGAAAATCCTTCACCTGAGGGTCGTCTAACTCTGCCGGAGCTGATCTTTGCGCCCATGCCATGTCTCCCTATCACCTAGCTTTCGGCACCTCTCTTAGAGCATTTTCTTTCCTTTTGCAGATAAGTGGTTTGAGTGCTACATTTGCAGAGATTTTCTTGGAAATAATCCAAAGCAATCTTCCTGAAGGAGTCAAATTGTCAGTGAAGGAGGTAGGTGCTGCTTTGAGAGGGGGCCCCCTGGTGGCTCACCTGTGTTCAAATATCTAGACTGCCTGGCTTTAGAAAAACAAAGAAATGTGGATAATTTAGCCCAGACAATAATCAGGAGAGGTGTGCAGGCTGGAATTACTGTGGTCATTATTTTGGCTTTTCAGAAATGATGCATTATAGACCACTAGCTGAAATCCACCACAGCATCCTGATGGTAGCGGTGAGCCCATCACCTCTCAATTCTCTCCGTCAGACAGCTATATAGCAAGAGCATGATTTAAGATCACATACAGTATAACTAATCAGAACACAAGTAGGGAAATGTACTTTAGAGAAAAGTTTCTTGGATCTTTGAGTCTTGACTATACTCTGACTGAATACATTTAATAAAGAATACCAGTAAGGAGGAAGTTTGGCATGGAAAACTTGGAATACATTAGGAACTTCAGCCTAAATATTGAGTATTTGGGTCTTGTTGCCAAGATGATCCTTATTACGACACAGATACATCAGGTTATCTTAGACCTATGCCATTTGCTGCATGCAGCTCTCTTGTTCTGAGTCCATGCTTGTTAAGCCTTTGCTTATTATTTTAGATATGTATCTAGGGAGAAAATGTACTGGTCATGTTGACTTGAAATATTCCAGTCTCTATGTCTGTTATTTCCTATTGTGAATGGAGAACTTTGGTATTCTCTTTTTTCTTAAAATTATTTTATTGTTGTTCAATTACAGTTGTCTGCCTTCCCCCCCCCTTTCCCCCGCCCCCAGCCAAACCCACTCTTTCTCTTTTTTTTAATGCTTCTATTGTGATACTTACAGATTTGGGGGGGGGGGGTTCAAAGATTTTATTTGTTTGTTTGTTTGTTTGTTTTTAGAGATAAGGAAAGGGAGGAAGATCAATCAGTTGTCCCCAGTATGCACCCAGACCAGGGACTGAACATACAACCCATGCTTGGGCCCTGACTGGGAATCAAACTGGTGACCCTTCGCTTTGCAGGACGCCACCTGACCAACTGAACTGCATCAGTCAGGGCTGATACTTATAGAATTGTGACATTAGTTTGTTATAAGTCTGTCTTCTCTCACCAGACCATATGTTCACGTAAGGCAGGGAGGAAGTCTAATTCAGCTTTGAATCTTTGGTACCTAATACAAGTCTAGTACATAGTAGACACTCAATAAAAGTTAGCTGAATTTGACTTGTTCTCTACAGAGTGACTGGTGGATCCTTTTTTGATGCTGTGCATATTTGAATAACTGATAGCTCTGCAATAATTCCCACTTATCTTTCTTCTCTCCAGCACTCTGAAGAAGACTTCAAGGGAAGGTTCAAAGCTCGGCCAGAACTAGAAGAATTGTTAGCCAAGTTGAACTAGCTCATCACAGACTCTTTCGTGCCAGCACTGGTGATACTGAGTACCAAGGGGAAGAGCTTGCTGTGTGGTCAAAGTTAGGCAGGGAACCCGGACCCTTAGATACAAGTATGAATCTCCACAGCCAGGCATGTGTCCTCTCCTCTGTGAAGGAGTACTTGCCACTTTCCTGAGAGCCAACCCTAGGTATCCTCCATCTAATAAAAATCTGCTGATAATGGGTGTGTTTTTTTTTTAAATAATTATTGAGGTGAAATTCACATACCACAAAACTAACCATTTTAAAGTGAATAATTCAGTGATGTTTAATACATTTACAATGTTGTGCAACTATGACCTCTATCTAGTTCTAAAACTTCATAACCTGTTTTTGTAATAAAGGTTTATTGGAACAGAGCCATGCTCATTCATTCACATCTCATTTATGGCTGCTTTCACACTCCAGTGGCAGAGTTGAGTAGCTGTAACGGAGACTATAAAGCTAAAACATTTATTATGTGGCCCTTTGTAAAAACGGTCAAATCCTGATCTAAGTCATTAGTGCTCAAATGTAACCATGCAACAGGATCACCTGGAGAGCTTTTTAAAACACAAATTGCTAGGCTCTACCTCCAGATTTTCTGATTTAGTAATTCTGAGTGAGGGCCCAGAATCTGCACTTTTTACAAGTTTCTAGGTGAAACTGATGCTAAGTGGCCTTTAGTGTTTTTCCTGTTCTGAGCATTCATTCATACTTTTGTATAGAGAAACTATCATTTATTGGGCTAGACCCTGTGTCAGGTACTACGTTAGCTCTAAAACTCTACCAGATTTTTAGGGTGTGTATAAGTGTGCAGGTGGATCAGTATCTATGTGTAAGTACATGTGAGTATCTTGAGTGTGTGTAAGTATATCTCACATTTATTGAGCCCTTATAAATGCTGTGTACTATATACAGATTATCCTTGAGGTTGGTGGTATTATATCCCAATTCAAGAGATGGAAAAACTGAGGTTCAGAAAGATGAGTAACTTCCTAGGGTCACACAGCTAATAGTGGCAGAACTTTCTCCCCTGTACCCCATTCCTTCTCTGAGATACTCCTACAAGTCTGTGGGAGCTCAGAGCATTTTACTATTTTAAAAAAATATTTATTGAATATATTGAGGTGACATTGGTTAATAAAATTATACATTTCAAGTGGATAATTCTATAATACATCATCTGTATATTGTATTATGTGTTCACCAAAGTCAGGTCTCCTTCTGTCACCATTTATCCCCCCCTTATCCTCTTCTACCTGCTCCCACCTCCCTTTCCCTCTGGTAATCACTATACTGTTGTCTGTGTCTATGAGGGTTTTTGTTTTTTTGCACTTAATTCCTTCAACTATTTCACCCAGCCCCTCAACCCCTCTCCTCTCTGACAGCTATCAGTTTGTTCTCTGTATCTATGAACCTTTTTTTATTTTGTTTGTTAGTTTATCTTGTTCATTAGATTCCTCATACAAGTGAAATCATGTGATATTTATCTTTCTCTGACTGGCTTATTTCATTTAGCATAATATTCTCCAGGTCCATCCATGCTGTCACAAAAGGTAAGATTTCCTTCTTTTTTTACAGCCGAGTAGTATTCCATTGTGTAAATGCATCACAGCTTTTTTTATCCACTCATCTACTAATGGGCAGTTGATCTGCTTCCAGATCTTAGCTATTGTAAATAACACTGCTGTGAACATAAAGGTGCATATATTCTTTCAAATTAGTGTTTTGGGTTTCTCTGGATATATTCCCAGAAGTAGAACTGCTGAGTCATAAGGCAGTTTCATTTTAATATTTTGAGGAAACTCCATACTGTTTTCCATAGTGGTTGCACCAGTCTGCATTCCCACCAACAGTGCACAAAAATTCCCTTTTCTCCACATCCTCACCAGCACTTGTTTGTTGATTTATTGATGGTAGCCATTCTGACTGGTGTGAGATGATATCTCACTGTGGTTTTTATTTGCATTTCTTTGATAACTAGTGACTTTACATATCTTTTCATATGTCTATTGGCCATCTGTATGGCCTCTTTGGAGAAGTGTCTATTCAGGTTCTTTGCCCATTTTTTTCAGGTTTTAAAGCTTTTTATTTGCATATTTTAAAAAAGTGCATTCTAATAATTAAAATCATTTTAAACAAATAAATGGCACTCCAATTAAACTGCATTTTACAGTCTACAGGACACCTTAGAACAGCTTGGCTTTTACTCTAGATTTCACTGTTGTTCCACCAGTTTCTTCTTTCACTAACATGCAAGTTCTTTTCCTTCCCTGCCAGCCAAATAGGCAAATGGGAGATTGGATTATTTCTTTTGGTGGTGAGTTGTGTAAGTTCTTTATGTATTTTGGATATTAACCCCTTATTAGATGCATCATTGGTGAATACGTTCTCTCATTCAGTGGGTTGTGTTTTCATTTTGTCAATGGTCTCCTTTGTTGTGCAAAAACTTTTTATTTTGATGTAGCCCCATTTGTTTGTTTCTTTTGTCTTAGGAAATATAGCAGAAAAAATTATTGCTATGAAAAATGTCCACGATTTTATTGCCTATGTTTTCTTCTAGAATTTTTTGGTATCAAGTCTTACTTTTAAGTCTTTAATCCATTTTGAGTTTATTCTTGTGTATGGTGTAAGAAGGTGGTCTAGTTTCACTTTTTGCACACATCTGTCCAATTTTCCCAACATCATTTATTGAATAGACTGTCTTTACCCCATTGTATGATCTTGCCTCCTTTGTCAAATATTAATTGACCACAAAGGTGTGGGTTTATTTCTAGGCTCTCTATTCTGTTCCATTGATCTATATATGTCTGTTTTGATGCTAGTACCATGCTGTTTTGATTACTATGTCCTTGTAGTATAGTTTGGTATCAGGTAGCATGATTCCTCCAACTTTGTTCTTTCTCAAGATTGCTGTGGCTATTCAGGATCTTTTGTGGTTCCATATATATTTTTGGAATATTTGTACTAGTTCTGTGAACTATGCCACTGGTATCATGATAGAAATTGCATTGAATCTAGATTGCTTTGGGTAATATGGACATTTTAATGATGTTTATATTCTTCTCACCCATGAACACAATAACACTTCCAGTTATTTGTATGTCCTTCAGTTTCTTTCTTTGGTGTCTTATAATTTTCCACGTACAGGTCTTTTATATATCCTTGGTTAAATTTATTCCTAGGTTGTTGGGTTGTTTTTTTTTTTTATACAATTGTAAATGGGATTGTTTTCCTTTGTTTCCCTCTCTGATGTTCATTATTGGTGTATAAAAATGCAACTGACTTCTGGATACTTATTTTGTATCCTGCTACTTTACTGAATTCATTTATCAGTTCTAATAGTTTTTTGATGGAATCTTTAGGGTTCTCTACATACAATATCATGTGATCTGCAGAGCATTCTTAGTATTGCATGTACCTTTCTGAAGATAAAAAGGTGGATAGATGTATACTCACATACACACTATCTCCTTATCCTGTGGGCAATGGGCAATGTCACATGGACCCCCTTGGAACCTGGGATACAGCAGTCTTTTCCAGTTGTTCACTTTCCCTTGTCAGTTTGTGAAAGCAGAATGCAGGATTTCATAAACTGACAAGACATTAAAGTCGAAGGACCTTGGGACCCAGACAACCTAACCCTCTCTTTTAGCAAGTGCAGTTTAGACCAGGAAGGGCAGTGCTTTACCCAGGTTCACAGGGCACCTCATTGGCAGAATTGGGAGCAGGATTCTGACCTCAATTCCCAGTCCATTCCTTTTTATTATGTCACTGGGGATGAGTCAGGCTTATCTCTTAAACCGGAGGAGGCAGCTGCATTCTGTCACCTTGAAGCTCTTGTGTCACTGATCTCACTGATGATTTCTCACCAGAGTGAAAGGGCTTCGTTGCTCATGATTAATCTGCCCTGGGACAATTGGAAATTGCTCATATGCCTTGTCCTGGTGAGAGGGACGGGAGAGATTTTGATTGCTAGAACCTCAGTTACAAAACAATTACAAGCTTCACTTGACTTTCTCCAGTGAAGCCCAGGGGGAAATGGACTTCCCTAGGATCCAATGGCAGTGAAATCAAGTGGAATACAAGTCTCCCAACTCTAGGTTGAAGTCTCCCTCCCTGGGACAACCTACTTTAAAGAGGCTGACGAACCAGGGCTATTCCTAAATTTCTACATGTATTAGTTTTGAGGACTCAGGTGAGTCACTTTAATCTCATTAAACTGGTTTTCTAATCTGTAAATGGGGATAATTCACTTTCAGGAGTTTGAAACGGAGACAATGTATATAATGGGCTAGCAAGTGCTCAGGAAATGTTATATTACCTTCCCCTCTAAACTTCAGCATACTTTTTAAAAATAATTTTTGCCCCATTGAGGTATAATTTATATACAGTGAAACAGATTTTAAGTGTATATTTGATCAATCTTGAAGTCAGTCTTGATCAACCACCCATGAAACCTATATACTTCTATCAAAATAAATACTTCCATCACTCCTTGGGAATTCAAGGAAGTTCCCTTACATTCTTTAATTTTTCCCCAGAAGCAACCACTAATCTCACTTCTATTTCCAGATTAGTTTTGCCTGTATAGTACTACACATATGGTATCACACAGTATGTAACCTTTTGTGTCTGAATGCGTTCATTTACCCTAGTTTTATCTGTGTTGCATGTATCAGCAATTCACTCCATCAGCGTACTTTGTTTTGAATACCTCAGTCAAGGTTAAACTACACCTAGTACTGCTGTCAAGACAAGGGAAATAGGCCACAGAGGGATGGATGCGGACCCTGGCTCATGGGGTCTGCATCACACTGTGGATGAGGCATGAGAAATTCACACGGACTACTGAATCCTGTGGAGGAAAGGGGACAGTATGGCTTTTCTCTCAAGAGGAGAAAAAGCCTCGGCCCTTGCCATGACAGGCCTTTATTTCTTTTCTGGGCACATTACATGATGGTCCTCATTTACTATGCACAGGATGGCTTCGGGTAATTACCTTTTACAGAAAACAAAGATGATGCCGCTAATCACATCACAGAAGAAGGATATTTGCAAATGCAAAGGGAAAAGTGGTTGAACTGGTTACACTCCATACTGGGGAGTTTTAGTGTTGATTTTAGGAAGTTACAGTAAGCACTTGCTGTCTCAATTCAGAGTGAGGGAGTTTTAGCAAAAGCAAGTCTCATAGCAGTCTAGGTACATTGCAGGCCTGATTCCCCACGGGAGAACCTATCCGTGGGCGTGGGTCCTGTCTGGGCCCGCACCACGCAGAACAGTCTCCTATAACAGAGAAGCGAGGAAGGTCAATGGATTAGGAATGAGGATAGTGGGGTGCTAGTTTTGGCTCTATCAACACATAATAACCTTTGGGATAATCTGTTTTGGTCTTCATTGTACAGATGAGCGAACGCACCTGGGAAGGGAAGAGACTTGTCCAAGGTCACCCAGTTAACCAGTGACAGCCAGGGATAGCTCTAGGTCACTCAATTCCTAGTTCACTATACATTACTGAGATTTTTTGAAATGGATTTTTATGTAGATCAGTAATTTTCAAGAAGAAGCTGGGGTCAAATGGTGAGTTTTACTAGTTACGGCCAGTAGATTCCTCAGCTTCATGTTAGTCCTTTTCCTCTGGCTGAGGATTCCGACTTCCACACCATACAGTTGGAAATTGCCAGCTGTGGATTCCGAAAGAGTATGTTTTAGTTGCTGAGAAAGAATTTAAATCTGGATATTTTGGCCACTCAGACACTGTAGCAATGCTGAGATCTCCAGTTCCCACTGTTTCTAGGATGTAAGGTGTACTTAAGGAAGGAAAGCTCTCTGAGCAGGCAACTGGACACGTCTAAAACTAGACCTGCTGGAACTGCGCTGCAGATGGAGGTGGCCTGTATACCTTGTGCTTGTTTCATATGTACTTTGATCTCTTTGTGCCGTTTTTATCTTCAAATGTCTGATCTCCCTGGAGAATCTGAAATGATTCATTTAGTTCTTATAAACCCCCAGAATAACTTTCATTCTCTGACATTTCAGGTTTAGGGAAATCAGCTCATCATTTAGACAAAATACCCAGGCTCTGAGGAATGAAATTTTTTTAGAAGACAGCTTTTCAGAAGAAAACTTTTCAGAAGAAAGAATCCTTCCCACTTCCTCTACCTGCTTGAAGTCCCTGCTGGAGCAGGGAGCCCTAGCATTCGGTATAGCAGGAAAGTGTAAGGTTTCAACCTGGACCTGCTCCAGCTCTCTTTGGATTTCTCAAGTCAGCAGCCCAGGACTTAGTCTGGCAACTTTACCTGCGGGAAGGAGAGTGTGAGCAGTATCTTATTACTCATCTAGTAAAATGCATTACAGTGCAGCTTTGTACTGAACACAGGCCAAGTCCCTAGCTAAGGACCTTGCAAAGAAGAGTCGAATCATGAGTCTGCCGTAGGCCTAGCCAAGGGGGGACAGCCAGCCAAGAAGTCTCTCTACTCATCCTTCACACTGCGCCTCTCTACAGAGGTAGGCGTAGACTATATAGGAACAGGCATGGACCACCTTAAACTCCAGCTGCATAGCTGTAGGCTGTAGACAAAAAAAAAATCTAAAACACTATAGGCAACTTACACTAATTTCCTTTCTGTAAATCACTTTTAAAAAATAATATTTAAATAGTAATTATGGTTACTTACTGTATTAAGTATCATACTAGGCACCAGATGCCTGTGAGAGTGCAGATGATAGCACAAGCTTTAGAAGAAGACACACTTGGAGTCTAATCCTCAATCTGACCTTTATTTCCTCCTCTGTAAAGGTGAATTAATGGAATGTTATGAGAGATTAAATGATATAACATAACACAGGATAGTGACTAGCACACAATAATGACAATAGCCAGCATTTAGTGACTACTTACTAAGTGCCCAACACTGTTTCTTAGCTTTTTATAGTAAGTCCTCACTTAACGTCATCGATAGGTTCTTCAGCTTTAAGAAAAACTATGCATAATGAAACCAATTTTACTATATAAGCTAATTGATATAAGCAGAGTTCCTACCACATTTCTCATCATTATAAAATGACATTGAAAGAAAAGACATTATTCAAAGGTCTGATGTACCAATATTAACTCATTCTTTTTACAACCCTATGAGGCAGGTCTACATTTATTTATTAGTTGTGAGGCCTATGAGAAAGGCATTATAACTGCATTTTTACAAGGAAAAAAAAAGCCTGAGATGTTAGGTAATTTGCCCCAAATCACCTAACTAGTGAGTAGCATAATAGGATTTGAAAGCATATTGTTGGGGGGGGGGCAGGGGTGGTGGGGATGGATACAACCGTACTTGAACAATTTTTTAAAATGTTTAAAAAATAAAAATAAAAAAAACGTATCACGGGGAGTAAGAGCACAGACTCTGGAACCGGACAGCCCGGGTTATATGCTCCATAAATACTAGTTAATAGTTCAATAAATGCTAACAATTTTTTATTTATTACATATTATCTCATTTAATTCCTTTCATGTGCCTATTAAATAGGATTCATCTCCATTTACTTGACGAAGAGGCTTGGGTGGCAATAGAGCAGGCTTTGCCCAAATACACTGATTACCCGCCCAGTGTTAGCTCCCTGTCAGAGCTGGAGCCCTCCGAACCTACTGCCTCCACAGAGCTGGTTTGGAGCTCTTTTCACTTACTGTCTCTGCTAGAATCTCCCCTTACTACTGGAACTATCACATTGTGACCATTTATCCACTATTATAAACAATGCTATAATGAGCATAATAGTATATACATCTTGTAAAATAACAGGATCTGGCAGAAGTAATGCTTGCTTGAGTGTGGTTGGTAGGGTAATAATATGGGTATAATAATTTATAGTTTTAATTTGAACATTTCTCCTAAAATGTCATATGGTAGGCTTGAGTGTGATATTGTTATGTTACAGAACTACATGCTTATGACTTTAATAAAAGATTCAGTCATAATAAAGAGGTGTTATTTGTGCTGGACACTTTATATTTAAGAGGATTCCTACTAGAGGAATTACTGTTTAAATATTTAAAATATTTATAGATCCCACCAAATTGCCCTGGAAAAGCTTTCCTAAATTATAATCCTTCAAAGTGTGAATGTGTCTGTTTCTCTCTATCCCCACCAATACTGGTCATTATAAATACTTCGATTTTTGTCAAGAGGATCAGCTAATTAAACTTTTTTAAGACTTTCTTTCTTGAGAGGGGAAGGGGAGATGGAAACATCAATGTGTGGTTGCCTCTCATGTGCCCCCTCCTGGGGACCTGGTCTCCAACCCTGGCATGTGCCCTGACTAGTAGAACCAACGACCCTTTGGTTCACAGGCCCACATTCAATCCACTGAGCTATACCAGCCAGGGCTCAGCTTTATTTTTTAAATCTTCATTTATCTTACCATCAGTGATGCATAATATATTTACATTTTCCTGTTTTTGTGAACTTTGTTCACTTTTCAATTGGCCTGTTTTCTTTTTCTTACTGAATTCTAGGTACTTATTTACTGCAGATGGTAATCCTTCCTGTTACATGTTACAGATAGATAATATCTATTTCATCTTTAAAGGTTCAACTCAAGCCTTGACTGGCATGACTCAGTTGTGTGAGTGTCATCCCACAAGGCAAAGGGTCCCTGGTTTGATTGATTCCTGGTCATTGCACATTCCTGGGCTAAAGGCCAGTCCCTGTTTGAGGTGCAAGAAGCAACCAATTGATATTTCTCTTCCTTTCTCCCCTTCTTCCCCTCTCTAAAAATAAAGGTTCAACTCAAACCCTTCTTTGAGATTCTTGCTGAAAGCTCCAGTCCACACTACTCCCTCTGATGACCCACAGCACTGAACACACATTCATCTTTATATATATGCTCATATACCCAGTCAGCCCCTTCTGCTTGAAGGCTGGAACTGCACTTTATCGTTCTTTAAACTGGTATTCCTCCTTTCTTCTGCCCTCTTTGCTTTCTCTCCACCCCAAATACCAACATAAAGGTAGTATTAGGGCTACTATACTTCAGATTTGTGCTTCTAATTTATATATACATAAAACAATAAAATGACATGTGTGTGATACACACAAACATACAAGAAATATTACTGGTGATAATGACAGCATATGCCCCTTTGCATTCCAGCTTCTATGACAAGGGTCAGTCTCCCAACTCCCTACTCCCAATGCCTTACAGGACTAGGCAAAGAGTAACAGAATGGGTAATGTAATTCCATGGAAGAAAATGAGAAGTGGTGGCAATTTATGAGCCAGAGAACACAACCACCTAAAAAAGAAACCATATTCAGCTCTAGCAAATTGTTGTCAAGTAACAATATGTTCAGATGATATGTTCATCTCTATTTTTCAAAAGCAAAAATCTGTATTTTATGTTAAATGTACTTTTTAAATGTCAAGCTAACATTGTGTTTGTTGGGTTGGGAGTGTGGTGAGGTCAAACTCTGTATCTGTCAATTCAACAGACTCTGAATGAGAGTCACTCCACGTTTTTGTTTTCACATTTGCTTAATGATACAATGAAACATCCAAAAACAACTTATAAAAGATAAAGGAATTTATATCACTGTCAGGATATAGTTGTTCCAGTGTGGTTTTATTTCGGTCTCTCAGACTACACCAAACAACATGAAGGCAGAGATCATATTATTTATCACATCAGTTTCCAACAGTGCCTAGCACTAGAGAAGGTCTGAGAAAAACTTGCTGTTGTTGAACCAATGACTGAATAAACGAAGACATGAATAGGTAACCAATTTACCTTTAGATTGTGAATTCTAAAATTCAATGTCCACGTAATCAGCTCAGTATTTGGCACACTGGCACAACTCAGTATTTGGCATACGGTAAAAGAGCATGCCTTAACCCTTAACCTCACTCTTCGTACTACATTGCGAATATTGGTCAATATTTAATATTCATAGAACAAGATGAGAGAGGATGTTTGGGTCTCACCATGAAAATATGACAGCTCTTTCTATGACAGTCATGTCTAAACTCATGGCTTCCTGGCTCTCAACTCCAATCCCAATGACCATCCCCAAGTTTTATACCCTTTTGGCCCACATGTCCACTGTTTAGGATTTCTCTCTCCCAGGATTTCTCTGGGTGCTAGTTTCTGCAAGCCGATCTGTGGGGATAGATGGTTTGGGGTCTCAGCTGTGGACACTGCCTTGTTCTTTCCTCCTCTGCAGCTCTTCCCGCCGCCTTGCCTGCTGCTCACTCATGCAGTCCCTGAAGGCCTGCACCTGTGGCTGGCACTGTCGCCAGTCCTGGTGCTGGGCCATGCACTCCTGCACTGCGTAGTGGGAAGCAGCACAGCCAGAGCGGGAGATCAGCTGGTCTAGTGGGTCCTCTTCCTCACCCTCCTTCTTCACCTGTCGGGCCCAGGTATGGCCTTGAGCTGACATCTTTGGGAGTTTCTAGACATTAATGGAAGCAAGGTTAGAATAGGAGCATGATTATATATGGGATTCCTCTACTATAAATAATACTGATCATTGCACTACTATAACTTACTTATGCATATGTCTCTGGAGACTAAGCTATTTGAGGACAGATAATGGGCCTCATTCAATCTGGTGTCTTCAGCACTAGGCCTGGCAGGCAGGCCTACAAAATGGTCTGAACTAAAAGGAATGACATAAAGTATGTGCAAATACTTAGAACAACACTAAATACATTCAAATGGATTCTGCTAATGGAATTTGAATTAGGTGAAATGTCACCTTTCTAAAGAAGATATCTCTGATTCACAAACCAAGAATTAATCTCATCCTGGCTGAGTGGCTCAGTTGGAGCATCATCCCATACACCACAAAGTTGCAGATTCAATTCCCAGTCGGCATACATATAGGAGGCAACCCATCAATGTTTCTGTCTCTCTCTCTTTATCCTTCCTCTTTCTGTAGAAGCAATGAACATATTGTTGGGGGAACATTAAAAAACTATAGAATCTCTCTTCTAATATTGGCCTTATTCTATGGCTGCAGAAAAACAAAGTTTAATGTTAGGGAGAGAACCCAAGAATGGGTATAGTTTGATATATGGGAGGAATGGAGAGAGTTGTGTGGCCGTAACATACAGCATGTAGTGGCCAGGCAAGAACTGAGTCTGTGAGGTAATTGAGAGTACTTAATGTGAGGTGTATTTGCCCAAACTTCTTCCAAAGAGCATCTGCTTCAGAACACTGAACAAAAGGTACCATACAGAAGGAACTTAAGAAAGGCTTTAAGAGAAATGATTTCAGCCTTTGTACATATTTCACCATGAGACTATAAAGGAACTAGAACTTCTTAATGCCTTTTCTGTGTCTCTGACTATTCGACAAATGATCACTGAGTCCCTATCATATACCAGACACTATGCTACAGTTGAGGATACAGAAGTGACCAGGAGAGATACAATTCCTGCCTTCACAGAATGTATAATCTAGACAAGTAAACAGGCAGCTTACTATACAGTTTATAGATGGCTCAGACTGGAAACACAGTGGAATGATATCTAATCCTGACAAGGGTAGAAACAGGCAGAGAAGGTTTCCTGGAGGAACTGATTTCTAAACTGACTCTTAAAGGATGAACAGGAGTTAGCCTGAGATGGAAAGAATATCCCCGTCAATGGAAGAGCAGGGAGGGGCGTGGCGGGTGGGGGTGGTAACAATTTGACATGAGAGCAACGGAAAATTCTGTATGGCTGGGGAATAAAGTATGAGAAGTAAACAAAACAAATGAAACTGGCAAGGTGGCACAGTATTTGATTACAGCCAGGCCTTGTTAGCCATGTTAGGGTGTTTACGGGGCAATGGGGAAGTGACAAAAAGGATTCAAGCACTCCCGTAGCGCTGCATAAACTTAGCCACTTTGGGGGCAGTATAACCTGAGGAAGGAGAAAATGGGCTTTGAAACAGACTTGTGTTGGAAACTAGCTTTGTCACCGACATATTGGGTGACCTTGAGCAAATCACTTCATATTGCTTTTGAAAAATACAGATAACACATACCCCACAAGATTGTTCAAGGCTGAATGAGATAATGCCTGTAAGGAACCTGGCATGTCTAAAACAGTTTAATAAATGATAGTTCCTATTACTGTACTGTTTCCTTTTCCTAAATACATTGTGAGCTCTTTAAAGGCAAGGTGCAAACTTTAGAGCAAGGCATAGTAGCAAACAAAGTGCCTTAAATCCTAAACCAAGAAATCCGAGTTTGAATGGCGGCACACGCCTTACCAGGCAATCTTTTTCAGTTTCCTCCTTGAGATAACATTTAACTAGCAGAATTACTGTAAGGTTTAACATAATGATGCCAAATGCTTGGGCTACAACTGGACGCAGGAAATGCTACCGTACTCTTTTACCAACTACATAACAGCTTCAGTCTCCCTGGGAGTAAAAAGAGGAATACCTTTGCTCAGAGATTAGGGCAAGCTAGATGGCCGGCCTGGACTAGGAAGGCAAGGAAAGAATGGGAAAGCACAGAAATCCAGGAGGCCAAATCACCTGAGGTTCCTCTCCCACCTTCAGGAGGCGCAGGCGCGCCCCCGTTGTGCACGTCACGCTTCACCGAGCAAGTTTGCGGTACCCAGTGCTCATCAAACAGGCAGACAAGAGGACCCGAAAGCGCGCTCCAGCACGTCGGTTTCGTAAGCAGTTGGCACTCTTCCGAAATGCCCGTCTGAAACTAGCCTCTGTAAGGAGGGCGCGCGCGGCCCGGAAGTTCGGTGGGGACGGAGAGGAAGGGACTCACCGCGCGTTTTCATTGGTGGCCTCTTGGTGTAGATCCCACCGTTCTTACTCGCCGCTGCTCTCTCGGAGGACACATTTCCGGGAAAGAGCGGAAGAGGCGGGCTGGTGCGGTGGGGTCAAGATGGCGGCGCCTCTGAGGATTCAGAGCGACTGGGCCCAAGCCCTCAGGTGAATCCAGACCTAGAACCAGGACAGAGGAGGCGGGTAGTTGATGTTGCCTTTCCATCGAGAATCATGCCCAATCCAGGATATCCATAGGGGTTACTCATCAATTGTTGAGCGAGCACTGGGTCAAGAGAAAGAAGTCTGAAACCCACGTGGTCATTGTTTTTTCATTCCCGGAAGGGATGCCCTGAAGCTAAGAGACAGGAAAACTGGGAGGCAGTTGGCTGAGTAGTTATAGTCATTTAGTAGATATTTATTGGTCGTCAGCTATTTGCCAAAGTCTCAATACTCACCACCACCGCATTGTCTTTGAGTATGTTTGTCGTTTAGACCACTGTTCAGTAAACCACGTAGCATCTACCATGTCCAGACTCTGACCTAGATAGATAGATGCTCGGCGCTTTTCAGATGCAGTTAGATGTGTACTTTGAACAGAAGTGGTGGTTCCTGCCCTAGAGCTTACAGTTTAATCGGGAATGCACAGCAAACGGTTCATTTATTTAACATATTTATTTCTCTGGGTACCAGGATGAGTACAGCAGTGCCATGAATGGCAACTATTACTACTAATAAGGGGTTTTTAATTGAAACAATGGTAAAGATGAATAACATTCTTGCATTTAAGAAACGTACACCTTACTAAGTGGGCTAAAATAAAATAGCAATTACTACAACACAGAATGTGTGATAAGTAATAAAGGAAGAACACATTTATTGAGGGCCACCAGGTGCCCATGAGAGAATGCAGCATCAGATTCAGAGGAAGTAAGTTGTCCAAGACTGTGCAGCAAATAAGTGATAGTTGCTGGCAACCTAAATGCCTAGGCTCTTCTGTACCCTAAGAATGTTAGGGTGATGAGATAATGATTTGAATGACTGGGGAAGTACATTCTAAAACATGGAAAAAGTCTGTAAGTTGGTAGAACACAGACCTTGTATAGTAATCCCAGGTTTCAATTCCTGCTTCATAGCAGTGACCTTGGGCAAGTCACTTCTCTCTGAGCTTCAGTTTTTAAATCTTTAACATGGAAATAATAAGATACCTTGTTAAATTGTTTTGAGGGTTATGTAATGATGCTATATGCAAAGTGTCTAGCACAGGGCCTGGCTTACAATAATTCCCAAAATATCTAAATATATTCTTGACTTTTCAAAGCTATGCAGCTGTTAATGAGTAGTGAACTCCCTATTGATGAATTGGTTGAGCTTCATTTAACCAACAGATATATACATTAAACACTTAATCTATGAATATTTCTTCAACAAATAAAGTTTGTCTTGGAATAATTTATCCTTGGGTGAGATGTTAGACTAGATTATATTTAAGTACTGTGGCCAAACTGGAAACCATATAATCTTTCTCCACTTGCATCAGTGGCATCCTTTTCAGTGTTGAGTGAGCCTAATTAGGGTTTGTCTCTCTTCATAGGAAGGATGAAGGGGAGGCCTGGTTGAGCTGTCACCCCCCAGGTAATGTCCTTAAATCTACACTCATTCCCTTTAGAGAAGGAGGATTTACCACCCCTAGAAGAAAGCTTCCTACTTTCTCCTGGCCCAAATTCCTTGCAGAGTGCTCATACTCCTCAAACCTTCTTGACCAGTCTATGCTGCACTGATATCACCCCAACTCCTCCATTCTAGGGGAAGGCCTTCAGATTGGTTTTCCATTTGTAAGCCATAAACTTTTTCATAGAGACATTGCTGATGCATCTCAAACAGTCTCTTACCCATATATTATTGTATTCTAAGCAGTTCTATAGTTTGAAGTGTGACCTTTGTGAAGATGACTCCTATGTCTATAGCTCTAGCCCTGACCTCTCTTCAATTTCAAGCAGTTGTATACTAGCTGTTTCTGCTTGAAGCTCTCGTCATCTTAAATCATCTAAAATCAAGCTGAGCATTTATGTCACCAAACAGGTTCTCTTTCTTAATTTTCTCATTTAAGTTACTATCATTCTAAGCATCAGAGGGTGAAACCTAGACACTTCACCCTGCCGTATCCAGAGCTCCCAAGTCTTACCAATTTTTCCTTGGAATGACACTCCTGTGTTATTCCCGTCCATTCATTTGCACATAGTGTGGTAACACTAAAAACAAAATAAAAGAAAAAAACTCCTAAATTTGTGAGAACATTTTGTTTTACTGATTATTTTTTATTTCAGATATCTTTGATGATTTTATATAATAATATATTCTAGTTTATGAGAACTAGTTTTAAACAGTTTTCTTTTGAGGAAACTGGTGCATAGAAGAGTATATGTTAGCTAGAAGGGCTCATAGTCAAGGGTATTGTTTTGTTTTTAAAGATGGGAACTAATTGGAGAACAATTAAAGTTATAGATAGAGGAGAGAAGGACTAACTAGAAAACCAGTGTCTTAGAGGACAGAAAAGGAGACTGAATTAATTTTAAAAGACTAAGATAAAAGAAGGTGAGATTAAATGCAGATACAAATAAATACATAGACATGGGCATGGAAATGTGAGAGTATCTTATAGTCTCAGTTTGTGATATTGGAGGGAGGGTTTCGGGTTTTTTTAATAACAGTTTTATCAAACCTAAATGTGTGCTATGTGCTGGATGCTTTACATACATTAATTATTCTTACAACCCTGTGAAGTAGGTACTATTAGTATTCTAATTCTTTTATAACATCTTTATTGAGATATAATTCACAAACCATAAGGTTGACCTTTTTCAAGTGTAAATTCAGTGGATTTTCGTATGCTCACAGAGTTGTATGTCTGTCACCAATATCCAATTTCAGAACATTTTCATCACCCCTAAAAGAAATCCTATACCCTTATAACAGTCACTTCCCATTTCCCTTTCCTTCTAGCCACTGACTGACTTCCTGTCTCTATTGATTTGCCCATTATGGACATTTCATGTAAATAGAATTATTTAATATATGGTCTTCTGTGTCTGTCTGACTTTCATTCAGCATGACATTTAAGGTTAATCCATTTTGTAGCATTCATTCCTTTTTGTGGCCAAGTAATATTCTATTGTATGAATATACCACATTTTTATCCATTCACCAATTGATGGATATTTGAGTTGTTTCTACTTTTTGGCTATCATGAAGGAAGAAGGTTTTGATGGCAGTATAGGTGGCATGAGAATTGGCTGCTGTGGGGAATAGAAAGGGCAAAAGGAGTGCAAAACTGCAGTGTTTGGGAACATGAATTGTGGTGTTAATTGTATAATTGTGCACTTTTCTGTAGCAGCCTGCACGTAGAAATCTAGAAGGTGGGTGGGTAGTTTGATTAATTCTAATTCGATTATATAGACCAAAAAAAAATGCCAAGACAGATCATGTCAGTGACTTTACAAATGCAGAGAGGACATTTGAGGGTGCCAGCAGGAGACTAGTTGAAATGATGTATCACGAGGGCCAGGCTTCATAGGGCTGCTGGTGAAGCCAGGAGGGGTTCAGAGAGTGGGACCAAGCACAGAATTCCTCAGTCCCGTGTTTGTGGCATCTTTCTTAACTAGCATTTCATGCCACTTCTTTGCCAAAAGCTTCTTCACTAGATCTTCCCTGGTCCAAACTTCTACCCTAGATTGTGAGTTCCTCTGTCAGTGCCTTCAACTTCCATTTCCATGAGTGTTGTAACCAAACTGGTGTATCAGTTGGTGCCTCCCTTCTTGTTCTTTCTGACTTTCTTTTGTTCTTGACATGCCCCCTCCTTTATCTCCTGCCTGGACCTATCTTTCTTTCAAGGTCCCACCTTCTCTATGAAGCCCCCCTACTCTGTGAATCCAGGATGGTTTTTACTTCCCTCTTACTCCTAGAACTTCAGTTTGGCGCCAACAGTCATTTGCTGAATAATTTATAGCAACCTGCTAGTTTCTGAACTCTAGGACTTCACAGTCCAATGGGAGGTCAGAAATGTAAACAGCATGTTACAGGCTGTTGCAGAAGTGTATATATAAAGTGCTATAGGGGATTAGAAGAGAATGTTTTTAACTCCATTTTACTATCTGCATATGCTAATATACAGAATAATAGCTTATTTAGCCCATATGGTTCTACTTAAGTACACTTTCCAGATTAATAAAGCTTAGCTCTCTCTACTGTGTATTACACATATACGAGTATACTGTGGATAAAGGCATCTGTATTCACATTGATCTTCACCTTTCATCCTGGAAGGATTTCATTTTACAGCCAGTAAAATTCAGGTTCAGATCACTTTAGTATCTTTCTCTACAAATGCTACATTGTGTCTCTAAACCTTTATTCTTAGTTTTTAGCCCTTCAGTGTATTCCCTCTCAAATTCCGGTCATTTAGGCTAGTATTCTTCCCACTTCGCCTCATTTTTAACACCAGTGCCTGGTTTTCTTTCATGAACCAATTTCCTACCATCTATACAGATACCTAAATTGGGTCTTCAAGGAGAAAAAATGTTAAATTCTTACTGTTTTTTGAGACATGTTTCTTTTGTGCTATATAGGGAAACCAACTTTGTATGGCAGCCTAACCTGTCAAGGAATTGGCCTTGATGGCATTCCAGAGGTTACAGCTTCGGAAGGATTTGTTGTGAATGAAATAAACAAGGTAGGTTTTTATGTCTTCTAGATGGCATTGTGCCCATGAATATGGTCGTACCCATATATCTATTTTAAATATTTATACTGTTATGTGTGTATCAGTGTCATCTCCATTTCATTTGTACAGTAATCACAGTTTTTACTGCCTTTGAATGTCAAAGTTTTTCTTTTGTAGTTACATATACTTTTAAATGCAATCAGACTTCCTCTTCTCTTATACCAGCACTTTCCAACAGATAAATAATGTGAGCCCCATATATCATTTTAAATTTTCTAATAGCTCCAAAAAGAAACAGTGAAATTAATTTTAATAATATGTCTTATTTAACTTTCATGTATCATGCATATTGCAAATATTTTCCAGAAGTTCAGTATCCTTAATTTATATCTCATAAAGGTTCCCTTTGGGTTGTGGTTGGGAAAAATACATATTTTATAATATACAAATATATTTAAATTTATATCTAATACATAAATACATAAAATATATAAGTATATTTTTATATTTATAAAATATTTAAAATATTTCTAACTGCAAATAAAATTAATGAGATAGTTTACATTTCTTTTTTATTAAGTCTTTGAGATCCTACGTGTATTTTACACTTACAGTGCATCTCAATTCAGACTCTAATTTTCTTATTAGAAATACTTGATATGCCCTGGCTGGCATAGCTTAGTGGATTGAGTGCGGGCTGCGAACCAAAGCATCACAGGTTCGATTCCCAGTCAGAGCACATGCCTGGGTTGCGGGCCAGATCCCCAGTGGGGGCCACATGAAAGGCAATCACACATTGATGTTTCTCTCTCTCTCTTTCTCCCTCCCTTGCCATCTCTAAAATGAAATAAATAAAGCATTAAAAAAAAAGATTAGTCCTATAGAAATTAAAAAAAAAGAAGAAAAGAAATACTTGATATGTATGTAGATTTTATAAAATTGAAGACATAGATCACATACTTAAAAACTTTCCTAAGAACAGAATCAAATATCAATTTTTATATTAAACTTTAAATAAAATTTAAAATTCAGTTCCTCATTTGCATTGGCCATATTTTGAGTGGTCGACAACTTTATGTGGCAAGTACCTACCTATTGTCAACACAGGACTATAATATGTCTGGATGGGCCTCGATGAAGACCTAGGCCTTCACCAGGTACTTAATAGTTTTTCTCGTTGGTCTTTGAGGTAAGTATCTAACCAAGCTAAGTGTTGCAGAACTCATGATCTGACTTTCCTTACTCATTTTGATGGCTGCAGTCAATATGCTCTGGTGAGATGGTTTCCAAAGGGTAAACTAGCCTTTCCTTTATTTTTCCTTTGGAATTAAACTGTTGCAGTTGTGAAATATTTCTGGTATAGACAAGAATAGAAAATACAGGACTGGCACAAATAATGCCCTTTTTTAATTACAAAATCATAAGCATGTAATTCTGTAACATAACAATATCACATTCAAGCACACCATATGACATTTTAGGGAAAATGTTCATATTGCTGTCCACCTCATGCGACACATTTGTGTGCCCTACCAACCACACTCAAGCAAGCCTTACTTCTTTTAGATCCTGTGTTTTATTTTCTGTGTGACGTATTTAGCAAATGTTTGTTCATTACCCTTTTTGCAAGGTGATAGGTTACATGTTAACACTGTATTTTGCTATGTATAATGCACACTTTTTTCCCCAAATTTTTGAGGGAAAAATAAGGATGTGTATTATACATGGGTAGTACTAATTCCATATCTATATAAATGTTTTTAATTCTTATATTTATGCTTGTGTGTTAAAAGTGTAACTCTAGTAAGCAATAACAATATCCATATGCAAAATGGATATGGAATATAATCATCAGTTTTGTTTCTAAATATAAATAAATAAATAACTGACTTTAAAAATTAAAACGAATATCCCTGGCTGGCGTAGCTCAATGGATTGAGCGCGGGCTGCGAACCAAAGTGTTGCAGGTTCGATTCCCAGTCAGGGTACATGCCTGTGTTGCAGGCCATGACCCCCAGCAACTGCACATTGATGTTTCTCTCTCTCTCTCTTTCTCCCTTCATTCCCTCTCTAAAAATAAATAAATAAATAAAATCTTTTAAAAAATTAAAATGAGAGATTTTTTTTCCCCTGAAAGTTTGGGCCAAAAATGTGGGTGTGCATTATACATGGGGCACATTATACGCAGCAAAATATGGTATATATATTATGTTTGTTTTTTTATGAGCAGCTATGGAATTGTAGAAAGTGTCAGAAGATCTGTCCAACTCCTAGTTAACTCTGACACTTACTAGTAATATGATTTTGGACAAACTCATAGACAAGACAGCAGTATGGTGATTACCAGAGGGAAAGAGGAATTGGGGGAGGTAGAAGAGGGTATGGGGGGATAAAGGGTGATGGAAGGAGATTGACTTAGGTGATGAACACACTCTACAATACATAGATGATGTATTATAGAATTGTACACCTGAGCCTTGGCTAGGTGTGGCTCAGTGGATTGAGTGTTGGCCTGCAAACCAAAGGGTCGCCGGTTCAATTCCCAGTCAGGGTACATGCCTGGGTTGCAGGCCAGATTCCCCCAGTAGGGGGGCGCACAAGAGGAAACCGCACATTGATGTTTCTCTCCCCTTCCCTTCCCTTCTCTCTAAAAATAAATAAATAAAATCTTTAAAAAAAAAAGAATCATATACCTGAAACCTACATAATTGTATTAGCCAGTGTCACTCCAATAAATTAATTTAAAAAAAAAAGAAAAATATATTATTTTGGACAAATAACTTAGTTTCCTGAGCTTCTATCTCATAGACTCGTTAGTGAGGAGTGAGACTGCATATGAATGAAACTATAAAATATTACAAAAATTAGTTATTGTTTATTATAAGAGTCTTTTCAGGTTGGCACTTTAAATTTCCATTTTGCAGATAAGCAGATAGACCCAGAAAGATTCATTAACCCCTAATAATCAAAGCTAATTAGACTGGAGTTCTATTAACTTCAGGTATAACACCACCTGGAAGCCTACATTTGTCCCAGATGTTTCACTGCTGTCCATCCATAGTCTGGGTGCTGACTTCTTTCTTCCCTTCATACTCAGGCCCTGATACAATTCTTACCTTCCAACGTCATTGCTAATTTCTGCTGTATACCTGCTGGGTCAGACAGTAAGTGCTTATGGTTGAGCATTCATTTGTTTCCTAATTCCCATGAGTCACTTTGTTATTTGATGTTGCTACATTGTTCTTTTAAACAGATCTGTCAATATGCTTAAAAACCTAACCCCAAAAGATAAAAGTTTCATTTTGAATTTTACCTTAGTGTAGAATACTCACACGCCCTCCTCCAACCCCCAACCCTAAATTCTGTCCGTGTTGATATCTCCTGCAGCTTTTCTTTAAACTCTTTTCATTAACAGCATGATTTTCTATTGCTGACATTTGAAGGCAGTTCAACGTTTATCTTCCTTCATAGTCTGTTATGGATTAAAGGTTAATTTACAGGACTGATAAACAGGAGAAAACCACTGATTCTTGAAATCTTTCCCATAATTGGTCCTGAAGAAATGAAGTCTTCTGAGCGTAAACCAGTGCTTAGGAAACTGGAACACTAAGTTTTCAGAGCCCCTTGCATCCTTGCTTGGTATGAATACTAGCTAGGAGAGTTTCGCTGACACTTTAGTTTTGGGTACCGGAGATCATTCCAAATCCAGGTCAGCGCTCTGGCAGCTGTAGGGGCTTTGTCATGAGGTTAGAAGCAAAAACTCATTTAATGAAAGGCCTGCAGGCAGCCAGGCATGGATATGCTGGCTAAGGAAGTACTGTTTGTATAGATATTCCAATTGCCTTTTTAAAGGAGTAGGTGACCAGTAATAAGAGCATATTGATTTTCAGTGATAAGACTATTATAACTTTAATTTTTTTTCTAATAAACTATGAGGACTGTGCTTGTTGTACATAAATTAGTCTTATAAAGAGGTTCAGAAAAATCTTGATTATGGAAGATATTTTCATTGTGCAACAGAATTTCCAGAAACTTTGAAGTACTGTTATGAAAGACATAACAGGTTAGGGGCCCATTTGTGAGTGCAGCTCCACAGCTCTGTTAGGAGATACACACTGAGATGACAGTGTTTTCTGCTAGTTAGAGTAAGGAATTGTCATATGAAATCCTTGAAGGGTTTGCATACTAAGCCTTTTATATCTCTGCACATACTACCTTGAAATACCAACATACTTACTTGGAATGACTACAGAGGCTGCCTTTAGCCGGTCATGTTTCCTGAATCTAACATCTGGTTCTAGGTGTAACTTCCTACTGTTGTCACTAGTGTTATCTTGCTATGGTAGCTGAAAGATCTGTGATAATGCCTAGGCCAAACACACAGGGAATCATAATACAGCTTTGCCTGTGGCAGCGACCAGTCTGCAAACACGTACAGCCAGTTTCAGTCGTAGATGGGAATGGGCACTGCCAGCCTGACCAGGCCCTACACACGCTGTACGAGTGTACCATTATTTACTATACCAGTGTTCTCTGGTAACTGTGGAGTGGCTCTCAGTGGTCTAACACTTTTTCAGAAAATTCTTATAGGCAGCAAACTGACTTTTAGACTAGTCCTTTAGACTCCAGGCTGGAGGGCTAGTGCTGTTTCCTCCCATCTGTTGATCCTGTTCCTTGCCCCACTGCTAATTAAGAGTACTGGTATTAGATTTTCTTCTAAAAAATTAATGCTATCATGTTTGTCTGTTGTCTCTTATTATTGGTTTGTCTTCTATGGGACAGTTTAACCTAAAAAGATACTGACATCTCAGTGGTACCAAATTACCTTGCAGCCCTGCAGTGAAAGGACTGCTAAGCTACAAGGGAGTGATTGTTTTGTGGGCGGGGGAAGGAGGGTTAGAGAGGATACACTTAAAAGATGAGAACTTCCTCTTGTCCTACTGTTCTATTTAAGAGGCTTTAATTCTGTTGGAGTAGCTTTACTGATATATTTCATCTTTCCCTCTCTCCTTAGAAGAGCATTCATGTTTCATGTCCAAAGGAAAATGCATCTTCAAAGTTTTTGGTACCATATACTACTTTTTCCAAAATTCATGCTAACAGTGTAAGTATTTTGATAAAATGAGGAGAAATGTAATACCATGTTAATTTTTTATTTTATCTACTTGTTGAGTGCTATAAACAATAATTAATGAGAACCAACTGTGTGGGAGAATATATTTGCCAATGATACCTCAGACAAGGGTTTAATCTCCAAAATATATAAAGAACTTACACGACTGCACTCTAAGAAGACAAGCAACCCAATTAAAAAATGGGCAAAGGACTTGAACAGACACTTCTCCAAGGAGGACATACAGAGGATCCAAAGACATATGAAAAGATGCTCAGTATCGCTAGCTATCAGAGAGAAGCAAATTAAAACCACAATGAGATACCACTTCACACCAGTCAGAATGGCCATCATAAACAAAGCAACAAACAACAAATGTTGGAGAGGTTGTGAAGAAAAGGGAACCCCAGTGCACTGTTGGTGGGACTGCAGACTGGTACAGCCACTATGGAAAGTAGTGTGGAACTTCCTCAGAAAACTAAAAATGGATCTGCCTTTTGACCCAGCAATTCCGCTGCTGGGACTATATCCTAAGAACACTAAAACACCAATACAAAAGAACCTTTGCACCCTGATGTTCATAGCAGCACAATTTGCAATAGCTAAGTGCTGGAAGCAACCTAGATGCCCATCAGTAAATGAATGGATCAAAAAACTATGGTACATTTACACAATGGAATTCTATGCAGCAGAAAGAAAGAAGGAGCTCCTACCCTGTACAACAGCTTGGATGGAGCTGGAAAGCATTATGCTAAGCAAAATAAGCCAGGCAGTGAAAGACAAATACCATATTTGATCTCACCTTTAACAGGAACCTAGGGCCCCAGCTGGCGTAGCTCAGTGGATTGAGCGCGGGCTGCAAACCAAAGTGTCGCAGGTTCGATTCCCAGTCAGGGTACATGCCTGGGTTGCAGGCCATGACCCCCAGCAACCACAAACATTGATGTTTCTCTCTCTCTTTCTCCCTCCCTTCCCTCTCTAAAAATAAATAAATAAAATCTTAAAAAACAAACAAACAAACAAAAAACAGGAACCTAATCAACAAAACAAAGAAACAAGCAAAATATAACCAAAGACACTGAAATAGAGGACAGGCTGACAGTGACCAGAGGGGAGAGAAGAGGGAATTTCAGGGGAGAATGGGAAGGGTTTACAGGAACAAGTATAAAGGACACATGGACAAAAAACTAGGGGGAGGGTGGTAATGGGAGGGAAGTGGGGAGGGTTGGGTGGGTGGGCTGGAATGGGAGTAAAAGGGAGAAAACTGTACTTGAACAATGATTAAAATTTTAAAAAAACAATAAAAAAATAAAAAATAATAGTTAATGTACCATTCACGTACTGTGATTATAACAGCTGATGAAGTATGAATGTTTAGCAAAACTGGTACTTAGGCCACATAGAGTAGGTGTATGCTTAGAGAAAGGAAATTTGAAGTTAAATTTACTTATATTTTTAGCAGAGCTACTCACAGGCTTTTGGATAATGATGGTAGTAGCTGATGCTTGCATAATTTGCCACTGCTCATATTTTTGTCCCTTTGCCTACAAGACGGGGACATTTTCTCAAAATTCTAAGTACAGCTTATTGGAGAATAATTTCCAAAGGTCTTTTTGAGAAAGCCCTTTCTACTACTGTGGGTTTTTGGAAGCAAAGGGAGAAATAGGTGGATAAACTGGTTATTTTAAAGCCTCCACTTCTTACTGTGTGGTACATTTTTTTAAAAAACTATTTTTTGCCTTACTGCAAAACAAATAACATGTTTAGGGATGAAAATCTAGGGAACAAACAAAAGTGAGTCACTCATCTTTCTGTAACTTAAAGATAACTGTTGTGAACTTTTTTATACAGCTTTCATTAATAGTCATCACAGTAGTAATGGCTAATATTTATTGATTGCCTACTGCATGCCAGCATCATGCTGAGCTTTGTGTATCATTATTTTATCCAGTCTTTTTTCTTTAAATATTTTACCAAAATAGGTTTTATAGTACTTGCTATTTTCTGACTTGCTCTTTATTCTTTAATAATATATTATGACCCTGGTGTTGTGACTCAGTTGGTTGGAGCATCTTCTCATAAACCAGAGTAGTGGGTTTAATTCCTGGTTGGGGCACATGCCTAGGTTGTAGGTTTGGTTCCTGGTTGGGCTGTGCACAGGAGGCAACCCATCTGTGTTTCTATCCCTTTCTTTCTCCCTTCTCCTCTTTCTAAAATCAATAAAGAATGTCCTTGGGTAAGGATAACAAAATTTTCTTTAATTAAAAAATTATTATGTACATCAATCTATGTCATCTTTCTATGTATTCTTTTAAGAGCTGCATAGTATTCCACTATAAGATTTTACTATAATTTGTTTTTCCAATCTTACATTATGGACATTCAAATATTTCAATTTCTTAAATTCCTGTTTTGATGATAGAGTTAACCCTTGGCTTACAAAAATAGGAAGAATTAGAATACATTGGTAAAAGTAGAGTAGCTGAATCACAAGGAATACAAATTATAAGGTACTTGGTATGTTCTGATTGACATCCACTTAAGTGGCCTATTCAGTCAACCCCTGCTCTGCATTTCCTCTGTGAAATATCTTGGCTGATGCCCACAGCATATTCACAGTCTGTAAGCTCTTCTTTGAGGTCTGCATACTTCTGACACTACTGGGTAAGTTGAGTGCTTATCACAGATCAGTTTCAGTGCCAGTTACACTGGTTTTGAAATTATGTTAGTTAATTAAATATATTAAATTGATGAAATAGTGTGAAAAGGCAGAGAATGATTATGTCTGAAAACCAAGTTGATTGCTTTGTAAAGACTTGGTAAAGAAGAGGAGTTTTTTGTTTGCTTGATTTTTTAAACTGCTATTATAGTATGAGTGAGCAAGATAAATGCAAACTATTAGGGGAAATATTGAAAAAAAAGAAAAACAACCTAGCCCTGACCAGCATGGCTCAGTTGGTTGGGCACCATCCCACAAAGCAAAAAGTCGCCAGTTTGATTCCTGATCTGGGCACATGCATGGGTTGCAGGTTCATTCCCCAGTTGGGGCACATCCAAGAGGCAACCAGTTGATGTTTCTCTCTCACATTGATATTTCTCTCTTTCTCCCTTCCTTCCCCTCCCTCTAAAAATAAATAAAATAAATCTTTTAAAAAAAGGGTTTAAAAAACCCTAGATGAATTTTTGTTTTTAAATTGCTTTGTAAGTGTGAATAAAGACTTAGCTTACTTCAAAGAAACTGGAAATTGTACATTGTGCCTTTTGGTTGTAGTTTATTAAAAGAAAGTCAAGATAAAGCTTCCTTGTAGTAATCAGTGAACTAATGAAAAGATTAGTGAATTTTAATGTACATTTGTATATTTGAGTTAAAATGTAGGTTTTATGCATCATTTTCATTATTTTCTACTTTAACTGAAATTGTTGATTAATTGACCTATCACTGGGCCTCTTCCATTGCCAAAAAGGTTCTGACTGCATTATTGCTTTTCTACCAGCCTGACTTAACATACTCTGTCAATGCTGTGTATTAAAATTTTTAAGTTTTACCTATTTGACAGATGGTAGTTCATTTTATTTTAACTTGCATTATTTTGATTAATCATGACTTGACCACTTTTTCATATATTTATTGGCCACTCTTCATGTCATTTGCCCATTTTTTTTTATTGACTTTTTAGAGAAAGAGAGAGAAGGGAGTGTGGGAGAGAGAGACAGAAAGAGAAACAGCAATTTGTTGTCGCACTTACGCATGCAATGACTGGTTGGTTCTTGCCTGTGCCCTCACCGGGGATTGGGCCTGCAGCCTTGGTGTGTTGGGTCAATGCCCTAACTAAGCCACTCAGCCAGGGCCTAAGTGAGAATTTTTTTCTTTATTGCTAAGAGATTTTATAATAAGAATACTGATCCTTTGCCAGATATATTGCTGATTGTTTTTTCTAGCTTATTGTTTGCTTATGATGTCTTTTGACATACAGATATTTAATATTTCTAGATATTAAAATATCTAGTTTATTCCTTTACAGTAACTGCATTTGGAGTCTTGCTTGGGGTAGTCTCTGATTTTATATATAATCTCATGTGAATATATATAAAATCACTTTTACTTGCATAAAATAGTGGGTAAGAGCATTGACTCCAGAGACAAACTCATTGGATTTGACTCCCAGGATTCAAATCTTGGTTCTGCCACGTACTAGCTGTGTAAACTTAGGCCACATAATTAACTCCATGTGCCTATCTATAACATGGGGGTGAAAATAATATTTATCTCTTAGGGTTGTTATGAGGATTAAAGCAGTTAGAATTGGGCCTGGAATATAATAAGCACAATATAAGTGTTTGTTAATTAAAATTGTAAATATAGTGTTTTCTTTGGATTATTTTTTTTTACATTTTAATTTTGTTATTTGGTTTGAAGTAGGGAATCTAACTTAATTCTTTTTGAAGTGATTAGCATGTCAGCACTATAAAATAATTCATCCTTTATTTCACTGGTTTGAATTGTCATCTTTTCCAATATTTAGGATTGTCCCAAATATCGATCTGTCTGTTCTTACGCTGTGACTAAGGAAGGGATCTTTAGCTTTGGACTCTGACCTGGGTTTCTGTCCTGGCTCTACCATGTCATGGTGGGAAAATTACTTAATCACTTTTTAAACCTCAAATTCCTCATTTGAAAAACAGATAATGCCTATCTTACAGATATCTGAGGGAATTACATGAAGGTAGTATCTGTTGCATGTCTGGAACAAAATACCTATTCAGTAAATGTTAGTCCCCTTTCCTTTTTCTTTAATAAAAGTTCAGAGGCAGGAAACAGCTGGTATGACCTATAGTCTACTCTTCAGTGTTTTGTCACTTTGAAAGAAATGGATAATTCAGACAAAAGTACTTTTTAGGTCTAGGAACTTGGGCCCCCAAAATACGTAACACATAAATAACACAGTATCCATGCTGCACTGGGAGGACGCAGTACAGCATATCAGACTGTCTCAACTGTGACAGCCTTGGCACTACTGATATTTTGAGCTGGACAGCTTTTTATTGTAAAGGAGCTATTCTGATGCACCGTAGGCTATAGCCTTGTTGGGAAATCGGTGATGATAAATTAACCTTTACCTGAAACATGTCCTTTGTGTTGGGATAAGTCTTGGAGGAGTGTGAAACGGGAGGTTTATGGCATATTTCAAGAGAAGGTGAGCATTTTATTATTTGTAACTCGGGTTATTTTGTCTTTTGAAACAGATAACATGCCTGGACATTTCCAGTGGAGGAGGCCTTGGTGTGTCTTCTAGTGCTGATGGGAGCATGAAAGTCTGGCAGGCTTCCAATGGAGAGCTCAGAGTAAAGGCTTTGGATACACTTTTAGGGTCTTGTACATGACAGATAGTCTAAGAAAGGGTGGACTGGGGCATGGAAAGAAGAGTGTCTTGTTCTAAAAATATAGTACCATTGCACTTCAATTGATCTTTGTTCCATTTGTTAATCTGAGAACCATCCTTGAGGTTGGTGATTTGCCACAACAAATTGGGGCTGGAAGAGTGGAGGAGCCAGCCCAGTGCATGTCTAAGTGGGTGGTACCCTGGAGTGAACTGTCTTCAATGATCAGTTTCTAAGACAAAGTAGCTAGGCTGTTATATTGATTATATGGCTTAGCCCCCCCTATGTGTACAGTGGATTTTAAGAAGAAGTAAGTAAGAGTCCTCAAGCTGCCCAGGCTGGTGTGGCTCAGTGGATTGAGTGCTAGTCTGTGAACCAAAGGGTCGCCAGTTCAATTCCCAGGCTAGGGTACATACCTGGGTTGTGAGCCAGGTCCCCACTAGGGGGTGTGTGCTAGGGAGTGTGTGAGAAGCAACCACACATTGATGTTGCTCTCTCTCTTCCTCCCTTCCCCTCTCTAAAAAATAAATAAAATCTAAAAAAAAAAAAAAAGAGTCCTCCAGCCTCCTCAGCCTCTTATATGTAGAACTAGATTTAGAGTCATGGAGTTCAAATCCACATCTGCAGCCAAAGCCAGAAAGGGAGCCTATAGCTCTTAGAACACTACCTGGTAGACAGATAAGCTAAAGTGATGCATTGGACCTCCTTAGATTTAAAACCCAGCATGTGCGTATATCATGTAGATACTTCATTTACAGGATCAAGGATACAGGAGGTATGATAACATCAAGGGATGGACAAGAGAACTAGCCTGAAATTTTCTTTTGTTTTTTCAGAGAATATTGGAAGGACATGTGTTTGATGTGAATTGTTGCAGGTTTTTCCCATCAGGCCTTGTGGTTCTGAGTGGGGGAATGGATGCCCAGCTGAAGATCTGGTCAGCTGAAGATGCTAACTGTGTGGTGACCTTCAAAGGTCATAAAGGAGGTATGAATGGTGATTTTTTAAGGCTTCTTTAATCATTCCCAGAGACAAATGGCTAAAGAAATAGAAAGAGAAGCTTGTTTTTTGCACAAATACAAATAATTCAACCAACTGGCCATTTAATGAGCTGTTATTTCCCCAAGGATTAGAAATTCCTTTGCTACTCAGTCTAGTTATTGCTACCTAGAACTAACTTTCTTACACAAATAGTTGTTTTCCACAGTTGATAAGGGAAAGAAATTCTCCCCAGGAGATCATCTCCTTGTGTGCAGGGAAAAAGAGAGAGAGATGAACCCACATTTTCTCACTATTAGTCCTTCGGCTGAGGCGACAGTAGAAGGTGGCACATGACTGTGTCACTACACACCAGAAATAGAGCAGGCACCAACTGTTGCTCGATGGATTTAAATCACAGTTCAGATTTTAAAAAATGGATAATCCATACAACCAGTTGATAGCGGATTATAGAAAAAGAATAAGAACATACTCCCTTTATAACTGATTAGCTGATTTGTTGGAAAAAACATTACATTTAGAGATGTTTTATCCTTAATTAAAATGGTAAAAAGGTGATAAATAATGTTATTTTTATTTTATAAGTTTGGATATTTTTGAAAATGTAATAACATTCTCAAATAATTCCTTAACTTGATCCCTCCTTTGGAACTATAATACATATCATCTATACCATTCATTTGGGAATTAATTATAATTAATTATGTATTGCTCTATACTTAGGACATTTAACCCAGTGTTTTTGCCTTGTGTACTTGACTGTATTATAAATATCTTATGTGTAAGGATTGAGTTTTAAGTTTTAATTTCTTTATAATGGTTTGTCAAACTGGGTAGAGATCATTTAGTAAACACGTTAACCTCAGCAAATAAATAGTTTACTTCTAAAACTGCAAGTAGGTGGCTGCATGGAGAGGGAACAGAAAGGATATTTGGAGCCTTCTTCACATTTAGCCTGAAGAGCTGACAGGTCTAAGGAGTCAGAGCAGCTTGCATAGTCCAGGAACCAAAGGAATCTGGAGGAAAACGGAGGGATCACCTATCTGGCTATGCTTCTGAACATCTAAGGTGTGGAGGAACTTCCCAGTGGAACCATGCATGACTGTGCATAGTGAACATAACAAACTGTGCATTCAACATCAATATGCACTTAACTCAAGTTAGGATACCTTTGGATTACTGCGTGTGCCCTCCACATGAATCCTCCACATGAATCCTAAGCCTCCCAACATTCTTCAGTTCTCCTTAAGAATACACAAGTGTCACTGGGCTTAGAGTGGATTATAGGATTTTTGTTAATCTGGTTTAATCTGGTTTCATTGTTTTGTTTTTTTAAAGATTTTACTTATTTATTTCTAGACAGAGGGGAAGGGAGGGAGAGAGAGGGAAACATCAATGTGTGGTTGCCTCTCATCCAATCCCTACTGTGAACTAGCCCACAACCCAGGCATGCGCCCTGACTGGGAATCAAACCGGCAACCCTTTGGTTCTCAGGCCAGAGTTCAATCCACTGAGCTATACCAGCCAGGGCTGATTTCACCTTTTATTCATATAGTTTGTTCCATTCTTTTGGCCTTGTGAGAAAGTTCTGGGGTGGGGGTAGAAAAGGAAAACTTTCTAGATGGCAGATTTTTGGTGAGCGTTACTTGAAATTTGTACATAGGTAATACCATTCACAGCTCCCTAACCATAGTTGTAGCAGCCAGCCATGGGTACATGCTTTTAAGAACTTTTTCTTTTTTCTGAAGCTTAAATCACTTCCATGAAACTCAATATTTTTAAATAGTTGTAACGTTCCAATAAAGACATAAACAGATCTTTGATTGCTTAATAAGAGCTGGAGGCCCTTCCTAATGTTCCTACTGGTGATTCCACAGGATTCTGAAAAGATATAAGATCCTTTTCTAGGTAGATTTATGCTGAATGTGTTATGGAGATAGAGTGAAAAGGTGCATTTTCTTTAACTCAAAATACTTTACAATTATTAATATAAGATACAATTAAATATTATATAAGGAAGCAGCATAACATGTTGCTTCCTTAGATCTGTTTTTGAGAGGAAGACTGTTTTTAAAACCTTGTTTATAGTAGCTTTTATCCAGTAGATGGATAATTGCAAGGATTACATTTTTCCAACTGTAGTCAGCTATCTAATTTGGAGTTAGTCCTTACCTTAAATTGGGTGTATTTGGAAGCTTACATCGTGATTAGCTCTTGTATGAGTTGTCTCTAATCATATTTTCTCAGACAGGCCCTAAATTGGCTACTTTTTTAATTTGTGGCATTTTCATAAATTCATCTTTTTCTGAAGAAATCTTTCAAGGTGAAATTTCCAGTAAGAGTTGAGGCATTCAGTCAGTTGCATGGGTTCTCCATCACCTATACCTTATGTTGAGTTGCTGTGAAGTTTTTTTATTAAGGTTTGTATATCTGAAGTCATCTCATCTTCAGAGCAATGGGAGCAAGACAAAGATCACTGATTGACTAAGTGACCTTTGGTCAGGTACTCTTGTTAGTCAATCTGCAAGTATTTACATAGGATCAGTAAGTAGGTTTTAAGAAAACAAGTACCAGCCCTGACTGTATCACCACAGGGTCGGATTACTTTCTGCTTTCTACAGCCCCATGTTATCACACATATGCCACTGTGTTATAACTCTGTGTCTATAACTACCTTTAACTTTTTACACTCTGTGCTTCTAAGGCCAGACACCATAGCAAAACTCAGATAATGGGTAATAAAAGGACTCCCAAAATTATAAAATCTACCCTGACCGATGTGGCTTAGTTGGTTGTGTATCATCCCACAAATCTAAAGTCATAGGTTCGAATCCCAGTCAGGGCACATGCTTAGTTCTCAGGTTCGGTCCCTGGTCAGGGCATGTATGGAAGGCAGCTGATCAGCTTCTCTCCCTCTTTCTCCATCCCTTCCCCTCTCTCTTTAAAAAGAAAGTATAAAATCTGGATATTTTGGATGTTATAACACTCTGGATCTTATTTGGTCTTTTTTTTAGCAGGCAGTCCCTGTCAAATTATGGTGTTAAGGCTTGTCAAATCTATGGTGGTAGATCAAATAGCTTCCTGCTGGGCTCCTATACCACCACTCTGGCAAGAGCAAAGCACTGTTCACAGGGCCTCTTTGTAAACAGGTGAGGTGGTAGTTCAGCTTCCCCTTGGCCCTGGTGAAAGTGGGTCCATGACTTGCAGCCACCTCAACTTATACCACCTCCTTGCCTTCAAGGGGGCTTGTCAGCTCACTTTCCTTCTGATTGACACCAGGGTGGGTGGGTGGGGAAAGTGGAGTGCCATCTCCCACAACTTTATTCTGCCTCTTTCCACCTGTTCGTGTCAGGTGGGGGTGGAGGCTCAGTTCACCTCTGGACCCTGCTGACAGTCCCCAGCTGGGCCTGGTTAGTGTCACTGGGTGGAGGGATGAGACTGCTACCTCTCACTTCCTTGGAGTTGGGGTAGAAGATCATTCCTGATTCAGCCCCACTGAAACTTTGGATGAGGGAGAGGTAGCGGTTTTTCCTATTGCTGTTTGAGTGGGGTGGGTTTTCTGTTCTCACAGGCCACCTCTTTCCCAGGCTTTTGCCTGGGGCAATAGACTTTTCTGGGAGTTTTTGGTGTGTGTTTGTTTTTTTAAACTGTGCCTAGTGTTTTACTCAGTTCCATGTTAGAGGCTTCTGCAGTGTCCCGTCCGGGATATGTGAGAAGCAATAAGGAAATCTAGGGAACTCATTGCTCTTCAAGCCCTGAGGGCCACCGGTGGTCTGCCTTCTTTCCATCTTTCAGTCTTCCTGCTTGTTTGTTGCATTACGTCCAGATTTTTATTGCTGCAAGAAGAAAGACCTGGGAGGAATGGGGCTACTCCATCTTGGCCAGATCAGAAGTCATACCCTCTCTTCTGAGATGGGGAGACTAACCCTTTCATTTAGTTCTCAATGAAAGCAGCAGGTCTTTTTAAGACAGTGATTTTCATATGGCACTCTCTAAGGTGTCTATTTAATTTTTGCCTAAAAAACAGGTTTTTAAGCCAAAATAAAATCTCAAAAAACACTACTCTAGAATACTCCACATACACCAAAAAAATCCAAAGCTGCTTTTTCTATGCCTGTCTCCCACAGGTAGTCTTTTTTTTTTTCTTACTTAGAAAAAACATTGATTTGTTGTTCTACCTATCTGTGCACTCATTGGTTGACTTCTACATGTGCCCTGACCAGGGATGGAACCTGCAACTTTGGCACGTTGGGACAACGCTCTGACCATCTGAGCTACCCAGCCAGGGCTTTCACAGCTAGTCTTTGTGCCCTTGGGAAGCAGGGACTCCTCTGTTCTATGTATTTGTTTTTCCAGCACTTGAACATGCCCAGCATGTAGACTATGTCCAGTACATCTGTGAAGAAATGGAGTCATTTATGTGGATCTGTGTTCTCTGCCCTTGTAATTTCTTTACTCCCTACTCCATCTTAGGGTCTTTCTTTTCCCTTTTGCCAGGTATCCTAGATACAGCCATTGTTGAGCGGGGCAGGAATGTGGTATCTGGTTCTCGGGATGGAACAGCACGACTTTGGGACTGTGGGCGGTCAGCCTGCCTGGGAGTCATTGCGGACTGTGGTTCTTCCATCAATGGAGTGGCTGTGGGTGCTGCTGACAACTCCATCAACCTCGGCTCGCCTGAGCAGGTGCCCAGTAAGTTCATATTTGCTTTAGTTTCTCCTTTTCTTCCTTTTCCTTTCCTGCTCTGTAGCTGGTATTTCAATTTCTACCATTAGATTAATATTTATTGCAAACCTATTGTTCCTGTTGCTTTGGAATCTGCAGAGGAGCTCTGTGTCATAGTTACTACACTTGAGTAGTTACAGTTTCATATCAGATGAGACTAATGCCTGTAAAACAGGACAATAAAATCTTAACTGAAATAACAGTGATTCTTGGAAGAAGAGAGTGCTTTAAGTCAGTGTCAATGAGAAATATGTCACAGAAGAAGTTGACTTGAACCTGGAAGAATGGGTTCTGGGTGAACGGACAAGCCTGGGCAGGATGGGAAAATGGAAGCTGGGGCAGGGGCTGCAGGGACTCCACTCCGTGTTGCCTGATCCAGCGTTACTGCTTTGTGCTTATCTTTCTGGATTCTCTGCAGGTTCAACGTAACCAGCTCCTCTTCTCAGGACTCTTTTTCTTCCTTGGCATCCATGATACCACACTGCACTGCTTTTCTTCCTACCTCACTGGCTGCTGCTTTTAAGTCTCCTTTTATAAATTTCCTTTATTCTACCTTTAAAGTATTTTTTTTTTTAATTTTAGAGAGAGAGAGAGAGAAAAGAAGTGGGGAGAGGGGAGAGAGAGACATCAATTGGTTGTTCCACTTATTTATGCAGTTAGTAGTTGCTTCTTGTGTGTGCCCTGACCAGAGATCGAACCCATGACCTTGGCATATCAGGGCAACACTCTAATCAACTGAACCCCCTGGTCAGGGCCTATTCTACTTTTAAATATTGGAGGGCCCTCAGCTCTAACTACAGTTTCTCCCTAGATGATCAATGGCTTTAAGTATTGTATTTAAGGTGGTGATTTCCAAAAGTATGTCTAAAGTATAGGCTTGAGTTTTTGACTATGTTTAGAAGCCTAATAGCTCAGACTTGCCCTGTCTGACAAGGAGTTTCTTATTTCCCATCCCCACCCCACCCCCTAATCTGTTTTTCCCTGTCTTCTGGTTTGCTCAAGCCCAAAGCCCAAGATTCATTCACCATCTACCCCCACCTTTCCTCATGTCCCACATCAGCAAAGTCTGTCATCTCTGCCTTCAAAGTGTTTCTAATTTTTCCTCTTTACTTTCTCCCTCCCACTCTCCCTCCTGCCAGCACGCTGGTGCAATCCATCATCATCTGTTCCTTGTACTCTTCTCCTTTGTGGTCATTTAAAAAGCACAAATCAAGCCCCTGTCACTGTTGTTTGTCGCTACTATTTTAGACATACATTAAAATCTTAACCTCTCACCATGGCTTATCACAAACCCTCACACTTGCTGACCCCTGCGTTCCTCTCCAGCCTCACGGCACACTGCCCTCTGCCAGGCTCACTGTGTCCCAGCCACAGGCCTTGTGTTTGTTTTTTTAGCACATGCCTTCTGCTGGCCAGTGCTTTTCGAAACTCTTCACATGACTGGCTTCTGTTTACTATTCAGGTCTCAGTTGAAAAGTGGACTCCAAGGAGCCTTTTTAAAGTTGAAGCTTATATTTAAAGTTACCCCCCCCCCCCAATCTTCCCACTGTCTATTTACTTCTGGTCATATTTTCCTGTTTTATTTCCTTTTTTAAACTCATCACTCTCTGAAAGTGTCCTATTTGTCTACCTATTCCACTGTTTCCTCATTCCCCTAAACTCCTAAAGGACCTTGTCTGTTTGTACATCACTGTTTTCCTCAGCACCCAGAATAGTGTCCGATACATTGTAGTCCCTCAATGAATATTTAGTGAATGAATACATTTTATTTCCTCCAGACTGGAAGAGACCTGAGGGCAGAGACTGTTTTGTTCAATGTTGTACCTCTGCTCCTAGTATGGTATCTTGTCACATTTTTTTACAAAGGACTTAATAATAATGTATTTAAGTTGTGTTTATTGAAATATATTTTACATGAAAGTCACTCTTTTTAATTGTACAGTTTCTGTGAGTTTTGACAAATGTGTATAGTCATATAAACAATACCGCAGTCAAGATATAGAACATAATAAGTGCTTTTTAAAATTAATCAGTGGCCCTGACTGGTGTAGCTCAGTTAGCTGGACATTATTCTGCAGAGTGAAAGGTCGCGGGTTTGATCCCCGGTCGGGGCATGTGCCTACTTGGTGGTTTCAGTTGCCAGTTGGGGACAGAGACAACAGGCAACCGATCGATGTTCTCTCTCATATCGATGTTTTCCTCTCTTTTCACCCTCCCTTTCCCTCTCTCTAAAAATAAACAAAACCTTTAAAAAAATTAATGAGTGAATCACTAACAAAGTAATTCAGTAAACAGCCATCAGTATCTGTGCTTTGTGGGTACTGCCAGCTGATTAGCCCATTACTGACATATAGCTCATCTGTCATGCAGGTGAACGGGAGGTTGGAACAGAATCGAAAATGCTGCTGTTGGCCCAGGAAGATAAGAAGCTTCAGTGCTTGGGACTACAGAGCAGGCAGCCGGCAAGTGGTTCCTCTAAGATCTTTGAATTCTTGAGGATGCTGGATCACTTTGACTCTTGATAAGCTGTTTTAGAAATATTTCTACATGCTCGCTGTATTCACCTTTTAAGAAAATTACATGAGTGAGAGGCAGTACGTTGTAGCAGTTAAAAGCATGGGGTTTGTTATAGGGCAACATTTAAATCCCAGCTCTTCCTTTTAATGGCTATGACATTGGACAGGTTACTTAACCTCTCTGACCCTCAATTTCCTCATTATTAAACTGGACCTGGTAGGACCTACCTCATAGGGTTATGTGATGAAGATTAAATGCTCTATTGCTTTGCGACCTTTGTTATTTGTTAAGCTACTCCTTCCCTCTTGACCTTCCTGCTTGATCCTCATATGTGAAATGAGGTTATATAGACCCCTTTCTACCTCTGAGGTAATGTGAAGAAATTCTGAGTAAAGCATCATACACTCAGGGCTCTAGATCAAATAATGATCAGAATTGTCTTTTATAGAAGAATTAGTTGGTTTTTTTCCTTCATCCTCTGGGGTTTTGCTGAGTATACTGTATTCTTAATTAAACTCTGAGTTCCCTGAATTAGATTTTTAAAATTTCTTTCCAACAGTCAGATAACTTTAATGATTTGGTTTAGCCATAGGGTGTGTATTTTCATTTTATTTTGCTATTTCATTGTGTTGGTGACATTTCCATTTTCATTGTTTGTTCCAGAAACATCACCATTCTTTATCATATTGTCTTTGCACTCTTGAATTTCCATGCTGGCTTTTACTTCTAAAGAGAAATCAAGGATTTTTGTTTGTTTTGTTTTGCTTTACTTTGTTTCTTTCCTTTGTAGAATATTCAAGGGAGAAATTATCAATTTGAGCTAACAGTAAGGAATAAATAAAAATCAGATCGTTTCCTTTTTCAAGTACATGGGAGAATTGTGGTTCTTTAAATTGCCAGTTTATTTAACTTTTTTCTGTTTGTTTTTTTAATCCTCACCCAGGGATATCTTTATTGACATTAGGGCAAGAGGAGGGTTGGGGAGAGAGAGAGAAACATCAATGGGTTGCCGCCCCAACTGGGGACTGAACCCACAATCTCAGTATGTGCCCTGACCAGGAATCGAACCCACAACCTTTTGGTGTACAGGACAATGCTCAAACCTGAGTCACCCCACAAGGGCTAAGCTTGTTTCTTTTCCTGCAAAGTATTTCCCTTCAAAAGGTGGTTAGAAGTGACGTGAAGCAAATCTTAAATGTGTGAATTGCAACTGTTTCTCAAATGGAAGGTTGTAATGAAAACAGGAAAAGGAAGGATTTTTGGTGTTGAAGATCCTGTGAGTCAGTGTGTTGAGGGTTAGTAGTTTGAAAATCGCTGCCTCAGAATACATTATGATATAAACTACTGAAGAAGTCCTCAGCCAGCCTCAGGTTCCTGAAATCTTGGGAGCGCTTCTTCCTCAGTTAACGAATGTATAGTTTAGATTAAGAATGCTTTACGGGGGAAGAAAGAAAATATCTCTACAAATAGTAAACTTTCTCTTTTCTTCATGCCTGTTTATTCTTGGAAACAAATTAAGCTTTAGCAGCATTTTTGTCTCTTACTTGTTCCCAGATATTCCACTTTATTGGCTCAGATGCCTTCAACTGCTGTACTTTTCTCTCTGGCTTCTTGCTATTGGCTGGGACACAGGATGGAAACATTTATCAGCTGGATGTGAGGAGTCCAAGGTGAGTCACCACGTGTCTGTGTGACGTAGACCTACGGAGTGGGGGTTTTTATTGACTGCAGCGTAGCATATGGATGACTGCTGAGCCAAGGGTATGTTTTTCCATTTATAAAGGTTTTCTGGTGTGAATTTTCTGGAGTTTTTTTATTATTCTTGGAGTCATATTGAAAGGAAATTTGACTCATACTGTCATGATTGTCCAAGTGTAGTGATTGCTTTGGAAATTAAGCTTAAATACTAAAGTAATATTTCACTTAAAGTAATTGTCAAATTTAATTTTGGGGAGCTCAGTAATTTTCTCTATGGTGTTAGATCTGGGTTGGCCTAAGACTGATCGGTTTTCAAGTTCAAGTAAGCCAGCTCTGGTTCTTCATTTAGCTTTTATAATAACCTATCTAAAACAGGCCTTCTTCTGGTCTTAAAGCTATCCAGAGAAAATCACATAACCTTGGTCCCAGGATTTTTCAGTGTCTACAGTTTCTTCCTCCTCCTACTTCCTTCCTTTGTTCAGCTGATACTGAACGGCTCTGGCTTGTGCAGGACACTGAAAGACAGGAAAGGAGGCATTTGGAATCTGATAGTCACACCGGACTGTCACGGTGCGGTGACCAGTGGGCTGAAAGGGCGGTACACAGGGATGGGCGGAAGCACCGAGGAGAGGCCGGAAGGTGAGGTTGCATCCCTAGGGAGCTGAGGCTTTCACTGCACCTTGTCCAGTAGGAAGTTACAAGTCAGGAAGAAAGGGCCCTGCCCTGGGTAGAACGGCACGTAGGGAAACACGAGGGCATGTGGAAGTAGTTTAGTATGACAGGTGTGTGCCCTGCAGCGGCACAGCAGTGAGAAGCCATGCCAGACAGGAAAGTGCGAGTTTGCTTAGAAAAGACTTGCATACCAGCCTAAGGAGCTTGGACTTTATTCCAAGAGCAGTGAAGAAATTCCAGCTAAAGAGTGACTAGCTTATACTTTTCTTTCATAATTTGTTACTTTATTTTTGTACTTGTTTTTGCCTCCTCAGAGACAGGGAATCTCTGATTACTATTATGAACTCTTACATATAATATATATATTGTTCTCACTTATCTTCCATTTTGTTTTACAAAGTCTGACAACTTTAATATTTCACTTCTTTCTTAATTGTCTATAAGTAAAAACGTTAACATATTGTTAACATTGTTGTGTTAAACCCTTGTCAGGCCTCCCTGACAACTGGAGATGCCGGAGGTGACCAGGTTCATTCAGCTCAGTGACATGTTTACATGTACTCCAAGGTGTGAATGCACTATCTTGATCTACCATTTAAGAGTCTTGCAGGAAAGAGGCTGTGTGGTTGTTGAATCTCCATTAACCTACGTCCTGTCTGCTGTCACGTGGTTAGTACTATATACTCAGGCATTGCTTTTGAAGAAAAAAGCTAAAATTGCCCCTTTTACCCTGAATCCTAGGGCTCCAGTACAAGTCATCCACAGATCAGGAGCTCCAGTTCTGTCCCTGCTGAGATTCAGAGATGGATTCATTGCAAGCCAAGGTGGGTCCAGGGGCCAGTGGAGACGGATGGTTCCATGTGGTTCAATTAAACATAGGTTTAAGTGCCTGGTCTTTAGGGCTAGGGGCACGGTCCTCCATGAATGCTTGGCATATTGTGCTTATCACATAGTGTTTATCACCCTGCGTTGTAATTGTCTGTGTCCCCCTCCAGTCCAGGTTCCCTGAGAGGAGTGACTGTGGCTTATTCATTGTACTACTATCCCAGCATTTAGATCGGTGCCCACTATGTAGTTGATGTTCAATAAACATTGGTAGAGTAAATGTATTGTTCCTTATTGTACAACATTGAGTTTCAGTAACAAATCAGTTACAGTGTGCCCTAAGGGAGCTTATAGTTAGTAAGACGGACAGCGGTGGATATGTGATTGAGTACAGTTTGATAAGCACTGCAGCCGAAAACTCTGTGGGAACGTGGAGAACAGCTAGCTTTGGTGGTAGGTGTGCTGCAGCGATGTCTTCACAGACCAGGCGATGTGTGTGCTGATGAGTATCTTACCAGCAGGAGATGGAGAGATGACCGTTGCAAGGCAAAGCTATAGTTTGTACAAAGTCACAGATGAAGGAAGGGAGCAAAAAGAAGGAATCTGTCATTTACTAGGTGCCTGCTATGCAGTAGGTCCTATGTTTGAGGCTTTACATAAATAGTCCAGGTAAAGTGGTGTAGCCAGGACAAGATATTTGGAGTTGGGGAGTGGGTTTGGGGGAAATGACTGGAACAAGGTGTTCACTAAGGGACACTGTGAATCTTCACAGGAGTGATGCAGGTGAGAAGATGAGACAGTATGGGCTGGAGGGACCATCCTACCTGAGTCTCTCAGGGTATCAGTTAGGATGTTTGTGGCTCTTGGTAACAGGACCCAATTAAAAATGGCTTCAATAATTAGGAAACTGTACTACTTCACTTAATAAGAAGTCCAGGTATATGGTGGTTTTAGATTAGATTCATTTAGTGATTCAAAAACAGTTAACAGGAAATTGAAGAAATTTGGCAACTAAGTCAGTGTGGTGTCCTGGATTGGGTCCAGGACATTAAAGACTGGTGAAACCCAAAAAAGTGTCCACTGAAACTGGCTGGCTACTCTGCAAGGTGCTGCGGAGGGAATTCTGTAGTTACTTCAGGAGTTGGAAACAGGTGATCTATGAGGCCCTTTGGAATGGTTTGAAAACAAAGACAAGCCTTCTCTCAGAAGGCACCCGGCCTGCAGATCCTCTCTGGCTCAGCATTCTAGGCAGCCACCCTTAAGTCCTCATACTTGACCTACGTCATGAGACCTGTTTGCCTTTCTGGGTCTTAGGATTATCTTCTGAAATATTGAGGTTTTAAAAAAACTCCTTTGCATGTAGCTGTCTTTTCAGTGTTCTCAATTTTCTTTCTGCTTTAGGTGATGGAAGCTGTTTCGTTGTCCAGCAAGACCTAGACTATGTCATTGAGCTCACTGGGGCCGACTGCGACCCTGTGTACAAGGTACAGGTCCGACTGCAGACCGGTCTCGGGGAGTCTCACCTGGATCTAGAGCTTTGGAGGGGACTGAATCCAGCTATTTTGTGATTATTTGGGTGATAAAATACTTAGGAATGAGATAGAAAGAAATCAAAATTTTGAGTCAGATCTAGAAACTTGAAAAATTACTTTACCTCCCCAGTCTGTCAGTTCATCTGTAAAAGGAGGGCAATAGTGACATAATGCATATGAAAGCTCTTTGTAAATTTAAAATATTCTCTAAATATTAACTATTATTATGATTAGTTCAAGAGTGATTGTCTTATTTGATTAGTCAGGAAAGAGAAAAATAAAGGGAGAAATAATATTTATTGACCAGATACTGTGATGGATTTTTTATATATATTATCTCATTGATTAAATGTTATAATTCCTTGAAGTATAGGTATTACTATTACTGTTTTTTTAATTTAAAAAATTATACAGTTATTACCTGCCTATAAAAATTCAAGCAGTACAGAATTATATAGACTTAAAAGTCCCCTCTAAGTCTATTTTAGTTCAGTTCTTTTCAGAAGTAACCAGCATTAACAGTTTGACACCTGTCTTTGAAGACTGTTTTTGTGTTTATGTATTTATGTAAATAATACAGTTTTATCTCAGTTTGTACATAATTGGAATCATCCTATATATGAGGTCTGTCCAGAAGGTACCCAGCCATGTAATATGAAAAATAGAGACATTTATTGAAGAAGATACAGGACATAAGAAACATTGTACACAGGACAATGACACCTCAGTCCCCTTCAAAGTAGCCACCTTCAGACCTCACACAGTGCTCCCAATCACCATAGCTGCTCTGTCACATTTTCCTGAATCTCATTGACAGTCTGAAATCTCTTCCCTTTCAAAGGTGATTTTAGTTTTGGAAAAGGCCGTAACAGGGCGCCAAATCTGGGCTGTAGCAGGGCTAAGTCACCTGGGTGATTTGCTGTTTCACAAAAAACTCTGCACCAGACATGATGAATGAGGGGGCACATTGTTGTGATGAAGCTGCCAGTCACCAGTTGCCCATAGCTGTGGCCTTCTGAATCATGCAAATAGTTTCTGTGGAGGAATGTTCAAGCTTAACGTAAAATTTCAACTCATTTAGTCATTTTGAATTTGATGGCCACACAGTACACATGCTCAGTCAATGGCATCTACCAGCCCTACTGACTAGTACAGTGAGGTTGTCATTGTTCACACATGTGCATTCCAGTCCACACTGGTTGGCTGTCACATTACATCGGTATCATGCAAACCATTCTCACTATATTAACAGTGGCTGGACTTTTTCCCGATAGACCTCGTATGTTGTCTTATGACTTTTTTTTTTTACTTATCATCTTGGAGCTCTTTCCGTACAAATGGATATAGATCCACTTCATTTCTAAAAGTTTCTGTATAGTGTTCTATATTGTAAGTGAACATGTCATTTTCTTTGTACAAATAAGGAAATGGGGAAACTAGAGGAAGTTGAGGAAGTAGCCTGTGGTCATGCCGCTGCATACTGCCCAACCTAAGATTCCAAAAGCTCACTCCTGAATTCATGCTATGTCCACTATTTAGGGATTCTTAACCCTCTTTAAGTTGTAGACTTCTTTGAGAAGTCAATGAAACTCTCAGAAAAAAGGCACGTATTGAGAACTGGTTTACATACAATTGTATGAGGTTCAGGGATACCCAGGGCTGTCTGTGGACCATCTCCTCCCCAGGTAGCTCAGAGGGTTTAGACTCTCTGCACTAAACCATGCATAACACTAGTGGGTTTGCTCTCCACTTGACTAATTAGGATCTCTGTTCTATAGCCATAGTGCACTTGACCCTGGCCAGCCATTTTTAAAATACATGTGGATATAGTTCTTTTCTTGTCTTTGGAGTCAGTAAAGCTTCTCAGACTCCCTTGTACTAGGAGAGGATGAGTGACTAGGCTGTATCTTTCTGAAATGGAAGAATTCCAGGCTTACTTTGGGCTGTGACCTCTTGTGTTCCAGGTGGCCACGTGGGAGAAGCAGATCTACACATGCTGCCGAGATGGTCTTGTGCGGCGCTATCAGCTCTCCGACCTCTGATTCCTCGGAAAGAGAAGTCCCACTCAACAAAAACCTTTGACCCCAATCAACAATGAGCAGAAACGTCATCAGTCCTTCCCAAGAACCATGCCCTTTATTGTCTTGGGCACCCTTTGGAAGTCACAGAAAGCCAACTCCATTGGCCATGCACAACTGTCATTCCATAACAAGACTCATTTGAGCTGAATAAGGAGCTCACATGTGCTCACTGCATTTGCCCCAACTTCTTGTATAAAGTCACCCCAGCAACACAGGGTGAGGTTATGGATTGCTTGCAGTTTGATCTCACACCAGTTGTGTTAAATGTTTATAGGACCAGAGGACTAAAGCCTGTTCTCTGAAGGAAATAAAGAGAATACATTTGGAGAAGTCTGAATTTGAAAAACTTTGTTAAATACTCTTGTTCCAGCAAAAACTCAGTCAAGCTGATGGAACTCCTTTCTCAGGTGCTTCTTGTTGGCCTGGCCATAGAGAAAGGCTACTTCACAGCAGCAGTAAATGTCCCATAAGCAGCAACCTGGGAAAGATTTTTATACAGGGAGGAAAACCAGCCACCCCAGTTTCCCTTGGACTGAGGGGTTTCTGCCACCTGTGACTTTCTGTCCAGGTAAACCGACTTGGACTGTCAGCCTGTACACAGGTGATTGTGAAGGCAGGGGCTGTCAGAGTGCGGGCTCTGGAACAGCTGTATCAGTATTGCCGGGGAACTTAGAAATCCATGAGCCCTAGTTCAGACCTAAATCAGAAATTCTAGGGGAGGGCCCACAATCAATATTTTAACAAGCCTTCCATGATTTGGATGTATGCCGAAGTCTGAGACCTAGAGGAAGAGATGATAAAGGGCACTTTAGTCATAGATGGAACCCAGGACTCATGGGGTGGCCAGGCTGGCCTGTAGGAAATGAGGCTGGAGAGGTTGGCAGGGCCCAAATAGTGAATGGGCTTGCATGCCAGTAAGGAGTTTGAACTTCACTTAGTTGGCAGTGGGGAACTGTGAAGGAGTTTTTAAGCAAGGGTGTGACATAGTTACTTCTTTTTTTCTCTAAACATAAGAATGAAATTATAAGGTATGTATTCCCTGGCTTATTTTCACTCAGTGACTGAATTCTTTTCATCTCAATACATGTAGACTTGACTCATTCTTTTTAACTTCCAGAGCATGAATACCATATAATTTACATTTTAGAGATTATTAAAGAGAAAGTTTCTTGGACCATGCCACATTTGAGGTGGGCCATGTAGGCAAAGCTCTGGAATTTATTTAAGGGAAGAAGGTAATTTTTGTCTGGGGTAATAGTATGATTTACAGAATTCTTAAAGGTATATTCTCATGTAATCTTTTTTTTATGTAGATAATGAAATTTTTTTAAAGATTTTCTTTATTTTTAGAGAGTGGAAAAAAGAGGGAGAAAGAGAGGGAGAGAAACATAGTGTGTGGTTGCCTCTAGTGCACCCACTACTGGGGACCTGGCCCACAAACCAGGCATGTGCCCTGACTGGGAATCGAACTGATAACCCTTTGGTTAGCAGGCCGACACTCAATCCACTGAGCCACACCAGCCAGGGCTCATGTAATCTTTATTACTACCTTGAGACATTTTAGTAGTGAGGCTTAAAGAGATGATGTGATTTGCCAAGGGTCATAGAGAACAGGAACTTGAACACAGTTTATCTTGACTTTTTAAAATCTTTATTATATTTTTTCCATTACCATTTAGTCCCCTTATACCCTCTTCCCCCCAGCAATCCCACACTGTTGTCCATGTCCGTGAGTCCTTTTTACTTCTTGCTTATTCTGTTTTAACTTTAAATCCCATTTTTTCTACCTGTTGCTAATTGCTAAACAAAATTGTGAAAATAAAACACTAATTAATTTACTGGCTACCTACTCTGTTCTAGGTGCTTTATTTATTTCTTTAATCCTCACAATCCTGTTTTACAGAAAAGAAAATAGAGGCTCAAGAAATTAAGTACCAGAGCCTTGATTTGGACCTTGCTCAGTCTGTCTGCAAGGTCTGTGCTCCTTCCTCCATGTGGTCACGAGTCCTCTGGGAATAGAGCTATTTCACTTAAGGGCATTATTTGTAATAGGGTCAGGTTACCCAAAGAGACATTCCAGAACACGGAAACATTGATTCCTAGGAGGTCCATGGGGTACCTCTAGGAAGTCAAATGAAGAAAACAGGGTGACGCAGGATGTGGCTCGAGTTCATTACATGGCAACTATGGCTGTGAGTCCCCATTCCAGGGCTCACTTTTCTCCATTTGCTGTCACATTCATGAGCTCCTTGTCATAGGGCTCCAGGGTTAGTATCCTGGCTGTGATGGAATTAACGACCCTTGACAGCTGCCATGAAACCCAGAATTAAACAGAAGGAGCAGAAACTAGCTCTCAGGTGCCCAAAGCCTTGTCCACTTTGAATGGAAAAATCCCTAGTTGGCAACAGACAAAGCTGTTTTTTCTTTTGGGTTGAGGATTTGGGTTGAGGAGTGCATTTTGGGTAAGGAAGGATGGACAACCCCCATCCATAACACTAAAGGCCCAGTGAGTTCTGTGCTAGACCCTGTTTCTTGGTTTTCTGATGCCCCCTTGTGACTTCTTGTGAGAAATACTACCTCTGTTTCTCAATCTTGTTGTGGCATCAGCTATTGAGTAAATACTCTGCCAAGCACAGTCCTCACAACAGCCTTGCAAGGTAAAGGTTTCTTTTTCTTGAACTCAAGTCTCTGTAGACCTCTTTTATATATTTCTTCTACTTTATTTTATTTTGAAGTTCAAATTTACAAATAAGTTGCAATAATAGTACAAAGGATTCCACTGTATCCCCACCCAGATCTCCTCCCAGTTAACTTCTTTTTCTTTTCCTTACCCACGGGCATGCACGTTGATTTTAGAGAAAGGGAAAGGGAGGGAGAGAGAGGGAGAGAAACCTCGATGTGAGGGAGAAACATCAATTGGTTGCCTCTCGTACACATGCTGATCAGGGGACCAAACCCACAAGACAGGCATGTGTGCTGACCAAGAATCCAAACCATAACCTTTCGGTTTACGGGACAATGCTCCAACAAACAGCCACACTGGCCAGGGTGACAGTTGTTAATTTCTTTCTTTTTTCAATCATCATCCAAGGACACTTTTTCATTACTTTTAGAGAGAAGAAGGGATAGAGGAAGAGAAAGAAGTATCAGTGTGATAGAGAAACGTCTGTTGGTTGCCCCACCTGCACATACCTGGACCAGGGATTATACCCACCTGGACAGGGGATCGAACCCCCACCCCCCATTAAGGGATGTCACTCCAACCAGTTGAACCACACCAGCCAGGGCAGTTGTTAACTTTTTATTATGTTTATCATTCATATTCTCTCTTTCTCTCTCTCCCTGTCTCTTCTCTGCTCCTTTGGCTCATGCATACACTGCTGCCCTCAAACAGGTAGAACAGAACTTCTCACTCTAAGGGTTGCCTCAAAACTACTTCCCACGAAAATGTGCAATCCGGAAAGGGAAAAACAGAAGCGACCTTTCAGTGGAGAGACCTAACAAGCACCACCTCAGCAGGCGGTCAAGTTCAGCATCACCAGTGAGAAGTCATACTGCTGTTGCGCACCTTCAATCTGATGTGGCGGGAAGGGTGCTTTACCTCTGTGATCTTCCTTCCAAAACCCCATCCTAATCATAAGAAGAGCATCAAACAAATCCAAAGTAACTGACCAGTGCTTCTTAAATTGTCGAAGTCATTGAAAAGAAGGAAAGTTTGAGAAGCAGTTGTAGTCAAGATACCTGAGGAGACAGGAAAACTAAACGTGATGTGAAATCCTAGGTGGGATCCTGGAACGGCAACAAGACCTTGGGTTAAAAACTGGAAAATCAACTTACGGCCAAGATGGAGGCATAGGTAGACACACTGTGCCTCCTCGCACAACCAAAATAAGGACAACAACAAATTTAAAAACAAAAAAACACCCAGAACTGACAGAAAATCAAACTGTATGGAAGTCGGACTTCCAAGGAGTTAAAGAAGAAACATTCATCTAGACCGGTAGGAGGGGCAGAGACAACAGTTGGGGCAGAGAGGACCCACAGAAAGGTGATGGCTGGTGGAGCAGGGCGGGCGGTCCCACATTCGTGTGCAGATAAACCAGGAAGAACAACTGGGGAGCAAGAAAGACCACACAACCCAGGGCCCCAGCGGGGGGAATAAAGCCTCAAATCACTGACAGAGAACACCTGTGGGGGTTGAGGTGCCAGGAGAAACTTTCAGCCTCACAGGAAAGTTCGTTGGAGAGATTCACAGGGTCCTAGAATGTACACAAACCCACCCACATGGGAATCAGCAACAGAAGGGCCCAATTTGCTTGCGGGAAGCGGGGAAAGTGACTGAAAACTGGCAGAGAGCAGAGCAAGCGCCATTGTTCCCTCTTGACTCCTCCCCCACATACAGCATCACAACCCAGCAACTGGGTTGCCCCGCCCTAATGAACAGCTAAGGCTCCACCCCTTACTACATAACAGGCATGCAGAGACCGCCCCCCCCCAAAAAATGGCCTAAATGAAAGAACAAATCAAAGGTCCAGAAAAATACAACTAAGCAATGAAGAGATAGCCAACCTATGAGATACACAGTTCAAAACACTGGTAATCAGGGTGCTCACAGAATTGGTTGAGTACAGTCGCAAATTAGAGGAAAAAAATGAAGGCTATGAAAAATGAAATAAAGGTAAATGTACAGGGAACCAACAGTGACAGGAAGCAAACCAGGACTCAAATCAACGGTTTGGGGCAGAAGGAAGAAAGAAACATTCAAGCAGAATAGAATGAAGAAACAAGAATTCAAAAAAAGGAGAAGAGGCTTAGGAACCTCCAGGACATCTTTAAACATTCCAACATCCAACTCACAGGAGTGCCAGAAGAACAGGAAGACCAAAAAATTGAAAACTTACTTGAAAAACTAATGAAGGAGAACTTCCCCGATCTGGCAAAGGAAATAGACTTCCAGGAAGTCCAGAAAGCTCACAGAGTCCCAAAGAAGTTGGACCCAAGAAGGAACACACCAAGGCACACCATGATTACATTAGCCAAGATTAAAGATAAGAAGAGAATCTTAAAGCTGCAAGAGAAAAGGAGATAGTTACCTACTAAGGAGTTCCCATTAGGCTATCAGCTGATTTCTTAAAAGAAACCTTGGAGGCAAGAAGGGGTTGGAAAGAAATATCCAAAGTCATGAAAAGCAAGGACCTATATCCAAAATTTTCCAGCAAAGCTATCATTTAGAATGGAAGGGCAGATAAAGTGCTTCCCAGATAAGGTCAAGTTAAAGGAGTTCATCATCATCCAGCCCTTATTATATGAAATGTTAAAGAGATTTATCTTAGAAGAAGAAGATAAAAAATATGAACAGTAGTCCAGGCTGGTGTAGCTCAGTGGATTGAGCACGGACTGTGAACCGAAGGGTTGCTGGTTCAATTCCCAGTCAGGGCACATGCCTGGGTTGTGGGCCAGGTACCCAGTGGGGGCCATGTGAGGCAACCCCACACTGATGTTTCTCTCCTTCTCTTTCTCCTTCCCTTCCCCTTTCTCTAAAAATAAATAAATAAAATATTTCAAAAATATGAACAGTAAAATGACAACAAACTCACAGCTCTTAACTGAATCTAAAGACAAAAACAAAAACAAACTAAGCAAACAACTAGAACAGGAACAGAATCACAGAAATGGATATCACATGGAGGGTTATCAGTGGGGGAATAGAAGGGGAAGAGAGGGGGAAAAGGTACAGAGAATAAGTAGTATAAATAGCAGGTAGAAAATAGACAGGGGGAGGGTAAGAACAGTATAGGAAATGTAGAAGCCGAAGAACTTATATGTATGGCCCCTGGACATGAACTAAAGTGGGGGGAATGCAGGTGGGAGAGGGTGTACAGGATGGAGGGGAATAAAGGGGAGGAATGGGACAATTATAATAGCATAATCAAAATATATTTAAAAAACTGGGATATCTCAATGAAGAATGGACTTCTGTTCTAAGTGATGTATTGATATTGGTTATTACTTGTGACAAATGTACCACATTCATGTAAAATGTTAATGGGGCAAACGAGTGTGGGATGTTTGAGAACTCTACTATCTTTACAACTTGCCTGAAAATCCAAAACTTTTCTAAAATAAAAAAAAATAATGTACAAAAAAACAGCTAGCCCTGATCTGTGTAACTGAGTTGGTTTCCACTGCATAGCAGAGGTTGCCGGCTTGATCCCAGGTCAGGGCACATGCCTGGGTTGCGGGTTCAGTCCCTGGTCGGGGAGCATATGAGAGGCAATAGATCAATGTTTCTCTCTCTCTCTCTCTCTCCTTCTTTTCCCCTCTCTCTCAAAACAAAACAAGACAAAAACAGCTAAATGCCTTTGTTCTGAAAACTCTTAATTAAAACTAATTGCTGTGCCCCTTAACCCTCTGGTTTCTGAGTTGAGTGATCTTTATCAGGGACACGCAATCAGCCTCAGTTCGCTCAATCCTTTCATTCACTCTTCCTATAAGGCAGAGCTAGCTGAGAAGGTGGTTTGCTTAGGCAGGAAGGACTACAACTCCCAGAGTGCCCCTGTGCAGTTGTCAGGAGCAACCAAGGAATGCAGACTAACAGCCCTGCTGGACTCCAGACTATCCACAGGACTGCCAGCCAGCCTGCCAGCCATGGGCCAGGATTATTACGCTATACTCCATGTCACTCACAATGCAGAGGATGCCCAGATCAAGAAGGCGTAAGTTGGGACAGGAGTTGGGTGTTAGGTGTGTGCTGGGGCAGGCTCCACCTTCTTCTGTTTCAGATTGAGCTTTTCTGCACAGTTTAGGGCAAGTAACGTAAACTTCATTTCTTCTCTCTCTTCTTGCATAATTTCATCCTGGCTTTGGTCTGGGTTTGGCCTGGGCCCGGGCAACATCCTTTCCCCTCCATGCCCTGTCTCCTCTCTTGGGCGCCCTGGTTTTCCCAGCAATGAAGTGAGAACAAAGGAGACTTTTGACATTTGACAAAGGAGACATTTGCTCTGAGTATTATGGAGAACCAATGGACTGTGAACAGAGCAGTGGCCTGTCCAGAAGTCTGCGGTACAAATTTTATTTCAGCCGTCATATGGGATTTGTTGTTGAATAAACTGCACCAAGTCTTGGGGGCTTTATGGTCCACCTCTAAGAAAGCCTAGGACAGGAATCAGCACATTTCCTGGGGGGAAAACACCAATTTTAGACAAATATTTATTGAGCGACAACCTAGTGGGTTAGAGATAAACATGACTCAGAGATGGTTTAATTTTTTTGGTGAATACAGATGTTGACTAAGTCCCAAGTGTGATGCATGGTACAAAAGGGGAAGCACAGGTGCCGCGGAAGCCTATTTTGGGAGGAGAGAGAACCTTGTTGTGTCTGTCATGATGACCAAGGCTACAGAAGAAGCCTGAAGCAGGGCAGCGGGCTACTGAGAGGGGAGAGAAAGGACTTGACAATCAATTGGATAACTAGAGGGTAAAAAAAAGAAGGAATCTAGAATAACTTCAATCGATTAAGGTTGGGTAGTGATAATAGCTGCATTGATTGAATTGTACAGATGCTGTTCTGAGAACCTCCCATCATTATTTCACTCAGTCCTCACAACCCTGAGAAGGAGGCGCCATCATTACCCCGAGGCCGTGGGCCTAGTAAGCAGCAGAGCCAGCGTCAGACACTGGCCTGCTCTAGCTGCCTGCTGAGGGCCAGGTCCTGTGAGCGTGGGCATCTAAGTGGCATAAGTGGGGAGTCTCCAGCGAGGTTGGAGAAGCGAGACACAAACTCATGACACAACAATTCAGGGCGATGTGCCATGTCAGCCACTGTTCAGAGCATCTCACTGGCACTGGGACCCGCCTAGAGAAACGTCATGAGGAGGGAGGGCCATTGAAATCCAGAAAAGTAACCCAACTTAAGCAATGGAAAGTCCTAGGTCTGAATCCAGATTCTCCTACTTGCTAGCTGTGACATGGACAAATTACTTAACCTCTCTGAGCCACTGTTTTCCCACCTCTCTGTAAGCAAGGGGGGTGGGTTGTTGTGGTATTGAAATGGGGTTATATGAGAGAACGAACACAAAAATGCCCCACAAACATTTGCATCCGAAACCATGTCATACAGTGATTAAAAGATTGGCATATGTTTGAAACAACAGTGCTGAACCCTTCTCCCTGCAGCAGCCCTGAAGGTATGAGTCACATGTATAACCCACTCTTCTATATGAGTGCCTAGATTTTGCCCCCCTAAAAACAAAACTTACATAACAAGGATTCCTATTCACTCAGCAATTAACCTCCTCGGTATCACTCCTTCGCTGCAGGCTGCCACATTGGTGCCGTGACTCTACCCCTCCCCCACTCAGCAAGGCAGATGAACCAGAGTGATATTACAGCAGGGATCACTTTAAAACTCAAGTGTGTATGAAAAACTGAACTCTTCTCAAATGTCTTTACTTTTACTCATTGATACATTTTATTGGCAATTCTCCTCACATTAGAGACTGCGACCTCCATAGTTAAGGGCTAGTGTCGAAGTCTCAGAGGGGCAGAGTAGATTCTCTTTGTAAGGCCTCCGAGGGCTGAGCCAGGACCCTCGTGGATGAAGAGGTAGAGTAGCAGGACAGCAGACCCTGCTCAGTAAGAGCAACAGTTGCATAAAATTCAGAGTGGTCCCACAGTGGGAGGGGCTGCCTCATGGGACAGTTAGTTCATATCCTTCGTTTACTCTCTGCTACTGGGGATGCAGAGAACTGGATACAGTAATTCAAGGAACTCACAGGCTAGTAGTAGGGGAGACAGACTAGTCAGCAAACAACTGGAGCACTGCATGGAAAATTACTGGGACCAAAGGCACTGGAGACATGGGGAGGGGTGTCTAGAATGGAAGCTGGAATCCAGGAGGGTGTCCTGGAGGAATTGCCCCCAGCGCTGAAAGTTGAAAATGGATAAAAATTTGCCAAGAGGTGATGGGAGGGACTGCCGGGGGATGAGTGTTACAGGTAAGGGAGCAGAATGTAAAGGCATGAGCAATGCAGTGTGGGGAGTCTAGGCAGGAGAGGGCATAGGAGTAGAGCAGGAGAGATGTGATGAGGAGGCCAGAGAGAAAATCAAGAACTTGAATCTGAGAGGCATTTGGATCTTATGCTAAAGATAAAAGGAAACCAGGGGAGCATTTAGGCAGGAGAGTGACTTGGTCAGGGAGCATTTTAGAAGCATCAGACTTACAAGAGAGAGGGATCAGACCGGTAGCAGCACACAGAACAGACTGGAGAGGGGGAACCAGAAAGAGGCAGGCACGGTTCCATGATGGTTGTAGGGATAAACAGTCGAGAACAGAATATTAGTTAGGAGGGAGAGCTGACGCGCCTTAGTGATGGTTGTAGGGTGTGGAGTGGACAAAGGAAAACTCGGAGCCAAAGATTATGCTCAGCTAGTGTTCTGGCTGTAGTGCCTGGAAAATAGGGGTGGGGACGTAAGGAATGAAAATGTTGTTGAGATTGGGTTCATGGAGTAGTGGGGTCTGTGGGACATTGGAGAGGAGATACCAAGTGGGCAGCTGGGCAGAGCCTGGTGTTCGGAGAAGGGACTTGCTTTGCAGTAAAGACTTAGCAGTCATCAGCCAGTAGGTGGGGCTCAAAGTGTGGGGCCAGTGAGCTCGTCCAGGCCGTGGTGGGGAGAAGAGAGGCAGCAGAGCTCTGAGGACACCAGCGTGGAAGTGTGCACAAGGCAGAGGCTCTGTGCTGTGACCCAGCAGAGGGCACGTGGGGTCAGATTTGTACTGGGCGACTCAGGCTGTGCTGATGTCGCTTTGCTCCTCCAGACCCTCTCCCCGCCTTTCTGCACCCACTCTCTGCTCTGCAGATTGACTTGTTTGAACTGCACCCACAGGCTTCCTGGCCCTCAGGCTTCCTAATGTGTTCTGCTAAAGAGAACTCGAGGCAGGAGACTGGGAGGGAGGAGAGTAGTGCTAGGTATTCACTCCCCATTTCCTTTCTGTGGGGCCTCTTCAGGTTGGCTACAGCCCTTAACTAAAGATCATGACTTCTGCCAAGCGCCCTGCCTCTACACTTTCTTGGGGCTCCAGGTAACCTCTCCCTCCTTCACCCCTAGAGACTCAGGAGTGGTCAGAGTGCTCCAGGGCTCCTGGCCTCCTGGCCTCTGGTACTGCACTGTCACTGCGGTTTCCCACCCACTTCCATCACTTTTATGAGTGGTCCCTTATTAAACTCTTCCTTTAAGGATTTATTTATTCATTTTTAGAGAAGGAGAGAAATATCAATGTGTGGTTGCTTCTCACGTGCCTGGTACTGGGGGCCTGGCCCGCAACCCAGGCTTGTGCCCTGACTGGGAATCGAGCTGGCGACCCTTTGGTTCGCAGCCTGTGCTTAATCCACTGAGCTACACCATCCAGGGTCCTTATTAAACTCTTTACACATCACACAGTTTTTGCCGCCTCTTTCCTCCAGGAATGCTGATGATAGATTCTCAGGTGCTGTAGGCAGCGTGTCACCAAGTGGTGGGCTTGGGCGGGCACAGAAGTGTAGAGAAGACTGAGCGCAGAGGTAGGAGACAATGAAAGACTCTGACGTGAGCCGAGTGCCTCTCTGTACCAGCCCCTCTGACCCTTTACTGGGTCTAATCTTCCCAAGAAGCATGTGTGTCAGTTCAGACACCAGGATGGGATCAGATGTGCAAAACAACGTACTGGGGGAAACCCTGGGGCGAAGAGGAGCAGGAGGGTGCAGGGACAGCCTTCAGCCTTCAGACCACAGCCCAGGTCTGACCCCTGTGAAAGGAGAGAGGGAAGGGAGGTTTGGGGGCGGAAGGCTACAGTGTGGTCTGGAGGCAATCTCCGCCAGGCTGGCAGGAGTCCTCAAGCAGAGGCTGTGTTGGAGGAGTCCTGTGTCCTTCAGCAACAGGCCAGTACTAATCTCCCCAGCACGCTTAGGCACTGGCTGGGAGCAGCTGGGGTGGGGGGCAGGTGTAGCCTCGGCACAAATGCCCAGGGGTCAGCCAGGGGCTGTCAGTCAACTGTGCTTCCTCCACTGGGTTCTCCTCAATGGAGTCTGAGCAATGTGCTTCCCTAGCCAGCACAGCCCTGAAGTATAGCTGGGAACCTCCAAGCTCTGAGAGGCCACCAGGCAGCAGATAGCAGGGCCACCTCTGACCCAGGGACTGCGCTCAGGAACACGGCAGTGGCTCTGACCTCAGTGAACGCTCCCACTCTAGGTATCGGAAACTCGCCCTGCAGCACCACCCGCTGAAGTCCGTTGAGCCATCCTCAGCAGAGATATTCAGGCAAATCGCAGAAGCCTACGACGTGCTGAGTGACCGTGAGTGATGGGCTGAGTCTGGAGGAGTGATTCCAAGCCAGCTCCTCTGTCCTACCCCTCCATTAAGATAGTTCCTTAAGTCTCTGAGTATCGGGCTTTCTGAGGGGCCCCAACACAGAGTAAGCAGGATATAAATAAACTGAGAAAGAGGAGAATGAAGATTGCCTTTCTCAGTTGACACAAGCTAAGGTGGAGATCACGGTGTGGAGAGCCCACAGACCAAGCGGATTGTGTTCGCCTAGGCTCCTCAGGGCAGGCTCTAACATTTCAAAGCTTTAGAGTTTGAAAGCTAGAATTATTAGATTCTAAAATTGCAAGGTTCTAGGATTCTATTTACCCAAGATAAGAGAGCAGCTATGACGGCTTAAGCCTGACCCTCGGTCTCTCTGTTCCCACCCCAGTCCCCATCCATCCCCTGCAAGTCCCAGTCTTTCCCATCTCTCCTCGGGGGGCCATCCTGGTCCACTCACAATGAAATCAAACCCCTAACTTCTACAGTGTCCTTCCCGAGACTGCCAGACAGCAGCCACTTCAGAAATAAGGCCGTTTTGCCCCATAGTCTTTCTCACATCCCCCTTCTTCCCAGCCTTCCAGCCCTCTTAGCCCCCAAGGCTGGACCTCTCCTCAAGGTGGCGTATATCCACAGCTGTGAAGAGAGGCATCTATGACAAGTTTGGAGAAGAGGGTCTGAAGGGAGGGATTCCTCTGGAATTTGGGTCCCAGATACCATGGACAACTGGCTACGTCTTCCATGGCAACCCTGAAAAAGTATTCCATGAGTTCTTCGGGGGAAACAACCCCTTTGCTGGTAAGAGGTTCTACCTACCCCCTTGCCTTACGGAGAAATGAGGTAGCTGTAAAGATGCTTTTCTTTGACTAGTGTTTTTTTTTTTAACTTTTACAGTCCTCCATTCCTTTCCCTGAAGCAGCCACTCACTGCTAATAATTTATGTATTATTCCAGAAATGTTATGTGCATTTATGGGCATATTTTTATTTTATTTTACTTATTTTAGTGTTTTTAATCCTCACCCAAGGACATGTTTGATTTTAGAGAAAGTGAAAGGGAAAGAGAGAGCGAAACACCGATGTGAAAAATAAACATACACCGGTTACCTCCTATACATGCCCCATCTGGGGAATCGAACCCACAACCCAGGCACGTGCCCTGACTGGGCATTGAACCCACAACCTTTTTGGTGTATGGGACAACACTCCAACCAACTGAGCCATGAGGCAGCATATTCTTATTTTTACTTCGCTTTACTTTACTTATTTTATTCTGCTAAGGAAATAGGACCACATTGTACACAGTTTTTTTTTTTTCATTTGTCTTATTATACATTATATACAGATTTACTTTACTAACTTTTATGGCTGCATAAGGTTTCATTGTACCGATGTGTGGTAGATGAATCCGTGGATGGATCGGTGGACGACCCCAAGTCCCATACAGACAAAGAGTTGATTTCTGAGGCTCAGATCATCTTGCAAGAACAGTTAACCTTCAGGCCTGTCTTCCTGGCTCCAGTCATGCAACTCAAGAGAACCTATGTTTTCACTGCCTGGCTCCCCAGCCCCTTCTTCCTGCCTCTCCTCCAGCCGTTGTGCACTCCAGAGTTTCTCTCTCCCTCTCTTCCATGTTACTGTGATGAGCAGGCTGCAGCCCACTGCCCTCCCCTGTCTGCCAGAGGAACCTGGGTTTATAAACTCCCTGTGAGACCAGGGAAAGCAAGAGACTTGGATTCGGAGGGCCCTTTTCCCGCCGCGTGCTGCCACTTAGGAGCTGTGTGGATCCTGGGCCTGTCTCTTCACCCCTCTGAAACCTCAGCTTCCTCACCATTCAATGGCTGTAACAGCCCATTGCTCACAGACCATTATCAAAGGAGATAATGTTTATGAAGATGGGCTTTGCGGTCAGAAAAACGCCTGCAGTGGATTTGTTTCTCCCAGTCAGGGGCGCATGGATAAGAGGCAGTTCAGGGGAGCCAAACCAGAGTATACGGGGCCTTGCTCTTTAGGGAAGGTCAATCTCAAGGCTTGGGGGTCCATCAGGTAGTGCCCAGGGGCTAGACTGCTACAGTGCTTCCACCTAGGGGTTCTGTGTCCCATCTTCCTGAAGAGCCAAGGGGCCAGGCTTACCGTGACCTGACTGTCAGGGTGTCTAAGACCAGGCACACCATAGGTGCAGCTAGGACAAATGAATTCAGCAGTGCAAAACAGGGCCAAGTACTTCACAGACCTCTTGGTTACCAGCCTACCACATCTTAGTGGGGACATAGTGTGATGCCGCCTTGCCCTCCCCAGCCTAAGGTCATCGTGTCATTCCAGTGTGAAGTTCATTCCATGGCACCAGCCATGAGAGGCAGAGTGCAGAGCATCCGATCTTGATAGTCACTCCTGACTCCACAGCTCACAAAGGGCTGCACCTCTAGCATATAGTGTAGTGGTTAAGGGGGCAGGTTCTGTGGTTAAATCGTGCACCAATCCCAACTCTACTACTCAAATACCTGTGGCACTTTAAGTCTTTTGTTTGGCCTCTGAGCTAAGCAGTAATAACATAAAAAGCTGAAAACAGCACCCTGTGCATAATAAGATCTCAGCAAGTTTAAGCTCTTCGTCATCATTTCATTACTTAATCCTAACAGTGGAGGCCGTAGGGCTTTATCTCTCCATCTTACAGGCGGAGAAACTGATGCCCCAGTGACTTCACAGCGCATCAGGGGACAGAGGCCCTGTCTGCACCAGGATGGAAGGGCGGGGCATCAGGAGGGGTTATGAGTACAGAGCTGGGCAAGGGCAAGAAGAGTTGAGGAAAGAGGAGTTGGAAATATGGGATATGCTGGTGACCGCTCAGATTTGTCAGGGACTAGTCCTGCCCCTCCTGACTTCTTTATAAAACCTTGAGTGGGGGGTCTCTAGTGGCCTTGGGCTGAGCTGGACAGAGAGGGGAACTGTAGCCTGGGGAAGGGTAGGGAGGACTGCCATGCCTAGGACGCTCCCCTCCCAAGAATGAAAACTCTTGAGTCATTTCTGGTGCTGCCAGGTGCTGCTGCCAGGGCACTTCTCTCCTCTCCAGCCAGGGTTGAGGGTCCTTTCCCAAGTTGTGGGGGAAGGAAGCCAGCAAGGTCAGGGGGCGTGCCCAAAGTCGGGGATGAGTCCCGTGGCGGTGGTAAGGGATGATAATCATTGGATCTGCAATTGAGTTCGGCTTCTTGGCCTAAGTCTGAGTCTCCCAGAAGGGATGGGGTGCTGGGTATTACCCGTGGAGACTGAAGACGTGGGGTGGGGAAGTACTATCAATCCAGTTTCTGTATACAGTTTCTCTCACTACTCTTCCCACCTCCTGCAGAATTTTTTGATGCAGAAGGAAATGAGGCGGATTTGAACTTTGGGGGGCTCCGGGGCCGAGGGGTCAGGAAACAGGACCCCCCAATCGAAAGAGACCTCTACCTTTCCCTCGAGGACTTATTTTTTGGCTGCACCAAGAAAATCAAGATCTCCCGCAGGGTGAGTACTTGCCTGGGAGCCGCCATCTGTCCCCTGCAACCCTAACAGTCGCCCTGGCTCCAGTTAGGGACCTCAGGGGTGGTCTCTGACGGAATCGTGCCGTCTCAGACTCGGAGACCAGGCACCGCAGAATTCCAGAATCTGAAGTTGGGAGGGAGCAGCGCGGGTACTAGCCTGGTGCTTTCCTAGTGTAGGAATTCCCTCTGCAGCTTCTCTAACCCGGACAGAACCCTTCCCTTCTCAGGTCAGCCACACCCTTATGGGAGGTGGGAGGGCTCTGCATGGGGGGGAGCGGAAACCCGAAACCGTGAATTTTGCGTGTCACCAGCCCGTGCCCCCAGGATTTCATCAGGGGGGTGCCCTGTGAGTGAGAAGGAGCCATGTGGGAACTGAGGGGGCTGGGACCCAGTCTCTGAGGGGACTGGTTGAGGAAGAACGTCAGTCCCACAGCCCAGACCTGTGCTAGCCCGAGAACAACGCTGCTTCAAAACTTTGCCCAGTGGAGGAGATGCCACTTGCGGGCATGCCTCCCACGGATGACACCTATGTGGACATGTGACTGGGCATGGACGGATGATGATATAATAGGGGAATGCTTCAGGTGAGGCTCAGATATGCTGACCTCTGTGTCACCCTGTGGGGCGGGAGAGAGAACGGCCTACGTGTTCACGGTGCCTGCGTCAGTGGCCTGGGCCACATGATTTCTAGGACTGGAGCGGCGGCCTTGACCTACTCATGTTGACTGCTTGACATCTCAGGCCCTGGCCCCATGACGTGCCCCGCCGTTTCGGAACCCTAAACTCCTGGTTCTGGTGGAAGAGGGCTGGAGTGGAAATGGCTCAAGGCAGGTTGTTCCCACTGACGGACGACTGAACGCGACATGGATCCTTCCGCGCTTCCTTCACGTTGGGAAGCGCTGAGCAGTCCTCCCCGGACCATCCCGCTGCAGGTGCTGAACGAGGATGGGTACTCCTCTACCATCAAGGACAAGATCCTCACAATTGATGTGAAGCCTGGTTGGAGGCAGGGCACACGGATCACCTTCGAGAAGGAAGGTGACCAGGTGAGAGGGAGGGAAGTTGATTTAGGTCCGTTCTAGGGTTAGTTACCTGGACCCCTGTGTTGGGAAGATGGAGGGGGAAGGGGGCAATGCTTTTTCTTGCCCCCATGAGCCCTCATCTGGCAGGGAGACCAGTCTACAGAGTGGGTGAGACGATGGCTAATGTCTCTTCCAAGGGACAGAGCTTAATACTTCTGTGAGGGAGCAGCCCAGGCCTCTCCCCATTTTGCAAGAGCACAGGAAGTGAAAGGAGAACCCAATGCTGACTCTAGCGCTTGGTTTTTCTTCAGTGTTTCTCTGAGTAAAGTACAGCTATACCAACTCTGCAGAAACCAGTTATTAATGATTTGAAATACTAATTTAAATAAAAATATAAAATTACTGTCCAAGGCACTGATGGTGTCTTCAGAGCCAAGAGAGGTTAATTTCTCTGCCGACTCTTCTTGTTTCCCTTCTCACCTACAACGCATTTACGTCAAGACCCAGCTACAGTGTTCCCCTGCTGGGCTACCTTCCCTGCCCTCCCCACTGGGGCCATAACCTCTTAGAACTCCAGCCTCGGGGTTCCCTTTTTCAGTCTTGGGCCTGCTGAGGATTCATTCTGCATATTTTTATCCCTCTAGACTGGGAGGTCCTTCAGGGTAGGGGCCAGTCTGATTCATCTGTCCCCAGGGGCCAGAAGACACCTCAGCAGGGTTTCGGTGACTTAATGAAGTGTGGCAGGACAGAGACTGCGGAGTGCCCAGCTCAGCTCAGTGCTCCACCCACCGCCTAAGGAGGCCTCTGTCTCCCTCCCGCTGAGCACATCTATTTGAGCATGCTCAGTAGAGAAGGAATGGGTGAGGGGCCCAGGATTCATCTCGGTAGTCTTCTCAGAGGAGAGGCTAGTGGATCAAACGGAAAGGGCCCTCCCAGAAAACCTGGTCTGATCTCCTCATTGTTCAGATGGAGACATGGAGACCAGTAGAGGCAGGAACTTGGCCAAGGTCACACAGCCAGTTAGTCCTGTCCCGCCTTGGCCTCTCTCGCCCAGGGCCCCAACATTATCCCAGCCGACATTATCTTCATCGTAAAGGAGAAGCTACACCCTCGCTTCCGCAGGGAGAACGACCACCTTTTTTTTGTGAACTCTGTCCCCTTGGGCAAGGTGAGTGGCCAAAGTGGAATACCGTGGGGGGGGGGGATTAGAGTGAGCTCCCCCTACCCCTGGGAGGCCCTGAGGCAAGCAGGCCTTCCGAGTGTGGTGATCTTTGTGGCTGACTTCACTCCCTAGTGTGAGTGGCACTTCCACACCCTTACAAGCCAAGCAAATAAACAGCACTAGCCCAAACTTTGCCTCTCCTCCCACCCTACCTGCGGTCAGTCACTAAATCCTGTCAATTCCCCTGCAAACCCCTCACCACTTGGTCCATTTCTGCTCATCCCCACCATCAGGGGCCGAGTGGCAGTCTCTTCCGTGGCTGTCCTGCCTCTCTGCTCATCTCCTCCAGCCTCTTGCCCACAGTGGTCTTTCCACACACTCATCTGACCGAGCCACACTCCTGTTCAAACATCTCCACGTGGAATTCGAAGCCCTGCACGATCTGGCCCCTGCTGATCTCATGCCACTTAGAGCTCCTGCCCAAGTGGTGTGCTTGCACTCCTTCCTTCTCCTGTTTGTTGTGGCCCCTCTGCCCGGAATGCTGTCTCCCCACCTTGTCAAACTGACCTCACTCTTTAAGGCCCTCATCAACTGCTACCAGCACTGTGTAGCCCTTTTGTTCACCCAGATGGTTTGGGAGCTTCTCCTTGGCTCCCACCAAGCCCTGTATTTCCCTCTGTTATGATGCAAATGAACATAATCAGTCTTACCAACCAGACTGTGAATCCTTGAGGGCAGGTCATTGCCTGGCTCACTCACCTGTCAGTCCTTGCATTTCTCTTTGTCTCTCTTTATCTCCTCGAGGCCCAGCTCAGAGTCTGGTATCAAAGAGGATCATAAACGGTCTTCTAAAAAGAATGGTCACAGAGACCTTTTCTACTCCCACCTTTGGCCTTAATTTCCCCTAGGCTCTGACCTGCTGCACCGTGGAGGTGAAGACCCTAGATGACCGTCTGCTCAACATCCCCATCAATGACATAATCCAGTGAGTCCATCTGCTTGGGTCCCCATGGGCAGAAGGGCTGGCCTGGGCCTTAGAGGGTAGTATCAGACAGGTGGGCCTAGTTGTTCAGGTTGCACCGAGCACAAGGAGACGAGAGAGGACTAAAATCCAGCTTCCACTCTGCCTGAGCTGTGGACCGCCTTCACCTGGCAAATGGAGCACCTTTTTCTAACTTCCATGAAGAAGCCACAGTAGAGGCCAGAGGCTCCCAATGTCAGGCGATCCCTGTTGCCTTTACCTTCTGTCCTCCGACAGCTCTGTCTCTCCACCTCTCTGTAACAGCCCTGAGGTAATTCCACTAAGCCCTTCCCAAGGAAGGCCCTCTGCCTGGGAAGCTTTGCCCCGCTCCCCACCAATGCAGGGTCTCCTCCTTCCTCGGCCTGTTTCCCATCTCCAAAATGAGACCCCTGGAATATTCCACCAGGGGCCTGGTGTAAATGGGTTTTCAGGGAGCAAACTATCTGGAATAAGCCAGTCTCTTCTCTCCCCCGTCCCATGGTGGAAGCCGCAGTGACTGCCCCTGACCTGCAGTGAGGTGAGCCGGGGTGGCGGGGAGCTGTCGGGGGCTGCTCCCCTCAACTCCCTCCTTTCATCCCCTCTCAGTCCTAAGTACTTCAAGAAGGTGCCTGGTGAGGGGATGCCATTGCCTGAGGACCCCACCAAGAGGGGGGACCTCTTCATCTTCTTCGACATCCAGTTCCCCACCCGCCTCACACCCCAGAAGAAGCAGATGCTGCGCCAGGCGCTGCTGATGTAACCGGTGGGCTGGGCACCAGGCCTTACCTGCTCCCGCCTCCTGTAGCCTCTGGGTGTTCAGCGGAGCCAGCCCACTGCACAGAGGTGGCATGAAGATGGGATGGACTTTGAGACTAACATAATAAAGATTTGTTTCCTATCCTCCAGCTACACACAGGAGAGTGTGTGCTGGGGAAGGGGAGAGGAACTTCATATAGCCTTTCTCTGGAGCAGAGGAAGATTGAGGACGTGAGTCCCTGTCCTGGCTTTGTGGGCGTGGCTGGGTCCCCTAGGGATCAGAGCCTCATAGCTCTGAGCTGGGGCAGGGCTGTGTAGCCAGGTTCTCAGATCTACACATTTCTCATGACATGTAATCTTTAAGCGGGCCGTCTCTAGAATGTGATATGGTCACATTGTACTCAGGAAAACCCAAGTACAAGGGGAAGAAGACACCTGACTCAGCAGAACCTCAAAGGCCACCTCCCACAGACTCACCCTGTTTAGAGGCGGCAGAGAGGACACAAGCACAGGAAATGGCTTTGGTTTCTACATCACCAGCCTCAACTCCCTTGCCTGTGCAGTGGGTCCTGGGCTGCCCCCAGGTAGGGTGGCCTGGGAGTCAGGAGACCGGGGTTCTGCTCTCAGCCCAGCCACTGGCCCCTTGTGTTACTGCCCTCCAGTAAAGCAGAGCTCAGGTTACTTGTGAGGACCCAGCCACTGGTGTGAACGTGCTTGGTGAACTTGTTTAAGTGTCAGGGCTACAGCACCACTGCCCACGTGGCCTGTGGGAGGCCCAGCCTCCAGGCCCGACTGGGCCTGCGCAGACCACACCTGCCTTCGCAGTCTGCCTTCCATCAGTCAACAAGCGAGGTGCACACTGCTTCTGTGCCAAGAGACTCTCCCGAGTCTGGTGTTGGTACAGGGTGGCCCAATCTTGTGACAGACTAAGTGTCACTTCTCTGAAGACTTGGGGGTGGGGTGGGGTAAAGGACCCCGTGTTGCTTGGATTCCACCATTGAAAGCACCATGTTACTTGGCTTAAGGCCTTTTCCTTCAACGGGTACTCAGCAGCACGCCAGCCATTTTCAACCCATCAGGGAGAAAGTGGCAGTGCAAGCAGCAGCCCAAGATGTAGGATCTGGACCAGGGGTCTACGGAGCATCTCTGCAGCCATTTAGGAGGGGCTCTGCCCTGGCTGGTGTGGCTCAGTGGATTGAGCTCAGGCTGTGAAACAAAGCATCACAGGTTCGATTCCCAGTCAGGGCACATGCCTGGGTTGCAGGCCACAGTCCCCAGCAACTGCACATTGATGTTTCTTTCTCCCTTCCTTCCCTCTCTAAATGAATGAATGAATAAATAAGGCTCTGGAGTCAGATATACCCCAGCTGTGCTACATACCAGCTGTGTGCCCACAGGCAAATCCCTTCACTTCTCTGAACCTTAGATCCATACAGATCACAACCCCCATTCTGCAGGCCTTGTGCAAAGTAGGTGACTCGCCCTCTGAGGCAGCACCTGCCCTGCTCTGAGAGCAGGGACCAGTGAGGGCGTGTGGAGCCTGCACCAGGAAATTCTAGCACTCCAGGTCTCCCCTAGACCAGCCAGAAAGCCTGCTCCTCACAACTCTGAAAACCTTCAAAACTTGTTACTTCAGTGTTTAGCTCATGCTTGAATACCAGGCTCTACTCTAGTGATCTTCAGTGGTACCTTGTGAGCCAGGCAAAGCAGTGCTTAGCATGTACCCATTTTATAGGCATTAAGAACAAAGAGCCAGTTTTATGTAGTTTCTACACCTTTCCCAGCTTGTCCCAGGATCACATGCAAAACCATGAGGAAGTCTGGCAGACTGCTGTCCACCCATCTGGGACATAAGCCTGCTGAACGAACCAGCCGATTTGCCTAGTGTGATGGATTGCCAATTTCCTCTAGCGTGAAACGGAATGGCCTGCTAATTGGGTTTAAGGTGCACCCATTGCCAGGGGCTTCCATTTATGCTGATGCCCCACAGCCCAGCAGTGAAAAGCCTGGATGAGTTGTCTGCCTTCACCTTAAATTGACTCATGGCACCAAATCCTGTCCCTCTTGGGGGTCCTGAGACACCTTAATTAGTTAGAAGCTGGGCCCTCTGTTCTCCAGAAACCTAATATCCTGGACCCCTTGCCCAGGCACTGAGGGGCCTGGCCTCCAGCTGACTGATGGGGAAGGAGCAGTAGCACCACCTGTTAGACTGTGAGGTCATTTCCTCTGCCTGGCCCCATAGTTGCCCCAGCAGGTCCCTGGATGGAGGCCCCAGGGGAGGCAGGAGTCCTGGTCTCAGATCAGCTGACGACGTCCTGTGTGTTCTTGGCCACACAACCTCTCAGCCCTCATACCCTTCAGACATCCACAAGATGGGCCAGGGTGGCTTAACTCTTGCACGATACAATTCAGGACTTTGGGACCTCAGAGTCACTGACCTCTTGAAAAAGCAGTCCTGCCCACCTGCTTTCTGTCTGAGGACAGGTGGTAGGGAGACAGAAAGGTGTCAACCCCTGTGCAGCCTAAGCCTTGGTTTGTCACTGCTCATTTGGGATCTCAGGCCTGGGGACAGGGTGAGCCTCCAAGCGGAAAGAGCCCTCTGGCCAAGGACAGATGTGTGCCCTGCAGTGCAACAGACTGTCTCTAAGGATGGATGCGAACCTGGAGGGTAGGAGGCAGCCCGACTTGCCCTCAGTAGGTCTGGGACTTTAGGGTAGGTTTCCCATTCATAAAAGGGAGTAAAATAAGCCCACGGCACCTAAGATTCCCAAGTTCCTCTATATCTTCCAGAAAGCACCAGAGCTGTGGGGCAGATAGGAACACTCTCATTTTGCAGGCAGACAGGTAAACAGGCCTGAGGCCAGCTCCGGGGCTGGAAAGGCAGTGCTGGAGTACCAGGCACTGTGGGGTAAAAGCTCAAGTAGCCTGGAGAGGGCAGTCACTGCTGTGACCCTGGGCTGCTCCTTTACCCGCCACTTTAGCCTGGGGCCTGGTCTGGAAACAGAACCAGTGGGACTAGATTGGACACTGCAGGTAGAAAGTGGGTCATACCCACTTTTCCAAGTCAGGGTAGCTCCTCCCCTGCCCACCAAGTGCCAACAGGGACCATTAGACTAAGATCTCTGGTGACGGCTATGAGAGAGGGAGGAGACACCGAGATTGAGCTTGTTTTATGGGTGATGTGCTCTCTGGGCTTGGGGACAGAATCTTGAAGAGCCGGGCTGAGAGGCTTGGGATCCTGGTTGGTGTCAGGCCTCCCACAGTGTCAGCTGGGACCCACTCCACCAGGACTGAGAGGCCGTGGGGACATGAGGTGGGAGGAGAGGTGAGAGTGTGGGGAGAGGGCAGGGGGTGGTAGAAATGGGAGCAGAAGGGGTGCGGAGTGAGGGAGGAGGAAAAGGGAAGCAGGGCCTGGCTGGAGCCAAAGCCAAGCCAGAGTGGTCAGGCCGGCAGCAGGAGAGGCTCAAAAGGGGGCCTCCCAGGAAGCGCAGGAAGCCGTGAGGGCCCGTTTCAGCTGCTCATAGGTGACGAACATCACCACGTTCCAGGAACCCAAACGGAGAAAGGAGGGCATGAACCTAGAAGGGAGGAAACACAGGTCACAGGGGGCACCCCCACCTCCTGCTCCCCCAGGGGGCCCTGGCACCCGATCCAACCCAGCCTCTCTGTCCCAAAGGAGATTGGGAGGGCCCAGGGACCAGAGCCTCACAGCTCTGTGGCTGTGACCAAGAACCCTATGAGTCTCCATTTTAATACCTTTCAAGAAGGTAGCAACTTGGCGAGGAAGGAGTTAAGAGCGTGAGAGAGAAGGCTGGTGAAATACTAGGACCATAATCAGAAATTGCTTAACGCTTGGTTGCTACTCAGTTCCAGGTGGCTCTCTCCCACCTGTGTGATCACAGGCCTGGAACTGGGTGGGGTGGACCACAGGCTCACCCTTTGTAGAAGGCCCGGGGACCCTCCTTCTGGAGCATGGTGAGGGCACAGTGGCCAGCGCTGCTGTACTGGCCCAGGGCAGAGTTCATGTATCTCGTCTTGACTACATCCACAGGGGAGGCGATGACGGTGGTGCAGAAGCCTGCCCCGAAGGCAGAAGTGAAGTGACAAGGAAGGTCATCTGTCAAGGAGGAGGAGCAGGCAGAAGAGTCAGGACTCCTCACTCCATCATTCCAGAAGGAAAGAGATTACTTTAAGTAGCTGGGGTCTTGTGGTTTTAGAGGGACGGAGGTTCCAGCTGGGAGCCTCCCCAGGACCTAAGCAACATTTTGCCCACCTTGCCTCAGGGCCTCAGTGTGCAAAGTGGGAGCTTCACCTCAACTGGCCTCAGGGTGGCCAGTGCGAGAGAGAACTCCCTCCACAAGCAGAGGGGAAGAGGATGAAGAGATGTGCTCCTCAGGCAACCCGATTCCCACAGCCGATCCTGGGTTGGGGGAAGGATGAGACCCAGCACCATCTGCCCTGACTCACCTGTCATGAGGTTGGCTTTCAGGAGGGCATCCTTGATGAGGTCATAGGTCACCAGCTCAGCACAGTTGACAATAGCATTACGAGCGATATTGGGAGAGGTTCCTACAGAAGGAAGGGGCACCTATGTGAGACCAGGGATGGGGGAGGAAGGAGAAAGGGAAGAAGAAACATCTGGTACACACCTTTCCAGAGTCCACGGAACCCTTCCTTTCGGGCAATGGTCTTGTAGGCATCAACGGTGCTTTGGTACCTCTGGCTGCCTCCGGCCCGGGCCTGAGCCTGGAACCGGACCTTTACCACATCCGTGGGCTGGGCCACAGCCACAGCCAAGGCCCCGGTGGTGCTCCCTGCCAGGAGGCGGCTCCCAATGCCGGCGTCTGTCGGGGGAGAACCGTGGGGGTCAGCGTCTAGCTGGGCCCGGACTCATTTTCTGCTTCTCCTCACCAAATACACCGTGGGACTATAACCTCTTGCCTTTCGGAAATAGGATCCAAACCAGCTCTTGCTCTATGAACTCCTCACATCAAACCAAATACTACTGTGTCTACTACTTGCAAGGCACTGGGATACAGCAGGGAGTAGGACAGAGAGAGACTTAATGTTTTCTTTCACAGAGTATTTTCATTCCCTTCACTGAACCTGCTCCACAGTCCTGAGAAACCAGAACTGTTTCCACTTGATGAATGAGAAAACCTAGGCTTGAGAGGAGCGGCTTTTCCAAGGACTGGGACATAAGACTTGGGTTCTCATCCCGGATCTACTCCCCCCTGCCATGTCATCTTGGGAAAAGCCAACCCGTGACCTGGGTTCTCAGTTCCCACATGTGTAAAACAGCACGGGCATGGTGTGTGGAGAAGAAATGAAAGTGCTGGCCTTGAAAGCTAAAGTCCTGGGTGTATTTTCTGGCTTCCCACTGTGTGCCCTTGGCCAAGGCCTCCTCCCGCCAGCCCCTGCAAGCCTCAGTATCTTCACCTGTAACACAGGGACAGTGCTACCTCCTCTCAAGGCGGTTGTGAGGGCTGTCACGGGAGGACCCCTGCTTAGAGCTGGCACAGCCCAAGCTCTGGACTCATTAGGAGAATCAGGGCCCTTCCAGCCCTCCCTTCCTCTGATCCTCTTCAGGATCATGAGGCCTAAAGGAGCTACGCAGCAAAATGAACTAGGATCAGTCATCACCGAGAGGAAAAGGCCAAGGGGCTGAAGGCCCTGCTCCACACTTACGCTCAGAGCCCTTGGTGTAGAACTGCTTGACGGAGTCATAGAGGCCGATGCGCACAGAGGCGAAGCTCATCTGGCGCTGCAGGCCGGCGACCAGCCCGTTGTAGAGGCTTCGGGGACCCTCGGTGCGCACCATGGTCAGGATGGTGCCCAGCACGCCGCGGTACTGGACACAGGTTGCTGCTCTCACTGCTCCCTGCTTTTCTCCTTGGATCTGCATGGCCAAGACAGGTATGGGGGTAGGCAGGTTGCCATCCCCATCTCCCACCATATGGTTCCAAATGTACAGTCCCAAACACCCCACTGGCCCTCGAGGAATCTGCATCTTGGGAGGGGAACAGACTAGACACCATCAAGACTCCTAGGCTTCATCCCCTCACCTGTAGCCGGACTTTGGCGGTATCCAGGGGAAAGGTGATGAGATCTGCAATGCAGGCAGCTGTGCCGGCCCCCAGGAACTTCACAGTGGCGGTAGGGGGCACATCTGTGGCCTTGAACCCAACCATGATGCTTATTTCCTGCTACCTCCCAGAAGATGAAGGAAAATTGGAGAAGGGGGCACCTTCAACCAGCAACAAGACGAGATAGAGGAACTCTGCCGGAATCTAAGCCAAGGAGAGAGAAGCCCCATCATCATCAGTACGCCTTGGCCCTCCCTGCTCATCACCCCCAACCCCTCCTTCCCCAGCAGCACCACCTTCCTGAGCAAGGACCAGAGAAACCCTATGAGGGAAGACAGGAGTGAGTTCCAGAGGTACTGAAATAGGGGCTGAAGAAGCAACTCCTGCCTGCGAGGCCCAAATTTAGTGAAGAGCTCCCTCCCTTTCACCATGGATCACAGACACCCTAGTGCTGTCTCAAACAGGCCGTGGCCTAGACCTCTGTCTGCTGGGTCCAGAGATTTCACTGATGATGTCCACATTCCTGCTTCTGCAGGTCTGTTTGGAAAGCAGACAGAAGTGAGGAAAAGGTTTCGGCCAGACCAGAACCTGACAGGCACAAACCTGTAGGCTTATGCCCTGGGTTTCTTAAGCAGGAGAGGTTTCTATGGGTCTGGAATTTTCTAAGTCTGGAAGAAAAGGAATGGATAACCTGGTTCATTTCCTTCCCAGCCCGCACATAGCTTGGGTTCTCCTGAATCATTCTTTCAAGACTGCTTTACTAGGTCCTGGTTCACTGAGATACAGAAGAATCTACACTAGAGGGCCCGACTGTCTGGCACAGGGAGTGGGCAGGTGACTCAGGCTGCACTGGGGCTTGCAGGACACACCATTAAAACTGCAGCGGAGGGAACACTCCCAATAGGAGAGACGTGAGGAAGAGTGGGTCATCAGATTTGGAAAAGGTAACGTTTAGCCGGAACTTGAGGGATGCTGGGCAATTCCCAGGGCTCAGCCTAGTGCCTAGGTGCTTGACGTTCTTCCCCGGCCTGCTGTGTGACTCAAGGAAAACCATCTCCCCTCTTCTACCACAGGGGAACCCATGTCTTCACCACAAAAGAGGTAGGGACCGGGAGATGCAAGTTGGAGATACAGAGTGACACAGGAAACCAAAAGCTACATTTTGTTCTCAGAGTTGGAACAACACCCTGCCCTCCCCCCCGCCCCCCGCCCCCCTAAGGGAGGAAGTGAGCCCAGCACCCCAGTGGGGAAGGATGACCTGCTTCTCTCTCCCCTGAGCTCACTTCTCTGATTTTGTAGAAGCAGCTGCTCTGAACCCAGTCTAACTGGCTGCCCCAGTTGCTGGGGCCAGGAGGAAAGAGCTGACCAGCAAAGGGAGTCGGCTGTGAACACAGAGACCCATGGAAACAAACAGCTCCAGGGCTTCTTCGCCTGAGTAGCTGGGGCCAATAAGGAAGTCTAGAGCCTACTCACTGCTCAAGTGCACCAGAAACTCCTACAGGGCAGGGCTTATTTCCCTTTCATTGGAGCTGTGGCTCACTTTAGGCTCAGTGAAGATGGGCACTCAAATGGCACAGAGGGTTGATGAAGCTGCTCCAGACCCTCTACCACCCCTGCTCTGACACCCCCATCCCCTGGGAGGTGCTCCACCCCATTGCCTGGGGCACCCTATTACTGGGCGTACCCCTCAGAGCAGCCCTGTGAGGCGCCCTTACTTCCACATTAGAGATAAAGAGTGAACTTGGTGAGAGAGCCACTTGCACAGCTCCAAAGCCTTAGCTCTTTGCTTTGTACTAGTGCCCAGCTCATTTCTTCCCTGCTGTTTGCTCAGGCCCAGGCCCAGGCAGGGCTTTTCACAACCAAGTCCAACAGCCAAATTCTCTTGTGCCAGCACGACCGTTCTGAGAAGGTGAAGGCAAATGGCATCCCTCCTCTGGGCGTCAGAGACATGATGACATTAGCCTCTCGTCCTGAGTTTGGGCTGGGTTGAGGCTGTAGTGAGCATCAGAACAGAATAGGACCCACCCCTGCCCACATCAAAGACAAGTGCCGAGACTCAGCTGCCACTCTGAATGTTGCCTTGGGTTTGCCACAAGTCAGGTCCTTCAGGGCCATGAGTATGGGGGGTAAAGGTCATCTGTGCTAAAGACCTTACTATGAAGAGTTAGTAAAACTCAGGCCTAGAAAGAGTTAATCATATTTTACACTCCCCAGCAAACAACAGTTTCAGTGTCCAAAAATAGTATATCTCATTTCTAGTTTGTGTCTCAGGGACAGTCAAAACTGGAGTCAGAAACATGTAGTTAGAAGAGTAGGTTCCCATTCTCCTGATTCCCAGGGTCACCCAGGGCCAACCACTGTCCCATCTGGGCCTCAACTTCCTCCTGTGTAAAATGGGGGCCATTATCCTTGGTTTGTCAGGGTCAGCTTAAGAGCCAGAATGAGACCAGGGTCACATGAACTAGGAAGAGCAGCTTCACCAGGGGTGGGGGGTAGTTATTTTTGTTAATGTCCTGCTGACCACTCACCCCTACCCCAGACTACAGGGCTAGGAGGCATCTGGAGATCCCCCCTAGACTGGACTCTTACCTGGCTTTGTAAGGTCTCACGCTGAGGCCTCTAAGATCAGGCTTCTCTAAAGGTGTCCCGCTCTTCAAAGCTGCCAGCAGCTATCATGGCCCGATCTTGCTGGTTTTCCATAGAAAATGGCTGGGAGACGAAACACCTAAAGTTCATACTATGTATCCTGTGGATAATAGCAAGGGAGAAGAGTTCAGAAGGAAATTCACCTTAAAGGACCACACTCCAACAAGGAAAGGGCCCTGCCCAAGGTACACAGTCCGCTCCGTGCCTAGGAGGAAGGATCCATTTCCCCAGGGCTGCTGGAGAGCAATTAAGGGCACACGATGGAGGAGGGAAATGAACCCAGTAATTTCCCCCCTCCCCAGCCCTGTCTGCTCTTAGTGTAACACATTGGCTCTTTCAAACTTCTGCTTTTGTGGCAGAAAATTTCGAGAGAACTCCGCAGTTCTCTGGAAAGCATTCCTCAGCCCAGTCAGCAGGAGCGGAATGGGCAGGAGTCATCATGGGTCAGAGACTCGCTCCGAGTCCACTAGGCCCCAGGGCAGGGCTGCGAGGTTGGAGGATGGGGCCCAGCAGAAGCCGGCTCAAGCAGCTCAAACCCACATCCCAACAGAAATAGCCCCAGCAATGGCCAGGAGCCCCTGAGGGAGGGAGAGATCATTCCAGTCATTGCAGAGGGGCCAGAGGGTCCCCACCCAAGGCAGGCTGCGCATTCTGGCCGAGGGAAGGGAGTGGGAGGGTGAAGGTTTAAATTACAGCCAATTGAACGCGAGAGGTAGAGAACAAAAGCGAGATAGGAAAAGGGTGAAAGAAGAGATAAAGACGGGTCGGACAAAGAGCAAAAATACAAAATAGTTTGGGCGTAGGAGGGAAATTAGAGAGGGAAGCGTGCGGGTACTTGCGGCCGGGGTAGCGAGCGTGGAGCAAGTGGAGCAGGAGCAGGGCTGGGGCAGGGCTCACCGGGCCGCAGGGAGAACAAGAGACGAGAGAGCGGGTGGCTCCGTCTGTGTGCTGTGGAGGGTGCGCGGAGGGAGCGCAGACAGTACTCTATGCGAAGGCGCAAGGGTTGAGGCTTGCAGCTGGGGCTGGTTGAGGCTGCCGCGGAGACTTAAGTCCCGGGGGCAGGGCCTGCGGGGAGGGGCGGGGCTTACGGGCCTTTTGGCTTCTAGGCGCAACCTTTTCCGCAGGGGCCCTCAGGGCGCGCCCTTTCCTCCACTCCAGTTTCCAAGAGGGCGGAGGATCCCCGCGTCTACCCCTTAGATCTCCTTCCCCCGTGGTCACTCCCTTCCCCCATTCCGCCAACATTGTGAGAATGGAAAGACTGACGACGGGAAAGAAGCAGAGGCTGCCCAGGGTCGCACACGCCTCTGCTCCCACCTTCCCCGCCATGGCTCTTTCTAACAGCGGCCTAGAGCCTAGGGTCTAAGTGCACGCCTTCCTTTCTTTCACAGGCCCAGTCCTTGGCCCGAACCTCGGCACACCGCTCTCCCGCCTTACGCGGGCGCGGGCGCGGGCCCCGGCTGGGCGGGGCCTTCCGACCGGCCTCGCTGGTGATTGGTTGATGCCACTGCGCAGTCAGAGGAAGGAGCCAGTCCAAGCTGCAGCACAGGTGTCCGGCAACCGCCAACGGTCGCTGGGAACAGCTGGCCTTCCTGCATCCTCCCGCCGAGGATCAACTTGTCCCTGGAGACCCGGCGGGGCTGCCGGCCTGGGTAGGGATGGGACACCAAGCGCGACGTGAACGGGTCAGCGCCGCATGAGTGAGACAGCCGAACAGGGCCCGGGCCGCGGCCGGGACAAGCACGAGCGTTAGATCTCTGTTCGCCCTTGAATTCCGTGTCCCTAGTTTTGTGTACCCTCTGTCCCTTGCTGTTTTCATCCTTGTCTGCCTCCAAGGACTGCTGTAAGGGAAGCGGTCTCCCCGAGGACACTAAGCTCCATCCCAGGAAGGTATTTCCTGTGTTTTAGTACCACAACACTCCAAGGGCCGATATATACATATACTACAGGCTCAATATGTGCAGTTTGGGCTTTGTCGAAAGTGCCTTGAAAGGTGAAATTGGGAGGACCAGGGGAAACGAGCGTTTGGTGAATGCAGTTACTATGTTCAGGGTCAGTGTGGATACTGCCTGTGAGGCCGGTATTAGTCTCCATTTTATAGAAAACAAGAGTCCCAAGAAGGTTAAATCACCCGCCTAATATCACACAGCTAGGAAGTGGTGAGCCTTCCCTTAAATCTTGGTCAGCCGGGCTCCTTGCGTGTGTTTTCTGTATTGTCCACAAGCAGAAGGACTTGTCCGCTGAGGAAACTATAGCTGGAATGGGAAGGATAATTATAGTAGATGTCCAGGAAAAAACATCCCAACCTATAGAAAAGTTTTATAAGAGTTTATTTCAACTAAAGTTTTTAGGTGATGCCCAGGGGCAAGATCTCAACAGATTAAGAAAATATTCTGGAGAACGGCAGTTTTGTAGTTCCTGTTATGCATTTAGAATCAGGGGAAAACATAAGGAAGGTACTCTGTGAAACCTGATGGTAGATTAAGAAGGTGGGAGAAAGTAAAGCAGAGGAACCTCTACAACTGGGTAAAAAGCAAAATAGAGAAACATTTTTCTACAATACATTGGTGGGTACAGGATAATTAACAAAGTTTACAGTACTAGAGATGGTATGGGGGGACAAGATAACAATGAGGGGTTCTGTGGTCTCCTGCTCTGGTGGTCTTATGTTCTGATGTCTATGGTTGTGCTTTCAAGGAGTCTAGAAAAGAAAATTACTCTGATGTTTCAACATTTCTGACATTTTCTTATGTTATCCTAGATACCTGAGAAAAATGGTCATGGCTCACTTAGGGTAAATGCTGACTTTTGCTATACGCCTGGGATATGACTGCCTGATATGAACTGCCTAGTTAGGTATTTGTGATCAGACTATCCTGTGTGGTTACTTTCGGTCACTGAGCTCGTCGAGCCTGCCACATGGTGCCCCTGAGCAGGTCAGGTTTATTACATAGTCCCTTTCTCATTCACTCAGGAAAGAAAAACACGAGCATATGGCCCTGGTAGAAGCAGAAGCAAAGTGGAAATTGAAAAGTCAAGTTAAAAAATTATTTCTGGCACTGTGAGGTCTCCCATCCACTGCTGGTCCTGTTAAATAGGAAGTCAGTAAGCTTTGTGGATCCTGTAGAGAGAGATCCAAACTACTTATACTGGCTGTGTCAGTGTAAACTCAAGTGCAAAAGCCAGACCAGCTTCAGGTGGTAAAGCACACTTGAAAAGGCTGCCTCTGTGAATATCCAGTGTTGAAGCACCTTCCTAGAATGACTGAACAAAGTAAAGGGCATGTAGCGAGAGTTTTCTAATGGAAAGCCAGAGTTTTTAAAGTCTTTCTTTTCTGCAAAGGTTGTTTACAGTAGTTTTCCTACAGACTTTCTCAGTTCAGAGCTAAGCAGCTAAACAGCTCTGAATTAAAAGGAGAAACATCTTGAGAGGAAACCAGTTGGCTTCTGTTGTGGCAACATCAGAGTTCTGTTTTGTTGCTGAGTCCTTAGATGACCATTTACGATGATTCTGCACTTTCATGTTCTCTAAGCTGGAAATTAAGTCAAGTTCTCCTTTCTCACCGCAAGCAGCACCAAGTTTTCTGTTTGCATGTTGACTGGAAGCATAGACATGAGGACATATACACAAAAATCCCTGCAAGCCTACTTTGTTCCTTGATATTTGTAATGCCTATGGATACCCGTATTGATACAAGCAAACTCTCCTTGTAGTTGTTTTACCAAATGGAAAAGGTTTCTCTTATCCCATCATTCAACATCTGAGCTCATCTGAAATAGAGATTATGACTCCAAAAACATTATTAATGCTCAATAATAACCCTGAAATATATCTGATGGTTTTTGAAGTCTTGTACCTTTGGACAGTAAAATCCATGAAGATCTGACTTCTGGGCAGTGACTTCTAGATAACTGGTCAAATATTCTGGGGAGTCCTAGCCGCTGATGGACTGAATCCATTAGTGAGAGGAGCCATGGAAAGAGGCAATGTATAACTTTTGTTTAGAACTCTGCTGTAAATTGCTGGGTCTAAATCAATAGGCTCCCAGAGCGTAAGAGATTCAGAAGAAAACCACAACTGGCTTGTTCTGGCTATGCAGTCGTGTGGCTGTATCGTTATGAATACGCAGAGGCACTGTTGTGTTTCTCAGAGTGAGTGCCTGATCTAACTATCTCTGCACTCCTCTACCAGTGTTTTGAACCTTTTCTAGTTCTGTAAGAAAGGTTTCCAGAGACTTACCAAAAATTTGCCAATTTTTGGTGAAAGATTGCCCATCATTATAAAGGTAAGAGTTGAATCAAATAGGAAATCAATAAGCTTTGTGGATCCTGTAGAGAAACCCACACTGCTTATACTGGCTGTGTCAGCTGGACCTTGGTGATTTTTATCAGTATCAGAGTTGACAAAGCTCCTACTTTCCTCGTCATCTAGTGATAAAAATACTTATAAATCTGTTTACAGACCAAACACTGAAGTTGATCCACATTATCTCTCTCTCTCTTCTTATGGGCAAAGCCCAATCAATAATACATGGAAACACCATTTTTTAAAAAAAAGATTTTATTTATTTTAGAGGGAAGGGAAGGGAAGGGAGGAAGAAAGAGAGGGAGAGAAATATCAATGTGTGGTTGCCTCTTTCCTGACCAGGAATTGAACTGAAGATCCTTTGGTTAACAGGCTAGCAGTCAATCCACTGAACCACACCAGCTAGGGCTCTTTTTTTTTTTTTAAGAAATATATTTCTTTTTCATTTTTAAATCCTCACCCAACTATGTTTATTGATTTTAGAGAAAGAGGAAGGGAGAGAGAGAGAGAGACAGAGAGAGATTGATATAAGAGAAACATCGATCAGTTGCCTTCTATAAGAGCCCCAATTAGGGATCAAACCTGAAACCTAGGTATATGCCCTGATGTGGATCAAATTCACAAAGTTTTGGTGTTTAGGATGACTGAGCCACCCCGCCACAGTGGAAACACCATTCTTAACAAGGAAAAGTCTGTCTCGAGGACATTTGCAAGCTCTGCAATATTAACATGCTCAACTATTGAAAGAAATCTAGTTTGAAAGTTTCATCGCTTAGTCATCTTGCACTCAATTCATTACAAAATAATCAAGACAATAAAATTGTCATTAGATACTGATATATTTAAGTAAATAATTGTTATATAAACCATATATCACATTGTGATCTAGCGATCTAGAGAGCTGAGGACCTGAATGGGCGATGTTATCTGTGGTATATCTGTGCACATCTTTATGTCATTTTTGTGGTCTTACCAGCTTGCACCCCCACCATACCTCTATGGCAGTTCCCACTGCCATTATTAGTAGACAGTGTGACCATTCTTCAAATGGACACATTTGTGAACATTCTTCAGACTTTAAAAAGAAAAAAATCTGATGATCTATACTGATTTATATCAATGTGTTGCTTACACTTTTATGCCAAAAAACTTAGCCAACCCTAGTAAAGCTGGGCAATGAAGCACACATTTTCTCATGGTTCATAATGTCCTCTGTAATTTCAGTATGATACAAGAATGGTGTTATCTTCAGGCCTTTTACCATAATATGCAATAAATGGTGAAGGTCCAGCATGAAGTAATCTTGACTGTGATAGTTCCTCAAAGTATTTGCATCCATCTTTCTTGACATGTTTAAATTATGTTTCCACATCATAACTGATTGTGAATATGTAGAGGACAACCCACTTTGCATATTTTACTCTGTGAATTTCCAAGACCCTGTCACGTGTTGGCAGGCAGCTTGCTTCGTGGGTGGCTGTGCCTGATGTGGAACTCTACACCTGTGCTGCAAGGGCCCCGCGACAGTGGAGGGGAGCCTGCGGGAGGTGTCACTCTCTATGTTCTAGAATGCCTGTGCGCTTTCTGGTGAGGGCCCCGGGTGCCTCAGCATGACAGAGAACAGAGGAGTATCAGAGGATCTAAGTTTCTTCATTAAATCATATTTTAAGGGAAGAAAGGGCTTTTAAAATCATCTCTCTCATAAATAATTCTCCAGGCCCACTAACCTGCTCTCATATGTGACCATTCCTCGAATCTCAATGAAAAGACTGGAGAATGCCTGTATTTGGCTTCTCTCCATTTCAAAAATTTTGCTTGTATAACTCTCTTTTATTTCTAGGTTTCTCATTCTCTCTAGCTTGGTCCATCCCACCCATACTCATTATTCTGTGCTCTTCTGTTTTCTCTAGGGCCTTCCTTCTGCAATGCCCCTCCCCCCCGCCCCCCGTCTTCCATCTTTTCTTCCTTCTAGTGTGTGAGTGATTGAATGGGCAGGACTTTCTTTCTCCTTCCTTTTCCTGCCAAGCTCTCCCAACAATTGGCTGTCCTCTGACTTCTCAGCCTCTTACGCATGTGATGAATGAGTAAATGAATGATCTCACGTACATCTCCTCATTTACCCCATGCCAACCACACGGGCTTTTGTTCTGTTCTTCAAACATGCCAGGCTCATTCCCACAGACTGTTCTGTTCTCTTTTCCCAGAACACTCTTCCTCAGATCTCTGCCCCGCCAGCTCCTTTCATCACCAGCCCCCAACGACACACACAGACACACAATTGCACGTCAGGTCAAAAGTAACAAATTTTTAAATATGAATTTTATTTGAAAGCCAAAGCAGACACTAAATCGGTAATTTTTGTTTCTTGCTTTTGTTTGTACTTTCCAGTTTGTATATGTAGATGATGTGAAATTATAATTTAAACTTAGGAAAGTGCTGAGTGAAAGTGGATATTCACTTTTCCCCGGGGTGCAGAGGAGTCAGTGCGGGGTAGGAAGGGTGACTTGCCGAACATCCCCCCTGGTGCTGAGGCCGGGAGAGAGGTGGGGTGGGGTGGGCTGTGTGGGTGTGTGGGGCCAAATCTGGCTCAGCCCTTGCAAACAGGAAGCCTGAAGTGAGAAAGGGAAATTCTGTCCAAGAAAGAGAAGGCAGAAAAGAGGCTGTTTTCATTTGAATACCCAAGGTGTGAATTCCTTTATTAAGTCATAATAATTTTCCAAAAATTCTGAGTCCTGCTACTTTTGACTGTCAGTCCTGCCATTTAACTCTCTTTCTCCAACCTCCACACTCTTCAAGGTGACTCCCAGTCCAGCCAGGGAGTCGGGGCTGCATGGGAGGGGGCGTCCTCTGGCCGCCTGGCATGCTCTGTCCTCGAGTTCCTGGTTCCTTTGGCCACACCTCTGGTCAGCCCTCTTTCAGAAACCTCCCTGGCACTTCTTCACTGTCCGACAACACCTTTCCCAAGGCCTAGTCCTTATATTTACATTTGTACAGAATTCTTGCCTTTATAAAGTGTTTCCAGCTCCCCACTTGATCATCACACTACCCTGGTGAAGTAGCAGGAATGGGATTTTTACTCCCATTTTACAGGAAAGGAGACCGAGGCAGTCTTCTGGATTCTCAGTGTCATCAGGGATGAGTCACAGCCTCATGAGTTGCAGCCTCACGTTGGCCCAGCAGTGCTCCTTTGGCACAGGTTCCGAGTTTTCTCTTTTTCTCACATTTCCTAGGATCCCAGTGGGCTCTGCACAGCAGACACATTGCACACACGGCTGGCGGTCCTTCTAATTGCAGGCTGCACTCACAAGCTTCGTGCTGCCTGGCAGGGTCCCTCTCCACTCTGTAGCCGGCTGCCAGGTCACCGTGAGCCACTCCCGTCCAATGCTTGCAGTCTCACCTTTCACCTTCTGATTAGATTTTTCAGCTTACAAACTTCCATTTTATCCAAATGGGTCTGTTTTGGTTTGTTCTCTCTAGCCTAAATGTTAGGCATCCAACCTAATAAGTTTCAAAAATTAATATAATTTATTTTCCATCGTGTCAGTGCAAAACAAAAAATGTTCTTAAGCCAACGCACTGAAGACAAGACTCCTCCCTCCTCTCCTCCTGATTCTGGAGTCAGCAGCAAGAAGGAGTGTAAACGTGTGTGGGTCTGTCTCTGTGTGTGCAGATCTGCTGATTTATTCCATCCTTGACTAGTTTTGTTCCAGTTCTGTCCAAGTGGCCTGTCCTATTCAAAACGGAGATTCCCGGAGCATCTGGACGTTCATCAAGGCCCGTTTCAGCTGCTCGTAGGTTACAAACATTATCACATTCCAGGCTCCCAGTCGCAGAAAGGAGGGTGTGAATCTGGTGAGAGAAACAACCCCAACATCAGGCGGGGTGGGCGGAACTCCCAGAGAGCCCCCGCTGTGCACTCCCCACCACAGCGGTAGTGCCGGCCGACCTCGACTTGTTGAGTCAGGAGGGTTTTCTGGGATTGGTTTAGTCTTTTTCTTCTCTGCCGAAGGGATTTAGGCAGAAGTTGGAACCAGGAAAGATAACTAACATTTTTAGTGAGGTCACTATTTCAGGTAGTTACTCTCGCCGTTCTCATAAGGTGGATAATGATTGTCACCAGTTGTCTTTTGCAGACACTAAGACCCAAGGGGGTTAAGTTGCTCTACTAAACCACCTGACTCCACTCTGCTGCTGGACGTTTCTGGGCTCATTTACATTCTGAGTGGTCAGCCTGGATGAGGCTCCTGCCAGGGCACCAAGAAGGCGAAGCACCACAGGGTGAAGATGGTGTAGCACCAAATTTAGCTAATCCAGAGAGCCTGCCTGTCCGGTGATAGCATGTCTGGGAGAGAGTCCCCACCTCAGCTGTGCCCCACAGACTCAGGGAGGAGCCTGACACCTGGCCCATGCCCTCCTCTTCAGCCTCTCTCTGCTAATCCCTCCCGGTCCTCCCTGCTCCTGCCAGACCCTTATTTCCATGCCTTTACCCATGTTGCTCTCTCTGCTTGGCATGTCCCCTACGCTCCTCGTCTGGCTCTTGGTTATTGGCCCTGTAGGAATCAGCTTGGGTGCCATAACCTCATGCCAAGGCCTCTCCTGAACCCTCTGCCTAGTCCCCTCACAGGGAGTATAGCAGCACTGGGGCACTGAACGTAAACTCTGGAGTCAGATCTGGGTTTAAATCCTAGCTCTACTGGTTTCTAGTTTCATGATCTTGGTTGAGTTAATCTCTTTCTGAGTCTGTTTCCTTATCTGTAAACGGAGGAAAACAACAGTGTCTACCTCATAGAATTATTGTGAGGATCAAATGAGTTAATGTACCGCACACACTACAGGCCCAGTAACCCCAAGTGCTCAGTAGACGTCACCTACTTGTCTGCTGCTCTTCAAGGGAAGCACAGCACAAGGGCTGGCCCCCGTGAGATGCTCAGGAAACGTTTGCCAAGTAAAATAATAAACTGAGACAAGTTGCTACAGCTGGAGATGGTAATGGTGGAGGCAAAGGCACTTATAGGAAAAGACCAGTCTGTTCATGGAAACACACACGATGATGTCATTCCCAGGGTGGAGAACATGCTTGCTTGTTGAGCTCAGTCTAACACTGGGCGCCAGAAAACTGTCATCAGTGGTGGGAGGTGAGAGGGCTAAGGAAAGAGCTCAGTAATTCAATGAACACCACTCAGTGGCTAATGGTCTGGGTTTGGGAAGTGGCTCTGCCATTTTGTGACCGTGGACAAGTTACTTGATCTGAGTTTCTTCCTCAGTAACTGGGGAGAATACTGCCCAGTTCAGGGGGTTGTTGACATAACATATGTAAAGTGCTTAGCGCAAGGCCTAACACTCAGGGACTTAGCAATAATGATGATTGTTAGTAACCTAAGTATTGAGTGCTGGCTTTGTGCTTGGAACTCTGCGAGATGAAAGCCGTATTAGCCACAGTCCTTGGCTTCAAAGAGCTTGCACTCTAGCACGGCGGATAAACAAACAAATACTATAACACAAAGTAAGAGGTGGTAAATACCATGCAAGTGGTGTCAAGAAAGTATTGGTGAAGCTCACAGGGGACTTGAGAGTGTTGAGGAGGAGGTGGCATTTGAACTAGTCTTGAAGGACAGCTAAGATTTAGAACATGTGTGTTTTGACAGTTGCCAGAGGGGTGTTGAGGGGATGGCTGAAAAAGGTAAAGGGATTAAGAAGTATAAATCAGGCCTTGACTGGTGTGGCTCACTTGGTTGGGTGTCATCCCGCAAAGGAAAAGGTTGCTTGTTTGATTCCCGGTCAGGGCACACGCCTGGGTTGCAAGTTTTGTTCCAGGTCAGGGCATGTGCGAGAGGCAACTGATCAATGTTTCTCTCCCTCTCTTTCTCTCTCCCTTCCCCCTCTCTAAAAGTAAGTAAATAAATAAATAACAAAACTCTTAACTTAAAAAAAGGGAAGTATAAATTGGTAGCTACAGAACAGTCATGGGGATGTAAAGAACAGCACAGTTAATACAGCCAATAATATGGTAATGACTATATATGGTGTCAGATGGGTGCTAGACTTATCGGGGTGATGTTTTATTGGGGTGATGACTTCATAAGTTATATAAATGTCTAATCACTGCGGTTGTACACCTGAAACTAATATAATATTGTACATCAACTCTAATTGAAAATAAAAACTTATTTTTTAAAAAAGATTAGAGCATGCAGATGGCATGAGAAAGGCATTTCAGGCAGAGGGAATAGTAAATGCTAAGACACAGAAGCAAGAACACGTGACCCACATTGGGCACCTCAGGTGCCGTCAGTGGTGATCCCCAGTTGCGGTGGTGGGTTGGGGATAAGTCTCAGGGTCACCAACCACCTTTCCCGCCTTCTCCCCTGCTCTGTAAGCGTGGGGACAGCACTTTGCCTGGACTCCTTTTGCTCAGATAAGACTCCCCTGACTCTCCGAATTAAATTTGGTTCACTCTTCTTCTTTTTTTTTTAACTTCCATTGTTCTTGATACTCTCCTTTGTGGCATTTATATCTCTGCTGTTCACCACTGCATCCCCAGATGGACCCATGGTAGGGACATTTTACATGGAAGGAAGGAAGGAAGGAAAGGAAGGAAGGAAAGAAAAAAAGGAAAGAGAAGAAGGGAGGGAAAGGGAGGAGAGAGGAGGGAGAGAGTGAGCCTGAGTTTTCTGGGAGGGAGTGTGGAGGCAGGAAGGGGAAGCTCACCCCTTATAGAGGGCTGTGGGGCCCTCCCGGGCCACCATCTTCAGCATACAGTCCAGGGGGCTGCGGTACTGGCCTGGGAGCGAGTTGATATACCGGGTCTTCACCACGTCCACTGGGGAGGCCACCACTGTGGCACATAAACCGGCTCCAAAGGCAGAGACGAAGTGGCAGGGGAAGTTGTCTGTGGCAGGGAAGGGAAGAGCAAATATTGGGCTGTGAGGTGGGGGTACACCTGCTTTCTGTTCCTTGCTCACATATGTGATAAGCTCACATATGTGAGCATATGATAAGCTCACATATGTGATAAGCTCACATATGTGAGCTTATCATATGTCCCCAGTTAAGTGGTGAGCCCTTTGAGCATAAGGATAGTATTTTGCATCTTTCTCACTGCCTTGGGTGGAGCTTCTGGTGAGTACTCGTAAGATGGAACAGAGCCGTCCAGAGTTGGAAGGTCATTCAGCCCAGCCACCCTGTTCGAGGAAACTGAAGTCAGAGTAGGTGATCCTCTCTCACAAATGCGTGGTGAGAAGTGGAGCTGGGCTGGAACCCTGGCCCTTGGCTTCTTTCTACTCGTCACAATGATGTACCAGCCCCTGATCCTCTCTCTGCTCCTTCTAAAGCCCAGTTGCCTCTGGGTGGTGCCCACTATTTGGAGTTCCAGGTTCCCTCCCTGCCGTGGTGGGGGTGCGCTGTCTGCCCGGAGCCCAGGGCCTCACCAGTGAACAGATGGTAGTGTAGCAGCTTCTCCTTGATGATGTCGTAGGTCACCATCTCAGCACAGTTGACAATGGCATTCCTCATGATGTTGGGCAAAGTTCCTGTTAGAAAGGGGAGTGGGGGCTGATAAGTGGGGAGTAGGAGAAGTAGAACCCCCACAGGCCCTCATTTGGGGGGCTGGTGCCCCATTCCAGTGGTCTCAGACAGCCCACCTCGGCTGAGCAGATTACCCATTTTCTAGTGTCGACACCTCTCAGATTATCCGTGTCCTCCTTAGAGGCAGGAAACAGAAAGGCCCACCGTGATTGTTTGGGCCACATTTTGGAGGATGATCTGCAATATCTATCAAAATTTAGATATACCTCCCTGAGACTTGTCTAGAGCTAGAACAGAAGTGTTCCTTTGGAAGAGGGAGGCGGGGCTCTGGGAACAGGGACAGAGCATAGTGTGAGGGCAGGGCCTGAGCAGGGCATAACGACCAGCGCTGGGTTTCACGGAGGAGGGCCAGGCTCCAGTAGGGCACTGAGCAAGTGAGGGCAGGGCCAGAGCTGGGGCCCAGGGGTCCTGCTCTTAACCTTCACTAGGTCCCTGTTTCTTCTGCAAGGATTCATGTGTCCCCCTGGTCTCCAAATGGGAGAGACCTACACCAGAGGGAACCCTAAAGCTGTGTTCCTGAGGGAGCTCCCTCCTCACAGCATCTCCCTACGCCCTACTCCTCGCTGCTGCCTGTTTCTCCTCCATGCTCTGCAGTCACTGCTCTCAGACCTTTGCTTGGAAGGCCCTTCCGTGCAATCTCCACACAAGCAAAGCCCACTGAGCCTTTGAGGCTCGGCTTACGTGTCACCTTCCCTCTGGAGCCCACATGGGCTCTTCTGCCTGTGGACTTGCACCTCTGCCTGAACCCAGCATGCCCTGCACCGTGGTAGGGAAGCTCCTTGATGCATCTCTCTTCCTCCCTGGGAGAGTGGAAGGTGTCTTCTACTTATTTCTGTCTCCCTCCCAATAGCCTGCACATGGTGAAGGGCTGGCAGGTTGAACTGAATTAGGGCATTGTGGTAGGTCAGGGGCTATTTTGTGTTGGGATATTTTTTCAGAATCACTGGAATACACTATGCTCTTTGCTCAGAGTACGTTCTTTGCTCAGTTCTCTGCCTAAGTCCTAGGGTAGGGAAAGCTCTGCCAAAGGCCCCCTGATACTGGAGCCCAGACTTACCTTTCCACAGGCCCCTGACCCCTTCCTCCCTGGCGATGGTCCTGTAGGCATCCATTGTCCCGCCGTACTTCCGGTTGCTCCCGGGGCCAAGGTGTACGGTGGCTTGAAATCGGACCTTCACTACATCCGTGGGCTGGGCACAAGTTACTGCCATGGCCCCTGTGGTGCAGCCCGCCAAAATCCGGGTGGTGATGCCAGAGTCTGGGGAGAGGGGACAGACTGGGCCAGTGTCCCACCACCTAATGCCTCTCTGGGCCTGATGCTGTTCTCTGCAGGGCTGCCCCTGCCTGATACCTGCCTCTGCTCCTGGATCAGGTTCTGGAACTTTCTTGTTGGGGCTCTGAGTCTCCTCACGAGTGTCTGTTATAAGGTCCCATACCCCAGCCCTGCCTCTGAGTCTATGCTGCCCTGCTTTTTGCACCCACACACCCCAGTTCTGCTTCTGCCCACCCGCCGGTGTCCGTGGGATACTGGGTACTCACTGTCTGTTCCTTTAGGGGTGTAGAACTGCTTGACAGAGTCATAGAGGCCGATGCGGATGGAGGCGAAGCTCATCTGGCGCTGCAGCCCGGCGACCAGCCCGTTGTAGAGGCTGCGGGGACCCTCGGTGCGCACCATGGTCAGGATGGTGCCCAGCACGCCGCGGTACTGGATGTTCCGGGCCATCTGTGCTGCCTGGTTCTCCCCCTGGATCTGAAGGACACCCCCATCCAGGTGTGAGGAGCTTGGTGGGGGTGGGTGGGGCTGTGTTCAGAGGGGCCTGCCTAGGGCTGGACTTGGAGACAAGCACGACCACAGCTGCCATATCCCGGAAGAATAACGGGTTCGTGCAGCAGTTCCCAGCTCCCAGGGCAAATGGAGGCCAGACTGCCGCTCCCACTACAGTGGTCAGGCTTGCTCTAGGTCACCTGGTAATTCCTTACTTTCACTTTACTCTTTATGGTTTACAAACTGTGGCTGGGCCATGAAAGGCCCTGTCACGTCAGGCCGAGGAATTGAGATTTCTTTATCTTGGGCGATGGTGACGGGGAGGGGCGGCCCAGGGTCTGAAGCAGCGCAGTGAGTGGCCTGCTCAGGGTTCTGCGTGAGGAACAGTTTGCTGGCAGACAGTGCAAGTGCTGTGGTGGAGAACTCAGGGCCTCCTCTGATATGAATAACGACCCTGGCCACAGGGCACCTACCTGCAGGCGGACCTTGGCCGTGTCCAGTGGATAGGTGAGGAGATCAGCGAAACAGGCAGCCGAGCCCGCCCCTAGGAATTTCACGGCTGTTGTGGGAGGCATCTCCGAAGGCTTTAGTCCAACCATGGTCCCTGAAGTCTCTCCCAGTCCCTGGAGGGCCCGGTGCAGGTCCCAGGACAGGGGGCCACTCTGCAGCTCTGGGCACTGGTGCAGGGAGGAGGCTGCAGGAGACAGGCCAGAGGAGGCTGATGGAACCTGCGCTGTCCAACCAGCCCCCAATCCCCCCTCAGCACCAAGGGGGCCGTGGGAGTACAAAGCCTGGGCACTGCCGTGTTTAGTTCTGTGGGTGAGACTGATAAAAACCGGTCACTGAACTCTGCCTTATCTCTTTGATCTTTCCTACCATGAAGTTGCATTTAAAATTTTATTTTTATTTTTTAAACTTTTGAAATTTTGGTATAACTTCCATATAATGGTTGTATGCATGTTAATGGTCACTGAACTGTAATGAGAATTGTGTGCTGATTCTGGGATATTTGGCCACGACAGCAGGTGGAGGAAGTGATTTTCTGGGAGGGGACCCAACCTGGCGTCCAAGTGTACATAAGTCAGATCGTGGCACTCCCTGTTGGAAAACGTCCACTGTACCCCCTGACCCCATTATTTAGAAAAAAGTCCAAAGTCCTTGTCATGGCCCGTGGACCCCTCCAAGAGGTCCACCCCATGCAGGGTTCTGTGCTTGGCACTGCCCGGGAAATCTTGAGATGGGTAAAAACACTGTGTGTGACCTGCCCACAAGGAACTCTCAAGGAGTCTTGCAGGAGCATTAGACATGCCTACAAGTAACAGGAGGGCAAGATGAGCCGGACCGATGTCAGAGGAAGGAACTATCAAGAAGGGACTCACAGGAGGGAAAGACCCTCTCTCTAGTTTTGAGGAAGAATTAGAACAATTTCATGGCGGGGCTGGTTGGAGGGCTATATGAGTTAGGCCTGCAAAGGCAGGCAGGAGAAGAGTGTTCGGCAGCTGGAGAAGGGTGTTCGAGGGACAGGGGAGGGGGGAATGGCTGCTGGGATTCTGTGTGAGCTTCACACACAATCTCACAGAATTCTCATAACCTTCCGAAAGGGGGCCGTCTCTTCCTTTCCCCTGCCTTGGGTGAGCACACCGAGACTCAGAGGCACGTGCTTGCTCAGTGCTCCCAGCCACTAGTGTGTCAGACCCTGGCTCCCTCAGCCATGCTAGGCTTAAAATAGCCCTGGAAAGAAGGAAGGATATTTAAATCCATTACAGATGAGAAAATAGGCTTAAGATGGAAAGAGAACGGCTCAAATTCACAGAATTCCATCGGGGTTCTTGTGATGGCACAAGGCTCCCTTCACCAGTCTACGCAGGGGCCCCAGTGGCTGTGGTGGTGTGGATGTCCACCACCTTGCCTTTTCATTGACGGCTTCGAAGGCTGGGTGGGTGTCACTGCCCATTTCGGTCGGTGAGGAAAATGGGTCCCAAGAGGTGGAGACCTCTGCAGGTTGCACGGTCAGGTCTTGGCTCTCTCTGCAGGGCTCTTCCCACAGTCCAGCTTCCTGCCTTTCTGCAGTGCCTTCTTGAGAGGGTCCAAGAAGGACCTGGCACCTTGGGAGGATGGCGTGGAAGCCCCTGTCCGCACAGCTGAGCCTGGCTGGGGAACAGCTGTTCCTGTGCAGTCGTTCTGGGAACAGCACCCTCCCCCCTCTGCACTCCCCTTTGCCCTACAGAAGTCCAGCAGCTGCCAGGGCTGGCTGCGTCCCCAGTAGGAGGTGCTGGCTCCTCTGAGCGGGGAGGCCCTGGGGGGCTGTGCTCCCTGGTGTTTCTTATTGATTGTCAGAGTGTGCCTTCTTCAAAACCTTTGGTGGCTCTGCAGACTCTAATAGAAGAACCCTACAAGTTAGGTATTTTTACTTCACTTTCAGAGTTACGAACTGAGGCCCAGACAAGTGGGATGGCCTATCCGAGGTCACAGGTGAGCAGGGCTATGTGACAGACACCAAGGCATTTGTGTGACATGCCGGCCTGGCAAGGGGCACTTCATAGGCGTTGTCCGACAGGCTGGATTTACCTTCTTGAGGGAGCTTGGCCAGGGGCCTGAACCACCAAGACTTCCCTTCTGAACTTCCTTTTGTCTCCAGCTACCCCTGGTCCCATACTGTACTTTCCTGTAGGATCAGCTCATTAGCTGCTGTGGTTCCCCCTGAGATGGAGGACACCAATTACGGGGACAGGGCTGACTCACCCTGCTTCTCTGTGCCACCAGGTATGGGGATGGCCCGGGAGTTGAAGAGCCCTGGGAGGAAGAGTTGACCAAGGAAACCTACTTGCTGAAGGAGGCATTGAGAAATCGGAGGTGCCCACAGTGGCCTTTGGTGGAGGGCCTCAAATGCCCGGGCTGTACTTAATCTAGCTGGCGGCGGAGAGAGGGTGGTGGTTTTCAAGCTGAGGAGTGACACTAGCAGAGCTGCATGAGAGCATGCTGGTGCAGGTGCTGAGGACAGACTGGGAGCTGGGGGGCTCAGAGACCAGTGATGGGTCATTGAATGGTACAGCAAGAGGTGGTGGAGCTTCAGCTTGGTCAAGAGCCGTTGCCCCGGGGGTGAGGCTGGAGCATATCCAGAGGCAGTCTTGAGCCACCCACTGGAGGCAGAGTGGATGCACATGGATTTAGGTCAAAAGCCACGCCTTTTGGGGAGGGCTCTTGAACTTCCACTGGTCAAGGTGGGGTTGGTGTTGGGGAGGTCCTAATGGTGGGCACAGGAAAGGGCTGCCCTGAGGCCGGTGCTCCCCAACCTCCTTCCCTCTTTACTCCAGCCTCCCGAACTGGTACTCAAGGAGACCTAGCAGCCAGCAGACCTTTGCCACTGGCTGGTAGGAGAGGAAATTGACAGCAGAACCCTCCTCCAGGAGCTCTATTGGGGCACTTGAGGAATGGAATGTTCTGGTCTGCATGGCCTGGGGTAATGGTGCCCACTAATGCTTGCAGAGTGCTTTCCGCACTGGACCCCGTGCTGAGGGCTTTCTAGGCATTGACTGATTCAATCCCGTTGTAAGACTCTAAGGTAGTTGCTATGATTATTCCCACTTCCTCATCAAGGGACTGAAGGTCTTTGAGGACTTCAGCTGGTCCCAAGGCTGAGGATTGGAGCTGGGATTGGAGCCCAGGGCCGTCTGACAACTGTGCCTGTTGCATTGCCCAGAGTGTCAGACTTCAGGGAGAGCGCAGGATCCCTGGAGCCGCTTGTTTACGAGTGGATTCTCACCCCTCAGTCCAGAGATCCCCATTCATGTCTGGATGGGGTCTGGGGATCTGCATTAGAAACAAGTTCCCTGAAGTAGGGTTCAGAGGCCCCAATTCTCAGATATACTGCCTAAACTCTTCATCCTGGCGAAGCCTCCTCAGTGTCCCTACCGAGAAAGTCACTGCGGGGAGAGTTCCTGTGGGCTCTGTAAAACTCTCAGCATGCACACTGGGCCAGGCCTCACCCCAGACATGCCTCCACCATCCCAACTCAGGAAAGAGTCCCCAAGGCCCTCATGGGCAGAGGGCTTTGTGCTCCGGAGGAATCCTGGAGGCATTCAGGGTCAGATTAAGGAGGAAGCCACTTCTTGTCTATGGGGATAGACAAAAGCACAGCAGAGCAAGGGGTGAGTCCTGTGTGAGTGACAGGAGTGGTGGGGCCGAGTCCCAGCTCTGCCACTGTGTCCTCCTCAGGCTGCAGTTCCCTCACGACAAGGTTGGGGCTGGACTAAATATCCATCAGCCCTGCAGTGCGATGGCAGGGATCCCTGCCAGTTCCTGGCTGCGACCTGCAAGCCGCCATGAAGGGGAGGAAGGGGAGGACGTGGGGTCTTACCTGCGAGGCCAGGCGCGGTAGGGGAAGCACAGGGCCTCCTTAGAGCTCCTTCCTAGGAGGTGGCAGCAGGAATCGGACCGCCCCCTTGCCATTCACTGCTGTCTCTGCTGCCTGCGCTTGGCACCTATCTTTATACACCCCAGGTGACCTGAAACCCGACCCTGGAGACACTGGTTGACAGTCTGATCACTTGACAAGAGACGGCTGGTGAGGGGCAGGGAGGTGAGGGGGGAGGTCAGAGTTCTAGATCTGGTTCAGTTTCTTTGACCTAAGGTTCTTTAAAACAGCTCCTTTCAGCTCCTGAAAGAAGAGCTACCTCAGGTGATAAGGGTATATACAGGGTCCGGCAGAAGTAAGGCCTGTTTGAGTGTGGCTGGTAGGGTAATAACAGGGGTGTAATGTATAGTTTAATTTGAACATTTCCCCTAAAATGTCGTATGGTGTGCTTGAGTGTGATATTGTTATGTTACAGAATTACATGCTTGTGATCTTGTAATAAAAGATTTTGTAATAATAAAGGGGTGTTATTTGTGCCGGACTGTGTATGTATGTGTGTGTGTGGGGTGTTGGACCTGTCGCCTTGAAAGTCCAAAGGTCAAGGTCTCCCTCCACAGGTGGGGCGGGGCTCTCCTGGGCCTCCTTGTAATAACAATGACACTAACTCTCATTTCCTGGTGCCTGCTATGAGTTAGATACTTTACATACATTATTCCTATTTCTTACAACCATATGAGGTAGGCACTATTAGGATTTTAAGCTTTAAAAGAACAGCTTTATTGAGCTATAATTCACACACCACTTTCCTATTTAAACGATATAATTCCATGTTTTTAGTATATTCACAGTTATACCGCCATCAGTCATCATGTTCAATTTTAGAACATTTTCATCACCCCTCAGAAACACCCCCCGCACGCATCAGCAGTCACTTCCCTCCCCGCAAGCTTCAGGCAATCACTAATCTACTTTCTGTCTCTGTAGATTTGCTTTTCTGAATACTTCATATTAATATAAACATGTGACATGCTCTGTGACTAGCTTCTTTCACTCAGCACAAATGTTTTCAAAGCTCACCTGCTTCCATCCCTTTTTATGACTCAGGATCCTAACGTTTACAATGCTTATTTTACAGAGGGGAAACTGAGTCTCGAGGACGGACAATGACCTACACAGGTCATACGGCTAGTATGAGGCAGACCTCTAGCCTGTAATTATAATGTCCTTTGGGTCTATCTCCTGTCACCACTGATTTCAATGACATAACACTTGGAGGCTCTGGCATGGATGCTGCTGGAGCCAAAAGGGAGTTGGGAAGGTGTGGGGGCAGGGTGGGATGGGCCCCCTGCAGCAGCTGCTGTAGGGTAGGCGCTGAGAGTAAGGGTTGGGCACATCTGAACCTGGGACCCAGGTGACGGAGAAAAGAGGAGAGAAGGGGAAGGGGTCAGGGGAGAAGGGGGTGAGGAGGAGAGGAGGATTTGGGCACAGAGCCAGGGCCCTGAGGCGGGTGGTCACAAGTCCAGCTGCTCTAGTACCAAGCCCACCCTCCTCCTCGAACCAGGCTCTGCCCTCACATCAGAACAGGCAGCTGTGTTAGTGCGGTGAGAAAAGGGGCTGCTGAGGTCGGGAGGGCGCAAGGGGTAGGTTCTGGGCTCTGAAAGCACGGGTCTGGAGGTGGTGGGTGAATTACTGTGGGTACCATATACGGGGAGGGGTAACAAGGGGCAGAAGGCCCTGGAGAAACCCAGAGTGGGCAGCTGGGCCGCTTTGCATTGGCCTGAGAGCTGCTTGAGGGCAGGGCCAGGTGTGTCTGCTCTGGTTCCTTGTCCCCAGAATCCAGCCTGCTCTAGAAGTTCCAAGGTTGGTTGCTATGAGCTGGGATCAAATGCCTCTGAGTGACCAGAAACACCTATTTTCAGGTCTCTGCAAAGGGAGAGCTCAAAGGGAAGTGTGGGAGACACTGGCTAGCGCTGGGGTGGTCGGAGCAAACACGTACCTCATACTGCATGACCCTGCAAGGCATTTCACCTCTGAGCTGTCCCTGGGAAACAGACCCAGCTTAGGGGGATGCAGTGGGCTTCAAACGCTCAGGGTGCCTTTGTGTCATAAACGCTGCTCTCGGCCTGGGTAGAGGCAGCCTGTACCTTCTGTGGCCTCATCCTAACTCAACCTGATCAGGCTATTTATAGGACCTGAAGCAGGATTTGGAATATTCATCACCTGCTTAACCCTTCAGGCCTGGGCCCCCGACTGCTCCATTGTAGGTTCTCTGTGGCCTCAAGTGAGGTAGAGCCCAGGCCTCAAAACTCTGGGCTGGTGACCTGAGAGGGAGGCTCTGGGCAGGGTGGAGCTGGCAGGCCAAAGCTAAGGGGGCTGAGGTGAACAGATGAAGGGCACTTCACTGATGAGGGCAGCCTGTCCCCCAGTGGGTTTCCTGCATCACCCTGTACCCTCTGGGGGCACGTCCTGCCTGTCTCCCAGTTACTGGTGTGCTTGCCTACCCACTGATTTGCTCCAGAAGAGTAGGGGGGGCATGGGTGGGGGCTGACATCTCCTCAGGTTCCACTAAGCGCCTAGTGCAGGTGAGGCACTTTCACAAATGTCATCTCATTGAATCTTCACACAGCCCCTAAGAAGCTGGCATTATCTCCGCTTTACACCTGAGGCAACCGAAGCTCAGATGGAGGGAGAGCCCAGCCAGAGGGCACCTACTGGGGAAGTGGCAGAGCCAGATGGGTCTCTTCTGCATCCCCAGATGCACGTGGCACGAGTGCATTCTCGGTTCCCCTCCGGGCTCACCTCTGGACTTCTCTCTTCTAGGCACCTTCTTTGACTGCCCCAGCCCACAGGGCTTCCCCCATAAACTCCCTGAGTCCCAAGCACTTACTGGCTGTAACCTGTTTTGGTCACTGATTGCAGAAGTCTTGCAATAACTTTGGAGGTACCTTGTGCGGTGACTTACTTGCTAGCTAATCAACAGAGGCAAAGTAACTTCACTGAGCTTCAGTTTAACTATGAAAACGGAACCCTAATATGCAGGTTATAGAGCTGTTTTGTTTCAGACTAAGTTAAGTGATCTGTGTTTGGGGGTGGCAAGCAGGCCTTCCACGTTAGCTCCCTTCGAACCTCTCACAGCCACCCAGCACACCTTTGCCTCATATTCCCCTCAGGACTTGTCCACAGCAGCTGCTCAAATGTTTGGGGCCTGACAGTTGGAGCCAGAGCTGCCCATCCCAGAGACGGGGGATTCTGAGAGGGCTTATCCCCGGAGACTCCCTTTACTTTGTTGATAGATTTGAGGCACCAGCAGAGGAATAATGGGTGTCACCCTAATCTGGACCAACCTGGTCCTTGGGGAGCTCAGAAGTCTCACGGTAACTCTGCCCCGAGTTTCAGACGAGCTTCTCCAAGGTACTGCGTGGTTGTTAAACCTCCGCTCTGCCTGTTAGAACAGAAATGAATCCCTAACACCCCTGTCCCGTGGTGTACCCAAGAAATACTTGTGCACAGAATACAAACACCAATATGATTTTATTCAAACAAAGGCAGGAACAATGACCTTCAGAGCTGGGTAAAAGCAATAAATTAAAAGCATGGTTAGAATTTCAGACAATCAGACAAAATGTTTGAGAGGTGATTTTCCCCTCCTCTCGAACTGATTAATTCAACACAGCTAAAAATAATTTATATCTATAAAATACCCTTATTCCCAAGCAAATGAATTGAAGGTGGCCTCAGTTATGCACGATGCATATGATCTACAACCCGCCCCCAATCCCCCACCAAACCTTTAAGGCAGAAAAGGCCCATCACAGGCAGAGGGTGGGCTGTGTCAGCTGTATACTGTGCCAAGGGCATGAGGAGCAGTTTCTCAGCCAAAAGATGGCTGCTTGGGTCCCTTCAAAAGATAGGTGAGCCACTTGGGTGCTGGAATCCACTTTGTTTCTAGCCTTTGCCTCACCACAGAAGGAAGAAGCCGAAGTCCTTGCAGGTGGACACGGGGCTGGTTTGGGACGCTACCATCTGTGCTGGCTGGGTCTCGTCATGCCCATGGGCTACGCTGGTGGTGGCTTCAGGGTTCTGACGGCCCTGACAAGGGCAGACCCGGCAGCTCCTGCAAGCTGGTCAAGGCTGAGGGACAGTGGGAGGTGGGTCCTTCCTTCAGTCTTTCAGGCTGCATTTGTTTTTCTGGGAGTATTGGGAAGAAAATATCCGTGCAATCCTGCGAGTTTCTTCTTCAGGCAGGCTGGGAGGCAGCGAGGTAGGTCTGGGGCGACAAGGCCTTTGGAACTCAGCTCTTCCAGAGGCTTCGCTCTTGGCCTGGACAGAAGGAAGTCAGCTAGGTTAGCACTGAGGGCGTGGTACTGCCAAGAGACGGCTTTGATTCCTCTCATCTTTCGGTCCCTTGGCTAACAGTGATGCAGAATTTACCGGCTTACAAAGCACTTTACAAACCTGACCTTGTTTAATCCTTATCTCAGCCCCACAGGAGGGTACATCATTCCCATGCCATGGCCAGGAAACTACAGTTCAGGTGAAATAAACTCAAGGTCCCACGGCACGGAGTAGCAGAACTAAGATGTGGACTAGCTCAGACTTTTTCTAGGCCTCTGGAGGAGGGGCAGTCTCCCCCAGGCTAGGTTTGAAGCTGCGTTTGTCCTCTGAGTTGTGACTATCCCATGTGTGACCCTGGGAATATATCCAACTTCTGGGGAGATGTTGGTGAATAATACACTCTGTTGGCTCTCTGGAGTTCCCGATGCCACCAGGTGGTATGAAGCACACACTCATGGCCCTGCTACCATCTTCCTGCCTTGAGCTGCCAGGTGAGCACTAATTCCACCTTCAAGGTACTTGCATTAGGGTTATTCCGTTTTGTCCTCTGGACTCCCCTGTGACTCACTCATTTGCTCAACCACTTTTACTTTTTGGTGCTTAGTCAGTATCAGGTTCAGTGAAGGAGCCCAAAGCTATGTAGGAAAGCTGCCCCAGGCAGCTGGGTGAGAGCAGGGCCCCAGGGAAGAGGCAGTGCTCAAAAAAGATGGGAGTCGCCACCACAGGCAAACCTGGCTGCCTGGGTTCTGACGGCCCTGCCCTGACGGGGGCAGACCCAGCAGCTCCTGCAAGCTGAAACCTGCCCTGTGGATGGACATGTCTTCCCTGTCCTCAACTCCCAGGAGCTGAGGTCCTCACTAGCTGAAGGAGCACTAAGATCCCACAGGACCACTCCTCAGGCACGGAGAAGCAGCTTGGTGGAGACCCTCGAGATTGAGGCTACCTCCTTGTCCCCTGCAATTCACTGCTAATGGGAAACTGAGGCCCAGCTAGAGGTGCTTCTAGGATCAGTAACATTCACTGATCCTTCCTTCATTCCTTTAACTTGTCTAATGCCTACTGTGAGAGGGAGACAGAAATGAACAGACCATTTCTTGACCTCCACAGCTCAGAGTTAAGCAGGGGAGACAGATCTACTGAAAGAATTAGAAGAGCAGCCGACATATAAGGGGAGTGGAAGTCAGGCATTCCCACTCTGCTGCCTGGGTGTGTTTCCTACCCATGGAAAAGGGGGAGGTGGGCAACCTTGAGGGTCCTTGCCAATCTGGAACTCAGAACGCCAAGGGAGTGCACGCAGCCTGAGTAAGCTCTCAGCACGAGCAGCCCACAGGCAGGGTTTCCTGAGAACTAAAAGCAAAACGGTGTTGGGGCTGAAGAGACTAGAAGATGTGGCTCTGTCTTCCAGGCAGGCGTGGGCTAAAAGGAGAAGTAGAAAACCAACCCTTTGCTAGTGTATGCATTTCTTCTTCCCAAAATATGGGAGGCCCCTGCACTCCATAATGCCTCAGGCCAGGGGAGGCCAGTTGCCCAGCCACTGCCTGTTACCTGCCTCTTCCAGACTGAGTGCTCCTAAGGACATGGACTGAAGCTGACTGATGCTTGTGATTCCAACTGGGCCAGGTCCAAAATAGGGGCCTGGTAGCTGCTAGATCAGTGAATGGGTAGGACCAAGTCACGTGACCAGAGGCTTAAATTGGGTGGGGAGGAGACCGCCTTTTGCAGCAAGCATCATTCTGGAACCCGTGGTTGTCACAGCCTACCATGTGCCAAGTCTTTAGTTGAGTCAAATCCTTTCTGTAGCATTTTAAGCTTCAGCATACCTCTCTCCATTCCCAATATCCAAGGCTGTCATTTCCTGAGCTATTTAGGATTTAGGAGTGACACCGAGTCCCCTTCTAGTCATCTAATTGTTCTGCAGATGGATCTTCTGGGTCACCAGTTGTATCTTAATTTCCATTTCTCTGCTACAGTGAAAGGGGGCCGGGAGATATTGGTCTTAAACCCCAAACCCTGAGACCAGGCCTCTGTGTCCTCTCTGACAGAGGAGAGGCGTTCTCCGTTTGGAGAGGCTCTGATGGGTCTTGCTCTCCATGACTGGAAGGGCCCAGTATCTCAGCTCATGAAATGACCATCAAAAGACCTTTGTTGGTGATTCATCAAACCTTTCAGGAGCCAAAGACCTATTCACCCTAATTGATTCTTAGGGACAACAGATAGCCACAGTTCCTGTCCTCGGAGAGGTGCTCAGCTACAGGAGAGACAGATGCCGACCTGCCCAGTAATCACAGGAATGAGGCCTGGAAATTGGGAGCATGGAGAACAGAGCAACTACTAGCAGCTGAGGAGGTCAGGGGAGTCTTCATGCAGAGGTGGGACCTGAGGTGGGCAGGATTCCAACAGAGCTGGGGGTGGGCAGGTCATCCCGTCGGAAGGAACAGCGTGATCACAGGCCTGCATTTGCTGGCTGGGCCAGCAATTCCAGTGTGGCTGGTTCAGCCAACCACCCAGCACACACACCCAGACCCAGCGACTCAGGGGACCTTATCTGTATGGCCCAGGCCCAGGGACCAGGGCCTGGCTCTGTGTACAGGGAAGGGCAGGGGTGTGGAAGGACAGTAAACACACCCTCAGCAGCGTTTGTTTTTTGTTGACCTCTACAGAGTTTTAAAACATCTTGACTAGTAATAAAGGTTCTTTCTTCATCAGGATTGCTACCCCCAAACACACAACCCTGGAGGGGCTGGGCAGAGGTTAAACTGGTACTACATGTAGCAGCTGTTCCTCTGAAGTGCCCCCATGCTCCTGCTGGGGCCCTGTGGGCACAGGTAAGCTGTCACCGTAGCCTGGGATTTGCAGGAGCCTCGGCCTTCCAGGGGAGGCAGAAGGAACCCTCCTGGAAGCAGGGTTATCAGACTAAGGAGCTGTAGGGGCTCTGGAGTCTAGACAGTGGGTGTCATATGTGGGGTGACATTCCCAGAACAATACTTTGATGATGGACTTGACAGAATATAAAGGTGGAATCTGAGTAAGGAAGATGACAGTGTGTTCCAGGCAGGGGCTCAACTTGAGCAAAGAAAGGCGTGAGGAGAGAATTTCTTTGCTGGAAGCAGTGGGGATGGGCTCGGTTGGACAGCAGGCAGAGAGAGGGGAAGACACACGTGGAGAGGCACTGACACTTGCTGAGGCAAGTTCCCAAATGAGTGGGGAGAAACTGAGCCGAGATCCTCTTGTGCCTTCCCAGTGGACTGGGACGTGGGTGTGGGGGCCTGGTACCGTCCTGGGTGGAAGGACAGAACTGGCTTTTCCAGTGGGCGGGGATTTAGTGTGGCAGCAGGCCAGGGGCTCTCCAACTGCTCCCAGCTTTCCTGTTAAATTCTCTAACTTTCTGCCCAACTTTCCCATTAAATCCTTTAACTTTCAAATATGGGAAGTTGCTTTTTTTCTGGGCACCTGGGCACCCAGGCCATGAAGATGAATAGGCCTTTTAGCCTATTATTTGAGACGGACATGTCTCAAAAAAGCCTTTAGTGCCAAGGGTGGAACTCTTTAGGGTGAAAATAAAGCATTGAGGGAGGGATAAGGGATGGTGATGGAAGGAAAACTGGGGGCTTCCTGGGGTCCTCAAATTGAGAGACTGACCCTGGTTGGGGAGCTGGTTCTAGTCATGGCTTGGTGCTTTTTTGCCAAGTGATTCTGGGCAAGCCATGTTCTCTCTGGGCCTTGGTTTCCCCAACTGAAAATGGATCAGCAGAAGCAGATAATCTACAGGTTCTCTGTAACCCAGGCCCGTGATCCCCTCTTCAGCCATGTCCCTGTGATGCATCTTTTCCAAGTCACTGTAATTTGGGTTTCCTCTAGTGCAATCCTTGGATGGATCGCCTTGAAAAGGCCACATGTTCCCAGGAGGGTGGCAGGGGCAAGTGCCCCCACTCACCCCTGCTCCGGGGCGTCTCACAGGGGCGGTGGTGGCATGGAGGAATACTGGTCTGCGGGGCAGCCCAACTGCCCCACTTACTCCGGGACAAGACACTCTCTCTCTGGGTGTATGTTCATTGCCAGATGGAGCTAAGAACTTCTGCTTGGCCTTCCTGTCTCAGGTCTATGAGAAGCTGAGAACTAAAACTCAGACATGACCAAGGCTCTGGCCAGGCACAACATCTTGCAAAACACAGGTGCTAAGCTAGAGCTAGAACTGACACCAGGTAGAGAGAGTGAAATGAAGCCTTGCTGTTCTCAGCCAGGCAGAGAAGAAGTGGGGTACAGCACCCCCAAGGTGTGCCCGGTTGTTAGGCCAGGCCTGGCCAAGCTCTCCCCACTCTGCTGAGCCCTGTCCAGTGAGCCTCTGGGCCTGACATTAGGGCTGAAGTTCTGTTCTTTGCCAGAGCAGGCTCCCCCAAGTGATATAAACACCGACTCAGGAGCTGGAAGCAAAACTTTCCAGAGCGGAAAACCAAAGGAAACAGCCAGAGCATGAGTTCAAAAGGTTAAGGAGTCTGGATTAGTCAGGCCTCTTCATTGGGTAGATGGGAAGACAGGCCCAGGTTGAAGAAGTGACCCCAGCCCTGTGGATAGTCAGCTGCGTGGTTCTGGCTGGCTAGGTGGGCTTGCCAACAGATTGCTGCTTCAGAGACAAGTGAGGGCTCAGTGTAACTGCCTGTCTTTCTCAACTTTCACCCCCTTGGCTGGCTGCCTTTTCCTGGGGTAGGGAGGGGCTCCCAGAGTCCTCTCTAAAGGCTGGGACTAGGACTTGGTGCTAAAGAGAGCAGGAAACTTATCAGCTGCAGCTAAGAGCAGGGGGGAAGTGAGGACAAGATGCACATACCGGAGGCCTAGCCCTGAGAGGCAAATCCTAAATCTGACCCATCCAGCTCAGCCTACCATGACTGGCGTCCCTGCTCTGAGTTCGCACTCCATTTCCACATTAGAGCTCTGATGGTGTGGGTCTCACTACCTAGATGCTTCCTCTGGTTCCTCACCACCCCCTAAGGCCTCCCTCTCATTCTTCCAAGAAGCCTTCCTTGACAACTGACTATCCACAGGGCTGGGGTCACTTCTTCAACCTGGGCCCGTCTTCCCATCTACCCAATGAAGAGGCCTGACTAATCCAGACTCCTTAACCTTTTGAACTCATGCTCTGGCTGTGAGAGGGCTCAAAAGTCCAGATTCCTGAGAGGAAAGGGTTAAAGTGACACTTCAGGAACTCCTGGCTCCTCTCAGGAGAGGAGAGGCTAAGGCAACTTGAGCCTAGACCCTACCCAGCAGACCTGTGGGCCCTTTCCCTTGAGGTGCCTGCTAAATTGCACTGTGGGCCAGGGTGGGCACCAGCCAATTCTAGCTGTTTCCCCTGACTTCTGTACACCCTTGGCCAGGGTGCTCAGCTCCTTCCCAAAGCTCTGTGTTGCCTTTACCAGAAACCCATTAACCTTTAGGTCTCCTCTTGGGGCTCAGCAGAGGGCTAAGGTCTTGGAGGATCAAAGAACTGAGGCAGCCCTGGCTAGTGTGGCTCAGTTAGTTGGAGCATCATCCCATAAACCGAAAGGTTGCGGGTTCAATCCCTGGTTAGGGCATGTGCACAGGTTGAGGATTTGGTCCCCAGTGTGCTCGAAAGGCAGCTGATTGATGCTTCTCTCCCTCTCCCTAAGGTCAATGAGCATACTCTGCGGTAAGGATTTAAAAAAAAGGGGGAAAAAAAAAAAAGAAATGAGGCAATAGGTCAGGGCCTCCTGCTCCAAACAGGGCAGCTCAGCCATGTGGCCTGGACCGCAGGCCGAGGAGAGAAGACACTGGACTCAGGAAGTTCACTTGGTTCACTTGGACTCCTGCTGATCTTATCTGTTGATTTTGGGGTGGTTATGCTTCTCTGTCAGGACTGTGTATCTTTTAGATGCCTCAGGGCTTGGGGAAGAGAAACCAATGGGCAGAAAATTTCCTTGGACTCCTGGGAGAAAAGCAGCAGCCTTAAATTCAGCATTAAGACTCACAGACAGGCAGGCCCTGGACCGCTGAGCCTGGGCCCCGCCACCCTCAGGCGGGAGCAGAGTGCTGCCCAGGGCCTCTGACTCGGGGTCTGACCTGAGCGCACAGTCAAGTGCTACAGCCCTGAGCACTGCTCCCCCCACTTCTGGGGCGCCCTTCTCAGTAGCCCACTCCCAGTGTTAAGCTTCTGATCATGTCTCTATCCCTAAGTATTTCTTTCTAACCAGCCCCTCCAAAATGTAACAGCCTAAGAGAGAAATTTCAATAAAAAATTATAAAAATTACAACAGTTAACATTTGTATAGTTCTTACTATGCTGCATGCCAAGAGCTGTTCTAAGTACATTACCTTACTCTTGTTAGTCCTAAACAAGCCCTAGGAGGCAAGTACTACTGTTGTGCCCATTTTTCAGATAGAAGAACTGCAGCACAGAAAAGTTAGGTAACTTGCTCCAGGTTATACACAGGTAAGGGTGAAAGCTGAGCTTTAAACTTAGGCAGTCTGGACTCAGAGGCCTTGTTCCTCACCACTACACAAAACTGCCTGATAAAGTCTGTGTTGCCTCCCCAGAGACCAGAGACCTTGCCCTAGACCCCAGAAAGCCAGCAGCAGAGCCTGGGCAGAAATCAGGTCTGCTGACTCTCAGCTCCCCAGCGGGCCTGGACACCTTGATCACCAGTAATGTCTGAAACACTGTGGTCTGGCTGAATGGAGGTGAGAACTCTGGGGTGGGAGGGGATGGACGACCTGCCTGGCCTTGTCTCTGACTTCCTGCCTCCTACACTCACTCTTCAGGAACAACAGCCTTTGGCCTCAAGCCTGTGGTTCATCCAGGGGCTCCTTTGTGATGTGAGCACAGCCTGGCCTTAAGGCAGGAAGGCAGAGAACAAGACAGAAATCTTATGGTGGGAATTGCCGAGCAGCAGGCAGAGAGGCCAAGGCTCCGATGACAGGTTGCTTCTTGTTCTTTGTTCTGATTCCTATCTGTCTGGATTGTTTTGGTCCAGGCCTATCTCTCCTCATCTCTGGCCTTCTCTCTAGCCCATACTGTCTGTACCTCCCAGGTGCCAAATTCGGTTGATTCTCTGACAGACTTCTTTTCTCCAAATCCATAGCCTACAAGGCCCTTCCTTCATCTTTGTTGAAGTCTACTCAAGCCACTCCCTGTGTCTCTGTCTTCCTTTCCCTATACCCCTCTTCTTTGCTTTGTTTTACTTAAGTGTTAATTTAGGCTAATGCCATCTGAGACAGTGAATGGTTTGGAGGCCAGTGCCTCTCAGAGAACACACTCCCCGACGGCAGGGTCCACAGCACCCCATCCAGCTTTTTAAGCATTACAAGTGCTTGGTAGGAATTGGTGGACTTGGATATAAAACTGGCTCCCCTGAGCTCCCAGAGGAAAGGGCCACAGCTCTCTGTCTGCTCCTGCATCTAGTTCAGGATTAGGCCTTTGTACATTTGCCAAAAGATGTATATTTCAAGTTTGAGGCTCAAACTACCTTCCTACTCTCTGGCCTGCCTGCCCACAGGCCCAACTCTGGCTCTTCTAACCACTGAAGGGAAGTTATTGAAGGGTTCTCAGCAGAGACATCATGTGATTTATTTTACATTGAACAGGCGAGGGCAGAAGCACAGAGGCAAGTTGGGAGGCTCCTGCGATCACCTAGGCAAGAGATGATGGGCTAGAGCAAGGTGGTAATGGTGGGGGTGATAAAAAGTGGTTGGATTTGGATATATTTTAAAGGCAGAGCTACTGCAATTTCCTGGTGGACTGGAAACAGAGGCATCAGGAAGAATTCCAAGGGTTTTGGCCCAAACAACTACATTAGAAGCATAAATTATCTGTACTGAGATGGGAAAGACTGAGGAACAGATCTGAGAAATAAAGTCTAGAGGTGAGTTTTGGACATGTTGAATTTGAGATGCCCATTAGACATCCAAGTGGACATATTGAGGAGGCGGCTGGACACATGAGCCTGGAGTTATAGGAATGATCTGAGCTAAATAACCATAGAATTCTGCAGCATACAGAGGGAGTTTAAAGCCTTGAGATTGAATGGGGTCACCTACAAAATAAGTGTAAATAGAGAAATCTAATGATTATGGTCTGGGTCACCCCTATACTAATGAGTAGGGGAAATGAGGGAGACCCAGTAAGAAAGGCCAAGCAGGAGCAGCCAATGAGGGAGGAGAACCAAGAGACACTGATGCCACAGAAACCAGTGAAGAAAGTGTTTAAAGGAGAGAGATCAACTATGTCACATGCTGCTGAGTGATCAAGTAAGTTGGGCACTCAGATTGGACCACTGACTTAGGAATATGGAAGTTATTTCATATTTTAGCAACCTTGGAGAGTCCCTCCCCACTCCAGTGGTGAGGTGGGGTAAAAGTCTGTCTACAGTGGGAATCACACTGGCTGCAGGATGGAGAGTGGATGGTGGTGGGGAAGTGTGGAGATGAGTGGGACTAGTCAGAAACAGCCGTGGGTGAGATGAGTGGGACTAGATAATGAAATGGTGAGAAGTGAGTTGATTCAAAAGATATTTAGGGGTTGGCATTAACAGGCCCTGGTAACAGACTGGCTGAGAGCCGTGGGGGATGGAGGAGGAGGAGGAGGAAAAGATGACACCCATATGCTGGCAGCAGTGGTGGATGAGTTTACTGAGATGCGTGCAGGTGGTCAAGGGGCTACACAAAGGATGACGACAGGCTCAAGTGTTGGATAGAGTGAATGTTCGTAACATGTCAAAGAAAAGACATCTAGGATACAGTGCGATCCAGGTGTATCTGCAGCGTGGGAGAGAAGTCTAGACTGAAGATAAGGATTTGAGGCTCATCAAACTATAATAACTGAAGTAATTGGAGTGACTGAGATTTTCCTAAAGAAACATCTCCAAGAGCAGAAGACACAAGAATGGGGAAAACAACATGTAAATTATTGTTGTCTCATTGTTTACCTCTTTCCTCCCCTTTTAGGGAAGTTGATAAAACTTGTTTGCTCATAGTGGCTAAGCACACAGCATCAGAAGTAACTTTATTTTTTTTTATTGTTATTATTTTTAAAACACATGTAGGGTGTCTGCTCACAGGAAGGGCATGAGTTCTGTGCCCTTCCACACAGCGGCCCCGAGCTCCTGTTGGGTGTGTTGTAAACTGAGGAGCCATTCCTTCAGGCCCCCTGCTCTGAGCACACCCTAGAAGTAACTTTAAATAAAACCAGGAAGCTGTCCCAGTGAAGAGGTTCTTCATCACAAGAGGGAAGAGAAAGCAGAGGTGGCAGAAGTCGACTGATTCACTAGTAATCTGAAATGGTGCCGCCTGACGGCTGTGCAGCAGTCCAGATAACCCTGCCGTCCTTCTTGGGGAGGCAACAACTATACGATGAAACTGTTGTGAGGAAGGTAAGCTATGAGCTGGCCTCTGTACCCAGTCTGAGTGGCACTTGGTATTCTACAGGACAGCCACCCTCTGAGGCCTGACAACCCCATCTGGCAGATGAGGAAACAACAGACTCAGAAAGACCAGAAGACTTGATTAATGTCTCACAGACACCTGTATCCACTATACATGGAGGATGGAGGGGAAAAACCTGCTCCACAAATTCTTGAAGTAGAGACAGTCTGGATGGCTCCTGGGCTCAGGTGCATCAGTACAATGTGGAGTGAAGGATCAGGCCTTCCCTTAGATCTTGTGGTAAAGCCAGGACACATGAGGCAGCACTTACAAGCTCTCTTTTTGAGGATGGGTCAAAAAGACCCATTGCCCTGGCCCTGAAGTACGTCGGCTACAACATAGGCACCCCAGGATACAGGCTGAGAAGAACCGAGCAGCCTCTCAAATTGCTCCTCTTCTTCCTTCAGGGCCAAGGATTCTATCTATTCTGATATATAGAATCCTCAAATGGGGGTATGGGACAGGGCTCCTGCCCTCCCCTCCTCCTCTCTCACTTTGAGCTGTTGACTGTGCCTATTTTCTTTCTCTCTACTGCACCATGCTGTTTTCCCTTTCTCTACTGGATCACTGCATTAGCATACAGAAAACTGTAGCTGGTCCCATATTTAAAAACCAAAATCAAGCCCCCCCCACCCCCCGCCCCCGCATCAGCTTGAACTCACTGCTACTCCAGTCACTGATCCTGTTTTTCTGCTCCACATGCACAGTCGGCCTTATGGGAGCAGTTGGTGTCTCCATTTTGTCAACATTCAATCATTCTTAAAATTTTAATTACCTGTGATTTCACTGTGTAACATTTCAAAGAATCTATGTAACACATGTAAATTATGAAGCATAATAAAAATTAACATCTGTAAGTCCACATAACCCAACCTAAGAACTTCAACATTATTAATAAAGATGAACAGGCCTATGTGCTCCCCCTCCCTTACCCCCTCCGCTGCCTCCATGACTCCGGACACTGTAGTCAAACTGTAGAAAACCAAAAAGAAAAATCTTAGCAGCCAGAACTAAAGGTCATGTTACATTCAGGGCAACAACAATAAGAATGATGGTTGCTTCTCACTGGCAACGATGGAAATTAGTAGTGTGAAATGTCAGTTCTAAAATGTTAAAAGAAGCAAACAAAATTCAAGTTAGAGTTCTACATCCAGTGAAAAAAATACCTTTTGAAAAATGAAGGCATAATAAAGATATTTTCAGATAACTGAAGCTGAGAACATCAGTTACCAGTAGGTCTGCACTACATGAAATTCTAAAGGAATTTCCTTTAGAATGTATGAATCCCCTTCACACTGAGGGAAATGGTCCTAGACTGAAATCAGAAAGAATGGAACATAAGAAATGATAAATATGTGGATAAATACAAAAGACTCTTTTTTGTCTTAAATTTTTCAAAGTAAGGCCACTTTTAAGACCTTCAGAGACCCCAAGCTGAGATGATTATGGTGCCCTTGCCCAATATAGTTCACAATTAAATCTAAAATAAACCATAAGCATAAGGAAGTTAATACTGGGTTGGCTGAAAAACCTGCTTAGTTTTTTCCATAAAATAAAAGACACATTTTTCATTTTCACCAATAACTTTATTGATTTGGATATTTTGAGTATGTCAGCTATCTCCCGCATGGTATAATGTGGACTGTTCTCAATTAATATTTCAATATGATCACCATCAAATTCAACTGGTCTACCTGAACATGGAGCATCGTACAGTGAGGAATCACCAGCACGTAACTTCACAAACCTCTTTTGACACATTTGATCAGTCACAGTACTTCTCTGTACACTGAACAAATCTTTTTTGCATTTCAGTTGCATTTTTACCTATCTTGAAATAATTAAGCATAATATGCCGAAAATTGTTGCTTATTTTCTTCCATCTTCAATATTAAAATGACTACACAAAAATTCACCAATTTTGATAAGTTTTTTTCAAATGCACACTGATATGACAGCTGTCACCACACAATCTAACAAAATTGTTTCAAATGAAGTGAAACACAACTAAGTGCTACTAGAGCAAAGCCATCTTACGGAAAAAACCAAACGAATATTTTGGTCAACCCAGTAATACTTCTGATTTATCTCATAGTGACTGTTTCAATGTTTAAAAATATATATAATTCTGCCCTGGCTGGTGGGGCTCAGTGGATAGAGCACTGGCCTGTGAACCAAAGGGTCGCTGGTTCCATTCCCAGTCAGGGCACATGCCTGGGTTGCCGGCCAGGTCCCCAGTGAGGGGGCAGTGGGGGGACGGTGTGTGAGAGGCAACCACACACTGATGTTTCTCTCCCTCTCTCCCTGCCATCCCCTCTCTGAAAATAAATAAAATCTTAAAAAAAAATATATATATATATAATTCTTAATTTTTTTCTCCTAATTTTTTTGGTGTCTATATTTGTTGTTCCTTAAACATAGACTTCATTTGGTTCCTAGGTTAGCTAGAATCGGTGGGCACCCAGCCAAATGCACGAGACTCAGGAAACATGAAGCTGCAAATGCATTAAGTAGTGAGAGAGGCTATCAACAGTGAGTATGATCAACCTCGTGAGGTTTCCTGGGTTGTAGGATTTTCAATGCTGAAAATGGGACAGTTTTGGGTGAATGGTGATGAATGGTTACCCTAACTAGGACCCAGAAGAAAAAGCTGACCCTGAGATCACCAGAGAAACAATGAAATTTTGCTATCATGGAAAGAAAAAAGGCTGGAAAGTGTGAGACTTATCTTTTCAAAACTAGACTTGTTCTTTAACTGAAATGAAAATTCTTACTTCTCCCTCTCCCGCATTCTGCACCTCATATTTAATAGATCAAGGACAGCAGTATGGCCCCTTGGGAGCTGGCACATTACGAAGGTGGAGACACAAGGGCGGGAACAGCAGTTCTGCTGGACAGGTGAGGGTTAACAGCTCAAACTGGCTCGCAGACCTCCCCTCCTAAGGGCATGACTCACTGACTCTTCACCCACTTGGCTGAGTAGGGAAGATGGAAAGGGAATTAACAGTGTCTGCTTTTTTTCCTCTAGGGCAATTCTTGCCATCATCCCATTAGGTAAGAATTATATTAGCCTGATGTTATTTATAAGGAACTTGAGATTCAGAAATTTAGCTACTGACTAGCAGATTAAGTATTTCACCCCCTGATGTCTTGCTTACAAGTTTGTGCTTGTTGCCTGGACATAACTCTGTGACCTTTATGTAAATGCTGATGGAAATGTATGGCACACGCAAGGGAAAATGCAGAGAGGAAAGAGATGAGTTGCTGACCATAAACTGGAGTTTGGCATAAAAGCCACAAAAATCAGAGTTCCTGGGCAGGGACTGGCGCCTCTCCTCCTCTGGGAGAGAATTTACAAATTTGATAAAAACTGAGGTGTGTGGGAACTTAGGTGGATCTATGGGCCAAATAAATGGAATGTCCTGAAAACGGTGCTGGGGAAGTTGAGGGGGAGAGGGAGAAGGAAAACCAGTAAAAGGATCAGATATCTAAAGGCTTCTCCTTAGGACTACACCCTCAGGCTCTCAGGGTGCTTCTGCACTGACCCCATCTGTCATCAAAGCTGGCTCTGGAGAAGCATAAAAAATGTTTAAGTGTTAACTGCAAAATGAAGCCTACTTAAAAGTAGGCAAATTGGTTAGAAAAATACACCATAAGACAAGTGTCATGATTTTAAAGTGGGGTAATGAAAAGCAAAGTTTGGAGTCATACGTTTTCAGTCACTTAGTAGTTGGGACACCCTAAGCAAGTGACTTAACCTTTACGCATCTCTACAAAATAGAAACAATAGTACCTTGTAGGTTGGTATGGGAAGCTCCGAGTCTCAGTTTTCTCATTTATTAAATGGGGATAACAGTACCCACCTCATTTGGTTACTGGAAGAATTACCATATTTTCCGCGTTGAATGTGCTCCCATGTTTTCAGCCCAAACTTTCAGGGAAAAAATCTTTCATTTTAATTTTTGAATTCAATTATTTATTTATTTATATTTAGAAACAAAACTGATTATCATTCTCCAGGGTACTACTTTGCATATGCATATTGTTACTGCTTTCTAGTTACATTTTTAATGCATAAGCATAAGTAAAAGAATTAAAAACACATACAGATATGGATTTAGTACTGTCCATATATAATGTGCATCCTTACTTTTCCCTAAAAACATGGGGCAAAAAAGTGCACATTATACACTGCAAAATATGGTAAATGAGTTTATACATGTTAAAATACCTAGAATAATGTCTAATGCAGAATAAGCATTAAATAGGTATTAGCTACTATAATTAATAAGCTAAATACATGATGTCCATGGCATGTATTATTTTCTGAAATTATCTTATTATTTTTTTAAGTTCTATGAGGCTGGGGCTTTCAGCTTACTCCACCCCAGGACCTAGAGTAGTGCCTGGCACACAGCTGCACTTCATGGCTCCTTTCTCCACTACCTCCCTGCAGTTACTCTTTCAAGGTCACCACCAGTGACCATCATGCTGCCAAATCTGAAAGACATCACATTTTCTCTTCAGCACCTTGGGTGAATTCTTTAAAATTGAATTAGATCTCACTCTCCTGCTTAACACACTTCATTGAATAGCCTTGCGTTTAGAATAAAAGCGAAACTCCTTTCCATGATTTACACATCCCTTATGATCTGTCTGGACCCTCGACCTCCTCATGTCAGGCTCTATGTCCCAGTGCCACTGGCTCTGTGGCAGGTCCTAGATCATGCTGAGCTCTTCTGGCCTCAGTGCCTTTGCATTTGTTATTTTCTCTGCCTGGAATACTGCTCTCCAAGTTGCTTACACAGCTGGCTCCTTCTCACTATACTATAGTAGTCAGGGGCACAGATTTTGAAATCAGACTACTTGGGTTCCAGTTCTGGCTCTATCACTTAATAGCTGTGCGTGCTTCAGTATCTCACCTTCAAACAGGGATAAAAGTGTGTACCTCATCACGTATGTCAGTTATTAACTGACATAAAGCACTTCAGACAGTGCCTGGGATCTGGCAAGTACCACACTGATGATCTTTTAGCTTAAATACTGACTCCTCGGACCCTGTTCTTTATTAGAACACCCAGTACTCATCACAGTCTAAAAACATTCAATTTTTTGTTTACTATTTATGCTCCACGAAGACTGGGAATTTGTCTTATTTACTCTTGTTTGCTCAGCACCCAACATGATGCTTGATAATAAATATATGTTGAGTGATTAGAAAAATAGTTACCATTATTTTTTCTTGCCACATTCAAGAAAGGTCAGGCACTGTGCCAAGGCAGAAAACAGAAGAACTGGGATTTTTACCAACCACCCAACTCAGCTGAATAAATAGTTCTGAGTTGTTTGGAAACAATCAGTCGATATACCACTGGTATTGTTCTCTTCATCCAGGCCTTACTCATCTGTCAGGTCTCCTAAGGTTGCGCCTCCTGTTGGAAGCTTCCTCTGCACATACGCAGCTTTGCTTTGTTGGAGCTCCCATAGCACGAGGTATGCATTTCTTAGCTGTCCTGCTTTTATGCTTCTGCACTATTTCTCCCACAGCATCTTAATCGATGATGCTCTGCCCTTAATACATTTACTCTTCCTCACTTTTCCTGAGCTCCTTGCCTACTACTGCTGGGCCCACAGGACGTGCTCAGTACAAACTTGGAGAGTGACCACTGCAACTGCCTTTTCAGGATGCCAGCTCGGGGTAGCTTTGCAGTCTGCACACTTTCACGGAGGAGATGACTCTACAGGAAAGGACAGTCTCTTACCTGATCTGTTGTGGCCGCTGGTGGCAAAACTGCAGAGAGTGAGAGCATCCGCAGGGAGGCCTCCAGCTGCTGGGGAGGCAAAAAGAAGTTGGGCACCACAATGGGCTCGGGGCTACAATGGAAGTTAAGGGACACAAGCACGTAGAAACCACCCACTTGTCACACCGCATCTTCACTGACCTCAATCATACCCACTTGTCCCCCCACTATTCCTGACTGTGAATCCTTTGCTCAAGCAGTTATCACTGCCTGGAAGTCTCTCTCCATTCCTAACAAATCATAGTTTATGCTTCCTTTATGGGTCAGTTTAAATCCCACCCCCTCTAGGAAGCTTTCTCCTGATCTTAGCCTACAGTGATCCCTCCTTCTCTCATAGTCCAGAGCAGAGTTTGCATTACAGGATACTGCTTGGTGATCTAGTCTGATAGGAATCTCAATGTATTTTCTTTCAATATTCCCTAAATTTCTCAAAGACAAAGATGGCATAGTTTCCATCAGTTACCTGCCTACTTCCCTAGAGCTACCTAGTAGGTAGCAAGTGATGAGTATTTCCTGAGGGCCTGCTGGCCAAAAACTGAGCTGTTAGAAGTCAGACAAAATGGGTCCAAGGGCCAGTGTCTTAGACACTGGAGGGAGATGCCTGGTAATGAGGAGGGTCAGTCTTCCTGGTTGTTCTCTGCTCACACCCAGAACTGAGAACTCTGCCTAAGTGGGCACAGCTGGTCCACCTGGTTTGGGTGTGAGCCCTTGAAGGCAGATACTAGATCTTTCACTTCTCCACCGTATCTTCTGGAAGTATCCAGCACTGTGTTGAGAACAAATACTTGTTCAAAGCACTGATTCAGTTTGGGAGGGGAAGGAGGGAACTATTTTGATGTTTAATGTTTTGTTTCTGCTTAATAAGCTAAATATGTTCTGATTCAAACTGGTTTATCATCAGCTTTCCACACTAGACTCTGAACTCCAAGAGGGCAGAGATGATTTCTTTCCTAGCCGCATTCCTGTTACCTGGCATAGTACCTAGAACACAGTAAGTTTTTGATAAATATCTACTAAATGAATGAAATGCATCATTTCTTACTTTGGTTCAATCCCTGACTCTCCTTCAGAGGCCCTGGCGAGGTAGACCTATTTGCTGTTGCTGCTCCAACTGCTGCGGACTGAGCCAGATGGCCGCTGGTGCTGTGCAGAAGGAACGGTGTTGCTGAGAGGCCTCAGGGGTGAGTCTGAAACAATGAAGTCCCCCCTCTCAGCCTACCCTCTTCTGCCTTTCTAAGGGTCCTGGTCTAACAGTAACTCCTGTCACTTATTAAATGATAATGTCAGGAAAGCTCACTTTCGTGCCTGTTTCTTCACCAGCAAAATGGATATAATAGTGCTTTTTGTTTTAAGAACTAAGAGCTTATATATGCAAAGTGCTTAGACTGGTATCTGACACATATCAAGCACTCAGTAAATGTCAGCTATTCTCGTCTTCCCCATTACTGGGGAAAAGTTGCTTGCCCTCACTGTCCTTCCGCTGGTTCCCTCACCCACCGAAATTTGCCTTGCATTCCGCCTTTTGCATTGCTCTCCTTAATGCTAAAGCCAGTGAACACGAGTCAGTCCATAGTCCATGGGGTCTGTCCTACGTGTTAGTGTGTTGACCACTAATCCCTGAAACTGCTCCCACACCACCTCTCTCCTGGTCCTTCACCTCTGACCAGCTCTTCTCTGTGGGTGTCTGTTCTGCTTGCCCTTTACATATTGACCCTCAAGACTGTCTTGTGTGTGTGGTTCTCCCTTTCATGCTCTCCCTGCTGCCCTTAAATATTTCCAAAGACAACTATCTTTACAGCTGACCTGTCCTCAACTCCAGGCCTGAATGTCTCACAGGCACATGTCCACAATGGAAATCTGCTCTTCTCCACAAACTATCATTACGTGTGGTTCCCTATCCAGTAAATGACATCGCTACCTAGTAACTTCAGAAGAAACCTCTAAGTCAGACTTTAAGTTTCCCTCTTTGCCATCCTTTATCCCTCCCTATTGAATCCTCTCAAACCTACCCTTCTCCTCTTCATCATAAAGCAGTCTATGCTTAAGGTCAGACTTTCTTCATTTTTTATTATTGTGAGTTTCCTACCTGGTCTCCTCTGATCAATCCTCCCTTTACAGGAAACTGAGTGACTTTCCTAATTGTATATCTGACCATATCACACTCTTGCTTGCCAGTTAACATTTACTGAACACTTTCAGGCACAGTGCTAGGTAGTTTACATCATTAATTTAATTTTCACAATAACCCCAAGAAAAGTTCTATTATCTCCATTTTAAACATAAGGTAGCTAAAGTTTTATTCGCTTGCAGGATAGAGCCCAAGCACCTTAGCCTGGCATGAAAGGCCCTTGAAGATCCAGCCCTACGCACTGCTTACTAGCCCACTTAGCCCTGGGCTCTAACCACATGAACCGCTGCCCACATGGCTCTTTCACCTGGCTATGGCCCTGCACACACAGTTCACCTCCTCATCTGTCCATAGAATACCCATTCACCCTGAGGTCCAGCTCTAATGTCTCTTACTGGGATACCTCCAAGCAGAGTCTTACTGGGATACCAGCTTCCTCCTCGTGTTCCCCAGCCCTTAGCCCATCTCTCATCACAGCACTTAGGACAATAAACATCATTTTCTGTTTACTGTTACTGTCATTACCTGTCTCCTACCTCATAATGGGAACTTCTTGAGGTAAGTTCCGATTCAAGTCTCTGTCCTTAGTACATAGTACAGGGCCTGGCAATACTTTTTATTTTTTTCCCCAAGAATAAATAGTTGGGAAGGTGGTACCTGTGACTGCCCCTCCATTGACCATACTTTCTGAGCACCACTAAATGGACTGCAAAGGCAGCAGCGTCAGAAGCCAGAATGAGTGGGCCTGGGAAAGGACTCCACCAGAGCCTTGGCTTTCAGTACTCAGTCTCCAGTCATTTCACGCTTTAAAGCCAACTGGTTAGGCTGCACGTGTGAGGGCTGTTGATGGTCCTAAGTGGCTTCCTTTCCCCATAGCGTGTCCGTCTGTGTTTCAAAGGAGAAAGAAGGTGCCCTTCTCTCCATAACACTGCTGTATCAGCTGTGCATACTTCCTCTCCCCTTGGCTCCATCATTTGCTTTTTTTTTTTTAAAAAAAGAAACTAAATATTAGGCAAATCACTGTAACTCAGAGCCTCAGTTTCCTTATATGCAAAATAGAATGGTAACGCCTACCTTACAGACCTGAGATGATTGAATTAAAAAGGGTATGTAAAGTGCCTGGTACACAGTAAATGCTCAATCAGTGACAGCACTCTTCTTTCCCGTCTACATCCTCCACTTCTATTTCAACTGAGATGAAAGGTTTCATTCCCTAGAGCCACAGCCTTGCTTTCAGGTGTAAAATACCCAATAGATTAATCAGGCTAGAATAGGCTAATAAATGTGCTCCCAATATCTAAACCCAGTTCACAGTACTATGCTTCAGAGGGCTGGTGTTAATGGGAGAATTGGAACACCCTGTCAGTGCAGGTGAGTCTTCTGAAGGGTCCTCCTACGCCCCTCAGTGCGTTCCACGAGGGTGGTGGCCATTGCTCACACTCACACTAGGCTGGCCTAAGCACCAGCATCTGAAATGCCTATATATGGCTTAAGGGGCTACTTGTGGGAAACACCAAAGGATACAGAAGGAGGCTCTGCTTTGTGGAAACCTCTGGTCCAGATGTTGCCTGCTTCTGCCTGATGTCAGGGCAGTTAATGGGTAGCCCCTTATGATTTTCCCTTTTGTTCTGGGAGGCTTTTTGTTCTAGGTATAGAGGGAATTTCTCAAAGCTATCAGCAGAGTCACTTAGCTCACTGGAGGCAGCTTCATTCTCAGCCTGGGCCCTTGCCTTGGGCTCCTGGTCCTGATCTGCTCTTGGTAAGCAAGTGTTCTGTTGGGCTCCTGAGCGTGTCGTGCACTGGAGGAGCCGAGGGTCTGCTGAGGCAGGCTCTCCAACTCTGGCCTTGGAACCCTCACCCTCACAAGGAGCATGACTTTGGCTAGAAGAACCCTGCCTAAGCAGGTGGGGGTTGACAGCCCTTTCTGGGCTGAACATAAAGCTACTTCTAACCTTGAGCTCCTCGCTAAGGCAAGGCTCTGGAGAAGGACAAGAAGGGCCTACCCTCTGCACCTCATCAGGCTGAAGGCCAATGATCTCACTTGTGTCCGACACAAAACTGGACCAAGGGCTAGTTTTGTCTGTTATGGTGGTGATCTCATTGAGTGTCCTGGGCTCAATGATGTCTTCTTCATAGTCCTCATCACTGTAGGCTGGGCCTGCCTCATTTTCCTCATTGCTCTGCATCCCTGTAATAGGTACGGTATGTCCGAGGGACTCATGGAGTATTCCTCTTCCTCTTCCACTCAAAGACTCTTCAAGGGTAGGGGGAAGAGAGGGGGCTGTGCGCTCATCTGGAGCTCTGGCCAATGGCAGGTCTGGAGTTGTGCTTCGTTCTTGCATGGCTTCTGGGTTCTGAGCAGCTGGGGAAGTGGTAACATCTCTGCTTCTACTCCTGGCTTGGTGAGAACTCAAAGATGCTTGAGAGTTCCTGGTGATAGTCTGCAGATCTGAACAGCAACAGATATCATTCTTACTACAAGGTAGGGCCACAGACAACTCAATTTCCCACACTAGCTTCAAGCTTCAGAAGCAGTCTTGCAATCAGACTTTGAACAAATCTTAAAGACAGTTAATCCACCCAAGAGTCAGTGAAACTATATTCAAGGCAGTACAATTTCTAGCACTTTATTCTAGTATCAGAACACCAAAATCTAATCTATTTAAAGTTGTGGTTACATCTGTAGAAACGTTTTCAGAGCTATCTGCTCCTGCTCAGGAATTCTTGGGAGCTGGGAGTCCTGGTGAGCATGTTCACGCTTCCATTTACTTCAGTAATTACCTATATTAAAAACCAAAATGAGAATCCACTTATTTACCTATTTGATGACAACTATTTGAAGTATCTGTTTTACGTGGAAAATGAAAATAAGGTAATGTCTACCACCCAAATGATAAGGCAGGGGAGGTTCAGGAAGAATATGGAGGCAGCATGGTGTGTTGGAAAGAGCAGAGATTTTGGAGCTGGTCAGTCTTTGGTTGAAATCTCTACCAACTTCATGGTCGCCAGCAAACTATTCTCTCTGAGCCTATTTATCTTTGTTTAAAAATTAATTAATTAATTAATTAATTTTAGACAGAGGGGTAGGGAGGAAGACAGAGAAGGAGAGAAACACCAATGTGTGGCTGCCTCATGTGCCCCCACTGGGGACCTTGCCTGGCCTGCAACCCAGAGCCTACTTATCTTTACAATACGACTAACACTGCCCTTCCACAAGGTTTCGGTGTGAAGAATACATATGATAAACAGGCACATGTTGTGTGGCACATATACAGATAATAAATGGAAACTACCAGTCACCTAAACTTGTTTTGGGGATGAAACCATAGGGAATAAATTAATAAACATGCATAATAAATGTCATATGTTCACAAGATTATTTGAGAAGAGCAGTTGGGAGGCAAACCTGACTCTCAGGGGTAGGAAGCACATCTTCACAGCATCTAATGGAGTGCTCAGCCTCCAGAAGGTGCTGGCTAGGTTTAATACAGTGACAATTTTCAGGTCTCAAAGGGGAGTGAGTAGATATATAAAAATGGAACATCCCCGTCTGCAAATAGAAACAGGAACCAGAAAGCACACTTAGTCGATCCTGGTCCTTTGGCCTGAACTGCCCTTCTGTCCTGCAGCAGTCTTTCTGCTTTTTATAAGCCAGCCCATCCTTTAAGGCCCTGCTCTACTGCACATCCTCCAGGGAGCACTCTCAGATGCACCAGCTGGATGGGACGGCTACACAGCTTTGTTCTACATGGAGGCCCAAGAAATGCTATTGTGTAACTGTTTCTCTCTATATTTCTTCTATCAGACTGTAAGCTTCTCAAAGGCAGAGAACATATATGTCTGATTCATGTTGCAATTTCAGGGCCCAGCAAAGGACCTACACATAAACGAAACCACCATTCAGTGAGTCCTTGTCAAGTTACACTCATATCTACCAGTCCGATGACTTCTTCAGAAGTGTATGATGGAGGCAGAGGGAGTTTATTTAAACTAATTTCCCTGATTCAATCATCTCTCTCTTTCAAAATTCATCCTCTCCTTGTGAATATCAGTTCTCATTTTGTCATCCCTTGCTTAGAACTCCCCATTTTCTTTCAGGATAAAGATTAAACTCTCAAGCTTGCCTCCATCATACAGTTTCTATTCTTTAGTTTTTTTCTCTCTCCTTGTTTAATACACCCCTTTAAAGGGATTCCCTGTTTACTCTCCCTTCCACACTAAAGGAGCCTCCCCGTTTTGCTTGTTGCTTTCTCTCTGGGTGGGAGGGCAGTTTCTTTTTTCCCCTCTTTTTTCCTTCTTTTTAATCCTCACCTGAGGATAAATTCACTGATTTTAGAGAGAGAGGAAGGGAGAGAAAGAGAGAAAGAGAAAGAAACACTGATGTGACTGGAAACATCTATTGGTCCCCTCCCATACACACCCTGACAGGGGATCAAACCGCAACCTAGGTATGTGCCCTGACTGAGCATCAGACAAATATAACCTTTCGGTGTACGGGATGATGCTCCAACCAACTGAGCCACCTGGGCAAGGCTGGGGGGCAGTTTCTTTGCTTGACTATAGAACATACGCTTGATGGAAGCAAAGACAATGCCTGTCTTGCCCTCCACTGTATATTCCTGGGACTAGTAACACAAGACTGCCTAGAGTGGTTGGTGCTCAATAAATAGCTGGTTGAATATTATTTCCAAGCAAGTGGAAGCCAAAAACGCAGTACACCTCTGGGACCCTGGCTACCAACAGGTTAAATATCAGGGGAAAGTTGTTAGGAAGATCTGTACTTAATATAAATTTCTGGTGGCTTTTTCCCCTTTCAATAAAGAAAATGGAACTTACCCATCCCTGTGTATATTCACACATTTTCCTTGAGCAAAAATGATACCAAGTGAAAGCTGAGTTCAGGTGCTGATCTAAACGATTTCTCAGTACTCTCCAAAGTGTGCCTGATATACAAGTTTCCAGGGCTTAACCCTGGACCCAGCCATCTGTATTTCAAAATAAATATCCCAGGTGATTCTTATCTCAGGAAAGTATGGAAATCCTTGTTCTAGAGTGATCTCTGTCTGGGGTGCACAGTGGAGTTACCTGAGGAGTTATGAAAAATACTGATGCCTAGGTCCCACTCTTTGAGATCCTGACACAACTGACCTATGCTGTAGCCTGGGCATCTGAATTTTTAATAGCTCCCTCAGGAATTTCCAATATACAGCCAAAGTGAGAACCAACACTTTAAGGGGTTTTTCAAAGGGTGGACAATAGATTACCAACATCCAAAAGCATCTGGGGTGTTTGCTAAAAATGCAGACTCTGGGCTCTGAGAACTAGAATTTTAAATGTATTTGTAGTTGTCTTTTTCTGAAAATAGAGCAGCATAAGTTCAAGAACTACTGAAGAGCTCATCTAATTCAACCCTGCCCCACCTTTTTTTTTGGTTAGGGAAACCTCAAGAAGGGACAAGAAAAGTTAGAGAAAAGTCAAATACTAAGTCCATGCTAGAAACCCGCCAAAGACCTCACCCGGGTCTCCTGCCTCTCAGCCCAATCAATGCTCTTTCCATTGCACACGTTCTTGTGCCATGCTACTACGCCTCTCCTTTAAAAAAAAAAGATAAATAAATAAGATGATGAAAGCTGTTGGTCTCTGTTGGTCATAGGAGCTTGTCTGAGGGTAGGCATTCAACTCCTTTATGGAAGGTACCCAGTAACCATAACTCCTCAACAAGAGGAGCCCTGAGCCATACCTGTAATTAAGGAGCTGACTTGCAACACAAGGTTATTAGATTTCTCCAGGATGCACTGGCTCTCAGGGTCTATGCTGCTGGCTCCTGGCGCACCATGGTCTCTAGCAGGGTTCTCTTGGAACTGTGACATGATCTGAGTCTCAGAACTGAGGGGAAGTAAAGGCTTGGTGAGCTTCTGGCTGAAGTACCGCTGAATCTGATCTAGCTCACTCAGATTCCTCCTGTAGAAAAAGAAGGGGAAAAAGAGACAAAAGGGCCATTCACTGGAATTATATGCATCTTTAAAAAAATTATATTATATTGATTATAATATTACAGTTGTCCTAATTTTTCCCCTTTTGTCCCCTTCCACTCAGTACCCCCATACCCTCAGGCAGTTCCTTAACCATTGTTCATGTTCATAGGCCATGTATATAAGTTCTTTGGCTGCTCCATCTCCTATGCTGTACTTTACATGCCCCATGACTATTGTGTAACTACCTATTTGTGTGTCTTAATCCCCTCACCTATCACCCATTCTACCACCTCCCCCTCCCATCTGGCAACCATCAAAATGTTCTCTGTATCCATGATTCTGTCTCTGTTCTTGTTTGCTTAGTTTGTTTTTTAGATTCAATTGTTGATAGATAAGTATTTTTTTGCCATTTTATTGTTCACAGTTTTGCTCTTCTTTTTCTTAAATAAGTCCCTTTAACATCTCATAATGGCTTGGTGATAGTGAACTCCTTTAGTTTTTTCTTATCTGGGAAGCTCTTTATCTGCCCTTTGATTCTAAATGATAGCTTTGCTGGATAAAACAGTCTTAGCTGTAGGTCCCTGCTTTTCATGACTTTGAATATTTTTTGTCAATCTCTTCTAGTCTGCAGAGTTTCTTTTGAGAAATCAGCTGACAGTCTTATGGGAACTCCCCCGTAGGTAACTAACTTCTCTTCTCTTGCTGCCTTTAAGATTTCTCTTTGTCTTTAACCTTTGGCATTTTAAGTTATGATGTGTCTTGGAGTGGGCTTCTTTGCATCCATCTTGTTTGGGACTTTCTGTGCTTGGTCTTGCATGTCTATTTCCTTCACCAATTTAGGGAAGTTTTCTTTATTTTTTCCAATAGATTTCCAATTTCTTCCTCTTTCTCTGCTCCTTCTGGCACCCTTATGTTGCAAATGTTCAGCCTTTTGTTGTTGTCCCAGAGGCTGCTTATACTATCCTCATTTTGGGGGGGAGTCTTTTCTTCTGTTGTTCTGATTGGTTGTTTGTTGCTTTCTTATGTTCCAAATCATTGATTTGATTTTCAGCTTCATGTACTCTACTGCTGTTTCCCTGTAAACTGTCCTTTATTTTAATTAGTGTATCCTTCCTTTCTAACTGGATCTTTTTTTATGTTGATGAGGTCTTCATTAAGTTCCTTAAGCATTCTTATAACCAGTGTTTTGGGCTCTGCTTCTAATAGATTGTTTATCTACATTCCATTTTGCTCTTTTTCTGGAGTTTTGTTCTGTTCTTTCATTTGGGCCATGTTTCTTTGTCTCATTTTGGCAGCCTCCCTGTGTTTGTTTCTATATATTAGGTAGAGCTGCTTGACTCTATGTCATGGTAGTATGGTCTAATGTAGTAGGTGTCCCATAGGTTCCAGTGGCACAGCCTTTCTTATCACCCAAGCTGGGTACTTGAGGTGAGCCCTTTGTGTGGGCTGAGTATACCCTCCTCTTGTAGTTCAGCCTTCACTGCTGTTGGCAGGTCAATGCAAGGGATTTACTCAGGCCACTCAGCTGCAAGGATTTGCTGTGACCACTTACCACCAACCCCCACCCTCATGGAGGATCAGCAGTGGAGGGGAAGGGTGGTAATGATCTGATGTAGTCTTTAGCTATCCACTGGATGTGCTGGCCCTAGCGTTTTCCAGGTGGTGCAGGCCAAAGTCAGCCCTCACCTGTATTTTGCCTGGGGCCATGCTGCATGGGGCATAAAGCAATCTCAGATGGCTGCTACTTGTGCTGAGCTTGGAGATTCCCAGGCAAATCCAAGCTGTGAACCTAGGCTGGCTGCTGCTAGTGCCAACTCACTCTGGGGCTCACTGAGGCCGGTTAGTTAGCTTATTTGATAGGATTTAGGAAGTTGTAAAGCATGAGCCAAGATCAGTCACCCATTCATATGGAAGAGCAGCTTGGGTGGGCCTGTAAATTGGGTGGGGTGGAATCTCTCAGGATCTCCAAGGTGGGTTAAACAGTGTAAGCTAGGTTGATGGAGTCTAAGATATGACACCAGCTTGCTGACATTATGTGGGGAGGGTTTAAAACAGGGACAATGGCCTCTGCTTGTCTTGATGCCAGACACTTCAGTTTCTCCCAGTATGCCATTGGTGCTTTTCAAGCTGCTACCCTGGTGCTGGAGCTCTGGGGGGCTAAGTTCAAGGGGTGCTGGAGCTCAGGGGGACTGAGTCTGAGTAGGTGAGTCCATGTGTAGCTTGAGAGGAACTGCTTGAGGCTTTAGAAGTTCCTTCCACTGACTCAATCTCTGCTAGTTTTTGCAGCCAGAAGTTTCAGGGACTTACATTCTGGCACTGGAACCCTGGGCTGGGGGGCCTGCTGTAGTGCTGGGACTCCTTGCTCCTGAGACATCCCTCCTGAATTTTTATCCATCACAGATGAGTGAGACGCCAGCCCATTCTGTGTCTGCATGCTTCCTACCAGTCGGTATGGATGGATGTGGTTTATTTAATTCTGTAGTTGTCAGACTTTCATTCAACTTGATTTCTGATGGTTCTAAGTGAAGGCTGTTCTATATTTCAGTTGTAATTTTGATGTGGTTGTATGAAGAGGCGAGCCATGTCTACTTATACCACCATCTTGACTGGAAGTTATATGCATCTTTTATGTTTCCCTGACATTCTACTGCTTGTGTTAGGAACTTAATACCTCTCACTTAGTCTGTATATACTTGGACTCTCTCTAATCCACCAACTCATCTTTCACTTCTGACTACAATCCCACTCCCAGGGACAACTTTCTCCCACTTCTGTCTAGCTCATGCAATTTCTCTTCTGATGTCTCACAAAATCACATCTTCCTGTAGGAAACCACTCTTGATTATGTCCTCAGATCCTCTACCTCTGATGGAGTAAGGCCTTACTCTGGGCTAACAATAACCTTTGCTACCTCAGAGCCATTCCTAATCCTTCAAGCAAGTGACCTCTGCTAGCAAGGCTTTCCTGACCCTCTAAGTTGGTTTAGGGGTCTCTGGGTGCCACTGTTCCTTCCATACTCTTCAATCACATCACTCGTTTGTTTCACATTTGTTTCCCCTGATGAACCATGAGCTCTGTGCCGAGTCCTTTATGGAAATATAGACATGAATAAATTACTTAAAATAATCTGTTCAAAAACCTTTAATTGGGCATATTTATTCTTTTTTTTAAGTGAACATATTCCCAAGATTTTATCATCACATAATAAAACTAAATATGAAGCTTAGAAGAGGATCACTTGGTCCTTTCTCTTCTTATCACCTTCCAGTTCAAAACGCTTGTGTCTCTTAATAGCTAGCATTCTCTTAGCTCTGCAGTTGGACTCAATGTATTCAAGCCTCAGCACAGTTTTCTTTGTAGGTTTAGGGTTTTTGTGGAAAATTGGCTTAGTCTGCCCACCACAGCCATTCTGTTTCCTGTCAAAATGCTGCTTTCCCTGTGCATACAGAGAATCCTTGCCGTTCTTGTACTGTACTTTGTGAGGTGATGCTTGCCATACTTCTTATAGAAAGCCCAGCGGGTTTTAGGAATGTTGACTATGTTTGTGAGAGTGCCATCAGCAAGGAAAGGAGGGCTGTATTCATTCTTACCTTTCTCCAATGAGAATCACACCAACCACTACCACCTTCACTTGAATAGGATTTTATGTTTTATTCTTTCAAATACATTATCTTGTTTAACTCTCAGCCACACAGAAGTGATCAGTAGTTACTGTTTTATAGATAAGGAATGAGGATCAGAGAATTTAAGTGATTTGTCCAGGGTGGGTGGTATGCAGCCACCTGGAACTTGGGACTCCAAGTCTCATGCTTTTTCCATGATAATAGATCGACCCTGTCCCGACTGGGTTCATTCCTATCTCACAGCTCTGAATGCTGGAACCTGAGTTCAAGCTACTCCCCCTGCATTGTCCCTATTCCTTTCAACTTTTAAGGTGCTCATATTTCTCCTTTTCAGAGTCCATCACCCCAAATCATTGGGCCACCTCCCCCTTAAACTCCTGGCATCTCCATTGATCTGCTGAGATTTTCCTTTAGTTTTCTCATTATGTGTTAGTTTAGTATCCCTAACTAGGCCATGAGCATCTGGTAATAGAAGATAGCATCTCAAACTTCTCTGTTTCTCTAGTATACTCAATGTGCTTGATACAACTGGCACAACATAGATACTAAATACCTGTGAAGTAAACCAGAAGTCTTTCTATCCTTTTGTTAGGAACAGTCTGCATATCTTAGAGACAAACCCAAACTAAATGAGAGGACAAAGCTTATCCTTATTCTGTCACTAAAAGCTGCAACTATCAAATCACAGTGGGTCTGCTTAGGTGTCTATATCTGGGTGTATGCCACATGGATAAATACCTGTAGCAGGAACACACAAACATAAACATGGTGACACTTTAGAAAATATGCAAACCCAACTGGCCTTGTCAAGAGATTCTGGGTGTAGAACCTACTAACATTAGTTGCAATGTTGTCATCTGTGAAAAAGGTTTATTAATATTTGCCCTGCAGGCCTCATAGGATTGCTGTATCTCAAAGGAAACACTGGTCTTGAGCTTTGTGAACCTAAGGTTAATGCACAATTGGTATTATCTTGATTCGTCTCCATTTGGTAAAGGATTTGTTTATGGCAGTGGTTCTCAAAACCTGGCAGCATTAGCATCACCTGAGAACTTGTTGAAATGCAAATTCTCAGGCCCTACTGAACTGGAATTGTATGGGTGGGTCCCAGCAACCACTGTTTTAACAAGTCTTTTCATGCAATTCTGATACACACTAAGTTTTGAGAACCACTGCTCTAAGGCAGTGACCTTTAGCCTGGTGATTTTGGTGTCAAGAAGACATCTGGCAATAGAGACATTCTTGGTTGTTAAGGCTGATGGAGGGATATTAGTGGTGTCTGCTGGAGTCCAGGCATGATGCTAAATACCATAAGACATGCCCCCACAGAAAATATCTGGCCCAAAATGTCAACAGTGCTGAGGCTGAAGGAAACTACTCTAAGGTGAAGGAGAGCTTCTCCTTCTCTTTTCTCATTGGGTTCCAAATTCTGTTATGTGAATGACCTAATAAAATATAGCCACACCATTGATGGTTTTACCTAAATAGCCTCCAGTCTCCAGCTGAGAATCTAAAATGAGAGTATGAACACATTACTTCCTTATAATGCAAGTTTGAGCAGTTTCCCACAGTCAATAGCATGACTGCTCAATCTTTTTTAACTCATGTTCCACCAATAAAAAGATTTTGCCAACCTTTCTTTTCTGAGCTTGCTTTATGAAACCAAATAGATTAGTCTTTTCCAAACATAAAACCTTTTTTCCCCTCAAACTTTACACACACTCTTCTTCCTCTCCCCATCACTTTCCATTTGAAAATTATTTTAAAAGCCTGAACTTTTAGCCTGACATTCTATCAAGGTCCTTCAAGATCTGAGCCCTGCAGAACTCACCCTTCTCCTTACATCTTATGCTCAGCTTTATCCTAACTACAATGCTGTTAGTGTGTTCCCCAAACTTGACTTGCTGTTTTATGCCCCTGGGCCATAGCATGGTTTTTCTGCATCGAATGTCCTTCATATTTGTTGACCAGTTCCTTCAAAGACCAATTCAAATGTGACTTCTTCAAATCTTTCCATGACAACCTAGCCTGTTATTCATTCCTCCATCTACCTTCAGCCAGGAAACCTGCAACTCTTATCATACAACATTATACTTATCTGGCAACATAGCTATCTCTTCCGTTGGGAACGGCAGGGCCAGGACTGGAAGTCAAGCCTATCTGACTCTGAAGCCAGGTCCTTTATACTGCAACATACTTCTTATTAGACAATCCAGGGACTGATCCAGATGATCTATAATGACCCTTTCAATTCTCATAGTGCTTCTCTGGCTCAGATGCTGACTAAGCTAAGAAAGAAACAAGGAAATATTAAAAGGACAGATGCTGGTCTGGAAGAATTCAGTGGTTGTGAGGATAAAGACAGTGGGCAGAATAAAGCTTTGTAAATTGTAAAGTAGATGAGAGGCCGTGTAGATGTGGGGGTGGTTATCATTAAGTTTGGTAAATAATCTAAAGTTCCTGTATTTATGGTGCATCAATAATAGAGCCTCATGAAGAAATAAAAGGCTCCAAGCTGAGACAGTCTGACCTATGAGGAATCCTGCAGGACACCTGGGTCCAATTCAACACTACTGTGCATGAAGGCCCCTATTAAACCTCCTAGAGTGGTGGTAGCTGATGGAAAAGCTGTGCTGCAGGTTGCCATTGCCCATTCACCTTGTGCTCCACTATAGTTAGAGGGCCTTACCTGAGAGAAGTCAGAATGGAAGTATGGGAGGACACGGGTGATGTGGGCAGTTTGTCATCACTCGGCAAGACTGCCTCTCCCTGCTGCAGGGATTCATGAAATCGACGGATGTTCTGCACATGCTCTTCATGCCTTGATGCCTGGCTTTTTGTGGAATGACTTCTGTCAGGAATAAATGAGGGCAAAATAAATTTCCAACCAATGAGAAAACTTCCAGTGTGACAATAAACAAATCACTTTGGTACTGCAGATCCATCCCACTACTACAGTTCTGGCTTCATCAGCGCTGGCTTGGATTATAACAATCTCCTAAATAATCTTACCTTCAGTATTACCCATTTACATTGAATAAATTTTTCATATTAAAGCCTAAGTGGTTTTTAAAAACTGGATCTGAAACAAGAACAACATATATGGAGTGCTTATTACATGCCAAGCAAAGTTCTAAGCATTCAACATGTACTAACCTGTTAATCATCAACATTATGATTAGTTTTGGCTTCTCTTTTTTTGGCTATAGAATAAATTTCAAATTCCTTAGCAGGTTATTTAAGAACTTGACCCCAGCAATAACCTTCTTTTTAAATAACAGGTTCACTGAGATATAATTCACATATACAATTCACCTAGTTAAAGTGTACAATTCAGTGGTTTTTAGTATATTCAGAGCTGTACAACCATCATCACAATCAATTTTAGAACATTTTCTCACTCCCAAAAGAAACCTCATGCCTATCAGCAAGCACTCCACATTTACTCCTCTCGTCCCAACCACCAGCCAAACCTCCCAGCCCTAGGCAACTGCTAATCTGCTTTCTGTCTCCATAGATTCGACTAATTTGGATATTTCATAGAAGTGGACTCATATAGTACATGGTCTTTTGTGACTGCCTTCTTCTGTTTAACATGTTCTCAAGTTTCATCCATGTGGTAACATGTATCAGTATTTCATTCCTTCTCATGGTTGATCACATTTTGTTAATATAATCATTGGTTCATAAATATCTGTGTTTCTATTTTTTAGTTATTAGAAACAATGCTGTTCCAAACACTCATGAACACATTTTTATGTAAACATATCTTCACTTCTCTTGGGTACATATACCTAGGAGTGGAGTTACTGAATCGTATGATACTTCATGGTAAGCCTTTACGGAATTGCCACTGTTTTACAAAGCAGCTGCACCATTTTAAAATCCCACCAGCCATGTATGAGGGTTCCAATTTCTCCACATCCTCCCCAACCCTTGTGATATTTGTCTTTTGGGTGTGAAGTGGTATCTCATTATGGTTTTTATTTACATTACCCTCATGGCTAATGATGTCAAGCATCTTTTCAGGTGCTTATTGGCCATTTTTGTTGTGTATCTTCTTTGGAGAGATGTCTGTTCAGATAATTTGCCCATTTTTAATTGTTATTATTTGCTTTTAGAGTTGTAAAAATTCTTTATATATAGGGTGGGCAAAGTAGGTTTATAGTTGTTTGTAAGGACAAAGACATTCGGGTTATGATTATTACAACAGCTTTATTAATTCTGTGTTTTGTGTACTCAACAACTGTAAATCTACTCTTGCCCACCCCTGTATTCTGGATATAAACTCCTTATCGAATCTGTGATTTGTTAGTATTTTCTTTTTATTTAAAAAATATTTATTTTTAGAGAGAGGAGAAGGGAGGAAGAAAGAGAGGGAGAGCAACATCAATGTGTGAGAGAAACATCAATCAGCTGCCTCTTGCACGCACCCCAACCAGGGACTGGGCCTGCAACCAAGGCACATGCCCTGACTGGGAATCAAACTGGTGACCCTTTGCCTACAGGATGACACTCAACCAACCAATCTATGCTGGCCAGGGCTTGACTTGCCAGTATTTCCTTGCATTCTGTGGACTGTCTTCTCATTTTCTTGATATCATTTATAGCTCTAAATTTTAAAATTTTGATGATTTATTTTTTTCTTTTGTCACTTCTGCTTTTTTTGTCATATCTAAGGAATCATTGCCTAATCCAAGGTCATGAAGATTTATTCTTATGTTTTCTTCTAAGAGTTTTATAGATTTAGTTCTTACAATTAGATAGATGATCCATTTGGAGTTAATTTTTGCATGTAGTGTGAGGAAGAGGTCCAACTATAATCTTTTGCATGTAGATATCCAGTTGCTCCAACACCATTTGTTGAAAATCCTATTGTTTCCTCATTAAACCATCTTGGCATCTTTGAAATCTTGGTATCCATGGCACATGTGTTTATTTCTGGACTGTCAATTCGATGCCATTGGTCTATATTTCTATCCTTATGCCAATAACACACTGTGTTGTTTACTATAGCTTTGTAGTTTAGTTTTGAAATCAGGAACTTTGTTCTTTTTCAAGACTATTTTGCTTACTGTATTCCTTGAATTTCCCTCTGAATTTTAGGACTAACTTGCCCATTTGCATAGGAAACCAGCAGGAATTGTGACAGAGAGGAATTGTGTTCAATCTGTGGGTCAGTTTGGGGATTACTGACATTCTGACAATATTAGCCTTCCAATCCATGAACATGGGATGCCTTTCCATTTATTTAGACCACTTTAATTTGTTTTAACAATGTTTTGTAGTTTTCAGGGAATATATTTTGTACTTTTTTGTTAAATTTATTAAGTATTTTATCCTTTTTGATGCAATTGTAAACGAAATTGTTTTTTCAATTTCATTTTGGATTATTTGCTACTGATGTATAGACACAATTGACTTTGTATGTTACATTTTAAAAGTTTTTCAGTTTAAATTTCTAATATGGTAAAAAATTGATAGATATAACCTATATAAACAAACCTCTTTGAGGTCATCAATAATTTTTAAGGGTATACAGGAATTCTAAACTGGAAGTATTTGAGAACCATTGCTTTACTCAGTTATAGCTAGTACAAATAAAATTCACATATTTAAAATATAGAATTTGATGAGTTTTGATATATGTGTACATTTAAGGAATCCATTATCACATCACGATAATAAACATATCCATCACCCCTAAAAGTTTCTTCCTGTCCTTAGTAACTTAGTCACTCCAGTACATGCAATAAAAATTAAAAAAAAACTCAGAGAAATTATCTAAACCTGAGATCTAGGATTTGACAGACACATGGGCTTCCTTTATGCAGAACACCAAGGCTTCCCTCATGCAGTGAGCAGGTAGAAAATTACATAGTACTGAAATGGGCCTTTGAGTGACTAAGCAATATCAGAGAGTATATTTTTTGGAATAAAGGGTCTACTAAGTAACTGCTACTGTTGGAGTATCTGCTGCAGGGGAAGATCCCTTGCATTTTCTCTGAGGTAGAAAGACGTGGGAAAGATTGGTGGAAGCAGAAGGATGCTAAATGGCACCAGGGCCTGGAAGGGAATGGGGTGGAAGGAAGGCAGTCTTATTCTTAGACTCTGCCCTTTAACAGGATGGAATATGCTCCAGCCTGATAGCCATATACATAGCTATGGTTGGCTTGGCTGAAAGGGATAGCCAGTTGCTTTTTACAAAATAATCAGGCACATCAGTTTGGAAGGTGAAAGATCATGGTATCTTTCTCATATAGCTGAGGACTGCTTTTATGAGTGAAGGTTAAAGGCCTTCGAGGAAAAGAGAAATGTGTACCTTGCCTGAAGCTATCTTTTAAACAAAAAAAGATTTTATTTATTTATTTTTAGAGAGAGGGGGAGGGAGAGAGAAAAAGAGAGAAACATTGATTAGTTGCCTTTCATACTGGGGACCGAACCTGCAACCCAGGCACGTGCCCTGACTGGGAATTGAACCCATGACTTTTTTGCTTTGTGGGATGATGCCCAACCAACTGAGTCACACTGATCAGGGATGAAGCTATCCTTTTGATAGCAGTAAAGTTCTAGTCCCTATATTATAAAAACTTTTATTTTCATAGGGTCTTGGGGTTCCCAGGTGTTGTACAGAAGGTCAACAAAGCTCTTTCCCTGTCACCAGTTTCTTTCTCTAATAAAGGAAAGAGAGAAATGACAAGCCTGTTGAACTTCTGCTCTTTGACTCCATTTCTTCCCATCATCAAGAAATCTCTCACCTCCCAGGAATGGAGAAACCAAGCTCTTCTGATGAGGTGTGAACAAGTTTTTCTGGAGTCTGTCTTGTAACACAGCTGGGGAATGCAGTATAGACATCAGAGACAGGGAAGGAAAAAGAACTGTACACTGGGATCTGCAGAAGCAATGAAAAAAAAATGGTACTTATCACAACAAATCCTTTTGGAACTAAGTAATATAAATACATTTGTAAAATTTATTATATGTGTATAAATATAATTTATTGAGTATTTTCTGTGTGTTGAGCACCGTACTAAGCAATTTATATGTATTTTCTCATTTAAACTTCACAATAATCTTATAAGGTAGGTACTCTTATGCCCATTTTATAGACTATATTATTGATTGCTTTTTAGTTGCTTTATCTACATTTATGATCCAGCTAGTTTGTGAACTTCTGACTAGACATCACCTTACATTTACATGTGAGGATAATCTGGTTGTGGTACTTCTTATCGATGACTACCAGGGTTGATGTGAAGAAGAGACCTCACTATACAGGGACTGTTTCAGTCTGACATTTTCTCATGCATGCATTCATTATTTGCTGATGCCCCCTCTGCCAGATCCTGGGCCAGACATGCATGGTTGAGAGATGAATAAACCACAATCTGTGCCTTGATGGAGCTCCCTTACCTGGCACAATTTGGAAAATTCTCCTTACCTTTACAGTTAAACTCCCTGAGAGAGTTGTCTATGCTTACTATCATCAATTCCTCTCTTTCTAGTCTTTTGTTTTTATTTTTTTAATGATAGACTGATGATTTTAATGTAAGAGTTTTAAAAAAGTTCAACCAATATGATTTCCGAGTTCACACTACAACTAATCTTATTTTATTTAAAAACTGAGATGTAATCCATGTATTATAAAGTTAATCCTTTGAAAGTGTTCAATTCAGTGGTTTTTAATATATTCAGAGTTGTACATTCATCATCACTATGTAATTCCAGACCATTTTTATCACCTCTAAAAGGTCATTACAAAACACAAATATATAATGTGCTCTGTAAGCTGGAAAGCACCAAACACATGTAAAGAATCTTCTTGGAGGTTTTGCTCAGAGAGACTTTGCTGGTCAGTGATGTGAATCAGGATACATACCTGTGATCCTGGGGTCTCTCCCCCACGTCTTGCCTGCTTTTCTTTTTTGAAGCGCATCAAACTCTCCAAAGGGGAGATAGCAACTTTTACCTGCCCCTGGCACTCTCCACTGAAGTCTGTGATATTGTACCAGCCGCAGATATACTGGAAACCAGAGAGAAGTGGGGAGAGGTCCACCGAGGCAAAGCCAATTACCCTCTCCTCATCTGCGGGGAAAGAGAAGAGCTGGGTAGTGCGTCTGGGTATGTCCTGCCACTGAGATTAGATGCTGCATACAGAGAAACTGATTTATGCGGACTGGGAGGTTTAGTGATTCCAAAATTAACAAAAGACAGAGATAATGAGGATGAGAGAGACTAACCACCACAGCCTGCTTTCACCGTTATGAATGAATTCACTGTTTGTATGGCAGGGAAAAGCTGGCAGGGTCAAGATTTGTCCTCTTGATATAGACAACTGGAAAACGCCCTTAACATATGAAATACTTATTCTTTTCCATAGGTCATCATGTCTCATTGATTTCCCTCAAAGCAGTGAGTCTTTAAAGAAAGCATTTGAAAATGGCAATAAACACATACCTATCAGCAACTGAATCTAAAAGACAAACAAGAAGAGGCAGAATCATGGATATAGAAAGCCTCTGGATGGTTGCCAGATTGGGGGGGTTTGGGGCAATGGGTGAAGAGGTGAGGGGATTAAGAGGTACAAACAGGTAGTTACAGAATAGCCATGGGGATGTACAGTATAGGAAATGGAGAAGCCAAAGAATATATGTATGACCCACAGACATGAACAGAGGTGAGGGGAGGGTTGCTGGGTGGGGGGAAAAGAGGGAAAAATTGGGACAACTATAATGGCAATCAATAGAATATTAAAAAAATAAATAAACTGAGCTTTCAAAAAAAAAAAAAAAAAGACACGTGTGTGGAGCCTAACTAAATAAAGCAGGGATTCCTAGTGTTGATTCAGAGAAAATCTATTTATAATCAGCTCCTGCTGCTTTTATGAGGTTGGGGTGGGGTGGGGACATAATTAAATCCCAGGAAGCAGCATGGGAAGAATCATAAAAACCAGACCTACTGTGTCACTTCTGAACAGGAGCACAGGAGGAGAGACAGGGTCAGTCGATTTCACTTATACTCTGACTACTCTCAGGTCTTTTGTTAGCCTTTGGGGTTAGCTCTAAAAACCTATCACTAGCAAACAAAAACGGTGATGCTGCAGATGACTCAAAACAACTGGGGTCTGGAAACAGGCCCTAGCAAGAACCTTAAAGCAACCAGATTTACATGAGTTCCTATGTATAGGAGTTGTCAGATAGCTGGATGCCTTCACCACCTTATTTTTCTGAGTCACCCAATGTTACCAGTGTGAAGTACAAATGGTAAAGGCTATAGAGTCAGTCAAACCTGGGTTCAAATCCTAGCTCCATCAATTCATAGGTATATAACCTTAGGCAAGCCGCTGAACTTCCTTGGGCTTCAGCTTTGCATCTATAAAATTGAACTAATTTTTACCTTGCAGGATTATAATTGTTTGTCAAGTTCTTAGCATACTGCCGTTCACTAATAAAAACAAAGACTGAGACAGTGCTTACTAAGCATCAGGCATCCATTTCATTCTCCTCAAACCCTGTGAGGTAGGTATTATTATCATCATCCCTATTTTATAGAAAAGGAAACTGAATCAACAAAAGTCAAGTCATTCACCCAAGGCGATACTACTTTGGAAGAGGCAGAACTGGTATTTAAATTTAAAGAGTGTGACTTCAGAGTTTGTGTTCTTAACACTGTTGTATTAATGCCTCTTAATAAATGGTAGCTGAGTAAAACTAGGTTCAAGGACCACAATGTCAGTACCTCTGTCCTAGGAGAGTTTTCAAACAGAGGAAGGAAAAGCTGTCAGACTCTAGTCTTGTGTACTGCCTGAAAATGCTAGGGTCTTGGCTAATAAGGCAGAGTTAACAGAAAGCATAACATCATGCAAACGGGGTAGAAATCACTTGAGTATGGCACAATGTGCATTATGATAGTTGAAATACAACTAGAAAGACTCAAACATACTTGGATTTCTGTGCTAAGAATGTAGTCAAACAGGGCCCTAGCTGGCGTAGCTCAGTGGATTGAGCGCAGGCTGAGAACCAAAGTGTCGCAGGTTTGATTCCCATTCAGGCCACATACCTGGGTTGCAGGCCACAGCCTCCAGCAACCGCACATTGATATTTCTCTCTCTCTTTCTCTTTCTCCCTCCCTTCCCTCTCTAAAAATAAATAAATAAAATCGTAAAAAAAAAAAAAAAAGAATGTAGTCAAACAAATTATATGCTTTCTAAAGATTTAAATTCCAGTGGCATTCTGTGGGATACCCTCTAACACACATGTGAGTACTCGGCACCATCAGGGCCATTGTTTCACTTAGTTAAAAAAGAAAACAATTAGCAAACTGTCAATTGTGTGTGAGTTCATTTTTACATCCAGAGTTCATAAAACAGAGTTCATACCTCCTTTATGCCAAACTTTGAAGACCAGAGTTTGCCGTGGGTCCAAAAGAAGCTCTTTTGATAGCCTATGAAGAAAAATAACCACCATAAATTAACTGTGTAGGATACTTCTGTAGGATGAAGCTTAGATTTGGAGAATGTCTTGTAGTTTGCAATGTACTTTCCTAACACTTCCATTTTACCTTCATGGTCATCTTCTAGGATATATTTTCACAGTTAAAAGGAGGAGACAGAAGCTTAGAGAGGTAAAGTAACTTGCCAAGACTTGAAAACAGGATCCCCTGATAGTTTCCCCCTCAATAGTATCTGCCACACTCAAGCTCTGTTTCTCAACACAAGGGAGGGAATGTGGAGAGGGAGCCCCTCCATATGTAATGAACAGTTTTATAGGATCAGGTAAGAATACGTCTTGTGCCATGGGAATGGGAGAATGGTGAGAGGGGAAAAAGATGGGGGGGGGTGGGCATTTACTGAGTGCCTTGGTTGGACCAGGCATAGTATCAAGTGTTTTATATACATATAATCTGCACAAAAACCCATGGCATGGGCATTATTCCCCCTATCTTGTAGATGATGAAGCTGGGCTCAGAAAAGTGAAGTGATTTGCTCAAGCTGGCATAAAAGTCAGTAAGTGGCAGAGCTGGTATTTGAACACTAGTTTGCCTGACTCCAAAGCCATTCTGTGCAGAGGTAAGGCACCAAAATAAGAAAGTGCCCAACTTTAATATCAGGGAAAGAAGTTGATGTGGAATTCACTCAGTACCTTTAGTATATTTTATATGACACAAATTACCCAGTTTTAAATTACAAAGATCTGCAAAGTTCCAAACCAGGTACCACTGTTCCAGGTAAGCAAGATGGAGAACCAAGGCAAATCAAGAGATTTAATTTCCTTCCCCAGATACCACTAGAGAATTGAGGAGAGTCTACTTCAAGTCCGATGAGAGGCGCTATGCTAAAGTAAGACAAACGCCATGTCAGAGTTTGGAATTCTAGCTGGGTCAGAACACTTACCTTTGAATTCCAGTTCTACCACTGTCACCTGAGTGACCCTGAGCCTGGTTTTCTCTGAGCTCTGGTTTTCTTATCTGTTAAATGGGATAATATTATCTACCTATAAGGTTGCTAGGAGGATCAAATGAAATAATTTTGTGATATAAGAATGATAAATAGTATCATTATTTTCCTTCTAATCTTGCCTCTACTACCTACAGATTATGTAACCTCCTTGGGCCACAGTCTCTACAACTGTAACATGATTGACAGGACTCAACCTCAGATCTTTCGAGTCTTCCACAGGAGATTTGGTGCATAGCTACTGTGTACCATGAGGTAATTTTCCTAAATGTCATCTAATTTGAACCTCACGACTACCCTGCAATTTATCCCATTTTGCAGACGAGCAATCTGAGGTTCAGAGATGTAATGTAACTTGTTCACACAGTTAGTAAATGACAGAGATGGGATTAGAGGCCAAGTGTCTCCAGTTCCAAAGCCAACTGCACTGGAGATCTTTTCCAAGGATGTACAAACCACCACCTTTTCTAAGATTAGTTCTCTCTGCTCTCTTCACCTAGATGACACATACATTCTTCCATACTTAGCTGAGGTGTTGTATTTAAGATGCCCTCCCTGAACTTCTAGCTCTTATCCTCTAAGAATATGGAGCTGAGGGGCAACATATGCCACTCTATATAATTTTTAAATTTATCTTAGCCATCTTAAATGCCCTGTTTTGATCTAAGCACTGGGAATTAAAGATAATTACAGTCCTACTAAATAATTTTTGAACTGTACTGAGCAGAGCTAAAAAACACCACAATAAAACTTTTAAACCACTGCTAGCTGTAAATTTTCCCATTTTTTCTTTTTAAAAATTTTATTTTCCAATTACAGTTTACATTCAATATTATTTTGTATTAGTTTTGGGTGTACAGCCTAGTGGTTAGAAAATTATATACTTTACAAAGTGATGCCTCTCATATTTCAAGTACCCACCAGGCATCATTTATAGTTATTATAATATAACTGACTCTAGTCCCTGTGCTGTACTTTACATCCCTGTGACTATTTTGCAACTACCAATTTGTATTTCTTAATCCCTTCACCTTTTGCTAGCTAAGAATCTAAAAGCACTAGTATTAAATAATTGCTTGATAAGAAAAGCATTTCCCAGGTGTCTGTTACATTCCCCACTCTGAGTTTATCTCCTGGAACAAAAAGCCAATTCTAGAAGGCTAATGGAACATGATAAAATACAAACCTTGATTGCTGCTGAAAATTCCAGATGGGAGAATCTGTGTTTTCAACCACGGGGGTATAGACAGGAGATGGCTCCTCAGCTGTGGCAAAGGATACACAACAGCTGGGTACAGATACTTTCCGCTCTGTCAGCGGGCTCCCTGGAAGAGAGCAGAGTGCAGTGACTATTTTAGGGCATCCAAAAGAATGTGATGGGAGTTTCCCTTTCTATAGGTACAAGCAGGACTGTTCCAGCCCTCTCCTACCTTTGGGTCTTTGCTCAACTACTATTCCCTGTATTTGACATGCTTCCAGTGTCCTCTCTGTTACTAAAACTGCCCTATCAAGGCTTAGTTCATAAATATTCCCAGACAATAAATGACTTCTCCCATCTCCTTGTACTTTATAGATAATGGAAAATACTGGATTGAGAGGCAAAAGATATAACTGCAAAAAGCCCCAGGCTTAAGAGTCAGATGATCAATTATTAGCTCTGCCATATATATTCTGTGTGACCTTATTAAGCAAGGCCTATCTAGGCCATAGCTTCCTCAAAGGGGCATATGATACTTACACCTCCTAAGATGCTGAAAATAAATAATAATAGTAGGTAACACTTACAGTATATCACTTACTATGTGCCAGATACTGTTCTAATACCTGTATATGTATTAGTTCCTTTAATCTTTACAACAACCCAATGAGGTAGATATTATTATTATCATTATAGATGAAAAATTGGGGTACAGACAGATTAAACATTTTTTAAGTGGTCACACATGTATTATATGGTAGAACTCAAGCATTCTGGCTCTACAGTCCAAGCTTCCAGCCATCAACTATATTGCCTCTCCTATAGAATAAACAAATGTAAAACACTGAGTACTGTGCTGGTATTAATTTTTATAAGGTCAGGTTTCCACTGTGGGAGACTTGTCATTAAAACAATTCTCTCTCAAAACAATGCAAACTGAAGATGGCTGGTGATACTAGATAGTTAAACTGAGTTGTCCAACAAATAACCAGTAGCCACATGTGGCTATTTAACTTTAATGAAAATTGAATAAGACTGAAAATTCAACTCCTTAGTCACACTAGCCATACTTTAAGTGCTCAATAGCCACGGGTGGCAGGTGGCTACCATAATGCACAGGAAAGATGCAGAGCATGACTATCGCAGTGCAAAGTTCTTCTTGACAGTACTAAATAATACAGCCTCCATATAATATAAACTCAATGTACTACTTCTGACCCCTTTTAGCTCTAAAATGCTGTGAATCTCTGGAGTACAGATTCAGGAAAGAGAAAGGAATAAAAAAATAAGTGTGTCAATATTATTTATGTGATCCAGAGGAACCGATTCTACATGTAGATTCTAACTAGTCTGTTGTCTTTCTACCTGTCTAGCTCAAGGTTTCTCCAAATCCATATTCTCACTTCAACTTGTAGGTGAAGCTAATCTTTGAGGCACCACCCTGCTCCTTCTCTAAATGGCTGCTCCTGTTAGTACCACTCTTCCGAAGACCTCGGGATATCCTATGGACACAATGCAATCTGAAGAACAAGCCAAGTTTGGAACTGCTGATTTTACTCTCCTCCGCGAGCAGTTTAACATTTAATAAGGAGCCATTAAAAGATAGGCTCTAGTACCATCTACTCTCAGAAGCCTCTCTTAACCCCTAAGCAGAATGACTGAACTTTGTATCCCCAGTTAGATTTATTTCTCCGACTTCACCTTTCTTTTAGGGAAAGAGAGGTAACTGCACCTTCGCTTTGATGTTTTCTCTTCAACCAAAAGAATTTGTTAGACTAGACCCATTCTTTTAAAAAATTTCCACCAAAGTAACAGTAATCTCGAGAAAAACAGTAAACTCTAAGTGTTGGGGTTTCTGATACCTTTAAAGAGCAACAATAAGCATGGCATCTATTAATAGGCTTGTGTTCCATCTAAACATTCACAAGGATTTTATATTATCTTCCATAATATAGACCTATTAGTTTAAACGAAAAATAATTTCTCCCCCAACTCTTGGTAAAAAATTGACACATCATGGTATTTGATCTCGTGACTTCTAGTGCCTTAGAGCACTCAACCAGACCAGATGGCATTACTTTTTAGACTGTCTTACAGAGGATAATTAATAAAGAAAATGAGTGCTAAGGAGAAGAAGAGCCTTGAGATAAAGAACTGACAGAAGGAAGAAGAATGCTAGCCTTAGAAGTAAAACCTGGCCCTGGCCTGTGTGGCTCAGTTCATTGGGCGTCATTCTGCAAACTGAAAGGTCACGGGTTCAAGACTTGGTTGGGGCACATGCCTAAGTTGCAGGTCTGATCCCAGTTGGGGCGTGTAAGAAAGGCAACCAATCGATGTCTCTCTCACACATTAATGTTTCTCACCCTCTCTTCCTCCCTCCCTTACCCCTTTCTAAAATCAGAGAGCATGTCCTCCAGCAAAGATAAAATAAGTGAACCAAAAAGAAGTGGGATCTGGTAGTGCCTGTGAGGCAGGAGGGAGCTGAGGCACGTATAAGGGTTGCTGAAAAAGCAGAATCTGGAGAAAGGCTGACTTTGGGGGCAAAAAGCTTTACAATCAGAAAGTCTCTGAAGATAGAGAGAAGAACTTTATGGGCAACTAAATAAAACAAAAAACCCCCACTGGTTTACAACATGGCAAAGCCATTTTACAAGCATATTCTTTTATTTTTATTTTTTCATTTTTGTAGGCTGGGAAGTAAATGAATAAAGCAATGTTTCTATCTAATCAAATCCATTAGTCTGTGTTTCAATGTCCCAAAGCTTAATTAATAGAATACAAGCATATTTTTGAAAGAGCAGGACAGAAGATTCTAATAAAATGGTAGTAAGCAAAGAATAGTTAATGGAAATCACTAATATAGAGTCCATCATTACAAATATATAATGTATAGAATGGCACTAAATGAGCTATCTTCTTAAAAGTTTTATTTTTAGTGAAACTGAGCAGTATTTATGCAGACTGACACGCTCAGCACCCAATCCCACCTACTTTTACTGCACTGTATTCCATTCCTGTAAAGACTGAAAGGGTAAAACCATATTTCCCAGACTCTTTTGTAGCTAAAATATGGATAAAAATTGTCTTCTTACAATTAGGTGTCACAGATTTGAAAGGCAGATGAAAAGCAGAAAACATCTTTCCCTCCTGCTTTTTCTACTAGCAAGGGTGACAATGAATTTTCTGCACCAGGGTCTGGTCCCCAGGTACCCCAGAGGCCCTATGGTAATAGTGATGATGAGTTCTGCATACTATTCTAAACTTAAAAGATCTAGTGGTTAAGCTTAGCCTTAAAGCTCGCTCCTCTACCTCTTCCAATGACTTGAAGTACCTTAATGTTCTATATTAAACTCTTTTCTGTTTAAAATGTCTGGAGTAAGTTGTTTCCTATAACTGAGCTCTTCCTGACACAGCTTTCATACCACCCCTACTCTGCCCTTTCCTCAGTAGACTTCTTCCAATAAAGTGTCATAAATTTTCATGTTTAGAGAAGAGATAATCTGCTTAGAATACTGTGCTTCTAATCTATTATAGAATACTGTGGAGGTTCCCACCATAATAATCTGTGTGTCTGTGTTTGTGTCTGTGTTTCCTTTACTAGACCAAGAGCTCCTTGAATGCAGATCAGGCCCAAGGTCCTTATGAAAGGTCTGAAGATGCCTCACTGCCTTTTGTCTATAGATGGTTGCTGGGGTTGGAGGACAGAAGCTACCTTGTCTGCTTGTTGTGTGCACCAGCAGAGGACAACAACATCTGCTCAGGAAAGTTCTGAGATCAGCAGAGAGCACCAATTGCAATTCTGAGACACATGACTTCTAGGTTCTGCTGTACTCTGAATGGTTGAGGAAAAGGGAAATGGGTTTGCCCAAAGCAGGTTAATTGCCCAGCTAGGGCCAGAACCCTGTCTTCTGATTCTCTTTCCAGAACTCTTTCTATTACATTATAATTTGGAAGGCACATTTCAGAGAGTTGATGGAGAATCTGTACTCTCAGTGGTCAGCACAGTGCCTGACTGATACATAGATGTTTGTGGGGGGAAGGACCACAGGGGCTATCACTGCAAGGGTAGGAACCTCTGAAAGTCAGATGTCCACTCTGATACTTACTCTGACCTGACTAAACAGAAAGAGGCCAAATAACAAGTGACATTTTGTAACTCATGCCCAAAATGTGAGAGGTGTTAAGTATCATATTAACAAATAAGAGGACATTACATTTGCTTAGCTACATCATAAAGATCATGGTGCTAGGATACAGAAATAAACAATACCCAGGTCCTGTCCCCAAGGAACAGACAGCCTAGTGGAGAGACACATCGACATTTTCAGTAGGGAGTAAGAGATGACATGAAGGAGGGAAACTGTGTGGGGGTAGTGGCATGGGGACCTGTGGACAACACAGAGGGAGGTTTTCTGCTAATAGGGGTGGTCAGTAGGCCTTCAAAGCATTGCAGTCACTTTAGTCAGCTCTTGAAGGGTGAGCAGCATATTTGCTGAGTAAGACAAGAAAAGGCATTTTAGGTAGAGGAAACAGCATAGTCAAAGGCTTAGTAGTATGAGAGAGAATGAGCATTGGCAAAAAGTTTCTAAAGCCTGAACAAGAAAGGTGGGCAGTGAGAATGGAGAAAAGGTGCCAGAAACTTTCTAAGATGCCGCGATCATATTCTTTGTATTGGACACAGTGCAAACTTAATAACAAAATCCTTATGATTTATCCTGTTAAATTCTCCATAAGCAACTTTCCTGCAGGAGAGGCAACACAGGAAATCAGAGAAGGTATTAGGGAGAAGGCATTTGTGCAAGGCCTCAGACTCATCCACTTCATCCATTAGGCAAATATTTACCACTTATTATGCACCAACTACAGTTCTGGGTATTGGGATTCAGCAGTAAATAAAACAAAACAAATAAAAAGAATTCCTGTCTCTATCCCTGTCTCTGTAGGACTTATGTTCTTTCAGGAAAGACAGAAAATAAACCAACACTGTTGAAGAATACAGATAATAAACAAGAAAGAGGGATAGAAAATGTTGGGGAGGGGCTACAATTTTAGATGGGTGGCCTAGGAAGGGCTCGCTGAGACAAAGTGATTTCAGTAAAGACATACCAGAAGGGAAAAACACTCCATGCAGAGGGACATTGATCCAAAGACCCCGAGGCAGGAGTCTGCCTACAGAGTCAAAAAAAGAGGGTTTGTGAGTGAGGAGAGGAGCAGGAATGCCACTGGAGTGGGTTGAGTTTTATAGCTGGGAAGAAAGAAAGGGTCCAGGCTTACAAAAGTGCATGAGCTAAGGCCCAGGGAATCACTTATTGTTTGTTACAGTAGAAGGGAAAGGAAGCCATGCGCTACCAGGAAAAAAGTCAACATCATGCCATTGTGGCCATCTAAAATCATGTCAATTATTCTTAGTTGAGCCTTTACTATTGCTTGGCAATTTTCTTATCTCTTCATGAGACCCTATAGGTCCTTTGCAATGACTTTGAGCCAAAGAGAATCAATTACTATCAGATTTTCCATGTCCCCCTCAGCAAGCCCAGAACATACAATTTCCTACTTCAATACCTTTGTTCAGGTTGAAATATTCATTTGGAATTTCATTCATACCTTTCTGAAATCTTATTCAATCTAAAAAGTTCTCCTGATTTCTTAGTCATATCTAATTTCTCTATTTCTAAAATCTGTTAACACCATAAATTACATTAGCCTTTGCCCCTCAGAGCATTCTGTTTCATATACCATTCTTTAACTGTGTAGTTGCTATTGTCCTTAACCAGGTTATCAGCTCTTGGAAGACAGAAACTATGTATCATTTGCTCTGCACTCCCTGTACCTGGCACTGGCCCCACACAGATTTACTGCTTGCTGAATTTAACTACCATTCTTGCAATGTAAGCACAGGACTGGACGTGTGATACCTGCCCATCCTGGGCTCGACTGACTGGTAAGCATTATGGATAGGACTAACTGGCAAATACAGCTGTATCTCATACCCGAGAGGCAGGATGTTCTAAAGGAAAGAGCTTGGGCTTCATATCCAGATATAACTGGATTCAAGTTCTGGCTTTTCAGAGCTTATTTTTACTATGCAACTTATATCACCCTTTTGAGCTTCAGTTCCCTCATTTATAAAATGGTCATGTACTGTAATCTATTCATATCATCACCCCACTTGAGATAAGGATGAAGTGAGATAATTAATGTACAAAAGTGAGAACAGAAGTTGGCACAAGTGCTCAATAAATTATTGTCAAATTACCTTGCTAAGTCACATCTTAAAAATGAAACTCACTGTCTAGTTTAAAAGTTACAAGTATATATTGCTTTTTGTAATATGGGGACTCCCCTGAAAATGGGACCTAAACCATATTTTTATATATTGTTTTACTTTCAGTGCAATAACAAAAAACTCCCCAAAATAATTGTTGTAAAAAATAAAAGCTTTTATGTGCTTTCTTTAAACTCATTCATCTATTGATTATTCTCTTTTAAAAAATTCATTTTTATATATCAACTTGTCAAAAGTAGGCTGTTTTGATAGGGCAATAAAAAAAGCAAAAATTGTTTCCCAATTTTGTTACTCATAAGGCATCTCAGCATCTCTAATACTGCAAAGCAAGACTGTACTCAAAGAAGGCTTTGTCCTGAGATAAAATGTTTCAAGGTCTCTGATACACAGCTTGTGAGAAGGGTCATTCATTATATTGAGGCATCATTACAGAAGTTTATAATCCTAGGAGTGATGTCTGTTGATGGTGTGTATGAGTTGAAATAGAAATGAAAGATAAACAACAGTTACTATGAGTTTTCTTTCTGTTCCAACATAGCAGAAACTAAGAGAGGCCAATACAGAGATGATAAGGAGCCAAACCAAAAGATGTACCTAGTGAAACTTCTGGACTCAAAAGGCTATGGTTTCTGACTCTCATAGCCATCACACATCTCAAACCTGTTAACCCCAGCTATTTACAGATGAGAAATTCAAGATACAGAGAGAAACAGTAAGTTGGTCAAGGTCAAACACACATAATTTATTGGCTGGCAAGATGGAGCTCAATTATGTCCCTACTAGAATGTAAGCTTCACAAGGGCACAATTTTTGTGTTTTGTTCATTGTTTTTATCCCCAGCACCATGGACAGTATTTGCACATAACAAATACTACAACATTTTGTTGCTGAGTGGTGAATGAACGAGTAAGTTAAGTTTAAACAGCTCATATCTAGTGGAAACAAAAGCCACACAGACATTTTCAGTACTACGGGGGACTTTCATGACAGGGAAACTCTCTGGTAAATGGTGGTGTTTCAGCGGAGTCTTAGGAGAGGAACTAGAATTGAGCAGGCAAAAGAGAAGGGTGATGGTAAAGGGAAAATTTTAGGAGCAATTACAAGGCTGAATAAAAATAGGGGAAGGGTTCAGTGTGCCATGGACTCCTTTGGCTGTCTGGTGAGGTCTATGGGCCTCTTAATAGTGATTTTTTTCTTTAAAATGCATAATATATATAGGATTACATAAAAAATTAAATCATGTTGGCATAGTTATCAAAACATTAGAAAAACTTTGTGATAGGTAATATATGTGCTTTATTAATGCATAACAAGATCTAACCTGTAGTTTTAATAAATACTAGTAAAAACAGCTATAAATGATATTCTGGGATATCTGTAATAACTACAGTGAGACATGAAATTATCTCTGATTTTGATTGTTGACAACACCACAGATACTGTTAAGATTACCAGGGTCTATTGCCTATATTCACAATTAGAGGAAACATTAAATTTTAGTTAGAGCAGTGATTTATAACCTTTTGCATTTCATAACACACATAAACTAATTACTAAAATTTTGTGACACCAGAAAATATATTTTTTGCCAATCTGAGGGAAAAAAATAGGTATAATTTTGCTTCTTTCACACTGGACCGGTATTGTTGTGTTGGCTGCTGTCATTTTTTAATTTGACAATCTGAGGGAAAAGCGGTCAGTGTCACATGTTTAAAAATTCTTGCGGCACACCTGTGTGGCTCTTGTGGCACACCAGTGGGACACGACACACCAGCTGAAAATTGCTGAGTTAGAGGTTAATAAAAGTAAGATGTAATTATTTTCCTGTCTAAGTTCACCAACCCTAATTTTTATCCTTGGATTCCTTGAGGGTTTTGTGGATTTAGTGTTAGAAACTCTTGGCTCTAGGTCTGAGTTGGTAGCAATGGAAAAGAAGGAGGAGCTCTAAGAGAACTTTAAGAGAAAGAACGATTTCATGGATTTTAGAATTTGATGGTAACTAAGGAAAAGAGAAGTATCTAAGCTGATACTCAGTTCTAAACTAGGAAATTTATGAGATGCAAAATTGACTGACAATAACTGACAAGGTCCACTTATATTTAGAACGACTTTCATATTGCTTAAATCTTTAGGCTTGAGAAATACAATTACTGATCAAGAGGGTGAACATGTCTTCAAGATTCTACCATGATCTGAAAGATCATGAGGACAGGACCACAGCCTGAGGAGGCAGTGTATGTTTCTGGATGAGTGAGCACAGCATACCTTTCAAGCTCAAGTGCATTGCTCTTTCTACCAGGATACTGACTGTAAAAGTTCCATCCAACTCAGCAGGACCCTCCTGGGCTGGGCAGACTTCAGGTGTGGTGCTGTTGCAGGGCACCTGGGTGCAGGTGGGAGACTTCTGGTGGCCATGTGGTAGAGAGAGCTGAATCTCATCATTCCTTCTGGGGGGTTGCTCAGACTCACTGTGGCTGCTGCAGTCCATGGAGTCCAGCTCATGGGCGGGCCCCGGGTGTGGGGAAAGAGAGGAAAGAACCACGTGAACTCGCAAGGCAGCTCCTGAGAGGTTGGAAGCATTTCGTCCAAACAGAGGATACACACCTGAAAGAGAATCAGGGAAAATAAATGTAAGCAAGCAGGAACCAAAAATACTCTTTAACCTTAGAGGAGATGCTCACTGAGGATGCTGTGGTACTCTTTCCTTTGGTAGGCCTACGGGCCCCAACATACCAATTTGTAAAAACAACAACAAAATAAACCCCTCAAACTGTGAAGTTAATATATAGTGTGAAAATTGTTACACCCTACTCCTCAAACTCACACACTATCTCCAAAAATGGAAAGTAAAAGGCTTAAATTTGAAGCCAAAGCCAAGTGACTGCCAGCAGAGCTGTTGTGGAAGGGATTCATGTGCTGCGGGGCAACTAGGCTTAGATGGCTTCTGAGGCTGCTTAAAAGTCCAAGATTTTTATGAAATTAGGAGTGGCATATCTTCTCTTCCACATGTCCCACTGACTCTTGTTCTTAGGCCTTCTTCTCATCAGGAAGCTGCCTTGATATTCAATTTAGCCTGTTTCACCAATCGGATGTGCTCTGGAAGTAGAAATGGAGATCATTTGGAAGGAAAGTAGAAGGTGGTGGCAGAGGAGTCAAGAAAGTAAGAAATTAATATTGGTTGAGTGTTTTTTGTGTGCTAGAGTCACAGAGAGGTTAAGTAACCTGCAAAGATGACTTTTTCAGCAAGTGGCAAATTTAATTCAGGGATTTAAGCTTTACTTGTTTGCTGGATAAAAATGAGATTTGATTTATAAGGCAAAAGGTACCAATAGTTCCTTCAGAATCTTGAAGTTTGCTTCATTAGACTTATTTCAATTCAGGAAAATATAGTTAACTGATTCACAAATAGCGTAAGATGGAAACTTTTCTAATTTTTTTTCTATTTTTAGGTAGGGAAATAACAACCTTACAGAATGTTAAGATGGATAAATATCATATTTGTAAAAAACCTAGTCTGGCCATCTCCACTTCATTCTGCACTATAGTTGCTAGATTTATTTTTCTAGAATGCAAAGGTATGTCACTCTTCTATTCAGAACCCATTGTAGTTTTCCACAGCTCTCAGGAAAAAGTCCAAACTCTTCTGAAGAGGCCTTCAATATAGTACTCTTGTCCACTTCTTTAGCTTCATCTCCCATCATTTAATCCAGCAGTACCAAATGACTTACAGTGCCTAAAATGTAACAAACTACCTATGTCACTGTGCCTTCATGTACACTGTTCCCTTTTAAAATGCCCTTCTTCCCCGCTTTTCTTGGCTTATTACTAAATCCTCTGAAACACAGGTCTCCTTCCCTGAGATGTCCTTGAACTAAAGAGATGCTGCATCCCTGTGCTCCCATAGCACCACTGAGGAAACCTTTGTTGTTGTTCCCTGGCTTCACTGTACTTGTTTATTTACTACTCTCTTCTCCCATTAGATGGTGGGATGGTTAGAGACAGTTCTTAGGGGTGTGGTGATTACACAAAGGTGCATGTCAGTAGGTAAGGCTCTTTTTAAAGCAGCCAGCAAATCTACTTCTTTTTGAAATCTCTTTAGTTATGAGAAGCACTACTAAATTGCAATACTATTAATCTTTCAGCATACAATAATGGAAAGAACACTTCCTAGCCTATGATCTTGGGCAGTTACCCACCCTCTCTGAATCTCCATTGCCATGACTATAAAATGGGTCTGATACCTATCTCACAGGACTGCTGGGAGGATTAGATAAAATAACGTCTGAGAGGGGTGTCTCACATAGTACTTGTCACCTAACAAGTGCTTAAACCACAAGAGCTGAGGCTGGTTCTTAACTTACCACTGACAGTTAGTGTCCTCGCTGTCCTCTCTCCAAGTCTGGCCAGGTCCACATAGGCAGAGCCAATCCAACTGTCTGTATGGTGGGGCCTCTCCACACTGTCATTGCCGTAAGCCCGCCACACTTGGATCTCTAATCTCTCCTCCCTAAAGTACCAAAGCAGTGATGGGCCCCTAGTGACTTCGGCTCTTTTGGATGCCTTAAAAGTAACCATAATCTGCTTTTCATTTGCAGATTCCCTAGGCTTCTTGAGAGGAGTCCAAAAGCCTTCCTGATCATACAGCTTGTAGCGGAGGTAGCAATATGTGTTCTTATGAATGTGCTTCTGGCCAGCAAGCAGCACACAATGGATGGGCAGCCAGAGCCTTGGTGTAGAGATGGTGACAGTGGCTGGCTCCTCTTCATCCATCTTAACAATGTCCTTCAGGTTATTCTCAAAGCTCCAGCCCAATAGTTCAGCAGCTTCTAACACCCGTTCTCGGTCTCCAGGATGGGTGAAGGAAATTGAAAGCTCCAGACCACCCACAATCTTCTGCATGAGCTCCAAGCCATGAGGCATGGCCCCATCTTCTGGTAAAATAATAGGATACCATCCTGTGATCCCTTATAGGAGAAAACATTTTCAATTATTGTCTTAAAAGTAAAAAGACTTACCCACTCTCCACCCCAGAGCCACCATCACCCTAGTCCAAGACAGAACAGAAAACATATACCCAACAGTGCATTGTAGTTTCATGTGACTACTGAAAGGCAGTGAGATCAGGTAAGGAACAAAGGCTAGGAGGTGGAAGATCTGAATTCTCTCCTTGGCTCAGTCCAAAAATAGTGGTCCAGTCTGGGTAAGCCATTAATTTCTTTTAGCCTTGTTTTCCTTATCTGACAAATGGGAAAATTAGTGCTGATCTTGCTTACTAGACAAACTTATGATCATTAAATTAGATAATGATTTTAAAAAAGCTTTCAAAGACAAGTGCTAAGAAAGATGTGAAATGTTATTAGGATGCTGTGAGTACAATGAAAAAAGCAAGGGATGAGAAATCAGAGAGTTGGGGTCTAGTCCCTGGTCCTCCACCAAGGGAACCGCCACTTAGTGAACACACACCAAGGACCAGGAATGGGATTTCAAAACAATAACAGCTACTCTATTGAGTACTTTATTATGTGTCTGAAATTCTCCTACTGTTTTGTACAGGGTCTGGCAGAAGTAAAGCTTGCCTAAGTGTGGTTGGTAGGGTACGTGAATGTCTCACATGAGATGGACAGCAATTTGAACATTTCACCTAAAATGTCATATGGTGTGCTTGAGTGTGATATTGTTATGTTACAGAATTATCTGCTTATGATTTTATAATAGAAAGGGGGCATTACTTGTGCTAGACCCTGTATATATTACTTTATTCAGTTCTCCTGACAACCCTGTAAAATTATAAGGATTGAATTGGGTTAGAATCCTTATTTTATAGAAGAGAAAATGGAAACCCAGAGATGTGCCCAAATTATCATAGGTATCTAGTGGCAGAGCTACTTACTGTTTGAATCCAGGCTGGCTACCTACATTAGGTTTATAATATCATTTTAAAAAAGATGTTATTTATTTACTTTTAGAGAGAGGGGAAGATAGGGAGAAAGAGAGGGAGAGAAACATTGATTGGTTGCCTCTTATATGTGCCCCAACCAGGGACCTAACGACCAAACACACAACCCAGGCAAGTGCCCTAACTGGGAATTGAACTGGTGACCTTTGGCTTTGCGGGATGATGCCCAACCAATTGAGCCAAACTGATCAGGGTCATTTATAATATCTTAAACCCTTAGAACTAGATTTGTTTCTAAATTTAAAATTCTTCATATTTTAGAAAGGTAATACGGTACATAAATAATGTATTATATAACAATTGGTGGTCATATAAGTCAGAGGTTGGTAAACTTATTCTGTAAAAGACCAAACAGTAAATATTTTAGGCTTTGGGCCATATGGTCTCCTATGTGCCTAGCCCTGTGCCAAGATCCTTTACATGGTATAATTTCACTGAATGGTTCAATAATCTTACAAAGTAGTAGATCTTGTTATTTCCATTTTATGGATGAGGAAACTATGGATCTGAGAGATGAAGTGAGTTTTTCTAGCTCAAAAAAAGTAAATGACAGAAGTGAGATTTAAACCCTATATCAAGTTGGACAGAATTCTCTCTGGCAGGCACACAGTACCTGTTTATTAAAGTATTACTCAAATTTCAATTTATAATTAAATTTGGGAGATGTGTGATAAAATTTTGGAAACTAGATTACATAACCTAGTTATAGGAAAAGGGATGAGAGAAGGAAAACTAACATTTACCAAATGCTTACTATGTGTCAGGTCCTTTACATATCCTATTTAATCAATTCCTACCTTGTAGACTTGTCAGGATTAACTGTCTCAAACCATGCGCTAACAAAACTGGGGACCAGAAAGGTCAAGATCACCAAGATAGGAATAAGTAGGATAGGACCAATATTTCCAAATTGCCTTGGTGGCTGTATCTTCACTTCATGTCCTTAATTCCTCCTTCATTGAGAAAGAAGAACGGGCAAATCTGGATTTGATCTAGTCCTGCATGCACACTGGCTGTGTGGTTTTGGCAAATCACCAATGTGAGTCTAAGTTTTCTCATCTGGCAAATGAAAAGAGTAGATCCTGTATTCTTGCCATGCAGGGTTATCATGAGGCTCAAACAAGATCTAAGAAAATATTTTACCTAATGGATGCCACATTTATTAGTAGTAGTATCATCATCATTATCTTTCCTAGATTAAAATAGTACAATGTTTTGAAATTCTTTGCTTTATTAGAAAAATTTTGAAATGATTAGGAGAGGACTTAAAATGCTTTTGGGGAAAACTTTTGAGGTCCCTGGAAGAATTCAGAAGCATGTGTTAAGGGTCATACTTCCTTTTGCATATTTTGAAAGGGAGTTAGACAAGATGATCTCTTACAGGGAAGTGAATGGGAGAGGGTAGGATTAAAAAATGATAATCTAGAATATAGTTACCAGATCTCTTGATTAGCAGCTCTTTTGTTGGAACCTTTACTACGCCAAGCAGATAATCTTTGAATGACTGGATACTGGTTATATCACTGGCTGTCAAATCAAACAAACAAGAGAAATTAACTGGTGGTCTACTGACCAAAGAATTTCTGTTCACAATCCACATAACTCTCCATTTACAATCACTGAGTCTCAGTGTTGGAAGATGTATTAGAGACCATTTTGCTTTAGTCAAGTGCTCTCTAAATTGTTTTTAATCAAATCATTAGTCATATATGTATAAGTGTGTGTGTATAATTTTAAATCATTTTATTTTGAAAAAATGCAGGCATACAGAAAAGCTTCAAGAATATTACAATGAATTTCTATACACACTTCACCTAGATTCACCCACTAACATTCCAACACATTTGCTTTATCTCTCTCTACATTCTCTCACACACATATACACTCAATACATATTCTACTTATTTTCATTATACCCTTCATAAATAAGTTGCTGAGAATATGACCACTCATCCTTAAATACTTCAGTATCTATTTGGTAGAAAGGCTATACCATTCAAAACTGAGCCCTTTTAATTCTGATTATGATGAGCCATTTGGTGCTCACCTGACTTGGTATCTTCATGATAAATGGCAAGGGTGACCTCTGCAAATTCCAACAGCTCCGCCAGGAAACAGGCCTCTCCACTGCAGTGCTGAGTTACTAAGTTACATGAGAACTCAGTGTGATGGGAGAACTCAGGGCAGAAGGTACAGGCCACAGGGCGGGTTTGGCGCTGTTCTTCCTTGGGCAGGAAGGAGAGATGAACGGTGACAAAGGCATTGACCCCTACTGTGGCGCTAAACTGTAGAGAGGGTTCTTGCTCAGCCAAAGCCCTGTAAAGAAAAGAGTGAGCAGGAGAAAAAGGAAGTATCAAAAATCAGCTTGACTGCCTAGGAAACATCTCTAGCATTTCCATGAGGCCACCAAGAACACTGACTGATTGTGACTCCTACCTTGGCTTTCGTCAGTGCCACAACGTGCTTTCTTAGTAATCAGAGTATATGTGTAAGGGGGTGGGAAGAGACAATGGTCATCTGTCCATCACGGTGACATTTCACAGACACTTCAATGTCCTGTCAGTGCCTTTTAGCCCAAACACTACCAGGAACCAACTACAGTTGAACAAGTTGGGTTTATTGCTCATTACAATGAGGGAGAACACACACCGTGGGAATCATGGGGCATCTTAGAAGGTCTCAGAGAGGACTTACAGCACTGGGCTCATATTAGGTGATTTGAAGGAGTGTTAAAAAAAGTAGGGCTTTGCTCTGGACTGTTGTTCTTTATGAATCTTATTTAGAATAAGGCTAAAGCAGCAGCAGTCACTCATATTAGCCAGGGTGTAGGGATATTGGGTATTTTTGTGGTTTTCTTAATGATCTTGTTTTGGTTTGTGCTTAGGCAAGATTACGGAGTGGTCTTATTTTTGTCTCACTTGGTCATGGTCACAAAGCCTGTCTGGTCAGTTGCTGGTATTCTGTGTAACTGTTTGTCTCTAACAGGAAAACACCAAAGCCTAGCTGTGAGTCTCAGATCAGGTCCCAGATGCCAGAGGCTGCTTTTCTCTTTCTCAGCACAGATGTCCCATGACGTACAGATACAATCTACCCACTGTTAACTGACACTCATGAAGAGTCAAATCTTTTGTGTGTGGGTATAGTATGAGACAAACCTCCTTACCCCAAATTCCCCAAGAGGTCACCTGTTTTTGAAGCATTCCCTGATAGTCCCAAAGAAGACTTAAGGGTTCCTACCTCTAAGATCCTTACTTTACTTGGTACATATCAATAGAGGGTAATAATTTAGGTTTGAATTCTGGCCTCAGACATGTTATTCAGCCTCTTCCAAGTTTCAGCTTCCTATTGTTAACACTGCTAAAACGAAGATAGCATAAGGATACAAGATACTACAGATGTGTGTATATTTAAATGACTATTGCAATTTCTTTTTTTTTAAATACTTCTTTTTTTAAGATTTTATTTATTTATTTATTTTTGTCTGTTTTTAGAGAGGGAAGGGAGGGAGAGAGAGAGAGAAACATCAATGTGTGGTTGCTGGGGGTCATGTCCTGCAACCCAGGCATGTGCCCTGACTGGGAATCAAACCTGCGACACTTTGGTTCGCAGCCCATGCTCAATCCACTGAGCTATGCCAGCCAGGGCGACTATTGCAATTTCATTTCTAATGAAATTAATGTGAAATGACCATTAATAGTAGCCTGCTGTGTGCCTATATAATAGCATACTATGAAATATATATTACAGACTTCCGGCAAGATGGAGGCATAGGTGGATGCACCGTACCTCCACGCACAACCAAGATTAGAACAACAACAATTTAGAGCCAGAATAACACCCAGAACTGACAGAGAATTTATCTGAATGGAAATCAGACAGCCAAGAAGTTGAAGTAGACCTGTTCATCCAGACCGGTAAGAGGGGCAGAGAGGGGGAGCGGGCACGCGGAGATCGGGGAGAACTGGGCGCAAAAGGCAACTGGGAGTGCGTAAGCCTTCCGGGACACGCAAGTCTCCAGCAGTGGACCTTGAGTATGCAAGGGCGCTGGCCGACCCAGTGAGGCAGCATTGTGGACCAGGGCAGAGCGCGCAACCCAGGATCCCAGAGAAGGGACTAAGATCCCAGGAGAACGGAGCTACCGCCATTGTTCTCTCCCGCCCCCGCCCCCACATACAATGTCACAATCTAGTGACTGGGGTGCCCAGCCCAGGTGAACACCTAAGGCTCCACCCCTCACCGTAACAAGAGCAACCAGACCGGAAAAAAAGGGGGAGAGAGAGAGAGAGAGAGAGAGAGAGAGAGAGAGAGAGAGAGAGAGAGACATGTCTCCAACAGAAGAACAGATCAGTCCCCTAGGACTCATCCTTTTGAGCGACCAAGAAATAGCCAATCTATCAAATGCACAGTTCAAAACACTGGTGATCAGGAAGCTCATGGAATTGGTTGATTTTGGGCGCAAATTACATGAAAAAATGCAGGTCACCATAAAAGAGATGAAGGAAGATGCACGGAGAATCAATAGTGAAGGGGAGGAAACTGGGACTCAAAACAATAGAGTGGACCAGAAGGAAGAAAATAACAACCAAGCAGGAAAGAATGAAGAAATAAGAATTCAAAAAAACAAGGAGAAGCTTAGGAACCTCCAGGACATCTTTAAACATTCCAACATCCGAATTATAGGGGTACCAGAATGGGAAGGGGAAAAGCAACAGATTGAGCGTGTATTTGAACAAATAATAAAGGAGAACTTCCCCATTCTGGCAAGGGAAATAGACTTCCAAGAAATCCAGGAAGCTCAGAGAGCCCCAAAGAAGTTGGACCCAAGAAGGAACACACCAAGGCACATCATAATTACATTAGCCAAGGTAAAAACGAAGGAGAGAATCCTAGAAGCAGCAAGAGATAAGGGGACAGTCACCTACAAAGGAGTTCCCATCAGACTGTCAGCTGGTTTCTCAAAAGAGATCCTGCAGGCAAGAAGGGGCTGGAAAGAAGTATTCCAAGTCATGAAAGACAAGGACCTACATCCCAGATTGCTCTATCCAGCAAAGCTGTCATTTAGAATGGAAGGGAAGATAAAGTGCTTTTCAGATAAGGTCAAGTTAAAGGAGTTCATCATCACCAAGCCCTTATTTTATGAAATGTTAAAGGGACTTATCTAAGAAAAGAAGATAAAGAAAAAACATGTATAGTAAAAGGACAGCAAACTCACAATTATGAACAACCACACCTAAAGCAAAACCAAAAGAAACTAAGTAAACAACTAGAACAGGAACAGAACCACAGAAATGGAGATCACATGGAGGGTTAGCAGCAGGGGAGTGGGAGGAGGAGGCGGGGGGAAAGGTACAGAGAATAAGTAGCATAGAATGTAGGTTGAAAATAGATAGGGGGAGGGTAAGAATAGTATGGGAAATGTAGAAGCTAAAGAACTTATGACACATGGACATGACTAAAGCAGGGGATATGGATGGGAGAGGGTGTACAGGGTGGAGGGGAGTGAAGGGGGGAAAATGGGACAACTGTGATAGCATCAATAAAATATATTAAAAAATAAATAAAAAATATATTACACCTATGAAAATGAGATATGAATAAATAAAATGTTAGCAGTGGCTAAAAAATAATGATAAATTACTCAGTATTTTAAAAATTACATTAGATAATATATACAAAGCAGAGAACCTGCCTATGGGCAATGAAAAGACTCTTTTTTAAAAAATTATTGGGGTGACATTGGCTAACAAAATGATACAGGTTTCAAGTGTACAATTCTATAATACATCATCTGTATATTGTATTGTGTGTTCACCACCCAAAGTCAAGTCTCCTTCTGTCACCATTTATCGCCTCTTTACCCTCTTCTACCTTTCCCCACCATTTTTCCTCCTGTAATCACCATCCTGTTTGTTGTCTATATCTATAAAAGTTTTTTTTTTTGCTTAAACCCTTCACGTTTTTTACCCAACCTTCTAATCACCCATCCTCTCTGACAGCTGTCAGTCTGTTCTCTGTGTCTAATGAATAACAACAACAAAGAAACAAAATGGAAAAGACTCTTAATAGGGAACTCTCAGAGATGGCGGTAATATGACAGAAAAGTTTGGACCCCAAGCTGGTCTACATTTATTCATTCAGTAATTATTTACTGAGCATCTGCTCTGGGTGTCATGCATTGGGTTCAGAGCTAGTAAAATAGCTACAATTTCCAACCCATGTGGAACTTAAAAACTACTGGCTACATCCAAGGAAGTTTCTGCTCACTCTCAGTTAAATATCAGGTGAGTTAGAAGACTCAAGTAAATAAGAAAGAAGTACTTTCTTTACATAGACACTAAAAATGTATTTTCAAAAAGACCACTGGCACATCAAATGAGGGCTGGTGTGACTTAATGAGAGAAGGCTCACTCCAGAGCACCTGCTATCTGAATACCAGGATGAAGATTCAGAGGAGGAGTAGGTTTATATTACCAAGAATTCCTCTTTTTAATAATAGGCAATGTAAAACTTATTTCTGATTCTACTATATTCTACCACCTAATAAATATAACATTAATTATCTATACAAATGGAAGTAATCATAAAAATCCACACATTGGTATAGAATTTGATAGTTTATAAAGTGACTCCACATATATTCATTTTTACACTAATCCTTATAAAATCAGGGAGGTGGTGTGTGTTCATAATTTTCATTTCCAGATGAAGAAACTGACACCCAGAGAGGTAAAAAAAAAAACTACCTCAAGATCACGTATGGCTAGTGGGAGATGAAGGTGGGACTAGAAGCCAATGGCTTCAATTTCCAGTGCAGTTCTGTTCCTATTATACCATGCTATGCCTCACATCCTGTAGAACTCTCCCAAGCTATCAGAAGAATAGTGTTAGAAATGGCCTGGCTTTTTGCCCTTCCTTATCAAAACTGTAACAGACCAACTTCAGGACTCACAACAAACTGCCTGTCATCCAGTATGACTTTCCCCATGAGTCCCCAGAGAAGGGGACAACTTATTGAGTTTCTCATCTATTATTCAGTCTCTCTGAGATCTACTAGTTATCTAAATTTCAAATACTTCTCTGCCAATTAAATAGCAGTTAATTTAATACCATGTTTAAGAATTTTGCCCTTGGATGGGTCTCACACAGAGCAGGTACTACAGAGACAAGTTTCATGCCTCCATGCCTTTGCACATGTTCTCTTTGACCAGAGTAATTCTCAGTGCTCTTGGGTATTTTGATAAGTCCTACCTTTCTTTCAAGACTCATGTTCATGAGATATTTTTAAGCAGCCTTGAATGCTTAGTTGAACACAATGGACCTTATTTTGTGAACCAGTAGTCCTTGAAATAGATTGTGTATAACCTAGGGGGTTCATGGGGTAAACTACTTGCGCATAGGAAAAAATACTAAAACTTCTATATTTGTTATCTAATACACTAAAGTTTTACTGTTGTGATATATTTTATAATGTATTTAATATATTAGCATAGTAGTACATGAAGATAATTTATACATAAGTATGCACATATTTGGGGGGTATGCTGAATTTTTATTACTCCTATTAACAGGAATAGACAATTAAAATTAGGAGACCACTGCTACTAACAATGGGAAGCCATCAAAAGTTTTAATGTGAGGAAGTGACATGATTAAAAAACTGCCATGGTATCATTTATATTAACACTAAAATGTTCTTGAGCAATTTATGAAAAAAGTCTATTTGGAGAATTTAGTGAAGAAAAATATTAACTACACTGAACATTTTACCAGCTGTGTTAGCATCAGATCTCACATGGGCAGTACTTCAATTAGTTATTCAGAGTCTATGAAGTTAAAGGCAAAGGAGTTACAAGGGAAAAAAGTTAAGGAGCACTTGTTTCTTCTTTCTTGAACTAATGTCCAAAGTGAATGAGTCTTCAGAAGGGGAAGTATGACCTAGTTCTCTTTCTTACTGAGCATCTGTTATGTGGTGGTGGTGGTGGGGCGGGGAGGGGGGCGCGATACAGAGGCCTTCAGGCAGTGTCAGTGACTAGAGGAATTCACAGCATAGTGGGACAAAACTCATGTATGTAGACTTCCGGCAAGATGGAGGAATACGTGGACGCACCGTACCTCCTCGTACAACCAAGATTAGAACAAGAATAATTTACAGATAGAATATCACTCAGAACTGATAGAGGATTTATCTGAATGGAAGTTGGACAGCCAAGAAGTTGAAGTAGACCCATACACCCAGACTGGTAGGAGACGACGAGCCGGGCAGGCGTGGGGCTGGCACGGGTCGGCGGCGCGTGGAGGTTGGGGAAAATTTGGCACAAAATCGCGCGACAGCCATCCGGGGCGCAAGAACGCAGCGGTGATCCCTGAGTACGCAAGCTGCGGCTGGCGGACCCAGTGAGGCAGCGATTGTGGACCAGGGCAGAGCTCGCAGCCCAGGATCCCAGAGAAGGTTCTGAGCCCAGGAGAACGGAACTACCGCCATTGTTCTCTCCCGCTCCTGCCCCCACATATAACGTCACAATCTAGCGACGGGGTGCCCAGCCCCGGTGAACACCTAAGGCTCCACCTCCCACCGTAACAAGAGTGACCAGACCGGAAAAGAAAAAAAAAAAGAGAGACAGGGAAAGACATAAGACATGTTTCCAACAGAACAGATCAGTCCCCCAGGACTCATCCTTTTGAGCAACCAAGAAATAGCCAATCTATCAGATGCACAGTTCAAAACACTGGTAATCAGAAAGCTCACAGAATTGGTTGATTTTGGGCGCAATTTAGATGAAAGGATGCAGGTTACCATAAAAGAGATGCAGGAAGATACACGGAGAAGAGCCAATAGTGAAAGGAAGGAATCTGAGTCTCAAAACAATACAGTGGACCAGAAGGAAGATAGAATCAACCAAGCAGGAAAGCATGATGAAATAAGAATTCAAAAAATCAAGGAAAAGTTTAAGAGCATCCAGGACACCTTTAAACGTTTAAACATCCGAATTATAGGGGTACCAGAACAGGAAGGAGAAAAGCAACAGATGGAGCACGTATTTGAACAAATAATAAAGGAGAACTTCTCCATTCTGGCAAAGGGAACAGTCTTCCAAGAAATCCAAGAAGCTCAGAGAGCCCCAAAGAAGTTGGACCCAAGAAGAAACACACCAAGGCACATCATAATTACATTAGCCAAGGTAAAAATGAAGGAGAGAATCCTAGAAGGAGCAAGAGATAAGGGGACAGTCACCTACAAAGGAGTTCCCATCAGACGGTCAGCTGATTTCTCCAAAGAGACCTTACAGGCAAGATGGGGCTGGAAAGAAATATTCCAAGTCACGAAAGACAAGGACCTACATCCCAGATTGCTCTATCCAGCAAAGCTGTCATTTAGAATGGAAGGGAAGATAAAGTGCTTTTCAGATAAGGTCAAGTTAAAGGAGTTCATCATCACCAAGCCCTTATTTTATGAAATGTTAAAGGGACTTATCTAAGAAAAGAAGATAAAGAAAAAACATGTATAGTAAAAGGACAGCAAACTCACAATTATGAACAACCACACCTAAAGCAAAACCAAAAGAAACTAAGTAAACAACTAGAACAGGAACAGAACCACAGAAATGGAGGGCACATGGAGGGCTAGCAGCAGGGGGGTGGGAGGAGGAGAGAGGGGGAAAGGTATAGAGAATAAGTAGCATAGAATGTAGGTTGAAAATAGATAGGGGGGAGGGCAAGAATAGTATGGGAAATGTAGAAGTTAAAGAACTCATAAGTATGACACATGGACATGAACTAAAGGGGGGGAACGTGGGTGGGAGAGGGGGTACAGGGTGGAGGGGAGAGAAGGGGAGAAATGGGGCAACTGTAATAGCATAACCAATAAAATATATTTAAAAAAACAACTCATGTATGTAAATAATGTAAAGAGGGTGACATGTGCTGCAACCGCAGTGCTAACAGACAAAGGACAAGTACCAATTCTGTCTACATGTAGGAATACATAAAGGAAGGCTGCAAAGAAGCTGCAGAGTCTTAAAAGAAAGTAGGAGTTTCTTTAGAGGACAAAAGAAAGAACATTTAAGGTAGAGAGAAGCATGGGCAAAGACCTAAAGGAGGTAAAGAGGGCCAAACTGTTTATATATAGAAACAGTGTTCCAGGCAGAGAAAACAGCAAGACAAAGGCCCTGAGAGGAAAATGAGTTTGGTGTGTTTAGAAGCAGTAAGAGACCAGCAGCTGAAGTGGAATAATCAGAGGGAAGACTAACAAGAAGAGATGAAGTCATAAAGATAATGTGGCCAGACCATGGAGGGTCTTACAGTCATTTTAAGGAGTCTGGCTTTTATTTACTATGAATGAGATGGAAAGCCATTGGTGTGTTTTAAGTAGTGTGTGTCAAGATCTGACTTAAATTTTCACAAAATTACTGCCTTCTGTATTGAGAACAGACTTGAAGGGGAACAAGCTGGAGAAATAGACGTCGGTACTCAGAGACAGAACATGAGATTACAGGAGAGTTGTCATGATTGGTCCTGGCATGTTTTGAGGGTGGTGGGCATAACTGTGGAAATAAGTGAAGTAGTTAAATAAGGTCGAGGATGAAGTTGTTAGACAAAGTTAAGTTGCTAATAACAGTTAGAAATGGCAGTTTGCCAGTGATTTACTCATATATTCTTAAATGCTATCTTAAAAAAGAAAAAAAGTTGTTAATGAACTGGAAATTGTACATAAGAGAGTTCTGTGTATCTGAGCATCACATATGTTGTGGACTGCAGTGCCAAACCATTTGAGGATTGCTTTTCTAAGGGGAACTTACTTGGCTGCTGCTTGCAGACCACAGGCTCTGATAATCTGGACCGAGATAGAGACAGCTCGGGCAGCAAGAACTCCCTCTGCTGTCCTTGGAGAGCGCCTGTACCTTAAGCTCACATCTAGTAAACCTGAAGAATGAGGATAAAAGGAAAAAAGATTAAAAAGATGGGCGGGAAGAATCTCTGCTCTATCAAACCTAAGTCCTGGTCAGGAAAGAAGAAAGAGAATAAGCACTTTAATCCCAATGAACACTAAGGGGCCTTAGCAGTGAGAGAATCTGTCCATGGTCAGAATCACACTATATTATCATACTGAAGGTTTACTAAAGACATAACAGTAGTTACTACTTTCTCTATATATCCAAGAATCTATGGTTCAGAGATTCAATAGCCTGCCAAGATTAGATAACTATCAGAGGCAAAAGTTACTTCCAGATTTTCTAAACTTCCGGTTATTTTTACAGAATTAGGATGGCTCCAGCTTTTCTTCTTTTTAAACCTTTAAAAGGTTTTCATACTCTTTTACTTCTGTCATCCTCCTGCCACCACCACTTGAAACACTCTTTATATGTCACCTTTTTTTTTTTCCAAATCTACCATCCCACTATCACATTTCAGGGAATGCTTTAAGGAACAATAGAACAAGCTGATCAGTGAGCATTAAGAGGAACAACTGAATCTTAATCATGGCAAGATAAAACCTTTTGTTTTGGCAGATACTCCCCAGATTGTACAGTAATATGACTTAGGAGGCTAATATTAGTTTATCTATTATGTACTAGGAGGGTAGGTCATCCTGCTGGAACCATTAGAATATAATTCACAACCTCAACTTGAGCAAAAAGGAAAAAGGACTTGTGTTGTCATGGACTACAGTGTGGTGAGTGCTGAGGGGAGGTGGTATAAGGTGACTGAATGGTAATGGAAAAAATTCAATAAAGATTAAATTAATCCCCCCCAAATACCTCAAATTCTAAGTAATTCCTTCCAATCTAAATTCTAACCTTCTCCTTCCTTACTGTGAATTCACAGTTCATGCTAATTATTTCCACCAATCCCACATCTACTTATGTTGCTTTGAAATAATAATTCTCTGAGTATACCTATATAATACTTAGGATTTATTTATTCTATTTTATTTTTTAAGATTTTATTTATTTTTAGAGAAAGGGGAAGGGAGGGAGAAAGAGAGGGAGAGAAATATTGATTGGTTGCCTCTCACACACTTCTAACTGGGGACTCTGCCCCGCAACCCAGGCATGCACCCCAATCAGGAATCGAATCTGTGACCTTTTGGTTTGCAGATGATGCCCAACCCATTGAGCCACACCAGTCAGGGCCAAAATACTTAGGATTTAGGTTGCAAGGGCTTATTAAATAATTGCTGAAGTTAAAAGTGAAACGGGACAAGCAACATTTATATAGACTGTCTGCGGAACTATGAATTTTCTAAAATTGTATGCTAAATTTGGAGTGTATATTCTACACCAGTTTTTCCAAGAGAAGGTGTCTCACAGTTTTCAGCAGATTCTTAAGAGTTAAGTACTACAAAATGTGAAGAATCATTACTTTAGAAAGATATTTACGTATACTGACTTTGACAGGGAAAGACAAAACAGTCTTCAATTACCTGTTGATTGGTTCCTCAGTTCTTTCCTATTCTCAAGCCTGGGGGTTAAAGGGAGACTAAAGGTCTGTATTCCTACATTCTCACGGTACTGCAAGGTTACCAGGGCACAGATCCTTGATAATGGCAAAGTTCCTCTGGCAACCATCTGGTCTCTCACATTAGGATAATAGTATCTGTAAGCAACAAAAGCACAAGCTGTCAGTTGGAAGAATTAGGCAGATGAATGATTCAGTCTGTCCTAGGGATCAACTTTCAGCATCTAGTTATCTTTGAAGCCTGATCTGTATTTGTGGTATATAGCTGTGGTTGTGTCTGGCTGAATTTACTGCCTGTTATGTGGAGGTGGAACCCCATAAATTATACCCTGTGTTCAGGACAAAACCCAGCTTCCCACAGGCCTTCTGTTTGAGCTATCTGCATCTGGCCTGAACCTATGGGAGTAGCCACTCCTGAAAGCATACACCCTGCAGTAGCACAAGTAGTTCTAGGTGGAGCAGTACCCTCTCTTCTGTGGCTTCAGGCTCAAGCCCCACAAATTTGGAGGGGTAACGAGGATCTGTTAGTACTTACACCACACTATTTCCTTATCTCAAAATATCCCATTCTTAGATTACAAAGTTATCAAACCTAATGTCCACCTGATTCTATTTAGGAAAAGGATTTGGCAAGTGGCTGGTACTCTTCTCTCGTTCTGTTCCTAATGCTGTTTCTTCTCTTTTTAGATTTATATTCTCTTAGTCATTTAGTTGGTTTCTTGGGGCCAGGGATGCAAAGGAGGAGGCTGAACACTATTTTAATGACATTATTTTTCCTGGAAATTGCCAAACTCTGTGGCATAAATGGAGGAAAAAAACAAATTACAAGAAGTGAGTCTGGAAGGCCATTACAGTAATTCAGGCATGATATGACGTGGGCCTGAACTTCATAAGGCAGTAAGATAATCAGAAAAAGGGTGATTGATACATCTGAGAGATAGTAGGAAGTAAAACTGATAGAACTTTACTTATGATTGTTAGTAGTGGTTAGAAATATAAGATATAACTGCTCCCAAGAGCTTAATAGTTTAATAGATTTCAGCAAAATCTGGACAAGAGTTACTAATAAACACAAATAATATAAAGCAGGGCAGAAGGGACTGCTTAGTTTCCTTACAATTCAGCTTAAGCTGGTTATGGGAAGGATGCTCTATGCTTGTGTATTTGCTTCCTAGGCACAGGATTGGGTTCTCCACACTACCTGCACCAGATTTCAAAGTGGACTCCACCTCCAGGCACGAGTGCTTGTGCAGAGAAGGCACTGAGTAGGAGCCTTTGCACTGGAACTTCAGTTGGCAACAGGAGAGAGTGATGGTGCTCACTATTAAAGATGGGATCTGGAACACAGAGTGTGGTTGTAGATCTGAAAGGCTTCAGAGTGAATCCTTTGGAAAAGAAAAACAATTCAGAACAATCCAACACATCATTTTGTGTTTTATATGTAGTAAGACAGTAAGTTAATATATTGTACTATTCAATTGCATCTTCACAATGTTCCTCTGAAGAAAACAAAGCAAATATTATTACTCCTACTTCACAGATGAGGATATGAACGCCTTGAGGTTACATGGTGAACCCAAAGGTCTTAGAGCTAGTAGGTCACAGACCTGGAGCCAGATATATTTTCAGAATGTGATTTCTATCAAAGGTCCATTTCCCTAGTAGCTATGGTATGTACCTAAGGTCTCATCATGATACATAAAGATCACTTTATTGGTGGACAATGAATGGGGGCTCCAATTTCTCTACATCTTTGCCAACACTTATTCGTCTTTTTTCTTCCTTTTTTTAAAAAAAGATCATAGCCATCTTAGTGGATGTAAAGTGGTATCTTGTGGTGGTTTTGATTTTTCAGTCCCCAAATGACTAATGATGTTGGGTATTTTTTCATGTGCTTATAAACCACTTATATGTCTTTTGGAGAAATATCTTCAGCTCCTTTGCTCATTTTTTTTAAAAATTTTATTTATTTATTTTTAGAGAGGGAAGGGGGGGAGATAGAGAGAGAGAAACATCAATGAGCGGTTGCTGGGGGTTATAGCCTGCAACCCAGGCATGTACACTGGTTGGGAATTGAACCTGCAACACTTTGGTTCGCAGCCCATGCTCAATCCACTGAGCTATGCCAGCCAGGGCTTCTTTGCTCATTTTTAATTGGATTGTCTTCTTATTATTGATTTATAAGAGTTCTTTTATATATCCTAGGTACAAGTCTGTTAATGTGAATTGTAAAACCAATACTGGTAGCTCTTCCAGATCATTTGCCAACATGCTCAGAATGGCAAACAATTTGAGTCAGCCAAATTGCTCATTCCAAAATGGGGTAAAAAAAAAAAAAGCAATACTTTGTCTCCTCATTTATAGCTTTCAGAAATGCCCAGAAGATAGATATGACTGGGGACAGTACAGTGTAGTGCAAGAAGCTCTGGCTCTGGGACCAGTGAACAAGGTATGAATGTCAACCTTGGCATTTGTTAGTAGTGAACCTTGTTTTCTCTTTTGTAAAATAAATAGAACTGACCAGAACAAGCTGTTTTCAGGATTTAAGATTATGATCTACTATGCTGTACACCTGAAATTAAACAAAATACTGAATGTAAACTGTAACTGAAAAGTAAAATAAGATTATAATCTATATGAGATATGTATATGTACGTTTCTCCCAGAAGCAATGGTTCAGTATTTTCTAATTTAGTGTTCTTAAAGACCTCATAGAGTATACTTTCATGGATAATGAGAATCAACTGTATGTTTATGTATGGTAAAAGTAGGCATGTTAATGACATAACATGGGACAAGATGTAAGTAATTGATGGATCTAGGTAAAGGGTATAGAGAAGTTCTTTGTACTATTTTTGCAACTTTTCCATACATTTGAAGTCAAATCAAAATGAAAAGTTACAAAAAAAAATTTAAGAAGAGTAAAATAAACACTTCCCCTGCCTTCTGTACTGGCCAGGTAAGAATAGAAACATTGAGGAACATAAAATTCACTCAGGAAAAAAAAAAAGTTCTTAAGTACACCCAATAAAAGAATTATATAAGAATAAGAAGGTCTAATCTCCCAAACTTACCATTTTCAAGGAACTCAGGTCCTTTTGGCATACTGGATTGCGAGTCTTGAACTGGAAAGTAATACTGAACATAACAATCTGCTTCTCCCCAGACAGTTGCCTGAAGAGGGACTAGCCCTTTAACCTTGTCTACATGGAGCTCAAAGTGGTGCTCCATCAGTCCATTTCCTTGGTCTTCTGCCTATTAAAACAGAGACTGTTGAGCTTTAAAGAGTAACTTGCTTAGCATATTTCTGCTTCTCTATGAAATCTGAGTACACATGAAGAAATAGACATAATTAATTAGCCTATATTAAAACATACTTAATTTTCATTGTATATAAATCTCACAACTGCTAACTGTAATCAGATCAAACTAGATTTATTCTAGACTGTTGCGACTGCATCAATACTATAAAATCTATAAATGTAATCTAGTACAATAACGAAACCAAGGGGGGAAAAACATGATTATCTCAATAAAGGCTAAAAAGGTATCTGATAAAATTCAGTATCTGTTCCTAATTCTCAATACACTTAAGAATAAAAGGCCACTTCCTTAATAAAATAAGGAATACATATTTGAAGCAAATTTACTTAATTACTATTTACTTACTTACTATTTTTAATGAAGTAGGTATAATACCCAAACTGTTCATTAATGGTAAAGACTACTTGGGAGGTAGTGAATATACAGTTACAGAAGGTACTTCTACTAATAATTAATAATGTAGTTACTATTTGCTATGAGCCAAGCATTCTATGAAGCCCTTCACTTATATTAGCTAATTTAACATGCATAGCTAGTTACAGTGGAACCAGAGTTTGAACTCAGGTAGTCTGATTCCAGAGCCCAAGGTCTTTACCTCTATTTTATACAGCTTCAGCAGACAATAGGTAACTGACTATTGGGAATATTCAAAGGGGGAATTCAAGATTCAGACGAGGGTTGGACTGATTTTTTTTTAAAGATTTTATTTATTTACTTTTAGAGAGAGGGAAAAGTAAGGATAAAGAGAGGGAGAGAAACATCAGTGTGTGGTTGCCTCTCATGCACCCGCTACTGGGGACCTGGCCTGCAACCCAGGCATGTGCCCTGACTGGGAATCGAACCGGTGATACTTTGGTTCCCAGGCTGACACTCAGTCCATTGAGCCACACCAACCAGGGCTAGACTATATGATTCATACATGTTTAACATTCAATAAAATTGGAACAGAAACTGAATTAGGTCTTTGAAATCTAAAAACATAGGTTAACAATACCTGCTCAAAAACCTTCCTTATGGACACAGAAAACTTACAACTTGATTCCCCAGAAAAGAAAGATATAGGGGAAAAAAGCCTCTCCAAATTACAGCACCTGATCAATTTGACCTTATAGTATTTCAGTAATTTAATAATTCAGTTCTGCAGATGTTGAACTGAATGAGAAAATAATAATTGTATTTGTTGATGACTAATATTTGAAGGATTTCTTTTGTATTCATAGTGAATAACATTTTCTAACTTTCTATACTGTAATGTGAAGGGCAGGTAACACCTAATAAGACTTGGGAATATTATAAATGATTTTTTAAAATGTGTGCTTTTATGTCATTTCTAAATAAAAAGAAAACACTACTATGTATTTATAGATACTAATATACAATAAAAACATAAAAGTTAAAGTTTATAACAAATACACAATAACCTACTAACAGATACTTGCCTAATAGTTCTTTCTTTGTTAGAAATATTAAATTGGTCATTCAGATTCATATTTAAAAAACCATGACATACTTAGATGGTGTGGAGACAGATTTAGCTATACTAGATACCAAGAGACACAAAATGTAAGATATAACAGGACATGGTACAATGGACCTAGAGTCAGAAGACCTATGTTGTCTGAACCCCAATGCTTCCATTCTCAGCAATGGGAACCTGGACAATTAACACAGCCTCTTTGATTTTCTATTTCATCACCTATAAAAAAGAATGACAATGACCCACCTCATATAATTGTAAGGAAAATAAACATGATAAAGTATGTCAAGGTACTTTCTCAATTGTGCAGCACTATACAAAACAAATTACTTTTACGTTCTTAGAAAAGCTAAGAACTTCACTGTGACTTTCCAACGTGGATTTGGTCAAGAAAAGCAGAGTAAGATTTTACCTATAGGTAAACTGGCTTACCTATAGGATCACTCTTCACCCTCGACTCCATTTTTTTCCTCCTGGATTATCTTTAAAAATTCTTTTTATTATGACTATTTTTTTGTATTAAGTTAACAAATTAGAGAATTAAGATCTGGTTGTCCCATTAGATTTTTTTTTTTATAAATTCAAGGTGCTCAGAGGGAAACCAATATCCATTTAAACCATAAAAGGAAAATACCAATGATTCCTTTGATGTATAGGAATCACTGAAGTGCAAGTATGTTCCTTTGTTAAGCCTTTCATGACTGAAATAAGGATTTGGGGCAGTGGTTTCATTAAAATATGCAAGATAAAATGAGATTATGATACTTAAAATTTCCTAAGAGAATGTTCTCATCACACACACACAAAAAGGTAACTAGGTGAAGCGATGGATCATTTCACAACATAAACATGTATCAAAACATCACACAGGTAACACCTTAAAATAAGATTGCGGTTTTGTAAATCATCAAGAGTTTAGTTATTACCATAGCAATGGATGCTTTAGATGGCTGGTCCAGTAAATGGGCTGGCCTAGGGTTGAAGGGAGGAAGTGTTCCTTCTTCATTCTTTAACCTTTGTAGTGCCATTATCTGATCCGAAGAACCCATAGCTAAAAAGACCCGAAGACTCCCGTTTTGCTGGCCTGAGAACACATCAATCACAGGCATGTAGTTGTCAACAGCAACAACTGGGTACTGAGCATCAAGCAGCAGGCAAGAAATCTTGGGATCTCTAAAGGGAAAGAAATTGTACATGAGCAAAAATACAACCATCAGTCATATCAGAATTGCTTCGTTTCTTACTTGGCTCGTTTCCTGCTTGTTAAAAATGGATCTACAACTAGAAAAGTAAAGGTGGTTTGAAAAAACATATGATTCTATCCATAATCCACCAAATAAAAATTACTAAGCAGTTAAGTCCCAAATGTAGCAATTTGAGGGCAGAGGATGTGTTTGATTTCTCTTGCTATCACCATGGTCCTAAGCCTAGTGTCTAGGACCTTGAGCACTATCTCAGTAGAGTTCAGCTGAATTGCATTATTTTATAGGTAGGCAGTGTGCTCAACAAGACAAAGTACAAACTTTGGAGCCTGGCAGATTAGATTTGAATAATATCAATAATACCATCTACTTAGCACTAACTCTGCTAAGTACCATAGTTTTTGGAGCATAGGACACACCTAGGTTTTAGAGGACGAAAATAGGGAAAAAAATTTTGAAGCAAAAATTGTGGTAAAATATTTAATAACATTAATAGCATGATATTTCATCAATGTAAATGTAAACAGAACTCAACAGCAGCATTAACAACCATTATTCCTCCCAAATTTGGGGAGGGAGGGAATGTGCATCTTATAGTATGACAAATATGGTACTTTAAAGTTTCTATAACCCTTCTAACACTGCAAAGGTTGGTATCATCTACTATTAACCAATGATGAAGAGTCCAAATGCTTATTATACCATGCTAAATCTTAGCTCTGCCCCTTACTTACTATATGACACTGAGTGATCAATTTCACCTTTCTAAATCTGTCTTCTCATCTGTAAAATGTAGGTAATAAAACGCCCATCAAGGGGCTATTGTTAGGAGTAAACTGAGATAACAGACATAAAATATCAACTATGATGCTTGGTACATGGTAAGTGCTCAGTCATTGGTACCTAGTACTGTTTTATGCTCTCTCAGCAAAGAATGGGGTCTAAAGAAATAAGAAGAAAAGGGGAATACCAAACCTAAATATAACAACTGAAAAAGGGGAAAAAGCCAAAAGCCTTCAGCTGGCAGTGGCATCCATGGTTACAACAGTATTCCTTAGCCTGACTATGCTTTCCTACGTTACCATTGAGTATTTAACTTTTTACAGAAGGCTTACCCATTTATTTTCTCACTAGATTCTCCCCACTGCTCCAAGAGGGAGATAGACAATCTATCCTCCTCCTTGTTTTACAGATGATAAAAAAAAAAAAAAACCCAAAGAGACTGACTTCTTTAAATTAAAGGACAAGTTTCTTCATTTATAAAATGGGGATAATAATATCTCCTGTAGTTATAGAAAGGTTCACATAAGATAGTGCCCACAATAGCGCTCTTTGTAAAATACTAAACACAGCATTAAAACACAGATCCATGAGAAGGCTGTTAGTAAAGAGGTCAGTGCTAAAATAATTAAAAATTAGCACCTTGAATCAAAACAAAAAATGAACAGTGTGTATTGTGGGTAGAAATTGCCTTCAGATAAATCAATACCCAATCTAGATGTTGGACAGTGACAAGTAAGGTACAGCAATCAAACCTGAAGGTCTGAAAGACAATACTCAGTATAGAAATCTTGCACATAGCTGATGTGAACAATACTAAAGTTTTATGACAGAGAGATAAACCAGTAGTTTTGTGAGATGATAGCCTTTGGCAGTTGAGCTTCTTGGTAAGAAGTGTGGACACTAGATCCAGGCTCTCTGGGTTCTAACCGGTTATACTAGTTGAGATACACACACACACACACACACACACACATATTGAGATATATATACACACACATACATATATATATGTTACTGAACTTTTCTGTGCCTCTGTTAACTCATCTGTAAAACAGGGAAAATAAAAGTTACCTGCCTCAGAATTGTTGTGAGGATTAAATGACTTGATGGGGTAAGGTTCTTAAAAATAGGGCCTGAAACATGGTAAGCAGTATCTATAAGACTGTTTTAACATTGGAGAAAGAGCACAAACTGTGGTGAAACTGAAAAAGTCTTCCGAGGTAGTACTGGGCTAGCCATGTTTGCCAACCAAAAGAATTCTTCTTCAGTCTATACAAAATTAAAGATGTAAAATAAAGAAAACTCTAAAAGGTCCTATTTACTTGAATGACATGTAAAACTGATGGAGAGGAAGTTTCACCAGCCCGAGCAGCTTGTCCTGTCCTGGGCTCCGCACCTTGTTCCAAGTTTCGATTACCATCACATTGTTCTTAAGCCTTTCCAAGCATTTGGGAGACAGAGAGACAGGAATCACCTGGAGACAGGAACAACAAAAAACAAAAGCCTACACCTGAGACAAAATAATTAATTTATACTTTTACTTAACACACATTTTCTGAAAGCCTATTGTGTGGCTTGCACAGTGCTGGGAGCTGAAGACATTAAAATAAAATCCGATTGGCATCCTCAGTCTGAAATGACAGTCTGGTGTCAGAGATCAACATACATAAAGGCCAAATACAAAGTGCCAGGAGTTCTCTGATGGTACAGCTTATACATATAGGCCTTCAGGGACACAAAGAAGGTTGTCAGACATGTCAATCATGGTGCCTGCCAAGCTCGTTCAATCTTTCTTAAGGCAAAATGACCCATTTGTAAACCCCTGATGAAAGACTGATATTTTTGAAACAAAGATGACTACTGACTAGACAAGATTTGAGCACCTGACCAAATGGCAGCCAATCCATTGGTTGGGTGGTATGGCGCAGTGCAAAAAGCTCTGCCCAATAGCAGCTATGGTAAATAGCAAGACCAATAGTTCATCCAGATTTTCAGTGTAAAATTACTCTAGAATTGGCCAGTCAGCTGATGGATGAAAGAAAAAACAGAAATCACAAAGAGAACCGGAGATCCAGAGTCAAGAGCAGGTCAGTCAAATTAACGATAGAATCAAGGGCCCACCGATCTGAAGGACCTACATTTTGACAACTGTAACAGCAGAGGAGAGACAGGCCCTAGTGGTGAAACCAATAGAAAAACACAAGAGGCATAAGGGTGAAATCAGGAGAGCAGATATCCAGAGCAGATCTACTTTTGTGTCCATTTAAGATACTTGAATTACATAAGGTACCCTGAGCACATTTCTGTTCCCTGAAACAAATAAACAAAACAAAACAAACAAACAAACCATAACACATCAACCTAACCTACAAATAGGGAGATTTCAGAAAGAACTTCTGGGAGAAAGTAACCCCAAATCTTAAGGTTAAGTGGGAACTAACTAGTACAAAAAGCTCTGCCTAATAGGAGTCATGAAAGCTGAGAGGAAATTCCAGACAGAAGCACATGTAAAGCAAAGAGGTAGGAAAAGAGAATATTCAGGAAACTGCAAGTAGATGAGCACAGTTGAGGACTACGGAGGGGTGTCCAACCTTTTGGCGTCTTTGGGCCACAGTGGAAGAAGAGTTATCCTGGGCCACACATTAAATACATTGTGACATGTAATCACAGAAAAAACCTCAAATGTTTTAAGTAAATTTATGATTTTTTGCTGGGCTGCATTCACAGTCATCCTGGGCTGCATGTGGCCCATGGGTAGCTGGTTGGACACCTGATAGTGTGAAGGAAAGAGTGGTGAGTGGGAACTAGAGAAGTACAGAGTTCTTAAAGGGTCCTGTAGTTCAAACTAAGGATTTGGACTCTATCCTGAAGGCTATGCAGAAACATTGAAAGGTTTGAAGCAGAGCAGTAAAATATTCAGGTTAGAGTTTTAGAGGTGCACAGAGGAAGGAATGGATAGGTGGTGAACTGAAATAGGTAGGCCAGTCTAAAGGCTATTTAGAATGAGAATGAGGACCTGAATGAAAGCAGTGACAATGAGGTGGGGATTTATTCCAGAGATAATTAAGTTAGCAGTATCTATTGGATTTGGTAAAAAATTATGTAAGAAAGAGTCAACTTCTAGGTTCTACTCTAGTTTCTGGGTAAATTACATGAATTAGGGCAGACAGGAGGAGGAGAAAGAGATTTGGAAGAAAAAAATTTAGATTTGGACACATTTGAATATCTTCTTTCATTCATTACACATCTTTACTGAATACCTGTGATATGCCAAGTAATATGTTGGGTGCAAATATAAAATGCTTTGAGACATTCAAATGGGGACAAACAGCAAGCAGTTAGACACAGATCTGAAACTAGAGGGGAATGTCTGGCCTACAAAGAAGTGTGGATTTAGAAGTCATCTTCATATAAAAGAGAGCTGATGCTATGGGGGTAGAAGTGGTGACTGTGGGGAAAGAAGGCTGGCTTGGAAGAATTCCAAGGATAGAGGAATGAACATGAGGACTGATAAAGGTAAAAGAGATAAGTGCTGTTGTTACCACTCTTTTCCTACTGGCCCAATAACCAAAAAAAGGACAGCTGTTAAGTCAGGAAGAAAATAAGAGAACAGAGCTACAGAAATTGAGATGGAAACAATGTAAGCAATAGCATAAAATTCTACAGAGAAATCAAGTAAAATGAGTATTGAAATAAGTGGAGGAATAAATCAGAGTGAGAAAAAAGTAAGTAAATAAAAACAAAGGAGAGATTGGAGAAACACAAAAGAAAAAGGGAAGTTTAACTGATCAAAACTCTAGAGGAAGCAGCAAAGAATAGCACTGAGAATTCAAGCAAAGGAAATAGTGGGGAAATGCCCTGGCTGGTGTGGCTCAATGGACTCAACACCAGACTGTGAACCAAAGGGTTGCAGGTCAGGTCCCCAGTAGGGGGTGTGTGAGCGGCAACCACACATTGATGTTTCTCTCCCTCTCCTTCTCCCTCCTTTTCCCTCTCTAAAAATAAATAAATAAAACCTTAAAAAGAGAGAGAGAGTGAGAAAGAAATAGTGGGGAACTGAGACAGAACAGAAAGAAAGAAAGATGCAAAAAGTTTGAAAATGCTGGCAATAGTTTTTCTTCTTCCCATCCAATAGTTGGACTGAGTCTACACACCAGAAAATTACAAAGGTCCCTCCCAGTCTGAACATTCTAGATCTCTTTTATAATGGCATTATGATTTGGGACACTTACTTGTCTCCCACCCTGGTACACCCCTAGTGGATATAGAATGTTAATATATGTACAAATTTACCTGAGAAAAGTTAAAGATTGGTTGTGTTGTGCCCCATGCGATGACAGATCTGGTGACTTCCTCTGTGCTGAAGAGTTTGCAATTAAAATAAACATTGCATGGTGGTTGTTTCTCAGATTCTCCAGTAATGAAATCTTTCCCATCTGGCACCATCAACAGCACATGCAACAGGAGTGCACTCTCTTTGGTTGACCCATTTGTCTGATTTACTAAATTATGAGAGGCTGCCATAGCCATGAAGGTTGAAGGATTTGGTGCAACAGGGCTTGGTGACCTTGGGTTGAGGAGTACCCAATTATGTTCCTCCTTTGCAGTTTCTTCAAGAACTTGATTTAGGTTCTGTGAGTTTTTCGTACAGGTAACATGCTGGCTGGGTTCTGGTAGTTTCTTATCTGGACTTGTAAGAGCAGAAAGTGGGGTATGTTGGGTGCTACTATTTAACTTAGTCTTGACACCAGTGAAATCCTTGTTATCTATAACAAGCTCCACAGTTACCTATAGAACACAAGAGAAAGTTAGTAGAGATCTCTTCTAGAATCAGAACCAGAATTTTGGGGCTAGATGCAGCATTGGATTGTTAGAAAATAAATTAATTCACCTACAGATATCATAATATAGACTGCATATTCATTATCTTCCCAAGATTAAGAAAAGCTAGGCAGATGATTTATCAATGATATAGGATGAACTGGGAACATCAACTTGTGCCAGAAAATAAGGACATGCTCAGAAAAGGATGGAGACAAATTGAAAAGACATAGAATCCAGTTGAAGGGGCTCCCCTGACCAAATCTGGAACTATTTGAGCATCAAAATGAGAAATAGTAATAGAATATAACCAATTGAATAATGTGAGAATCCATAAGTCCATACCAATATAAATAAATATGGGGGAAAGGCCAACTCTTCCATATAGTAGGTACCAATTACTAAATGTTCATGGAGTGGTGGATTTAAGGTGGAGTTAGAAAATCATCTTTTAGTCATCATAGTAGTAAGTGATTCAGGTAAAGCCCAGTGGAAGACATTCTACAAAATAAGTAGCCTGACTTTTTTTTTTTAAATATCAAAGTACTACAAGACAAAGAAGGGCTGCAGAAAACTGTTCCAACTAAAGGAGATTAGAGAGACATGATAATTAAATACAATGGATGATCCTAGATGGGAAAAACATGTTACAAAGGGAAGTACTGGTACAATTGGTGAAATTTGAGTATGCGCTTTTGAATTTTTATAACTGTACAGTATGATGTCTTTCTTCTCAGGAAATACACACCAGGGGGAAAGAGACTTGGGCCCCTCAAGGTATAGAGACATGACAACCTCAAATAGTTCAGAAAAAAATTGTGTATGTGTATGTAGTGGGAAGGGGAAGATAAAAAGGAGAGGGTGAAAAAGAGAAAGAAGAGGAAGACAGACAAAAATACAGCAAATTCGACAAATGTTAATAATTGGTCATTCTAGGAAAAGGGTATGCAAGTTCTTTGTATTATTCATAATTTTTCTGTAAGTTTAAAGTTATTTTTAAAAAGTTAAAAATATTAAGTAAAAGAGAATGTAAGAAAAATGATGAAGAATAAACGTGGTCACTATTATGAGACTAAATTACTAAGGAAAAAAGGGAACCTGCTGTTTCTTTTATTTAAAACCCACAGCAAAGTTCTTTTGCTCTATTGAATCCAGATGGCAATCTATCTAGAACAGTACTTGTCTCAAGAGACAGAATAGGAACAATTTCCAGTCCTTCAATTCTATTTTTACTCCTTTCTGATTTTAAACATTGCTGGCCAGAATGAACTAGGCAAGCAAAAAATAAAACTTTGATAGCAGAAGACTAATGTGATGTCAGTTTTTGCAAAGATAATCACACAAATCTTTAAAACTAAATGACATTCATTAAGAACAGAAGGGGGGCAAATTGGGCTTCCAAGAAGCAGCAGCATGAAAATCAAGAACAAAAGCACAGAGGTATAAACCAGCATGATACCTTGGCAAGTCTTTACATAGTTTGACATGGCTATTGGTAGGGAAATTGCAACAGAAAAGGTTACAGTGGTAGGCTGGGGTCATTGGTGTGCCCTGTATTTTATACTTTGTGTGATGAGGGGCCATTGAAATGTTTTAGGTATAGCTCTGATGATTTTAAAAGCTTACCAGGAAAAGCCACATATTCAAATTCTACCACCTAAGATATTCTGATGCTTCTGAATACAAGGAAAGAACCCTCTCTCGAATGAACTATATATGAGAATTCATTCACCAGGTACAAACTCAATTACTTCTTTCCTTCTTCACTGTCACTATTCTATTCTAAGTTATCAACAATCTCTTTCCTGAACTAATCCAACGAACCTTCCCATTTTCCCTCTTGTCCCTTACAGTCTATTTTCACACCGTGATCTTTAAAATGTGTATCATATGTTGTTCCATGCTTCAATGTTCTTTCTTGGCTATTAGCATAAAATCTAGACCCTTTACTCTGACCTACAAAGCTCTGAATGATATAGCTCCTGCCTGTCCATCAAACCTTACTTTCTACCACTCTCCCTTTTGGCTCACTATTCTGAGTCAGCATTCAGTCCTTTGACAACACCAAGCCCATTCCCACTTTAGGGACTTTGCATGTATTATTCTTTCTCTGAACTGATCTTTCTTCTGTTTTTTACTTGGTGATCTTGTCCTCTCATTCATCAATCTCACCTTAAATGTCACCTTTTTTAGACAGACCCTTCCCTGACCACTATCTCCTATTTTCTCCCAGGTACTCATTGTCACATACCATTTATTTCCTTCATAGCACTTCTGTTGCCCTTAAATATAAGCTGCAAGAACCCCTGATTTCCTTGTTCACTGCTATATTCTCAGGGCCAGCCAGTAATACGTGCTTTATATACACTGGACTGACTGAATTATATCTATGTACCTTGAGGGGCCCAAGTGTAGTCTGACCATTTTCTTGTTGCACTGAAAGCTGGTCACTGAAAGAAAGCAGCTCAGACTGAATGACAGCTCTCAAAGGCAGTGATGCAGATCCAATGACTTCTGGCTGAGAGAAGAAGGAAAGAAAAAGTTTAAGTTAAAGAGGAATCACAGGGAACTTTAACTGGAATGACAATATATAATGTCTTATAAAGGAACCTATGCTTTATGAAGTAAATAGCTTGATTATTTGACTGAGGCACCACTAAGTAGGAACCCATATTCTGACATATTGTGGTTCCCATTTTGGGTTTCGCTACTTTCATGAGTCACAAAGAAGTCAGAAGCTTATCTTCTTCTATTTTTAAGAGTAAGTTCCTAATAAAAATTGTTCAACTTCACCCTTAAAAGTATAAAATGAAGTTAAGATGATATAAATTTTTGCCATTCAAGCTAGGGAAATATCCCTGGCTGGGTGGCTCTGCTGGTTGGAGTGCTATCCCATCCACTGAAAGGCTGCAGGTTCAATTCCCATTCAGGGCTCGTACAGGAGGCAACAGATCAGTGTTTCTCTCCCCCCCACCCCGCCTTCCTCTCTCTCTAAAAGCAATAAAAAACAAAACCCATATATTCAGGTGAGAATTAAAAAAAAAGAAGCTAGGAAAAGTACAAAACATTATCCATGATGCTATCAAGGTTATGGACAAACAGAGTCTGTCATATACCTGAAGCTGGGAATATAAACTGGCAACACACATTTGGACAACAAATTTGGCAATAAACATAAAAAACTTTAAATATTTATACTCTTTGGCCCAGTAATTTCACTTCTGTAAATGTGTACTAAAGAAATAATAAATACATAAACCTTATATACAAATATGTACTTTTAACAATGAGAAATAACTAGATGTTCAATAATCAAGTTATTAAGTTAATTATAGCACACTACTACAATGAAATAAAATATAACCATTAAAATGATGTTTATTAAAAGTCTGATTAATACAAATAATATCTGTTAAATGTTTGATAAAAATAAGGTATTCAATATTTATAAAATTTTGTGAAAAATATTAAATATATATTTGGAAAAAATCAATAAAAACCCTCAACACATAAAAAAAGGATAGAAAATCGCATTCAAAATTATCCTAAATTATCAAAAATTTACATATAGAGCATATTATATTCATTTGAAAAGGAGACACATAAATATTAACAATAGTTATTTCTTGGTGATGGGTTCACAGTGGTTTTTGCTTTTTAAAAATGTTTTTGAAGTTTCTATAAAAATATGTATAATTCTTTTATACCTAGAAAGAAGTAATTAACTAGGTGATTCAATTTAAATATACTAAAATGTTTACAGAGGTTTTTTTGAGGTTGTGAAATTATGTATTTTTCCTCCTCTTCCTATTTTGCTCCACTTCAAAAACCTCTGAAAAAACAAACACCAAGATGCATTCTTCATGCTATATGTATCAAAGAGGAGGTCAGAGATGAAAAATCTACTCAGTTTTTACTGAAGGAAGTAAAAACTGCTCATAACACATAGTTTAATAATTTATGTTGTATCAGTTACAAATGGATTTTATAGACTTGGAATTAGCTGATTAAAACTGCTGCCCACATCATGTTATTTTGAATATGGGCTGATTATGAGAATTCTATGTGAAAAAAGTAGGTTCCCCAATTAAGGCTAATAGCCTATGTCAATCCAAGCAGTCAGCTCTCCATAGAAGGGAGCACAGTAAAGACATTAAGAATTTAGGACTGAAAGTCAAAAGACTTGGGGTAGACTCCTGGCTTTGTCTTTTATTTACTTGGGTGATCTTATGCAAGTTACTTAACTTCACTTAATCTCAGTTTTTTCATCTGTAAAATGAAGATAACAATGTCCTTAATTCATAGAGTTATTGTAATGATTAAATCTGACAGTGTGTTCATGAAGAGCTTTTAACATATCCAGTCTATAACAAACAGGAAGCAGACCATAATATCTGTTCTATAATAAGCAGAAAACAGAAATTTAAAAAAATAATCAGAAGCATTAGTGTTGTTTGAGCCTAGAGAAGAAATTCCCAGTTTAAGTAGAAATATAATTTTAAGTATGTTCCAAATCCCTGGTGTCAATGGTAAAGCAAAGGTCAAAATCACTTGCAGTACCTTTTTCTGTAGGGCTTTTTTGGTGTAAATTTGGAAAATTAGTTTGGAATTCCACCAGTGTTCTATCATTGGGCCATCAAACTGTACTGGAAACACAAATCTCTGCTGGAATTTCACCACTGTAAGTAGAATCAGAAACATAAGCACATGTCACCCCACCCAACTAGAGCCATCATTAACCCATGCTTTGACCTCATCCACCTCCCTTTCAAATCTGACTAAAATCCCTTTCAGGAATCCAGTCAATGTAACTTCACAAAAGTGTTAGGGCTATAGGACTAAAGGAGCAGAGACAAAGAGAAAGCCCTGGGTACAGTATAGGGAAGAAAAGCAGTGTAATATTGCTCTGCTCTGCTATGAGAAATGAATGACAAACATATGAGCACAGAGTATGTAGAGAGACAATACTGTTTTTAGAAGACAAGTTGGTAGGTAGTATATCAAAAGAAGGGGGCTGGCTAGAAGTGAGGCAATGAAGGTAAATGAAGAGAAAAAAACTGAATAAAAAATTATAAGAATGCAAATGAGTTTATCTCATGGCTAAAGACTAGCGTATTCCTATTTTGACATTCATGCAAGGTTCTAGGTACTGATGTTAGCAGGGTTAAGCAGGATAAAGTCTATCTCTTGGATAAAAAGGAAGGGTTTTTGCTATAATAAGTGTAAATGGGATAAAGTAATGGTAGTATTTGAATCTGTGCTCACTGCCATGAAGCTTTAACAGGTTAAAAAAACTGGGACTAGAATCCTCTGATATGAGTAAGTTCTGTTACTTACTTAGTGACCACCTCAGCCACAATGTATCACTTGTAAAACGATCTTCCAGTTTATTCACTTCTAGATTTTTAAAATGGATCTGAAGAACCCTCACAAAAGACCAAATTCATTCCAACTGCCAATTTGACCTACTGATCTCTCTATTCATCTTTTTGCCATCTTGATTCTGGACTCTGTTTACTTCTCTTGGTACTCATGGACAGGATCCAGGTCTTGCTAACTGGGCCCACACATATAATTGTGAACAAAAGGTCTGGGTCCAGGAAGCCCCTATCTTCTAGACCAGTTTACCTGCTTCTTCTACCAGGAGAAGGGAACTAAGACAACACCTACAATACCTCATTGTTGTGCTGAGAGGATCAACTAAGGTAATATATGATAAAGCACCTCTATGTATAAAATTCTTTATATATAAATAGAACTCTATTTTAATCTGGTGCCATGCAGATTTCTCTTCATCACCTACATACATTTTTACATTATATTACCATATTTCTCACATAATTCTGTTTCTTAAGCTCATTTTTTACCACTAAAAGTAAATTAAGGCAATAGTGGAAGAAGAAATTCTTGTAAATAAATTGCTAGCAATATCCCACAGATATGTTTTAAAGTTGCTAACAATGTTCCAGAGAATATATTTTTTAAAGATTTCATTTATTTATTTTTAAAGAGAGGGCAAGGGAGGGAGAAAGCAAGGAAGAGAAACACTGATGCGTGAGAGAAACTTGTATGCACTCTGACCAGGGACCAGATCCACAACCCAGGTACGTGCCCTGACCAGGAAAAGAACCTGCTACCTTTCACTTTGTGGGACAATGCTCACCCAACTGAGCCATACCAGTCAGAGACCATAAAAAGCTAACAACGTCCCAGAAAAGATTTTAAGAATTGCTAATAATATCCCAGAGAAGATTGTTTTTAAAAGGAAGAGGTTCTGAAAATACCTAGTCCAGCCTATATTATTGTTGTTAAGGGAGGCCCACAGAAGAAAGTAATTTTGTCCAATGTCACACAATAAATGTGGGGAATAATCAGAACTAGAACTCTTACAAATCCAGGCTTGATGCTTATTCCATACTTCCTGTATGAAGGTCTTTAGAATAACATGGGGAGAACTCAACCACTGTGGCCAATAACAGTAATAATGAGATAGTACTTTATACCCATTAGAATGGCTAGAATTTAAAAAATGGAAAATAACAAATGAAGAGAATGTAGTGAGGATGAAGAGAATTAGAATCCTCATGTACTTATGGTGAGGATATAAAATGGTGAAGCAGGTATTGAAGAGTTTGGCAGTTCTTAAAAAATTAAAACATACAGTTTACCACATGACCCAGAGATTCCACTGTTAGGTATATATCCAAAGGAAATGAAAACATATGTAAATACAAAAACATGTACACAAAAGTTCCTAATAACATTATCCATAAAAGCTGAAAAGTAGAAATACCCCAAATGCCCATCAGCTGATGAATGGTTAAAGAAAATGTGGTATAACTATACAATGGAATACTAAATAGCCATAAAAAGGAATAAAGTACTAAGATATACCACAATATGGATGAAACTTGGAAATATTGGAAGTCGAAGAAACCAGTCACAAAAATCACATATAATTCGATTTGTATGAAATGTCTAGAAAGGGAATATTGATAGGGACAGAAAGTAGATTAGGAGTTGCTTAGTACTAGGGCTGAAGAGGGAACTGAGGAGTGAATGCTAATAAGAATTCAATTTCTTTTAGGGAGAATGAAAATGTTCCAAACAAACTGTTGTGATGCTTGTACAACCCTGTGTATATACTAAAACCATCAAACTGTTCACTTTGAATGGATGGATTGTATGGTATACAAATTATATTTTGATAAAGTTGTTTTTGGAAGGGGAAGAAAACAAAAGTGGTAGTAGTCGAAAGAGCATGACCTAAGCATCAGGAGTTCTGAGCTGTGCTCTCAGCCATGTTACTGCCCTGCATCAGGATAGGCACAGCAACTCTGGGCTGGTGTCCTCACTTAAAAAATAAAGGAATTAGAAAAGCTGCACTTAAAAATTCTTTCTGCCTCTATGATTCTATAATACTGTATGAGTCAAATGAGTAATTAGGGATTCCAAAATTCTTCCAAAGCCAAAATGTCTAAAGAACAAAAAAACAGTCTCTTTCTTACTTCCATCTGTGATTTTACTGGAGGCGAGTCGAATGACCTCAGTTATCAAAGTTTTCTTTCCCAATCCACTTTTGGAAAACCCCACAGGTAAGTGATATTCCACAAAGAAGGTGCTAAAAGAAAATCAAAATGAAAAAAGCAATTAAACAAACCAAATAATAAACCTATTTTTAGTCTGATAAATCCTTACATATCTTTCAGGGTTCTATTTTCAGCATCTCAGGTCCTCAGAGGAACTATCTTATCTCCTTTCTTCACAGCCTTCACCAGTTCTGCCAGGCAGAATTCAAGGCTCCCTTCCTTAGGCGCCCACAGCATTTTTAATATAAAACTTCTATTTTGGACCCCAAAGCCCTCTATTACAGATAGCCATTTAAATGTCTCTCTCTCTTGCTGACAATAAGGTATGTAAAAACAGAGTTTGGGACTTAACTTTCTACATTTTTTCACATATCTAGCATAGTGCTTGGGACTTAGTGGGGGATTCAATACATTTTTGTTGAATGGTGCATATGAAGGCACTTCACAAACCATAAACTATTATGCATTTATTATCATTGTTATCAGACACTTCTAACTAATGTCAAATTTAGCCTTCCCATATTAGAGGCATACCGCTTTTTTGTTGTCAGTTTAGGTGGTCTCCGAGGAAAGTTTGTTTTGCCAGGGGTCATCTGTGGACTATCTGGAGGAACTCCCATTGTTTCGATGATGATTCTGACTGAATGTGTTCTACCCAGAAGGGCCAGTCTATCTATACTTAGTGTTACCACTTGGGCATCTTCTGGAGTTTCTGATATCATGTGTCGTTCAATCAAATTTCTGAAAGGAATTCATACAGATAGCAAGGCAGACAGTCAGAGGCTCAATAGGAAACAATCTAGTTTGCATAGGCATGAGGAAAAAAGAGGAAGAAGGGCAGCAAGCATGTGAATTCACAGATTATCAAGTATTGGGATAGCTTTAATCAGAATTCTGGTCTTAATCCACAGTAACAGAAATCTCAAAAAATGTAAAAACATTCTTCTAATCTATAGGCTCAATTCCACACAAGAATAGAAACTGATGTTATAGAACTGGTTTTTCTACAAGGAATACCGACTTTACTTCAGTTACCCACTACCCTACTACAACTACTATTATCACTTTTTTATATTCCTTTTCATTTGCTTTCCTTACATATATTTTCTACGTAAGTATAATACAGCACACATACAACCTAGAATTCTACTTTCTCCCTGAATCATTTGATGTTATCCATCTTTTCATGTCATTACATTTTTTAAAAAGGACTACAATAATTGAGTTATAGTAACTAACTTAACCAGTCTGAAACTGTTGGACAAACAGGTCATTTTACTTTAGATCTTGTGAAAATAATCTTCCTTTGTTTTTGCCTCTAAACAAGCATTCATTGAGAAGCTCACCTATTTCTCTTGCCCACTGCTCTCTTCTTCAACTTATGATCATTTGATTCCAGAACCTTTGAAGATCTGGCAAGAGTTTTTGACTGGCTCCTTTTTTTAGAAGGGACAATATCATCATCTTCACTGAAGAAATCACTAATGCTGCTATCAGATTTCTGTGGGGGGAAGAAATGAACAGAGCGGTTCTAAAAGAAGTGCTTTGGGGATAGTGGTAATAAAAACATTTCTTTATAAGAAACCAAATTCTTTTCCATACATGTATCATTCTTATCTTTTTTTTTAGATTTTATGTAATTATTTTTAGAGAGGAGAAGGGAGGGAGAAAAAGAGAGAGAAACATTAATGTGTGGCTGCCTCTTGTGGGCCTCCTACCGGGGACCTGACCCACAACTGTGGCATGTGCCCTAGACTGGGAATCGAACCAGTGGCCCTTTGGTTCGCAGGCTGGCACTCAATCTATGTAGCCACACCAGCCAAGGCCAAATATCATTTTTAAAGCAATAACTAACACCTGGGAGATAATCCCACGTTTTTTCTGGTTGTACAAGAATACACTTGACCCTTGAACAAATGTGGGAATTAAGGGCACTGATCCCTCTGCACAGTCAAAAATCTGCCTGTAACTTTTGACTCCCCCAAACCTTAACTACAGTTGACTCTTTACATCTACAGATTCAACTAACTCCAAATCACAGTTGGGAAACCAAGTCACATTTGGGAATGCCAAAACACTGTTTTCAATCTGTCATTGCTGAATCCACAAATGTGAAACCCATAGATATACAGGGCTGAGTATTAACTGAAAAAAACCTGTGTATAAGTGGACCTGTGCAGTTCAAAACTGTGCTGTTCAAGGGTAAACTGTAATCTGAAGTTCACAACAATAACCTACAAGTTCAGTTCAAAGAAAATATATTGTTCTTTCACATTCAAATAATAACCACTATTTATTGACTGCCTGCTAGGAATGTGGTACTATGCTAAATGCTGCATATGTACTACTAATACCACATTCCTATAAGGTGTCCTTATCTCAATTTTTATAAGTGAGAAAAATGAAAAGTGGAAAAGGTTAGAAAGCTTGTTTACGATTCACAGCTATAAGTAGTAAGGGCAGATTTTAATCCCTGAGTTCCAAAACCTGTATTTTCTACCACCGTTTGAGGTAAAAATCACTGGTAAAATGTCACCTAACTAGATGGATGCACAGGCTGCTTTTCTCACCACTCCATACTACTAATGATTCATTCTGCTTTTACTCTTGCCAAAAGGGACTGTTTATTATTTGTCACAAATTTCCTTAATGGGGGAACCAGTGGCTAAGTCCCTAATAATTAATTTTTATTTTGAGAAAAGGCAGCCATTACAAGCGACTGATCAGCCCTTTCTACTATAAAATGCAACATAGAGAAGACAGCTATCTGAGCCCACAAATTATAGCTATTTGACTACATTTATATAGCCCCCCAAAGCTTAATAATATAAGTGCAGGAGGCTAATTCAAAGTCATTTTAAATGTATCACCTCCAACTCCTTTTTTCAGCAACTCAGGGTGTATGTGTAATGTATTGACTTGTGTGGTAAGAGCAACATGCAGACTCTAATGCCATGCTCAACGCTGACGAGATGGCGTGGTCTAAGTGGGAAAACACAGGCTTTTTGACAGACAGACCAGGGTAAGAATTCTACTTTTGCCACTTAATTACTAGTAATTAATGTCTCTAAGCTTTTATTCCATGACATAAAAATGATAATGCTACCTCATGGGGCTAGAAAAAGAATTAAATAAAATGACAAATTTAAAACATTTGGCACAGTACTGAATAAATAACAGGTAATGTAAACTCCATGGCACAGAGAAAATGTGTAATAAATATAAGTTCCCCTTCCTTTTTATCCTACAGGTAACACAGTATCAGTGAAGAGTTTAAGGCAAGAAGTCATGAAATCCTAACAATTCATAATGTCCTTTAAATCCATCCCTCCTTTCCAACCCCATTACTGCCACTGTCTTTCAGGCTCTCCCTCTCCCTCTCCCCCACCCCCCACCCCCACACACACACCTTCAGTAGCCCAATGGCTTCTCATCTGCTTCTGGTTATTCTACCTTGTTGGTCCCTACGTCATTGCTAGATTAACATTCCTAAAACACTATTATGATCATGTCATCTCCTCACCATCTGACATTCACAGGCTTTCACAGACTGGTTGCAATATGCTAGCCTGCCTTATGGATGACTTCTCATTTAGTTAAATTAGTTACCTTTAGTATACAAACTGCTTCCCTAGATAGGTCATTCTTGCTATTCCCATTTCATATCCTTTCTCTCTCTAAACACCATTTTCCAAATCTCAATTAAAACCCCTTTATTCCCCCCTTTAACACCCATAAACCCCTTTATTCCTTATGATGCACTTTCCTGACAACCTCATGTACAAGTTTTCCCCGCTTGCTCTGAACCCTGGCAGCTTTGTCTCACCACTGAGCTGGTATGAACTAACTTATATTTCAGCTATCTTTTCTGACTCAGAGCAAAGAAAAATCAAGAGTATGACAGCAGTGTTCACAAATTTAAATGATTACTCGTGGAACAGGGATTGAACTTAATACGAATAGACCCTGGGAATTAGTAAACCGTAATGAACAGAGCATATGGCTTGATATAAGAAAGTACTCTGAAAATGCTAGAACTGCCTAAAAAGAGAATGCCTTAAGGGTCAGTAGAGGTATTTGTTATCTGTACGTAGAGTTGTTACTGGAATATATATAGCAGTCAAGGGTGGTTCTGAGGGTATACCTGCATTAGCTCTTCCTTAGAACAGCTCTAAGGAAGCCATATAATACATTCATTAAGACCATAGGCTTTGGACTCAGGTAAACTAGAATTTGAAACCTGGCTCTGACACTTACTTACTATGTGTCCTTGGACAACATACTTAATCTTACTACACTTATCTCCTCATCTGTAGAATGAGGATAATACTTTCCTTTTCAGGTTGTCATTATAATGAAAAATATGGTATGTAAAATAAATAGCTTTCTATCTGGTGAGTGGTAATATGCTGGTGCCTATTAATATTACTAACACACTAATTGTAATCTAATTCCTAAAGCTTCAGATTCAATGACTTACAGGTGCTGTGTAAAATAAGTTCTCCAGGAGACTCTGGTCATACTGAGGGTCATTTGACTCACTGCTGCAGTACACATCACTCCCAGGAGCTGGAGAATTTGGAGGAGAGCCTAGCCCATCCCAGTAATGACCTTGGGATAATTCAGCACTGCAGAGATAAGAAAAACAAAGCAAAAGAAGTTTCAGCTAAGCTATTCTCTTTTCAGTGAAAACAGTCTAAAGTTCTAAACATAAAAGAAAGTATGTTAAACAGAATCATATTAAACAGAAGACTATCTGATAAATATTTTCGTATTATTTTCCCCTTCCTCTGGGATGCCAATAGCTAGTATTAAAAAAATACACTACTAACACTGATTGTGATTTCATTCATTTATTTAACATTTTCCTGGGCACCTATTATGTGCCAGGAAAGGCCTTAGGTCCTAATTGATACAGAGATGGCTAAGTTACTCTATTCTTGTGTTGCTTATGGTTTAGCAGGGAGGAAAAAAAGGGAACTAATTAATTCTATTCAATGAATTAAATGTTAATATGTTGTCTTTGTGAATAATGGCTAATTCATAAATATGCTTTCTCCCACTAAACAAAAAATGAGTGTATTTAGGGTTAATTATGTCAAGATTAGTTTTTTATAAAATGTAGAAGTAACACAGACAGTTTGTACACTACTTACAGTTTGTACACTAATAAAAATAAGCATATAAAATGTATATACTTTATTTGCTTGTTTCTCCTACAGTAACTAATATAGTGAAAATCTGTTAATGAACCTATTTAATTCTTAATAAATATGTTATTCATAATGAAAAAAATATTTATTAAATACTTAGTATGTGCCAGATACTGTGGTAAGCATTTCAATTAATTCTTCCAACTTTACTTCCCTTTTAAGCTAGCTGCTATACCTTTTTCCCTCCTTTGATTTGTCAAGAATATTTTACACAATAACTACCTTCAAATTACATCATATTCTTATAGTTCTTGCAACTAATAGATGCTCAATAAATGTTCCTTTCCTCACCTTTCCTTAATCTATAACAGGGTTTCTCTCTTACAACTATTGACATGCTGGGTCAGATAACTCTTTGTCATTGGGAGCATCTGAATGTTTTGGATGCCCGGACTCTACTGGCCAGATACCAGTAGCATTATCCCAGTTTTGACAACTCAAAAAGTCTCCAGACATTACCAAATATCCCATGGGAAGTAGGGGAGAACTGTCCCACATTGGGAACCACTGTTCTATAGTAATCCCTTTCTCAAAGGTCAGAACACTCCCTAGCTGCCTAAACCCAACTAAGAACTTCCCAATCTACACGCCTTCTCCACAGCTGCTGTGCACTGCTCCTTTTTGAAGTTCTACTTCTTGGTATTCTATACAACTCTATTTGCCACTTATATCCCCTCCACACAAACACTCAGTTGCTTGGTTCCCCCCGCCTTGCAGATCCTTAACGTTACCAAGATCTCCATTGTTCAGTATATAGTCCTCCACCTTTTACATTTTTTTTTCAAATTAACATTTCTTTGAATTTATTCTACTGTCTATGGCATATTAAAAGGCATGCCACTTTTCTCTATGCAATATTTGGGACATGCTTATACCAGAAACTAGGAGAGGTCAGAGCTATTCTGCACAGGCTAGATTCCTGGGAGGACAGGAGACAGAAAAGTAAAGCCAAAAGGAGAGTGGGGTGGGGCTGGAATTAGCCTGAGACAAGCACACTCTCAGCACTTCCCTCTTCTTAAATATTTTTAAATCAAACATTAAAAAAATAGGATTACAAGATATAAAAATAAATAGTAGCAGCCTGCCTCCTCACTTTCAACTCACTCATATATTTCTTCTGGTATTTACCTTTATATTGTTGAGTAACACATGTGTATGACTATTTTCTGATTTCTAACTTTTTAAAAAAATTTTATTTAATCATTGTTCAAGTACACTTTTCTTTTACTCCCATTCCAGCCAACCCCCCCAGCATCCCCACCTCCCTTCCATTTCTACCCCCCTAGTTTTTGTCCATGTGTCCTTTATACTTGTTCCTGTAAACCCTTCCCCCTTTCCCCTGAAATTTCCTCCCCTCTCCCCTCGTCACTGTCAGCCCGTTCTGTATTTCAGTGTCTTTGGTTATATTTTGCTTGTTTGTTTGTTTTGTTGTTTAGGTTCCTGTTAAAGGTGAGATCATATGGTATTTGCCTTTCACTGCCTGGCTTATTTCACTTAGCATAATGCTTTCCAGTTGCATCCATGCTGTTGCAAAGGGTAGGAGCTCCTTTTTCCTTTCTGCTGCATACAATTCCATTGTGTGAATGTACCACAGTTTTTTGATCCATTCATTTACTGATGGGCACCTAGGTTGCTTCCAACACTTGGCTACAGTAAATCGTGCTGCTATGAACATTGGGGTGCATACACTCTCTGATTCTCACTTTTCTAAAAGACTTACAGACTTCCTATTAAGAAAAATTAAGAATCCACTCTCTTATACCACCACTCTTGGACACAGATTTCCTTTTCACCCATCTTCTCAATTTAGTTATATTATAATTTTTGGCAGTTAATCTTCAGGCTTAATATTATGTCAGAGCCAAGTATAATTTTTTACTTTCTTAACTTCTAGTTTTCCTTGTTTTAATAACTGCCTTAATTTTCATCTACTTAGTTTTCTATGTGCCCATTACTATTTCATTATTGAACTAACTCTCCAAGAGAACTGAAAATTTCCTCTCAATTTGGTCGAACACAGTGTGTCTCCATCTACACACACGCTCCTCACTAGGAAATAGAAATATTCCTAGTTAAGCCCTGTCCAGCTCCCACAAGGAGTGTTTATTTTCTAATATGACACAGACCTTAAACCTCCTTTTCTCTTTTGGTGTTATATCCCCTACTTCTTGGACTCCATGCCATATGCTTTCTTCCTTTATTCTCCTGTGGTAAAAGTATCACTCTATGCTTTCCCAAGGAACAGTGCAAGAGAAGTGAGCTTTTGAAATCCTGGAGGCATGAAAACATTTTCACTTTACCATAGAACTTGATTGATAGTTTGATTGAAAATGAAATTTGATGGTAAAAATTTAGAATTTTCTATGGTTAACCATCACCTATAGTACCACCCCGGAACGCGCCAGAGACAGGAGCTCAGAGCGGGCTGGGCTGGGACGTCCCCTCCCTAAGCAGAGAGGGTGTTTGTTTGAAGGTCACAATAAAAAAAAAATCAGAATTTTTAGAATTCTGCAAGTATTTCTCCATTGTCTTCCATGGAGCTGGTGGAAGTTTTTTGTTTGTTTCTAGCTTTACTGAGGTATAATTGACAACTGTACTTATAAAATATTAGAAGTGTACAATGTGATGATTTGATATACATATAAATTGTGAAATAATTCTTTCCATTGAATTAATTAAAACATCTATCATCTCACATATTCGCTTTTTTGGTGGGAGAGGTGAGAACATTTAAGTTCTATTCTCTTAGCAAATTTCAACTATACAATACAGTGTTATCAACTAGTTACCTAGTCATCATATTATACATTAGATCTTCAGACCTTATTCAACTTAGAACTGAAAGTTTGTGCCCCTTTATCAATCTGTCCCCATTTCTCCTGCCCTCCAGAAACCATTTTTCTAATCTCTGTTTCTATGACTTTGACTGCTCTGTCTGTTCTGCTTGTTGGCTCATTAAATTCTACATGTGAAATCATATGGTACTCATCTTTCTCTGACTGGCTTATTGTACTTTAGCATAATGCTCTCCAGGTCCATCCACACTGTCACAGAAGGTAAGACTTCCTTCTTTATTTACAATAGTATTCCATTGTGTAAGTGTACCACTGCTTTGATGAACACTTGGGTTGCTCCAAAGCTTGGTTATTGTAAATAACGCTGCAATGAACATAGAAGTGCATATATTCTTTTGAATTTGTTTTGGTTTTCTTCAGATACATTTCCAGAAGAATTGCTGGGTTGTAAGGCAGTTCCGTTTTTAATTTTTTGAGGTAACTCCATGCTGCTTTCCACAGTGGCTGCACCAATCTGCATTCCCACCAACAGTGCACAAGTGTTCCCTTTTTTCCACATCCTCACCAACAACATCTGTTGTTTGCTGATTTATTGATGATAGCTATTTTATAGTTTTAAAAAAGATTTTATTTTTAGAGATAAGGGAAGAGAGGGAGAAAAAAAGGAGAGAAACATCAATGTGTGAAAGAAACACCAATCAGTTGCCTCTGGAATGCATCCCAACTGGGGACCGGCTTGCAACCCAGGTATGTGCCCTGACTGGGAATTGAAATGGTGACCTTTGGCTTTGCAGGGGTATGCTCAACCTTTTGAGCTATCTGTCAGGGCTAATGATAGTCATTCTGACAGGTGTGACATGATATCTCATTGTGGTTTTAATTTGCATTTCTCTGATCATTACTGACATTGAGAATCTTTCCATATGCCTAAGGGCCATCTGTGTATGTCCTCTCTGGAGAAGTGTCTATTCAGGTCATCTGCCCATTTTATTACTAGATTGTTTGGGGTTTTTTGGTGTTGAGTTTTGTAAGTTCTTTTTTTTTTTTAAGATTTTTATTTATTTTTAGAGAGAGGGGAAGGGAAGGAGAAAGAGAGGGAGAGAAACATCAGTGTGTGGTTGCTGCCTGCGTGCCCCCCTCCGGGGACCCAGCCTGCAACACAGGCATGTGCCCTGACCAGGAATCAAACCAGTGACCCTTTGATTCGCAGGCTGGTGCTCAATCCACTGTGCCACGTTGGCCAGGGCGAGTTTTGTAAGTTCTTTATAAATTTTGGGTATTAACCCCTTATTAAATGTATCATTGGCGAATATGTTTTCCCATTCAATGGGTTGTCTTTTCATTGTTGCAAAAACTTTTTAGTTTGATAAAGTCCCATTTGTTTATTTTTTCTTTGGTTTACCTTGTCTGAGGAAACCTATCACAAAAGAGACTGCTACATGAAATGTCCGAGATTTTACTGCCTATGTTTTCTTCTGGGATTTTTATGGTTTCAAGTGTAACATTTTAAGTTTTTTAATCCATTTTTAGTTTAATCTTGTAGATGGTATAAGGTGGTCTAGTTTCATTTTTTTGCATGTATCTGTCCAATTTTCCCAATACCATTTATTAAATAGACTGTCTTTACTCCATTGTATGTTCTTGCTTCCTTTGTCAAATATTAATGATCATAAAGGTGTGGGTTTATTTCTTGGCTCTCTATTTGGTTCCATGGATCTATATAACTGTTTTCATGCCAGTATCATACTGTTTTAATTACTATGGCCTTCTGCAATAGTTTGACATCAGGGAGTATGATTCTTCCATCTTTTTTCTTCATTCCCAAGACTGCTGTGGCTATTCGGGGTCTTTTGTGGTCCTATATGAATTTTTGAAGTATTTGTTTTAGTTCTGTAAAGTATGCCATTGGTATCTTGATAGGAAGTGTTGAATCGATAGATTATTTTGGGTAGTATGGACATTTTAATGATGTTAAGTTTTCCTGTCCATGATCATGGTATATGCTTCCAATTATTTTTATCTTCTTCAGTGTCACAATTTTCTGAGTACAGGTCTTTTACATCCTTGGTTAAATTTATTCCTAGGTATTTTATATTTTTCATGCAATTGTAAATGGTATTGTTTTCTTGATTTCCCTTTCTGCTAGTTCATAAATGGTGTATAAAAATGCAACTGATCTCTGAATATTTGTTTTGTATCCTGCCACTTTCCTGAATTCATTATCAGTTCTAGTAGTTTTTTGGTGGAATCTTTTGGGTTCTCTATATACAGTATCATGCCATCTGCAATAATGACAATTTTACTTCTTCCTTTATGATTTGGATGCCTTTATTTCTTCTTCTTGTCTGATTGCTGTGTCTAGGACTTCCAGTACTATGTTGAATAAGAGTGGTAAAAGTGGACATCCCTGTCCTGTTACTCATCTTAAGGGAAATGCTTTTAGTTTTTCCTAATAAGTATGATGTTGGCTGTGAAACTGTCATATATGGCTTTTATTACATTGGGTATGTTCCTTCTATATCCAATTTATTAAGGTTTTATCATGAATAGGCATTGAATTTTGACAGGCGCTTTTCTGCACCTACTGAGATTATGATTTGTACCCTTCATTTGGTTAATATGGTGTATCACATTTATTGATTTGTGGATGTTGAACCATCCTTACATCCCTGGACTAAATTCCACTTGATCACAGTGTACTATACTTTTAATATAGTGTTGGTTTTGATTTGATAACATTTTGTTGATTTTTTCAAATCCTCATTTGAGGATATGTTTATTGATTTTAGAGAGAGAGGAAGGAGGCAGGGAGAGAGAAAAGACAGAGAGAAAGATACATCAGCCCTGGCTGGTGTAGCTCGGTGGATTGAGCATGGGCTGTGAACCAAAGGGTCACCAGTTTGATTCCCAGTCAGGGCACATGCCTAGGTTGCCGGCCAGGTCTCTACAAGGGGGGCATGTGAGAGGCAACCACACACTGATATTTCTCTCCCTCTCTTTCTCCTTCCCTTCCCCCTTCTCTAAAAAGAAATAAATAAAATCTTTTTTAAAAAAGAGACAGAGATACATCAACATGAGAGAGAACATCAACTGGTTGCCTCCCATATGCACCCTGACCGGTGATTAAATTTTTTGGTATATAGGGATGATGCTCCAACCAACTGAGCCACCTGGCCAAGGCTGTTGAGGATTTTTGCATCTATGTTCTTCAGGGATATTGGCTTATCATTCTCCTTTCTCATGGTGTCCTTGTCTGGCTCTGTATCAGACATCATAGTGAGTGCTTGCATGCCTGTTAAGAATAACTTCTTTATTACAGTATTAAGTCTTGTGGATGCAAGCTCCATTAGTTTTCAGAGCTACATGTTTTGGGAGCCCATCTCTCTCTGGTGGGAATTTAAAAAGTTGAGGCACTACAGGTGAGGTCCAAATCCTTTGTTCAAGAAGAAGGTAGGAGTTGGGGATTCTCTCCTGAATGTATGACACTTTGCAGGGTGGGGTTTATGGCGAGAGTGTTTCAGCCTTTCCTACTCATTTTGATGTTATTTTCTCATTTGTCTGATGTGTAGAAGTTGCTCATTTCCCTTCTGGATCTCTTATGGCGGAATTGCTTTCTGTGTAGCTGTACGTTTGGCATATCCATGGGAGGAGAGCCAAAAAGTGTCTAATGTTACCATATTGGTCAACTCTCTAGAATATGTCATCCCAATTTCTGATACTGTATATATAACCATTCTTTCCTTTCTGAAAGTTTTTAAGAATGTTTCTGCATACCCAATATTTTGAAAATTCATGATTGTGTACCTTGATCTGTCTTTTTATTCACTTTGCTAGATTCCTGATCTTATGTTTTTTCAACCAGCTTTATTTAGACATACTTCACATTACATGCAATTCACCCATTTAAAGTGAGAAAGTTAACATTTTTAGTATATGTACAAATATGAATAAACCATCACTACAGGAAATTTTAGAACATTTTCATCAGCTCAGAAAGAAACTCCATATCCTTTAGCTATTACCACTATGACCATCCATCATACCCAGCCTTAAGCCACTAATCTACTTTCTGTCTCTATAGATTTGTATATTTTGTACATTTCATATAAATGGACTACAAATATATACTCTTTTGTGACTGGTTTCTTTCATTTAGCATGTCTTCAAGGTATATCCACACTGCAGCATGTTATTAGTCCTTTACTTCTTTTTTATGGCCAAATAATACTCCATTGTATGGAAATACCACTTTTAAAAAATCCATTCATCAGCTGATAAACATTTTTGACTATTATGAATAATGTTACCATGAAAATTCAGGTACATGTTTTTGCATGGCCTTGTTTTCACTTCTCTTAGGTTTATACGTAGGAGATGAACTGCTGGGTCATATGGCAAATCTATGTATAACAGTTTGAGGAACTGACAGACTGTCTTTCAAAGTGGCTATAATACTTTGTTGAAAAGACTATTCAACACTGCTACTAGCAATATATGAAGGTTCTAAATTCTTCACATGCTCACCAATACTTATTATCTGACTTTTTGTAAACTTAAAAAAAAAAGAGATTTTATTTCCCTAGAGAGGGGAAAGGGGAGAGAAAGAGAGAGAGAGAAATATCAATGTGTGGTTGCTTCTTGCATGCCCCCCACTGGGGACCTGGCCCACAATGCAGGCATGTGCCCTGACTGGGAATCAACCCGACAACCCTTTGGTTTGCAGGCCAGCACTCAATCTACTGAGCCACACCAGTCAGGGCAATTATCTGACTTTTTGGTTCTAGCCATCTTGGTGGTTATAAAGTAGCATTTTATTATGGGTTTTATTTGCATTTCTCTAATAACTAATGGTGTCAACATCTTTTCATGGGCATATCAGCCATTTGAATATCTTCTTTGGAGAAATATCTATTTAGATCCTTTACCTGTACTGTTAATTGGATTACTTGTCTCTTAATCCTTAAATTATATGGGTTCTTTATATATTTTAGATATGTCATTTATCAGAAAAAAGATTTACAAATATTTTCTCCCATTCTGTGGTCTTTTTACTTTCTGTAGTTGTCTTTTTACTTTCTTAATATTATTTTTTGAAGTACATTTTAAATTTTAATTTATTCTAATTTATCCTATGTTTTGTTGTTGCTTATGTGTTTACTGTTATATCTAACAATCCTCTCCCAAATCCAAGGTCATAAAGATTACCTCTATGCTTTCTTCTAAAGTTTTATAGTTTAGCTCTTCTGTTTAGCTATTTGATCTATTTTGAGTTAATTTTTGTACATGATTTGAGGTAAGGGTCCAATTTCACTTTTTTTATGTGTGGCTAGCCAGCAGTCTTAGCACCATTTGTTGAAAAGACTATTCAATGAATGATCCCGATACCCTTGTTGAAATCAGTTGACTGCAGACACATGGGTTTATTTTTAGACCATTCCATTGATTTATATGTCTGTTCTTATGCCAGTACCAAATTGACTTGTTTACTGTTGCTTTGTAGGAAGTTTAAAAACAGGGGAATGTGAATCCTCCTGTTGCTTTGTAGGAAGTTTAAAAACGGGAATAAAAAGGTCCTCCTCCTTTTTATTTCCTCAAGATTGTTTTGACTATTCTGGGTCCCTTGCAATTTCATAGGAATTTTAGAAATCAGCTCATCAATTTCTACAAGGGATTTCTATATGGATTGCATTAAATCATAAACATGGGATTTTTCCTCCAATTATTAGATCTTTTAAATTTCTTTTAACAATGTTTTATAGTTTTCAGAGTTTATGTTTTATACTTTTGGTAAATTTATTCCTAACTATTTTATTATTATCAATGCTACTAGTATAAATAAACTGTTCCTTAATTTCATTTTGGAGTATCCATTGCAAGTATATAAAAAAATCAACTGATATTTAAATATTGATCTTGTATCGGGCAATCCTCCTGAATTAATTAGTTCTAATTGTTTCTTAGTGCATTCTTTAGGATTTGCTACATATCGGATCTTGTCATCTGTGACTAGAGATAATTTTACTTCTTCTCTTCCAATTGCAACCTTGTTATTTATTTTTTCCTGCCCAATTGTGCAAGCCACATAGGTAATAAGTGGTAGACCCCAAATTACAACTTACGTCTATGTAAAATCCGTGATCTTTCGTTATACCCTGCTAACACAGGGGTAGAGGATAGAACTGGGAGATTAAGAATGGAAAGGTGGGTGTGCTCTCCCTCCAGGGAGCACTCCATTCCCCCTCTCCCTCTTCTTTCCCCACAGGCAAAAGAAAAAAGAATGGAAAGGTGGATTAAAGACCGTTCTGTAAGCGAGGCTAAGAATAAAAGGCTAAAGATTATATTTTTATTTAGTGGGTAATGAGTCATAATTTTTATTTAGTGTTTAACAAGTAAGCGAGGGAATGTCCAGGTTTTTCTAAGAAACTATTACTTTATGAAGATAAGTCTGGGAACAATATACACAATGATTTAGAGGAAGAACTTAAAACAAAGAAGGCTAGTTAAGAGCTCTTACCTGCCCAATAGCAGCTGTATGGCTCTGCTATCAGCTTTTGTGTCATGTTTCCAAAATGTATTCTCAGTTGCAGGGAGGAGGTGATCTTCAACATGGTCTTTAAATTGATTCTTAGATAAGGCTTTGATTCTAAGGTGTGGAAAAACACTTTCTAAGTGGCTGACATACAGAAAAAATATAAGTCAGAATTAACTGAGCTAAAAGATGGTTCAACAGGGAAATTTTAACATACTTTAGATGTAACTACCTTAAATATACATAAAACTTCACAATTTACAAAACCCTTTTCTACATTTGAATCTCACTTCATTTCTTTAAGAGACGGAGTAGAGAATATCCTATGTTATATATAAGCATGCTGGTTCAGAGAGAGCAAAGAATTGAGCCATTTGCATGTTTAGTAAGTGCAAGTGCTGGGTCTAAATTTTGAGTGTCTTAATTTCTAGTTTAGGCTTCTTTTCCACCACATTAAGAATTGTTTTCTGAACAGTTTGAAATTATTTAGTCCATAACCTGACAAAAACAGATGTTAACTATCAAGAAATAAACTCTTGAGGTTCTGTTTATTCTGTAACTTACTGGGTTGATGATCTGAGAAAATCTTCCTTCATAGGAGGATGAACTTCATCCAACAACACGCTAGTATCTGGGCTTGATTTCATTGCAGAAACCACCATGGCGTTACGTAGTTTACTGCCTTGTTCCAACAGAGCTGAAGAGGGTAAAAATAGAACACAAAAAATCTAAAATCCAGCAGAAATACCTGCAATATTTAGCACCTTTGCTTCTATCAGTGTACCATAATGGCTTACTTGGCTGCCTTCCTCCACTAGCTTGGTAATACCTTCAGGACATTCATTTTGCAACAAATATTTACTGAGCTTCTAATATGTTAACTGTTTTAGATGCTGGTATTACAGCAGTGAATGAAGTCTCTCTTTTGAAGAGACTGACTTCTTTGCAGGAGCCATTATATACATGCATCGACTCTTCCAACTGGTGTTTGTACATAATAAGGTTGGTAATGTGTAAATATATTATTTTTGTATTCAGATACCTTATTGTATTCTCTTAGTATTTCTAACAGTTTTAATGTCATTATTATCCAAGAAACACAACTATACCATCTAAACTTTTAGGGTCCATAGTGATAACCTATTCTAAATTCGTATTTTCATAAAGAAAAGAATACCAAAAAAATCCCGTGACTTTTCTAAGATCATACCACAGGTTAAAAGAAAAGTCAGAAGAAAGTCTTCAGACTTCAGATAGGTAAAATTTACCCCATCCCTAAACAACAATAACAATAATTATAGCAGATAACATTTATTGAACTCGTATCATGTGCTGGGAGTTACTCTAAGTATATTACACATATTAACTCATTTAATCCTCCTAACAATCCTGAGTTAGGTACTACTATTTTCTTTATTTTCCAAGTGCAAAATAATGAGGCACAGAGGATAAGCAATCTGCCTATATGCATGCAGTAGATGATTTTTAACCACTGTATTACATATAACCCCACTTTATTCTTAGACTTCTTTGAAAAGCTTAGGACCAGTGGTATTATTCTAAGGAATACTGGGAAGTATTATTTTCTTGAGGTTCCACAGTTGTTCAGAGTGAGTGAGAGTAGACACCAAGTACCTGTTGCTCCCAATCTGGAGTTTTATAGCTTCTAAATAAAGAAGATATGGTGGTCAGGCCAAGAAGAAAAGAAAAAACAAGCTAAAGAGATTAATAAGCATCTAATATTTGTTTGTATACAGAGTTAAACATATAGGTTAAAAACTAAAAAAACAAACAAACCCCAAATCTTGAAATATCGTATGTTCAATGAATGTGTAATTTAGTGACAATACAACTAAACTGAAAGAAAATAAATATCACCCATCATGTTAGGTAGGATCCTAAGATGTTCCACCCCATCCCCTGCCATCCCCTGCCCCTCGTGTACACATACTTCCTCCCAGTGATTCAAACACGCATTCTGATATTTCTCTTAAGGGGTTTTGCAGGTGTGATTATGGTTCCAAATCAGTCAACCTTAATATAGGAAGATTACTGGTGGTCCCAAATCTTTTAAAAACAAAGTTTTCTTGGCTATTTGCAGGATAGGAAGGTCAGAGTTTGAAGCATATAGAGGATTAAAAGTTGTCAATGCTGCCTTGAAGATGGAAGGGACCATGTGGCAAAAGATGCAGGCTGTCTCTAGATGCTGAGAGTAGCCCCTGGCTGATAGTCAGCAAGGAAATGGAACCTCAGTTGTACAACTGAAAGGAACAGAATTCTGTCAACAAGAATGACCTTGAAAAAAAATTACGAGAGCTTGCAGATGAGAATTTAGCTTGGCTAACACCTTGATTTTAGCCCGTGATACCCTAAGCAGAAAACCCAACCATACCTTGCTGAATCTCTGATCCACAGAACTGTGAGCTAATAAATGGATGTTGTTTTAAACCATTAAGTTTGTGGTCATTTGTTATGCAGCAACAGGAAACTGAAAGACCTATCAATTCCAAACCCAAGAATATGGATTGCTAACATTTTGATATATTCATTATATAGGCATACCTCATTTTATTGCACTTCACTTTATTGTGTTGTGTAGATACTGTTTTTTACAATTGAAGATTTGTGGGAACCTGTGTTGAACAAATCTATTAGTGCCATTTTTCCAACAGCATTTGCTCACTTTGTGTCTGTGTCACATTTTGATAATTGTAACAGAATTTCAACTTTTTCATTACTATTTGTTATAGTAACCTGTGATCAGTAATCTTTGATGTTACTATTGTAATTGTTTTAGGGCATAATGAACCACACCCATATAAGATGGTGAACCTAATCAATAAATGCGTGTATTCTGACTGTTCTATCTACAGGTTGTTCCCCTCTTTCTCGCTCCCTCTCCTCAAGTCTACATGTTCACTGAGAAAACAATATTGCAATTAGGCCAATTAATAACCCTACAATGGCCTCTAAGTGTTCAAGAGAAAGGAAGAGTCAACTGATGTAGCAAATTTCATTGGTGTCTTACTTTAAGAAGTTGTCACAGCCACACCAACCCTTCTAGGAATTACCACCCTGAACAGACAGCAACCGCCAACACTGAAGCAAGACCCTCCACCAGCAAGGTTTACAACTCACTAAAGGCTTAAACGATGGTTGGCACTTTGTAGCAATAAAGCATTTTTTAATTAAGGAATGTACACTGTTAAAAAAATAGACAATAGCATACTTTCAATAGGTTATAAAATAGTACAAACATAACTTTATATTCACTGGGAAACCAGACATTCATATAACTTCCTTAAGGATAATACTTGCTTTATTGTGGTGATCTAGAACTGAACCTGCAATATATGTGAGGTATACCTGTAGTTTTTTAATCTATGCATACATGTGCCAGTGTTTACTTATATATAGAAATTTTTTCTTTTGCAAACTGATATATATTATGTACACTGTTTTGTGACTGTTTTTTCACTTAACTACATAAATTAACTTTTTTCTATGTAAATAATGGCCATACAATATTCCATTCAGAATTCATTGTATTTTTGTTTCAATTAAAAAAAAAAAGTCTCATTGGGATTCAGCCAGAAAATGCCTGTCCTGTTTATTTAATGAGAAAAGGTGAAAAAAAAACAACCCCCAAAACAGTGGGCTAACATTTAAAAAATTGGCTAAAGGAGCTTGCCATGTGACAGGAAACCCTTTTCCTTTTAGTTTCTAGTTGGTACTTGGCTTTATTTGATACATTGGGTGGCCAAAAAAGTTTGTATGTTTTTTCCAGAAAATAAGAGATACATTTTTCATTTTCACCAATAACTTTATCACTAGGATATTTTGAGTATGTTGGCTATCTCCCTTATGGCATAACGTTGATTGTTCTCACAGTCTACCCTACCATGGAGCATCATCTAGCAAGAAATCTTCAGGATGAAACTTTGCAAACCACTTTTGATACATTTAATCAGTCACAGCACTTTCTCCATACACTGCACAAATCTGTTTTTTGTTTTTCAGTTGTGTTTTTGTCTTTCTTGAAACAATAAAGCACAATATGCCAAAAATGTTGCATATTATCTTCCATCTTCAGTATTAAAATGGCTACACCAAAATTCACCAATTTTGATAAGTATTTTTAAAAAAGCACACTGATGTGACAGCTGTTACAATACAATCTAACACAACTGTTTTGAATGAAGTTAAAGACAACTAATTGCTATTAGAACCATCTTACAGGGAAACCAAATGAACTTTTTGGCCAACCATATTTAAAAATTCTTTGATGAGGTGGGTTCACTCAATAAATGTTTTATGAATAAAGTAGTTAATGATAAACAGTGACAATAGTAAACTTCCTTTGATTTCAGGCCCACGTAGAAAAATAGTTTTTCTATTGATACCTAAAAAATTTCTAAACAGAGAAATCGCCTCAGTACTTTATGATCTAACCATACTTAAACTACTTCCAGTTCTTTAAACACAATACTTCCTTGTGCTCTCAAAGCTCCAGATATTTAATTCCATCAAAAAATTATCACATGGTATTTAATTGTCTATCTCACTCCATCAACTTTTAGATGAGGGATTAGGTCTTATTGGTCTTTGTATCTTTGGTGCCTGTTACAGTGCCTGATACATATCAGGCATTTGATAAAATGTTTTATTAAATACTTCCACTGATGCATTTATCACACATATTGTACTGTTTCTGCTTTAGAGTCTTTCCTTTTATGAGACTAAATTTCTTAAGGTCAGGGTCTATATCTTATTTATTATTCTAAATCCATTACTCAAAACAGTGACTGATACAACATAGGCACACAAAAGATACTTTCCAAAGGCAGGTTTTAAAAAGGAAATGAGTATTAAGGAGAACAAGTAGGAAAAAATTTGAGCACAGGTGGTCCATTTATTGGCCTCCAAGAAGTTTCGTTATTGAAGCAGCTATTCTTAGAAAAGCTTCTCTGAAGTACAAGAGATGGGAACAAAAACATCTTCTCTCCCCGTCTCAAGAGGAAGCTGCTACCTACACTATAAGAGGTGTCATGGCATCCTCCTGCACCTCAACTCAATAATCATTTCCTGAACACAAACGAAGGGCAATTGAGTGAGTTCAGGACAAATGTTTCCCGTGTGCATTTCCTATATGCGATAGGCACAGCTCTTGCTAAAACACAGGGAGGTATAAAGCTTTTTGGTTTTTGTTCCAACTTCTTGCCATCTGTTCCAAACTCCCAACTCTTTTTTTTTTAAAGACTTTATTTATTTATTTTTAGAAAGGGAAGGGAGGGAGGGAGAGAGAGAGAGAGAGAGAGAGAGAGAGACAGACAGACAGAGACAGAGAGAGACATCAATGTGCGATTGCTGGGGGTTATGGCCTGTAACCCAGGAATGTACCCTGGCTGGGAATCGAACTAGGGACACTTTGGTTCCCAGCCCATGCTCAATCCACTGAGCTATGCCAGCCAGGGCCAAACTCCCAACTCTTACAAGCCAAATGTATAGTTAGTTTTTCATAAATGCTAGCTGGGTGACTAACTCAGCTTTGTACCCCCTTTTATGGGGTGATGTCAGTACAATAAAGTAAGACCAGGAAGATAATTAAGTTTATACATTTGTTCTATCCTTCCCATGACCTCAGGTCTAGACCTACTTACTAGAGTGACCCACTTAATCTCAGTACTTCATAATCTTGTGGTTGGAAGGAAACTTTAAAGATCCTATCTGCCTACTTGATGGTTTAATCTAATCTGGAAAAGTCCCATCAGAAGGCTACCTAGCCCCTGCTTGACCATTTCCAGTGATAAAGCATTCACTACCCCTTGAAGCTGTCCTTTCTCATTTTGTACAAGTTAAACTACTAACTCACACTGAGTCATAATCTGCCTTGGTTTATCTTTAAACCCACTGATCCTATTAAGTCTTATAGGGAACTGATCAGCAGGATGTGGCAAATGTAGCCCAGCATTGATACGGAAAACTGATCAAATATGAGGCGGCACATGGGAGGCAGGTGTGTAGATTGGCTTTCCCATGGAGAATCAGGCCTGCATTGTACCTAGGCTGCTATGAGGCTTGCTTTTGCTAAAACTCCCTCACCTTGAGTTAAGACTTCAGATGTTTAATGTATATCTCTGAAGCAACTCCCTACGTCTATTGTTCCCTTGCATTTACAACTTTTTCTTCTTTTTTTGTTATCTGTAAGAAGTAATCACTTAACTAAATTTAGAAATAATGAGAACCTTCTGTGATGTAATGTGACTGGAAAGCAATAAAAGCCTGTCCAGGCAAGGGTCAGGGCGCTCTCCTCTTGACAGAGTGGCTGTGCTGTCCCTTTTTTTCCACAGGACTCGGCAGTCTGTGTGAATCTGTTTGCCTCATCCACAACACACAGACTCCAGTGGGCCGGAGTCTGCATCAAGTCTTATGGAACAAGTTGCATATTGGCAGACCATGGGTTGTACCTGGCATATACTGTTTGGCTTGAACCGTTGGCTAGCACATTTTGATTTAAAAAAGAAAAACATAAAGCAGGCCTAGGTTAACATCAAATCTATTGCAGGATACAATAATGAACTAGAGCTGAGGAACATCTACCCTCTTTCACAAGGCAGGACCTCTCTAAATCTAAGCCTGATCTTCATTTTAAAATAAGAATAAAAATCCTTACCTCACTTGGTTTTTAAAAAATTATATATGTAATTTTTTATATTTATTATAAGGCACTTATACATGTATAAGGCACTTGGCACAGGAGCTAGCACATGACAATAGCTCAATAAATGGTAGTTGTTTTCTCAAGGCTAAATAAATATCTCTTGGTGGTCCCTTTGAGGCAGGATAGTGAGAAGCTAGGGAAATTCCTTGACAAGTGGAACAAAGGAAACTAAAACAAAATAATTAAGCAAGGCCACACAACTTGAGCAGTTTCCAGCCATCTAATGAATTGCAAGGTTTTATTTCCCTTAACCGAGGACATTTAGAAGCAAATGGTTTACATATCCCAGACTGTCCTTGGAAAACCAGGCTTGGTCCTAGTCCCTCTTTGATAACATTATTTAAAAATAAAACTAACCAGAAAAACAACCCTGATCCCTCTATACACACATTTTGATGAACCCACATTATCAAAGGACACACCTGAAAAGCTAATGAATATTCTGTTAAGACCCTCCTAGGATTGTGGTGGTCAAAGAAAGATAAAAAGCCTCAAGACAAAGCACTTTTGCTAGAACACACTCATGCTTTGTATCTCTGCTGTCTTTCTCCTAAACTCTAAGGATGCCATGAGACTAGCAACCAGAGAGGACAGCAGGCAGCTGCAGCTCATCCTGGGCTTACCCCCTGAGCCTGTCTCCAAAGCTCCCCTTTCCTCTTTTTCTCTCCTGTTGCTTCTTCTACCTAAAACCCTTCCTTTGTTTCACTATCCCCAGCTTTAATAAACATACTCTCAAACTCACCTGGACTTGTGTTGTGAAATCTTTCTTTCCTACATGAAGTAAAAAACCCACACACTACTGGTAGGCATGAGGCAGACCCACTCCAGGCCCAAGCCCCTGTCTGGTAACACCTTCACCAGCCTACTTTTGTTAGAAGGAACTCATTTTTAGATTTTACTCTTATTACCTTCTTAATGAGGCTTACCATCGTCAGCCTATGTAAAACTGATGGGGGACTCAAGAGTTGGAAAATTTTAACGTAATAGTTAATAAGCTTAGTAGTTAATGCATATAAAAAGCTATTGTTTCAGGAACTGCTGGTACAGTCCCCCGACTCCAGGAGACCACAGATAATTGACCTTTGTGCTCCAGAAGAGACCACAAGCAGTCAAAGTGGTATCCAAGCCACTGTGTTCCAGGGAGAGACAGTCCACTGCCCAGGACACAGATGAAGAAAATCACCCAGGACACAGGATATAGGACACAGATAAAGAAAATCACTTGTCAGAGGATGAAGGGATGTTAGGGAAATTACTGGACTGCAGATTTTATCTGATTAACCTCTTTCCTGAATTTGAAATTCCTTACCTACACTTTTTTCCATTGAATTCCAAACCCTTTATCTGCATTTTTCTTCTCCTTATAAAAAGAGTCAGTTTAAAATGGAATTTAAGACACTCTGTTAGGGCACAAACCATCATCTTCTCAGATTGCCAGCCCTCTGCATAAAGCGCCCATAGAGATTCGATCCCTGTCTTTGCTTATTTGGTCTGGTAGGTGACAGGCAGCACAAATCCCACCTTTTCTGGTTTCAAAACTAACATTCCCTCCTTGCACCTTCCTTGCTTCATATTTTCCCATTGCTAGTATCTCCAACTAATACCACATACTTATTTATCTAGTTTATCATTGGTCTTCCCATCTAGAACATAAGATCCACAAGGCAGGAGTTTGCGTTGTTTGGTTTTGTTTTTAATTTAAATTGCTGTATCCCCGACACCTAGAAGAATGCCAAACATTTAACAGGTGCGGAACAATAATTGCTTAATGAGTGTACAACTACCTTTCTCAAAGTGTGGTGCCCAGGTCTACATAAAATATTTCAGGTGTGAGCTGACAAGTGCTGAGTATAGTGGGACAATTTTCTTTCTTATTAATGCAGCCTAGGTTACATTAAAGAGTAAAATGAACAGAATCAGAGTATATTTTTAAAAACAGCAAATCATAGACATTTCAGTTTAACAAATATACATAAAATTTCTTCATTAAAAAAATACTCTAATATAAATTATGTACCCAAATAGTTATTTAAAAGACTTTTCTACTAATGCTGTAAATATTCTACTTTGAAAATTTTACTTTTGAGGATGGAGACAAATTCCTGTCATACTCCCAATGTCACAGAGATATATAATTGATCATAACAGTGTAATGTAAGTTATCTCATTTTTTAAAAAGATTTTATTTTTATTTTTTTAAGTTATATTTATTTGTAGACAGAGGGGAAGGGAGAGAGAAAGAGAGGGAGAGAATCATGAATGTGTGGTTGCCTCTCACATGCCCCCTACTGGGGAACTGACCTGGCCCACAACTCAGGCATTGTGCCCCTACTGGGAATCGAACCAGTGACCCATTGGTTCGCAGGCCGGTGCTCAATCCACTGAGCCACAACAACGAGGGTGACTTTATTCATTTTTAGAGAGGGGGAGGAGAGGAAGAAAGGAAGAGAAATACTGATGTGAGAGAAAAACATCAATCAGTTGCTTCTCTGGTGTGCCCCAACTTGGGACCTGGCCCAGCTAACCCAGGCATGTGCCCTGACTAGGAAATGAACCACGGACCTTTTGCTTTGTGGGATGATGCCCAACCAACTGAGCAACACCGAGCAGGGTGCCTCATTTGTTTTTATACCATTCCCTAACATGAGGTAATCTGATCCAGTTGCTATTTGCTCTTTTATTTCAGTCTAAGCCCTTACATAGGTAAAGTGACTCCTTTCTACTTCTGTTCGGCTGCAAATCATATTGAATTCCCAGGCGCAAGATCAGCAGGTGCTATGCACTAAATGTTCCCACTCTGAGACCAGTAGTTTTCAGAATGTGAAACAGGTTTAGTACTAGCCTGTGCACAGTCATACAAGTAAATGCTTATGATGAGACCTTACTGGCCTCGAATTATTTGGGAACAAATAAGAACTAATAATTTTCTGTGATAAAGGCTTTCCCCTGTGACCAGGTTCCTTCCCTAAACCTATAATTATAAGCACCTACTATTTAGAAGTAACTCAGAGGTTTTATAGAGCTGCCTTTAAATAGTGAGAAATTCTGGGCTCTAGTAAAATTACTCACTTTTTATTTGCCTATTTAGTTGAAACAGAAATTCGGGTTCTCTTTGCAGGATGGCCAACAAATAGTGTAATCCCCAAAATACAGTTTAGTTTCAGTTCACAAATATATACATACCTGAAAGAAGGTCCTTGGTAGGGGGATTGTTTGAAGGAAGAACACATGAGTCACTGTGACTCTTGGCAACAGTCCTAATTTGAGGCTGGAATTCAGAACTGTTGAGAAGGGACATCTGCTTCTGTGGGGCTTTGCCTTTCATAGTCATAGACTCTATACTCTGTCCTGAATTAAGATGGTGCTTTAGTCCAAAAAAAGAGTCCTTTATTTTATCAGTGTTCTCTGCAAAGTACAAGTGGTCCTTCCCCCTGTTTTAAAATAAAAAAAAAAACATCAGCAGTTTATTATCCATTATGGCAACATTCCACCTCGTCAGAGACAGAAAGTGGGTCGGTGGTTTACAGCAATACCACTGTAGCTTACGCTTTGTCATCTGTTTTTCACCTCTCAAATGAAAATAATAGATGCTTTACCTACTACTGCGTGTGTGTGGCTAAAGTGAGACAATGAAATAAAGAGCTCAGTGCTGAGTCTGATATAAACCAAATGCTTCATAATTATTTAAAATCAAAACCTATTCCTCTTACTCCATTCTGCTTCACAAAACATTGCCTTTCCCCCCTTTCCTCACAGACACTTGACATCTCATCTGTAGATGACTTATACTTTCTTACCTACATGTTGCCCTCCTCACTAGGCTGTAAGCAGTACTTAAAAAGAGCAATTGTGTCTTATTAATTTATTTTATTTTTCAATTTCAGTATTATTTTATATTACTTTCAGGTGTATAGCACAGGGCTTAGACAATTATATAATTTATGAAATGATTCACCTCAATAAGTCTAGTACCCACCTGGCACCATGCATGGTTATTACAATATTATTGACTGAACTTCCTATCCTGCATTTTACACTGTCATGACTATTTTCTATCTTAATAATTACTATCCCCAGCACCTGGTACTGAACGAGGCACACAGAGGGTATTTAATACTGAGTTGCTAAATGAGTGACTACCCTTCGTCTTTTACCCAATCAAAATGAAAGATAGAAATTATGAGTGCAGTGAGAATTAGCTGACAGACTGAATGGTATTAGGTGTGGTAATTACCTTGGAGTGGTTGATCTACTACTGTTGGCTGTTAATTCTTTTCCACTAACTCTGGTGGTAGGTATCCTATGAGGTCTTGATGGAACCACAAACTGGGTATTGCTGGGTTCAGTATATTCTCTGAATCCCTCTTCAGCCAAAAGGACATTTTCTGTCATGTCAGTGGTAGGAAGAGGGTGGTGGTTGTCATAAGTTTCTGACAAAGGTTCCAGGGCAAGTGAGACCTGAAAGAGACATGTAATATATTAGAACTTGTTTTTAGTATTGACTAATTTTAAAGTTCCTTGCTTACTTTAAATTAATGGCTCCCATTCCTCATGGGACCAAGTTTGAATTCCTGCCGACCTCAGAACCCTTATCTCTCCTCCATTCCTCTCTTCTATATATATCAATTAAATAGAGTTGTCTAAATGTACCTTCTATTCACTCTCTTAAACCTTTGTATATAGAATTTCCTCAGTATTACTTTCTCTGTGTAACCTTTTTAAAAAAAGATTTTATTTATTTTTAGAGAGAGGGGAAGGGAGGGAGAAAAAGAGGGAAACATCAGTGTGTGGTTGCCTCTCATGTGCCCTCTACTGGAGACTTGGCCCACAACCCAGGCATGTGCCCTAATTGGGAATCCAACTGGGGACCATTTTGGTCCCCAGGCCAGCACTCAATCTACTGAGCCACACCAGTTGGGGCTAAACTTTCTTTTTATAAACTATATTTTATTGATTATACTGTTACAGTTGTCCTGAATTTCCCCCCTTTACTCCCCTCCAGCCAGCACCCCCTACTTGCTCAGGCTACCCCCACACCATTGCTCACATCCACAAGTCATAAGTTCTTTGGCTACTCCATTTCCTGTACTGTATTTTAAATCCCTATGGCTATTCTGTAACTGCGCCTTTGTACTTCTTAATCCCCTTACCTCCTCACCCATTCCCCACAACCCCCTCCCATCTGGCAAACATCAAAACGCTCTCTATATCCATGATTCTATCTCTGTTCTTTGTTTGCTTAGTTTGTTTTTTTTATTCAATTATTGATAGTTATGAATTTTTGCCATTTTATTATTCATAGTTTGATTTTCTTTTTCTTAAATAAGTCCCTTTATTTCATATAAGAAATTATAATTTCTTATAATTTCAATAAAGACCTTCAGCTGAAGGTCTTTATCTGCCCTTGATTCTAAATGATAGCTTTGTTAGGTACAGCAATTTTAGCTGTAAGTCCCTGCTTTTCATGACTTTGAATATGTTTTGCCAATCTCTTCTAGCCTGCAAAGTTTCTTTTGAGAAATCAGCTGACAGTCTTATGGGAACTCCTTTGTAGGTAATTATATGCTTTTCTCTTGCTGCTTTTAAGATTCTCTCTTTATCTTTGAACTTTGGCATTTTAATTACGATGTGTCTTGGAGGAAGCCTCTTTGCATCCATCTTATTTGGGACTCTCTGTGCTTCCTGGATTTGCATGTCTATTTCCTTTGCCAGATTAGGGAAATTTTCCTTCACTATTTTTTTTCAAATAACTTTTTAATTTCTTGCTTTTTCTCTTCTCCTCCTAGAACCTCTATGATGTGAATGTCCAACCTCTTGAAGTTGTCCTAGAGGCTGCTTATACTTTCCTCATTTTCGGATTTTTTCTTCTTCTTGTTATTCTGATTGGTTGTTTTTTGCTTCCTTATGTTCTAAATTACTGATTTAACTCTTGGCTTTCATCCACACTACTATCTCCTTGTAAATTGTTCTTTATTTCAATTAGGGTATCCTTCATTTCTGACTGATCTTTTTATGCTGTTGAGGTCCTCACTAAGTTCCTTGAACATTCTTATAACCAGCGTTATTAACTCTGCATCTGATAGTTTGCTTATCTCCATTTCTTTTAGCTCTTTTTTTTTTTTTGAGTTTTGATCTGTTCTTTCATTTGAGCTGTTTCTTTGTGGGCCAAGTTTTTTTGTCTCCTTGTTTTGGCAGCCTCCCTGTTTGTTTCTATGTATCAGGTAGAGCTGCTATGAGGCAGGTACTCCCTGCCTTTGTAGTGTAGCCTAATGTAGTAGGTGTCCTGCAGAGTCTAGCGGCACAGCCTCCCCTATCACCCAAGCTGGGTACTTGAGATATGCCCTTTATGTAGGCTGACTACACCCTCCTCTTGTAGTTGAGCCTTGGTTGCTGTTGGCAGATCATTGGGAGGGATTTACCCAAGGCGGTCAGCTGCAAGGATTGGCTGTGACCACTTACTACCAACCTCTGCCCTCCGTGGAGGATCAGCTGTGCAGGGGCAGGGTGGTGGTGTTCTGACATGGTCTGTAGCTATTCACTGGGTGTGCTGGCCTTGGTGTTTCCCAGGTGGTGCAGGCCAAGGTCAGCCTCCTGCCCTGTGTTTTGCCTGGGTCCACCCTGCATGAGGTATAAAGCAATCTGAGATGGCTGCTACTTGTGCTGGGCTTGAAGATTCTCTGGTGAAGCCAAGGTATGAATCTAGGCTGGCTGCTGACAATGTCAGGCCTGGGGCTCACTGAAGCCAGCTGTTGCTTGTTTGAGAGGATTTAGGAAGTTGTGAAGCAGGGGCCAAGACCAGCCATTCATATGGAAAGCAGCTTGGGTGGGCCTGTAAGTTGGGTGGGGCAGAGTCTCTGCAGACGTCCAAGGTGGGCCAAACTGTGTTAGCTATGCTGATGGAATCTCAGATATGGCACCAGCTTGCTTGGTTCATGGCTCTGTGGGGGGAGGGCCCAGAAAAGGGACAATGACCTCTGCCTCTGCTTGCCTTGATTCCAGACACCTCAGTCTCTGCCAACATACCATGGGTGCCTTCCAAGCTGCCACCCTGGTTCCGGAGTTCAGAGGGAGTGAGTCAGAGTAGGTAAGTTCGTGTGTAGGTTCTTTAAAAGGAAGTGTTTGGGCTCCATAAGTTTCTTCCACTGACTCAATCCCCAATGGTTTTTATAGTCAGAAGTTGTGGGGGCTTATCTTCCTGTCACTGGAACCCTGGGCTGGGGAGCCTGGTGTGGGTCTGGGACTACTCACACCTCAGACATCCCTCCCAAATTTTATCCACCACACGTGGATGTGGAATCAGCCTGTTCCATGTCTGCACCCTTTCTACCAGTTTGGATGGATGTGGTTTCTTTAATACCAGAGTCATCAGACTTCCATTCAACTCAATTTCTGACAGTTCTGAGTGATGGTTGTTCTATATTTTAGTTGTAGTTTTGATGTAATTGTGCAAAGAGGTGAGTCATGTCTGCCTACACTGCCATCTTGACTGGAAGTCCTTGTATAAACTTCTTTGTATCCAGGAAGAGATGCTATGGCCTTCCCTTCTTGATATTTCTACTTACTCTGGTCTATCCATCCATATAACTACCATTTATTGAACACTTTACTACACGCCAGAAGCTATGCTAAGTTTCTCACATAGAGAAGCTCATATGATGAAATAACTGTCAGAAAAGTATATTATCCTAATTTGAGGATTAAAAAGTAAAGAGATAGGCTTACAGGAGGTATTTGTAACTTGTAGCTTATTTTTCATCCTGATTATATTATGCATTCCTGGAGGCATGGACTTTCATAGTTGTTTTTCTGTGGACTAATTAGCATAGTACTCACTGTACAGGTCTAATATGCCTAATCATACCTAATGGACTGAACTATAATGTGAGTCACTGCCTGTGATTGGCCCTGAGCAACCTGTTTGGAGCTGCAAAGCTATCCACTGTTTGTGGCCGACTCTGCTGGGCCTGGCTATGTATGCCAAGACCAAGCTGTGCACCAAGGCTTTTACCAGCACTGGGTTTGGGGGTAGTTCAGCAAAAGTACCAAAGCACCCTAAGATCTGCCTCCACCTGTTAGACTCAGTTACTGAAAGAGCCTTTGGTGATACTTGAGTTGCATGAGGTAGGTTCTCAGTGCATCATGAGGTAGGGGTGAGTGGTGTTTAATAGATCGATAGAGGTTCAAACTTGGTGCCTGTGCTGCATCTGAGGCCACTCGGCAAATGTCCCAGGGTATACCAAGTCTAGCTGCCATCCTCTGGGTGCTTGCACACCTTTGTGGTGGGGTAGGGTCTCAGGGATTTGTGAGGGTAAGGCCAACAGAATTTAATAGGCTGTAAATGACCAAGATTTGGCCATATGAAGGGAGGGCTCTCCACTGATTGGAAAGGTGAGGGAAAAATGGCCCCTGTCCTAGAGCCACCCAATTCAATCTGCCCCAGATCCTGCTTGGAGCAGGGGAGGGACTGTGGGAATTGGGAGGTTGAGGCTAGTGGATTTCCTATGAAGGGGAGGTACTGTTCAGGATGGGGCATGATGAGGGGAGTGGCCCAGCCTCCGAGTTACACAACTCAGTCTATTCCAAATCATGCCCAGATCTCAGGAGGGCAGAGACATCAGGTGTTATGAGGGTGGGGCTGCCTGGAGCCCAGACAGTGGGGCTAGTGGATCTCCCATGAGGGGGAGGCACACAACTCAGTCACTGACACCCTGAGTCTGCCCAGAACTCCATACTCTGGCCCAGGCAGCTGACTCCTCAGCAGGGTGGAGTTATTGTATACCTCCAGGTTGATGCTGTATGTAGAAGAGTGCTCCACCTAAGAGAGATAGTGTGTGTGGTGGGGGAGACCTCAGCTCAGGGATCCTGGCCACTGCCCCTTCAGCTCTCTTCCCAGAGCCATAAACCCCAGCCTCTCCTCATACAACTCTAGTCTGCTCTGCCCTCCATCAAATGAAACCCAGGGTAAGTGGCTGTGAACAAGATTCTTTGTACTGGCCCTTTGAGAGAGCACCAGTGTTTCTATCAGACTTCCCTCCCTGGTGGACAGAATCCCCCACTGATTTTCACTGCCAGATATTAAGTAAGCCCCTCTTCCCAGCTCCGGTGCGCTGGGCTGAGAGCCTACTTTGGGGCTGAAACTCCACACTCTTTGGGGGAACCTTTGTAGCTGAGATATCCCTTCAGAATTTCAGCCCTCGTTCACAAACACAGGACTAGCCCTTCTATGTCTTCACCCTTCCTTCCACTCTCAACATGACTTTTTCTGTGAATCCTTGGTTATAAGACTCTCTTCAGTTGCTTATTCAGAGAGATTGTTCTATATTTTAGTTGTAATTCCAGTTTGGTCCTGGGAGGAGGTATGTGTAACATCTACCTACTCTGATGCCATCTTGGATCTAAATCTACTCTTAATCAAATGGTTTAAAAAAGAATGCTTGTAATACCCATCAAATATAAAATGTCTGGTATTGATAACTTCTAAAAGTATCAAGTTTCTAGTCAAATCAAAGAAATGGATTTCAAAAGAATTTATAATTATATATTCTTGTTTTCCAATTTTAATGTAAAATAATCATACATTCACATATTGTTACATGCTCATATAATAGTATAAGTTCAGTATTTTAAAATTTCTATTATATTTTTGGCAGTTGATTTTTCTTACAACCAGCCTCCTTGACTCATTTGTTATTTTTGACATCTGATCTATATCAAGAATAGAATACAACAAAGATTCCTCTCTCAGCTTGACTCTAATGATTTTATCAATCTACTCTGAGCACCCTCCCTCCAGCCACCATGGCTCTTGATATCATTTAAAACTCTTCTAACTCCATAACCTCAATTTCCTTTAAAAACTATGCATCTGTCTTCTTTGAGTTATGACTAAATGTGATCTGCACAGCAACACTCTAAAGCCACCTCTATTCCTTCATCTTCCAGACATTCAGCTCCCCATTGGCTTCATTCACAACTCATCAGGAGGGATTCCACACAGTCAACTCAATACTGTGCTCGGGGACAGCAAAGCAGTAATATGACAAGAAGTCCATCATACACTGCATTTTTAAAAAGTTATTCTAAAATTAGTATTATACATCCACATAATTTGAAGAGTCTGTTTTACAAGCTTGTACAGAAAACAAGTCCTGCCCTGGCTGGTGTTGCTCAGTTGGTTGAAGCGTCACCCTGACCAAAATGTCGCACAAACTCAGGTTGCAGGTTTGATCCCTGGTCACGGTGCATATGAGAAGAGAGCCAATCAGTGTTTCTCTCACTTTCATGTTTCTTTCTCTCTCTCCCTCCTTCCCCTCCTTTCTCTCCAAAATCAATGAAAAAAATGTCCTCAGGTGAGGATTAAAAAAAAAAAAAAAGAAAAGAAAACCAAGGCCTTCACATAGGCTCGCTCCATATTTCTCTTGCTCCAGAGGCAACCACTTTCAACTCCTGTACCTGACTCTTGTCGTATTTACCTCTATAGTGAAAATAATGTGCTTATATTAGCCTACATCTTGACTCCCCTGCCCCTCAGTTTCTGGGCACTATCTTTTTTTTTTAAGATTTTATTTATTTACCTTTTTAGAGAGAGGAGAAGGGAGGGAAAAAGAGAGGGACAGAAACATCAGTGTGCGAGAGAAACATCTACTGCTTGCCTCTTGCACATCCCCAACTGGGGAACCTGGCCTGCAACGTGGCATGAGCCCTGACTGGGAATTGAACCTGTGATCCTTTGCTTTGCAGGCTGGTGCTCAACCTACTGAGCCACACCAGCCGGGGCTGGGCACTATCTTTTGACTTCTTACTATGGAAGATAAAAATTTAACTCCACCCCCCATCCTCCTGACTTGCCTATATAGTTCTAGTATAAACATTGATCGAAGCAAACTTTCTGTATGAACATGTATTCTATTTAAAGCTGATTTGGGGGGACAGTATAGAGGTTGGGGGGTTGAAGGATCAAGGAAAAAGGAAAATGGGCTCATGGACATGGACAACAGCGTGGTAATTGCTGGGGGGAGGGGCGTATGAGGGCACTAAATAGTAACGATAAAAAAATACTCCCCCAAAATAACAGTAGAAAGAAAAAAAGATAAAGGTGAACCATGATATATAACTGATTACTTTTCCTTTCCTGCCAACTTTTAGCTAAAATGGAAATAGCCTTGTTTCCTCATTCCTTAGTTTGTATTTTCTTTATTAATAATTTAATTCTAAACTCATTGCTAGTTGTCTAAATCTCTTAAATCTCTTTTAAGATTTTCAGACACATCAGATATCTTATAACCTTTTTTTTTTTTTTAAGAAAAGTCTCCCAGAGGTTTAGGATATATTCCAAGTCTAGACGACACTTATTCCTGGCGTAGAGCTGCCATTCTTGGATCTCCCTTCATCTCTCTCCTTTATTGGATCTCTTGTTTCCAACATAACATCTTGATTTTTTAAATTTACTTCTTCGTTTTGCAGAGAAAGTCCTTCAGCAGCTTTGCCAGAAAGGTTGTGAGAAAGGTACAAATTTTGCTAAGTTGTACATATGGAATGTCTTCGTACCACACTTAGACTACACAGACTGTGCTAGAGACAGACATATAGCCTATTTTTATTCTGAAGGCATTACTGAATTGTCTTCTGGCTCCTAATGTTCATGCTTCTATTCAGAAGCTTGAAGCCATACTACTTTCCAATTCTTTACATGTGAGTGTTTCCCTTTTTCTCTGGAAGTGTATAGGATTATCTTTGTTTTTAATGTTCTAAAATGTCACAATGATACATAATGGTGTAAGTTAAGTTAGTTTTCTTTCACCCATTATGTTATACTTAAATGGCTCTTTCTAAACAAATTTTAATATGAAAAATGTTTTTAAGATTCTTAATATAAAAAATTAAAACAAAATCAGAAATAAATGGTATAATTAATCCAGTTACTTGTTATTCTGTTTCAACAATTATCAACAGATGACTAATCACATTTCATTTACACTGTTCCCAACTCCTGCTTTGCCACTGGGATATTGAGATGCAAGTCCCAGACAGCATAAAATTTCTTCTGTAAATACATTAGTAATAATATGAGGATTTTTCCTCCCACACCAGAACATAAACATATTACCATTAGCACACCTAAAACATTAATAATTTTTTAATATTGTCAAAAATTGAGTCAATATTCCAATTTTCCTGATTATTTCTAGTTTTTAAGAATTGTTCATATGAATCAGGACCTCAGTAAACTTTTTCAACATGAAAACTAATATATTTAATACTGGGAAGTAACTGAACAACCTTCCAGAGTCCAATACTCCTTAAAGAAAAAAAATCAAGTACAAAATATGTAAATTAACATCCAGTATGCAATAAAAAAATTACAAGAAGCAAGATGTGCCCTATAATCTCAAGAACACTGAAATCAATTAAAACCCCAAATGATAGAAACAGTAAAATTAGCATACAGGGTCATAAAATGGCTATTATATAGATACTTTTAAGGCTCAAGGATGTAAAAGAACATATGAAGGTAAAGAAAAATAAATTGTACATTTAAGAAATAAAATCTATTATTGGGGCAATCACTTCCTAAGTTATATAAATGTCTAATCACTGAGTTATATACCTGAAACTAATGTAATATTGTACATCAACTGTACCTGAAAAATAAAAACTTAAAAAAAAAAAAATTAAGAAGAGTAATTTTTTTCTTTTCTTGTTTAAGATTTTATGTATTTTCAGAGAGAGGGGAAGGGAGAAAGAGAGGGAGAGAAACACTGTTGCCTCTTGTATGGCATGCCAGTAACCCATGTGCCCTGATGAGGAATCAAACCGGTGACCTTTTGGTTCTCAGGCCAGCGCTCAATCCACTGAGCCACACCAGCCAGGGCTAGGCAAAGTAACTTTTAAAGAGATGAGAAACACAGTATCTGAAACAAAAATCTTACTGATGGGATTAAGAGCAGATCAGACACTGCACAAGAATAGTGAATTCAAATACCTAGCAATAGGGAAAATATCAAGCATCCAATATACATGTACTTGGGAGTCTCATATTATCACTAAGAGGATTTAGATAAGTGGGAAACAAAGGTATATTACAGTCTTTGGGTAAAAATATAAACAAAGGCATGAAGTGGGAATTAGCATGGTAGACAGGAGTCAAGTCCCTATCCATTCTATAAACAGATTCAACTATTTGAGTCAAAAAGTTTTATTCTATGCAGCAAAGAATTAAAATATGTTTTACCTGGAGTTCTCCAAGTTTCTTAGATGTTGGCGAAACAATGCTGAAAAATCCATTGATGTGATGGGTTGGAGAAAGCTTAGCTAATCCACTGATGTGAACTCTACCGATTGGAAGATGATCAAGTTTGGTGATTACTTCCAGCACCAGCACAGCCATATCTAATCAGAAACATGATAATATAGCAGATAGTTTTCATTTACTTTTATTTTTAGAAGTGGACAGAGGGGTATATATTAGAAAACTTTTTTATGTAAAAAAATCATCTTATTTTCAAATACACCATGCATTTACCATATAATTATGGGGAGGGGGCAGAAAGAGTGAATCCATGATTAACAGAACAATAAAGTTTCAGGGAAGAACAATGACTAAATACCTCACATGGAGAAAAAACAATGAATAAAAATATTCAGCCTATCAAGTACTTTGTAAGAAACATACCTCAAAAGGGGTGTTTTTAACATGTCAGGGAAGAACTCAGGCTTTGCTTTTGATATATGAAAGCAGTAACTCAGTTCTTTTTTCTCACCATTTCTAGTTTTGAATTGGACAAAGGGCTTCTTTTGTATAGATGCAAGAGTTGGTCTCTGCTTCCCTCAAGAACATCTAATTGCTTAATCTTTGATTGTACCTGTGGTACTGAAATACTGAGAGCACTTGGAACTAATTGGAATGGAAATAAACTCCTTAACTATATTCTTCAATTATTTGCACAGACCTAATACTTTCATGGTCATAATTTACAGGAGGAAAAACATAATGCATTCATATGGAGTCTGAGATTCTTTCAGGACAGTGTAACTTCTGAGTATTTCCTTTTGAAGTTGAGAAAATGGATCATTTTCACTATTTGTTCAATACTGTAGTAAAAAGAGCACAGTACTAATAACGAGAAGGCCTGTGATTGTGTTGTAGCACCTTTATTTACAAACTACTTCTGTATAAGCCATAGTTGTCTGTAAGATAGGCATCATAATATTTACATCATGGTTGTGTGAGGAACAGGGTATTGCAAGTAAAACATATAGCACAGTGTCCTCTCATATGGTAGATGCTTAATGACTATTATACAACATTAGACAAATTACCTAACATATCACCGTCCCTGTCTTACTTACCATGAATATATTTGATAATATATTCAATGGTTTCCTTTTTGCATTTTATTTTCTTTTAAATGAGCTATGCATACAAAAGAGTACATAAAAGAATAACAAAGCAAATACCAAACAACTTAAAAAATAGTTATATTTTTCCCAAGTTTTCAGTTAGAGCACATACTCTTGTGAACCAATGTTGTATCTTCATTTTTAATAAGCATATACTCATGTTCACAGCTGTGCCATCACTTACAAGGAAAACCCCATCTGTTCCCTATTCAAATGGGACCTTCTCCAAGGCTTTTTTCCTAACTAGAATAATAAAATTTCACTACTGGCTGATTTGGTGGTTAACTCCTTCAATTTACCCATGGTAAAATTAACACCCAAGAAGATGAAACAGCTTGCTCAAAGTGTCAGGCAGCAAGTTAGTATAGAACAGAAGTAGAATTCTGATTTCCTAATAACTTACAAGTTTAGTTCTTATTAATTTCCTAGAATATTCATATAGTACTCATTGTATGTACCAAGTAATCAGGCACTTAATTACATGCATTCTGGCACTGCTCACTTGTTTCACATGTCAGCTTTGTTTTTTCAACAAATCTTTAAGTTCTTTTTGATCAGAGACAACATCTAAAATCTCTGTATCCATCACAATGCCTAAGGCACTTCATACACATACACACACACACACATTTTTAAAAAATAAAACCTGTATTCATTTTATTGACTATATTCCCTATGCTATACTTAAGACATTATATTTTTGTAAGACTCACACCTACAATATGCCAGGCACTGCAGCAATAAAGCTACAAATTTATTTTTCATTTAATCTTCACAAAAATTTCTTTCAGGTAAGTGCTATTATCCCCATTTAACTAAATAGGAAGGTGAGGCTCCAATATCTTAAGGAACCTCCCAACATCACAGAGCATCCAATCCTGAAGCTAGAGGTCAAATTCAAGCCTGTCTGACTTCAGAGCCCATGCTCTTCTCATTCAACCAGGCTGCTTCTTTATGGAAAGTCAGCTATTTGATCTCATTTTACAGATGAGGAAAAAGGGCATCAGAAATGGCAAGGGACTTTCCAAAATCCCACAGCTGATAACACTAACCTAAAGTTCAGATGACAAATCTAGTGCAGTCCTTATTTTATCACAGGATGCTCAAATAAATGTCTGACCAGTTACCATATGAATAGATATCTTTTTTCTTACTGAAGAATTTCTAATCACTCCTCATTTGTTAAATTATATAAAAATACCACTTGAGGATTCAAGTTTTAGGTTTCCAGTACCCGAATATCTATGGGTGTCCTTTAATAGCACTTATCACTTTCTACCTACTATTATACTAAATTTCTCTATGAATTTAGTTAGAATTAGATACCATTCTGATTAAATACTTTTATTCATTTGTATAATTCCCATAGTGCCTAGCACAATGTCCAGCACATGCTAAGTGATCATTATGTATTTTTTGAATTACTGAAGTTTTTGTTTTTCACATTATGATGTTTTCCAAAATTTTTTCTTGGTAGAATGCAAGCTTTTTAAGATAGGTTAATCTTTAATTCAACTTCGGCTCTTTAGTATTCTTAGCCCAACAATGTTTACATGATAAATGCTTAATTTTTACTGACTTGAACTGCACTGATTTGATAAATAACTCCACCATCCAAAATGTGTTTATGTGAGACCTTGATTAAAATATTGAGAAGTAATGAAGCACGTTTAGAATGCTTTCCTGGAACACAAATGAAGAGATTTTGGCTCCTGGACTCCTATGGAGAGATCTTTCCCTTCTTTAAAAATCTGTAGTACTAACTCACTAAACCATTCATTGGTACTTAGCAGGGATTATCTCGCACTGTTAGTAAATTTTATATCTATATCCTCTTTCCTTGAGCATAATTTAAGTCCCAGAGCAAACAGTATGGTTATTACTTAAACAAGCATGATTTGGTAAAAAGTACATGAGTTCTGTTGTCAGACAGAAGTGGGTTCAAATCTGCTTCGCCACTGTCAACTATGTAACTTTAGAGAGCATTGATTTCATCTCTGAACCTGAGTTTCATCATCCATAAAAGAGAGAAAATAATCTATCTTGCAGAGTTAAGAATTAGAAATAATATGTGTCAATTGCTAGTGCATAGCATATTCTCAGTAAATTGTCTATTTTTAAACCTCTTTGAGCCCTCAATAATTAATGATGTCATATAGATACTAGGTATGCAATAACATCTATTGCTAATAACATCACTACATGCTTATTAGGTCTGTAGGTGCAACGCTAAGACAAAATTGTACCTGTTAGGTAAGAGGTAAATTGCTTTGGACCACAGCGAACAGCATAACGTGTAGTTGTTCTCACAGCTTTTGGTTCAGTCTGCAATGTGTCCCTGGGACAAAAGAGGGTTCCATCTGATGTTTCTCCCCACCATCTCACTCGAACCAGTATACAAGAAGGAGGCTTTGCAATCTTCCATATGACTTTATCAACAGTAAGTTTCAGAAAGCAGCGTAGTTGGCCTTCAACTAGAGGTGGTAGACTTGTAGATGGAGGAATGTCACTTAAACCTGTGGAGAAATTCAAGAATACTAAGTTAAAATTTAGACTAAATATAGAAAACATATAATCTGCTTTTTTAATAAAAACACACAAAAACATTTTAGTCTCTACAGAAAGCAGGCTTATCTTACCTATTCTAATAAAGGAGAAGTAACTAGTTAACTAGACCACAGAATAAACTATCTGGTCACTTAAGCCACCCTGACAACAAACTGGTGTTTAGAGTTGGTTTCAGGTTAGTACAAATAAAGAACATACCAACTTAAGACATACTAACACAAACTCCTCAATGGAGAGAGACCATTTGAAAAATACAAATATAATGATACAGTACATATATTTTCAGATCTCAGTTGAAAGTTTTCTTCCAAATACTGATTATTACAAAGTCCACAATTCTTAAGATGTTATCTTTACCTAACTCTCTTACTTTAAAACCATCACTAAACATAGAGCAGCAAAAACTCCCTTCATTCAACGCTCAAATAAATGATTAGGTCTATACCATACAACTCTGCATTTCAATAAAGAGCACCTTAGATTGTCTTCTCGCCCCACCAATATCACACGGTTGAGGACAAAGATTATCATTCTTCAGATTCTGCTCAATTTTTTAGCACTTTGCTGGGTTCATAATATTTATTGGCTTCATACAGATAACAAAATGTAAACCAGGCAGTTAAACACAGCTTTCTATACAACTTTCCTTTATCTTCTAACAAGGACTGAGAGACTTAAGAAATCATTCTTACATTACACATCTTTTTATTTCTCTCACTTTTCTCTTGGGCACTGTTTATGCTTCACTAGAAGAAAATATACTGGAGTCTCTCAGCTCATGAATCTATCTAAGTAATTCTTTGGATTTCTGAAGTGAACACCCTGTCTGCTCTCTATAGTGGAGAAAAGTCCCATCATAACTTTATGGATAACTATTTCAATATAAAAATTATACATGGGTATGTACATGAGCATTACTGCATACCCATATAAGATAGCTAGTAGGGCATTCTTATGTTATTTCTATTTTGATTTGCCTATTAACCAAATATGCTTGACTGATTTCACATAGGGAGCAACAAAAATGATCACTTCCATGCTTGTTTCATATCCTCCCATCATTCCAGGCAGGAAAGGTACTGCCTCAAAACTGTCTTAAGCATCTTTAAACAGCCCTGGCTGGTGGCTCAGCTGGTTGGAACATTGTCCTGTGCACCACAAGGTCGCAGGTTTGATCCCAGGTCAGAGCACATCTCTGGGTTGCAACTTCCAACCTCGGTCAGGGTGCATACTGGAGGCAATCGATTATGTTTCTCTCTTACATCATTATTTCTCTCTCTCCCAAATCAATAACCATATCCTTGGGTGAAGATTTTTTTTAAAAATCTGAAGTTTGGATAAGATTTATTTCTGTAGCTCCAGTCCTCACCCCAATGGCCTAATATAACTATTCTGTTATTTCTTTGTGTATAATGTAAAAAGGCAGCCACTCATTTTTGTTTTTGTGAAAGCCCTGTAGAGATTCAAATTCTAGTTTCCTGATCTGCCCTGGGTTCCTAGGGTGACTGTTCTTGCTGAAGCTAACATTTTTCTACTCTCCTGGTGAGCTTGTCTCTCTTGGAGTGAACCTGACAAACCTCTTGCTACACACTCTTTCATCATCTCAAATCCATTGTAGATACTCACACCCTCACCCCTTCAACCCTACCTACCACATGGTCTAACTCGCCACTCTTCGTCTCTCCTCCACACTATCTTTTCCAACTTCCCATTTGTAGCCCTCCACACTTCATGATTGTATTATGCCTCACTCGTTCAACTAACATTTACTGAGTCCTGCTTTGTGCTAGTTCTTGAGGATTCAGTAACGTATAAAGCATGACCCTTGTCTGTTAGAATTACTGACATACTCCCCTCTCCAACTTATGTTTCTTCTGTCCTTTGTGGACCTCCAAAGGTGGACCCTAACATACACTTAACTTTGTTATGAAAAACCCTCCCAAGTCATGGGGTTGATTTAATTTACACTGCAGTGACTATAATAGTGTACTGTATACTTGAAAGATGCTAAGAGTGGATCTTAAGGGTTCTCATTAACAGAAAAGAAATTCTGTAACTATGTATAGTGATGGATGTATAGTGACGGTGATCATTTCGCAACATATACAAACATCCAATCAGTTATGTGGTAGACCTGAAACTAACAACATTATGTCAATTATATCTCAATTTCCAAAAATACAAAAAATCTGTAGAATTTTTTATTTCCTTCCTTTAAAGGTGTCCTACCAGTACTTAAGCCCTCACTTAGCCCCATTTATTCGTCCAGTTTGCCACTCCCCAACCCCCGCCTCCGGCCCCTATATCCTTTCCATTCGTTGGAGAGCCAACTGCCCTCTCTTTTAATCTGATTCCCTGGTTATTCCCCCTCCTTCATCCCTTTTCTTCTTTTTTTTTTTTAACAGGCGGTTGTCGGGGGGGTCTCCCTAGAATTCCTTACACCCCGTTCCCCTAACTCCGCCCTATGACGCTTTCCTTAACCTTTGGTCGCTCAGGTTACCTCCTTTCTTGCGGCCACGGCCGCCCCCAGGTCCCTGGCCTTTGCGTTGTTTCATGATGAGGCCGAGCTTTTCTTCACCAACTCAACTCCAGCCCCAGCACCTAGGCCGTAGCCTACCGCCATCCCTTCCCACCGCGCCCGCGTTCCCCGGCAACCGGCACCGCTGGGCAGCCTGGGAGGCAGGAAGAAGCAGCTTTTCATCTAACAGTCTCTTGGGAAGCGGTGAAAAGGAAAGGCGCCAAGACTCCTCACCACCAATAGACTGCAACACCCAGGATGCTTTGCTACACTACCTCTGCGGGGTTGGACGCTGTCCCCTCCAGCTGCGCAGGCGCAAAGGGATACGTCCTTTGAGGACTCCATAGCCCAGGGTGCATTGCCTCTAAGAGCGCTTCTCTTTCCGGGAAGGGTCGTCTAGCTCTCCGCTTGAGGTCTGAGGTGTCCGCAGACTCCGTTACCCAGCTTCCTTTGTGGAAGGAATCTTCCTGTTGCGTACTTCCGGTAGAATCTTCGGAGGCGAGTGGGTGGGGTTTACGGAGCCGGTGGGCGGTGGGCGGTGCTGCCGGGAGCTGGGTGCTGTCCAAAGGCGACTGGGCACCACTAAAAGAGCAAGCTGTGACCGGTTGGGCCGCACTTAGCCTGGAACGAAGTTTCGGCTCGTGTTTGACTACCTCCGGCCTTCCCTTCATGTCGGCCCTCGAGAAGAGCATGCACCTCGGCCGCCTGCCCTCTCGCCCCCCTCTGCCCGGCAGCGGGGGCAGTCAGAGCGGAGCAAAGATGCGAATGGGGTACGTGATCCAGAGCCCTTCCTTCTGAAGGCCAGGTCTTGGCCACTGGAGAATGATGGCTCTGGGCGTTTAGAGCTGCACCGCAAGGGAGGCTAAGAAAAGGGGAGAATGTTGGCGGCGGCCTGGAGGCGTTGGATGGAGTAGAAGGCAGATTTGGGTTTTAGGGGAGGCGCCAAGTTAATGGAAATTGAAGGACAAATAGTATTGAAGGGAGAAGGGAATACGGCAAAAATTGAGGAAACCAAGAGGGTAATTTAAGAGATTTAAGAGGCACCTACAGAAGAAGGGATGGAGGAGGTTTGAAGAAAGGGAGTCGAGTGATGACGAAGATGGGGAGAAAGCTGCCAGGGATGGTTGAGGGAAGTGGGGAATGACTGAGAGAAAAGTTGGGGGGGATTAGGAGAAACAACTAGAGGAAGATTTGCGAGTAAGAAGACTGTGAGAAGTAGATATTAGAAAAGCTGAGAGAACTAGACAACACCTGAAACAGGGTTAGAGAGGAAAACGAACTAGGGAGCGGAAGGTTCTAGAGAGAGTCTCTAGAGGTGTAAGAGGCAGATTCACGACTTGGGGTGACTAAGAGAACTGAGAAAGCTTGGGAAATAGGCGTGAGGAAAGATGGAAAACATAGCCAAAAAAACAAGAGTAATAGGAATGTGATGAGTAAGTGTAGGGGAGGCATGATGAGGGCGAGGGCTGAGGAGTTTAGAGAGCACCCCCTTGGGCTCTAGACATTGAGAAGTGACTAGGGATAGGATTTGGTGAATGGAAATGCTGCAGAGGGAAGATCCGGGAAGCTTAAAGAGAAAGATTTGGGCAATTGATTTTTGCTTGGCAAATAGGCTTGATGGCAACTTTGTAGTGGTTTGACAAAACTCAGAATTAATGAAGCATCGAAAGTAACCACTTAAAATGTTTCAGGGAAACTATTTACTAGGAAAAAAGCCTTGTTGAAGAGATAGACGTTTGGAATTTTAGTTTGATGAATGGCTTGTGTCAGGTTAGGGAATACTTGGGTGTAGGGGAGAGAGCATAATGAGTTGAACACCAGAGTGTTAATTGCTGGAACGCAGATAGAATTGAATACGCAGTTGGTTTCTGAGGGGTGCTTGTAATATCAGACAGGACTCTGGGGACTAGTGAGTGTAAAGAGAAAAGGGGCAGGAAGAATATTTGGGTATAAAGTAGTCAAGAGTTTGTGTTCAGAATCTAGAGATGGATTGGTAGATATTCTTGGAATAAGAACACTGGAGAAGGCAAACTTCAAGTTCTGAAGAAGTCATGTGTATCAAAACTGATCAAAGGGGACTTGAAGATAGGAGAGGTAGGACTGTGAAAGTAATCTCTAGCAATGAAGAGAAAGGAGAATCCTATAAATTGAAACAGTAGGAGATGGTGAGAATGGTGGGAAAAACCAGGGAAGGAAACTAGGACTTGGAGTGGAGACCTGACTATGATACACAGTAGAAAAGTAGAGAACCTTGATAGGTTGATGGACAGTGGATGCACAACAGAAAGAAATGGTAGAAGGCTTCATTTCAGGTAAAACGAGGGTTGCCTTAGCTTTGGAAGACAAAGATAGTACTGTAACATAAATAATAAGGAGGGTCTGGAAACTGATCCGTAACATTATTTGGGAAAATTAACCTGGAATATAAAATTAGTGTAACATTTATTGTTGATATGTGTCTTAGTTGCTGCCTATCTTAATCTAAAATTTGATCTTTCAGTCTGCCAGCACTCTTTGGTAAAAAAAAATGTACAAAAATTAGCTTTTTTATATCTATACATGCTTTAGGTAAGTTTAATTAGAATTCAGCTTCTCACGTTGTCAAAACAAGTTCTGTGGTGATGAACTGAAGAAAAATACTGAGAGAAAAAAGGAAAAATCTGCTGATTAGAAGGATGTATAATTGTTAGTAAATTACTCTTTTTAAATAAATGTTTGGTTTTTTAAATTTAGGTTAACTGCTTGTCCTGGAAAATAAAGTTCTTCAGGAAGAGGTTCCTTTATAGTAGTATTGTGAAGAAGAGCATATGTCGGTGAATTTTATGTGGTCCTCAAGCAGCTTATTTTCCTTTGTTTTTTTCTAATTCATAATTGGAACATAGGCAGGCCTTCTCTCAGTCTAATGTTAGTGGTAATATAGACTCTCTCCCCTCTACAATCATAAAGCTGGAAGAGAGCATTGGAATAATTTCATCTCACCACTCCACTGTATAGTTGAGGAAACTAAGGCTCAGAGAATTTTGTATTCTGTAAAATAAATGAAGGGACAGGGGATAATACTTTCTCTAAATAAAAGACAAGACTTAAACTCAAATTTTCCTCATACTGAGGTACCCCAGGGCCAGCCACTAAATATTAGGACATGGGTTTCTTGACTGTGAGACCCGTTGTGGTTTTTTGGATTCATAGTTGTTTTCCTGGCAGTACTTAATTTGAGTTGTGTATGTTACTCCTTTGTAGATATTCTAGGATTCAGTCCTTTTCCTCAGTCCTGATTTATGAAGTCTTACTTCCACCAATTTTAAAGAATGCTTCTTTATTTCTGCTCTGCTCCTTTTTTTTTAAATCTTACTATCTTTATCTACTCCATGTATCTCTTAGTCTTAAGTTGGGCCTGTTCCTTTAACAGTCTCATATGACTTACTCTTTTAAGTACTTTTCATAATCTTTTGCCCTCAGTTTCACTAACCTTTTTTAGATGTGTACATATTCAGGGTGACTTTGAGTTTATGGGTTTTTTTTGAGTTTTCATAGTTTAGTTTTCAAATTGGATTTAGTAATCCTAGAATATTAGTGGGTAATATTCTGGATAATGTAATAATAGCAATTAACTTTTTTTCTTTAAGTACTATGTGTCTGGCATTGTAGTAGTTTTATGTATGTTATTTATCCTGTCCACAACCTTGAAAGGTAGATATTTCCCTGCATAAGGAAATTCAGATGCAGAGGTTAAAAATCATCCAACTAGTATATGGCAGAACCAGATTCAATCTAGGTTTGTTCTCTAGAATTCATTCCCTTTTCAGAACATCAACAGTCTTCTTCCCGAAGGCCTGAAATCCTGGTTTTATTGTTTTATGATAGATACTAGTAGATGATGCCCCAAACAGTTCTTGAACTTTTTTTTATTAAACCTTTTGGAGCTACTTTGATTTGAGATTCCTGCTTGTGATTGGTCTCTTTGTTAGGATTGCCGTAACAAAAATAGCATAGACTGGGTGGCTTATAAACAACAGAAAGTATTTCTTAAAGTTCTGGAGCCTGGGAAGTCCAAGATTTCATGCCTGCTAAAGACCCCTTCCTGGTTCATAGATGGCAGTCTTACTGTATGCCCACATGGCAGAAGGGAGTAGGGAGCTCTGCGGTGTCTCTTTTATAAAGGTACTAATCTCATTCATGAGGGCTGTACCCTTATGACCTTGTCACCTCCCACAGGCCTTACCTACAAATATTACATGGGATTTTAGAATTTAACATGGATTTGGGGAGGACATCAATGTACAGTCTATATAACACATGGTATGCTTGAGTATAGTGTGTTTTGAAAAGCACTGCTTTAGTATATTTCAATACCGTTAGAGAGATTGTTGATTTTTTTTTAATGTTTATTGATTATAGAGCTCTGGCTGGTGTGGTTCAGTGGATTGAGTGCAGGCCTGTGAACCAGAGGGTTGCTGGTTCGCTTCCCAGTCAGGACACATGCCTGGGTTGTGGGCCAGGTCGCTGGTAGGGGGCACGGTATGCAAGAGGCAACTACACATTGATATTTCTCTCCTTCTCTTTCTTCCTCCCTTCCCTTCTGTCTAAAAATAAATAAAATGAAATCTTTAAAAAATGTTTATTGATTTTAGAGAGCCAGGAAAGGAGAGAAAGAGATACAGAAACATCGATCTGTTGCCTCCCAGGTATGCCCCAACCAGGGATGGAACCCACAACCTAGGTATGTGCCCGACAGGGTATTGAACCCACAACTTTTTGGTGTATGGGACACTGCCCCAACCATCTGAGCCACCCTGGCCAGGATGAAACTGTAGATTATTGAAACCATTCATTTTTCAACATGTTTTTGGTTATCAATAGTACTAGGTTTCTAATATCTCTTCCATTGCTACAGTGCTTTAACTGACGTGTATTAGTGCCTTTTTCTGTAATTTTATGAGGTAAATGAGGACAAGGGCTAATATTTTCTGTTAATGAGAAAACTCAAATGTTCATTGACTTTCCCAAAGATTGTAGAATCATTAAGTGGCAGAAACAGGATTCAAACCAGACTTCAGATTTTCAGTCTATTGTTGTGTACCTTGGTAAACACGAAGAGATTGATGTTTAAAGTAATATAGATCTGACTTTGAAGCCCAGATTGAGTATTCACTTTGGTCAAGTCATTTAACCTCTCTTAGTTTGTTTCTTATCTATAAAACAGAGATACTTCTGCTTACCTTAGAGTGCTGTAAGAATGAGAAAATACATGAAAAGTACTTAAGCTTCCTACATAAACTCTTAAGGAATGGTAACTAGTAAATTATTTTATACAGGTGCAAAAGGCTTACTCTTTATGAAGTATAAACATTCTTTTCAATGTTATGTCAGCTTTTTCCATTCAAGCTATATGTTTATTCATATCTAATTAGTCTTTCATTAAACTTAAGTTTATTACAGATATCAGGTCTCAGAAAGGCTTTAAGGAGCTATGCATGCAGATGGAGAAATAAAGGGAAAAGTGAAGTGATTTGCTCAAGGTCACATACTGAATTACTAGAAGAATTAAATTCTAGTGTTTCTCTTTTAGTTATTTATTAATTTTTTAAAAAATTAAGTTATAACTCACATATAGAATTCACCCTTTTAGAGAATACAGTTCAGTGTTTTTCAGTAAATTCAAGGTTGTACAATCATCACCACTCATTCCAGAACATTTTTATTACCCACAGAGAAACTACCTGTTAGCACTCCTGTACCCCTTTCTACTGCTCCTGGCAACTACTAATATCTAATTTCTGTTTCAATGGACTTGTCTATTGTGGATTTCATGTAAATTAAATCATGCGATACAACCTTTTGTGACTGGCTTCTTTCACTTAGTATATTGTTTTCAAGGTTCATCCATGTAGTAGCTTGTATCAATACTTCATTTTTGTTGAATGATATTCCATTGTATAGATATACCACATTTTATTTACTCATTTATCAGTTACTGGACACTTGGGTTTGTTACTTTCTGTAAAACTCCTTTTTCATTTACAGGTTTCTAATTTTTTGCCATTATGAATACTACTCATGAACATCCACATGCAAATTATTGTGTGGAAATATGTTTGTCTTTCTCTTGGGTAAAAACCTAAGAATGGAATTGCTGGTTTACATGGTAAATTATGTTTTACTTTTCAGGAAACTGTCAAACTGTTTTCTAAAGTGGCTGTTTGAAGTGCTTTATGTATTAGGGACATTTTCTCTTTATAAATGTCAAAAATATTTTTCCAAGTTGACTTTTTACTTTGCTTATATTTTTTGCCATGTAAAAAGGTTTTTTTTTTTTTAATTTTACATACTCAAATATAGCATGTATTGCTTCTGGATTTTGAATCACAGAAAGACATATTCTTCTCCCAGAAGAATATGAAAGAATTTATATAGGTTTTTTTTCCAGAACCTGTGGGGTTTCTTTTTTTTGCCTTCGTTTTAAATTTATCTTGATATGCAAAGTGAGGAACGCAGCCAATTTTATTTGTATCCACAGACTGTCCAGTTATTGTAACACCATTTATTAAAAATAAACTCCCCAATGATTAAAAGGACATCTTTATTATATACCAAATTTCCACATAAATTTGGGTCTATTTATGAAGCTTCTTTCCTTTTTTATTTTGTCACTACACTTTTAATTAGAGAAGCATTAATTAATATGTTTTAGTAGATGATAGAGGTAGGTTCCCCCTCATTTCATTTTTAAGATTTTCCTGACTCCTTTTATTTGTTTATTCTTACAAATAAATTTTCTAATCAATAAGTATCAGAAAAAATCTTGATAGTATTTTTATTGGGACTATACTAAATAAGTACAATAATTTAGAATAAACATTTTTATGATATTGAGTCTTCCTTAAAGAAATATATTATTATGAATTCCTTTTGAAGAAAAAATTCTGAATCCCAATTCTTGACTTAAGCTATCTTCAATGTAATGCTACTCAAATATGTACAAAAAACTAGGGATAAATTCCTTATGTATAAGAGTAAATTCCATATTACTCTCATACAATTATAGAACTCAAAAGATTTAGGCCTGGCCAGGTAGCTCAGTTGTTTAGAGGCTCATCCCAATATACCGAGGTTGTGGGGGCAATCCCTGGTCAGGGCACATACAGGAATCAACTAATAAATGCATAAAAAAGTGGAATAACAAGTTAATTTTTCTCTGTTCTCCCCTCCCCCCTCCCCTCCCCCTCCCCTTTTCCTTTTCCTTTCTCCCCCGCTTCCTCTCTAAAACTAATAAATAAAAATTTTAAAACTAATAAATAAAATTTTAAAAAATTTACTGTTTAAATACAACTAAACGTACTAAACTACCCAAATTCAAATTAGCAACATTACATTAATGGGAAATAATTTGCTAACAGCTTACTGTGGTTGAAACCAAAAGCATATTTATTATTAATAGGCAATCCCAGAGTTAATTCAGTCATTCAGCTGTATCATTCAAGTCCCAGACTTTACATCCTTTTTTGGTCATTCTTAGAAATGTTGGCTTTTCCTTCTTTTGTTTGTCACTTTATGGTTGCTGCAACTCCACTTGAATCTTGCCTTTATTCTGTCTTTCCGAAGAAAAAGGAGGGAACGAGGGTAAAGATCTTTTCTTAGCTAAGCTTGTCTTACTGTCTCATTGTGTAGAACTGGTTCACACATCCATCATGAGACCAGTCACTGGCAGTAGGGAATGTGATTACTATCATTGGTTTACTATCATTGGACCAATTCTTATTTATTCCCTTGGGCTGGAGGAAAAATGAGAGATCTCCACTACCTACTAAAACAAATTGGAATTCTGTTAGGGAATAGAGAGTGGGAAGTGGGTAAAGAATGTAGAAAGCTAACAGCATCTGCCCCAAGCCCTGATGTTAACAAGTAGGAGAGACTGATCTTCTGACTTCATATTCCCTACTGATTTCATTGTCACAGTGGTATAGGACATGATTTCCCTCCTCCTCTTTCCCCTTTCCCACTTTTGCCAGATTTGAGCCCCTTGACCTGAGCACTTCTGCGTGAGTGTCCATTTTTTCCATTGTTAGATTTATTGCCAACAAATATATTTCTTCTTAGGATCTCCAAAATTGGATAATTTTTTAAAATCTAATGAACCCTCCTTGCTCTGTTACTTGCTGTCAGATTTGAGAAGACCTTTGGTTGGTTCAGAAAAACTTTCCTTCATGCTATGAAGTAAATTTTTTTTTTTAGAAAAGAAAGTTTTAATTCATAGCATTATTAAATGAGTTGTTGGCCTATACACCTCACTTTGGTGTTCTTCAAAATCCAGTATAGGCATACCTCATTTTATTGTGCTTCACTTTATTGTGCTTCACAGATACTGCATTTTTTATGAGGTCTTGAGGGCAAGACCTTCCACCAGCAAAAAGATTGTGACTTGCTTTACTGCAGTACTTGCCTTACTGTGGTGGTCCAGGGGTGAACCCACAGTATCTCTGAGGAATGCCTGTGTTGACAACCAGTCTTAAACATGTGCTACCAGTATATTTTGAAGATTGAAAGAGAGATTGTTTTTGAAAATCCCAGTTATTCCAAACCATAACAGCAGGCTGAAGTTGTGGCCAGATTTGCCCAAAGACCATAGTGCCAACTCTATATCAATACTATTAGTTCTGTACTTCTGTAGTTTTCTAGAAAGAATGTAAGTTTTAAATCAACATACTAGGACTTCCTTCCTGGCTTCAGTACCTATACTTAACTGGTGCAAACTTGACTTTATTTTCTTAAAATGTGGATAATACTAGCCTCAAAGAGTTGTTTTGAGAAGAAAGATAAGATACATATATGGAATCATTACTTAAATGGTAAAACTATATAATGGAAACTTATTTACTATATTTCATAAATTCTTAGATACATTCCTTTTCATATTTGAAATAATAGTGTCCTAACAGTTGCTATTGGTCAGGTAACAGCCCTAACTTGTTTCTCATTGCCAGTCCATAAGTGAATACCAGAACCAGCATCAAAACTTGCAAAATAAGTTTTGGCAGCTTGGAAGAAAATTCTGGAGACAAACAAAAAAGTGGAGCATTTTTAACCACTAATAACTAAATGGTTGTGAGGATGAGTTAAGCTATATTCCTAAATTCAGAGTCAAAAGTGAGATAGCTCTCTACGTAATGTTAAAGTTGGCATATGAGCTGGTATTTATCTTTAAGAAACACTCCATCACCAATATACTTGTGAGGCTCAGAGTATTAGAGTGATTCAGAAAAGAGTAAGACTCACAGTATAAAGAAATTGTCTAGGAATACCTAAGTATTTTATTTTGCTCTCATTTTCCTTTTATATATACCCATAAGTGATTTGTGGTGAATCAATATAAGCACAGAGCTTTTTCAGGAAACATAAAAGGCCCTGGCTGGGTAGTTCAGTTGGTTAGAGCATCATTCCGATATGCCAAGGTTGCGGGTTTGATCTGCAGTCAGGGCACGTGCAAGAATCAACCAATGAATGTGTAATAAGTGGAACAACAAAGCGATGTTTCTCTCTTTCCCTTCCCCTCTTTCTAAAATCAATAAATATAAAAAATAACAAATTTTAAGTGATAGAACGTTGTACTTTAATTGGCAGCTCTTTTTCTTAGTGGTACATAAAATTATGGTTCATCTTATAATTGATAGTGCCCTGTAGATACAGTATTTTATCTATTCTATTAGCAGCTAGATTGTAATCTACTTGTTTAGTCTTCCTTAATTTAATTGTAAACTCCTTTTGTGTTTTATTTACATGTTCCAAAGTGGTTAGCACATAGGACCTCAATGAACATTTCAGGAATTAATGAGTGATACTCAGACACAGTGGACACATAATGTTTTTTTTCAATAGTTTAGAATTCTCCACCCTGAATTTAGTAGGGAAGTAAATGGGGGCAGGGGGCATTGACTTGTTGAGTATAGAAGTGAGATTTAAAATCTGTAATTATTGACAGTATGCAAAAATGAACTTGTATCCTGTTTATAACCTTCTGTGATTACATATTTATATCCCTTTATATTTATTCTATTAAAAATATAGTTCAAGTTGTCATGAGGATTAAATTTGGGTAATGCCTGCGAAGTGCCTAGCACAAGTACATGCTTGTCTGGTTTGTTTCATTGAATATTGCTCATCCCTTTAATTAAACCAACTTTTCCTTAAGTATAATAGCCATAGTTTGAAATATTGGTATATTCAAATCACTTTGAATTCAGCCTTCTGTGTTAATCACCTAAACTACATTATTATTGGCTGAATTTTATCACAAATAGCATTTTAGCATATTATGGCTAAGGAGGATTAGGGATGGAGCTACCCAGAGAATCTACCAATATTTCATAATAATATTAATCAGGGGAAATGTGCTTCAGTTTTTCCAATAACCTACTTTTAAACCTTTGGAATATAAACCCAAATTTAAGTTGAAAAATCTCTGTACTAAAACTTTTTTTTTCGCTAAATATTGGGAAATCATAATCTTTTATTGATAATTAGAGGATTTATATTCTTAACTCCTCCTGGCCTAGGTTATTGTTTAATAAATAAGGATGGTACTTCTAATTTTTATAGTATTTGACTGGACAAAGTCCTTACCAGATATAGTTTTTATAAATCCTTCCCTGACCTGATTTCATCCCCATAAGTGTCCCCCAAAAGATTGGATATTCCATCTGTGGGCTCTCATGGTATGCTACGCTTATTTCTGTCATCAGTGTACAGTGACTGTTTGTTTATCTATTTTAATCCCAGGCACAAGCTCTTTGAGGGTAAGGACTAAGTTTTATTCTTCCATGGAAACTTCTTGCCTACTGATTGCCCTAGTGCCTAGGAAGTATAATAGGACCTGCCATACAGGGCATAGTCAAACAACTCTTTAATTGAATTGGAATTAAATTAGCTGCTTATATAAGCAAGTTGTGACTGGGAAAAGCCTCCAAAATAATTACCCTGAAGATATTTGCTGAATGCTTATGATGTAAGTCTTTTGTTCTAAATTACCATGGCATTCAGATGAGTCTGGGGAGGAGCTTTTATGGCTGTTGGTTCTGAAATGTACTTCATGAGAGTCTTCAATATGGACTTTATTGGCTTATAAAATTTTTTCAATTATAGTTTACATTTAGTATTATTTTGTATATGTTTCAGGTGTATAGCACAGTAGTTAGACAATCATATACTTTACAAAGTGTTCCCCCTGATATTTCCAGTACCCATCTGGCATCATACATAGTTATTACACTATTATTGACTACATTCCCTATGCTGTACTGTACTTTACATTCCCATGACTGTTTTGTAATTACCAATCTGTATTTGTCAGTCCCTTCACCTTTTTGATCCAGTCTCCCAACCCCTTCTGTGTGGCAACCATCATTCTGTTCTCTGTATCTAGAAGTCTGTTTCTGTTTTGTTTATTTATATTGTTCCTTAGATGCCACATGTAAGTCAAATTATATGGTATTTGTTTTTCTCTGACTGATTTATATCACTTAGTATAATACCTTCTGGGTCTATCCATGCTGTTGGAAATGGTAAAATTTTGTTCTTTTTTATGACCAAGTAATATTCCATTTTGTATATATATTACAACTTACCCACTCGTCTGTTTATGGGCACTTGGGTTGCTTCCATTGCTTGACTATTGTAAATAACACTACAGTGAACATAAGGGTATATATATTCTTTCAAATGAGTGTTTTGGGTTTCTTCAGACTTACTGGCCTTTTAAACTCTGATCCCAGACCTGCTTGGCTCATTTCTTTTGTGGTACTGCCTAAGCAGAACAGTAGCTTGGATAAGTTCTGATCCTTGAGTATGGTCACACACACACATTGAGTATGAGAGTGAACAGCTACAATTACCTCTTGCCTTCTTGCTTATGTCTCAATAGTTGTGTTTTTGTTTGAGGCCAGACAGTTTTAGTAAAGTTGTCTATATATCCTTTTTCTCTGTACTTTTTAGGGTTTTGGCAAAAAAGTTATGTTGTTCTTGGGTTGGATGAGTGATAGACATAAAATATAGAAATTTTTCTAACTTAAGTAAAGCAGAATTCTTTATTACCAAAGGTATAATTTCACAGCTCTTCCTGTGCTTGCAGCAGTCTGTGTTTATCAATCCATTTAAAGCAAAGTATACTTTTGGTGTGATCTGACTCAGCAGGTTAGAAATTCCTGTGGGTTAAATGTCTTATCTGAAAGTGTTTTTAAATGGGTAAGGTTTTATTTATTTGCTTGAAACTACATCATATACTGGGCCATAAGTATCCTGTCCTGTCTAATGCAGGACATTGTGTGAAATGTTACACATTTTTGGATTCTATTATACCCAGTTAACAATTAACATTTTCACCAATGGCCAACACAGAAAAGTAATAGTAATAAGACCTAGGATTTTCAAGCACATGGTAAATCAGTATTTAGTAAGTTGGAATTCTTTAAAAAGGCCTCCTGTGTTCTCCTTGAGAAAGGTATCAGAAAAACTTGAGAGTTGTTTGATTCTTCCTTCTCTCTTTCCCATCACCTCCTGCACCTTCCCATCATTACCATTACAGTTGTAAACTTTGACTTTCTTTTTAGTCTCCAAGGTACTCAGCAGGCTTGCTACAAGGGTTCTCTTCCATCTCTTTTTGGGTATTTCTGGATGTTCACTGCTAGCTTTGGTAATTCTAGAATGGAACACCTAGAATGATTTTGAGGGTAGTATTGAAAACTAATAAGGAAAAGACCCTGAGAATATGATTCTAGCTCTGCTGCTTTCTGTGGCCTTCTATGAGTTACTTAATCTCCTTTGGCTTTAGTTTTCTCATTTGCGAAACAGGGATAATAGTAGCTACCCCAGAGGGTTGTGATGGAAATTAAAGTAGTTCATGTGTTTATCTCCATTTTCTCTCCAAACTCAATTAAATTATAGTAAAGTAATTTGGAAAAAGGGGTAAATCCAAAGAGCAAAGAAGAAGAGGGAAGATAAGATACCATCAAGATTTAGGAAGATAGTAAGTTAAAGAATTAACTCACTAACAAATGGACAAACTGAAAACTACTCCCAGAAGGGGAATAAAATTGCAAGCTAATCCACATCACAATCCCATAAAGTACAGGTGGCAAACACAAGGCCTACAGGCCCAATCTGTCCCTCCACCTTTTTTCTATCTGGCCTGGCACCTTGTTTCTACCCAGCAGCAGTGCGGAGCTCTCGCTGAACTGTTAAGGAGTAGTTACATTTATACAGTCCTAAAAATTGCATTCGGCCCTTTGAAGGCAACCAGGAGGCTGATGTGGCTCCTGGTGAAAATGAGTTTGATACCCCTGACATAAAGGCTCAGAAATTGTAGGTGCTAAGAACCTCTGAAAGGGGGTTAAACCTAATGCTGGTCTTGTAAAATGAGTTTGGGAGCCTTCCCTCTTGAATTCTATGAAATAGTTTGAGAAAGAGAGGTATTAGTTCTTACCAGAATGTTTGGTAAAATTCATTTGTGAAGTGATCTGGTCCAGGGCTTTTGTTTGTTGAGAGTGTTTTGATTACTGCTTCATTTTCATTAGGTGTAATTTGTCTATTCAGATTCTCTGATTATTCCTGATTTAGTTTTGGAAGATTGTATATTTCTAGGAATTTATCCATTTCATCCAGGTTGTCCGGTTTGTTGGCATATAGTTGTTCATAATATTTTCTTACAATCCTTTGTATTTCTTGGAATAGGATAGAGAGTCCAGAAATAAACCCAAACCTTTATGGTCAATTAATATTTGACAGAGGAAGTAAGCACATGCAGTGGGCTAGAGATAGTCTGTTCAATAAAGGGTGATGGGAAAATTGGACAGATAAATGCAGAAAAATGAAACTAAACCACCTTCTTACACCATACACAAGAATAAATTCAAAATGGATCAAAGACTTAAATGTTCAACCCAAAACCATAAAGATCATAGAAGAAAACATAGGCAGCAAAATTTTGGACATTGCTCATAGCAGTATTTTATCTGATACATCTCCCCAGGCAAGGAAAAATAAACAAATTGGACTACATCAAACTAAAAAGTTTTGGTACAGCAAAGGAAATCATCAACAAAGTAAAAAATCCCACAGAATGGGAGAACATCTTCGCCAATACATCTGATAAGGGGTTAATATCTAAAATTTATGAAGAACTTACAAAACTCAAAACCAAAAATCTCCAACCCAATTAAAAAATGAGCAAAGGCCCAGAATAGACACTTCTCCAGAGAGCACATACAGATGGCCAATAGACATATGCAAATATGTTCAACATCATTAATCACTAGAGATATGCAAATTAAAACCACAATGAGATAGCACCTCACACCTGTCAGAATGGCTATCATCAATAAATCAACAAACAAGTGCTGGCAAGGATGTGGAGATAGGGGAATCTTTCTGCACTTTTGGTGGGAATGCAGATTGGTGTACCCACTGTGGAAAGCAGTATGGAGATACCTCAAAAAAATTAAAAATGGATCTGTCTTTTGACCCAGTGATCCCACTTCTGGGAATATACTTGAGGGAATCTAAAACACTAATTGGAAGAAGATAAGCACCCCTATGTTCATTGCAGTGTTATTTACAATTGCCAAAATATGGAAGCAGCCTAAGTGTCCATCAGTAGATGAGTGCATAAAACAACTATAGGATATTTAGACAATGGACTACTATTTGGCTATAAAAAGAAGACAGTTTTACCCTTTGTGACAGCATGGATGGACCTGGAGAAAATTATGTTTAGTGAATTAAGCCAGTCAGAGAAAGACAAATTTTACCATATGATTTCACTCATATGTGGAATCTAATGAACAAACTGAACTAACAAGGAAGGAAAATAGGGAAAGGCTGAAAGGTGGAGAATAGGATGACAGCTACTGATGGTGGGGAGTTGAGGGGGTAAGGTATTGATAAAAAAGGAAAAAGAACTCATGGGCATGGACAACAGTGTGGTTATTGCTGGGAGGATGGGGTAGAAGGAGATTAAATGGTAATAGAAAAATTACAATAAAAAGTAAATTTTAAAAAATTATCTCTTTGCTCTTAGAATGGAAATCTTAGACCTAATGACATTAACCTAACTACCTACTTGTTTTATATAGTATATGTGTATAAGTATGCACATATACGATGTTCAAAATAACCAATTATACTACCAATAAAAACTACCAACAGTACAAGGTCTTTCCAGAAAAAGTCAGCTATCGTTTATATAATGAGAATAGTTTGTACAATACTGATGTAACCTGGCAGCCAAGGAATGCGCATGCATGAACAATGACGACTTTACTGTACTAGTCAGTTGTGGGCGGTAGACACCATTGAATGAGCATGTGTACTGTGGCTGTCACATTCAAAATGAGTGAGTAGAGTAATGAATCTGCATCAAATTTTGTGTTAAGCTTGAACATTCCTTCGAGGAAACTACTGGGATGATTCAGAGGACTTTCGGGGATGATGCAATGAGTGCAGCCTAAAAAACGTATGGCAGAGATTCTTAAAAGATGGTTAAGAATCTGCTGAAAGTGATCCACATTTCTGAAGGCCTACAACAACAGAACACCTAAAAATGTTGAACATGTACAGGCTGCAAATCAACAAAGATCAGTGACTGAGAGTGTGAAAATGAAGCTGATCTGGGGATTCCAAAAACTACTGTGTCCAAGATTTTGACACAGGATCTTGGCATTAAACATACTGTGGCAAAATTCCTTCTGCGGCTTCTACTACCAGAGCAAAAGGAACATAGTGCAACAGTTGCTAATGACTTGATTCAAACTGCTACCAATGAAACAGAGTTTCTTTAGATGGTTGTAACTTTGAAGGGGACTAAGACATCATTGTCCTATGTACAGTGTTTCTTGCATCTTGTTACTTCTCCAATAAATGTCTGTTTTTTCATAGTACATGGATAGATACTTTCTGGACAGACCTCATATGATTACTGAATACTGTTTAAGGTTTTTATTCAGAGTTGCTTTTTTCTCTTAAACATATGGGTGTGAAATGGTACCTTGCTGTGACTTAAAATTTTATGTCTCTACTATAAATGAAATTGGGAACCTTTTCATATGTTTGTGGGCAATTTGTGTTTCTTCTATTGTGAGGTACCTATTAAAAGTTTTTTTTTACTTATATAAAGGTTTTGGGAAGCAATTAATGATAGTTTAATAAAAACAAGTAAATAAAAGACAATTATTCTGGAAAAAAGTACAAAGTACAAGAAAGAAAGTGTTATCAATATATCCTGTGGCTCAGCTGTGACAGTATTTTCATAATAATTAACATTAATAAAGTATTATGTATCTACTTATGTACCTAATGAAGTATTATGTAATCACTTTTCAGAGCTTATAGTTGAGGGTATTGAGGCAGATTTTAAGTTATTAATGATCCCAAAGCTTGTCATTATTGGAAATGAAATTTAAGATAATCTGTACATAGCTATAGTATAAAAAGTATGTATATGTTTTTAAGAATCTTCACGAATTTTTTTAATGTGGCAAAATGAAAACATAACATAAAATGCACCCTCCTGACCATATTTGGGTGTACAGTACTGTATTGTCAACCACACACACATTGTAGTGCAACAGATTCCCAGAACTACCCCTCCTCCTGCATTACTGAAACTGCATCCTCCAAACAACTCATCTCTCCTTCTTGCAAGCCCCTGCCAACCACAATTCTATCTCTGTTTCTGTCTTCTCTGTCTCTTTCTCTATCTCCATCTCTCTGTCTCTATCTCCATCTACTTTATATACCTCATGTAAGAAGAATCATGCAGAATTTGTCTTTTTATGACTGGCTGATTTTGCTTAGCCTGAGGTCCTCAAAGTTCATTCATGTTATAGACTGTGACAGGATAATACTCTTTTTAAAGGCTGAATAATATTCAATTGTGTATATATACAAATTTGTCTATCTATTCAGAGCACCGTACAGATTCAGTGCAATCCCTATCAAAATACCAGTGGCATTTTTCACAGAACTAGAATAATCCTAAAATGTATGTAAAACCACAAAAGACCCTGAGTAGCCACAGCAATATTGAGAAAGAAGAACAAAGTTGGAGTTATCACAGTACCTGATACCAGATTATACTACAAGATTACAGTAATCAAAACAGTATGGAACTGTCATAAAAACAGACACACAGATCAGTGGAACAGAATAGAGAGTCGAGAAATAAACCCACACCTGTATGGTCATTTAATCTATAACAGAGGAGGCAAGAATACATAACATGGTAAAGACAATCTATTCAATAATTGGTGTTGGTAAAACTGGACAGATACATGCAAAAAATGAAACTAGACTGCTTGCTTACACCAAAAACAGAAACTCAAAATGGATTAAAGACTTAAAGACTTGAAACTGTAAAACTCCTAGAAGGAAACAGCCCATACGTTTTTGGGATATGTCTCCTCATGCAAGGGAAACAAAAGAACAAATAAATGGCACTACATCAAATTGTATATAGTTTTGACAAAAAGTTTTAATTTTAATGAAATCCAACTCCTAAATCTGTTCTTTTATCATTTCCTTTTTTGGTGTTGTATCTAAGAAATTGTTGCCTAACCCAAAATCTCAGATTTACTCCTGTGTTTTTAGAGTTTTATAGTTTTAGCTCTTATGTTTAGGTTTATGATCCACTTTGATTTAGTTAATGTGTGTAGTCTGAGAAGGTGGTTCAGGTTCATGCTTTTGTGTATGGATATCCAGTTGTCCTAACACCATTTGTTGGAAAGATGGTTCTTTCCCAGTGAATTGTCTTGGCCCCTCTGTTGAAAATCCATTGACTGTGCATATTAGAGTTTATTTCTGGACTTTCAGTTCTGTTCAGGAAATCTGTATGTTTACTGTCATGCTAGGACCACAGTCTTGATTAACATAGTGTTATAGTGTTCCACTACCTTTTAATGAAAACTCTGGGAGGATTCGGTAAGGAGGATTCTGTTTATATTAGCCTCAAAGCATAACAACAACAACAACAACATTTACTGAGGCAGCAGATGAAGTGTTTTATGCACGTTAGCTCATTTCACACTGTCAACAGATAATCATCAATGTGTCAGACTCAGAGTACATGAATAAACAAATGGAGAACATTTATGCTCTCATGAATCACACATTAGTAGCAAATTAGCACAAACTAATTTGAGAGTAAGCAAGAGATAAGAAGCCTACTTTAATCCACATACCAACCCCTGTAAAATAGGCAATATAACTCCATCTGACATAAAGAAACTCAGAAGTTAAATGACTTGAAGAAGGTCACACAATTTAATAAAGGCAGAACTGGGTTATGAAAACTAATAGGTAGCAAATGGAAAATTAATTTAGGTTTAGGACGTATTAAGGGTTTAGTATCTCCTCATTCTTTTTTAAAAAATAATTCCTTTTTTCCCCCTGGAAATAGGTTGTTATGGTCAAACTGTGACCAAGGGTTTTTAATTTGGGATTCACAGATGGGTTTCCTCGCACCAGTGGAACTGTACACAAAATATACATTCTTGCTTTTTTTTTTTTTTATTGCAAGTTTATAGCGCTCATCAGATTCTGAACAGGGTCTGTGATAACAGCAAAATGTCTATAAATATGTTTGATAAACATATTTGATTCTTCAAAGGGCCAAATGCAATTTCAGCTCCTTAACAGTTAAGGAGTAGTTACATTTATACAGTCCTAAAATTATTTTGGTCCTTTGAAGGCAACTGCAAGGCTGATGTGGCCCCTGGTGAAAATGAGTTTGACACCCTTGCCTTAGGCAGAAGCTGTATTTCCTTTGTGTTTCTCACAGTACTATTTCATCCCCTCTCTGCCAAATTCCTCCCTCTAGTAGCAGGAAGTGGAAGAAAATTACATTTATTTTGGGGGGATTTTGAAATAAACTTAATTGTGACATCAAAAATTCTCTCTCTATATATATCCTAAAGTAGATTTTTATTTATAAATTATATGACTTAAAATGTATCTTAGTTCAGAACTTTAGAATTGACCTTGATTCTACTGTTTTTCACAGCTTTAACATTTCTGAGATTTGTTGATAATTTTTTTGAAAGGTCTTTCTGTTTTTGTCCTTTTTAATTTCATTGCCAGTCTAGACTCCCATCTTCTAACCAAGTTATTGCAACATAGTAATTTCCAGAATCAAGTCCATCTTATACTTTTCACCACATTGATCTTTTCTAAAATAATTTGTACATTTTATTGGCTCCTCATTTTCTACAATACCATCTAAACCCTCTTTGACTTTTGGGACCCTAACACACAAATAACAGAAAAAGGACATATCATATTTCTTACTTTATTATTTCTAATACTATTCCTTCTCCAGTATCTGCTTCTAGTTTTATCAGCTCCTTTTAGTCTTTCCAAACTGCTGTACTTATTCCCATGTATCGCAGTTAGCTGTTTTTAAAATTTTGTTTATCAGTTTCACCTATGATAGGCACCATACCAGACCCTTATTTGTGCCCTTCTTTCTGCCTTAAATGTCTTCTTTATTCCTCCCTATTTCCATTAGTCCAAATTCTGTCTGTTCTTCAATGCCTAGCTTAAATGTTATTTTTCCTTTGAGGCGTCTCTTTATTTCTCAAGCTGAAAGTAATCTTTCTTTCTGCCTTTCAACATTCACAGCACTTTAGACATGCCTCTTAGGTTATTTATTTCTGTATATGTTAGATATTTAAGTATTTGACATTAGTTTCTTAAGAACAAACATTACCTCACTAGTATGTAAAGATTAATGTAAGGTCTTTGTTATCTATTTCATTTCTAACATTGGTTGCAAAATTGCCTAACGTTGTGGAGTGTAGAAACAATTACATGTTCAAATGAAGATGTTACAAATATGCCAGAAAAATCTCTGGGAGTAGGAACAGCTTTTGAAGGTATATATTGTTGGCTCTTTTACCAGATGGGAATTGCTCATATATTTCTATAAGTTGGGTGGTCCCTGAAACTTTATTTTTTTTAAATGAAGGAAATTAGAAGCAGAGGATATTCTCTCAGGAAGAATTTCTGTTTATAGGAAGTAATTTTTCTTGAAAAACAAGATTTTATTTATTTAATTTTAGAGAGGGGGAAAGGGAAGAAGAGGAACATTTATCAGTTGCCTCTCACATGGCCCCAACCGGGGACTTGGCCTGCAATCCAGACAAGTGGGAATCCTGACTGGTTTGCAGGATGACGCCCAATTCACTGAGCCACACCAGTCAGGGCAAGAAGTAATTTTTCTTTAACTGATGCCCAGCCAACTTGTAAAGTTTCTGTGGCCTTGACAAAGTCAGCCATATTTAGAATCTGAAAAGGAAACCTTTGATAATATTTCCTAAAGCCTTAATACTTCTCAGAAGCATAAATGAGAGAGTGGGAGAGAAAAAGAAGAATCTGAGAATTATTAATATAGCATTGGGGTAAAAAGCAGAAGGTTTGAAGAGTGATGGTTTGAATTAGAGTTAAATACCATCACTGCCACTTAGTAGTTGTATAACCTTGGACAAATTACTTTATATCTGTAAATCTGTTTTTCATCTGTGAAATGGTGATAAAAATAACTCAAAATTTTGTGAGGATTAAATGGAATCCTGCCTGTAAATTACTTCACACATTGACTCACTGTAATGTATAGTAAATGTTAGGTACTAGTACTGTGGAGATATCAAAAATCTACTCATAATAGATCCTTAGAATCCATTGTAACATGTCGGGCATGCCATGTTGTGGTGGTTATATTTAAAATTAGCATATGCATAGATGTATTTGTGACTGATGAATAGGTAGAATTAAGAGTTCTGCTTTTAGTTTTCTAGTAGGAGTTTAGGTGCAGCCAGCAAAAGAAGAAAAATGGGTCTAGGTTGAAGTTTTAGTTTACTTTCACAAAGGGAGTTTTTCTATCAGAAGATAGGATTGCTCATTTACTGAGCAACCATCAAATACTAGATAGATTCTTTTAAAATGTATTATTTTATTTACTGCAATCCAAGGCAGAATGAGTTTAAGTAATTTGAACTTGCTCAAGCCCATACTGTATTAGGAATTTGTAGCAAATGATAGGAAAATAGTAGGAACTGTGGAAAATTTGAATCCCTCTCCCATTCCAAATCGTATACTCTACTTTTATATTCCCACCACCTCCCTCTCAACTTGGGGGATGTTAAAAATTAGTGCCGGCCTGGCTGGGTGGCTAAGTTGGTTGGAACATCAGCCTGTGCATGAAAAGGATGCAGCTTTGATTTCCAATCAGGGCACATTAGTAGCTTGGAAATTCTATCCCTGCCCACGATGCAGGCATGTATGGGAGACAATTGATAGATGTTTCTCTCTTCCTCTTTCTCTGAAATCAATAAAAACATTCCCTTGGGTGAGGATTGAAAAGAAGTAGTGCTTTGTCACACATCAGACCATTTAAATCAACTTTTAGGAGTGAGACCCTGCAGGGGAGAGGGGAGGGAATTTTAGGGGAAAAGGGTGAATGTTTACAGGACCAACTGTAAAGGACACACGGACAATAACAAGGGGGGACATGGAAACTGGAGGGAGGTGGGGAGGTCTGGGGGGGTGGGTTGGGATGGGGGGGAAGGCAGAAAACTGTACTTGAACAACAATTAAAATAAGAAAAAAGGAAAGAAAAAAACCTCCTGAAGTGATTTTATTGTTATGTGAATTGAGAACTGACATGTTCTAATGCCTACAAGAGAGTACATAGTCAATAAATACTTGACTTTTGAAAGAATACAAACTTGACTGCCCAGCTGCTCAGTTGTAATTCTTTCCTGTATTACTGTCAACCTAAAGTGATTTTGTGTTAACTTAAATCTTAAAAGGGCTTTGTATGATACTTTGTACCTATTCTCCATTCATCCCTATGCAGGAAAATGTCTGGCAGGAGATAATGTTTTGCTGCTCATAGAATTCTGAATTTCCTCCATTACTGGTGAGAAGAATAGGTGTGGAAATAGGGGAAAGCTCAGGATTTCTTTCTTGTGTTCCAGCCAAGGTTGAAGACAGTTGTAAATGTACCTTTATTGCTTATGTTTGTTTTACAATAGTCTTACATTTTTAAATACATGGTTCAAAAATCAAAAGATAGAAAGTGATATATATTGAAGATTGTCCCTCTCATCTCCCATGATACCATCAGCGTTATATCAGTGTTCTTTCAGAGATATTCTAAATATATATAAACAATTGGATTTATACATATTTCCTATTTTTATCCAAATGGTAATATGTACCAAACTTGATATGTAATCAAGTTAGTTTACTTAACAGTGTATCTTTCCATATATAAAGAATTTTATCAGTATATAAATGTTTCCTTCAGAAATAAATAAATGTTTCCTTTTAACAACTAAATAGTATTTCTCTGTTTACAATTTATTTTAATCATTTACCTTTTGGTGGGTGTTTAGGTTGTTTTCAACTTTTTTCTGCTACAGACAGTGCTAGATTAAATAGATAAGTCATTTAACTTTGTGAGCATATATTCAGATAAATTTCTAGAAATTGAAGGCATTAATATTACCAGTTTGCCTTCTGTGAAGACTGAATATTTATTGGTTGGGAAATGATATCATGAAATTATGCGAGGTGTTAAAGGTATGAAGAAGCATAAGTGACCAAAAATGTTTGTTAACAAGAATGATATTAAAGTAGGTTGAGAGGATAAGAATGAGCCTATAGCCAAGAACTAGGAGAAAGAGCTATTGGGTTTTGTGGTGTGTATATATACACAGAAAACATTTGTGATGAAAGTATACTAATGAATTTCTTCAAATCCTAAAATTGTTACTCTTAAAAGTATTTGAACTTTTAGAAACACATTTTTAATGTACTACTTTGTGTATGAAAACTCTTCATATCTTTAAGGGAAAATACCCTCATTATTTTCATTTCAGATTTGCATTTAGCATTTATTTGATCAAGATTTTATCTTTTCATGCATAACTATTTTTTACTTGAAATCTCTCTCCCTCTTTTTATTTCCTTAGCCCTGGAAGAAAGCGGGACTTTTCACCTGTTCCTTGGAGTCAGTACTTTGAGTCCATGGAAGATGTAGAAGTAGAGAATGAAACTGGCAAGGATATATCCTTTGCAAAATGGCTTTTTCTTCAGTAAGCTTATAGTGTTGTTTAAGTTAGAAAAGTTGTGTAGTTCCTAAAATATTCTTTATTCTATTGTTTATTTCATTTTTATTCTTCACCTGTTATTTTATGCAGTATGGAATATTGCCTATAAGTCAAGGCCAATATATTACTTGCTTATAATTGTCTAATGCATGGGGAAAGGATTAAGAATTAAATTTCTGAAACATATATACCTTAATGGCCCAGGGGAAAGTTTCATAAATTAAGTGAGTTGAACTGGTTTTTAGTGTCTAGAAACCAGGGACTGTGTCTTCAGAAGCACAAAGAGAATCCTTTTTTTTTCCTATTGAAAAATGGTCACTCTGAGTCCTTGCTTCAAAAACAGAAGTTTGTTATCTTAGAAACTTATATTTAAGTGTCCCTTGAATTTGGAAGTTTGCAGCTTTGCACGTAGCTCAGTGCTGCATAAGTTTTCTAATCAGCATTATTATGAGTAATTAATCAAAAACTTCAGTGAACAAAAGCTTAGATATGTTTTCTTTAACTATTCATACACTTTTCGAGTTTATAAGAGTGGTTCAGAGGGTCCTGTCCTACTCCTTCTGCATGGAGGAGGCCATTCTGCCCTTTCCTGGGCTGTGTTCACGGTAAGTAAGTAGTTGATAGTAAAAGTTGATGTTAGCAAAATCATTGTTTACTTCTGGATAAATTTAACTAGCCTAACTCTTCCTTCTGTACTCAGTCATATGACTTGATATAAAAAGGTTATGGATGTCAGTCAATTTTATATTCATCATGGTAGGCCAAAGATAAACTAGAGGTTCTTAACTGGGTGGGTTTCAGTGCATGAATTCTTCAGTTTATGAAATGTTTTTTTATTTTATATATATATAGATAACTATTTTTTATTGTTATCTATATATAGATAACAGATAATGTGTTCACCTGTTTAATTACAGGTGAACACATTTCCCTCCCATTGCACTCCCCTGCCCTGCATGCACACTCCATCCCCATGCTCCCACAGTCAGTCCTCACCCTGTTGTCCATGCCCATGGGTCCTTTATACATGTTCCTTGACGTAACTCTTCCCCTCCTTTCCCCCACGATCCTCCTTCCCCCTTCCCTCTGGTCACTGTCAGTTTGTTCTTTATTTCCATGCCTCTGGTTCTATTTTGCCCGCTTGTGGGTTTTGTTGATTAGGTTCCACTAATAGATGAGATCATATGGTATTTGTCTTTCACCGCCTGGCTTATTTCACTTAGCATAATGCTCTCCAGTTTCATCCAAGCTTCTGTGAAGGGTAGAAGTTCCTTCTTTCTTTCTGCTGCATAGTATTCCATTGTGTAAATGTACCACAGTTTTTTGACCCATTCATTTACTGATGGGCACTTAGGTTGTTTCCAGCACTTAGCTGTGAACATTGGGTTTTATTGTTCCTTTTGAATTGGTGTTTCAGGATTCTTAGGTTATAATCTCAGCAGTGGAATCACTGGATCAAAAGGCAGTTCCATTTTCAGTTTTTTGAGGAAATTCCATACTGTTTTCCACAGTGGTTGCACCAGTCTGCATTCCCACCAGCAGTGCACTAGGGTTCCTTTTTTCCACAACCTCACCAGCACTTGTTGTTGATTTGTTAATGATGGTGTGAAGTGGTATCTCATTGTGGTTTTAATTAGCATCTCTCTGACAGCTAGTGATGTTGAGTATTCTTTCATATGGGCCCTCAGTATGTCCTCCTTGGAGAAGTGTCTGTTCAGGTCCTTTGCTCATTTTTTAATTATATTGTTTGTCTTCCTGGTGTGGAGTCTTATGAGTTCTTTATATATTTTTGAGATCAAACCTTTGTTTATATATATTTCATTGGGATAAGGGGGATGGGATTTGTGCCTTGTCAGAAGTGGGGGTCTGTCACCCTGGCTGGTGTGGCTCAGTGAATTGAGTGCCGGCCAGCAAACCAAAGGGTTACCAGTTTGATTCCCAGTCAGGGCACATGCCCGGGTTGCGGGCCAGGTCCCTAATAGGGGATGCATGATAGACAACCACACACTAATGTTTTTTTCCTTCTCTCCCACCCTTCCCCTCTGTCTAAAAATAAATAAATAAAATCTTTTAAAAAATGGGAGCCTGTATGTCAGTCATCTAGGTATGGATAAATAGACATACCCAAGACTCTACCCAAGTGCTTTAGCTAGAGATAGTCTATTTTTTATTTGTCTCCCTCATAGAGCTTATTGTAATACTTTATACATGGAGATGTCCCATAAGTATTTAGAAAATATTTCTTCTTTTATACAAATAATATTTTGTATTTTAATGGTACTTGTGAGCTACTAGGAAGTAAGCAGTATTTGGTTGATGATACCCTGGTCTGGAGTAGAAGATACGTGTCTATGTGAATGCTGTTAGTCTTCCTAATATCCTTGACTTTGGGATGGGACAGTCCATGTGCAAAGAGAGACACTGCAAAGAGAGACACTAGCAACATTCCTGTCTAAAGTGAAATTGTCATACCTCCTTATGTGTATCAAACAGATATACACACTTCCTCCATTTACCACTAGAGAGTCTGAACGATATAAAATGGGAGCAAGTGGGAATATAGCCCTAGATACTTGGAGCCAGATGGCTTTAGAGTTAAGAAGGCTTCCGAATACACAATTTTGTTTCTGGCAGGATTATTGGGATTAGATATATAAAATCACCTTCTGGTTTCGTCTATTAGACTATGAAGTCCTTGAGAACAGGGAAAACGTCTTACTCTTTTTTGTTTCCCAGTTGCCTGAAATGATTCTTGAAACATAGGTACTTACTCAACTGTAGTAAATGATTAAATGATTTGTCCCTCTCTTGTTTACTTCCTTTCTTTTGCTTTAGGACATGGCTGTACAATTTGCTCACACATGCCAGACTGTTTCATGTCTCTAGACATGTATTGTCCAATAGAGATATAATGCAAGCCATATATGTAATTTTAAATTTCCTAGTAGGGACATTAAATAGATGAAAAGAAACAGGTGAAATTCATTTTAACATATACTTTATTTATTTTATTATTATTATTATTTTTAATATTTTATTTATTTATTTTTAGAGAGGGAAAGGAGGGAGATAGAGAGAGAGAGAGAAACATCAATGTGTGGTTGCTGGGGGTTATGGCCTGCAACCCAGGAATGTACCCTGGCTGGGAATCGAACCTGGGACACTTTGGTTCCCAGCCCCCGCTCAATCTACTGAGCTATGCCAGCCAGGGCCTACATATACTTTATTTTAAAAAATATTTTATTTATTTATTTTTAGAGATTGGGGAAGGGAGGGAGAAAGAGAAAGAGAGACACATCAATGTGTGAGAGATACATTGATTGGTTGCCTCTTGCACACCCCCAGCTAGGGGACCTAGCCCACAACCCAGGCATGTGCCCTGACTGGGAATCAAACCAGTGACTTTTTGGTTCACAGGCTGGTGCTCAGTCCACTGAGCCACACCAGCCAGGGCTAATTTTAATATATATTTTATTTAATTCATTATACTCAAAATTTTATCCTTCTAAAAGGTAATATAAAAATTACTGTTGAGATATTTCACTTTATTTTTTACACTGACTTTGAAATACAGTGTGTATTTTATACTTATAGCACATCTCAGTTTGGAGTAGCCACATTTCCAGTCCTTAGTAGCATAGCTTTAGTCATTTACATTCCATAACTAAATTGTAAGCTTTTTTAGACGCAAAGAGCATGGTTTATTTTTGCCTGCCTTGTATTGTATGCTCAGGGAATGTTCTTGAATGAACAGTTAATAGCAACATCTTCCTAATTTAGCAGCTATAGAAATAAATATACCCTAGTTGCCCTGAGCCAAGGTCAGAGTCACCAGAAATGGCTCCTGTACCATGACTTGCCTGGCTCTCCTCTAAACTACTACACTGTTGCTGGGCAGCTTAACACATTGGAGACATGAAAGGAAAGAAATGTGTGACTGGGGAGAAGAAAGAGGCCCCATCTTAATTGGCATGTTAATATGCAGGCAGCTGTGTTGAAACTTGCTAGGAATAGTAACTCCAGGCTCTGTTTCATAAGAAATTCGGCAAAAGGTAGTCTGTGGATAGAAAAAGCTTTATTCCAAGGATAGTACTTAATGGGTTACAGGATTTTGTAAAATTTGAAGAGAATTACATATGTAGGCTAGAGGTGGCCTAACTATATACTTTGAACTTTTGAGTAGCTCCCTGGTAGTCTAGTGCAAATTCAGAGCTAATATTACCTATTTGAGTATTCAGAGTCCTTAGAAATAAAGGATCTAGATAGGGCTAGAATAGACTTTTCACAAAACAGCTGTTGCTTTTGACACTGATAGAAGGAACAATGAAGTAGAAGTCAGAAGATGTGATTTCTAGCTCCAATTTTACCAGTTTTAGTAGTGTATCCTTGAGGAAGCTACTCAAGCCCTTGAGCAAGCCACATAAGCCTTCATTCTCCAAGTACAGTTCTCTTATACTTCAGAGTTTCTTTGAAGATTATGTGAGGTAATGGATATGAAAACTTTGTAAATTATAAACCTTTGTACAAATATTATGATAATAAGCTATTGACATGTACTGATACTAAATAATTTCATCTCATCAATTGGGACAATGAAATAACATGGAAAGCCTGACATAGAGGAGGTAATTGATAAATAGCTGCTGACATTATTATACTTGTATCATTATAGCAGATACCTCTAGTTCTTTTACCAAAATATAGTCTACAAGTAACAAATTCCATGAAAAATTAATGAAGTAGGGATTTTGTGATTAAATGAGCTTGAGAAACATTACATACAATGTTCTTTTTTTTATACCTTGCTTGCAAATTCATCCCACATATCAGTATATTATTAAAGTCTTTAGGGTGTCCTTCAATAAATCTGGTTAATTTCAACCATCTCTTCCAAATGTATTTGACCACTTGATTCCTTTTTTCTCAAACATCAAAAACAATTGAATCTGAAGTATCTGCTGATTCTCACACTTTGTGAAACTCCTTTATAGATAGATCATTGTGTCCTAGTTGCTTACCTGGTTTACTGGTGAAACCAAGGGAATTCCTCACCACTCAATTAACTTTATAGCTTGGACTTTGGCTGGTTAAATTACCTGCCCTTTTTTGTTGTTATTCCTGACATGTACCAGCCTACTGAATGTGTTTATATGTGACTGTGCTTTGAAAAGAAAAATGGCTACATGAAAGCTAGTGCTCTTGCAATTGACTGGATTCTAGAGCTCATATTTCCTCAAGCACTGGAACATGTCTGTGAATCCAAAGGCAGCTCTGGCAAATAGCAGGAATAAGTTGCTCAAGCACCTTTTAATCACGAGAGGCAGAATTTCCCTCAGACCTTCACCCAGATAATAATCAGTAACATTAGGCATAAAATAGAAGCACAGAGGCACTAGCATAGGAGGACAAGTATACTGACAGACAAAGGAAGAGATGAACAACTGGTTAATATCTATGATGCTAGATCATGAGACCTCTGAGAGCAGAGACTGTGTTTTATTCACCTTTATATGTCTAGTACCCAGGGCCTGGCATGGAGTTGATGTTCAGTAGTTCTTCCTTGAATAAGTTAATACCAGCTCTGAACAATTAATAGAGGTTAAGTTTTGTTCATTATATTCTGTTTAAGAAAGCAGAAAAGTATGTAATTTTCCTAAAGTCTTTATTAAATGACAATAAATCATTTACATATGGCTGATACATAAAGAAGTTGTATGAGATGGTTAAAACAAATCCCAAACTCCAGGAGACATGAGGCCAAAGGATCTGACAAGATAGTTTTATTGAATAAGCAGAGAATGTTCATCCTCACTAGTCATCAGATACAATTCATAAGAAGTATCATTTCTTTATGTATCAAATGAGTATTTTTCAAAACCAATCTTCAATGTTGGCATAGGTACTAGAAAACAAATACTTGCAAACATTGTTGGTGGCATTGTCAGTAGAGCTCTTTGGGAAAGTAATTTTGAATCATCAGATATTTATACCATTTGACACAGAAATTGTTCTTCTAAGAATCTGTTCTAAGGAAAAATACCAAATACAGGAAAAGCTGTTTGTCTAAAATTAACAATCCCAATGTCCAACAATAAATGGCTAAATAAACTGGATGTACCTATAAGACAAGATAATATACAATCTTTTAAAACAATTCTCCTGGACACTATGGAAAAAGCTGTTTTTCTGTTTTCTAAATTTTCTTTCAGTTGTACACTTTCTTTTATTACTTCTGTAACATAAAGATGGATTTTTTTTACTGGACACTTTTTTCAAAGGAAAGAGTTTATATTTCAAAAGTTGTATTCAAGGTTTATTCAGTTCTGTATCCCACAGGTTCAAAGGAGATTGGCAAACTGAGACTTGTTCAAAAAAGAGCAGCCAAGATGAGAGTACTGAAACCAATAGCATTCAGTAAACAAACTGAAATGTTTGGCCTGAGAAAAGCAGACTTGGGAGGCATAATATTTGCTTTCAGCTGTAATATTAATTTTTTAAAAATCAGCCAAATATTTTAAACATTTATTATGTGCCAGGTACTTTGCTTACCTACATGATTCCATTTAATCCTTTTTATATTTTTGTGAGGTTAGGCAGATGAGAACATTGGAATTTAGAGAAATAATAGCCAGTCATGGCACCAACACTCAAACCTACCTCTGTCTTCCTGCAGTGTCAATTTTCTCTGAAGACCAGTTCTACACTGCCTTGAGAGTGGAGACTCAGGACAGAGACCATATAGATATATTTTTGACATACATAATGCTGAACTTATAAAGATTGGGGCGATTTCAAAGCAGACAAAGCCCTCTACAGAAGAAAAGTGAGCATCATCTTGGTAGTATACTAGTGTAGTGCATATTGTAGCATTTAATTGTGAATATATCCTAAAGTTCCTTCTTAGCCATCATTTTATAAAATCTCTGGATCATTTTTGCATTAAATGTTTTGTGGGTCTTTTGGGGGGATACCAGAGATTCACCTGAATAAGTTCTATTATCAAGAGAAAGCATTTCTATTTTTGGCTTTAGGAACAGGAGAAAAAAAAAGTGTGTGTGTGAGAGAGAAATAATTTTTTTTATTAAAGAGTGATAACTAAGAGAGGGAAATTACGGTGTTTTAAAGAGTAAGCTTGGTTTGAGTGCAGGCTGCAAACCAAAGTGTAGCAGGTTCGATTCCCAGTCAGGGCACATGCCTAGGTTGCAGGCCATGGCCCCCAGCAACTGCACATTGATGTTTCTCTCTCTTTCTCTTCCTCCCTTCCTTCTCTAAAAAATAAAATAAATAAAATCTTTAAAAAAAGAGTAAGCTTAAGATCTATACAAAATTAATTTTTCAGAATTCAGTATACTAGCAATGGTTAATATACTGGATGTAACCAAGGAATAAGGAGTTGTTATAGTGCCCTGGCTGGTGTGGCTCAGTTGGTTGGAGCCTCATTTCGTAAACTGAAAGGTTGTGGGTTCAATTTCTGGTCAGGGCACATGCCTAGGTTGCATGTTTGGTCCCCAGTTGGGGCATGTGTGAGAGGTAACTGATTGGTGCTTCTCTCTCACATTGATGTTTCTCTCCCTCCCTTCCCTCTCTAAAAAAAATCAATAAGCATGTCCTTGGGTGAAAATTAAAAATAAAGAATTAATAACAATCAAGTTGATTATATATGGTGGGTGGTGAATTACTTAGGGCTTCTCTAGGCCTTTCCATCAGGAAGTACTGGGTAAAACAGACTGGCCTATTGCCATGAGAATCCAGAACTAAGCAGAAATTGAAGTTTGGCTGAGAGAGGAAGGGAACAGTGGGAGCTCATTAATAGATGCAGCCTCAGCAGGCTAAATTTTGCCAGCCTCCAGTTAGTTATTTTCAGGTTTGGTACCTCTGAGGGACTTGTGACCAAACAAGTGAGAATAGATTGAAGCCAGGAATTGAATCTGAAGTGTTTGTTGAATCCTGTTGTTTCTTCCAGTTAATTCAATTCATGTAGCACATATTTACTGAGTATGTTCTATATTTCAGGTATTGTGCTGGATTAGTAAAGGTAGAAAAATGAGAGTTCACCTTTTTTTAAAACTTTTTAAATTGAATTTATTGGGGTGACGTGGGTTTATAAAATTATATATGTTTCAGGTGTACAGTTCTATGACACATCATCTATATTTGTATTGTGTTCACCATGCCAAGTCAAGTCTCCTTCCATAACATCCTCCCCAAATCCTCTTCTATGTCCCCCAGCCCTCCTATTCAGAGTTCACACTTTAACAAGATTAGCCAATCAGAAAATACTTGTTAACTGCCTGCATTTTACCAGGCATTTATGCTAGGTGCTATGGATACAGTGGAGAATTAAACATATTTGCTGTCCTCTTGTTCATATTATGATTTAAGTCTAATAGGGAAAATGGAGATGACACATGTGTTCAAATGACACAGCAAAGATTTAATTTACGAGTCTCATTTTAAACAGATTGGGGTTTGAATCCTAAAACAGCTTAATCTACCAAGCTTTAGTTTCTTTTTTTTTTTTAAGATTGTATTTATTTATTTTTAGAAAGGGAAGGGAGGGAGAGAGAGAGACAGACAGACAGACAGACAGACACATCAATATCCGGTTGCTGGGGGTCATGGCCTGCAACCCAGGCATGTATCCTGACTGGGAATCAAACCTGTGACACTTTGGTTCGCAGCCCACACTCAGTCCACTGAGCTATGCCAGCTAGGGCAAGCTTTACTTTCTTAATCTGTAAAATGAGTATAATACCATCTAGCTAATGGGGTGGTTGTGAGAATAAACAAGATGTGCAGTTCTTGATAAAGTGCACTCAGGCACTCAGTTTAAGATGAGTTTACAATATCTATTGCAGAAGGCACAAAAGTAACAGAGAAGGATATATAAACTTACAACAATGTGTCTATCTTACTATTAATAAGGAAAATATTAAGTAAAAGAGTAACACTTTTCACCCATCAAATTAGCCAAAATTAAAAAATTTGAGGATCTCATGTCTGTAAGGATACCTGTTTTTCCATACCTTTACCAATATTTCATATACCTTTCAGAACCTGTTCTGTCAGCAACAAAAATTGTGCTGATATTTTTCCAGCCTACTTCTCAGAGAGATAATAAGGTGAGATAACAAAGTGATACAACAAAATGTTATTACAGCTCATATTTTACTTGCTCTAGTCTAGGACTAGGTGAACTTACAATTGTTAGAATCACCTGGGGAACTCTAAAATGTGTAACTATCATGGCCCCACCCCAGATCTCTCAGATAAATCAGAATTTCTGATGGGTTAGCTTGAGCAGTAGTAATTCCTAAAGCTCCTTGTATAATTCTGTTAGGCAACCTGAGTTGAGAACCACCTGGAACCAGGCTGCTTGGATTTTAATCTTGGCGTTGCCATTTAATAGCTGTCTGGCCCTAGGCAAGTTACTTAATCTCTCTGTAAAATGTCCTCACCTGTAACATGGTGAGAATTATGTCTGAATAAGACTTGGGAGGAGAGCGTTAGATAATTCATCTGAAGCACTTAGATTGGAAGTAATGCTAAAGGCATCCCAATTTCTGATTTCAAATTTTATTACAAAGCTATAGTAATCAAAACAATGTGGTATTGGCATAAAAATAGACCAGTGAAACAGAATCAAGACCTCTGATACCCACGCATTATATGATCAACTAATGTTTGACAAGAGAACCAGGAAGATTCAATGGGGAAAGAATAGTCTTTTTCAAATAAACAGTGCTGGGGAAACTGGCTAACCCACATACAGAAGAATGAAATTAGATCTCTATCTTACACCACTCACAAAGTAACTTGAAATGTGTTAGGGACTTAAATGTAAGACCTGAACCTGTAAAACTACTGGAAGGAAACAAGGAAAAAGCCACTTGACATTGATTGGCTTTGGCAATTATTTTTTGGATGTAACACCAAAAGCAAAAATAAACAAGTGGGACTATATCAAACTAAAAGGATCTTGTCCTGGATGGTGTGGCTCAGTGAATTGAGCGCCAGCCTGCGAACCAAAGGGTTGCTGGTTCGATTCCCAGTCAGGGTACATGCCTGTGTTATGGGCCAGGTCCCTAGTAGGAGGCACACCAGAGGCAACCACACATTGATATTTCTCCCCCTCTCTTTCTCTCTCCCTTCCCCTCTGTCTAAAAATAAATAAGTAAAATCTTTAAAAAAAATTAAAAGTGTCTGTAAGCAAACAAAACAAAATAGCAAAATGAAAATGCAACCTACAAAATAGAAGCAAATATTTGAAAACCATCTATCTGATAAGGGGTTAATATCCAAAATATATAAGGAACTCATATAACTCAGTAGCAAAATAAAGTCTGATGAAAAATGTGCAAAAAACCTGAACAGACATTTTTCCAAAGAAGAATATAAATGGCCAACAGGTGCAAGAAAAGATGGTTGACATCACTAATTATCAGGAAAATGCAAATTAAAACCACAATGAGATGTCTATTACCTCACCACTGTTGAAATGGCTATTATCAAAAAGGTGAGAGACAAGTGTTTTGGTGAGGCTGCATGAAATAAAAGGGAACCCTTGTCCACTGTTGGTGGGAATGTAAATTGGTTACAGCCATGGAAAACAGTATGAAGCATCTTCAAAAAGTTAAAAGTAGAACTACCATATGATCCAACAATCCCACTTCTGGATAATATTCAAAGGAAATGAAAACACTATCTCAAAGAGGTAGCTGCACCCCCAAGTTCATAGCAGTGTTATGCACAATACCCAAGACATGGAAACAACCTGAACATCTGTTATTGGATAAATGGAAAAGGAAAATGTGATACACACACACACAGGAATATCGTTCAGCCATATAAAAGGGAATCCTGCCTTTTGGAACAACATGGAGAACCTTGAGGATGTTATGCTAGGTGAAATAAGGCAGACAAACACAAATACTGTATGTTCTCATGTATGCAGAATCTAAAAGAGCTGAACTCGTAGGAATAGAGATTGGGGCTAGAAGGCCGGGGAATATGGGGAAATATTGGTAAAAGGGTACAAACTCCCATCTATAAGATGAGTAAGTTCTGGGGATCTAATTTATGGCATGGTGACTATAATGAATTATAGTATATTATATACTTGAAAGCTGTTAAAAGACTGGATCTTAAATGTTATCAACACACACACAGTATGTGAGAAAACAGGTGCCAACTAACCTTGTAATCATTTTGCAGTATACATGTGTTTCAAATCATCACATTGTATACCGTAAACTTACATATATGTCAGTAATAATAAAGCTGGGAGGAAAAGATCACAGGAAATACCCAAAGAGATGACAAAGGGCTACATTTGGATAGCAAGTCAAAGAGGTTTTTTTTTCTTTTTTCTTTTCTTTGTTTTCAACATATATAATAATATATTCAAGGTGATATATTTAATAGCTTAAAATAAAAATAATATGGGGAGATGTGATTTATGAAATCTGACTTGTGTCCTTACCAGTGTGGCTCAATTGGTTGGGAGTCATCCCACAAATGTTGCCGGTTCGATTCCTAGTCAGGGCACATGCCTAGGTTGAGGGTTTGGTCCCCAGTCAGAGTGTGTACAAGAGGTAACCGATCAATGTTTCTCTCTCACATCAGTGTTTCTCTGTCTTTCTTTCTCCATCCCTTCCCCTCTCTTTTAAATGAAAGGGAGGGAAGGAGGGAGGAAGGAAGAAATGAACTAGACTTGTGTTACACTTTGAATATTATATTGATAACTTACCTTGATTGTGGTTATGTATTTACTATTAACTTATTATATGACCCTGAGCAAATAATTTCCTTTCTTGTGGCCTCAGTTTCTTCATTCATGAAATGTGAGGGTTAGTCTACACAGGTCTCTTGTTTTGTTCTTAAAAGTTAAGAAATGTTGATGGCATTTACTAACACTAGTTGTGATGTATTATTGTCAAAGAATTTAGTTCATTTAAGAAGATCCCAGCCCTGGCTGGTATAGCTCAGTGGATTGAGCGGGGGCTGGGAACCAAAGTGTCCCAGGTTCGATTCCCAGCCAGGGTACATGCCTGGGTTGCAGGCCATAACCCCCAGCAACCGCACATTGATGTTTCTCTCTCTCTCTCTCTCTCTCTATTTCCCTCCCTTCCCTCTCTAAAAATAAATAAATTAATTAATTAAAAAAAGAAGATCCCCAATTATTTATGGTTTGTTTAAACCTCTAAAATTGTGGCTTCCCGTGATATATGATTTCTTTTTAAATATATTTTTATTTAACTGCAATATGAGCTTGTGTGTACTCCTGCATCTGTTCTAAGTGAACCTTTGGTAGGTTTCATGACTTGTACTGCTTTCAGAGTTATGTCATGATCTGAGTGTTACATTTGTGTGATATCCTGAGCCAAGATATTAACTGACTCATGGTCCTCATCTAGGGAATTTCCCTTCCAGAGTAGGGAAAAGATAACCAAAGAATATGGATGAAAATAATAGTTAATAGCAGAACACAGAGAATCACTGCTTAAAGATGCTCACTCTGTGTTTCATGAAAATCTAGGAAGAGTTAAGGTGTGTAGAGGGATTTAGCTGGAGAAAGCCATATTTTGAAGTTGGTATAAAGCTGTTATGTGCAACAAAAAAGCAGAAAATAGTTTAAAATTTTTTGCTTAAAATTAGAAAGTCTTCTTTTGATTGTCTTAATATCCTTGAATTCTGATGACAGTTCATTCAACGAAGTTATTGGTAATGAGGAAAGATTTGCTAACCCAGATATATCTTACTACTTTTCCTTTTCCTCCTAGGCAGCCATCATTAGTAGGGTTCAATGTAGGATTGTGGCTTTGGATCTGCGAGGTCATGGTGAGTGAAATTCTTATTTCTGACTGACATATTTACCAAGCCCTTTGAATAGTATTAAATATTACAAATTTCAATGTAGCCATCACATAATTTGGTCTGTTTCATTTGGGCATTTTGAGGGAAGTTCTAGCTTGCAGTTTTTGTAACTGTTTTATAAATACACACAAGTATATAGGTTGTTGTTTTGCTAAGAAAATGCCCTTTAATGTAACCAAATTCTGATGCTTGTGATGTATGAGGAATGTGAATAAATCTTTTTTAGGCTACTGTAATTATCTTCTTTAGGATGTCCAACTATAAAGATATGTCTGTAACAGAAAATTCTTGCTAAGCCCACCATATGAAAGGGGACCCAAATAAACCCAGAATTATCTTCCAGAAAGCAGGTCCCTTATGTTGTACAGGCTTCCCCCGCTAGGGGAGTGTTCTAGGAACCCACCTATTTCAGTGTACCAGCTGGCGTTGTTGTGAGAGGCTGTATTGGGCTTCAGTGAATTTTTTTTAGACTCTTCATCGCATTTGCCCATTTCATGATGGGTGATTTACGAGCACACCTCCTCACACTGCACTGAGTGTTCAGCAGTTTCCACCAAAAATGGTGTGACCCCGTGCCCCACCCTCCCTATTCACCTGAGCTTGCCCTGAATGACATTATTTTTGTTTGTTTCTCTGGATAAAAATGGTCCTCAAAGGGAAACGTTTTGCCAATGTGGAAGAGATGAAACAAACAAAAAAAAAATCAGAAGCACTAAAAGGCATAAAAACTTGACAAAATCAAAAACTATTTTGAGCAGTGGGAAAAATGTCTCTAGGTGTATTGCATCAAATGGAGAGAACTGTGACGGTGACTGAAGTTTAAATATGTAAGAACAAATACACAATGTTTTATAAATTCCAGGTTGTTTTGGTTCCCTCTGTATAAGTATAAAGTTCCCATTTCATTGTTCAAAAGGGAGATATTTTGAAAGACAGTACTCTTGCATTTATATTTTCTATCCTTGGGAATTTTACTTTTATAATATTTTTTAGCCTGGGCTGGTGTGGCTCAGTTGGTTGGAGTGTCGTCCCTCCCATACACCAAAAGGTTGCAGTTTTGATACCCGGTCCGGGCGCATATGAGAGGCAACCAGTTGCTTCTCTCTTAAAGCAGTGTTTTTTTTTTCTTTTTTCTTTTAAGATTTTATTTATTATTAGAGAGAGGGGAAGGGAGGGAGAAAGAGAGGGAGAGAAACATATATCAGTTGCCTCTTGACCACACCCTCCAGGGACTGAATCTGCAACCTAGGTATGTTCCCTGAGTGGGAGTTAAACCCACCACCTTTCGCTTCACAGGACGACACTCAACCAAGCCACACCAATCAGGGCATTGTTTCTCTTCCTCTTTTCCTCTTTCCCTTCCTCTCACTCTGAAGACTGTTAAAAAATGTCCTCAGATGAAGATTTAAAAAATTGTTCTTAATATTTTTTTAGGTGAAACAAAAGTCAAGAATTCTGAAGACTTGTCTGCAGAAACAATGGCAAAGTAAGTAATCCAATATTATTTATACATCACTTGGTTTTCATTAGTATTCTAAAGAGTAGTATACCTTTATCATTTTCTTGGTGAGATTTTTGGGCAATAATTAGTACATTCTTTGTTCTTTTTTACTTACATATCTGGTATCTCCTCACTATTTAATCTTGAAAGAAACATTCATTTTTCTTGGTATATTCAATGTGATAGCTATACATAAAACACTTGAAAATTCTTTGGGGCACAGTTTAGTTTGTGTTGGCTTTTGAAAAATTTTCTTTTGTTGATATTGTTGAACAGAATTTGGATATCAGTTGGGGACCCGTGCTTGGCAAAGTAGTTGTATACAGGAGGCCCTATGAAATGTTCTTAAGGTATCCTGCCCACATTCTTTGTCCAACTTGTGTAGTAAGACAGAAACAGAGTATTAAAGGAAAATGTAGTTATACCCTAGGTCTCAAAAGATGAATGTAGCATATACAGTGGCTTTTAAACCTGGTCACTCATCAGAATCACCTGAAAAGTGACTAAAATACAGGTGATTTGGCCCTACCTCACAACACCTGAATTCGTGCTTCTACTAGTGGGATCAGAGCATTCATATTTTGATAAAGCTTTATAGAGGAACCTGATATACCCCGTCCTATGATGGGTGTTTGGGAACACCAGTCTGTATTATAAGCAGAATTCCTCTCACTACCCTGTTTTCATACATGCATGTACTTAATACATGTCCTCTCAAGTAGTTGACAAACTTTAGCTAAAAAATATCTTGTCCCTTCTTAGCTTAGCAGTTTTAAACCAAGAGTAAACTGTTTTTCCTTTAAAACCCAAACTCATATGGCCAAAATTTTGTTGTTATAATAGATGGTATTTGTGTCCTTTTATTTGCCAGGCTTTATTAAGTGTAAAATAAGCATTTATTAAGAATAAATAATTGCTTAAATTATATAAATTTATCTACATTATTAACTGTAGTATATAGATATTATCACTTTTTTTTACCAGTGAGGAAACTAGCTTAGATAGGTTGAATAACTATATGAGGTCACATAGTTAATAGACCAAAATTATGATCATTCAGTTATAGTGCTTGGTAGAGAGGGAGGGGGGCAAGAGAGACAAACAATGCATGAATACCATTTTATGCAGTGAGCATACGCCTTAGAAACCACAGACAGGGAGCCAAGAATCTGTTCCCTCAGTTGTTCTAATAATGCTTTTATGATGTGAGAACACTAAAGCCTGAAATAATAAACTTGTTAGTCATACCTATGGAAAGATTTGTGAATGATTTTTAAGGACTTAAAGGGTATCTTGACTGTTGTTGACAAAAAAGTGAAATATATCATTTAAGTGGCCAGGCAACCAGACAAAGGGTGATGATGGCTTGGCTGGCTTTCTAGAGGAAATTGAAGAATTAATTGAGGACCTTACTAGTAGTGTATCAGTCTGGAACACACAGGAGAGAGAAACCACTTAGTAATTCGAACAGGGAAAGTTTCATTTAAAGATTTTATTAACTATAACAGGGGATTGCAGTAATGAAGAATTTGATAGTGAGAAGTAAAGAGAACTCTAAAGAACATAGGGTTCATTAACTTGATTGTGGGAATCATTTCACAGTTTATCCGTGTGTCAAATTATGTACACTTTAAGGATATTACAATTTTATCAATTGTACCTCAGTAAAGCTGAGAAAAATTCTGTAGAAAAGAAAGAATACAGTAATAGCTGATGTAAGAAGCAGCCACCATTCCGTGGGCTGAGGTAAAACACTAATGGGTAGAAATTGATATCTAAACCTTGCTGGAGAACTCATGACAGTGGCTCTGAATGGAGGCAGAGAAGTCACTTTTGATGTCACATTGGTAGAACTTGTCATAATTCTGCTGTCCAGGGCACAGGAGAAGCTATTCAGAGGGAGATTATCTCACCAGACACACTCTGGTGAGATAAATATTGGGGGTGGTTCCAGACATCTGCTGTACAACATGGTACCAGTAGGTACCAATAAGATATTGTGTACCTAAAAGTTTAAAAGGGCAGATTTATGGTAAGTGTTCTTACTCCATATACCCAAACATAAACACATACACAAAAGTGATGCAAGGCAACTTTTGGAGGTGATGGATGTGATCAAGGTAATTCTTGACTGTGGTGGTATTAACACAAATATAAATATAAATCTCCAAACTTACCAAATTGTGTACATTAATTATGTACCACTGTTTTTGTGTGCCAATTATACCTCAATAAAACTAGGAAGGAAAAACTGGGGATGGGGGTATGAATTGCTGGAGAAGGTGACACTGGGGAAGCTGTATGTGACCCAGGAGCTACAAACTTCCCATGCTGAGGGAACTGCAAGTTTCAGGAACCGGTGGAGTAAACACACATGAAGCAGGAACAAAACTCTGTCTTTCTGCAATGTCTCTCCTATGTCCTCTTAACATCTTGCCAGCTGGCAAAGAAAAAACATTTAAAGGCTTCAGATCCAATTTGCAGAAAATGCAATGTAAGGTGAATTGGAGCTGAGACACAATATGTTGGTAATTGGCACAAGAAAGTTAAAAAGAAAATAAAAATTAAAATTATAACTGATGATGATTACCAAAAATGAGAAGATCCAATAATTTGAATTCTTGTTCTTTTTTCTTTTTATTCTTTTATTTTTTAAAGTATATTTTATTGATTATGCTATTATAGTTCCATTTTTTTCTCCCCTTGAATCCCTTCCATCCTGTATCCCCCTGCCACCATCATTCTTTCACCTTAGTTCATGCCCATGGGTCATATATATAAGTTCTTTGGCTTCTCCATTTCTTATACTGTTCTTATCCTCCCCCTGTCTATTTTGTACGTACCATTTATGCTTCTTATTCCCTGTACCTTTCCCCTATTCTCTCCCCTCCCCCTCTGTGCTGATAACCCTCTATATAATCTCTATTTCTGTGATTCTGTTCCTGTTCTAGTTATTTGTTTTGTTTTTGTTTTTGTTTTAAGTTCAGTTGTTGATAGTTGCGAATTTGTTGTCATTTTACTATTCATAGCTTTGATCATCTTTTGCTTAGATAAGTCCCTTTAACATTTCATTTAATGATGGCTTGATGATGATGAATTCCTTTAACTTGACCTTCTCTGGGAAGTACTTTATCTGTTCTTCCATTCTAAATGATAGCTTTGCTGGATAGAGTAATCTTAGATGTAGGTCCTTGCCTTTCCTGACTTTGAATACTTCTTTCTAGCCCCTTGCCTCCAAGGTTTCTTTTGAGAAATCAGCTGATAGTCTTAAGGGCACTCCTTTGTAAGTAACTCTGCTTTTCTCTGGCTGCTTTTAAGATTCTCTCCTTATCTTTAATCTTGATTAATGTAATTATGATGTGCCTTGGTGTGTACTTCCTTGGATCCAACTTGTTTGGGACTCTCTGAGCTTCCTGGACTTCCTGGAAGTCTATTTCCTTTGCCAGATTGGGGAAGTTCTCTCCTTTATTATTTTTTTCAAATAAATTTTTCATTTCTTGCTGTTCCTCTTCTTCTTCTGGCACCCCTATGATTCAGATGTTGGAATGTTAAAGTTGCCCTGGATGTTCTTAAGTGTCTCCTGATTTTTTTGAATTCTTATTTCTTCATTCTGTACTGGTTGAGGTTTATTTCTTCCTTCTGCTCCAAATCATTGATTTGAGATCCGGTTTCCTTCTCTTCACTGTTAGTTCCCTGTATATTTTTCTTTATTTCACTTTGCATAGCCTTCACTTTTTCCTTTATTTTGTGACCACACTCAACCATTTCTGTGAGCTTCCTGATCACTAGTGTTTTGAACTCTGCATCTGATAGGTTGCCTATCTCTTCATCTCTTAGTTCTCTTTTTGGAGCTTTGATCTGTTCTTTCATTTGGACCATATTTCTTTGTCTGATGCACCTGTTATGTAGTAAGGGGCAGAGCCTTAGGTATTCTCCAGGGTGGGGCAACCAATGCTGTATGTGGGAGAGGAGTCATAGAGGGAGCAATGCTGCTTGCTCAGCTCTTGCCCCACTTTCAGTCACTTCCCCCACTACCCACAAACAAATTGGGCCCTTCTGGTGCTGATTCCCTGGTGGGTGGGTTTGTGTACGTTCTAGGACCCTGTGAGTCTTTCCAACAAACTCTCCTGTGAGGCTGGGAGTTTTTCCTGGCCTGCAGTTCACACAGGTTTTTACAGCAAAGATTTTGAGGCCTTCTTTTCCCACACTGGAACCCTGGGTTGCGTGGTCTGTCTCATTCCCCAGTTTTTCCTCCCAGTTTATCAGCATGCAAATATGGGACCACCCAGTCTGCCAGCCACTACCTCGCTGTGTGTCCTCTCTGCCCCAGCTGCCCATCTGCACCCCTCCTACCAGTCTGAATGAATGTTTCTTTTTTAACTACTTGGTTGTTGGACTTCCATACAATTCAATTTCTGGCAGTTCTGGTTACTTTTTGTTTTTAAATTTTTGTTGTCCTTCTTTTGATTGTACGAGGAGGTAAAGTATACCTACCTATGCCTCCACGTTGGCTGGGAGTCTGAATTCTTGTTGAAGTAGTCTAATCAATAAAATGTTTATATGATTTCTTAATCTAGTCAGTCTGTGAAACAAAAATCCCAAAATAGGCATGCTTAATGGGTGATTACTGAGGTCTGCAAACAGTACTGACAGCATGATTTTCACCTTACATATCAACTTTAGAACCTATACCCTACTTAAGATGCAACTCTACTGAATATAGAAGAGCCAAGATTTGAGCTCGGGTTATTCTGATACTCATTTTTCCATTAGGTCTGATATGCTTCTGAGGAAATGAACAGAGTATTAATAAATATGAGAGAATCCCCCTAAAGAGCAGCTACCAAAATTATGGTACATCCAGTCACAGACTAGATTTGTAGTTAATCCCCTCTACTTTATCTTTTTTTTTCCTGAAATTTCAGGACATGTCTCAAATAAGGCCCTAATCTTGGTGACTGAATACTTTGACTAACTTTAATGAGAATACTTTTCTCTTGGTGATAGATGATCAAGTGATTAATCATAACCAACTTTTATCCAGATGAAATATACCTTTCCCAAGCTTAGATACAATATGAAGTTGGTTTGTTTCAGAACTTATCCACCTTCATGCAGTGTTTTAAGGAGACCTGGATTTAGGTAATCTTCTGTAACATTCTTTTATTTTACTCATTATATCTGCTACTAACTAAAAATCTTAGCCTTAAATTTAACTCCAAATGAATATTACACTATTACTTGTTTCACTCATAAAATTGTGTGGCCTCCTTTATCTCCAATTCAGATTGTCTGCAGATACTGCAGCTACCTGACTGACATTTGTAATTGTTGTGTGAGGTTTTTAAGATTAATTCCTTAGGAAACATTTACCTTTGCTATTCCGAATAGTGTGGAGACCATATTTGAAAAGCTATGTCCCTATATCCACACCTGCTGTTTTTCGCTAACACTGTGTGAGTGCTTGAGGAATGTAGTGCCACTCAGCAAGACAAAACTGTCTTTTGAACTTGACTGACTCAGCCACTCCCAAAAGAAGATGGTAGAGCCTGTGGTTCCTACAAACACACCATACTTACCTATTGCTATAGCCAAAAAGGCCTATAGCAAATAAAAACCTAAGTTCCTACTTCGGTTCTCATTTTCAAAGCTGTAAGGTTTGACTTTGTTAAACAGATACACTCATAATTAAAGGCTAAGAGAGAAGCCAATTAAAATTAGCTCTGAATATCTTTCTAGTTTCTCAGAACATATACTTAACATTTATGTTAATATTTCAAACAACTTTATATGACATTATAAATAATAATTAACATTTGTATAGCACTTTACTCTTTTCAAAGTATTTTCACATTCACTCAATTCTCACAGCAGTTCAGAATAGTAAATGATATTCTCATCTTCATTTCATAGATGTTGAAACTATGAGAGATTAAATAACTAATCCAAGTCCCTATAATAAAAAATAGACTGGAGCTGTAATTCATCTTGTAACTCTAAACTTCACTACATTTTAATGCTTAATAAAGTTGTTTTTCTGTTTTATAGATGGGGGAACTGAAGCACAGAGCAGTTAAATGTTTAGTCCAGAACTTTAAGCTTAGGTTTAAACTAAAGGTATATGTTTATGTAATTGTACTAAATGTGTAGAACAGTGAAAGTGTGATGTAAATGAAAGTCAGAAAATGTGGGTTCTTAATCCTTAAACTGCCATTTATCAGAAGAGCTGGGTGTGTGGCTACATGAGTAGATTCCGAGGACACTGTTAGGAGTTTTATATAGTTACATTTGTAAGGTGGCCCAGTAGATCTCTACAGTCCTAGAATGGTTAGTTACAGACCATTATGGAATGGTCTAACCTGTAACTAACCTAGAATGATTAGTTACAGACCAGGAAGGAATTAGGAAAACTACTTTACAGTGTTGTCAGAGAGCATTTCCAGCTTTTTTTCCTTCTCTTTGCAGGGATGTTGGTAATGTGGTTGAAGCCATGTATGGGGACCTCCCTCCTCCAATTATGCTAATTGGACATAGCATGGGCGGTGCTATTGCAGTCCACACAGCATCATCCAACCTGGTGCCAAGCCTCCTGGGTCTGTGCATGATTGATGTTGTGGAAGGTAAAGTTTCTTGTGCTAAGCTACTGGAATCAAAATCTTTGACTTACAGGAGCTATCCCTGGTAGATTATTGTTTTCATGTTTTAATTTATTGTTGATTTCATTCATCTTGTAGTATGTCCCTTTGTCTTTCATATCTTTCTTTTATGCTATTTTGTGGCAAAGGCATTCCAAGTTCTTTTAAAAACTGGGATATAATGGATATATATAACTTTGTATTAGTTTCAGGTATGCAAAATAATGATATATGTACAGAGTGGAGCAAAAGTAGGTTTACAGTTTGTCTGGGAAATAATACAATAATAAATAATAATACAAGAATGAACTCTGTGTATCACATACTCACAGCTGTAAACCACCTTTTGTCTCACCTTGTATATATTGCAAAATGATCACCATAATATATCTAGTTAATATCTATCACCACACATAGTTTAAACATTATTTTTCTTGTCATGAGAACTTAAGATCTATTCTCTTAGCAACTTTTAACTATATACTACAGTATTATTAACTATGGTCACCATCCTGTACATTGCATCCCCAGAACTTATTTTGCAACTGAAAGTTTATATTTTTCAATACATCCACCCAGTTTCACCTACACCCCATATTACATAATCATTCCCTGTGACATAAGAAACTCTTCATAAACTTCTTGTATGGCTGCATAACATTTAAATTATATGTATATCCCCTAATTTTATTTAACATTTAAAAAGAAGCTGCCCTGTGTTCCATGACCCAGTCTCAGCAGCCACACTATTGCTTATACAAGGCAGCTCTGTTCATTGTAGGGTTACTTCATGAAGGAGAGAATATCAGGAGGCAAAATCATTGGAGTCCATCTTGTAACTTGGCTGTCACATCAGTCTTCTGAATTTTATTAAACTGCATCTTCTTTTCCCCAAGCAGCACTGAATTCTGCTGTCATTAGGGGCAGATGTATATAGTTGGCCCAGAAAGTAAATGCTTAGAAAATGATAAGTGCTATGGTTAAAATTTTTGTTTAACATCTAGGTACAGCCATGGATGCCCTTAATAGCATGCAGAATTTCTTACGTGGCCGTCCTAAAACCTTCAAGTCTCTGGAAAATGCCATTGAATGGAGGTAATCCACAAATCTGTATTGTCTATATTTTAAATGTTAGATTGTAGCTTTCTTTTTCATCAGCTCAAGTACCAAGGTCAAAGGAATAATTTCTCACCTTAGCTTTATAGTTATTTCATGGGTGGAAACAATTATGTAAAGACTGGAATTTAAAAATAAACACAGAGTCCAGCACAAATAATGCCCCCCCTTTTTAAAAAAATATATTTTATTGATTATGCTATTACAGTTGTCCCATTTCCCCCCTTCACTCCCCTCCCCCCTGCACACCCCCTCCCACCCACATTCCTCCCCTTTAGTTCATGTCCATGTGTCATACTTATAAGTTCTTTAGCTTCTACATTTCCCATACTATTCTTGCCTTCCCCCTGTCTATTTTCTATCTACCATCTATGCTACTCATTCTCTGTACCTTTTCCCCTTCTCTCCTCCTCCCACTCCCCTGTTGCTAACCCTCCATGTGTTCTCCGTTTCTGTGGTTCTGTTCCTGTTCTAGTTGTTTGCTTAGTTTATTTTTGTTTTTGTTTTAGGTGTGGTTGTTAATTATTGTGAGTTTGCTGTTATTTTACTGTACATGTTTTTTGTCTTCTTTTTCTTAGATAAGTCCCTTTAACATTTCATATAATAAGGGCTTGGTGATGATGAGCTCTTTTAACTTGACCTTATCTGAGAAGCACTTTATCTGCCCTTCCATTCTAAATGATAGCTTTGCTGGATAGAGTAATCTTGGATGTAGCTCCTTGCCTTTCACGACTTGGAATACTTCTTCCCAGCCCCTTGATACCTGCAAGTTTTCTTTTGAGAAATCAGCTGATAGTCTAATGGGAACTCCTTTGTAGGTTAACTGTCTCATTTTGTCTTACTGCTTTTAAGATTCTCTCCTTATCTTTAATCTTGGTTAATGTAATTATGATGTGCTTGGTGTGTTCCTATTTGTGTCCAACTTCTTTGGGACTCTCTGAGCTTCCTAGACTTCCTGGAAGTCTATTTCCTTTGCCAGAATGGGGAAGTTCTCCTTTATTATTTGTTCAAATAAGTTTTCCACTTGTTGCTGTTCCTCTTCTCCTTCTGGTACCCCTATAATTCAGATATTGGAACATTTCAAGATGTCCTGGAGGTTCCTAAGCCTCTCTTCATTTTTTTGAATTCTTGTTTCTTCATTTTTTCTGATTGTATCTTTCTTTCTTCCTTCTAGTCCACTCCAATGATTTGAGTCCCAGTTTTCTTTTCATCACTGTTGGTTCCCTATGCATTTTTCTTCATTTCACTTAGTGTAGCCTTCATCTTTTCATCTAATTTGCGACCAAAATCAACCAATTCTGTGAGCATCCTGACCACCAGTGCTTTAAACTGTGCATCTGATAGGTTGGCTGTCTCTTAGTCATTTAAAAATATTGGCTTTGGGGCTTTGATTTGTTCTTCCGTTTGAACCATTTTTGTTTGTTTGTTTGGTGGTCACACCTGTTACATACTGAGGGGCACAGCCTTAGGTTTTCACCTGGGCGGGGCAACCCAGGCGCTGGGTTGTGACAGCTGTATGTGGGGGCGGGGTCAGAGAGGGAATATTGGTGCTTGCTCCACTCTCTGTCAGATTTCAGTCCCCTCTGCTGCTTCCCACAAGCAAATGGGGCTCTTCTGGTGCTGGTTCCTAGGTGGGTGGGCTTGTTTGCATTCTAGGACCCTGTGGGTCTCTCCAATGAACTCTCCTGTGAGGCTGGTTGTCTCTCCTGGCACCTAAGCCTCCACAAGTGTTTTCAAGCAGTGCTTTTAGGCTTCATTTCCTGGCGGTGGGGCCCTGGTTTGCCTGGTCTTTCTCGCTGCCTGTTTTCACCTGGTTTATCTGCCTGTGAATATGTGACTGCAGACAGCCAGCTGCCTTGTGCACCTCACTGGGTCTGCTTGTTGCCTCCCCACGCCCACGTCCAGGGTCTGCTAGCTGCGCCTGCGCTTGCGCACCTGGGTCTGCCAGCCACCACCACTGCTTTTTCCTGCTGTGACCCATCTCCACTGGTCACCAACCCGGCCCCTCTTACCGGTCTGGATGAATAGTTGTTGGGACTTCTGTACAGTTCAATTTTCTGTCTGTTCTGGTTGTTTTTTTGTTTCTAAATTTTTGTTGTCCTTGATTTTGGTTGTGCAAGTAGGCACAGTGTGTCCACCTACGCCTCCATCTTGGCCGGAAGTCCGGGTTCTCTCTAATGCCCCTTTTTTATTACAAAATCATAAACATGTAATTCTGTAACATAACAATATCACACGTAAGCACACCATATTGCATTTTAGTTGAAATGTTCAAGTTGCTGTCCATCTCATATGAGATATTCACACTCAAGCAAGCCTTACTTCTCCTGAACCCTGTATTTTGAATGTTTCAGACTGTCTCAGTTGCATAAAATCCACCTTTTTTCTAACATACTGTAGTACCTCCTACAACTTAGTAATTATGGATTATCTGCTGTCTAGCTGTTCCCATTTCTAAAGTGAGAGTTTAGACTAATTGAGACTCTACGATCTCTTCCATCTCTGATGCTCCATGGTTCTAGATTCACTTTCTGTGTTCTAGAGAAAATGATGGAGAAACAGAAGATTGATGTAGATTCCATATTCAGTTTTTATTTGGGTTTTGGGTAAATAAAAACCCTTTGGGCCCTGGCTGGTGTGGCTTAGTGGATTGAGCACTGGCCTGTGAGTCAAAGGGTCACTGGTTCAATTTCCAGTCAAGGCACATGCCTGGATTGTGGGCCAGGTTCCCTGGTGTGGGGCACGTGCGAGCTGACCACACATTGATGTTTCTCTCCCTCTCTTTCTCCCTCCCTTCCCCTCTGTCTAAAAATAAATTGAACCTTAAAAAAAACCCTTTGGGTAAATCATTTTTACTGACAGAATTGTTTATGGCTTTCATTTAAGTAAAAGCTATTTAGTCAATAATTTATTCATTAATTCAATCATTTGATTAAATATTTAGTAAACACTTTGTGCTGAAGGATAAAGATTCATAGATATGTAAAACACTGTCTTTTCCCCCAAGGAGATCAGTCCTACATAAAATGTCTTCATTATCCTATCTTCCTACCTATTCTTCAGAATCCATCTCTAGCACCTTCTCCAGAACCCTGTCTCTAACTCCTGTAAACCACACAGATCACTGCCTCAGTAAAGTAGCTTGAGACCTTTAAGTCTATATTATATTGTCCTGTTTACCCCTTAAATCTTCTAATTGTCCCTTAAGGGTATGCTTTTTTAAATTAATTTTAATCTGTCTTAATGCCCTTCCTGCACCATGAGGGCAGAAGCTATTCTCTATTTCTTTTGTACTTTCATATAGAATAAAGGCATACTGCTGGCTGCCCTAGAAGGCAGAACATATCTGTTAACTAAATCAGAGATATCAAATGGAAATTAAGAACCTGGTAAATATATCCCCAGAGAGTTTTCCTAGGACAGAGAGTCTCATGCCAAATATAGCTTGCCAGAATAATGTGTGTGTTTAGTGAGGTTGCTTCTACCTTCCCGTGTTCATGCTGCTGTTCTCTCAGAAGCACCGGAGATCTCTAACGGCATTGAAAGTGCAGCTGCTGGCAGCTCAACATGTAGCTCTGGAACTCTGTCTGCTTCCCTAGTAACAACCAGTGAGAGAATTATTCCAAATAACTTTTTCAATTTATTCAGCAAACACTTTTTTTTTGGATACCTAAGATGTATCAGTACCTGATCTAAGAACTGGGAATGAATCAGGCTTATTTCTCATATATTTACTTGTGGGGGATACCAACATCAAGTAAATGCATAAACACAATATAGTGAAGGAAGTACAGGAGAGAGAAGACAGGTATCCAGTCCAGCCTGAGAGTCATCTTGGGCCTTCTCTTAAAGGAGATAGTCTTGATTCTAGAGGCAGATGTAGGATAGGATAAGGGTTTTTAATATGTTGAGTGTTGAAATATTGTGGGTTCTATGAAAGCCACTGATTTTTGGACCCCACTTTCTGAGCCTGAGAATCAGAAAGAGCACTATGAAGCATTTGCTAATTTTCTTTTGTACTCTGCTGGATATCTGAATTGAGTTATGACTCATGGTCATTTTGGCTATTCTAGATTTTTTTTTTTACAGACATGTTGAAGTACTAAGTAAGCCAGCCTATTCAGTAAAGATTTAAAGCAAAGTGCATTCCTGCTTTTGCTTTCTTCATCATCCTAATGAGAAGCAGTACTGACTAGTCATTAAGAGCCTGGGCTTTGAAGTTGGGCAGATACAGATTTGCATTTTGGTTCTACCACTCTGGCTGCTGTGAGGAAAACAATAGGGCAAGGAGTAGGGAGTGGGGGTGATAATGGAAGTGGGAAATGGGTTAGGAGGCAGTGGTAGGTGTACAGGAAATGATGGTAAGCATAGACAAGGATGGCGGCAGAAGTAATGTGGTCATTTGGAATGTATTTTGAAGGTAGAACTGATAGGACCGTCATATAGATAGGATGTTGGTGGGGAGAGGGGGCTGCATTCAAGGATGACTTACAGGATTTTAGCCCAAGCAAGTGGGTGAGTGGTAGAGACAAAGAGAGGTAGATACGGGAGCGGGTAAGGGGCAAAGATTAAGGATTTTATTTGGAAAAGCCTAAATGCTTATTCTATGATACATCTAAGTGGAAAGGTTAATTATCATTTTCATACCATGGTAAAGTTGAAAAATCAGACTGTCTGTAGTTAGATCAAACTAGAGATAATTTGAAGGAGAATTATTGCATAGATAGTATTTAAAGCAAAAGATTGAATGCAATCAAATAGGGATTTGATGGTGATAGAAAAAAGATCCAAGAACTGAGCCTTGGGATATTACATAATATTTAAAGCTTAGGAAGAGGGGGAGGATCCAACAAAGGAAACTGAAAAGGCACAATTGGTGAGATAGAAGGAAAACCAGGAGAATATAGCAGGTGTTTCTAGAAGGAGGGTGAGAGCATTTGTGTCAAATGCTGAGAAATAAATAACTTAAGAAATGACCATTAGAATTGGCATGATGGAGGCAACCTTGCAAAGGAAATATCAGAAAATAACCTGTTACAAGTTGGGAATATTAGCTAAGGAAAGGATGGGAGGTGATAAAGTAGAGAAAGCAGGTGAGAACTTTGACTTTTGTTGTGTAGGAGAACAGAAAACTGAGGTAGTATCTGGTAGTGAAAGTGGGGTTGGGAATGTTTTCAAAGGCTAGGGAATATTTTTAAAGGATGTTTTATAATGTCCACCAGAGAAAAAAGTGGTGACATAGGAGAGAATAGGATAACTAAAGAAAACTGTGTCCTCATAAAGGAGGAGGGTGGGAACCAGTACCCACAATTGGCCTTGAATAGGAACAGAGTATTTCAAATTTTAAACTGCCATCAGAGCAGAATATATGATCATGGAAACTGGTGGATTTATATTACTTTAGACTTAGTTCGTGGTAGAAAAATGGAGCAGTAATTCTAATTCTGTTTATCATTAAAATAATAAACAAGGATTATCTAAGGGGGTGCACTTCACAATTTTACATGATGTTTAATCTAAATAATGAGGTTTAGAGAAGTATGTTCTGGTGGCCTGCTTCCTGTGGTGTCATGCAGTGGTTTTGCTGGCCCTGCAGGCATACTTAGACAATTCTGAGAAAACTAATCTAATACGATGGAGTCTAAGCTCCTAAGCTCTGTATCATGGCATGCAGGGCCCTGTCACACTCCTCCTTTGCTTGTCCCTGCTCCTGTCCTCTAAAGTCATCATCTTGCTGGCTCTCATGTCACAGTGCCTTTGTTCACACAATGTGCCCTCTGCCAACACTGCTCTAACCACTCTCTTTTATCTTTTACTTCTTAGCTTCAGTTCTTAGTTTGGGCAGGACATTTGGGAAGCTTTCTCTAACCTCCTCATTCAAAATAAAGCTCATTCCTTTGAACCTTGCCTTATCTGTTTGTGTTTCTTCCCCCTGAATTATGTGCTTCTTGAGCACAGGCCTGACACATAGTATCCTCTTGTTAAATAGTCTCAGAACCGAATGGCTTCAATGTCTTTACTTAGTTTTTACTATGCAGTTTATAGACATAATAACCAAGTGGGAAGTAGTGGTAATCTCCATATAAGCTACGGTGCTAACCATAATTTTTTAGTAGGTCCTACAGAATCTGTGGAATTATTCATTTGACCCTAGTGACATGATGAGGATGCTAAATAACCTCTCCCCCTTCTTACTTTTCTCTTGTAGTGTGAAGAGTGGCCAAATTAGAAACCTGGAGTCTGCCCGTGTCTCAATGGTTGGCCAAGTCAAACAGTAGGTCTTATTTTTCCCTGTTGGTCTGGTTCGAGAATGAAACATGGTGGAGGAATTATAGTTTGCTTTTTCCTCATATACTTATCCTACCATCCTTAGAGTGCCTTCATTATTTTAGATAATTTTTACAAGTGAGCTCAGTTGTGCCATTGTGTAGATTTTCTTTTCTTTTTTGAAGAAATTCCAAGACCAAGTAGTATCTTCTGTATAGTATTAGATTACCTTATTAGTGCAACTCTAGATATTAAAGGTGAAGAATCCCAGAGAATGGATGTTAAAAATCAAGTACCCACTCAAGTGCTGATAGTATGGTTTTATTCTGATAACAGTCTCCTTTTAAGCCAAATATAGTTGTAAGGAAATTATAGCATAAAAGCTTTAGCACAGCCTGAGTGAAAGCCAGATTCTAAGGTGAGCTGAGATTATTTAGCTTAATTGACCTTCCTGGATAGCGTTACATGAGTCCTGGGTATTGCTGTGTAGTCACAAAATAAACTTCAGGTGACTTGAGAGAATGTTGCCCAGTGGAACAGACAGGAAACACAAGAGTCGATGAAAATGATAATGGATTATTGAATGGGCACCATTTTCCAGGCACTGTGCAGGGTATTTTATATACAGTATCTCATTTTTTTTAAAACGTACATTATTGAAAATTTTCAGACATATAAAAATAGAATAATACAATGAAACCCAAAGTACCCATTGTCTGTTTTCAACAGTTACTGACTCATGGCCCGTCTTGTTTTATCTGTACACTGTGTCCTCTAAGCATAAAATATTTTGGAACAAGTTCCAGACAAACAAAATTTCCCCTATAAGATTTCAGTATGTGCTTTATAGGTTCCACTTCTATCTCTCTCATTTTTTTTCTTGCAATTTATGAGTTGAAGAACCCTGGCTTTTTGCCCTGTAAAATTAAAGTGATATTGTCCTTAGAGGAAAAATGACAGTGTACATTGTACAATCTGTCAATGACAGATTGACATTGTAATGACAATCTGGTTGGATCAGGAGTTCTAATCTGCAAGGTTCAGCTGGCATGGTTATTGTAATTGCCAGTTTCTATCAGCTAGTAAAAAGGTGGGGCTTTTTATCATTCTGTTTGAGTCTTATTCTGCTATAAGCAGGGTGCAGTAGAAAAATACCATGCTTTAGAAGTAACTGGGCCTGAATTTGCCTACCAGCTCCATCCACTCATGAGCTAGGTGATCTTGGATTATTTTTTAACTCTTCAGGCCTACTTCATAGGATGGTTAAGAGTATTATATAAAATAATGCCAATAAAACTCTTGTCACCATTCCTCAGGAAGTGGATACTCGCTTCTGTGGAAAAGTATTGGTGCAAGAACTATAAACCATTCCTGGAATATAGTCGTACATTGGTTATGACCTTCCACAGTTCTGGCCTACTTTGTACCTTTTAAAGAACACATTATTGATATCCTTCTCCCAGGAGCATTGTTAAGTTTTAACTAACATTTGATTATAAAAGACTGTAAGTATTAGAATCTCTGAGATAGTTTGTGTATAGCAGAGAGTTTTGTGACAGCACTTTCTTAAAAAAACCTAGGTGTGAAGGAATTACAAGTCCAGAAGGCTCAAAATCTATAGTGGAAGGAATTATAGAGGAAGAAGAAGAAGATGAAGAAGGAAGTGAGTTAGTAAACAAGAGGAAAAAGGAAGATGACATGGAGGTGGGTAAAAGCCTGAATTTTTGGAATGATGGGGTAGGGAATGGTTCAGAGTATGGGGATATTGAAGAGGAGGTGACATTCCTTTTGTCTATCATTAGATATTTTAGGGGAGCAAAGACATTATCATAATAGATACTTAGGTTAACTGTAAGATATAAGGCACTTCTAGATAGTGCTGACAAACTGCAACATAAAATTTACAGTGTATACCCTACCCTCAAACAGACTGAGCCCTCATCAGCCTCTTTCTCACCTCTGTACTTCTGTTCCTATGATTTATTTCACAAGAAAATCCCTATTCCTACCATTCTATACTAAACCTGTCCAGTCTTACCCATCTTTTAAGGTGTATCTCCTTGGGGAAGCTTTCTGACCTCAGTTTATGTCAGTCCCTCCCCAGTGCAGCACTGAGAGTTTAGACGACACAACTTAGCACTTTGTTCTTTTTGGTTTTTAAATATTTTTCCCTCAATCCTCACCTGAGGACATGTTTACTGATTTTAGAAAGGGGTGGGGGGTGGGGGCAGAGAATGAATCATCAAAGTGAGAGTGTGAGAGAGAAACATCAATCGGTTGTCTCCCGTATGCGCCCTGACTGGAGATCAAGCCTGCAACCTAGGTATACACCCTGACCAAAAATCGAACCCTCATCCTTTTTGGTGTACAGGATGGTGCTCCAACCAACTGAGCCACTCGGCCAGGGCAGCACTTTGGTCTTTTTGAGGTTGTGGCTAACTCATAGGACTTATTTTCATAAGGCACATTCAAAGGTACTGTGGTCTTTTAGTAGTCAGAATGCAGATTCAGTGTCCTCGAATTGCCCAAGAATTGTCTCCCAACAAAAATCACCTATGTATTTTAAAGGCAGGACCTAATGTTCTATATAAATTTCCCTCAGCATTTAGCTCAGGATTGTGTGTGTAGAAAGTGTTCTCTGAGCAGTTGATGAACAATTGATTTGAGGATAGTGGTGAGAAGGGGTGCTTTTTCTTAGAAATAATTAGTGTGCATGATCCCAGACTTCTTGGGGGTTGACTATAAACATCTTACTAATGGCAGGTAATGAATGGATTTGCATTTGGAAATATTTCTTTGCACTTGGAAATGCTACTGTTAGCTAGGGGAGAAGTAATTTTTTAAAAAATATTTTTATTTATTTTTAGAGAGGGGAAGGGGGAGAGAGAGAGAGAGAGAGAGAGAGAGAGAGAGAGAGAGAGAGAGAGAGAGAGAGGGAGAAACATCAATGTGTGGTTGCTGGGGGCTGTGGCCTGCAACCCAGGCATGTGCCCTGACTGGGAATTGAACCTGCGACACTTTGGTTCGCAGCCCGGGCTCAACCCACTGAGCTACGCCAGCCAGGGAGAAGTACTTTTTTTAAACCAATATTTTTTATTTAATGAGGATCTTCTTGTCATCCTTAAGATCAATGAATAATATCTTGTACCTGTTTGGTGGTTACAAAAATATACATAATGATCAGTTTTAATGATCATAGTGATCAGTTTGCCCTCTCAGCACTCTGAGAGGTGAGGAAAAATCTTTTCTCCCATGTTAACAGTGTGGAAACAGATGAAAAGACTTGTCCAAGGTAATCACATAGTATTCAGTAGGTTTGAGACTCTGATGCAAACTATCAGTTACTTTCTACCTTTTATATGGTAGGGTCTACACCGAGTGCTTCAAATTTGTCGTATCTAATTCTCAGTTTCGCTCTCTGTTGTAGGTATTATCACTGTTTTACAACTCAGGTACATATACTTGCCTATGGTCACACATAAATATTAGTGCTAAAACACAGCAGATCCTCTTGTTTTGTTTTGTTTTGTTTTGTTTTGTTTTGTTTTGTTTTGTTTTAGAGAGAAAGGAAAGGTGGGAGGAAGAGAGGGAGAGAAACATTGACTGGTTGCATCTTGTAAGTGCCCTGACCAGAAATCGCAGTCAGTTGCTGCAGTAACTGAGCCAACTGGTCAGGGCAGATTCTCTGATTTTTAATTCCAACTCATTTTTTCTTGGCAAAATTTTATACACCCAATTATATGAAATCATATAAACTCCCATAAGTTATATAGGCACACCACCGATAAGGGATATAACTAAACAGCCTATACTTGAGGAAGGACACAAAGAAACTCCAAACAGCAGTCAACTAGTTGCAATTTCTTGCAACTAGTAGGTAAATAAGACCTGGAGCCCTAATGCACAGCATAGTAATTATAGGCAATAATACTGTTGTTGCTAAGAAACTAGATCTTAATTGTTCCTACCACAAAAAAGAAATGATAATTACATCACATGAGAGAGGTGGTATTATCTAATGCTATGGTGGTAATCATATTGTAATGCATCAATGTATCAAATGAACACTTGTACATCTTAAACCTACATAATGCTGTATGTCAATTATATCTCAGTAAAGTAACTCAGTTTATTAAATAAAATGATGGAGAAAATGTTAATACAAATTAAACTTAACAATGACAAAGCAAAAACAAAAAGCATTTATAACTTCTAAAGCTTGGTATCCAGGGGCTGTTTATGACCCATTAAACCTTTTGGAGCATCTCTTCTGTAGCACAATATAAAAAGTGGTGTTTGAAATGACCCTGAGACATACATAAGAAGTCAGTTGCATCTATTCTGCTCTGTAAAAGAAGATAAAGATATACATTTAATGGGGGAGGGTCAGGCAAATCTAATACAAAATTGTTCAAATGCTGAAAAGAAAAGGAAAATATTTAGGCTTCAGTCCTTAAAGGAATAAACTTCAGTTGTTCAGGAGACAGTTGTCCTTTATGCATAAATCTCTTTTTTAACTGTGTTATTGAGAGATAACTTATCCAAAGTATATAGTTCATTGGTTTTTTTAAGTATAGTCACAAAATTATGCAACCATCACAACAGTTTAATTTTAGAACATTTTCATCACTTTAAAAATAATGTTTACACTATTATTAGTCACTTTTCATTTTTTCCTAACCTTCCCATCCCTAAGGAACTACTAATCTATTTTCTTTCTCTATAGATTTGCCTAATCTGGGCATTTAATATAAATGAAATTATATAATATGTGATCTTTTGTGACTAGCTTCTTTCACCTGAGCCTAACATTTTCAAAGTTCATCCATGTCATAGCATGTGTTAGTACTTCATTCCTATTTATGGCTGAATAATATTCCATTATACAGATAGACTACATTTTTTATCCATCAGTTAATGGACACTTGGGTTGTTCCCACATTTTGTTTATGAGTAATGTTGGTACAAACATTTGTGTACAAGTTTTTGTGTGGGCATGGGTTTTTTAGTTTGTTTGTTTTTGTGTTTTTTTTAAGATTTTATTTATTTTCAGAGAGGGGAGAGAGAGAGAGAGAGAGAGAGAGAGAGAGAGAGAGAGAGAGAGAGAGAGAGAGAGAGAGAGAGAGAGAGAAACATCAGTGTGTGGTTGCTGGGTCATGGCCTGCAACCCAGGTGTGTACCCTGACTGGGAATCGAACCTGCGACATTTTGGTTCGCAGCCCGCGCTCAGTCCACTGAGCTACGCCAGCCAGGGCATGGGCATGGGTTTTTATTTCTCCTGGCTATACACCTGTGAGTGGAACTGTTCGATGGTAATTCTATGTTTAATCATTTGCGGAACAGCCAGCCTATGTTATCCAAAGTTCTGGTACCATTTTACATTCCCACCAGCAGTGTATGAGGGATCCAGTTTTTCTACATCCTTGTCAGTACTTGCCATTGTCTTTGTTTTTTATTATAACCTTTCTTATGGTTTTGGTTTGCATTATCCTAATGACTGTTGAGGCTGAGCATCTTTTTGTGTGCTTATTGGTCATTTGTGTGTGTATCTTCTCTGGAGAAATATCTGTTCAGATCCTTTGCCCATTTTAAATATGGTTATTTGTTTTTTATTACTAAGTTGTAAGTGTGTTCATATATGTGATTTGCAAATATTTTCTCCCATGGGCTGTCTTTTCATATTCTTGATGGTATTCTTGGAAGTGCAAAAGTTAGATTTTGATGAAATCCCATTTATCTACTTTTTGTTTTGTTACTTGTGCTTCTGGTGTCTGTCATATCTAAGAAGGTTTTGCCTAGCTCAAACTCACAAAGATTTATGCCTATGTTTTCTTCTAAGAGTTTTCTAGTTTTAGTTCTTATATTTAGGCCTGTGCTCCATTTGGAGTTCATTTTTTGTATGGCATGAGTTTGGAGATGTAACTTCATTTTTTTGCATGTGAATATTCGGTTGTCCCAGCACCATTTGTTGAAAAGATTGTTCTTTCCCCATTGAGTGGTCTTGGTGTTCCTGTCCAAGATCATTTGACCATATATGTGAAAGTTTATTTCTGGGCTTTCTGGTTTATTCCATTGGTGCATTTGTCTGTCTGTATACCAGTACTATGCTGTTTTGATTACTTTTTTTTTATTTTTTTAAAAAGATTTTATTTATTTATTTTTAGAGAGGGAAGGGAGAGAGAGAGAGAAAGAGAAAGAGAGAGAAAGAGAAACATCAATGTGCGGTTGCTGGGGGCCATGGCCTGCAACCTAGGCATGTGCCCTGACTGGGAATTGAACCTATGATGTCTGGTTTGCAACCCGTTCTCAATCCACTGAGCTACGCCAGCCAGGGCATGATTACTTTTTAATATGTTTCAAAATCAGAGAGTGTGAGTCCTCCAATTTTTTTTCTTTTTCAAAATTTTTTTGGCTGGTCACGGTCCCTTGAGATTCCTTATGAATTTTAGGATAAATTTTTCTATTTTTTAAAAAAAACACCATTGGGATTTTGATAGGGTTGTGTTGAATCTGCAGGTTGCTTAGGATAATGTGGGCATCTTAACCATGCAGTGATCTTTAATATAATATATTGCTGTCTCATGTTTACTTCTTGATTTTTATATTGTGGTTGACTTAGTGTCCCAATTATTTATTTCAGTTATAGTAGTTCAAATTTTTAATGATGCAGAAAAGTATAGAGATTTTTTTTTGTTCAGAGTGCATTTGATGAGTATATATATACTCTTGCAACTTCTACTTTATACTGAGATTTAACAGATAATTGACATTTTGTCTTATTTGTGTCAACTTTCCTTTTTTAAATTACTGTGCAGGGACATTATATTATTATATTAAATCAAAATATAAGGAAAAATTCTCTATCAACAAATCAACATATTTTCAGTATTTCCTTCCAGTTCCTTCCCAAAGTATACCACATTTTTCCAGTGGTAATCCTAACTTAGATGACATGTTGTACTCTGCTTCTTTTACTTAATATTATAAGATAAACATTATTTCATACTGTAACATGTTTTTTGTAATGTGATGGTGTGTTCTTTTTGCCAAATGGATATAAAAGAAGCTCAGTCTTGGCTCTACCATTTACTAATTTTGTAATCTTAAGAAAATGTCTAAGTTCACTGAAGCTAATAGAAGTAAAGGCAAACCTCTAATTATCTAAACATGGAAATAACAACAATATAAAGGCTGTTATAAGGATTAAATGTATATTAAAATGTCTGGGACATAGTAGGCCCTTAGTAAGTACTAGTTTCCTTCCCTTTCCTTTTCCCAGGGACCTAGTTTTTATTCTGTTCCTCCAGGGATTGCCCTCAGAGACTCAGAACTTGCTCTTATTCCTCCAGACCAAGAAAGACCATCCATACACTTGGAGAATTGAACTGGCAAAAACAGAAAAATATTGGGATGGCTGGTTCCGAGGCTTATCCAATCTGTTTCTTAGTTGTCCTATTCCTAAATTGCTGCTCTTGGCTGGTAAGTGTGTACGTGTGTCTGTGTATTAGTCAGTTAGGGCTGCCATGGCAAAATGGCATAGACTGGGTGGCTCAAACAACAAATTTATTTTCTCACAGTTCTGGAGGCAGAAAGTCTGAGATCAGGGTACCAGCGTGGTCGTGTTCTGGTGAGAGCTTTCTTACTGGCTTGCAGACAACTGCCTTCTCGCTGTGTCCTTATGTGGCCGAGAGGGAGCAAGAGCAAACTCTCTGGTGTTTATTCTTATAAGGTTACTAATCCTGTCAGACGAGGGTCTCACCTTTATGACCCTATTTAACCCAATTGCTTCTTCATTTAACCTTAATTCCATCTTGATTTTGGGGGGACACAATTTCAGTCCATAGCAGTGTAGGTATATTGCCATCTGAATATGTTCTTGTTATATATAACTACCCACCAAATGGGTAGTGACTTCCAAGGTGAAGTACCATCCTCACTCATTTGTGCCCTTTCTCTTCCCCACACCAGATCCCTAAACCTAATGAAGCATAAGCATCCACCTGGGATGGCCTGATTCTGGCCTGGCCTCTGTACCTGGTCAAGCCCAAGTCCTTCTCCTAGAGTGGTGTAAGGATATTCTGAGTATAATGGAAATTTTAAAAAGTAAAACCCTGTTTTCAGATACCAGTTTAAATGAGCAAAGTGATTGCCTGGCAAGCTTCCTGTGGTGAGAATATACCCTCAGGGAGTTAGGATTGTCATTAACATGAATTGAGAATGACTTCATGTTTGCAACTTTGTCACAATTTTTACTTCATACTTGAATAGTAAAACCTACTTCACATGGCCTTTCCTAATAAGCTACTTATGGATTCTCTTTTTTTTTTTCCTAGGTGTTGATAGATTGGATAAAGATCTGACTATTGGCCAAATGCAAGGTAAGTCATCAAGAAATTTATATCCCTAGGTCAGTGATTTTCAATGTTTTTCATCTCATGGCACACATAAACTAATTACTGAAATTCTGCGGCACACCAAAAAAAATTGTTGATGATCTGACAAAAAAATAGGTAGAATTTTGATTCATTCACACTGGATGGCTATTGTGTTGGCTGTTGTCATTTTTTTAAATTTGACAATCTAAGGGAAAAGAGGTCAATACCCCTGACTAAATAGTCAGGTATTGCATGTTTTTAAAAGTCTTGCAGCACACCACTTGAAAATTGCTGCCCTAGGTCATCCTCTGAGAGAAAGGAAAGGGTCAGAGTCGTGTGAAAATTAATATTCTGAGATGGTGAGATGCAGCGGAAAGAGCTTGAGCTTTAGAGTTAGATCCAAATTTGGCATCTGCCTCTGCTCCTGACCCGCTATGATTATGGACAAGTATTTCCCTTTCCTGAGCTTTGACTTTTTTCCCCCTTCTAAAAATGAGAATTACACCACCACTTATGTCTCAGAGTTGTAAGGGCTAAAATTAGGCAACATAAGTGTAAACTATATTTAGAAGACAGCATGGTAAGGTGGTTGGTAAAAGCAAGTGTTTTGAGCTTTGGAGAACTGGATTTGAGTATTGCTTCTTTCCTACTAATTTTTTGACACTGGGCTAGCTCTTGACCTGCTTAGCTTTAGTTTTCTCATTCGGTAAAATGAGAAAATTGATGGTAGCCTCACAGGCGTCATGAGGTTAATGAGTAGGAAAGTGACATGTTGTGCTCAGGTCCAGGTGTGTTGGCCAGATGTCAGTGGCGGTGTCGGAACCTATTTTGTAGAGGCTCTTGTTTTCGTGTGGATGAAGGTGAGGCAAAGGTGAAGTCAGTAGACACTAGCACCTTTTGGGTGATGGGAAGAAGAGGTGTGAACCCCAAGGCCAATGTTTCAGGCTTAAATGGATTGTGTTCTTGACCTTCCTTTTCTACTTACTGTCCCTGGGCAATCTCATGGCTTCTGTTTATACCCTGATAACTCCCAAAGCTACACACTAACTCAAACCTCTTCTCTTCTGAGCTCCAGATCTGGCCCATGTACCAAACCTGTTGATCATCTCACTTTGCCATTTCATGGGCCCCTCAGACTGTTCTCTTAGCTGTCCTCAAGCTCTCCAAAAAAATGGGGGGGGTATATTCCCTCACAGTAGTAGTTCAGAGGCTCCTGAATAATTTATAAACTCTGGTCCCCGGCCCTCATACCTGTTCCTTCCTCCAAATACATAGTGTTCTGAAGCCTGGAGAAGGACCATGGACTAAGACTATGATTTTTATGGTACTGATGTTGGTAATTCTGAGCTTAAACACCTTTGCTTGAATTCAATTCAAGAAAGCCTTTTCTAAGCAGTCTTTCTGGGCAAGGCCTGTGCTTGATGCTGGGCAGACAGAAGAATCAAACATGGCCCCTGCCTGATATTATCTGAAAGCAGTTGATCTGGACTGGCCCAGCATATGGAAGCAGTATGGACCACCAGCCTTGGAATCAGACAGTTCTGTGTTTGAATCCCTGTTACTGCTTTTGTGGCCTGAGTGAATTGCTAATTTCTTTAATGCAGAGTTTTTTCACCTATAAAATGAAGATAATGATTTATCTCAATACATCTGTGTGAGGTTTAAATGAAAAAATGTGGGAGAAGTAAGAGCAACAGGTGATAATGTCACTCTGTCCAGGAAGCAGTCATGATTCCTCACTGTTTCTCTAGTAAGGGTTATGCCAAGACCATCTTCTCTTTCAAAGTACCGCGTAAGTATAGAGACTGAATGGCTGGAATGAGGAACAGTTCATAAAGCAATGGGAAAAGGCTAAATCGGCATAGATTTCTAACCTCAGCTTTCCCAGCATAGTGTTAAGCTAGCTGAGTTAGTTATAGAATCCTGGAAACCCAGCACTCATTTATGGTACAGTTTGGGTAAAAGAATTAGGTTCTCTAAAATTAAGGTTCCTCTTCTGTAACATAAAAGGGGAGGGTTTAGAAATCTGCCCACCTCAGAATAATTGTGAGGATTGCCCATGATCATGTTATTTTATGTGTACTGGACACAGTGTTAGTATGTGTGAGTTCTCCTTGATTCCAGATACCCATTCTTTCAAAGAGGAACAAGAAATGCATCCCTAGTATTATTAATCCCAGGGTGGTTGGAATTCTAGATTCCTTCAGGCCATTTGCTCAATTATTCACTCATCTAGGACTTACTAAGTATCAGTACTTGTTCAATTTCTTGCTCTGTGTTGGACTTTATTAGGGATATAGAGTAAGTAATGATACTAGCCCCTGGCCTTACAGAAATGACACACTGCTAGGGAGACAAGCACCAGTGGCATATCAAATATAAGCTTACAGAGCAAGAAGGGTACCCACTGCTCTGTTTGGATTCAAATGACGTCACAGTGGTACATTAAGAGATTCTTGGGAGAGGAGGACAGACTGGAGTACCTGGGGCAGCTTCCTGCAAGAGGAGGACCATTAGCTGGGCCTTACTGAGTGGAATGGTCTTAATTGCTCTATTAATTAAGCTGCCTTGGGCAAATCACTTTACTAATCATGGCCTCGGTCAGTTTTATCATCTCAGAAAAGAATTTCAGTGTTTGTCCTGCTTAGTTTCTTTTAAAAATTTTTTTACTGTTGTTGAATTACGTACTTGTCTCCATTTTTCCTCAAGTGCTCTTACCTGCCCATCCCCCTCTCCCACACTCAGTCCTCCCCCCACCCCCTGTTGTCCTTGTCCATGGGTCCTTTATATACATGTCCTCTGACTTGACCCTTTTCCTTATTTCTACCATTATCCCCTCCCCGGTCCCCTCTGGTCACTGTCAGTTTGTTCTTTATTCCATGTCTTCATTCTGTTTCGCTTGCTTATTTGTTTTGTTGATTAGGTTCCACTTATAGGTGAAATCACATGGTATTTGTCTTTCACCCCCTGGCTTATTCCGCTTTAGCATAACGCTCTCCAGTTCCATGCATGCTGTTGCAAAGGGTAGGAGCTTCTATTTTTCTTTCTGCTGCATAGAATTCCATTGTGTAAATGTACCACAGGTTTTTGATCCACTCATTTACTGATGGGCGCTTAGGCTGTTTCTAGTACTTGACTATTGTAAATAATGCTGCTATGTTCTGCTTAGTTTTATAGGGTAGGTTTGAGAATCAACTTAAAACATGAATAGAAGAGTATTTTGAAAGAGTTTTAAATCACTGTGTATGTGGGGTAAGAATGTAGTGACCAGGAGGGCTTTCAGAGCTTACTCCCTTATTTTGTAAATGAGGCTCTGAGAGGCTGCTGTCTCTTCCTTTAGGAGTTCTGGGTCCCATATCTTTTCATCTGCTTAAGGATCTTACTTTATTAGTCACCACTGACCTCTGAGTACCCTTAGTAGCTATCACATTAGCAGCGAGCTTACCGTGTTCCACAAGACAGTGTGAAGAAGTGCTTACTACAGTGTCTGGCACATAGTTAAATACTCTAATGGGAACTTGTCATAATTTCAAAATCCATAACATAGCTTACAAAACCCTTAATGGTATGGTCCTTGCTTATCTTTTCAGCCTCATTATTAACTCTTATAAGTACCATGCCAAACTTTTTATTTCTTGGAACAAATGCCATTTCATCTTCTTCTCTTTGTGTAGGCTGTTTTCTTCCATGTGGGAAGCCTCCCTGGATCCCTGTTTGGTTGTGAAGCCCCCTTTCTTATATTCTTCCAGTTCCACATGTGCAGTTTAATGATAGGAACTACATGTTGCATTAAAATGTTAGTTCTTGTGTTTCGTTCCCCCTCCGGACTGCAGCAAGTCCCCTGAAAGCAGGAACTGTTTCTTCCTATATGTCTGGCCTCATGTGAATGCACATTAAGTAGTTGCAGAAGGAACAGTGAAGGGAAAATTATTTGTCCAAGATACAAGTATTACCATCCTCCTTAAAGGCTTGGTAACTGGGTCTAGTACTGGGGGAGACAGGGAGGGAGACACCCTGGGATCCTGGAGCGTCCTGTGAGGCTGCAGCGGTAGAGAGCTGTTTTAGTCCCTGAGGTTGCCTGGGTTTGTTTCCTTTCCAGGGAAGTTCCAGATGCAGGTGCTACCTCAGTGTGGCCACGCAGTCCATGAGGATGCTCCGGATAAGGTGAGCCTGGTGCTTGGTGGCTGTGAGAGTTGTGAGGACTTCTGTGAGAACAACCTTGGGTTTCACAGAAGATAGAACATGTCTTTGAGTCAGTCTGTGCTGCCTGCAGCTATTATCTTGCCCACACAGATGCAGCTCCACCAGCTCCCCACACCCTCCCCTGACAGCTGGCTCTGGTCTTGTCTTTCTGTGTATGGGCCGAGGAGGTACTGATGCCCTGCTGTTTCACTCTTGGGCCTTATGGTTAAGATCTTAAGCTCTATTTTTCCATTATCCCCAAAAGCTGTATAGAAAAAGGAATAATTGGTATAGAAATGGCTCCCTGAATTATATTAGCAGTTAGGAATTAATAAGATGCACTCCCTCTATAGGAAAAAGGTACTTTGAAACTCTCAAGGGGATAAATAAGCCTTCACATCATTTCTTTTGACTTCTCTGGACCCATTCCTGGCAAGGATAGGGAGGAATCTCCTAGCCACAGCGGGACCCGGGTCCTTTTGATCTCAAGCTCCCCAGACCTGTAGGACTATAAGTTCACTGCAGAGCCTAACCTTCCAACAGAAGCCCCCAGGACCTCCAAGAATGAGGCCCATTGCTAACCTCCATATGGCTTGGAACATCTCTCTGTTTTTTAGGTAGCTGAAGCTGTTGCCACTTTCCTGATCCGGCACAGGTTTGCGGAGCCCATCGGTGGATTCCAGTGGTAAGGAAGTACAAAGGCTTAAGGAGCCCAGTAGTGTTGGCCAACCCCAACAGAAAGATATTTGTTGTAAATCTCTTCCTTAACCCTGTCTGGTTGGGTCACCATGTCTTTATTCTTCCTCCTCACACAGAGCCCCAACATGTGTGTTTCTGCAGTGCCTTCGTTGTGTGTTTGTGTTCTCTGGGCCAGTGGGTTGTTGCTAGCTGAGGTTAAACTCTGCCTTGTCCCTCACCCCCCTCACCACGATGTGCACATCTTATTGAGGTGGCCCTTTTCTGAGCAGGCTGGAATGGGAATCAGTGCTTTCCCTGGCTTTGGAGGAGTTCTGTGTGCCTTCTCCTGCCCTGCTCCCAAGGAAGGTGGGGCAGGTCATGGAGGCTGTGCAGCGATCCAGAACAGGGTTTCCAGCCTCAGCACTGCGGACATTGGGACTGGTAATCCTTGGTATTGAGGGCTGTCCTGTGCTTTGCAGGATGTCTAACATCCTTGGGCTCCGTGTACTAAAAGCCGGTAGCACCCCACACACTGATAGTTGTGACAAGCAAAAATGTCTCCAGATTTACAAAATCTCAAGGAAGGCAAAAATACTCCCAGTTGAGAATCACTGGTCTGGAAGGAAAAAGGATGCCTTCATCTTAGGATGCCCTGCAACTGATCAGGGAGAAACAGTTGGGCTCCTTGTTGAGGAGGAGGCAGAGAAGCATGGTGACCCAAACCACACGGTCCTGGCCCCACTTCAGCCAGCTCTTAGCCTTCGTGAGCGGTCCTCAGAGAGCCCACAGCCTGATGCAGAGTCACGCCTGTAAGCTGGAAAGCCTCTTATCTGGTTTTGGTGAGGGTCCCTGTTCCCCACCCTTAGAAAGTTTGAAGAAGAAATGTTAAAAAGAAATGGCTTCTGCATTAGAGAACTGGGCCCAAGAGGTGAGGGTGACAGGGCAGGGGAGGCATGGGAAATGATGACAGCAGCCTGTCAAAGTGAGCCACCCCTCAGGCAGCTGACCGTTGATGGGTCCCAGGAGTTGACTGTAAAGACTTATTTTCTTTTAATAAGTAGAGTTTGGGGCCCTGGACCATTTGGAGCTTGGTCAAAACAGCAGTGCGCTAGGAGCAGACCCTGTGTATAGCCCTGGCTGGGTCTGTGGGAGGTGGGATAGATCTGCAAGGGTCTTGGTGGTCATTAGGAAGGGCTTCCTGAAGGAGGCAGGGTACATTTGTTTTCCCTTCTCTTTCCATTCTTCACAGTGTGTTTCCTGGCTGTTAGTGACCTGCTATTCTCCCCTTTCTCAACATCGAGCTCTGTTGTAAATACATCGCACCAGAGGCCACTGTGATGCCGCTGTCTCTTCTTCACCATTCTGCCCGACCATGTGACACCGGCTTCCTGTAGACGGGCATCCCAGATGTATAAACCCTTTCGTGTATTTCTGCCAAAAGCATTGTTTTCCAGGGCCTTTGACCACCATCAGCCTCCCTAGTCCAAGGCTCCCCAGATCCTATCCCTTCCCTGTTCAGGGGTCTGCCTGTTCATCCTGCCTTACCTAGGGTAAAGCCTCCATCTGAACTGCCACGCTGGGCCCCCTGTTCCTGGCACTAGGCAATGCACCTGGGTCCAAATGTCTCCTCAGGCTCAGGGACCTCATTTCCTTGAGATTGTTCTTGGCATGGTCCTGCCCTACCTCAGGGGATGGGCCATGCACAGGGTTGTCTTTATTTTCCCCTTTCAAATAAAATACCAGTCAGGTACCTTTTTATCACAGTCTTATTCTTTTAGACTTGGAAGACCCATGGAGTCCAGGATCCAATTCTTAGGTATAAGGAGGGGTGATGGATAGCATCACAAGAAACCAGCCTGAAAATCAGGTCCAGCCAGTTCAAGCACATGGCCTCCCACCTGGGGAGAGCCCACTGTCCCACTCCCACATGTCTGGGCACCTGCCCTGGGCTGAGGCCAGGTTGTTCCAGGGGCCTTTTGAGCCCTCACCTGTCACAGAGCAACCCAGGTTAAGTACAGCCCATGCACAAAGCCACAGGCCAAAGCCTGTGCAGTTTTTAAGAGTCAAATTTAACCGTTTTCATAATTAGTCCCTGGAGGTGTGCAGAGTGCCCGCTTACCTCTTCCAGACCCACACAGCTTGTCTTTGGCATTTGTGGTTTCCATGTCACTGTTCATAGCAACTGTACAGCCCAGCATCCCCACTCTTTGCCCTCTCCCAGCTGCCTCATCACAGCACTGCGGCTCCCCCTGCTGCCCAGCCATGCCATTTCCAAGAGCAGGGAGGGGCAGTCTCCTGCAGCCCATCTCTTCCGTGTCTGTCTGAGCTGATGCGTAGCCCCTCCACCTTTCCACCCAGCAACTTCCTACTCCTGTCCTGCTGCACGGTCCAGAGTCTGGGACCTACTTTGTTTCTTTGTTATTTATGACCTTGTTAAAGAAAATAAATATCTCCCAACCTTTACCTATGTAGTCTTTATGAAGTTGACCTTATTTCTGGTGGTCTGTGGGCAGGGGGATAGCTCATTGGATTTAGCTACCACAGAGCTCCAGAAAGCCCTTTCCTGCAGCCCATCAGCATTATATGCTCTGCCTGCTCCCCAGATTTAGAATGCCACTGGGATGGACAGGGCCAGCCTGTACAACAGCCAGGGAAACCTGGGTTCCAGTGCTGGCTCTTCAAATTATTTGCTCTGTCAACTTGGGCTCAGAACAGGACAGTCTGTGCACTGTTCACATGACCTCAGCCACTCGTGGCTTCATATCTGCCAACACCCAAACTTTGTCCATAACCCAGATCATCTCCTGAGCTGTAGACACTTAGGTCCATCCTCCTCCTCCTATCTCTCCCAAATGACCAAAAGCCAATCATTTGACCATTTTTCTAAAACTGAAATCATCTTCCCCCTAAAACTAACTTGTTCTTCCTCCCATGTTTCTTAGCTCAGTAATTGGGAGGTAGCACCATCTGTCCAGTTGTCCAAACCAGACAGCCAGAGCTCTCCAGACAGCTCTCTCTCCTACTCATGTCCAGTCCGCCCCCAGACCTGTGGTAGACCCACAGCCCCCGCCCCAGCTGAGGCCTCATCTCTCAGATCACTTCAGTACCCTTGCCGACTCCCTGCCTCAGCCTCTCTCTTGGTCATCCTCTACAGACAGTGGGAGCTCCTCCTACAAGGCTTTGGGAGCAGGCTGCCTCAGTTAGAACCAAAAGTCCAGCCATTACAGTTTGAGTGAGATAACTACATTGTGTGTTGCAGTTCCCTCATCTGAAGAGTGGAGGTCGATAGCACCTACCCACAGTGTCCTGAGGACTGCATAAGTTCATACAGGATAACCGGCTCTCTCGGAAACTGGCACAGGGGAGGCACTTAGTAAATAGTTCCTGTCATGCCACTCCCATATCATACTTAAGACCTTTATCACTCAAAATGGTCTAGAAGCATCAGTATCATCTGGAAGCTTATTAAAGATTTTGTCCCCACCCCAGATCTATCGAGTAAGACTTGGTCTGTATTTAACAAGTACATTAATTCTGAGACATTCTAGTTTAGACGTTCACTAAATATTTCAGGGTGAAGCATGAGCCTCCCTAGCATAGAAGAAAAGGGCTTGTGTGTGATCTCATTTCTCCCACCAATCCCTTTGAACTGGGAGGTGTCCCTCTGCGGGGCTGTGTGCCCTCTGTCCACAGGGGGGCAGCATTGTCACATGCATGATTTTCAGGGACAGGGCCACTTTCCTTCACCAGGCAAGTCAAAATAGACATCAGATTTTGATCATCATCTAGTTTGCTTTACACACATCTCATTAAACACTGCAACCCTATGAGGTAAGTGATGTTATGCTGCTTTTACAGGTAGGCAGGTCCAAATTCATATAGTTCAGAAGCGACAGTGTCAGAATTCAAACCTAGTTGTTCCCACTTCATATTGCCTCCTAGACAAATACATGGGACACTGGGCAGAGGTCATTTTGGTTCAGATACTGGATTTAAAAAAGCAAGAGGGTGATGACCAGGGAAATACGGCTTCTTCAGGTGTGATGGATGGTGACTGAGAATGAATGAAATGTTCGTCAAGCTTTGTGTCAAGTATTGTGCTAGTCACGTATGTTTCCTTTATCCTTCGTGTCCTTATGCTGGGAGGTGGCAGCATCTCTGTCTGCTGAGTGTTTCACTCTACCCCAGCAGAGAAGGAAGCATTCATATGTACACACGACATATATTTAATGAGCACCTACTATGTGCTGGCTATAACAACGTCCTTGAGCCTACAGATCAGCACTATGAACTTGGGGAATAAAGGAGACCTCCTGCACCTTTTAAGTGAAGGGTTGTTTAGAGAGCCAGAAGAAGCATATTTGGGTGTCTGTCTGTCCCCCCCCCCGCCCCCCGTCACACACACACGCGCACACACAAACTGAGGAATGTCCAAGGAGAACTTCCTGAAAAAAGAAAGTAGGCAAATTTTGAGGTAGACACAGATCTAATGGTGGGGGCGGAATCTTGAGGGGACTCAGACAAAGGCATGAGGGGAGCTGGCATAACTTCTTGGTGGTGTCCTTTTCTAAACCTGCTGTTGTGAGCATTTGCTGATTAGGCAAACCAGAGAACCTATTTCCCTGGTCATCATCCTCTTGCTGAGCTTCCAATGGATTTTGGAGACAGACAAATATATAACGAGGCCCTTTAAATTAGCTCATAGTCTAGAGAGACTGTTGGTAGAAACACTGACCACATTGTGCAAAGACGAAGGGGACAATCAAACCTTTGGAAACAAGGCGGGAAAATTTTCACAAAAGAGGTAGCATTTGAATTGAACTTTGAAGCATCATCACAAGGTGGAGATAGAGAAGGAAAAGAAGTAATACATTACAGGTAGAGGGGACAGCATACTCAAGCCCAGGAGACTGGAAAGTCAGCCTGAGAACTGGTAGATCAGTGTGAGTAGTGTGGCTGGGGTAGAGGCTGTGATGTGAGAAGCAGAAGGAAGCACAGCTTAAAGGCTTTGAGTGGGAAGAATGGGGAGCTGTGTGAAGTTCCTGTGTAGATGGATTGATCTGCACCAGGCTCCAAGCAGGGAGTTGAGCAAAGAGGCAGTTACATGCCGTTCATGTAAAAGGCAGTGGCACACTTACCCAGGACAGTGGGTGCAGGGAGGAGAGGAGGCAATGGGCTCAAGGTCTTGGAGGCGGAATGAACAAAACAGAAACTGATGTGGACAGTGAGGTGCAAGGACACTTAAGTTGGATTTGAAGGCCTGTCTTCAGAACTAGGGAGTTAATAGGTCAAGACATTAACAGGGGAAAAGCAAGAAGAGAGCCTACAACAGGAATAGAGAAAGCAAAGAGCAGCCACACTCTTCCCTGCAAGAACAGTGTGTTACTTGTCAGCTTTGAGCCAACTCTTCTCCCGCCCCAGCTGGCTGCCCCATCAGCAGCCAGAATCAACACATTCTCACTCTGGTTCCAGGGCTCAGAAAGTTATGTAAACTCAAGAGGCTCCCTTATTCCTAGAGCTGGCTTTCTCTCCCAGCAGTTTGCTAGAAAACCCTAGCCTGTAGCCAGGCAAAACCTTGGAACCTGAGACTAGCCAGTGGCTGGCCTCTTACGTGTGGATGGAGGGAAATTAACTGAGAACTGTGTGATGGGGGAGAAATGTTTTTTATTTTCCTGATGATCAGTGATGATGCCACATATTGATGACTAATCCAATTTAAGCTTAGACTAATTGACACAATACTGCGTGTACCATTTATAAAGCACATTTTCATCTTTTGAGATCTCACAACTCCTCTGTGGAGTGGGTGGGGCAGGCAGATGAGGAGTGCCGTCCTATAGATGAGAAAACAAAAGCTCTGATGAGAGAAGCGATTTGCCCAAGGTCACAGAGTAGCACAGTCTGTACTCGGACTCAAGCCACAGAGCTCTCAGACCAGGGCACGTTTCCTTGCTCCCAAACAACACCAGAAAAGCAATGGGGGCGAGGCAGGCGAGAAGATCAGGGCCTTGTGACCGGTACTCACTAGTGGTGACAGGCACTCAGCCACTTACTTGCTGGGTGATCATTGGCACAGCACTTCTTTCAGAACTCAGGTTCCTTATCCAAAAAAGGGGGTTGATAATCCTTAAACTGCAAGGTGCCGTGAGAGTTCAGTGAGACGTCAGTGTACATAGTAAAGGCGTGCTTCCTCCAGCGGTCAAAGTGGAAAGCAGTAAATGCCACAGTGCTAAGACGAGGAGGAGATGACTGGGAATTGCAAAGGGAGGGGAAACCAAGGCAAAAACCCTTAGATCAAGGTCCATTGGGTTCTCCTCCCCAGCACCACCAAGTGGGGCAGTTCTCAAGCAGCAGAGAGTTAGTTGAACTTGGGTATATTTGGTGCCTCAGGGCAGACCCTCGCCTCGCCTGGAGGAATGTCCTTGTCAAGTTTATTAAAAGCTTTTTTCCAATTGTGGCAAAATGTACATAACATAGTATTTATCATTTTAGTCATTTTAAGTGTACGATCCAGTGGCATTAATTACATTCACAATGCTGTACACCCTTCATCACTATCTTTAAGGTTTTCATCATCCTTAGTGTAAACTCTACTGCTAAACAATAGTGTCCCGCTCTGACCCATGTGACTCAGTTGCCTGGGCACTGTCCCGCAAAGCAAAGGGTCGCCGGTTCAACTCCTGGTCAGGGCATGTGCCTGGGTTGCAGGTTTGGTCCCCAGTTGGGGTGCATATGAGAGGCAACCGATGTTTCTCTCTCACATCATTGTTTCTCTCCCTTTCTCCCTCCCTTCCCTTTCTAAAAATAAGTAAAATATTAAAAAATAAATAAAACAAGAGCTTCTCCCTTTCTCCCTCCTCCTAGACCCTGGGAACCTTCATTTTGTTTTCTGTCTCTGGATTTGCCTGTGCCAGGTAACTCATATAAGTAGAAAGATAACAATATTTGTTCTTTTGGTCTGATTTATTTTACTTGGCATAATGTTTTCAAGGTCCAGCCCTGTTGTAGTATGTGTCAGGATTCATTCATCTTTGTGGCTGAGTAGTATTCCATTGCGTGTATGTGCTGCTTGTTGTTTATCCATTCATCTGTTTATATGTATTTGGGATGTTTCCACCGTTTGGCTATTGTGAATAATGCTGCCATGAGCACGGGTATACAAGTACCAGTTTGAGTCCCTGCTTTTAATTCTTTTAGATGTACACCTAGGAGAGGTATTACTAGTTATGTGGTAATTCTATGTTTAACTTTTTGGGGAACCACTGAAACCATTTTCTACAGCAGCTGTACCATTTTACATTCCCACCAGCAATGCATGAGGCTTCCAATTTTTCCACACCTTTCCAACACTTACAATTTTCATTTAAAAAAATTATAACCATCCTAGTAAGTGCAAAGTGGTACCTCATTGTGTTTCTCTAATTTTTGCATTCCAAGACAGCCAGATGTAGAGGGGGACAGTGAGTGGGGTGACCCTGGGCCGAGCGCACTCCCCCAGGAGGGCTTTGGAGTCAGGCAGGTGAGCTAGTGCTGGCTATCCCGGGTGCTGCAGGCTTGCCCTGCCTGTCCCCACGTCCACAACCCTAAGCTCTCCCTAACCCCACGCACGAGCGGGCCCCTGAGGCTCAGCGGCTCCCACGTGAAGAACTGACTGAGCAGAGGCAGCAGGACAGACAGCCTCGCTCCTCCAGGGTGAGCACCTGACCGTTCCCGTTTCCTTTTTTGTTGCAATTGAGTTGGAAATAGAGATTCCAGAGTCCTAGCACCTAGAGAGCATTGTGGGGGTTTCTAGGCTTGTGGTGCTCCCTAGGGGACCATGTGTAATTTTTAAAAGAATATTTAATATATAATTTTTATTTGGTAAAGGAAAAAAACTTTTTTCCCTGAAACAGATTACAGAACATAAACAAAATCTCTCCTGGGATGATATACCTGAATTTCCCAGGCTAAAAAAATTTTTAAATTGATCAAAAGAAAAGGGTCTGGATTTTTGTAGTTTAAGAAACGATACACTAAGGACTCATTGTACACTTGTGAGTTAGGGAGATACACGCCCCTCTCTCCACAGCATGAACACACACACACTCCTGCACACACACATCTCCTTGCCCTCCAAGGCCCAGATCTAGCGCCATAGGCGCTCGTCGCTGCAGAGGTGTAGTGGTGCACCTTCCAGACTTGTGTAACATGTGGCATGTCCCCTTTCCACAAGTAGCGTCGTTGTGCGGGCTTTCTTCTCTGGGAGTTCCTCAAGGACAGAGACTCAGCATCATCCCAGCATCGCCTGCCCCAGCAAAGGGCCTGGCACAGAGGCAGCAGCAGTAAAACTTAGTTGAATGAACGAGTGATAGATCACATAAAATTTGTGCCCGTGGAAACAGCATCAAGTGTTGGTACCATCATTTGCTCATTGCGCTCCTCACCCCAGAAGCACCTGTGGAGCTTTGGAATGGGCCTCTGAGCCAGGAAACCTTGGCTCTAGTCTTGGTTTTGACACTGACACCTTGTGTAACTGTGGACAAGTCACTTCACCTTCCTGGTCCAGGGAAAATGGCTGCTGCCCTCCGGCCCCATCAGGTGATAAGCAGATAAACGGGAGGCATCATGGTCCTTATTTCAGTTATGTTTCCTTTGAAAATGTGATGAACTTTATTTTTTTTAAGACTGTATTTATTTTTTTAGAGAGAGGGGAAGAGAAGGAGAAAGAGAGGGAGAGAAACATCAGTGTGTGGTTGCCTCTCACATGCCCCCCACTGGGGACCTGGCCCGCCACCAGGCATGCGCCCTGACTGGGAATGGAACCAGCAACCGTTTGCTTCGCAGTCCGGTGCTCAATCCACTGAGCCACACCAGCCAGGGCTGAAAATGTGATGAACTTTAAAGAGGACAGAGAAGGTAGTTACCTGTGGGAATCCACCTGAGTCATACCCTTAAACCCTTACCAGCTCACTCCTCTGAGATAACCTTTGATTTCAGGGGTTACCCATTTCAAATGCCAGTGTGTCCCTGGCAGGAACAGAGGGAGCCTCTGGCACTCAGACCTGAGGGGGAACAGGCCTGTCAAGCATTTGATGGGAAGGGTCATGTGACCAAGAAAGGGAATCAAAGAAGGATGGGGCAGAGAGGAAGATGGGAAGGAGACAGGTTCCACTCTTTAAGGGGGAGGAAGTTGTGGGGAGTCTAAGGTAAGAGAGAGAGAAGTCTACAGAGAAAGAGGTTGGAAACAGCTGACAGGGAAGACCACCTTAGCTCCTCATCCCAGCTCCGCTTCTGGCTGTGTGAACTCAGGGAAGTCTTTCCGTGGATCATCCTGTCCCTCCCCTGCCAAGAGGGATGATAATTGTTGTGAATGAGATAAGGGAGATGAAACAGCTGGCCCAGAGTAGGTACAGATGGACGTTTGTCTCCTCCCCCCGACCCTTGGCTGATTTCACAGTTTTGCCAGTGTGCAGCACTGCAGGCAAATGCGCCTCCCCACCCCACCCCCGCCCGTGGATTCCCCCAGCTTGAGCAGCCAACACCCCCAAACAGGGAATTCTTTGAGTGGTTCCCTGAAAGGGCAGTCTGTGCTGGCTGCCTTGGCAATTGCTGGACAAGGGCCCACAGAGTGAGCACCTTCTCACTCCCCGCCCCAGACCGTCCTCCCTGCCCCCTTGTGTGTGAAAGGGGACAAATGAGGTGACAGCTGCTCCCTACCCTCCACAGGCATGCCTTCTCTTCCTGTTCTGTTCCTGGGGCCCCAACACGGAAGCCTCAGTCCACTCTAACCGTAGGGTTCTCCCCTTTCTCCCAGCTCCCGTGACCCTTAGGGTGAACACCTCACTGCTTTCTACTTGACTATACCTAATTGTCTATTCTTCTGTTTGGGCAAGTGCTAATTTTGCTTTAAGGGCAGTGAACAGCTGTCCTCATTTTTTTGGATTGTCATGGAATACTTAGCATGGGGCTGGTCATAGTACAATGCATCTTCAGAATTGAGGTGACTCATATGTATGTTCAACAAATACCTACATCGAACAGGGTTCTTGGTCATTAGGCATTAGAGGCACAATGAATAGACCTTTTTGAAGCCTGGGGAAATGTTGGAGATTCCTCTCAAAAATTTTTGACACTTGCTCTGGATGGTGTGGCTCAGTGGACTGAGTGCCAGCCTGCAAACCAAAGGGTCGCCTGTGCAATTCCCAGTCAGGGCACATGCTTGGGTTGCAGGCCAGGTCCCCGGTTTTGGGGGCGCACTGGAGGCAACCACACATTGATGTTTCTCTCCCTCCCTTCCCCACTCTCTAAAAAAATAAATAAAATATTAAAAAATTTGGCATCAAAAGATACTGCCAATGGGAATGAAACCATCACAGTGAAACAACATGTAATGCTAACAACAGAGAGCTGGTTAAGATGATTAGGAATAGGCAGACTTGGATTTGAATCCTGCCTCTGTCACTATAGCTGTGTGACCTCTAGCAGGTTACACATTCCCTGCCTCAGTTTCCCTCATCTGTAAAATGGGGATAATGGTGCCTATCTCATTGTGAGGACTGATGGCCGATGTGTGGTTACTAAAGATGATGATGATTGTAATTACTCCCTGGAGCGAAGCCTGCAAGAGACATTTAATGCACTGCCAGGAGCCCCGGTTGGACAAAGCTGTTTGGGAAGTGGTTGAAGAACAGAGCAAGGAAGAAAGACAAAATTGTAAATAGGGTGTACAGTCAGTCCTATTTGTAATTAGCTACCTACCCACAAAGCCCGTAGGTGGGCATCCCACAGCCACACCGCTTTCTAACAGGACCAGTCAGAGTCTCTGAGGACATGGAAGCACATGCAAAGATAAAAGAAGAAGGTATTTCCACTCGCCAGCTGTGGTGCAGTGGGGGACATTGCTTTGCAAGCCATCAAGGGGAAAGAGCACTGGTGAGGCAGACAGAAGGCCAGGCCTCGGGCCAAGCTCTCCTGTGTCACCCCAGGCATGCCACTAACCATTCCAGACCTTGCTTTCTACAATGCCTGCTCACCTTTCTTCCCTGGGTAGGTGAGGTTCGAGAGAAGGAATGCAGAGGTGTTTTTAAAGCTAACATTACTGGCCAAAAGTTCTATGGAGCATCATTCCTCCTGGCCCTGCTCCTCTTTCTGCGCCTCTACAAACCCTCCCCAGGCCACCCCTCCCCCACCATCAAGACTTGCTCAGTCTTTCCTTACCAGGCAGACTCTGGGCGGGTGGGGGGCCTGTCAGTGCGCTGCGCCTGTCTCCACCTGTGGCTGCGTTGTCCTATGGTGATCTAAGGGTCTGGGCAGGGTCAGCACAGAATTCTCTCCGTTCCTGGTGCCCCCAAAGGCCTGGCTTTGAGTTCACACCTTGGTAATGTGATTTGAATAAATAATGAGGCTACCCCAGCTACTCAAGTCACAATGACCCCTTCAGCTCTTGATTGCAGCATTCAATAACTCATCTCATTGCATGCAGCATTTCATATTGTGTTTAGCCAACATTTAACTCTGGATGACTTTGTCTTATCTCCCTACTAGCCAACTGCATCCTGCACCTCACTCCCCACTGCTCACCGGGGGCCAGGGCCTGCCCCTGGGGAATGCTCAGCCAGCAGTTGTTGCTTCATTTGCACAGTTTTGGGGTCTCAGTCACAGGTCACGATGTTTGATGACCACATCTCTTAGACAAGGTGAAAGTAGTGGTTCGAAGCACAAGGTCTGAAGCCAGAGCGTGGGATCGTGGCTAGTTGCCTAACTCTCTAACTGCCTTCTTTCCTGTAAAACAGGGCTAGTAACTGATCAACCTCGTAGGATTGGGATGAGCATTAACTCATTGAGCCCTCAGAGTTTCATTAACTCACATGGGCCCTTAGAAAGGTGCCTGTCATGTGGGAAACTCACCAAGGTCATCGTTGCTGGTTTTAGCTCGGACCCAGCCTGCAGCCCTGAGACAGCCGCGGTCTGATCCCCACAGCTGTGAAGAGAGGGGGCTGCGTTGCCTACACGGCTTTCTGTCTCAGGCCCGTGCCGCTGGAGCTGGGGGCAGGGTGTCAGTATGTGACTGAAGGTAGCAAAACGTGCCACATTGTAAGCTGTTCTGGTATTTCATTATTTTTGAGCTATAGGCCCTTGAAAAACAGCAAATACAGGAGGAAGCTTTCTCTGAACTCTGTTCACCTGCTTAAAGAGAGATCCTCTGAAAGGAACTCAGTTGTCATGAATCCTCTCCCTGGGAGTTTCATCCACCAGGAAGACTGACTCATCACAGGAGAGGGGACTAAGAGTGGACCCCACACCTGAGCTCTCGAACACTACCATACATACCTCCCCTCCCATCTAGTCTTCTAAGGGCCCATTCATTGTTCCTAAGGAGGCCTCCATCCTCCCTCCCCTTTCCCCATTTAAGCCTGAATTCTCAGCACCGCAGGAAGTTACTCATTTGTCTCTGAGTGTCTCCCATGTATATAAGATATATACATGTTAACAAACTTGTTTTTCTCTTGTCACTCTGTCTTTAATTACAGAGGTCTCAGCTAAGAACACAATGGTAGAGGGAAAATTATTTTCCTCCCCTATATGAGAATAAGTTAGTAAGGCCATTTCCAGAATCCAGGCATACTTGGCAGAAATATGGGATGTGACCAGGTGCTTGTCAAGGCTATGCAGGAAGCTGCACGTCAGCACAACAGAACCCTGTCCTTGGGGCCCGCAGAGCTCTGGGGAGCAGAAGCCCAGAAGTGGGTGGTGCAGGCTGGGGGCAGGGGCGGCACACTGTCTAACCACCGATTCGTTTAGCTGTGAGGCTTCTTTGTGAGCAAGACACACACCCCTGCCCCTGCTGAGAAACCTGAGCCAAGTTGCCTGGAATGTTCTCTTTGCACAAGTGCTCAGATATTACAGTCACTGGTCAGTGCAGCCTTCGCCATGCTCGTCCTTTTGCTGGGAAGTACTCCTCATTAAGACTCTGCCTGCAAAAATTCTACCTGTTCCCCAAAGCACAGCTCAGAGCATGCCTTCTTATTCATTTATCCAACACTTCCTGCTGAATGCCTACTTAATTCAAACCAGATCTTCCTCTGGGGAACCAAGAAGAATAAGGAGCACAGAGACCAACTTTCATATTTACAGCCAGGTAAATATGAAAATGTAGAAATTCAGGGAGATGGGAGCTATAATGGAGGCATTTACAAGATATAAGGGCATCGTCTTACAGCTCTCGTCCTGTGGGGGGAGGCGGCCGGCCACAACTAAACAAATGAATCAAGTCATTTCAATTCCAGAAACGAGTTAACAAAGAAAATGAAATAAAATATTTTTTAAAAGACAGAAACATACAAGTCAATTATTAACAAACTTTTGTAAAAACCCAGGTAAAATAAAGACATGTCTGTTTTACTTTAAAAAAATAAAAATAAAAATAAATGAAATCAGTTAATGTGAAAGAAAATGGCTGGAAGGCAGGGTGATCAGGCAAGGCCTGTGTGACGCTGAGCCAAGGAAGAAATGATGACAGGAGGTTGGCCCCAGAGGAGCTGAGGGAGCAGCAAATACAAAGGCCTGAACAGCAGGGGTGATGCTGAGGGCAGGAGCACGGTGGTCTGGAGGAACTGAAGGAATGTCGTGTGTGGAACGGAGTGAGCAGGGAGTGGTAGGAGGTGAACCAAGTTGAGATGACGGCATAAATAAAACTTTACATTCTGCTTTTTTTCACTCAGTGTTATACTATAAGAATATGCTCCACGTGAAAATGATGTGTAAACATTTTTAATGGCCGTATTAAAATATCATCATCTAAAGAAAAAGGAAAAACTGCTTTCTGCTTAAAAAGAATATCTGAAGTACACTCCTGAGACAGAGACACTGCTTGTCCAGTCTTCAGCAGAAGTCGGCGGGTGAAGGGCAGGCAGCCCTGGGAGCCGGGCCAGCCCCTCCTGCGGGCCTGCATCCTCACTGCACTCAGGGTCCCCGGAGTGAAGGTTCAAAATGAGAAAAGCCCCGCCGACCAAACACCGGAGACTGTTGGTGTGTCCTGTTCCCCACAAAGAGTACCTGATCTCCAGAAACTTCTCTCTCCAGCCTTCTTGCCCTGTCCTTTGAACTGTCCGGTCCACTGCGACTCACGCCTGGAGGAGAAGCAGCGTGAATGGTTTCTCAGTGAACTCTCAAGTGTCCCTCGCAGAGACCACTTCCCTGCCTCCCGCCTGCTGGGGACACATGGCCCCACCGCCAACAAGGCCCTCTTCCACGGGGCGCTCTCCTTTCATCCCTCCTGGCTCCGGCTTCTGGCTTCTCTGGAAAACCAAGGACTCCAGCAGCTTCTCTCAGCCGACACGTTAGTCTTCAGGGCTTGAGCTGCAGGGTCTGCGGAACTCCTGTCCATACTCGTGGATCCACTTGTTGGCCACTGTGGGAGGAGGGGGCGGGGGCTGAGAGCAGGCTCAGCAGTGCTGACAGGGGCAGTGCTCACCGCAGGGGCGTGCCAGGGCCTCCTTACGTTCAACTCACTTGCCTGACCCTACTGGCAGTCCTGCTGTGGGCTACAAGATGTTGCTTCTAGCAGAGATAAATAGCCAAGAGGACACTGTCCCCTGGAAAAAGTCCCTGACAGGTCCTGTCTACTGTATGTAGACTAATTCAAACCCGTGGGTCCTAAGGTCACTCATCTTCCATTCACGGAGCTCCTATAAGCCCGCCTCGCCCACGGTGCCACTCCAGAGGAATGAGGGCCACGGGGCAGCCTGTCCCAGCCATGCCCATCTCAGCATGAGAGTCCCTCTTCTCCTTCTTCTGTGTTCAGAGAGAAGTGCTCTTGGACACATATAAACAGGTTTCCTACTTATTTATCTCTTCCTCGTTTGACCCTCTCCTCATGGGGAACCTGAGGGTTCTCTCTGCAGGATGCAGGACTGGGACCAGCCCCACAGGCCTCCTCAGCTGCACTCCGGAATCAGGGCCAGCCTGGTCAGGTCAATGAACTTTTACTCACACCTGGTCTGTGACAGGCTCCCAATTTGTTGGAGACAACTACCCCAGAACCTGACCATCTCCATATAACACGGCACTGTGATGAAGCTTTTAGAATGACAGGGCTATGCTATTCACCCCTGTTTCACTTCACTATGAACCGCGCACGCCATTCTCACACCCAGAAAGGCGGGCCTTACCCCACTTATCTCCCACCAGGACCGGACAGCCGGCGTGCAGTGTGTCTCCGTCGCCTTCGCCACTCCTGTGCAGGTTCCACCAAAACAGGGCTGCATTCTGAAAACAAAAGGGCCCGACCCCGGAGCGGGGGCACACCAGAATCTCATTCCTTGGGAAGCACATGACTGAGAACAAACGTACGCGTGTCATTACAAAAAACTGTCTGCGCAGACTGGAGGCCAGGCATGCACAAAATGGCACAAAGCAGCATAGCCACCATTTGCTCATTCACTCACGCATTTGGCATTTATTGAGGGCCTACCCTGCTCCCGGCCCTGAGGACGCAGAGGCAAATCCTGTCCGTTCTGCTCTCGGGAGCTCACAGTCTTTTAGGACAGACAGATATAAAAACAGTCCGGGACAGGACATCGTGGCAAGTGCTAGGAGAAAGATGAGCATAGGATGTCATTGGGTCACTGAGGAGAGGCACGCAACAAAAACCACGAGGTGGAGTAAAGTGTTCCTCACACAGCCAAGAAGTTAATGAATTCAGCCTCCTATCTTCCTTAGGCACTCACTGATAAGACGCCCAGGAAGCCGGCATTATCACACTCCCCAACCTACCAGCAAGGAAGTTTCAGTTCAGGGGCTTTAAATAATGCAACTAAGAGTCAAACCCCACAGTGATGGGAAGGAAACTGGGACTCAGAACAATAGAGTGGACCAGAAGGAAGAAACAACCAAACAGGAAAGAATGAAGAAATAAGAATTCAAAAAAATGAGGAGACGCTTAGAACATCTTTAAACATTCCAACATCCAAATTATAGGGTCACCAGAAGGGGAAGAGGTAGAGCAACAGATTGAAAACGTATTTGAACAAATAATGGGAGAACTTTCCCATTCTGGCAAAGGAAGTAGACTTCCAGGAAGTCCAGGAAGCTCAGAGAGTCCCAAAGAAGTTGGACCCAAGAAGAAACACACCAAGGCACATCATAATTACATTAGCCAAGGTAAAAATGAAGGAGAGAATCCTAGAAGCAGCAAGAGATAAGGGGACAGTTACCTACAAAGGAGTTCCCATCAGACGGTCAGCTGATTTCTTCAAAGAGACCTTACAGGCAAGATGGGGCTGGAAAGAAGTATTCCAAGTCATGAAAGACAAGGACCTATATCCCAGATTACTCTATCCAGCAAAGCTAGCATTTAGAATGGAAGGGCAGATAAAGTGCTTCTCAGATAAGGTCAAGTTAAAGGAGTTCATTATTACCAAGCCCTTATTTTATGAAATGTTAAAGGGACTTATCTAAGAAAAGAAGATTAAAAAAAAACATGTATAGTAAAAGGACAGCAAATTCACAATTATTAACAACCACACCTAAAGCAAAACCAAAAGAAACTAAGCAAACAACTAGAATAGGAACAGAACCATAGAAATGGAGATCACATGGAGGGTTATCAAAAGGGGAGTGGGAGGAGGAGAGAGGGGGAAAAGGTACAGAGAATAAGTAGCATAGATTGTAGGTAGAAAATAGACAGGGGGAGGGTAAGAATAGTATGAGAAATGTAGAAGCTAAAGAGCTTATAAATATGACACATGGACATGACTAAAGGGGGGGATGTGGGTGGGAGAGGGTGTACAGGGTAGAGGGGAATGAAGGGGGGAAATGGGACAACTGTAATAGCATAGTCAATAAAATATATAAAAAAAGAAAAAATATATATTTTATTGATTATGTTATTACTGTTATCCCAATTTTTCCCCCTTTATCCTCCTCCACCTGGTACCATTCCCTCCAGCAATCCTCTCCCTTAGTTCATGTCCATGGGTCATGCATATAAGTTCTTTGGCTACTCCATTTCCTATAATGTTCTTAGCATTCCCCTGTCTACTTTGTACCTACCAATATGTACTTCTTAATCCCTGCACTTCCCCGGCCACCCTGCCCCCCTGTCCTCTCCCGCCCCCTCCCAGCTGATAACCCTCCAAATGATCTCCATTTCTGTGATTCTGTTCCTGTTCTGCTTGTTTGCTTAGTTTTAGATTCAGTTGTTGATAGTTGTGAATTTGTTGCCATTTTAATTGTTCATAGTTTTGATCTTCTTTTTCTTACATACTTCCCTTTAACATTTCATATAATAATGCTTGGTGGTGATGAACTCTTTTAGTTTTACCTTGTCTGGGAAGCATTTTATCTGCCCTTCAATTCTAAACAATAGCTTTGCTGAGTAGAGTCATCTAGGTTGTGGGTCCTTGCTTTTCATCACTTTGAATACTTCTTGCCAGTCCCTTCTAGCCTACAAAGTTTCTTTTGAGAAATTAGCTGACATTCTAATGGGAACTCCTCTGTAGGTAACTCTCTGCTTTTCTCTTACTGCTTTTAAGATTCTCTCTTTATTTTTAACCTTTGGCATTTTAATGATGATGTGTCTTGGTGTGGTCCTCTTTGGGTCCAACTTGTTTGGAATTCTCTGTGCTTCCTGGACTTGTATGGCTATTTTCTTCACCAAGTTAGGGAAGGGGTTTTTTTTCATTATTTTTTCAAATAAATTTTCAATTTTTTGCTTTTCCTCTTCTCCTTCTGGCACCCCTATGGTTCAGATGTTGGTATGTTTGGAAATGTCCCAAAGGTTTCTTATTCTAGCTTTGGTTTGTTTGTTTGTTTTTTTAGATTCTTTTTTCTTCCTGCTGTTCTGATTGAATGCTTTTTTCTTCCTTATGTTTCAAATCATTGATTTGATTCTTGGCCTCACCCCCAGGGAACTGTTTGTTCCCTGTAGAGTTTTCTTTATTTTACTTGACGTAACCTTCATTTTTGCCTGGGTCTTTTTATGCTATTGGAGTACCCAATGATTTCTTTGAGCATCCTGACAACCAGTGTTTTGAACTCTGCATCTGATAGATATTTATCTCCATTTCATTTAGTTCTTTTCCTGGAGTTCTGTTCTGTTCTTTCAATCAGGCTGTATGTCTTTGTGTGCTCAATTTGGCAGCTTCCCTGTGTTTGTTTCTGTGTATTCGGTAGAGCTGTTTTGACTCCCTGACTTAGTAGCATGGCCTGTTGTAGAAAAGGCACCTGTAAATTGTATGGGGCGGAGCCTTAGGAAATCACCAGGGTGGGACAACCACTTTGTGGCTCTGTGTGGGGGAGGGCTCAGAGAAGGAACGGTGCCACTGCTTGGACTCTGGAGACTGCCCCAGAGGAAGCTGTCCTCCAGCACTTGCCCTGTTGCCAGTCACTTCGGTTTCTCCCCTTCTCCCCGAATGCCATTTGTACCCTTCCAGCTGTTACCCTGCTGCTGAGTCCCAGAGGGGATAGGTCTGCATGAATCCTAAGTCCATTGTGGGCCTTTTAAGAGGAGTCTCTTGATAATCCTGCAGTTTTGTCTGGTTTTTACAGACAGAAGTTATGGGGACTTACCTTCCTGGTGCTAGAACTCTGGGCTGGGTGGCCTGGTCTGGGCCTGGGATTGCTTGCTCCTGAAGTATCCCTCCCAATTTTTATCCACCACAAGTGGGTACAGGATCTCCCATTCTGCACCACATCATGTCTCTACACTTCTCATGAGTCTCTGCCCCTCCTATCCATCTGGATGAATATGACTTCTTTAATTCTTCGGTTGTCAGACATTTATACTGCTCAATTTTCTGATAGTTCTTGGGGATATTTGTTTTGTAATCTAGTTGTAATTTTGCTGTGGTTGTGTGAAGAGGCAAGCTATGTTTTCCTACACCTTCATCTTGACCGGAAGTTCCCTACATACTTCTTATAGACGTACTTTAACCATGGCCAACCCCCCAAATATTCATACATACCTGTGTTTACTCGATGTATACTTAGGATGTGCTGGGTACTATGGTAAGTGTTTTATAGTCATGAACTCATTTATTTGTCCTCATTTCATTCCTGAATTCAATAGGGGCTATGATCCCTAATGGATTGATTGATCTGAAATTTGGGGTATATTTATTCATTAAATAAACCTCTTTCCACATGGCCCTCCTCTGCCTCACATGATTTCATAGTTCTATTGCCATAGCTGGTTACTGCCCATTACCTTCTCTGTGAGCTCCTGGAGCACAAGGACTGTGAGTTTTCCTTGGCACCCCCAGTGCCTCCAGCCCTCTGTGTATTGAATAAATGATTGAGGGCACCAGTTGCTGTAGAGGATCCAAAGGTTAATAAAAATAGTTCTTTCCTTTGAGTTCTATTGTAATAGGGGAGTCAGACATGTAATCATCTACTTGTAACATAAGTGCAAATAAAATTTAAGATAGAGGAATAATAACATGTGGTCATATAGAAGACTGAGGGATTATCTTTGATTCTGGGAATTGGGGAAAGCCCTCTAATCTTCTCCTGCCCCCCAGGAATAAGCTTACAAGCACAGAGAGCATGAAGGCTAGAATGTTAGTTTCACCTACAGCCTCTGTTGGGACCAGACCCCCACTTACCTTGACCACAGGCACGCTAAAGTTAGCATAGATGAACGCCGTAGCTCCGCCAGCTTCCACCGAGCTCAGCTGAAACACCAGAGGAAGAGCCAGAGTTGGAATAGCCCGGGACCGCCCTACTCCGCCCTACCTGACTTCTGATACCATTTCTGCATTCTACCATGATTTGCTCCTGTATTCTCCTATTTCAACTCAGGGAGAAATACTTATGGAACGCCAACCACCCAATTTAGGGATTCATGGAGCCTACTCAGCGGCATCGGTGTTTGCCTGCCGGGCCACACGACGTTTAGGAATGCTCCCTGTCCTTCCCCTTCCAGCTAACATCCTCAGTGGGGGCTACAATAAACAGATTAAAACTCTGAGACCCTCAGCAGAAACAGTTTCACAACCCAAGACACATGCACACACACTCACCCTAAAATAAAGTAAATGTTTCATACAATATTCTTGGCCCTGGCCAGGTAGCTCAGTTGGTTAGAGCATCGTCCTGATACGCCAAGGGTGTGGGTTTCACTTCTGGTCAGGGCACGCACAGGAATCAACCAGTGAATGCATCAACAAGTGGAACAACAAACTGATGTCTATTTGTCTGTCTCTCCCCCGCTTTGATAAAAGGTCAATAATAAAAAAAATTCTCAAATTCTTACTACATAAGATACCGTCTGTTATTTTCCATTTCATTTTACTTTATTCTAGTTCAGATTCTTAAATGCCGATCAGATTCACTAAATTTATTCCACAACCCACTAGTGGGCCATGAGCTGTGGCTCACAGAACATTGTACAGACTACATTGATTAGTTTTAAAAGTCGGGCATCATAGGAACTACAGATGAACTACCCAGCCCCTCTCCAGGTAACCTCAGCTAAGGAGTTTCTTCCCCAGCATATTCCAGAATTATGAATGTGTTTTCTTACTATGAAAACACATACTGGGACGTTATGTGTTTTAGGGACATTATGGGGCCCTTGCTTTATGGGGTACAATGATAGAAACATTCCATGAAACTTTAGAGAGTGACATGCCCCTGTATTATCTCACTGATCCTCGTGACTATCCTGTGAGGAGGCACAGAGCCAGGACATGAGCTCAAAGAATAGACATGATTTGTGCTGAGGCCACGTATTAAGTAGCAGAACCAGATGAGGCCAACTGACTCCAAACCCAAAGTGCATTCCATTCTAGTGTCTCAAACACTTGAAGCCCAAACACACATGCACAGTGTACACACACATACACACATGTGCATTTGCCACTGAGAATTGCGGGGCTCCTGCTTTCCTGCTCCCCTTACCATAGTAACCAGGCCTCTGTAACCAGGGAACCAGCTGTAGAAGATATTAGGGGGGTAAAAAACAGACATTGGCCCTAGGAGGTCTTATTCTTTGGTTGATATCAGTCTTCTTCACTATCTGTGATTTCCCATGCCAGCTTGAGTCATCAACCAGAGATGCAGCCAACTGCCAATTCAAGTTGTGTCCCTTCCCTCTGTGCCTGATCAGAATGCTCAGAATGACCACTAGAGGCCAATCACCATTGGAAGTGACAACCTTCCAGTTCTGGAGGAACTAAAAAACTGAACCACAAGAAGAATATGTTGGAATGCTGGCATGAAAGTCTACAGCACGGGTGGCAAACATAAGGCCTGTGCGGGCTGAATCCCGCCCTCCACCTTGTTTTATCTGGCCTGGCACCTTGCCTCTACCCAGCAGCAGCACCGAGCTCTCACTTAACTGTTAAGGAGCAGTTACATTTATACAGTCCTAAAATTGCATTCAGCCCTTTGAAGGCAACCATGAGGCTGATGTGGCCCCCGGTGAAAATGAGTTTGACACCCCTGGCAGAGCCCTGACCTCTGAGGGCCCTTTCCTGGCTGCGCTGTGATCAGATGCAGCACTAAGAAGAGAGGGCACACGAAGGTGGGGGCGTGTGCTATCCTAAGAGCCTGGAAACAGGCCTTCATCTTTGGGTGTTACAGAGAGCCTTGTATTTAGCATGTTTATCCCTTCAGTTAATAGTAATATACCTCTTGTAATGTGAGCAACAGACGACTGAAATTCTGAACTGTCTATAAAACCCACATGTTTGGAAAGGAAGGAGATAGAGGAGATCATAAAGACTAGTACCAAATCCCTTAGAATCAGGTCATAAATTAGCAGAGAAGGCCAATTTATTTTTGAAGAGGGTATCATACAGATTTTATGGGGACATAAGTGCACTACTTATGGCAGAGCAGCACTTAACGAATTTCTCTGCAGGCATCTCTGTTCTTCCTCCTGTAGTAATCTCAGATGCCTCGTTTCTCTTCCCTTTCCTCTCGCAGCTCCACAACCTTTCCTTGCGGTTTCCAGGCCCCAGGATCTCCTGGCCTTCAGTGTAACCCCACTTCCCGTCCTAACCACTGCCTAGGACAAGGCCAGTTAGGTTAACACACTGGAAGCTCTCTGAGGCCAGGAACCCTTGATTTGTACTTCTTTGTATCTCCTATAGCGCTTAACAGAAATACTGCCTGGAATTCACAAAAATCCTGGAGACTTTTCAGCTGCAACTACCAGATTAAATCAATACATGAAATTGCTTTGAAAACCATAAGAGAGAAACATAAACAATCATTAAACAAGAAGCCCTGGCTCAGAACAAGACTCACATAGATCATAAATGTTGCAACTCGGTTCCCAGACTTCATCCTGTACAGTGGGCTGCTTGGTGACTGCGACAAAAGCAAAACATATCGTTATTTTATGCAGTTGGCACCAGAGAGACAACCAGGATGTCACCATAACACAGGGAGGAGAAAAATGGGGTGTCACAAGTGGGAGATAGCCTTCACCTACACCTAGTTGAATTTGTGCCCATCTGTGCTTTTTGGTACTCAATGTACTTTTTTTTTTTACTAATATATTAAACACTTATAAAACAATTCCTTGCCAGGAATGAAAGTACTCTATGAGGGGTTAACTGTACCTTCAGGTTCTTAGTGAAATACAGAAATTAATATATGAAATATCACAGATAATTTTTCTGTAGTAATAGCAAGTGATAAGACTGGAGTTCCCAATTATTTGTTGAAGAGACACATCCCTTTTTGTCATGGAACAGTGTAAGATATAATTTACCTGTGATGAAATTCACCCAGTGTGAGTGTGCTGGTCCATGCGTGTTAGTGAGTTTCACAGCCGTGCAACCATCCCCCCGGGCCAGCTTTTGAACGCTCCCACCAGCTGGGTTTCCTCAGGTCCATCTGCCGGAGGTCCCCACTCCCACCCCCCGATGCCTGGTAACCACTGCTCTATTTTCTGTCTCTTTAGTTTTGTCTTTTTCTAGAAATTTCATATAAATAGAATCACAAAATACATAGATAAAGAGAGTAACCGAGCCCTGGCTGGCGTAGCTCAATGGATTGAGCGCGGGCTGGGAACCAAAGTGTCCCAGGTTCGATTCCCAGCCAGGGCACATTCCTGGGTTGCAGGCCACGGCCCCCAGCAACCGCACATTGATGTTTCTCTCTCTCTCTCTCTCTCTCCCTCCCTTCCCTCTCTAAAAAATAAATAAATAAAATATTTAAAAAAAAAAAAAAAGAGAGTAACCGGAGGCAAAACAGTCTTCCCTGGGAAGTGTCTGAGTGAAGCAAGACAGATGACACTGGTAGTCCACATTCTCCTCCCCCTAGCAAACCACAGACAGGGGGCGGTGGCACACAAGGAAATGAGCCACCAGAAATCAGCGGGAAACCAAGGCTTCCAGATCTTCCTGGAACGAGAACCTTTATACTAAGATTTCACTGAGCATTCCATGGGAGGCCTGCAAGAGCTCTGACTCAGCGAAATAGGCAATTCTGTGCTTCCCCTCCCAGGATTCGCTCACTGACCCCACAGTTACCGTAGCATGGTCAAAGTGAGGCTCGTAGTGCCCTCCGATTCCATAGTTCACCACCTGCAGGTACTCCGCGTAGGGAGGCTGGATGTTGAGGCCTGTGAGGGCAGCGATGCGATGGTCAAGCGTCACCAGCATTGGGTCGACGGTGTCCTTCAGCCAGGCGCTTAAACAAATCAGAGATTAGAGCATTAGTGATCTGATGCCAGAAATGAGTAAATATCTGTGAACGAATGAACGAAAGATGTCTACTGCCAGAGGAAGAACAAGGAGGACCGGAAGATAGGCGTGGATGCTTAATCACCTTCTCTCCTCACGCCAAGTCCGCCCAGGCCATGTTACGCTGTCTTAACAGTCACACCTTCACTCGTTCAACAGACATTCCCTGAGGCTCGCGGAGAGGCAGGCCCCGTGCTAGGTGCTTTGGAGAGTGAAGGTCAAAGCACGAGGCACTGGGATGCAAAGAGGAAAAACACAGAAACCTGCCTTTAAAACAGCTGCTCTAGAGACACAGCAGCAGCTGTGTGCAATGGAAAAAGCTCTGGGTTCGAAGTAGCATGAGTGGTGCCTGATAATCCTCCGTGTGACCTTCTGTTGGGCACTTAACTTTGACTGTCCCTAAGGTTCACTGCACTCCTCTGTAAAGTGGGGATGATAACAATGTCTACATCACAGACTTCAGAGGATTGTTAGAGTCTGTACCTGTGAAGGTGATTTGTAAGCTGTATGTTAGAGGTTGCAGTAGAACACAGAAAAATTTGTGCTCTTCTGCTCCACTCCAAGACAAATCAGCGTAGGTCAAAGGCCAAAGAGCAAAGTTCAGTCTCTTTTCCCGAATGTCTTGTTGAGGTTCTGACAAAGCGGAGGACTTGGGATCAGAAGGAAGGTCCTGGGGAAATGCGGAAGGGAGTCTCCTAGGGAGATGAGGCTCTGAAGGGAAGAACCTCAGCACGATATGGGAAGACCAAGTCTTTACTCTTTAAATTCTGGGTTAATTTGCTTATTCTTTCATATGGAGCACATGCTGTGTGCTCTTCAACAAAACAGCCAAGATGAGGCCATTGTGTCAAAAAGCTTATGGGAGAAGATACAGGAATATAACTGAGCACAGATGCAGGTGGGGTGAAACACGAGGACCCGTCTTCACGGACAGTGCTGGGGAGCACGGAGAAAGGAGACCATGGTGACTAGGGCACTGAGGTAAGATGGTGACATGCAGGCCAGATGTTAAGGGGCATAAAACGCCAACAGGTGGAAAGGACACGAGTGCTGCAGGGTGAAGAAGGAGCGTTGGCACAGACACGGAGGGGTGGCAGTGCAGTGTGCACACCTGTGACAACAGGTAACGGGACATGAGGCTGGACCAGTAGGCCCGGGGCAAGCTGTCCAAAGCTGCACTTCTGTGCTCAGAAAACTGCTCTTTACTTTGTGGGTAACGGAAGGTCAGTGAAGGTCTGTGGGGGGAGCGTGGTCTGACAGTTAGGGGTTCACTGGTGACCTTTGAGAGACAAATTATGGTGAAGTTGTGAGCACAGCACCGGCATTCAAAGGGAGGCAGGGCGGTGGAGGGAAGAGGCGGTAATGAGCGTCTCAGTCCTTTTACCTGAAAAGTAAAGAGAACACCTACTGCCCCAGAAGGTTCATCTTCTCTCTGGCACCAGGGTGTCAGAAAGGTTAGGAAAACAATGAAGCTGAGGTCATATGCGCCTTCCAAAGCTTAGAGGACGCCTCCTAACTGAACCGGCCCCTGGAGGCACCAGATTCCGGATCAAAGCTTTCATCACGCTCCTCACTTCCCAGACAACAGACACCATCCACCCAGCCTGAGGCCTGGCCTCACCCCAAGGACACATCTCGGTCATCTCGCCTCCCCTCCTGTGGCTGCGAGGGGGACCCTCCTCTCACTCTCTCACTGTATCATCATCAGTCCTGTCCTTACAGCACAAATAAAGCACTGCAGGGGCGGGGGAGGGGCGGAGGGGGGAGGGGTACAGCTGGGCCCAGGCAGCTGAGTCTGCCCCTCCAGAGAAGCCGTCTTGCCTAAGGGTCATTCTCACTCCGCCCCCCAGGGGTCAGTCTAGTCATTCTTCCTGCCTGAATGTTGGCAAGTCATGCTTTGAATATGAGTCAGGAGGTGGGAATGGAACCTTATAAAATCAAATTACGAATGGGGATGGGACTGTATTCTCTGGAAAAACAATCTTGGTTAGAACAAGGACACACTTATTTTTTGGTTTTTCAAGTGTTTCCCCTAATAGCCTCCTAGTTAAGTCCTCAGACCATGTAACAACCTGGGAAAGGCCTTTGGGTGAGGGCAGTGGAAATTTCTCCCCGTCTACAGGAATGCACAGACAGAAACATGAACGACAGGTTCTCCAGCGGCATCTCTGATGGCGCCACCGGTTGGAGGGCAGGCGGCAGCTGTGACGGAGCTCCTGACTAGGAAGGGCCCCCTTACCTTTTGCTAATGCGGTACTCCACTGCTAACTGCTTTTCGCCCGAGGCCACCACAGATCTCTGCAGCTGGTGGGAAGAAGGTAGGAGAAAGTCCAGGTGGTTAGATGATGCGGAGGGAGGACCTCTGTCACTCCATGGACACGCCCTCCCCTCTCTAAGTATTAACCTAACAATCACCAGTTCTTCCCAAATGAAAGTTTACACAAGCCACCAATTTAGTGATAGCCATCAATCTTGAAATTAAAAAATAAGTGACAAAAAACCTTAGTGTCCAGTCTGGTAGACCGTAAGTGTAACAGGGTGCAGCCAAGAGGGGGACCCCAAATAGGGATTTGAAATGGGGTCCAAAACTCAAGGTGTTCAGGAAATATTAGGATGTCCTCACCACCGGCCCCCCCCCCACGCCCCGCACAGGTGTGGGTTGGGGGAAGGGAAACATGGAGCAGGGCCATCGAGAGCTGTTTTGTGTAGCAGCAGTTACGCAGCTAACCTCTGGCATGGCCATTTAACATATCTATAACCTTTAACTGGTTACATAGATATGTTAAATAGCTGTGGCCATGCTCTGAGCCAGGGGAATGGAAGTAACTTCCCCCCAAGACTTAACTGGGGGGCAGGTCCCCTGAGTTACAGCACCTGTGTGGGAGCTTGGAGAAGATTGGCTCCATGACATGGGGCCACACCTGCCTAGACTCATGATGGCAGTCCAATAAAGCTGGAAGGATGTGAGACTGATGGCAAGTGTAGCCGATTGTGGGAGGAGTCGGAAATGGGGATGGAGAGGAGGATTGGCTCGGGGATTTAAACCCAGATGTGGCAGCCATTGTGCAGGGAGGACCACGTGGCTGGGGCAGTGGAGGGAGAACCATGAGGCTGTGGCAGTGCAGGGAGGACCACAGCCAGTGCAGGAGAGAACCACTCGGTCTTTAGCAGAGTAGGGACTCCCACCGCCCTGTGAGGAAGAACCACGTGGCTTTGGCAGAGAGGGGACTCCCGCAGCCCTGCAGGAGAGAATCACCATGCAGCTTTAGCAGAGAACCACCACTCGACTTTGGCAGAGTGGCAACCCTCCCTCCTTGCAGCCATTGAGAAGGGAGAATCACATGGCTTTGCCAGAGGGAGACTCCCGCAGCTTTAGAAGGGGGAACCACCACCCGGCTTTAGTAGAGATCCCGGTGACACAGATGACAGTGTTGGGAACCAAAGGAGGCCTACCAGCCAAGATGGATTACTGGGAAGAACCGGGGTGCTACCTGAGTCACGGACTTCTATTTCCTTTCCTGAGATACAGTATCCCAAACTGGGCAAAGGGGGGAAGGAAGGACTGTGTGTGTGTGTTTGTGGGTTTTTAAGGGACTTTGGGATTTCGATGAGGACATTAGGTCACTACTTTAAGTTTGTATAGCATTAAATAAACATTTCCTTTCCTTTTCACGAATCTCTAGCATTGAGAGATGTCTTTCTATAGGTGGCGGACATAACGAACCTGGGGGGGTTCCTTTTGGGTAATAGTATATCATCCCAGCCCCCTCCTTGTTGTTCTGTAACATAAGCACTCAATAAAAGTCTGTTGAGCTCAAACAAAATGATATTTGAATCCCTTTGTGTCTGTAAGGCTGAGTTCCATAAGAAAAAGGGCTGTTTCTCTTTCCTCTCTGCATCTGCGTGTGGAGCGGGGCCTGTCTGAGGGTAAGTGCTTCCTGTTTGTTGAATTAAATGAACTGCCAACAGGGAACCTTCTACCCTCAGAGGGCGCCTCTTCTGAACAATGCCAACAAAAGCTCCTCCTTACAGAGAATCAAAATCTGTTCGCTATGGGGGGCAGGAAGGAGCCAAACAGGTTTGAAGTCACTAATTTAACTGAACGCCTGGACAGAACATTTACATTATTTTAAAATAAAGTGGCTTCTAATTGCAAAAGTACTGTACCAGAGAGAGGAAAAAGAAATACTGTTTATTTTCACAACGATGTGACTTCTGCTCCATAAGGGCAAGGCCTTTTGTCAGTGCTGTGTCCCCCCTTCCCCCCTCTGCCTGCCCCTCCCCCAGCCCCGGCCTAGGGAAGGCCTGTCAGGGAGGGGCGCTCAATGCTGGGAGGTGAGCCGAGTCCTTTGCCTGAAGAACAAGCCCTGGCACTTGCACTTCCCGTGCAGTCAGAGCAGAGCACGGGGCACGGAACTGCACCAGACAAAACCTTTTCCCTTCCTGGAGGCTTCTGCAATGTTACTACTGTTCCTGCTCCTAAACCAGGTAGATGCCTTTGGAAAGCCTCTTTCTTTCCTCGGACCTATTTCCCCAGCTAAAAAATGCAGCACGTGAACAACACGCTCTTGGGAGTTCCCATCACTCGACAATATCAGGATGTCAGGAGGTGGGAAATTGGCAGGGGACTGGCAGCGCCTCTATCTAATCCTTCACCAGTTGTCCCCAGCATCCTCTCTGAGTCGTTCATAGGAGAGAGGAGGGATTCGTCGAGGAGAGATGCTCCCTACTGCTCTTTTAGGGCAACAACAGTAGTTATAAAAAAAAAAAGTCTTAGGGAAACTCTCCTTCCCCACACTCTCCATTAAGGAGCCACCTTGCACTTAATTCCTTTAACCGTTATTTACAGTACACTTACATGTCATTCATTTCTGGGACAAATATTTATTGGTTGTTCTCTGTGCAAAGCACTGTGCTAGGCATTGGAAATACAGCACATGAAGCCAGATATAGGTCATGCAATGGTACCTGAAGGGGCAAGTAAAGGATGCTGTGGAAATACTGAGAAGCAGCATCTAGCCCATGCGTATGGGGACCAGGAAGGCTTCTCAGGATACCCCAAAGGTAAGTGGAATCATACAGGTGAAAAGACGTCAGAGAAAGAGCGTTTTAGACAGAGCAGAATGTGTGAGGAGGTTAGTGATAGTATGACCGGTGCGTCGAGGTGCAGGGTTAGGGCAGCTGGGGAGTGGGGTGCAAGGGGGACGTGCTACGGAAGGGGTTGGCAGCAGCCAGGCCAAGGAGCTGGTAGTCATTCTAAGTGACCTGTTGGAGAGTTTAAGTGAGGACTTGACATGATCAGAGTCAACCTTTTAGAGATTACTCTGTACCAATTACTTTGTAACCGGTATAATACAGGGCTAGCCGTTTCAAGGACAACATACGATCCCAGATAGTTTACAGTCTGGTTGGGGAGACAGGATGCTTGCCCGTGAAACTGTTAGTGGTACCAGAAAACACATAAATGGCAGAATAAATGAAAATACCAAACAACTGGTGACAGAGTTTTTAGTTCAGAAGAGAGAGAGGTTATTGTATGTGGCCCCCAAAAAGTACTGTGAAGAAAATGTTTCTACAGAAAGAACCAACGAGAGTGGGCGAGAGTGGGCAGGCCTGGTGCGCCAGGGAGGCGTGGGTTCCAACCAAGTCTTCAAGTATGGATAGAAGGTGGGTGTGGAGGGGGGTGACAAGAGAGCATTCTTTGGAAAAGGGACAGTGACTAGGAAGCAGATAAATTCAACACAAGCCACTGTGGCGTCTGTGCTCACCTCCCGTGGGGCCGCTGCTACCATGGGGCTTATTCCCGGCAGAGCCCAAGATCAGACAGAGAGCAGCCACCCCAGCAAGACCCTTCTGGGGGAAGGGAGTGCGGCAAGGTCGGTGCCTGCCAAGTGGAAGACCCCGCCAGGAGGGATTAAGTGAGTATCTCCCGGTGAGCAGCCTTGTCCTGTTACCATGGCAACAGGGTTGTTCCCAGGAAAAAGTAGCTGCTGGCCAAGTGCTCCTGCTGGCTCACGCAGAAGCCGGAGCCATGGAAAACACATCCTTCAACCCACTGCTGGAGCTTAATCATCTCAAAAACCTTCTCTACAAAGCTTCTGAACTTCACTAGATTGGCTTTTAGGTGAAATGACTGTTGTTGCCACTCTCCTCCCCTCCAGTCCATGTCTGCCCTCAGAATCCTCCTTAAAATCCGCACATCCGATCTTGCCCTCTCCTGTTAAAACTGTCTGACCGCTCTCCCGCCGCCTCCAGGATGAAAGCCAACTTCCCCAGCGCGGTATTTACCGCGCTTCCAACAGCGCCTCCCCGCCTCCCCACGCCGCCACCGCAGGCACAGAAGCCACCGCGCTGCCCCCGCCTCCGAGCGAGCGCACTGCAGCTCAAGTGCCTGCACAGCCGCCTTTGTCTTCCCGGAAGACCCTTTGCCGCCGTGTCACTGCGAGGAACTTCCACAGGGAAGCCTTCTCTGTTTCTTCCTCTTCCCTCACCTAGTCCTCACCCAGCTGCCTTTCCCTCAGAGGACGGTTCACTTTTTTAAAAAAACAATCGTCACCCAAGGATATATTTACTGATTTTAGAGAGAGAGGAAGAGAGAGAAAGAGAGACAGAGAAACACCGATGGGTCGCCTTCTGTACGCAACCCGAACGGGGACCAAACCTGCAGCCTGGGTGTGTGCCCTGACGGGAGATCGAACCCGCTACCTTTCGGTGCGTGAGACGATGCTCCAACCCACGGAACCACCCGGCCAGGGCAGAGGCTTTACTATCTTGTGCTGCCAAAAAACGACTCCCTGCACACATCTCTCTGACAGCATATATATGCCACAACGCATCGTACGTATCTGCATTCCCCATCATGCGGTAAGTCCCCCCCGAAGGGAAAGGACCGGCTCCTCAGCCGTGGACGCCCAGCACCGGCGCCATGTCCGTCCGGCACACAGCAGGCTCTGCACGGCCGGCGAACGACTGAACGGCTGCCCGCCCGCGGGAACAGCACTCTGCGAGGGGCCAGTGACGTGAGCGATTCTGAATCAGTCTTCAGGTGCCATTTGTAAGAAGGCAACGTGTTATAGTGATAAATAGGCTCTATTATTTTTCTAAATATTTGCCACACGCCTGGGGGACAATTGAACGTCCCTTGTACACCGACGTCAAGCTTAGCACGGGGACCTGCGCTGCCTTCCCTGTGGGAGAATTAGACATTCTGTCCCTCTGGACGGCAGTGGCCACGAGCCTTGTTTTAACCAGTGACTGAGAACAGACGTAATGTCTGGCACTTCCGAGCAGAAGCTTTAAGAGCCAGCTAGGAGTTTGCCATCTCTGTCTTTTCCTCGCCCACGAGACTGGCAGTGTCTCAGACCGCCCAGCAGAGACCGCCCGCCAGACTGGTCCCAGAGTGAGGACAGGAGGGGCACAGCTGCGGTCAGCCCACGGCCGAGCCTGACGTGAGAAAGCAGCAAACCTGCATGGCCGCCCCGGGGATCTCGGGTGGGGTCGGCTCGTCCCGAGCACACCTCTGCCTGAGGTAACTGGTGTGAACACAGAGGTAGACTCTCAGAGTGACAGCCAACGCACCTCTAAGTTTCTCTTCCGGCTCTAGTTGCACGTGTGACCTTAATCGAGTCCCCTCCCCTCTCTGGGCCTCATGTTCTCCCTTAATAAGATAATAAACTTGAACTAAACTTTCCACCACTCTGTAATTTGTAATTCTGGACCAGGACATCACTCTTGCCCCTGTCACTTCACCCTTTTTTTTTCTTCTACCAGTTACATGGGATGATGGACATTTGGGGGGATCTTCTTTTTAAGTTAAATTTACATACAATGAGCCCTGGCCAGTGTGGCTCAGTAGGTTGGAGTATCATACCGTAGACTGAAAGGTCAACAGTTTGATTCCCAGTCAGGGCACCCACCCAGGTTGTGGGCTCCATCCCCAGTCAGGGTATGTATAAGAAGGTAACCAACTGATGTTTCTCTTTCACACTGGTGTGTGTGTGTGTGTGTGTGTGTGTGTGTGTCTCCCCATCCTCTCTTTCTGAAAGCAATGAGAAGGTGTCCTTGGGTGAGAATAAAAAATATATACACAGTGATATGCACAGAACTCAAGTGTACCATTTGGCAAGTTTTGACAAATGCCTACAGCTGTGCACTCCATATCCCTAAGTAGATATTGAGAGCACATTTTCAACACCCAGGGAACCCCCTTGTACCTTTTCCCAGACAGTCTCCTCCCTCCAGAGGCAACCACTACTGTGATTTTTTCGCCATTGACTAGCTCCATGGAATGGTTGTTGTTCTGAACTCCTAGACCGACGAAATGCCTCGTTGTTCAGGCCGCCTATGCTCATACTCCTGAGCTCCGGGTGTGTGAAGACACAAGAGAAGTTCTTGGCAGGCGTGAGGGACACTCACCCATGGCTCGGCAAATCCTCTAATTTTCTGAGCCTCCAGGTCACTGACGAAGTCGTGGTAGAGAACGACGTAGGGCTCCAGGTGGATGACCTCCTTCCGGACGGGCTGCAGCAGCAGGTAGGGGCTGGCACTGGTCTCGTAGGAGCAGTAGAGGCTGGGGATCTGGTAGTGCGTAGGCTGGAAGGAAAGGCTAGAATCAGCATAAGAGGAAAGGGTCTAGGAGCCACACTGATTTAGGGGAACTACAGCATAAAGGAAGTGGAATGTGGGAGATTCAGAATGCAGTCCCTGCATTTTTATAGCCTTTTCCACACATTGTCCCACGTCTACCCTTTCTAGCCAAGCTGGTTTCCCTTTCCTCTTTCTCTGAAAAACCCTACCTGGGAGCCCAGCGTCTGACACAGCTCCTCGTAGGTGGCTCTGGTCTGCAGGTGGGGTACATTGGGCCTCTGGATGACAGGCTCCGCTGCTGCCTGGCTGGGGCTCTCTGCCAAGAGCTTTTCATATTTCAAGACATTCCTGGCCATTCTCTTATTATCTGGGCCTGGGAGAAACCAGAGCAGGGAACAACGCAGATGAACAAACAGCGGCCCCCAGGGAGCACTGTCGCGGTTTCCTACAGCTTCACTGCCACACACAAGCGGCAACGAGGCACCTGGAGTAACTGCTGTGTCTGTGCACTGAGGATGTGAGGCCCTCCCTCCCAGAGCAGGACCCCTCCCAAAGCTAGAACCCCTTTGTCCCATACTGCTCCCTCCCAGAGCAGTCCTGGCATTTTTTAAGGTGGAGTTGGGCCTGACAGATCTGAGGGTGCAAAGGACTTTGGGAAGGAAAGTGGGATGCTCTAGGACAGTGTGATGGTCAGTTTTATGTGTAGGGTATAAGCTTCATTCTTTCATTTGTTTATTTACTCATCTGTTCAGTAAATCTTCAGTGAACATCTACTGTGCACCTGATACTCTGCTAGAGGCTAACCCCCTGGAGTTTACAGTCTGATGGAGAAAAGAGACATTAAATAACTAGTTGCAATGAAACAGGACAAGTCACTGCTATAAAAAGAAGTTGAGAGAGCCAAAGCCTAAAGCAGAGACCCAGTCTATTCTTCTGGAGAACTGGAAGCTAAGTGATTAATTCCCAACACTACTAGATCCTTCAAAATTCTTAACTAGCCTACACACAGAGCAGAGCAGTATGGGACAAAGGGGTTCTAGCTTTGGTTCTAGCCTGGGTTCCTACAGAGGTCTTGTGTCTTATTTGTGCCCACTTAGGCTGCAAGATGCCTGCGGGGTGGCAGCTACCCCTGGCCTGCTAGTCTCTGTGTATTTCTCAGTGCCTCTCAGGAGAAGGTGCTGAATTGCTCTAGTGCTTCTGAAAAGTAGCTTTCTCTGTGGAGCTCAGTCTGCTTCCAACCACCACCTCTGTCATGGCAAGGGAGGGGGCAGAAATACCACCCTTTTCTAACAGGAGAAGAAATGAAATTTTGAAGAATGGAAATGATGAACCCAAGAAACGAATGAAAATATTACAAAGCCAGAAATGGAACCGGGAATCTCGGTTTGCTATGTCCTGCATACCCACCTATAATAGCGCACGGTGTGGGTTCCCTGGGAGAGGCAGAGACTGCAGTAGACCGAGCACAAAGGGACATGGGTTCTCATGCTGCCTGCACCGCTAACTGCCCATGTGTTCCCAGACTATACAGCCACTTCTTTATTCTGCCATTTGTCAAATTATGAGAATGGAGTAACATTACTAAGTGAATTCATTAAAAAGTGATCAATAAATACAATTGTAAAGTCTTCCATGAAATACTTTATAAATATTAAAACATTATAGTGATTTTGTATCTTACTTTAGTATCTAAATATCTTATTAAAGGAAAACCTGGGAAGCCACCTACTACCAAAATTTTATTTTATTTTTTTAATTTTAAAAATTTTTTATTTTTATGGATTTTAAAGAGGGGGGAGGGAGGAGAAAAGGAGGAGAGGGAGAGAAGGAGACAGAGAGAGGGAAACATCTATTTGTTGTTCCACTTATTTATGCATTCATTGGTTGATTCTTGTATGTGCCCTGACTGGAGATCAGCCACCTTGGCGTACTGGGACGATGCTCTAACCAAATGAGCTACCCGGACCAAGGTTCACTACCAAAATTTTAAACAAAAATATTGAAGCAGAGAGCTAAGCTAGCAAGTCTCCATCTCGTTCAACTCTGGTGAGGGTCGGAGCTGAGTTCTATGCTAAATGGGCAGGATGCTTGCCCAGCAAAGCGAGCCCTGGTTTAGAGTGAAGAACTGATATTTCTTTGTAAGCAGCTGTGGGGAGTAACCCTGCTGAGTCACTCCCCTTGCACACACAGCTCCCGTTGATCACACTTGTTCCCAGGTCCACTTCCCAATCCCGGGTCCTTAGATGTCCCTGAAGAACTGGGTCCCATCCAGGACCTGCTCCCCGCGGAAGAACAATAATATATAACTGTTTGGGGGTGGGGAGGAAAGGGACAGGTTGCTATCTTCTTAGCATTTTGCAACTAACTTAAAAATCCCCACCCGCATGCATTGATCAGTGTGTAAGATTTAATCCAAAATTAGAAATGTGATTTGGATTATGAAATTAGGAAAATAAAAATAGATAGCTATATTTCACTTGCAGAGCTTTAAGGCCAAGAGCAGAAGGATTTCCAAGTAAATCAGACCTCTGGCTTATCTTTTATCATTACGTACTGTGGAGAAGGAACTCTCGGGAGAGGCTGAGAGCACATGAGACATTTCCCGCCTATAAAAAAAAAAAAAAAAGGAAGAGTTAACTGCACTGAGGATATCTCCTTTGACCAAATCAATCAGTGGACTTTCAAAAACATTATAAAATATTCTTACCACAAGTAGATAATACAACTCCTTGAAATGAGCAGCAGCCTAGAAAAGCGGAGGTTCTGCCCTAATGCAGGGTTTGCAGCCTGATGTAAATTAGGGCTCCTCAGTCTCCTCATTTACAAATGACTTATTGCCACTCTTACCAGGGAAGGTAGACAAATAACTGAAAATAAACTTTCTTAAAATGTCCTCAAATCCTGAAGCACACAAAATCATGTAATTGCAAGGCATTGTTATTTAGGTATATTTCATTATTAAACTTATTATGAAAATATATGAGCCTTAGTAAAAATACAAATTTTTTCTCCAGGCTCAATACTTCCTAGAGTCTACAGTAAAGTTATGGGAGGGAGGCAAAGGACATCTCAAGCCGAAACATTCCCACTGCATCGTGATGAGCTCTCCCTGCAGCCATTCGGCCCTGGGCTACACGTGGTCAAAAGTAAACAAGACTTTCGGAACAAACCTGGGGAATAGAACGAGGTGTAGGGTGCTGTGGAATCATGATGCACTGATGGAACAATATTTCCTTCGGTCATTTTATTTCTGCATATTAAAATTTTATTTTTAATGATAAAAGCAATAATAAGCACATTCTAAAACATGAGAAATAGAAAAAAATGCTCCACCGAAACCCAGGTCCTCAAAATACTCTGCATAACATATAGTCTTGATATAGTTATAATTATATTTCTTATACAGCTTCATATCCTGATTGTTTCGCTCAACATTGTTCTCAGGAATTTTTTTTATCCTCACTTGAGATATATATTCTTTATTGATTCTAGAGAGAGAGGGAGGGAGAGACAGAGAGACAGAGAAAAACATCAATGTGAGAGAGAAACATCGATTGCTTGCCTCCCGCTCATGCCCTGACCAGGGATCGAACCCGAAACCCAGTGATGTACCCTGGCTGGGAATGAACCTGCAGACTTCTGGCATACAGAACAAAACTCCAATCAACTAAGCCATCTGGCCAGGGCAGGAATTTTTTTTATATCATTACAAAAATAGTCTTCAGAGACATCATTTTTTAATTATTATTTTTAATTGTGGTAAAAAAACACATAAACTAAATGTATTACCTTAACCATTTCTAAATGTACAGTTCTGTAGTATTAAATATGTTCACATTATTGTGCAACTAATTGGCAGAATTTTTTCATTTTGCAAAACCAAAAGTCTGTACCCATTAAACAGCACTGATCTCCCCTTCCCCTCAGCCCCTGGGAACCACCATTCTACTTTGTCTCTGTGAAGATGACTCTCTAGATACCACACACGAGAGGAATCACACGGCATTGGTCTCTTTGTGACTGGCTTATATTATTTAGCATAATGTCCGTAAGGTTCACCTATGTTGTGGCATGTGTCAGATTTCCTTCCTTTTAAAAGTTGAATAATATTCCATTGAATGTATGTACCACATTTTGTTTATCCATTCATCCTTTGATGGACACTTGGGCTGCTTCTGCCTCTTCGCTGCTATGAATAGTGCTGCTAGGAACGTAGGCTTGTGAGAGAGACAGCATTTTGTAAAAGTATATCTTATCGATTATGCTATTACAGTTTTCCTAATTTCCCCCCTTTATCCCCCCTCCACCCTGCACCCCCAACCCTCCAGCATCCCCCCACCTTAGTTCATGTCTATGGGTCATACATATAAGTTCTTTGAGTTCTCTGTTTCCTATATCATTTTTGACACCCTATTTTATGCCTACCAATTATGCTTCTTCTTCCCTGTACCTTTTCCCCCCATTCCTCCCTTCCCCTCCACACTGAAAACCCTCCATGTGATGTCCATTTCTCTGATCTGTTCCTGTTCTAGTTGTTTGCTTAATTTTTGTTTTTGTCATTTTTTAGGTTCATTTGTTGATAGTTGTGAGTTTGTTGTCATTTTACTGTTCATATTTTTATCTTCTTTTTCTTAGATAAGTCTCTTTAACATTTCATATAATAAGGGCTTGGTAATGATGAATTCCTTTAACTTGACCGTATCTGAGAAGCACTTTATCTGCCTATCCATTCTAAATGAAAGCTTTGCCGGATAGAGCAATCTTGGACATAGGTCCTTGCCTTTCATAACTTGGAATACTTCTTTCCAGCCCCTTCTTGCCTATAAGATTTCTTTGGAGAAATCAGCTGATAGTCTTATGGGCACTCCTTTGTAAGTTACTCTCTCATTTTCTCTTGCTGCTTTTAAGATTTTCTCTTTATCTTTAATCTTGGGTAACTTAATGATGATGTGCTTTGGTGTGTTCCTATTTGGGTCCAACTTCTTTGGGACTCTCTGAGCTTCCTGAACTTCCTGAAAGTTTATTCCCTTTGCCAGATTGGGGAAGTTTTCCTTCATTATTTGTTCAAATAAGTTTTCAATTTCTTGCTGTTTTTCTTCTGGCACACCTATGATTCAGATGTTGGAGTACTTAAAGTTGTCCCAGAGGTTCCTAAGCCTCTCCTCATTTTTTGAATGCTTGTTTCTTCATTCTGTTCCAGTTGGATGTTTATCCTTTCCTTTTGTTCCAAATCATTGATATGAGTCCTGGTTTTCTTCCTGTCACTGTTGGTTTCCTGAATATTTTGCTTCATTTCATTTTGGGTATCTTTCATTTGTTCTTTCATTTTTCAACCAAGCTCAGTATCTGTGAGCATTTTGATTTATCACGGTTTTAATTCTCCATCAGATAGGCTGGCTATCTCCTCATCACTTAGCTCTCTTTCTGAAGTTTTGCTCTATTTTTCACTTGGGCCCTATTTTTTCCGTCTTGGTGCACCTGTTAAGTCATAAGAGGGTGGGGCCTTAGGTATTCACCTGGGCAGGGCAGCCCTCCTTGCTGTGCTGGGGATCTGTCTGTGGGGGAGGGGCCAGAGAGGGAACAATGCAGCCCCACTTTCCAATGATCTCGTGTGAGGCTGGGAGTTTCTCCCACTGAGGCAACCCCTGCCGTCGTCCATAGTCAGCTCTGAGTCTCAGTTTCCCATTCAGTTGGTCCACCCGCGCAGCCTGCCGCCTCTCCACGGGTTCTCTCTGTTCACTGCCTTACAGGTCTGGTTGTTCTGGCTGATTTTTTTCTTTAATTCCTTGGTTGTTGGAGTTCATGAAGTTTGATTTTCTGGCACTTCTGGTTGTGTATTGATTTGAGATTGGTTATCTTCTCTTTGGTTGTGTGAGGAAATGAAGGGTTTCTACCTACACCTCCATCTTGGCTGGAACTCTGAGAGATAGCATTTTTAATGGCTGCATTTTATTTCACCAAGAAGGTACATCACAGATCACCTAACCATTCCATTATTGTTGGATACACAGGTTATTAATTATTATTTAATATCATGAATTATTCTGTTTTGTACTTAACAGAGGGATAGTTAAGTAATCTGAGGATATCTTATAACATCAGATATTAACTAAGGGTTAAAATGTTTCCAACTCTTGAGACGAAGAAAACTAAAATGTCATTATACATATGTTTAAAATGCAGGGTTTTTTTTCACAAGATAAAGTTAATTTTATCAAGAAAAATGTTAGAGTTACTTTTGGTGTTTCAGTTAAGTTTCTTTGGACATGTATATACTAAATAATGTTAAATGGACAAAGAGAACACACACTTGTACAAGTTAATAATTGCTTCCCTTCACTGAGTGCATGTGTGCCATGAATTGTGTTAAGGGCTTTACACGTGTGAGCTCATTTAATCCTCAAAACAGGTCTTTGAGGGGAGCCTTGCAGGGCAGTAGAATATGCCACCCCAAGATATACCTCTTTGGCATAAGGATTATTTTAAGCTAATTATTTTGAGAAAGGGCAAACATGGGAGAAGTTCTGAAAACCAAGGCAGATGTTTCCCTTGTTGTGAGGGACATCAAGGGAATCTCCATCTGTAAGGATCTCCCTCTCTGGACAAGGACCTAAGTCATGGGAGGATCTTATCCATGGAGAAGATACCCATCACACTCTGCATAACTTTCCCCTGGTTTACCATGGCTTTCTGGGTAACCTCCCACAACTTGCCTCTCCCTATAGCTTTCTTTCTTGTCTTTAGCTGAAGATAAGTTTTTTTAAAAATTCTATTTTCATTTCCAATTACAGTTGACATACAATTTTATGTTAATTTTGGGTGTACAACATAGTGAAGACATACTTACATAACTTATAAAGTGAACTCCCCGAGAAGTCAGTCCCCACCTGACATTACACATAATTGCTGCACTATTACTTGCTATAAGCTGAAGGTGATATTTAAGGTAGAAACTTAGATTGCCTCAGAGAGCTGCTCATTTTTCCCAGGTATCTCCTATGTGTACATTAGGTATACAGGTTAGTAAGCTTCTGTTTACTTTTCCTTTTGTTAATCTGTTTTTTATTATAGGGAGGTCTCAGCCAAGAACTCAGAAGGTTAGAAGGAAAATTATTTTCCTTCCCAGTAGCATCATTATTATCCCTGTTTTATTTCATTTTTAATATATTTTATTGATTATACTATAATAGTTGTCCCATTTCCCCCCCTTTATTCCCCTCTGCCCTACACACCCCCTCCCACCCACATTGTCTCCCTTTGTTCATGTCCATGGGTCATACTTATAAGTTCTTTGGCTTCTACATTTCCTGTACTATTCTTGTCCTCCCCCTGTCTACTTTCTACCTACCATCTATGCTACTTATTCTGTGTACCTTTTTCCCCTTTCTCCTCCTCCCACTTCCCTGTTGATAACCCTACATGTGATCTCCATTTCTCTGATTCTGTTCCTGTTCTAGTAGTTTGCTTTTGTTTCTGTTTTAGGTGTGGTTGTTAATTATTGTGAGTTTGCTGTCATTCCACTGTACATGTTTTTTTACCTTATTTTTCCTAGATAAGTCCCTTTAACATTTCATATAATAAGGGCTTGGTGATGATGAACTCCTTTAACTTGACCTTATCTGAGAAGCACTTTATCTGCCCTTCCATTCTAAATGAAAGCTTTGCTGGATAGAGCAATCTTGGATGTAGGTCCTTGCCTTTCATGACTTGTGATACTTCTTTCTAGACCCTTCTTGCCTGCAAGGTCTCTTTTGAGAAAACAGCTGACAGTCTGATGGGAACTCCTTTGTAGGTAACTGTCTCATTTTGTCTTACTGCTTTTAAGATTCTCTCCTTATCTTTAATCTTGGTTAATGTAATTATGATGTGCTTGGTGTGTTCCTATTTGTGTCCAACTTCTTTGGGACTCTCTGAGCTTCCTGGACTTCCTAGAAGTCTATTTCCTTTACCAGATTGGGGAACTTCTCCTTTATTATTTGCTCAAATAAGTTTTCCACTTATTGCTCTTCCTCTTCTCCTTATGGTACCCCTATAATTCGGATGTTGGAACGTTTAAAGATGTCCTGGAGGTTCCTAAGCCTCTCCTCATTTTTTTGAATTCTTGTTTCTTCATTATTTTCTGATTGTATCTTTCTTTCTTCCTTCTGGTCCACTCCATTGATTTGAGTCCCAGTTTTTTTTTCCATCACTGTTGGTTCCCTGTGCATTTTTCTTCATTTCACTTAGTGTAGTCTTCATTTTTTCATCTAATTTGTGACCAAATTCAACCAATTCTGTGAGCATCCTGATCACCAGTGCTTTGAACTGTGCATCTGATTGGTTGGCTATCTCTTTGTTGCTTAGTTGTATTTTTTCTGGAGCTTTGATCTGTTCTTTCATTTGGGCCATTTTTTTTTTTGTCTGCGTGTATGAGGGGTGGAGCCTTAGGTGGTCACCAGGGAGGAGCAACCTACGTAGTTACTGTGTTGTGATGCTGTATGTGGGGAAGGGGTCAGAGGGAACAATGGCACTTGCTCTGCTCTCTTCAGAATTTCAGTCATTTCCCACACTACCCACAAGTAAAGTGGGCCCTTCTGTTGCTGATTCCCTGGGCAGGTGGGTTTGTGTACAGTCTAGGACCCTGTGGGTCTCTCCAATGATCTCTCCTGTGAGGCTGGGAGTTTCTCCCACTGCCGCCTCAACTCACACAGGTGTTTTCAGTCAGAGGTTTGAGGTTTTATTTCCCAGAGCTGGGACCCTGGGTAGTCAGTCCCTCTCACTCCCAGGTGTTCCTCCTGGTTTATCTGCATGTGAATGTGGGGCTGCCTGCTCCACCAGCCACCGCCTTGCCTGCCCCAGTCTTCCACCACCGCTTTCCCTTGAGTCCTCTCCTCCCAGGTTGCCCATCTCTGTCCCTCCTACCAGTTTGGATGGATGTTTCCTCTTTAAGTCCTTGGTCAGACTTCTGTACAGTTTGGTTTTCTGTCAGTTCTGGTTGGTTTTTGTTTTTAAATTGTTGTCCTTTTGATTGTGAGAGGAGGCAGTGTGTCTACCTCCACCTCCATCTTGGCTGAAAGTCCTATTACCCCCATTTTACAGATAAGAAAACTGAGGTCCCAGGAGTAAGTTGCCTAAGTTTTCATAGAATTTTAATCCAGGTCTGTCTTACTTCAGAGCCTAGGGTTTACATACTATATTCCTCTGTCTCTTATTATTAGCAGGTACTGAAATATTTTTTTACTAAAATATATCATGGAAAAATATGTATAATTATATAAAATATAACTATATAGGATATAATTATATAATAATTTAATCATTTTAATGGTATACATGTATGTATATGTATGCACATAAATTATATATACACATATGTAGCATATATAATTTCATATGATAATGAAAGGCCCATAGAGAGACATTTACCTCTGTTTACTGTGGGTGAAAGGGGAATATAAAAGGTCAATGGGACAATGCCTTATGTGTTCTATTACTGCTGCATAAAAAATTGTGCTGTAAGAGCCCAAAGAAGGAGAGTCTGTGGACTCTAGGAGAACTAAGGGAGATTTCACAAAGTAGGTGACATTTGAGCTATGTCTTGTAAGATGAATAAAACTGACCAGACAAAGCATGATTGTGGAAAGAGAGACTTTTTCTGTGAGTAGAAGGGAAATCTGAGTCAGCACAGGCGGGGAGAGCAGAATAGTCAGGCCCTGGATTTAAAATCCCGTCTTTCAGGGTGAGCTGCTTTAGTTTATCTTCTCTGAGTCTGTTTGTGGCAATTCTCCACTCTCTCCTGCTATTAAAATTCAATTACTTCCTGTCCTTTGTCGCACGACAGTGATTCTATTTCAGTTTTAATATGTAGCAATTGAGCAGAAGAGTTAGGAAAAGTACTCTGGAAAGTTTTACGACAGAGATCCACTTACCAGAAACTTCCATGAGGGGAACGAGAGCATCTGCCACAATGAGAATAGATATGTTTAGGGAGCAACATGTGGGGTTGTATCACCCACATCCTCCTCCCTTTTCTCAGGAAAAGGGGGAAAGCTAAAGGACTGTAGGGAGAAGAACTGGTTTATTAGCTTTGGAAACTCTAGCGAACTGGCTCTGTAGTGATTTTTTAAGTCCATTCTTAAAAACTGTACAATCTGTGGGGAAATAGGGTTATTAGCTATGCCAAAGGATGGCAGCTCCCATATTCAGGGAAACGAGCTTCCCTGTGAGGCACAACAGGCTGCAGATCAGCCGTGTGCAGGAAAAACACCCAGAGGAGGCATTGAGCTGCTACTACGGACCGCTGCAGCCCACTCTGTCTGGACCCTAGTCACCTTACAGTAGGACTCGATGGCAGATGGCAGAAGGTAGCAATCAAACTTCTTCCTTGGACATTTGCAATACCATGGCACAATATCCATTAAGTGTTATGAGTTGTTGAGAGTGCAAAAGAGTGGTTTACATTGACCATGAACCCATTAAACAGTTGTTGATGCAGCTGTTGCAGCTACGGGTGCGAGGCTGCCTCCTGGATGGGAGATGTGGATTTTAAAGTGGTCCATGCACCGAACAGAGCACTGGACCGAGAGTCCAACAGACCTGGGCTCTCACCCCAGCTCTGGGAACTTTGTGACAAGTGAGGAATTTTTTTTGGAGATTAAGTTTGCTCACATGTGAAATATGGAAATAATAAAACAACTGGCCTGCTTGACTCACATTTGGTCCTGTTGGGAAGATGAAATAAATTCAGAAACATGAACATGCTTGGAAAATTGTAAAGCAGATGTAAAGCATTCCATTTGTGTGATGAAAGCAGTGAGTCTCACTTACTCCCCTACCTGGAAGTAGGCAAAGGCCAAGTGATCCAAAGCATCCTCCAGACTTGCCTCATCCTCTGTATTCCACTGTCCGTGAGATCCTCGGAAGAGACCGACAGCCTCCTCCAGCCATGGGATGGCGTGGTAGTAATCCCCCATGTCATAGGCCACCTGTGGGGGATGTAAGTACTATCGTTAAAGCCTTAGTCCACAGGTAGAGAAAAGGAAATGACATGCAAAGAGTGGAGGGCCATTGGAACCCAGGAAGGCAAGTATTCATCTCAAATTCATTTAAATTCAATTCATTAGGCATCTGTTGTATACAAGGCATTTTACTAGGCATAAAGAAGACACACATGTTCTTACATTTAAGGAATTTATAATCTGAAGAGAAGACATATGAATTCATGTCAACTATAATCCTGAGCAGAATGGCATGAACGCTCGAAGGAAATATGTATAATATGCTGAGAAGACATAGACAAAGGAGGAGGCTTGGGAATCTCAGAAGTTTTCATGGAAGAAGTGGCATCTGAGATGAGATGTCCTTGAAGAAGGAAAAGGATCTCAATAAGCCAAGATTGGGGGGAAGAGCATTTTAAGATGAGGGAATGGTAGAAACAGAAGCCAAAAGCAAACATGTGTTCAAGTAGTCCACTGTGGTCATGTTGGAAGGTGAAGAGAAGCAGGGAATGAACTTAAAAGGCAATGAGAGTCATGAATGCCATGTGTTTAGGAGATACTGCTGGTAGCAATGTGAGGAATGGATTCAATTCATTCACTTATTCAATATTTACTGAATATTTACAATGTACTTGTGGTCCCTGCCCTTATGATTTTACAATCGAGGGGCACATGGTAAACCAATAATTGTGACACAATGGGTTAACACCATGATGAAGGCACACCTGGGAATGCTATGAGAGCCCAGTGGATTGCCCTATATTAAATGTTGGAATATGGCAACACGTACTAGACAGAGCTCCTGTCTCCTAATAGCTTGCAGTTAACTAGAATACCAGAACTACAGGTGGAATTTCCTGGAAATTGATGTTGGAGACAACATGGAATTATAAAGTCACAGAGTTGGAAGGGCTCTTGCAAAATAATCAGATTCAGTTATAACTTCCAGACAGGCAGAAGGACAGCAGAATGTAGAAATAACGTGACTGCAGCCTAAATATAAAGCCACTCCTATCCCAGGTCTGCCTGATACCTGCTGTGTTACTTCTCTGGTCATCACATTCTGATTTGTAACAAGGTTGAGATGAAGAATGTTAATAAAAAATGACTACTTTTTCTGCTAAGTTAATAATTTATTTAATTAAAGTTTCCATGAGAAACTTCAAATTCTAGCAAAATGGTAAGTTGAGATCACTGAAATCTTTCCAACTACAAAGACACAGATTTTTTAATAAAACACATAATGAACATTTTATTATACATTTTGAAGGAAAAAATGGAAAATACCCAAGTACCAAAAACAAAAACGGAACTGAACATCCAGGCAGTAAACTTCTGATCAGATGCTGGAGCTGCCTAGGACGAAGCGGGTGTTAGTCTTAGTAACTTGGTCTAGTGACCTCAGGTCACAATGTCCACATGAGCCCAGATGAGCCTTCTGTAGACCTCCCCAAACCTAGGAATTGGAATTAAACATTCATAAAACTGAAACCCATGGAAAACTACACCTTGAGAAAAAGAGTAGACTGGGAAAAATCTACCCAACTTTATATCTCATCTCAATCACAGATATAATTGCTTGTTATAGTATTATTTTATGTACTTTTCTTATATTTGAAATGTTTTATCTTTCAAAATAAGTAAATAAACACAGAAATAAAGACGGCCAGTGAGACTTTCAGGCTGTAAGTGACTTACTAAATTTCCCACATGCGGTTTTAGTCTCAGAACAAACGGCCTTGCTAATGAAGCCTGTGTTGACATGCCACTATTTTAAATTTCAATTAGCCGTGAACATGATGATCCAGCCCTGCTTCCACCCAGGATCTCAGAAAAGAGAAGATGGCATGCAGGGAGGCTTAGGCAGCTCACTCTGCTGAAACTTGGAAGATGGATCCTCCAAACATGGAATCGGGCCACGAGGCCCCCTCTCAGACCCGCTAATGAATACTACAGGAGCTGGAAAAACTTCACTTTCCTGCCACACACATCTTCAAAATTAAAAAAGGATTTACTCCATTACTCCCGAGGCGAAGGCTAACAAAGAGTATACTGTAAAATGACCTCAAGTGTGCTTATAACTTACTATCAAAGATCAGTTAAATACCTCATATGGAAGCGTCCTGAAGTCTATTTCCTTACGTAATGTTAGAGTGAATGGCCTGTTTTGTGACTCTACCTTAATTATTTCTAAATACCTAGGAACTGTGGGAGAGATTCCAGAGTCTCAGGAGGCCCCTTCACATCACCCTCAACCCACTTCGGCTTTCCACCCAGCTGTTCATCTGCCACAGGGCGCCATGGCTAGGGTGACCCAAGGACCATTTCATCCATGACAGTCCCGGTTTATGTTTGTTGTCCTGGCTGGTAACACTCCGTCCTCTCTCAATAGTGTCCTCAGTACGTGATTGATCACTTTAACTATCATGGAAACGTCCTGGGATTTGGAGTTAAAAGACCCAGGTTCAAAATTTTTTTAAATTAATTTTTTAAAAAATCCTCACCCAAGGACACTTCCATTTGACTTTTTAGAGGGAGAGGAAGGGAGAGAGTGAAACGTTGATGAGAGAGAAGCATGAACTGGCTGCCTTCACACGCACCCAGGCCGGGGAGCCGCGCCAGGGCCAGGAATCGTGCGCGTCTGGACCCGGGGTCCCCGCGTCTGCGCCTGGACAAGGGGCGAACCCGGAACCGGTGTCTGTGCCCTGACCAGAAGGGAACGCACAACCTTTGGGTAACGCTTCAACCACTGAGCCACACCGGCCAGAGCCCAGGTTCAAATTTTAGTTCTACTTAAAGTTGTGAAAACATAGGCAAGGGTTTTACCCTCTGAGTCTGTTTCTTCACTGGAAAATGAGGAATAACAACCAGTTTCTGGGTTTGCTTTCAGGATTAGAAACGTGTAAAAGCAACCGGGATGGAGTTATTTCACCCACAAGAAAGCTGAGCCCACAGTTCACCTCTCTCTGAGCGCCGTTACCTTGCCCACTTGGAAGCAGTCATCCGCGGTGAGGGAGACGAGCCGTCTGGGGCTGTACAGGTCTGTGACGGTGGAGCCAGTGACTCTCTGAAAGACGCCTCGGGCAAGGCCCTTCACACTGAGCATGTACACGTCCTGCAGCCGCATCAGGGCCCTTGCTGCTCCCTCCAGGTCCTCGAAGGCTGGCAGGTCCCGCTCCACCTTCTCGTAACCATCCTTCAGGGCTATAAAGGTCGTGAAAACAACCCCCCATTCAAAACACAGGCATAATCACCTGTTGCCATGCTTCGTGAGCAAAAATAATGCTTGGTTTGCTTTTCTTCGCAGTGGCAAGCACAGTTCCTGGCACAGAGCAGGTGCTTAATACAATCTTCTGAGTAAGGAAAAAAGGCTCTTGGGTGAAAACTAAGGCACACACTTCTATCACACTGTCCCATCCTATCTGTCTCCAGGAGTCTTGCCCTTCGTGGGGACAATTCTTCCTCTTAACTTCCCCAAAATCAACAGACTTGTTCAAGTACAAAGCAGAGTAAGTTAGGAAAGTGGTCTTGCTCCAGATCACACTGTCGTGGCAGCTTAATAAAACAGAAATTCTTAGAAGACATCACTGGCTACACATATGTAAATGAGATGATATAACCTGTCCTTCCCAGCAGGGCTGTGGTGAAGATCAAGTGAGATCATGGATATGAAGGTACATTCTCATGTAAAATTATGGAAACATAGTAACAAGGGGGCCTAGTTCTTTGTAATAATTAGAGCTAAGGAGATCAGGTAATACCTACCCACTTCATTATCCATCATCACATCCCATCAGAATCTCTCTCCTTTCCACTGAGTCAGGAGACAGAACCTTCTCTTCACCCGCCAGCCCTCCTCTTCATTACCTCGGATGTTCTCACTGGCCTCCAGACTGTGCACCACATTCCTCCAGTCAGACTGCAGGCGTTTGATGAGGGTAAATGCAAGCAGAGGGTTCGACACAGGGGACGCTGAATCTTCATGCAAAGAAAGCACCTTGTCATAGAACCTGAAAGAGAGGACTAGAATGATCTCACCTACTGGTGCAACCACCACACCTAGGAAAGGCTGGCATAGGGGTTACACATTAAGAATAGTTAAAAATGAAATGCTGAACCCTTTAGACTCCTGTAATATTCTGACCAATGAGCACAAAAATATGAAAACTACCAACACAACAAAAGCAGGTCTATGCATGTGTCCATTCAATGAGTCGGTCTCTGCTGGTCAATTATTGTGCATCAGGTATTGTGCTGGAGGCTAGAGAAACAAAGGCAAGACAGGGCCAGCCCTCAAGGGGTTCACAACCCAGAAAGTCTTCTTCTCACTCCTCATTCTATACTCAATACTCAGTACACTCTATACTCAAGAACCTGGTAGAAGCTCAAACACGTTGCTTGATTCATTGTGGTAATTGTGACACATGCTCCTAGAGAAGTGACTGCACAATGCATGTAATGCTGCAGCAATTTTTCAGCAGGGCACCTAACCCAGGTGGGAGTTAGAAAGTCAAAGGAAAGACTTCCCTGAGGAAATGGCACTTGATCTGAGTCCTGAGGGACCAGCTAGAATAGCGATGCTACTACTTATTGAGCCCTTACCATGCATCAGGCCTTCGGCTAAGTGCTTTAGACACGATCTCACTTAATCTCCCCAACAACCCTCATAGTAGGTTTTATCATGCCCATTTTACAGGAGAGGAAACTGAAACAAGGCCACACTGTTAGCAACAGAGCCAGGGATTAACCCAACTCTGCCTGACTCTGAAGCCTGTTCTCGGCTGCCTTTGCTGTGCCCTTTGCCAAGGAGCTAGAACAAAGAAGGTAGGAGGAGCCAACAGGGACCAGTGTGTACAAGGGCACAGAGGCTTGACGTCTGCTCTGAGTCAGTCAATCTAGACTGGTTGCTTGCTGGTTTTCAGACTCCATGCTGGGAGCTGGGCAAGGCAGGGGCCCATGTGCAAGGATTTCATGGACAAGAAGAGATGTTTTTCTCATCACTCTATGCCCAAGTTCAACATATATTTCTACAAAAAATGAATAAAATACTATGTTTTTCTAGGAGCTAGGAACAAAGTTTGGAGTAAGACAATAACCTCGGTCTCAGAGACTCACAGCCTAGTGGGCAATATAGACATGAATAATTTATGTTACAGATGCAACACCAGATTTGTGAGCAGGGCTTAGAGGGGAGTACAAGAAGGGGGAGATTAATTGGCCAGAGTAAATCAGGAAAGTGATCTTGCTCCAGATCACACTGGAGCAGATCGGAGAAGATAATCTCTCCTTTCACAGAGGAGATAATGAATGGAGATGTGAGGGATGAATGCGAACATGCAGAAGGGAGAGGAGTCCTTCTTCCAGGCAGGCAGAGGCCGTTCAAAGGATGCAAAGGTACAGAGAGAGTCGGTAGGGGACTTACATTACAAGCAGTTTCGTATTGCTGGCGCACAGAGTGTGTTGGGAGATGGGTAGAGCAGACTGGAGAAGTGGGGAGCTCCCTACAGGCCTTGCTGAACAATTTGGTTTTTACCCTGAGGGCAACTAGGAGCCACCAAAAGGTTTTAAGTGAGAGCTGGATGCACTATGATATGTTCACATTTGTATATAAACCTGTGAAAGGGTGGGAAGAAGGGCTCAGAAGTGGAAGTGACTGGAGGCAGAAAGACCAGGCAGGAGACCATTTCAAAACTGCAAGTGGGAGACAAGGTGAATCAGAACCCGAACAGTGACAGTGGTGGCCAAGAATGGCGTGGACTCAAGGGAGATGTTTAGGAAGTACACCACGTAGACACTGTTGATGGCTGATGGGGAGTGAAGAGGTCGGGTTTTCCAGCGTGCTTCCGACCTTTCTGGCTTGCCATCATTTGCAGGAAAGGGCCAGAAGTGGTGGGGCCAGTGGCGATCATCTCCCTAGTTTATTTCCCTCTCTCTCAGATGCCCTACATGAGTGTCCATGGAAGCAAGAGATGCTGTCTCCTTTTCTGGTCTACTATGGTTATTCCACTTCTAACACCCTAGCAGGATTTACATTATTAAAATGTATTGATTATAATAAGGCAGACTTAAGAGTCTTAGTCCTGCCCTCTAAGAATTTTCCCCTTGTTTAAAATTATTAATTTCCAAGAACTATAATAACAAAGGGAGTGAAAGACTGTGATCAAAGTGAAAAGAATGTGGATTTATGTGAACATGTGCAGGAGCACGTGAGAATATAAGAGTCCTTTGGCACGAGAGGAGGACTTCCCTGAGTGGAATGGGTTGAAAATGAAGTCCAGAGACAGTGTTTGTGTGGGGGAAATTTCAATGCCTTCAAGTAGAGTCTGACCTAAAGACGTCCCGAGGGTGGTCACTGCAACTATAAAACAGAGCCTACAAGTAGGTGACCTGCCTCATGGCGCTTCCGGGGAGCCGAACGTTCAATTCCAGTATAAACTAAGGAAGGAGATTCAGGGCCCCATGGAAGTCCCAGGACGTCTCTGATTCCCGGGCAGGGCTATTCGAGTGGCCACCCTAGGGTTTTGAAACCGAGCCAGTCTCCAGGGTGTGGGACTTTTTCTTTTTTTTTTTTTTTTTACTACCCATTATTTCCTGCTTCAGCTCCATATGGAACTACTTAGTGAACGATATTCCATTGCTAGATGAAAAAGCTTACAAGCAGAGACTTGGGCTTGAGTCCAGCCTGAAGAGTAAGTGTCCAGGAACAACTGAGACTGAAGGGGCAGCGATTTTATAAGACAGTTGGACAGAGAGGAGCTGGGAGGGGCCGGGAGGAGACCTTGTCCTGACCAGCCTCCAACTATCCTTCGGTTTCTCCCTCTATAAAATGGAGCTAGTCTGGTCTAGAAGAGCTCTCTTCTAGTACAACCGTTCTAATATTTCTTTCCATCACCTTTTCTGCTACTGAATAAATAGATTCCTCACCTAGGGGGCTTGATGAAGTGCTCGAGGGCTAATGGTTAACAGGCATCAGAAGAAACTGAGGCACAAAGAGAAAGAAGTAACTCAGAGAGGTGAAAATTGCCCCAAGTTATCAATCAGATCAAAAGCATTATCTCTCTCTTCTCTTCCCAGCCCACTTTGTATTATGGGGTCAATTAATTTCGGGCAGTGTTTTGATCTTTACTGAAGTACATAAATCAATTCAGCTTTCAGATACATCGCTTTTCCATTACAGGAAGAAAAAAAAACCTATCAGCTAGTATCTGAGGCTGGTTTGGAATCCAGTGCTGGCCCTCTGCCCAGCCTCTGAGCAAAGAGCTGGTTTTCAGAGGCTGAGTAACTGGATGCTGAATTCAAACCTCACGGTTTCCTAAATGGCCAATGCTGCTGAGAGTGGAAAAGCAGATCCTTTCCTTAAAGAATTTGCACATAAAATTTGCAACCCAATCCTTTTATTAAACAGAGTGTGGACAGATGATCCAACCACAATATACAGGCTATTTTAATTCAATATGTTTCTCCTTTGGAATTCAGAAATGGCTTTACTTCAGTTTTCTGGGCCATTATGAATGGCTAATTCTTAGCATAGAAATTATTGCTGCTGACACTGCTCATTCAATCTTGGTAGTTTTTAAAAACTGTACCAACAAAAAGAGAGAGAAGTTAAATATATTTACATTAAGGTATATAGATATGTAACTAATACATACAATACTGATATGTAACCATATATAACTAGTATAATTTGTATTTATTAAAGTGGGGTGGAGAGTAGTTTCAATGTCAAAAAATACTTCTAAATTTAAAAATTCAAAGAAGAATATCAAGTGAGGCCCGTAGAAATGACATCTCAAGTCCATAAAATCACCAGATTGGGAGTATAGGAAAATGAGCAGGAACTGCTAAAATTCTTGCTTTAAAAAGCAGACATTTCACTAGGTTTTAGAGCATTGACTCAAAAGCAGTCGCTAAAATACCAGATTAAACTTTCTGAAATTAAATGTTTGTAAGTCATATGAGAAGAGAATCTAGAATTCTTCTGATTCTTTCTTACTACCTGAGCTCTCGTGGTCCTAGTTACCATCTAGAGCCAAATGTGGGGTGTGGTTTCAGGAGTCAGTCAAACAACGATCATAAAGACCTAGCATTTATTGGTCAATTTTTACATTTCAAGCACAATGGTAAATACCTTTATACAGTATTTAATCCTTCCAAGAACTCTATGGGGGTAGGTACTATCATTATTATTATTTTACAGATTAAAAAACTAATGCTTAAAGAGGTAAAGAAACTTACCCAAAGTCAGAGCCAAGGACTGAAGTAGAGGTCTATGAAATTCCTGAATCATCATGTGCTTGGCTGCTCACAAGACCTCACTCAGGTCTGGGTCCTGTCAGTCCTGGATTTGCTACTTACTAGGTTTATAATCTTGGATAAGGTACTAAACTTTAGTTTTCTCATATTTAAAATAATTCTCACTTGTTTAAGAGAATGATACAAACCTACTTCAAGTATGTGCATCAGAGAGAATTAAATGAGATAAGGTCGGTGTGAGACCTCCCACTCTGGCAATGGCAATGAAGATAAGACCATGAAGGATAACACCCCCTCCCCCGCGGGCTCCCCCCCCGCTGCTTTGTGCCACACTCTCTTCTGAGCTTGACCCCTGAGAGGCCCCGCAATGGCGTCTGGATTCTGAGTCCTGGTCTCCATCCCAGCCACCAAAATAAAGAGATTAGTGGTAAAAGAACAAGCAGGGAGCATGTTGGTATCTGAAGTCAAAGACAAAAAAGTCTATTTCCATTAATTAACTTGGACTCCAATGAATTGAGAGTCCAATTTTTTAAGAATAAAATTAAAATATTTTCCTCTGTAAATGTGGGCGTATAGAATGTTAAGCAACTATGCTCCTTCAAGGAGTGACAAGAATGATGGAAATTATCATCATGTATTGTTATTATTAATACACACTCACATACATTATGTATACGTGTATGTATGTGAACTGTCATGCTATTTAAAACTGACAGTAAATTTAAACATGCATATAACTGCTTTTATGCAAACTACATACTTAAGAGCACATTCCAAGTTACATTGTCATTCAGTCACCACTGAGTGACAAATAAGATCTGTCATATACACTTCTACACACAAGCTGTTCTCTTGTATGCACCCCTCTCACACAGCCCTTGTGTCCCACGCACCTCCCTGTGTGCCCCAGCCTCAGTACCACCATCCCAAACACTGGCTCACAGCTGTGTAAGCCGTGACTTAGGAGACAGCCCTCTGTTGTCTCCGCTCAGCAGAGGGTCACATGGCTTAAGTACAGTATTAATATATTCAGATAACGAGGTGGTTACGCCGCTGTTTCTCCCACTGTGGGCCCCTGGACGTCGTAAGCAGAGAAGGCACCACAAACACAATCATTCGTCTTCCACAGTCTGACACTGACAGAGTCGGTGTGCAGCTACGGAGCCCAGCAAGCCTGGCCTGCGGGGTTTCATCCTCAGTGTGTAGCACCAGAGCTTGTCGACTGTATCTCAAAACAATATGGGCTGAGCATCTGCTTGTGTGTGCTAGACTCAGTGTCCTCTGGCACCAAGGATGGTTTTACCCAGTATTTTCTTTGTGTTGCTTTCATATATGTATAACATCTCGGCTGTCATTTATTTAGAATTTAGAGAGCTCTTACATGTACAAAGAGAAGGGAGAGCTGAAAGCAAAGGAGGCATGGACATCTCTGATTAAGACTCATGATGCTACAGACTTCAAGCTCCCTGAAGTCAGGGCTGGGACTTGTTCACCCCTTTATCCCCAGTGGGTGGGACAGTGCTTGGCGCTCAAACATAAATTGATGAACGTGAAGAGTTATTCATATAGCAACTTGTACAATTACTTAGCATCTTTCACACGTAGAGTATCATATCCATAGTATCATGCCATCAGTCCCAATGACATGTAAGTCTTCTACATGGTCACGAATGTCACCTGACTCATAATAAACACCAGTTCACTGGGTCACACGGTCAACACACACACAGCTATGCCCCACACAGTATTCTCTGCATCTCCTTCCAGTGGTGTCTCTGTGACACTGAGCCTGGGGCCCACCCAGCCTGACACAGTGCCTCGGGAGGTCCTACTTGGCCTCGGAGACACTTCACCACACCTTTCCACACACATTGTATCAACCTTGCTGCATGACAGCTAGATGTGGAGTGCCATTGTGTCTGTGTGGCCTCACACTGTGACACAGCGGCACTGGGGTCTTATTCAGTCTCAGTTTCCCTATCATCTCATGCCACAGTGTCTTGGGGTCACACACAGGTGACAATGGATCTAGATAGTCACACCCACAGTGTCTCAGTCTCACGGTGTGACACTGGGTCTGAAGTCCCACGCAGGTTGACAACGAGCTTCGGAGTTACCTTCGACTCTGTAGTAGTGTCTCAGTCTCGTTTTCTGACTCAGTCTCCCCTACTCAGGTCCCTCTGTCGCTTACCCTCGGGTGCCCTCACCTTGTCAGGTCCCGCAGCCGCGCCTCCTCCCCGCGCAGGTAGCGCCGCAGCAGTGCCAGCAGCCGGCGCTCGGGCGCCAGGGCACGCGCCACGCTGGTCAGTGCCGAGAACGTGTCCCCACCCGCCACGGCCCCTGCCGGGTCTGCTGCCCGGAGCGCCAGCACAGCCAGCAGAGCCGCCAGCCGCGCCACGGAGCCCATAGCTGGCGCTCGCTCGAGTCCCCTCGGACCTTCCAGCTAGTCGCCCGCCCCGCCTCCCGCTGCTCCCGCCCATCTCGCTCCTCGGCCCCGCCCAGTCCGCTGGTCCTTCCCAGCCGCCCAGCGTGTCCCAGGCCCTGACGCTTTCTTTGCTCTGATGCCACCCCTCACTCTCTGTCCTCCACCTTCCTGCCCTTACCTCCTTACACTGCGTGGGGGCTGCCTGCAACCTCGAGGGCTGCCTGCCTTCCACTAAATCACAACCCGGGGCAGGTGTTTCCACTGTGTCCATTTCACACTTGGGGAAACTGAGGCAGTGGTTAGGGTGAGCAATGACTTCGCTGGCAATGGCTGTACAAGACCATCCTGAAAACATTCACACACACACACACACACACACACACACACACACACACGCCAATCAGGGGATGGAAATACAGAAACACCACTGGATTCTGATGGAGAAATCCAGAAGAATAAATAATGCATCATGGTAATAGCTATGCAGCTAAAGAGCTACGAGAGAGCAGAAGAGAAGGAAATATTTCACAGAGGACTTGACATCTGAGTCATCTTAAAGGGTGAGCAGAATTTTAACTGGAGGTGAAGTGGGTAGAGGCCATTAGGGTCAGTGAATGACAGACAAATCTAGGACCTGTGCTACCTAACATGCAAAGGTCCTGGGTCACTGCTCCACACAACATTCCTGTGGTCACTAAAGCAAACAAAAATACTGTCAATTGGCTTACTTATTCTTTTCTCCTCTTTCCTGGGCACTGTTCATTCTTTCATTTAACAAATATTTAGCACCTCTGTTACTGTGCCAAGCACACAGAGAAACAACAGGCCCAGTCCTGGACTCCCAGGGGAAGGCAGAAACGTGAACAACCACCGTGAAGTGCTATCCGGATAGCCGAGGGCTGTGCAGTGAGCAGCGGCACCCTGAGCAGGGAGCCCCACAGAGCAGGTGCTGTGTGCAGGCCCAAAAAGATGAGAAGGAATTGTCTGGAAGATGGCCGGCAAGGGAAGGATGGGCTTTCCTGGCAGTGGTGCATGTGCATACCAGCCTATGGAGGTGGAAAATAGTTTGAGTTTCAGAAATAAAAAACTCATGTGTTTGGGGCTGTCAGATTGGTAAGGGGATTTCCATATCATACTAAGAAATTTAGTCTGTCCTCAATGAAAACCTAAGGGAAGTTTTTAAGTGGACATAATGGTCATTCAGTGACAGATTGAGGCCTTTTTCTTGCCTCATTGCATTGGCTGGAACCTCCAGTATAATGTTAAATAAAAGTGACAAGAGAAGACATCCTTGTTTTGTTCCAGATTTTGAAAGGAAAGCTTTCAGTCTTTCACCATTGAATGTAGTGTTAGTTCCTTTCTGGTCCCAGTTCACTGAGTGTCTTTATCTGTCAGTTCCATTTTCTGCATCTATTGAGATGATGTGGTTTCTATCTTTTATTCTCTTAATATGATGTTATGATTGATTTTTGTTTGTTGAGCCAACCTTGAATTCCTGGGATACATTTTGTTCATATATGAGGAGCAACCCCCCCGAAAACCAGAAATTATCTTCTGGAGTGCAGGCTTATTATGGAGTAAGCCCCTTGTAATACAGGCTTCCCCTGCTAGGTGAGTGTTCTAGGAACCTATCTGTATCAGTGTACCAGCTGGCATTGTTGTGAGGGACTGTGCTTGGCTTCAGTAAATTTTTTTTTAAGACTCAACGTGTCTGCACATTTCATGATGGATGATTCATGAGTGCACCTGCCCACACCATGTTGAGTGTTTAGCAGTTTTTGATCCAAAATGGCATGACCCCCATGTCCCACCATCCTATTCACCTGATCTTGTCCCAAACAATTTTTTCTGTTTCTGCAAATAAAAAGAAAGTCCTCAAAGGGAAGGATTTTGCTGATGTAGAGGAGGTGAAACAAAAAAACAGTGGAAGCACTAAAGGGCATAAAAATGACAAGTTCAAAAACTGTTTAGAGCAGTGGAAATATGTCTCAATAGGTGTTTTGCATCAAATGGAGAGTACTTGGAAGGTGATTGAAATTTAAACATGTAAGAATAAATACACAATCACACAATTTTTAATAAATAAAGTCCTTTTTGGGGGTTCCCCCTCATATTGCTGGATTCGGTTTCTCAATATTTTGCTGAGGATTCTTTTATCTATATTAATAAGGGGTGTTTGTAGTTTTCTTGTGATATCTTTTTCTGGTTTTGGCCTCAGGATACTACTGAACTCATAGAGTGAGTTGGGAAGTGTTTCTTTCTTGTCTATATTTCAGAAGAGTTTGTAAAGGATTGGAGTTAATTCTTCCCATTTGGTAGAATTCACCATCGAAGCCACTTTGGCTTGGGCTTTTCTTTGTGGGAAGTTTTTGACTACTACTAATTTAATTTCTGTAGCAATTCTTTTACAGTAAGTCTACTGGTAATGAATTCTTTTAATTTTCCTCTATCTGAGAATGTCTTTATCCCAATTTTATTTCTGATGTATATTTTCACCAGGTTGGCAGTACACTTTTGCAGCACTTTAAAAATGGCCGCCCTGGTTTCTGATGAGAAACCCACAACATTCAAATTGTTATTCCTCCATAATCAATATGTTGCTTTTTTTCTGGCTGGTTTGAAGAAGTTTGTCTTTACCTTTATTTTTCAGAAGCTTGATTATGATGTGAGCCTAGGTGGGTTTTTTTGTTTGTTTTTTGTTTTTTAGCTTATCCTATTTGGAATTCACTGAACTTCTTGGATCTGTAGGTTTATACATTTTGTCAAGTCTGAAAAACACTCATCTATTATTTCTTCAAATACCTGTTTTTAAAAATATTCTTCTGGAATTCTGATGACACAGTTTAGGCACTGCCTAATTTAGCTACTGCCTCACAGGTCATTAATCCTCTGTTCATATTTTACAGTGGTTTTTCTGTTCTTCAGATTAGATAATTTCTATGGATTTATCTTCAAGTTCAGTGACTCCTCTTTCAGGTCTGTTATGCTGTTGACTCCATGAGTGAGTTTTTGTTTTGGTGATCATACTTTCAGTTCTAACATTTCCATTGAGTTCCTCTTTATATCTTCTACTTCTTTGTTGATACTTCCTACCTTTCCATTTGCTTCAAGAGTGTTCCACTTACTTTTAGAGCATTTTATAATAATCTTCAACAATTTCGACATTTGTGCCACTTCTTCCTTGACATCTATTGATTGCCTTTTCTCATACTCATTGAGATTTTCCTGGCTCTTCATATACTGGGTAATTCTGAATTAAGTACTAGATATTTTAAATATTATAAGTGTCTAGATCTTGTGTAAATCTTATGGATAATCGTAATATTTTTGGTTTAGCACTCAGTTGACTCAGCTGGATTCAGAAATCCTGACCTGCCTTCTGTGGTTGTGCTCCCAATGTCAGTTCTATTTTTGAAGCTTTGCAATGCTATTCAGATCTGTCCCCATGGTGCACAAGCCAGAAGCCAATCTCGGGACTGGATGGTGGGCTAACCCATATCAGTGCTAAAATGTATTACATGTGTTTTAGCATCAGATCCGTGGATGCACAGCTCAGGGGTGAGGCCAGGAACTATTGGGTTGCTCTCTGAATTTATTTCCTCTCTGTGATCTCTCTGATACTTTCCAGTCCTCTGAAGAGCCCCTTTTTGGTTCTCTGGTCAAAAACCTGAGGCTTCAGTTACCGTACTCTGCTGTGTTTTTCTCATGATTGCCTGCACCTAGGGCCCAGAGGCAGGGAAACAGAGGGAAAACAAACACACAAACAGTGGGGCTTTGCCCCACCCTGTTGGGATTACTAAAAGTAAAAATTACAGCATTATTTGATATGGTTGCACTGCATGTAGATGTCATACATAAGGTAACTCAAAGTTTCAAGCAGCCATAGGCCCTCATCACCACCATCGCTGTTCAGGTCGCCACAGCGGGGCTGCCTGCGGGAAAGGGGTGCAGGAGAACAGAGGACAGAGAAGGAAAACATGGTATGTCCCTCCCTCTCAGTGCGGAGCGCGTCCTCTTTCCCTCTCACTGAGCTGCTCCTGCTGGTTTCTCAGTCCTCGCCCTGGGGCCAATTTCTGAGGCAGGGACTACTGAGGGTTAAAAAGGAGAAACTCACTGCAAATTTAGTGGTGCTCCACATGCTGGCCGTTCCCTGTAGTCTACCTTCTATCACTTACTTTTTAATTTTTTAATCCTCACCTGCTGACATGCTTATTGATTTCAGAAAGAGAGGAAGGGAGGGAGAGAGAAAGAGAGAGAAGCATCAGTGTGAGAGAAACAAGATATTGGTTGCCCCTCAAACGAATCTCAACTGGGGACAGCAGAGATCTGTGTCCCAAGCAGAGACCGAACCTGCAACTGAAGTGTGTGCCCTGACCGGGAATCAGACCTGCAACCTTTTGTTTTATGGGACAAGGCTCCACCCAAGTGAGCCACATCAGCCAGGGCTATCACTTACTTTTGAGACTGCTTAAATGCCTGCTCTATGCATTCTGATCAAGTTTGAGAGCTTCAATCAGTGGTAAGATATCTTACCACAATAAGAACTTCCTACATTTTAATATTTTGTTTTAATTCTACATCAGAGAGGAATTTTATACATCACTCTATGTAACAACAGGACTCCAACTTTAATTAAAACCAAACTGAAATTTAACTAAATTATGCAACAAGTACAAATAATTATGTGACAATAGAATAAATATTTTCCAAGCATGGCTTGAAAAATTTTTCTAAGTTTGTGAGGGCTCAGCTTATGTTTCTTTTTGGTATTTATCAGGGTTTTTTTTTGCTTATTGTTTGACCTGTATTATCAGACAATCATTATTTCTGAATGTCAAAAACCAAAAAATATATATAATAGCTCTGAAAAAATGTTACTATTATTACTAGGCTTTTCAGGCACAAACATAAAGAAAATTAAAGTAGAAATAAAAAGAGCCAAAGAAAGGATCAAGATTTTCAAATAATTATAAAGGCAAGAAAAAGAAGCTTTTCCAGAAATAATGAACATACCTGGCTTCGTGTAGCGGAGTCTCCCCGGTTCACGCCACACCAGCCCTGCTGGCCCTTGGCCTTTTCATTTCCTGTTCCTCCCAAGCTCTGTCCGGATTCATGTGTAGTTTCTGACTAACTCCTACTCATCCTTTGAGTCATTTCCTCAAGGACTTTTGTCTGCAGACTAGGTTTGAATCCCCACATTATTCAAAACACCCCATATATTTCTCTTGGTAGCATTTATTACAATTATAATTCCTTCTATAATTAATGACTATCTGTTCTACTAGATCACAAGTTTCATATTGACAGGACTGACTAGCAGAATGCCTGGCAATTGTAGCACTCATTTACAAAAGTAGAATAATGGAGCAGAAAGAGCATTTAAAACTATCCCAGCAAAGTCCTTATAAAGGGTCTTCTTTGTGCCAGTCCTCTGCCAAATCTTTTATACAATCTGTTGTCTTTCCCTCAGAATAAGCCTACGAGGGATGCATTTTTCTTCTGCATTTACCATTGAGAAAACTGTTGAGCTCTGAAGTTAAGTAATGCCATGCAGAGTGGTAAACACTGAGCGCAGGGCCTCCAGCTCGCAGTTGAGTGCTTTTTCCGCTGCATCTTTCCCTCAGGCTGCTTGTTATCGGTTCCTGGGTCACATTCAAGGAGAGTTTCTGTGGGACTCATTTCCATTCACTTCTCTTCGGGTCCCTCCTCTACATCATGGAAGGAACCAACCTACGGACCAATGTTCCTAAAAGTGTGGTCCACAGTCCATCAGTCCCAGACTCATGGAGGGAAGATGGATGTTCTTATGAAAAATTCAGATTCAAGAGCCTCAGCCAGACTCATTGAATCCAGCTATAAGGGGTGGGGGCAAGGTCCAGGAATATGCATTTTAACAGGCTCTTGAGGTAATTCTTAAGCATGTCTAAATTAAGAACACTGTTAGTTTTTATTCCAAAGTTCCCTCCAGCTTTGATGGTCATTGCTTCTAAATTTAGAGAGTATGTCATTGTATCTCTATCATCTTTTATAGAACCTGGAACTCAATACTCAATACACTTCTAGTGAATGAATATATTTGAATTTGGAAGACAGAGTCAAGTCCTTGCTTTGGTATTTGCCAACTGTGATCCTTGGGAAAATTACTTCACCTCTTTGACCCTTGGTGTTGCCATCTTAAGATGAAAATAATAATAACAGTCCTTATTCTGGCTCCCAACAGTTGATGTGGAAGATAAATTAAATCATGTTTTTGAAAGCTCTTGATGCCAATTTGAAGATGATTTTAGTTGAATAACCACAACAGGTCTGAAGTGAACACCAACAGGAGATATTTCAGTCCTTCACATTCATGGATGGCTCACCTACAGCTCTCTTAAGTGCACTAAATAGGGGGTTTATTAGAACACACACAAAAATAACCACCACGTTTCAAAATCACATTTCGGTTCAAAGTACGAAGGGTCCTTCCAAGAGAGTGTTTGCAAGAAGAAATCTGAGGCATTCCCATAGTGCCCCCTGGTGGAGCTCAGAAATCTACCGTTCTTGCCACGTATTTGCTGCTTGCTTAGCAGAGAGATTAATTTGTCAGTGCATGTATCTGTTCTCCACCAAGACTAGGGGCTTTTTGTGGAGGTTCTCTCTATCTCCAGAGCCTAGCCTTCATTTGTGCGTGCATCCATCAACCATTAGTGAGCACCCATGATGCTGGGTGCTGTGCTTGGCACCCAGGAACACAGCAGAGGGGCTAGATGGTCCCGGCCCTGAGAGCCCTCACAGTCAAGTAGTGGAGACAGACAAGCAGATCGCCAACAACAGTTAGGTGTGCCAGGCAGGAGGAGGTGCGGGGAACTGTGGAAACCACCTTCTTTGGCTAGAACCCAATGATCAGTTTTGAGAAAAGCCACGACACATTATGGGACGGGTGGGGGGAAATGAGTCATAAAATGTAAACAGGAGCCAAATAGAGTTCAGCTTTTATCCTAAGGTCAATGCGGAGCAACCGAACAGCTTTATTTTTTATTTACTTAACACTAAGTCTATATAACAGCTCGTCTGGCAGAGGAGAGAGCAGCAGAATAGTGTTCTCTTCTGTTGCAACTTCAAATTGTGTCAGACAGTTTAGCAACTGAACTTTTTTTTTTAATCCTTACCCCCGGGGCACTTTTCCCAGGACTTCACAGAGGAAGGAAGAGAGAGAGGAAGGTGTTAGGGTGGTCACTGAGGCGGGCTGTGGAAGGAATCACAAAGAGAAGAAAGTGTAGAGGGTAAAGTTTTTATTGACTCTCCAAGAAAGGAGAGGGGCACAGAGTAGGGAGAAACGCCAGCACTGAGGGGTGGGGGCTTTGAGCTTTTATTGGACTATAATTGGATTAAAAAGGTGTGTCGGGGGGAGGCCCCGAGGCTGATGGGATGTTGTAACAGGGGCTGCAGTTTGTTCCAAGGCTGTAGGAAAGGTTAGTTCTGTTCTTTCTTCCAGTGGTTTCCAGTCTTGGGGACAGAGGCTCAGAAGAGTGAAATGGCAGCGTGTTTAACAAGGTCATAGGCCTGTTCAGCAAAGGGTGCCACAAAGCAAATGGCGCTAGCTTTGTCCTTTCAGGACCAAGAGAGAGAGACACCTACGTGACAGAAAAGTACTGATCGGTTGCCCAGACCGGGGATCGAACCCGCTACCCTTCAGTTGTGGATGACACTCCGACCAACTGAGCCATACCAGCCAGGGCAGCGGTTGGGCAGGTTTAAGCAGAGGAATAATTAGATTAGATTTTTAGATTTTTGTTCTTTAAAGATCATTCTGCCTATGGGAAGAACTGAGTGGAGGAGGCAAGACCAGAGGTAGAAAGGCCAGTTAGGAATCTGCTGTACATAGTTCAGGTGATAAATAAATGCTTGGTTAGGAGGGGCACACAGGGAGTTTAGAATGTATTGGTATACTTGCATTTCTTTCCCTGGGTGAGGTATAAAAGTATTTTATCCCTCACATCTTACATCACATTACACAAATTCAGCTCTTGCTCCCTGCCCAGATGGGAATAAACCTCTAACTCCCCTCCACTCCCACTTTCCTTATTTAACCTCAGGTCAGTGCTGCCCTGCCCCCCACCCCCCCACCCCCCTGCAGCTTCTGACTTGGCTGCGGCCCACCTCCAGCTGGAAGCCCTCTAGCCAGTCTCAAGTACTCCTGCTTCCCAGTTTTCACTCATATATTTCCTTTGCTTTGTGTTGAATTTATTCATATACCGTGTGTGCCTCCTCCCCTTTGCTAATTCACAGCCTACTTGCCTTTCAAAAATCAGCTCAAATTCCAATCCACTTCACTTCAGTTGAACCCTTTTTTCTGAGGGCTTATTACCTGCTTGTCTTGGTTTGGGGCCCCGTGGGTACTGCTGCACAGAGCCGCCGATTCCAGCCCTGGGAGCTAGCTCACCGCTGTCTGGCTGAGTCCCACACACAGACCACGTACTCACTGCGAGGGAAGGGCGGTGACAGAGGTCAGCAAAGGGAGCTATGGCAGCACAGAGTGCGGGGACCCCTGCCCTGCTTGTGAAACACTTAGAATAGAATGTTCCCCTGGATTGCACACTGAGTCACGCCCTACCAGAACACACTGCTCCGTCCAGGGGAGCTCTGATGGAACTGTGGCAGTCATTAATCAGGCGTTTGAAACAGGGGTCCAGGAACTGCCCCGACTTCTTCTAAGTTAGCTTTTCAGATTGAAAACCAAGCCACAAACCCCAGAGACAAACTCAATACCTGGTTGGCAGAGTCCCTTTCTGCAGCTCGTAATAAGTGCTGCACAATCCCAGAACACTTCACTTTATTGCTGTTGACCCAGACATCAGTGTTCCAGAAAAAGAGAAGCCTGCTAACCTACACCCTGACTGGTTAACCCCAGCAACTTCCGTGTTCCCAAGCCATAAAAACCCCTAAGCTCCACATTTGGGGTGCAGAACCTGGGGCCCTATCTTGGTGTCCTTGCCCTCTGCAGAGCCATAATAAATCTGCCTTCTCCTTTATCAGTGACCCTGGTCTAAATTCTTTTATATCAGGAGACAAGAACTCAAACTTGTTGGTAACACTTGTTCGGTGTGGTGGGGTTGGGGGGTCAGGCAGGAAAGGCTTTGTGGAAGGGATGATGCTTGAGTTGAGGGTTACAGTTGTCTGCAAAGCAGAGAGGTGTCAAGGAGAGAGCTGCAGGCAGAGTCCCCTCCATGCTGTTTGTTGTGCTACCCTCGTGACAGCTGGAAATCCCACCTTTCACTACTCTGGGTGGGCTAGTGTCCCCATTTCTAGGATATCATATTAATTCTGGATCAGCTCCTTGGAAACTGTGCATAGGGTGATCAGAAAGGTGAGGGGGACCAAAAACTGGCCATACAAGGAACAGTAGCTGAATTACGTATATTTAGACTGAGGGGATTTTTTTTTTTTAAGTGAAAAGAAAATGGACCTTTGTGTAATACTGAGTTTCCAAGTGCAACAGAAGGGTAGATGCTGCTGGAGGTAGACTAAATTTTTTCCAACATTTGAATCCCCCATCAGGTGTATGCCACCCTGTCTGCACATAACTTCCAGTTGGTAAGTTAATTCTCTCCATGCCTTGCTGCCAGGGTAACTGCAGTGGCCCACCTCCCACTGCCATCCAGAAGGACGTCCTTCACTATCAACCTCTAGCTCCAGCTCGGAGGCAGGCAGGTGACAACAGACCAGCTAACTGGGCCTTCCCTCCAGGTACTCTGAATCCAAAGTCTGGAGGAACAAAGGTGATTTACCTGGGGGTGCAGGGGCAGGGAGAAAGCTGTCCTGGACAGGCTGTTCCAACAATGCCATGTTTGCTGTGTCTGTTTTCCTACTTACTAGCCTTTTGGAGTACCCTTGGTACCTGTGCATTTCCAAGCCAATAAATATTTATAAAATGCATGAATGAAGCACAGGGATAAAGGTCAAAGGCTAATTTAAAGCAAATTACATGCAAGGCTGGAATATTTAATGATCAGAACCAGAGGAAAAGAGAGGGAAATAAAGACAAGCAGGAGAATGATCCCATCACTAAAATAAACCAGAAAGTGCTAATATAGGGAGGGAAGGAAGAATGGCGAATAAAGTTTTGTTGTGATCCCTCCTCCAAGACATCCCCATTTGTGCGCACATCTCCTCTTTTCCTTTGGGAGTCATAAAAGTTCTTTTATTTTTGGTGAGTTAGCTTCCTGGTCTCTGTTTAGATGGGCCTCAGGCCAGTGGCCTTGCCTTGCCCTCAGAGACTGTAAGGACCTTGTCAAATAGCAGCACACCCAGTGGCAGCAGGAATCAAAGATGACTTGGCGGCTTCGAACCAGGGTACAAAGGCACTAAGAAAAGGACACGGGTAGGGATGATCCTGAGGCAGCAAGAAGTAATGCCTGGATGACCTGTGGACTAATGGGTTTATAAAGCTCTGGAGCTGGTGCTATCACTACCGCATGCTTCTCACGTGCAACTCTGTGCATATGCACAACCAGGAAGTGTTTTTCTTCTGCAGGCAGAAACATGAACTCATTCATTCAGTATTTACTAGGCACCTGCTCTGTCCCATGCACTGTTCTAGGCAGCATTAAAGTAGTGAGAAAGCTACACTCATGGAGACCACGGAGACACATAATACTGTTACTGGACAGGGTCTGGCCCTGAGTGCATCTGCCTTTAGGGCCAGCTGCAGTGTCTGGGTTCTTGATTTCATACAGGAAAGATTTCACAGCATGAGTCCGCTGACTGGGAGGGTATGTTTAGTAAAGCTGGGGACAGTAGAACAAGGAAGGGCTCAGTGTGGAAAAAGCAACAAGAGAACCTAGGGTGGGCTGCCTTAGCTCCCTGGGAAGTCAGAGAAAAGGGGGCCTTGGGGACAAGTTCAGGGCATTAACCTGGGATATAAGCTCCCAGCCTGTCCACCCCACAGGCCGCCCAGGATGGCTATGAATGCAGCCCAACACGAAATCGTAAATTTACTTAAGACCTTTTTTTGTTCATCAGTTTTCATTAGTGTTTGTATATTTAATGTGTGGCCCAAAACAACTCTTCTTCTTCCAATGTGGCCCAGAGAGGCCAAAAGGTGGGATGCCCCTGCTAGAGTTTAGGAGACAGGTGCCTGTGAAGAAAGAAGGGGGCTGCTCCCCAGAAAGAGAGCGCAGGAGCTGCGTTCTTTGTCTTGAGGTTTTTCTCTCTTGCAGGCAGGAACCTTAGGGGGGGGCCTCAGGGTGGTTTCAGTAGCACATTCATCAGGGCTCCAGGTGTGCCCTTTCAGGGGCATGGTCTGCACTGATTGGGCAGTGGCAGGGCAGGGGGTCTTTAGTCACTGCAGTTAGTTCTGGAGTCACCCCAGTGGTTTTGCTGCTTTTCTGGGCCTGGAGCTGAAACACAACTGAGGCCAGATGTTATCTCTGGGGAGGCAACCTTTGTCTCTGGCTGTAAATTGCTCTGCCAGTTTGTTCACTGTCTGTCTCAGTTTCTCTGTTCTACTTGCCAGAGCATGTCCCTGTCTCAATGCTACTTAATTTATTTGTCCACTTGTTTGTATGTGATGAACAACAATATTATGTTAACAGATTCTAAGATGGACAGACAAATTAGTCAACTGAAAGAGAGAAAAAAAAACAAGATGGACAGAACTTGAATACAAACTCTTCTGGGACTTTTGATGAACCAATAAAAAAATATTGACTGAAAAATGAGCTACAATATTTATTTAGGCTCAATGTAGATTCTAGGGTATGCTACACATACATTTCAAAAACTATTCGGTTTGGATAGTAAACTTTATGAACTACACAATGGCTAAGATATAAAAATTACACAGAAATTCATGCTTATGAAGAGACCTGTTTATTACTGATAACATTTCATTTGGCTAAAACCACAAGATATCCACACACAGATACTTAAAGTGCAAATTCTCACAGGCAGTATTTATAATACACCCTGGTGTTTTCTTAGGGAAAAATGGGAAGATATTGACAGAAACTGTTAAAACAAGGGCACAAATTTGAATTGCTGCTGCACAGTCAGGAAAACAAATTAATTCTTAACTGCATACATTTTCTCTGGCATGTTCAATAATGTACACAAAGAGTTTATTTTAGCCTATAAGAAGAAGGCCTCACCACGGATAGATACAGATCCTTGCTTGAGTGGCTCCTGTAAGATATACGCTGAATCATAACGCTGGACAACAATGTACCACATGGTATCAAGTTAGTTATGACTCACTTGAAAGGTAGCACTAGGAGGCTCAAAATGGCACTTATATTAGTGATGTTAAGTCTTCGTAGACACTTTGTTAGCCTCTTGGCCAACACCTCGCTTTGAGTGTAAAATACTAGGTGTTATACACAATTTCCAAATAGAAAATTTCTTTCTCCAAAGAAACCGAATATTTAAGGGTGTGTGTGCTTGATAAACATTACTTATTTTAAATTTCAGTAATGAGAATTGCTTTAAAAGCTGAATTAGAAAATTATGTTTTTGATTGTTCTTAAATGCTTTGCTTCTTTAAAATAAAATCCCTTAATTACTATTATCATCAATCAAGCACTCTGTACCAGCACTCTGTACCACACTATACTAGGTGGGTGGATATGAGAACATAATAAAGGGAGCTGACAGTCAAGAAGGATCTCGGTCAAGGAATGCCAACAAATTAACGAGAACAAACCAGCCAACACCTCAGCTATATTATAAGGTTCATTGGTAACATAACAGTTTCAGATCAGTTTAAACTGGCATTCATACTTTCAAAGGGCAGCTCCTAAAGGGCAGGGAATATCCCAGTTATGTTCTATGTTTCTGTTTCTTGCCCTGGAGTCAGGGTGTGTGCGGCCAGGGACCTGCAGAGATTGGAAGGGGCTGGGGGAGAAAACGGAGGCCCGTGATGAACACGGTGCTACTTTCGGGCAGCACCCATTTTGGTGGATATTGAAGGAATCATTTTTATATCAACACAGTCTTACTGTGGAGAACGCAAACTTCACTCACACTGTTGAGACGTCACATGACATTTCATGAGTGGCAGGTGCGCCTGACTTTGCTCTCAGGCCCCTCCCCCTACACATGCTGCTTTGGGGTCATGCTGGGGGAAAAATTTGAGAAGCAAACTTTGGTTATGTCACTTTGCCCTTATCTTGGTTGCTTCACTCATTCTTTTATGTTCTCTTTTTTAAATACATAGTCTTTAATTAATAAAGAGAAAAGATGGCTTAATGGATAGCACAGGATGATGAACATGTTAAAGCAACCACAGGCGAATGCTAACTGTTTACAACTAGCACTGAAGTCCCACTGTGTACTGAGACAATAGGAGTTCTCTTCTTTCTACTCAGACTCCTTCTGGCTATGGTAAGATGCTCTGAGGCACAAATACAAAAAAATATTTCCTCAAATCTTGTGCTTTGGTTGCCCAAAGTACAAGGAAACTGAAAAGAAAATGCTAGATCAACTGACCATTCATTTGGGTTAGTACGATTCTCTCCTCATCAGTTTTTAGAGCAATCTTAGAAAACAAATGAATTGTAAAAGGCCATAATAAATTAACACATAGTATCCAGACAGACTACACAAAGTTATGAAATAGATTTAAAATTACTTCTTACACTGTCTTATTCTCACAATAACAAAATACCCAAAAGTCCACAAACCAACTTAGTTTATGAATAAGCTTAAAGCATCCTGGAGGATACAGTTAGGGCTGATCAGTGAGGTAATAGGGCAATAGCATTTCACAGTAACAAAATGTGGGAGGGCACATAGGGAAAGAGGGAGGTAGAGAAAAAAGGGCATGGAATTAAATGTATCTAAGCTGAATTTGGACTTTTCAAGCATCATGAACGACAATGGAAAAGACCTGAACGAAAAACCAATAGCAGCAGCTCAAGAACAGCTTCTCCATTAAACTCCAGCTGAGCAACCTTTTCAGGAAACAGGAGTTTGAGTTCCTATATGAAGATATTCCAAAGTATCCAATTTCTCAGAAAACTCTACAGAAGTTATTATATCCAAATAACAATAGTCTATATTTAAAACAAACCCCTCAAATATCCTATGATGCTATACATTCTTCAAGATGAACAACGCTGTGTTCAAGTCTCAATTTACCAGATTAAATTAAAAATAACACCTAAGCAGGTCTTCACTCACCCCATTCACGCATCTACCAAAACCCACCCCCCCCCCAAAAAAAAACCACCTCTCCTGTGAGCTAAATTCCTACAGATACTGAGTGAGATTCAAATGTGACTTCCAGTGATCTTTATGACATCTTTGCTTCAACCTGAGTTTTAAAGAAAAGGTTTAGAAGAGATTTATAAAAGCCATTTAGTATATCCTGTACTGTTTAAATTTTTTATTCTCTTGAAAATAAAGAACTCAAAAAGAAGGCTTCATAATGATTCCTGCCCAAGTTTTTAAATCTTAAACTACACATGCTGCCTTTTTTCTTTTTAAAGTTCCTCATCCCCCCCTATTTTATCCTTGCCAGAGACGGAGGACAGTTTTATCATATTACTTCTTAATTTAAGTCATTCAATAAATGACTTAATAACTTCAGATTAATTAAACTATCTCAAGAGCTTTCTCCTCTCCAGAGTTAAATAATCTTAATTTTTTAACTTTTCTTTACTCAGAGGTTTTATTTTTCAATCTATACGTTATTCCTTTTCATTTGGGCTATATCCCCTACCCAGTCCCATAGGATCCTAAGAAACAACAACATCTCCGAAACTGAATCAGTAAGAGGGGCACTTTTTCTCACGTTTTACCACTTGGCCTCCTCAGTGGTCACTAATAAAAGACAACAAAAGGTTCCCCAATCACTCATCATCGCAACAAATAAACACAAGTAAACCACTTACCCACAGTTTATTATTTTTAGGGTGATAAATTTGCCCTTGACAAAGAAGCACTTCCCTGCCACCTTACTGACCTTTCCATTGTTTGCTTATTTCTACTGTTTATTTCCAGCCTACACTTTAATCTGGCCCCACTAATTCTTTCCTTTGCCCCAGAGCTCTCGAGAGTCCCAGTTCTGATCTGCACATTCAGTGAGAATGCACCAATTTCCATGCTATTGCTCATAACGAAAAAAATAAACACTGCACAGCCCCAGGCTCATACCCACTGGCCAGCACGTCTGTTTGTCCTGGTTGGCTCGGGCTCCTGCATTATCCTGTCGGGCAAGTGTCCCACCCACTGTATGGAGGTCATGTTAGATATCGCACTCAGCCAGACTTGAGAGCTTGGCCAGAATTAAATAATTCCCTCAATCTATACACTATAGGAACACTAATTTTGTTAATTTTAACTTTGGATTTTTCAATTTTCGAGATAAGAATCCAAGCTTTAATAGCTTTTCACCTTGATTAAGACAACTTAGATGTTGCATTATATTAAAGCTCTCCAATAAAACTGTTCTCTTTATAATAATAGAATGACAATCATAACATGGCTTTAGGGATTACAAATGGGCTATTGTATCATTTTAGCTCCACTTTGTCCTTCAGTCAATGGAAAACAGACACGGAAACCAAATATACATATTTTTCACACATATAGCATTGCTCATACCACTTTGTAGGATATAGGCCATTTCCTAAATTACAGTCTACATTCCTAAAAGCAAATAAAGCAAAAAAATTCTACACATTTCTCCCAGTGCAAAGCCTTTGAAAACACATTCATTTAGAAATACAGTGCTCTACATTTAGCTAGCTAGCTGTCTATTATCTACAGTCACACAAGACCCCTCTATAAGAAAGGAACAAATGAACAATAGTGGCAATACAATAATTTGAAAATTATATATGGATTATGTGGGTTTATCCAAATGTTAGCCGATAGCTACAACAAACTAAACCATGATTTAATAAGTATATCAATCAGTTCAAATTTTGTATCACCATTTTTTTAGGAAACATTTTGGGAAATACATTTTCACCAGTTATCGTCCGCAGGCAATTTGTTCAGATAACTATGCTCAAGGCCTTGTTATTGTTACCTCTTCACTGTACCACGTGTGTGTAAGTGTCCTGCGAGCTATACGCTCAACAGGATGCACTTCAAGGAGACTGAACAGAGCTCCTCTGCTGTTCTCTTTAGAAGACTGCAGAATCGACCAGTCCCTTCCAGTTTAGTAGTTATTCCTGTGATCGGAGATTCTATGGAAGCCAGCAAGATAGTAGGATAAACTGGACGGTAGTTTTAGTGTTTCGTAATATCTGAATGTTTTATTTCTTAGTAAAATTAGCATTACTTCATCTCATAAAGGAATAAATCCACTTACAAAAATTAATTCAGAAGTTAGGCTTTTCAGTACATTCAGAGCTCCTGTCTCAGCTCAGATTTTTTCTTTACTCAAAGGCTGTGATAACTGAACCCTTAATTCTAACATGAAGATGCCTAACTACAGTTACACGGAGCCTACTTTTATTAAGATTTTTATATACATTCACAAGATTTTAAAGTCAGCAAACCTTTTTAATACAGAGGGAAAGCACCCATATAGTTTGGAAGATTTTCCTTAACTGTCTGAGAATGAACTGATGAAATGCTCTTCAGTGCAGGAACACTGCTTCAGCTCACACCATCCCCTGAGAAGGCACTGAGAAATCTGACAAGAACAAAGCTTCTAGGAGTGTTGCCACTATTGTTTTATGTTCAGCACACACTGGGATTGCAAACACATACGACAAATTTACACTGCACCAACAGCACCTGACACAGAAGAGCTATGAACCACATTTGTAACATCTGTTCTGAGCTAGAAATGCTAACTACCTTATTTCAAATACTCTAATTTGTAAGTCAATACCTATGATGTAACATGGACACTTTCCCACAGTGTTGAGAGTAAGTGCTGTTTTCTTGCCAATTTTATGAGATAATTTCTTTAACTAATTCTATAATTATATAACTGCCTATTTAAAAAATCCATGCTATACACAATCACAAGAACATGGAACTAAGCTTACTTAATCACACTCGAACAAGGAAACTCACTTTTGCACTGTTTTGTTTCTGTTAAAGGAAAAATGTGTTATTATAATACTTTTAATGTAATACTTTTGTTCAAGAATATGAAAAAACTTGAATCATTTTCTCTCCAGACCATTTCATGTCAAAGTTACACCATTTGTTTAATCAGCTGACCAAAAAGAAAGAAAAGAAAAGTGAACAGACACTCAGCCAGATGAGGGAGAGGGAGAAGCTAACTCGAGTTCTGCAGGCGGAGCTCCCGGTTGTCCGTCTGTCCGCCAGCACAGAGGATCCAGGAACGGCGGACCCGTGTCCACTAGACAGAACGCCAGATCAGGCCATTTTTACTGGGCTCAAGAAAATTCTCAATCAAAGCTTCAATGAGTTTCTTCAATTCCTCTTCTAGTAAGGTGGTGTCACTAAGCAAAAAGATGAAGAGTTTTAAAAGTCTTGATTTCAGAGCCTTAAAATGTTAATTGTTATAACTTTTTTAAAATATATTTTATTGATTATGCTGTTACAGTTGTCCCATTTCCCCCCTTCTCTCCCCTCCACCCTGTACCCCCTCTCCCACCCACGTTCCCCCCCTTTAGTTCATGTCCATGTGTCATACTTATGAGTTCTTTAGCTTCTACATTTCCCGTACTATTCTTGCCCTCCCCCTGTCTATTTTCTACCTACATTCTATGCTACTTATTCTCTATACCTTTTCCCCCCTCTCCTCCTCCCACCCCCCCCTGCTGCTAGCCCTCCATGTGCCCTCCATTTCTGTGGTTCTGTTCCTGTTCTAGTTGTTTACTTAGTTTCTTTTGGTTTTGCTTTAGGTGTGGTTGTTAATAATTGTGAGTTTGCTATCCTTTTACTTTATATGTCTTTTCTTTATCTTCTTTTCTTAGATAAGTCCCTTTAGCATTTCATAAAATAAGGGCTTGGTGATGATGAACTCCTTTAACTTGACCTTATCTGAGAAGCACTTTATCTGCCCTTCCATTCTAAATGAGAGCTTTGCTGGATAGAGCAATCTGGGATGTAGGTCCTTGTCTTTCATGACTTGGAATATTTCTTTCCAGCCCCTTCTTGCCTGTAAGGTCTCTTTGGAGAAATCAGCTGACAGTCTGATGGGAACTCCTTTGTAGGTAACTGTCCCCTTATCTCTTGCTGCTTCTAGGATTCTCTCCTTCGTTTTTACCTTGGCTAATGTAATTATGATGTGCCTTGGTGTGTTTCTTCTTGGGTCAAACTTCTTTGGGGCTCTCTGAGCTTCTTGGATTTCTTGGAAGACTGTTCCCTTTGCCAGATTGGGGAAGTTCTCCTTTATTATTTGTTCAAATACATGCTCAATTTGTTGCTTTTCCCCCTTCCCATTCTGGTACCCCCTATAATTCGGATGTTGGAACGTTTGAAGGTGTCCTGGATGCTCTTAAGTTTTTCCTTGATTTTCTGAATTCTTATTTCATCATGCTTTCCTGCTTGGTTGATTCTATCTTCCTTCTGGTCCACTGTATTGTTTTGAGACTCAGATTCCTTCCTTTCACTATTGGTTCTCCTCCGCGTATCTTCCTGCATCTCTTTTATGGTAACCTGCATCCTTTCATCTAAATTGCGCCCAAAATCAACCAATTCCGTGAGCTTTCTGACCACCAGTGTTTTGAACTGTGCATCTGATTGGCTATTTCTTGGTCACTCAAAAGGATGAGTCCTAGGGGACTGATCTGTTCTGTTGGAAACATGTCTTATGTCTTTCCCTGTCTCTCCTTTTTTTTTTTTCCAGTCAGGTCACTCTTGTTACGGTGGGGGGCGGAGCCTTAGGTGTTCACAGGGGCTGGGCACCCCGGTCGCTAGATTGTGATGTTATATGTGGGGGCGGGAGCGGGAACGGGAGGGAACAATGGCGGTAGTTCCGTTCTCCTGGGCTCAGACCCTTCTCTGGGATCCTGGGCTGCGAGCTCTGCCCTGGTCCACAATCGCTGCCTCACTGGGTCCGCCAGCCGCAGCTTGTGTACTCAGGGACCACCGCTGCGTTCTTGCGCCCCGGATGGCTGTCGCGCTGCTTTCGCGCCAAATTTTCTCCGACCTCCGTGCACCGCTGATCCGCGCCAGCCCGGCTCATCGTCTCCTACCGGTCTGGATGTACGGGTCTACTTCAACTTCTTGGCTGTCCGACTTCCATTCAGATAAATCCTTTATCAGTTCTGAGTGTTATTCTATCTATAAATTATTGTTGTTCTAATCTTGGTTGTGCGAGGAGGTACGGTACGTCCACCTATTCCTCCATCTTGCCCTAATTGTTATAACTTTTAAAGAAGGCATATAACTTGATGGAATGATTAAACAATTGGTAAACAAAAGAGAGATTCACTCATTTAAAACAAAACAAGACCAAAGTGGGAAAAAATCACACAAAGAAATCGCAGAAGCTGAAGTTGAACTGCGTCGGGAGGAGGTCCTCGGCACAGGGTACATGGACGAGTTACAGAACTTCCAAAGATTTCTCCTGGTCGAGGTGATTTAATGACCTAGAACACCGATTCCAGGTATCAAGAGGAAATGGCCTCCTGAGGCACCTGTGCGGATATTATGGGATGGCATGGCACGTCTTTCAGGGGGCACAGGAGAGTGTGACTGAAGGAATGAGACGTTTAAAAAATAAACATACACTCACTAGTGCGCCCTTCAGAGTTACCGCCTGAAGAGCTGCAACTGCTGCTCCAAACATTTCCAGGAAAGTCTCTTTTGAACTCCTCCACTTATTTTACATGCTACCCAACAAATCAGTTTTTATTACTTTTATAATCATCCTCTATTTTAAACCAAATATAGCAGCATTCCCCAATTTGGTTTACTTTAAACTCTGCTCTTCCCCTCCCCCCAAAGGAAATACAAAGATTTAGAAAAATCCAAAATGACGTACCTAGTAGGCAATTCCAAAAAAATCTTCCCCAAAATATATCAATCAATGACAACACTATTGGAAGTACTACTTTTAATAAGTTTAAATAGCCCTTGAATATGTTTATTAAAGTGAAGTTATTTATTCACATACTCTTAAAAGGAAATACATTGGGCAGACTAAGTTATATTACAGTAGATGTAGGAAATGGATATTTCACAATAAACAATTTGTTGATCATTTCTTTATGTTCATCACTAAGGCTCAGAGAGCCTTTTCAGGACTACGTATTTACCAGAATTTTAAAATTCAATTCCCAAACAGTACAGCTGCTCTGGAAAATTGTTTGGCAGTTTCTCAAAAGGTTGAATACAGAACTACCCTATGGTGAATAACCCCACAGTTCTATCCTAGACACACACCCAAGAGAAATGAAAACGTGTGTCCACATAAAAACTTGTACACAAACATTCTACAGCACCATTATTCATAATAGCCCAATGGTGGAAATAACCCAAAGGTTCATCACCTGATAAATGGATAAAAATGTGGTTTATCCATACAATGCAATAGTATTGGGCCATGAAAACAGTTTTTTAAAACAAAGGAATAAAGTGCTGATTCATGCTACAATATGGACGAACGGTGAGAACATTATGCTAAGCAGAAGATGCCAGTCACAAAGACCATACACTGTGTAATCTCATGTCTACGAAATGTTCAGAATAGGCAGCGCATCTGCAGTGGCAGATAGTGGTGTGGTGATCGCCTCAGGCTGGGGGGGGGAATGGGAAATGACTGCTCATGGGTGTGGGGTTTCCTTTTCGGGGGACGAAAATGTTGTAAAGTTGATTTCAGTGAGGCTGCACAACTCTGAATACACTAAAAACCATGGAATCGTACACTTTAATGAGTGAACTCTTTGGTATGTGAATTAGATCTTAACAAAACTTTTACATATGATATTTAAAAAGTCAACCCTCACCTCTGCTCAGGCGATGCGCACATCTCTGCATAATACTTGATCTTCGGTTCTGTCCCACTCGTCCGAAGGGTAGCAACACAGCCGTTTTGAAAAGTGAATGTAATCATCTGGCTGTTTTTACTCACGGGCAGGACCTGTGCACAACGGTAACGATGGCTTCATCACACCTGGTGAATTTTCACTTTCAAGAGTTTTAGAGTACATTACACTTATATGTGATGTTTAAAGTAGCCAAATTCATAGAAACAGAAAGTAACAGGGGGTTGCCAAGGGCTGAAGGGAGGGACCAACAGGGAGTTGTTTTGTGGGTGTGGAGCTTCAGGGCAGCACGGAGAAAAGGTTCTGGGCGTCTGCATGGCAATGTGAATGTAGTTAACACGGCTGAACTGTGTGCTTAAAAACGCTTAAGTTGGTAATTTTATGTTTCATTTTTAATTATTTATCACAATTAAAAATAAAAAAGTTTTAAAGAATTGTAAAAGACAAAAGAAGGTTATATACATAATTCACAAATATGCCCCTTACTGGACATTATAATAGTACGTGCACTGATCTCGGTACCTTACATAGATGATCTCTGGGCCTCGACAAAAACCCTGCAAACTAAATATTACTGCCAATTTATAGGCAAGGCCCAAAGACAGCACACAACCTGCCCAAGGTCATCATCTGCTAAGTGGCAGAGCAAGAAGTTCAAGCCAGGTCTACCTATAACAAAGTCTACACCGCCTCTACATTTGCCAAGTGCTTTCTAATTTTAAAGGCCTTTCACAGTTCATTACCATATTTCGCCATGTATAGTGTGCTCCTGTGTACAATGCGCACCCATGGCTTCGTGCACATTATACATGGGATTACTATATCCATGGTGTGTAATCATTATACCCATGCATAACGTCCACTCTATTTTTCCCTCAAAAATCTGGGCAAAAAGTGTGCACTATACATGGCAAAATATGGTAATAGTCACCAAAGTAGAGTTCACATATCCTGGAGGATAGGCAAAACAATTCACTGGGGTGCAAAAATGTTTAAAATATTTTTTACTGAAAAAATTTTTTAACAAAGAAATGAAGCTTTATGGACAGTAAAGATACGGACCAACACTGGTAATCTTCCCAGACCACAGATCAGTCTGTGAAGTCATCTCAAGGGAGCTGTGGAGTTGGTACTGAAACAGGGGTTGACAGTGGTGCCTTTGCTCAGGTGTCCTGAGCCTGGTCCTCCACTTGAGACCCCTCTCTTGGTTGGTGCCACCACCATATTCTCGAAAACTTCCTCCCCCACTTTTTGCTCATAGAATATCAATGAGCAAGCCCCATCTGTTCTATCTTTGACTCACCTGAACTTTGTCCAATTCTCTCCATCACTCCTGCTGCTATGATTAAGTTCAGGCTCCCATTCTCTCTCGTCTCAGTTACCGAAACAGCACACTAACTGATCCACACATGCCACTCTTCCTCGAACCCCACACTCTAGAGAACTACTTGTGGTTCTTTAAAGGAGAACGAGCCTTCTCACCTCCAGACCTAGTACTTGCTGTTCCCTTCCCCTGAAACACCCTCTGTTCCTCCTACATCTGGGTAACTCCTGCTCCTACTCTGGAACTCAGCTCGCAGAAGTCCTCCAGAAAGTCTTCCACAAGCCCCCGAATCTGAGTAGGGGCCCTTCCTAAGCCCTTCCATGGCACCCTATGCACCCCATGGCAACACTTTCAGTTTGTAGGGTAATCGCTGTAGTTGCTCATTTACTCTCTGGACTCTTAAGTGCAGCAACAGCACCCCAGCGTGCCTGTGCCTGCAGCTCGGAAGGGTCATTATAAATGCCTGCTGCGCCCACAGAAGAATGTCAGTCTGAGGTGTGGAGAAGAAAGAGCTCAGGAAGTCCTTGACACTTACTACATGACCTTAGGGGATTAACTATATCTATACTACCTGCCTTGCAAAATTGTCATAAGCATCAGCGAAGAACAGATAGAAAAGCTCTTTGAATGACAAATATACGCTTTAAAGGGACTTAAGAAGGGAAAACCAGAATACAAGTACTCCAAGCACAGCAACAATAGAAAAATAAAAAGCAAAAGAAAAAAAATTGGTTCTTTTCTTCAAGTAGTTTACAAAGACACAAAAACAGATACACACACACATGCACCGAATACTGATGACTGGGAACCGATATTTGCTGACTGCATGAATATACACAAAGGCAGTGTGGGTAGTGTTCTCCCCGGGAGGCTGCAGACTTCCCCAAACATATCATGCCCTAGAATCTTGAGCGAACACCAGGATGTTGTTATAAATGATCATTTAGGCTAAATATGATCAGCAATCCATGCATTTAAATATTTGCTGAGCACCGACCATGTAGGCAGGACATTTGAGAGGCCTAAAGGTACATATATCAGAAATGGATCTGCCAGGTAAAACACAGATAACACAAGATAGAAAGTGATGAATGACAAGAGGAAGCTACAACATGTAATGAAAACTCAGGAGAAAGATATCTGCTTATGGGACCTGGAGGACACGTGGAGGTGACGTTTGCCTTAAGTCTTGAATAATGGCTAAGGTGTGGACCTGCGACATTAGAAAGAAAAGCTAGAGTGAGGAAACAGTTTAAGCAAAATTGGAGAAACTTAAAAAAAATATATGTGTGTGTGTGTGTGTGTGTGTGTGTGTATGAGATAAATTATAAATGGTACTATTTGGCTGGAAGTATAAGAGAATAAAGTTGGAAAAGGGAGATTATAACCAGAAAGAAGTGTAGCTTGAAAATTATAGCCTTTTAGACTTTATTTTCAACATTATTTATTCAGCCTTGACCAGTGTGACTCAGTTGGGCATTGTTCTACAAAGCAAAAGGTCGCCAGTTCGATTCCTGGTCAGGGCACATGCCTGGGTTGTGGCCCAGTCCCTGGTTGGGGTGTGTGCCAGAGGCAACCAAATGATGTTTCACTCCATCCCGTTCTTCCTCCCTTCCCTTCTCTTTAAAAAGTAATTTTAAAAGAATCTAAAAAAACCCCCACATTATTTATCTAGCATCATCACACATTCTCCCCCCTTCCTTCCCTTTTTCTTTCTGCCTGCCTTTCTCATTCTTTTTCTCTCTGTTTACTTGTTCATTTTCTCTTGGGGAGTAATAAGACAGAATCAGAGTCGGAGAGCCAGTGAGTGGACTTACAACAGCTCTGGGGAAAAACAATGGATCTTAGTTTCAAGAAACTAATAGGCTTGAACTTCCTCTATTTCATCATAGTATGAATTATTAAACACTGTTAAAAAGCCCTGGCTGGTGAGGCTCAGTGGACTGAGTGCTGGCCTGTGAACCAAAGGGTCACTGGTTTGATTCCCAGTTGGGGCACAAGCCTGGGTTCTGGGCCAGGTCCCCCATAGGGGTGTGTGAGAGGCAACCACACAGTGATGTTTCTCCCCCTCCCTTCCCCTCTCTCTAAAAATAAATAAATAAAATCTTTAAGAAAAATAAAATAAAAACTGTTTAAAAACCCTTTTTAAAAAATATTTTTAAAAAGGTACTCACTGATTTCTTATTAGGTTGGCTGCTGTCATATCCAGTGGTAATGTCTCGTACATGCAATATAGCAAATGTCCCACAAAATTTTGGATATTCTTTTGGAGAATCAAAATTACGAAGCCTTTCAAATATACTTTTGATGGTAGTTGGATCATAACACAAGAAATATGAAGTTTTTGAAATGTGATAACCATACCTGCACCAAGATTTAAAGAGTTCAAATCAGATTTCAGATAACTCTTTAGAAAAGTATGTATTACAGAGAAACCAGTTATAGAATTATGTAGAAAGTAGCAGTCCTTTATTCAGACAATTTTAGTACTTTTTAAAAAGGACCATTCCTCAAAAACAAATTCAGTGGGACTTACTTTTCATAAACTTTAATAAGCTGCTGATTCAGTGTCACATTCCTGGTTTCCAGGTAAGATGCCATCTCAGCAACAACCACGGCTGCGCTCACCCCGTCTTTGTCTAGAACTGCGGTTCCACACAGAAAGCCTGAGAATTAAAAAAGAAGAAAAATGTAAGCCTGCAATACTTTCCATAGTTCTACATTTCTCCAGAAGGAGCGATGAATTAAAAGCCTAGTAACAAATGAAACCCATTGATACTGAAGGTATTTAGGGGACCTTTAGGTGGCTTTTTTTTTCTCTGATGAGAAATGAATCTACACATTTGTGAATGCTCTGTGGTTTTTACAACTCAGAATACAAAACCAAAAGACAAAAATTCCTCTCTATAGAATTACTACATTTTTTTTAAAATGCTGTCATTCAAATTTCAAATATTTTAATATTTACTACGTACCAATAGACTCTTCAAATGCAAAAAGGACTTCTTTCCCATTTTCCAGGAGGTCTTTTATCCTACTTCCAATCCATTTAAAACCCGGTAATGTTTCCTGAAATGCAGAGGAGGCCACTCTTGTTAAGTGACTCTCTCACAAATACATATTAGAGAAAAGCCCCTAAATGCACTATATAACACTCTCATAGTGATCTTCTGTTATGGTGTTTGGTCCACAAAGGTTTATATAGTGAGCCTTGGCTGGTGTGGCTCAGTGGGTTGAGTGCGGGCTGCGAACCAAAGGGTTGCTGGTGCGATTTCCAGCCAGGGCACATGCCTGGGTTGCAGGCCAGGTCCCTAGTGGGGGACACATGAGAGGCAACCACACATTGACATTTCTCTCCCTCTCTTTCTCTCTTCCTTCTCCTCTTTCTAAAAATAAATCAATAAAATCTTAAAAAAGATTTATATGGTGGTAAACATACAGTCATAAAGTACATGGGAACACACGCTGCCAGGACCAATGACCTACTATTTATCAACCACAGTAATAGGTGATTTACACCAAATATAATCCCATATTTACAAGTGGTGACACGTATAGTCACAAAGTAACATGTTATTACCATCTACTATTTATCAAACAGTGTAACAAGTGTTTATATCATTATCATTTTTTAAAACTTATTTTATTGATTTTTGAAGGTGGGGGAGAGGGAGAGAGAAACATTGATTTGTTGTTCCACTTATTTATACATTCAAATATAAATAAGTTGCTTCTTATATGTGTCCTGGCCAGGGATTGAACCCACAACCTTGGCATATTGGGATGATACTATAATCAACTGAGCTACCTGGCCAGGGCCATTATTTTTTTTTAAATTCTCACCCGAGGATATTTTTTTTTCATTGCTTTTAGAGAGAGAGGAAGTGAGAGAGGAAGAGAGAGACAGAAACAAAGACAGAAGAATTGACTGGTTGTCTCGCATACACTCCCAGCAGGGGATCATACACCTCTGTGCCCAGACCAGGGATGGCACCCTTCGGCCATGGGACAAAGCTCCAACCAACTGAGCCACAGAGGCCAGAACCCAGTATCATTTTTAATGCTCACAAAAACTCTGTTGCTGAAACAGGCTCAGAGGTTCAGTAAATTTGCCCAAGATTATGCTGTATACAAGAGATAGAGGTAGGATTCAACTGCACTGCATCTCAGAAACTGTCCTTAAAGTATTATTATAAAGCACTAAAATAAGAATACTTACGAAGATTGTGATCTAGTCCCCTTAAGTAATCAAAGGCCACGGAACTTCAATGATGCAGTTTCAACATTATTACAACATATGCCTGAACCAAGCATCTTTTACCTTAACACCAAGCCCTTGTTTGGTAATTAGATTTGAGGACTTTGCATCTGACAGCTATTGTTCCCTTTACAGACGGGAACTGTTTCAGAGTCAACAGAAAGAGCATGTGATACGCCCTGTCTCCAGAGTGCACCATTCTAATTCACCTCTCTATCTCTTCACTGGAAAATAAAAATAAAAGCTAAAACCACATGCCATCCCTACTTCCAACAATAAAAACAAGGAAGCAAATTTACACTATTGGTTTTTGGAATAATTTCTTTTTTCTCTTTTGTGCTCATTATACATATTCTTGCCATAAATAGAAATAATAAATATGTTAATTTAACATTACTGTAATTCAGACTCTTAGGCTTAAATAAAATTTCACTTTCTTCTATTTTGCTGTTTGCATTTTAGAAAGCCTAAGGTTGAAAACTCTATTTCACTAAGACAAGTACAATTGTCTTTTCTTCAGCCAGCTAATGTTAAGACCTGTAGCTGGACTGTGGCTCAAGAAAACTGTCCAGAGGTGACATTTTTACTGATATTTGGCAAAGATGGCAGAGGAGAAGCAACTTAATTGACATTAGTCCTAGTAGCTGTTAAAATGGCCAGTTTAATTGCCTGAGGCTCCCAAGGTTAGTGATCTGTGCTGAGAGGCATTATTTGTTTTTTGAATGTAGAATTATTGGATCTTAATTTGCAATTTAGAAGACTACTTAAAGTTTCTTAAGACTGAACTTGAAGAGCCTAAACAAGTAGTCCATGACACCTACAACGTTTTGCAGTGGAGTTTATGTTACTGATGAGGTCACCAGGTGCCATATTTTCTCAGTATGAAAACCAGATACTGTTGTATGGAATAATAACCATTAATGCAATTTTTAAAGAACATTTTATCTTAGTTTCGGACATTCACACACTGGATGAATTTGGCTGAAGTGTCTAAATCATCAAAAAGATAAAGTGTGAGCAAAATTAGAAAAACGTAAGAATTATACATGAAATTAATAAAAGTCAGTTTTGGTGGGGAGACAGCTTGAATTTACAGAAATAGGTTTAGAAAATTAACAGAGATATTATCTATTCTTACTTCAAAATGAAACCCTTCTTTAAGTGCAATGGCCCTCAGAATCTTGGAAGAGACCGTGGTGGCTAACATACAAACGTTCTTCATGTCAGTGTTTTGTGATTTATTTTTCTTCCAGCAATCAAACATCCACCACCCGAACAGAGCTGCCAACTCATTTCCCGTGAAGACTTTCCAGTGACCGCTGTGGAGAAAATAAAAGGTCAAGCCAAGACTTTTATAGTTTCTCATTATATCTTCTTGACCCAAGACCTATAAATTATCACCCTCCATATAGGAAAACTCAAGAACTATTGTATGGAATTTTTAAGAAAACATTTACTACTACTTTTCTAACCGACCATAGGTAAGCTTAGGGTAGAAATGGTAGCAATGTCTTTTGAAAAACTATCACTTTTACTTCCCTACTTAATGAGAAAGAAGTTAAAAACATGATGTCCATTCTATGTAAAGACAGTTGTCACAACAGTATAATGGCAAAAATATACAGCCACTCAAGGGACCACAACTGGGAAAGGATCACATTGATAAGCAGTCTGTTGTAATACTATGCCATTTTAAAATTTAATATTTTAAACAACATTTAAGGATGGGAAAACTCACAGTATGATATCAAGTGAAAAATAATCGATATAAAATTATACACAGGGTGGGACAAAAGTAGGTTTACAGTTCTTCATATGGAAAATAAATCAATAATTAATAAATAATACAAGAATAAACTATTTTATGTACTCACAACTATAAACCTACTTTTGTCCCATCCTATATAGTATGATCACAATTTTGTAAAAACAAATATATCTTAAATATTTGAGTAGAAAAAACTTAGAAAGGAAATGTTAAAATCAACGTAGGTGTTTATTCCTAGATAGTAGGCTTACAGGAGATTTCTTATTTCTGTATTTATTTTAGCATTTCCAACAAGTCTGTAAGACTTAAAATTAAAAATTGTTTTTCAAAATTTAAGCTTTTAATCAGACGACAGGTTCTACTGACTTCTCCTGAAGTTCTGCCACTGCCAGTCGGTCCGCGTCGGGATCTGTGGCCACCACTATCCGGGCGTTTTCTTTCTCTGCCAGTCTCAAAGAGAGCTCCTGAAACAGGGACCCAAAGAGCTGGATTGCATTTAAGACGTTAAATTCAATGTCAATATTTCTAAATGTAGGCACTATGTCAGTGACATGAATTTCAGAAGAAATATAATTCAGCTATATTTAAAATAAGCCTAGAAGTAGGGCTATATCTACCATAGAGATTTCAAACAAAAAAGAATGGCTCCGATATAATTTAAAAGATGTAAACTAAAGTGGATTCTGCTTTTGTAAGTATCTTTGAATTGCCAATGAGTTCTATCTATCTGATGAAGTACAATACACTAATAATAATTTAAGGATAGAGAAGCATACCAGCACAGATTCTCCCTCTTCAGGGTTTGGGCATTTAACGGTGGAAAAGTCTGGATCCGGATCTTTCTGTTCTGGGACCGGAATTGGAGGCTTAAAACCGAACACTTGAAAAGCCAACTGCACGTAGTCATGTCCGACCCCATGAAAAGATGTATGTACAAATTTCAAGGTGGTCTTTGAGTTTAATTCCCTGTGAAGGAAAATCATCATTCAATCAATCATAAAATTCATTACTTGTGATATAATTAAAATAAGCTAGAGAAAAAGCTAACATCTATTTTGTAGGATAAGGAAAACATACTCAGCCAGCCATGAAGCTTTCTAATAATAGTGTTAGCTATTTATGCAATAGTTAATGAAAATATGGAAAAAGAAAAGGAAAAATAAGATTCTAGAGAAAATCTGTTGATCTTAAATAAAGGGAATTTACATATTTAGCTATCTTTTTTTAACTGCTTTACTGAGAGGTAATTAATATACTATACAATGCATCCATTTAAAGTGTTTAATTCAATGTCTTTCACTATATTCAGAGTTTTTCAACCATTTTCATAATCAATTTTAGAACATTCTCATTAACCCCCCCACCCCCAAAAAAACCTCCAGACCCCATAGCTGCCACTCTCTAACCCTCCCATTCCTCCCAACCACAGGTAGCCACCAGTGTACTTTCTGTCTGTTTCTGTCTCTCTAGATTGTCTACTCTGGACATTTCAGGTACATGGAATCATATAATACGTGGTCCTTGGCGGCTGGCTTCTTTTTCTTAGGTATTTTCCAGGCTTACCATGCTGTAGTATGCATCCATAATTCATTTCTTTTTACTGTTGAATAATATTTCATTATATGGATATACCATATTTTATTTACCTCTTCATCAGTTGATGGATATTTAGGTTATTTCTACTTTTTGACTATTATGAACAGAATTATTTAGCTATAATTTCAAATATAATAATCGGCCAATACTTTTTTATCCCTATTTCTTTCTCTTATTCATTTCTTTTTCTTTTTTCTTTTTATTTATTGTTGCTCGAGTATAGTTGTCTCCATTTTCCTGCTACCACTTTCCCCTGCCCCACCCTCAGTCTTACTTGTTGATCTTATTCTGAGGTAATGCTATTCTATATTCCCACTCGGTACCTGTAAAAACATATCTTTTTCAGATCTTCCATGTATCTCCTACAAATGTCCTGCAGAGGATCTCTCTTCAGCGGGCTGGTATCCACTAAATTATCATTCCAGGAACCATTCCAGGGCTCCACACATTCTTCTATACATTTCAGGATTTCTTTGTCATGAGGAGATGTGATCTGAGCCCCTGTTTCCCAGTAAACCTAGACAATAAGTAAATACAGTTATAAATACTTAAAATGTTGATCAGATATTTTCTTAGCTACAGTAGAGATATTTCACTTTAAAAAGAAGCAGGATAATTAACCAAATAGAAAATGTCAGCACAGAACTAGTATAATAAATACCAAGGTACACTGATGGCAATAATTACACAGGGACTCTTCAACAAAATGATCATTTATTCTTTCTCTTTTAGAAGTATACTTTAATAAAATAGGGCATCACTATGACAACATTATAACATGCACATACCGACATATCCAATCAAACTCTTATATTAACTATATACCTAAGATAATCTAAGCAACCATGGAATATCCAGAAAATGATACTGTAAAATTTTAGTATTATAAAGTGGTTCTGTTAGTGATAAAGAAGAAATTATTTTTAAGTTATAAATTAAGGTAGAATTTATGTCACAACAAATAAAGTCTATGAAAGACCGTGTTAATTATCCCATATATACTTTATGCATTTTCAGTACTTAATGAAAATACACTTTATTACGTTGTCAGTTTGTCAAGTAAGAAGTATTAGAGACAGGTAGTAAAAAAAGGCAAAAAAATGCGTATCTCTGATTCACAGGATATCAAACTTAGAAAGGACTCTGCTTAGGGACATCTATGCTGACTTCAGCCTTGTATTTGACATGAATCCCCTCTACTGCATCCTCAGTGAAGGAAAGAATATACTTGAATATGCACTAGGCACAAAGTTCTGTGCCATGCAATATGGTGGGCAAGATAACCTGAGAATTCTCACTGTATAAAAACCTCAAAATTCTAGATAAAGTAGAAAAAGTATTATCTCAGATGCATAGCTTAGTTCACAAGAAGGAAAGGGAAAACTCCAGGTGGGGGGAACAAAGGAAAGAATTGAAAAGCAGAGTGATGAGGCTGTGGGGCTGATGCTGTGGCTGCCTGGGGTTTAGCAGCTGCCCATTTATCTGGTTCTGGAGTTGTGGAAAGGAGGAAATTTTCCACTGAGACACCCCTCAGTGGAAATACAGAACAGAAAAACTTCTGCCCACTATTATAGAGAGATAGTGAGGAAGCATGTCTAGGTTTTTTTCGTTCTGAGTGATTTAGAAAAATTCAAAGCTGAGGTCTGAATTAACTCAGAAATTGCTCCCAGTCAGCGAAACTCCCAAGGTTCCTGCAGAAATTAAAAGCAAAAACAAAAACTGCTGTGAAGGGATGTTCCCACATTCCATGCCACAAAAAAAGATTCTACCCATAGGCCCTGAAAGCTCACTGTGAGCATCTACAAAAAATGAGAAAGGAATCCTGGCCTTTTTCCCAGCCCACTTTTTCTTGCCTTGTATGTGGACACGATGCCTGGAGATACAGTAACCATCATGTGAGGACCACACTTGAGGGAAAGGCTGAAAAAAAAAAAATTGGCAGAGATGCTAGGCCTGCTATCATGGAGCTGGAGAACAACGCCAGCAGCCACCAACCTGTGGACTTTTTGTTATGCAAGAAAAATTGACATTCATCAGCTTAAGCCACTTTTCTGGGTTTTCTGAACCTACAATGGAAAGTATCTCTACCTGATAAAGTAACAACAACAAAAAAATCCATGCAATATATTCCAAAATATACCCAGGAATAGGGCTTTAAAAGGAATGTAAAAAAAAATCTATTTAAAGAAAATTTTTAAAATGTTACTAAAGAATCTAAAAGAACTCTTAAGAGAATAGAAAGATAAATCCTGTTCATGAATAAGGAGACTCAGTAATATTATAAAAATACTGAAACTTCATAAATTAACCTGCCACTATAGATGATAAGAATAATATCAACAGCTAACATTTAGTGAGGATTTATCGGAGCCAGACACTGTAGTAGTATTTTACACTCATTATCTGCCTTAACCCTCACTCTCACACTGTGATGTTGGTTCTACTATGTCCCCAGTTTATAGATGGGGGAACCAAAGCACAGAGAAATTAAGTTATTTGCCTCAAACCACAAAGCTTCTGAGTCCCAGAGGTAGGTTTCAAACCCAAACCATACTTTTTTCTTTTTAAGATTTTATTTATTTATTTTTAGAGAGGGAAGGGAGGGAGGGAGAGAGAGTGAGAGAGAGAAACATCAATGTGCGGTTGCTGGGGGTTATGGCCTGCAACCCAGGCATGTACCCTGGCTGGGAATCAAACCTGGGACACTTTGGTTCCCAGCCCGCACTCAATCCACCAGGGCTACGCCAGCCAGGGCTCCAAACCATACTTTTAACTGCTGTTCTACACTGACTATATAAATCTGCCTGCATGTATGAACAAAGATTATGTAGGAGAACATTCATTGTAGGGCTGTTCGTAACCAGATGATCAGAAACAAATGAAATACTCATCAACAGAGGAATAATTAAATAAACTAGGATTCATCTATACAGGTTTTTAAAGACCAGTGAGGCAGACAGATCTATCTATCTATCTATCTATCTATCAATGAATCAATGGAGAGAATGATCTTGAATGATCAGACTGTTTCATACTGCTATATGAAAAAAGCAAGGTGCAAAACACTGTATAGAGTACCCCACCATTCATGGAAAAAAAGGAGGCAATGACAAATGCATATCTGATTATATACATGCTTAGACTATCTCCAGAAGGAAACTATAACTGGAAACAGTATTTGCATCTGAAAGAGGTACTGGGGAAAAAGGGATGGGAGAGGTAATTTTTATTGTTTAACTTTTTAGGCTGTTTAACTTTTATACTTTTTATCTTATATTTTAAGAAGAGGAAATCTTTGACGGTTTACTGTGTGGCAAATATGTTCAAAAGCAATGAACATTAAAACAGACTAAGTCCCTCCACCCATGAGCTTACAGTGGGAATGCGGTCAAACAAACATGTCAACAAACAAGATAATTCATTATAAAGAAAGCAGGTAATTAGAGAGGGACGTAAGTTCTGTGAAGAAAATAAACAAGACGTCAGCAGGTCACTGAGGGAAGGTGCTTTAGATATGGTGACCAGGGGAGGTCTCTTCAGGGAAGAAACAGCTGGGCAGGAAGCTGAAGGATGTAAACAGGCCAATCTGCAAGATCTGGGGAAGAGAGACCTGAGCAGAGGAAAACACAATTATGAAGGTTCAGAGGTGGGAAAGGGCTTGGTACACAGGAGGAACTGGAGGAACAGGAAGAAGAGGCAGTGTGACTGACTTGTAGTGAGCACAGGACAGCAACGAATGAAACGAGGGTGAGGAGGCAGGCAGGAGACAGAGGCCCATGAGCCCTAAGGTAGGGAGTTTGGATTTTGTCTGAAGAATGAGAAGCCACTGAAGAATTTTCAAAGCAGGGAAGTCACATGACCTGTTTATATTTTAAGCGATCATCTGGTCCTTTGGTGGAGAACAGATGGCGGGGGAGAACAATGGAGGCAGAGGAGAGACCAGCTGGGAGGCTGGAGTTTAGACAGAAGACAACAATGCTTTGGAATGGTGGTGGTAGAAGGTATGGACAGAAGTAAACATATTCAACATACATCGTATATTTTGGATGTACAATGTGTAAACCTGTTAGTGGATTAAATGTCAGGAGTGAAGGAGCGGTAGTATCAATTTGCAGAGACAGGAAGACTGAGAGGAACACATTTGGGTGTGCATGGGGCAGGCTGTAGGGGAATCAAGACCTCTTCTGGAGACACTAATTCCGACATGTCTGCTAGACATCCCAGTGGATAGCAAGCAGGCAGCTGGATGTAGGAGTCTGATGCTCAGAGGAGATCTGGGTTATTAGCTCTCTTGACAGTTGACCTTTCTCTCCTTGAAATCTTTATTTCTTTGTTTGTTTTTTAAGATTTTATTTATTTATTTTTAGACAGGGGAAGGGAGGGAGAAAGAGAGGGAGGGAGAAAGAGAGGGAGAGAAATACCTATGTGTGGCTGCCTCCCATGCATCCCCCACTGGGGGACCTAGCCTGCAATCCAAGCATGTGCCCTGACTGGGAATCGAACCCAAGACCCTTTGTTTTACAGGCCAGAACTCAATCCACTGAGCCACACCAGCCCTTTGGTTTTTATGACACCAAAATTTTCTGGTTTTTCTCCTATCTCCAGCACTTCTTCTTTTTCCCTTCTTCTTCTTTTTGTTTTTTTTTTTAAGATTTTATTTATTTATTTTTGGAGAGAGGGAGAGGGGGAGAGAGAAGGAGAGAAACAGCAATGTGTAGTTGCCTCTTGCACACCCCCTACTGGCCTGCAACCCAGACGTGTACCCTGACTGGGAATCAAACCAGTGACATTTTGGTTCACAGACCTGCACTCAATCCACTGAGCCACACCAGCCAGGGCCCAAATACTCTTAAATACTCTAATATGTATGGTGATCCCCAAATCTATAACTTCAGCCTATATTTCTTCCCTGAGCACCAGATCTATGTATCTAACTGTGTGTAGGACGTTGCTATCTGGTTGAGCAAATATCTTAAACTTAATATATCCAAAACTGAGTTAATCATGCTTCTTCCCTACCTCTGTGACTGGCAATACTACCCACCTAGCTGGCCAAGGCCCCAATCTTAGATTACTATTAAATCTTATTGTTTTCAGTAAAACAGAGTCCAGTGTACCTGGAGACCTCCGCACAAGAAGAAAAACAAATATAAGGCCCTGGCTTATCGCCCAAGAGCCCCAAACATGGACTCGGTACTGTGCTATGTATGTGCTGTTTGCACCCCCAGGGCCACTCTTCTCCTGTCCCCACCCTGCTTTCTGTCACGGAGGCTGACACATCAAGTGGGGCCTGTGGCCAGTGGGGCAGAAGGTTAGAGGTGAGGACAGTGATTCTTCAAAGTACTATTCCTCTGGCTTGCTTTCTGCAAATTCCACCAATTCTTTAAGTTTTTGATACAGTATGATTTTATTTTTGAAATGGTAAAGACGATGGATTTGGCATAGAATGGGGAAATCAAGGGCAGGAAGATATTTGAAGTAAAGAGACCAATAAAGAGACTTTTGTAATGATAGTACATGTTGAGAAGTAATAAGGGCCATTAGAGATGCACATTCTTTGAGGCCTCAATGTTTTTATCTTCCTGTCCTCAATGTCTAGCTCTGCTTCTTGGTATAGAAAATATACTCAGCACTTATTTAAATAAAATAAAAGCTATGTAAATAAGCAAAGGATAGGAGTCCAAGGTTTACCTTGTATCCATTGTCTTCTTTGCGGTTGTGAGATGCTGTAATCATCACACCTGCAACTGCTTTGAGCTCCTGGACTGCATATGGCTGAAACAACAGTGACAGTATAATTTCATTTTGCTTTCTGGCTATGCATACAGTTGACATCAGAACACCTTTGACTAAATAACAGTAAAAGACATTAAGATGTAAATAGCTTAAAACCTCAGCCACCAACTCTGGTTCATTGGGTTGGGCCCATTTCTAAAAGGTCACCAATAACCACCTGTTAGGGTAAATGGATTTCCCCTCTAGACTCATTTAACTTAGTCCTATAAATGTTTTTTATTATTTTTTTAAAAGATTTTAATTATTTATTTTTAGGTCTCTGCTGGGGACCTGGTTCACAACCCAGGCATGTGCCCTAGACTGGGAATTGAACTGGTGACCCTTTGGCTCACAGGCCAGCACTCAATCCACTGAGCCACACCAGCCAGGGCTGTTTTTTTATTATTTTGTTAATTTCAAAAATATCTAATAAGCACTCACTATATGTCAGGCACTCCTCTACACTCTGGAGATATGAGTGGTGAATATAATCATAAAATGTTAAGAGCTGGAAGTAAATTTAGAAATCACCTAACCCGCCACATTTTAAACCGAGGTTTATCCAACATTATACAATCATAAGGGGGGAGATTCAAGAGCAGCACATCTGTCTCTTGTGTTCCAATTTGAAAATCTGTACATATATTCTGTTACTATCATATAAAGGTCAACTCACCCTCTTTGCTTCCAAACATAATTCTTTTTTTTTTAAAGATTTTATTTATTTATTTTTAGAGAGGGAAGGGAGGGAGAAAGAGATAGAGAGAGAAACATCAATGTGTGGTTGCTGAGGGCCATGGCCTGCAACCCAGGTATGTGGCCTGACTGGGAATCGAACCTGCGACACCTTGGTTCGCAGCCCGTGCTCAATCCACTGAGCTACGCCAGCCAGGCAACCAAACATAATTCTTAGAGGTTGGATTTTTCTTTTTGTTTGTGGTAGTTAGTGTTTGTCTACCTAGGATGTTCCCCCTACTCCTCTACCATTATATCCAACTTCTCTCCTCCTGGCAGGGGAGGTATGGACACATGATCCAGTTCTGAGCTGAGTAACGTACCCCCTGGCGATTTAGTTCAGAAACTGGTTAAGAATACGCCTGGTCGGAGTCGTTTCTAAGATGTTTCTGCTGCAGGTAGACAAGGAAGAATGCCTTTCAACTCAAGGTCTTGGTGATAAAGGGTGTGAATCTGACGCTGCGGAAAAATAACTTCCCTACCAACTGGAGCAAATCTACCTTCAACAAGAGAGGAAGAGGCCGCACAGGGACTGAAGTACTTGGGACTGGCAACCCAGTGGCAGAATCCGGCAGAAATGTTCTAAATTTCTGGAGCCTCCCTGGTTTCTGTCATTCATTAGACTCAATTGTCTAAAAATTTCTTCCATTCTTAGAGCCACTCAGTATATTTCCAGTAAATCACTAGCCACCATTTATAGAGACATTATCTCTTCCTCAAACATTTGGTAAATCCTGCCTGTACAATCATCTAGAATTGGCACATTTAACTTGAGAAGATTAAAAAATATATATCAGTTCAGCCCTGGCTAGTGTGGCTCAGTTTGTTGGGCACATTCCTGCAAAGCAAGAGGTCACTGGTTTGATTCCCCGTCAGGGCACATGCCTGGGCTGCAGGTTTGGTCCTGGGTCAGGATATACAAGAGGCAAACAATTGGTGTTTCTCTCTCACATCAACGTTTCTCTCCATCACTTTCTCCCTACCTTACCCTCTCTCTAAAAATAAAAAATAAAATCTTTAAAAAATGTTATCAGTTCAATTTCCTTAGTGGTCAAAGCCTATTCGGGTTTTTCTACATCAGTTTTGATGTATTGATTATTCTAGGAAATTGGCCAGTTCATCTAAGCTTTCACATTTATTTGTAATATGTTCAGAATATTATGGTTTTCTTAATCTCTGCTATATTTACTACTCATCTTTTAAATTTCTTTTTGTTTTTTCTCTTTTTTCTTGAGCACCCTTGCTAAAGATTTATTTTATTAGTCTCTCCAGAGAGCCAACTTATGCTTTTGTTGATACCCTCTTTTCTTTCTTTTTTTTTTTTTAAAGATTTTATTTATTCATTTTAGAGAGGGAAGGGAGGGGAGAGAGAGAGAGAGAGAGAGAGAGAGAGAGAGAGAGAGAGAGAGAGAGAGAGAGAGAGAGAGAGAGAGAAACATCAATGTGCGGTTGCTGGGGGTCATGGCCTGCAACCCAGGAATGTACCCTGGCTGGGAATCGAACCTGGGACACTTTGGTTCCCAGCCCGTGCTCAATCCACTGAGCTACGCCAGCCAGGGCGATACCCTCTTTTCTTTATTTCGTATTTAATTGATTTTTCCTCGTATGTTTATTATTTCCTTCCTTTTACTTTATTTGGATTTACTCTGTTTTCATTCTAACATACTAAGTTAAAGGCTTAGCTCATCATTTTAAATCTCATTTTCCTAATATAGTCATGGACTATGAATTTCCCTTTAAGTAGGGCTTTATTTATAGCCCATAATTTTTGCTATTTATTGTTGCTCAGTTTTAAATACAGGCAGTCCTTGCTTTGCACAGTTCTGATATATATGAATTTCTGACACTATATTTTATTTTATTTAAAAAAAAATTTTATCCTCACCCAAGGACATTTTTTAACTGCTTTTACCTAGAGAGGAAGGGGGAGAGAGATATACTGACTGGTTGCTTGCTGCATGTGCCAGGACCGAGAATTGGACCCAAAACCTAGGTGTATGCCATGACAGGGAATTGAACTTGCAACCTTTTGGTTACAGGACAATGATCTCACCAACTGAGCCACACTGGCCAGAGCTCTAACATCATATATTAGTTAAATAATACCACTCTTCCCACAACATGTTCAAATTTCAGTACAAACTTGGCTGCTAGCTCTTCAGTCCACAATAACTATGTAGATAAGAGATCCATCATGATCAGTGATCAATCATGTCACTCTCTTAAGGTCTGTTAGTGACCAATCACTGAGCATGTTACTCAGCTCCACACAGACAGGAAAGCACGTAGTTGTGTCACCTCCTCATTTCCCAGTGGCAAACCCACAGGACAGCTTGCAAAAATGGATAACTGAAAGAGGGAACTGGCCAGCAAAGATGAAAATGCAGCAAAAACACAAAAAGCAATAATAGTAAAAGTGGAATTTGAATCAAATATAAATGGAGTTATAGAAAAAAATAACTGGGAATTTCAGAGACTCTAAATCTGCAACCAGCTGAGCTTAGTTAGTGGAGGCGGATATATGGACTTAAGAGGGGGATACAGTTATGATGAAAAGGATGAAGAGGTTCCTGAGGAAGTGATAGTAGCAAAACAAAGGAATTCTCAGAGATGTTTCACAATATTGAAAGTACCAAGGATGAAATGTGGAAAGCTGATCCAAACTCAGAAGTGTGACACTTGGCTAAGGTGTGGAAAAGGTGCCCGGTCACACTATCAAGGGGTACAAGGAGCAAGCACTGTTCGTACTCTTGATAAATTATTTTACAAAGGAATAAAACACTTCAGTTCTCAATGTTTTAAATTACAGTGTACTAAGTAAATATTAGCTTTATCACTTTTTATTTTCCCTATACATTTTTAACCAACAGTAAGGGTTAAGAGTATGTTTTCACAAAAAAATTTAAAGGTTACAGAGCAAATTTTCCCCATTAATTATTAACATCAATGTGCATGGTTTTATAGTCCTGCACTGCCATACAAAGTGAGGATTGCCTAGAGTTTCTAATGTCCTCTGATATCTTCCTTAACTCATAAATTACTTATATATGTGCTTTTAAAATTCCAACATTAGGTTCCTTTATTTCTAATCTTATTGCATTGGGGCCCAGGGCTATAGCTTGATAAGCAGTTCTTCAGTATTTGTGGAGATGTCCTTTGTGACCCTGCTTGATAAGAATGAATATCTACCATCACTACATACAAAGTTTACATACATGTGTGCACACACACACACAGATCAAACATGCTAACAGTGTGTTCAGACATATCCTAATTGTTTTTGCCTGCCTGATAGATTGGTTTTTGAAAGAACAGTAATAAAATAGACTACCATGATGGTGGATTTGTGCACTTGTTACAGATCAAATTCTTAGGCAGTTCAACACATGCTTATTGAATGAAAATAAATTTAGAGCAATATTTCTATTCCTTTGGCACTTCTTATGACTTAGTACAAAACTATATGCAAGACAAATATTTGAATCCTGGTTGATTTAAGAGATCTTTTCAAGAGCAGAAAACTGTAAGATCAATAACATAACACACTTACTACAAAAGGTGTAGGAACATATCTTGAAAAAAGGTATACAGGAACATCTTTGGCCAGTAAGACTGCAGCAGTGAGTTTAGCAAGCCTAAAAATTAAAAAAAAAAAAAAAAAAGATTTCACTTAGTCTTACCATACTCCTTAAAAAGCAACCTTCTGCAATAAATGTTTCATATTACAATTATTATGAATACGGAGTAGCCTCATACAATGAATTCTTATAATCACTGGTTATTTAAGCTTCATGCTCCAACTTATAAATGTTAAGTGAGATTTTTTTAAAGGAGCTGAACAAAGAAGAGAATTGACACTTTAATTTCTTTCTTTTTCCTCATTCATATTTTGATGATTCTTTTACTATGAAATAAAACCTGGAAAAGGCAAAAAGAATAGAGAAAAATGAAATAAGAGACTTTAATAAACATAATATGAATAATTACCCCCTGAAAAAAAAGTATCAGTATATCATGATGATCCATGTGTAAAAATACCCTAAAACTAATCAAATAAAACTATGAGAAAATATAAGCTATATCATTACTCCTGTGTTAAAATATAAAGTCATAAAATAAGTCGTAATATCATTCTAAATATACTTACTCTAAAAATTTTTAAATGTTACTCCTTTCTATAAAAGCTAAAGCTAATCTTTGAAATGCTTCTATTTTAGCTCTAAAATAAACATTAGCATGTGATCACATTTCTGTTTGACAGTTTCCTGTTTCAGAAATCCTACTAGATAAAAAAAATGTTTTTTTCCCCAACCATTTTAATCTCTGAAACAATTAACACTGTACCTCTGGCTGCTGCAGCTGCTAGTTACTTGCCCCCGGGTATCATACCCCACGACAAAGCCCCTCTGCTTGAAGTCTGAGAAACATCTCTCAAGGTATTTGTACATCCCCTGAAGCAGATAAACACAAAACATTAGTTCCTGACTAAAGCCTGCAGTTTCCTGTGACTTAAAATCTGTTATTTTATGTGTAGTGTGCAGCTCTTGGGCTCATAGGGATCTGGCCTCCGCCTTTATGCCCTGGTTTACCAATGTGGGAACAATACAGATCAATCCTCAAAGGTGAGATGACTAACATTTTCTTCCTGGAGTTTCAGACACATTTGATGCAGAAAAATATCAAGTAACCAACTATTAAACCCAATATGATACGTAAAACACGAGGAAAAAAAAGAGGGGACATAAGAGTCAGTAGCTAAAACAAATTGTTAGAAGAGCTAAAAGAAATTATTTCTTGACTTACGGCTCCAGAGAACAGAATTTTGACCACTTTAGGCCTTGCTAAATCATAAGCCCAAAGCTAACTAAAAGACTTCACATATTTATGATACAAACATTTTTCTTAGCAACGTAAACCACTATCAGAATATTTCTTATGATGGCTTATCCCATTTGTAATTCCTTGGTTTTAAAATCTCACAGAAAAGAAAATCCCATAAACTAGGAATATTAGCAGTCAAGGGTGATGAAAAATAATTGAAAACATCATGAGAATAGCTAAAACCATTTAATTATTCAATGGAAGATTTGCTAACTTTAACACTTTCATTTTTAAATACAACACTTTATATTGTCACAGTTCTTTAAAACTACTTTCACAAATGTTGCCACATTTAACCTTTACAACCCTGAAAAGAAAGAGATGCAATACCATTTCCATTTTTGTCTATCTTTCAACATCTCTTCAAAAAGGAAACAGAATAAGATTGATGATCCACTTAATGACTTGCCCAAGCCCATTCATTCAACTAAAACTAAGTTATACTGATTAATTAAAGACCTATATGGCAAGCAATGCTAAATAACTATGTGGCAGCAGCAAATGAGGCCCCAGAGACTTCTGGGTCCTTCTTCCACGGATCTTTCAAGAATAATTATTCTTCCTGACATATTCTCTTAGAGAGAGAGAGAGAGAGAGAATGTTCAAATTAGCTAGTTTCACTCACTTATTTCTAATGATTATACTATCCTAAAACCTCATAGAAACATATTATTCTATTATTCTCTAGTATGAAAATACATTTTATCTGATCCCCTGTACTCGGATTCTTAAGAGGGCGAGGGCTGAAGAATCAGACTCCATCTGGCTTTTCCACTCACACTGAACTCCTGTGAAAATCTGCACTTCTATAGGAAATGACTTTCAAACAGCTCCTCCGCCCCTTTTGTAAAGTCAAGGGATCTTCATTTAAAATTAAAGGTTACAAAGAAACTCCATATATAAAAAAGACGAAACAGAGGCACTTCCGGATGAGGAGCCAGGGGGAGGGAGATGGTGTGTATTCTGCCTCTTCAGTCAGCTTGCCATCTCTCCTTCCCCATCCCCTGCCTCAGCCCTTGGCTCTGGAGGATTCCCTCAGAACAAGGCTAAAGATGACTTACTGTTTGGCAGCATCGGTTAGAATTAGGACTGCTGAACATTTCTTTAGTCCAGAACTAATTTTAGTATATGCTAAATGCATTTTGGCTTCAAGCAAAAAAAAGTATAGTTCCTTGAAGCAGAGATGATTCATTGGAAAGAGAAGTAATTTGCTTACAAAATAAGCTACATAAAATGGGGAGAAATAAAATATATAGTATCATGTCCAACACTGTATTAAAGAACTCTCAAATGGATATGGATGACCATGTGAAAGGAAAATATTTTAATCGAAATTTTCCAAATAATCTGGTTAACCTTTATCAATGGCCATATGCCCAAATGAGTAATCTATATTTGTTTCTTTTATTCACTGGAAATGTCAATATTCATTTCCTGGGTGTTAAATGCAAAGTAACACTGTCAAGAAGTTGACAATGGCAACCAAAATAACACTTAATCAGAAATTTACTCTGTGACCTTGAATATACAGAAGTAACTTCTAAAATAAATCAAAGGTCAGTATTCTACATTTTTTACCTACAAGAGTACCTTCGTGGATACTAAGGTTTTATTTTTCTGTTTTAGAAAGGCACTACACCTAATTTATAAGGCAAAAAAAAAAAAAGAATAGAGTGATAAAAAGTGTACGTATAACGCTTATAATACTTACCTGTGTTGACTGTATTACTGTAAGGTCATTGATATAGCAGAACCCCGCCCCCATAGCAGAACGGAGGCCTGCAGTCCCAAACGTCATCCGGCAGCAAAGACGATCTCGCAGCTCCTTGTTCATTCCATTCCGTAGCAGATTTTCAATTTGCTCTTTTGTTTTGGGGTTCTATAAAAAAGAAATACTAAACTTAATCAGGGTCACAAGCAGAGTCCTAATATGAAGTGTTTCTGAGGAGCTAATACTATGCATATATCACGAGTTTCTACATTGACTATAAATTCCATAGTGCTACTTAATATTAGTATGCATAATAAAATAGTACCTGCCATTTACTGAGTCTCTAAAGGAGCCAAGGCTCCATTAAGAGTGATTTATATTATCTCTAATTGTCACAGTATTATTTATAACATATTCAAGAATGTTTTTAAAACAAATTGATAAGATCTACAAATCCAAAGTAAACCTCTCAGTCAAAAATGACATCAACTAGAGTCTATATTAAGTTTTAAAGCAAATATAGAAGCTACTGAGTACATGCCATAAAAACATGCGTACCCAACTACCTACACAGAACTCTGCAATTCAAAATGACCACTTAAGCCTACTGTTTTTAAAAATCACAGAAAACCATTCTATTTCACCTATACTAAGAGTTGACCATAAAAAGGTCTTAGGTGATATATGTGGACTTATTTAAGAATGAGAATGACAATTCAGTCCAAATGTGGCTTGGGAGACAGGACATGCCAACGACTATATTTTAGGATTCTGTGTTTCATCAGCACATATTTAAAAGTGGAAAAGGTTAACAGATGATAGGCAGAATTCCCTTAAAAATGGTAATCAATTACTCCCATAATGGGAATACCTTCAGTTGATAGCAGAGAACATTTTCTAAACCTCTTTATCCTCCACAGTGCCCAACCTGCACCTTGTACACAGAAGATGTTTAATATGTGATGATCTTGCAAGTAAATATTAGAAAGAGAAAATAGTAGAATAAATTTCAGTTGTCATGCAATCAAACATAAGAACTCCCAATTGAAATGAATTTCCTAAATAAGTGAATATATATATTTTAAGATAGAGGCCTATGTACAAAGTATTTCATGGGGTTTTTTGAGGCTAAATTAAATCAGAAATATACACATTATGCCATCACCCTGAAATATTACTTTGTTTAATTATCACTACATTTTCAGTACTGAGAATAGAGCCTGGCACTCAGGCGTGTGGCAGACTCCGGCCAGCAGACTTCGCCTGTTGGGACAAGTTAAAAACTTGGGTAAGAGGCACTCGTACACATTGGTGGTAGAAGAATAAACTGGTATACCCTTTCTGGAGAGCAATTTGGCAATACCTATTATATTTTTAAATGGACATAACTTGACTCATCGATTCCATTTCTGGGAATTGATCCCATGCAAATACTTGCAAACATGTCTGAAGAGGTGTGTGCTAGAAGTAATTCCCTGCTTATAATAGACTAAATAAATTAATTAATTAAAGCACCATAAATGCCTATCAGTAAGAGACTGGTTAATTAGTTTAGCTTACCAATCAATGAAATACTATCTGGCTGTTATAAAGAATGGTGTGGTTCTGTATATACAGTGATAGAAATATTTTAAGTGAGAAAAAAGGGCAAGGGGGTAGAACACTGGCAGGATAGTATACTATTATTTATATTTAAGAAAAAACATAAATCAAATCTTACAAGAACTCTTTCCTAAAAGGATAAAAAAGAGGTACACTCATCAATTCCTTTATTTGTCTAGCTTAACTCTGATAAAATCACCAGACATATAATTAGAAAGAAAAATCATAAAGCTCACTGATGAACACAGGTATAAAAATCTTAAATAAAATATTATCTTTTCATATGTCTGTTGGCCATCTGTATGTCTTCTCTAGAAAAATGTCCTTTCATGTCTTCTGCCCATTTTTTGATCAGATTATTTTTTTGTTATTGAGTTGTATGAATTTCTTATATTACAGGGTATGACACAAATAATGCCCCTTTTATTACAAAATCATAAGCATGTAATTCTGTAATATAACAATATCACACTCAAGCACACAACATGACATTTTAGGCGAAATGTTCAAATTGCTGTGAGTCTCTTGCAAGGCATTCATGTACCCTACCAACCACACTCAAGCAAGCTTTCCTTCTGCCGAACCCTGTATTTTGGATACCAATCTCTTATTGGATATACCATTTGCAAATATATTCTCCCAGTCAGTAGGCTGCCTTTTTGTTTTGTTGAAGGTTTCCTTCACTGTAAAAAAGCTTTTTAGTTTGACACAGTTCCCATTTGTTTATTTTTTTTCTTTTGTTTCCCTTACTCAAGGAGATGTGTCCACAAAGATATTACTCAGACTGATGTCAGACAGTTTACTTCCTATGTTTGTTTTCTTGAGTTTTATGGTTTCAGGTTTTACATGAAAGCAATTCTACCCATGTATTAATCCAGAGAAAACTAGAAAACTAATTTGAAAAGATATGCATCCCTATGTTCACTGCAGCATAATTTATAATAGACAAGATATGGAAGCAACCTAGGTGTTCATCAATGGATAAATAAAGATGTGGTACATGCGCACAAAGGAATATTACACAGCAATAAAAAAGAATGAATTCTTGCCATTTGTGAAACATGGAGGAATCTAGGGGGTGTTATGCTAAATGAAATAAATGGGCAGAGAAAGACAAATACTGTAGGGTTTCACTTATATGTGGAATCTAAAATCAAATCAAAATAAACAAAACAAAAACAGACTCATAGAAACAGAGACAAAAGGGATGGTTACCAGAGAGGGTTTGTGGGAGGGGAGCTGGGTAAAAGGGGAAGAGGAATTTAGTTAATAATGTAAGTTTACACAGTGACAGATGACTACTAGAATTAGTGAGGTGATCACACTGTAAAGTATAAAAATGTTGAATAATATACCTACAACTAATAAAACCAATATAAGATTGTATACCACTATACATAAGTAAAAAATAAATGTATCAAACCAAATCCAGCCATATATAAAAAGAATAATATATCATGACAACATTGGATTTTATACTAATATACAAGATTGGCATAAGATTCTAAAATGAATCACGGTTATCCACAGCATTGACAGGTTAAAGAAGAAAAATCATATAACAATCTCAACACATTCAAAGTGCCTGATAAAGTTAAACATTTATTACAAACAAGGACTATATATGAATTCAGTGTATGTGTGCTAAGATCTCCCCAGACATCCTTTTAACCAGTTGGCTCTTCTCACTTCCGGCTGCTACAGGCACTACTGCTATGAGCTCACACAGGGGCAACCTTCGCTGCAGAACTGCCCCGGGGCAATCAGAGCCAGCTTGTACAGAGTACACGAAGGTTATACACACCTTCTCCCAGGGCCAGCAGCCAATGACTGTTTAGTGCAAGGCTGTGCAATCAACGCTTCAGAGGGCCAACACATCAAGTTGAGATTAAACTGCACCCCCTACATCATTGCTTAGTTCTTTCCCTTCCCTATCCTGATTCCCTCGCTCCCTCACAGGTACCTCCTGAGGGCAGTGGTTTTAGAAATCATTTGCCCAAGAATCCTCATCTCTGCTTTTAGGGAGCTCAACCTAAGATACATATATGTAAACATACACAATTGACCCTTGAACAATGCAGGTGTCTGGGGTGCCCAACCCCATGCTGTTGAAAATTGGCATACAACTTTTTGACTCATCAAAACTACATCAGTGGGGAATTGGTTCCAGGACCCCTGCAGATACCAAAATCTGTGGATGCTCAAGTCCCTCATATATGAAAATGGCACAGATCAATTCGGGTGGCCCTCCACATTCACAGATCCTAAACTGAGGATAAAAAAACCAGAAGGTATAAAGGGCCAACTGTATTTACTGAAAAAGACCTGCATGTGCAGTTCAAATCTATATTGTTCAAGGGTCAACTGTATATACATTTAACTTTTAGCACACAGGACTTCTAGTCAATTAGAAGAAAATTAGCAATTAGAAGAAAATTAGCAATTAGAAGAAAAGAAGAACCTACACTCCTAGCTAAAGCTGTAAAGCAAGAAAAAGAGACAAAAAGTACCAAGAACTGAGAAAGAAGAAACATAACGCATTTGCAGATGAAATGACTGAGCACACAAAAAAATCCAAAGGAGAAAATAATTTTTACAACAAATGTTACAACATAGTTGTGTCGTTGGGTACAAAGTCAATCTACAAAGGTCAACTGCATTTCTCTATACCAACAAACAAAACAAGAAGTAATTTTAAACCATCTGTTTCCTGTATGGCCAAGTAAACTCCAACAATATGTGATCTTCTCACAGGTAACAACTATAAACTCTAGACAAAATACAAACACAAAAAATCAAAACCAAAACCATAAAGACCCAAAAATACTGGAGAGTAGACAAATGCAAACAATTCTAAAAGGGAGGTGACACTTGGGAAAAGCGACCACTATAAGATGAGTTTCCTATTTTTATGGCTTTTAAGCAAGGGCAGGTAATATTAATCAGAGCCATGCACAGCGGCTAAAACACCAATGAAAATTTCCTGGTCCTTGGGCCCGAAGAACCAGAGCACAGGGGTGTACGTGTCCAAAAAGGAGACAGTTGGAGTGGGAGGGCCTCACATTCTGCACATCAGCTCTGGCCAAAGCTCTACCTGGCTCCTGTATGCGGGGGATAAACACCAGCTAAGGATAAAAGAATAAATTGAGATTTGAGCAGCCTCTCAAGAAATGGTTTGCAGTTCGAGTTCAACCAAATTAACTACCTGTGAAAACACACACAAAAAATCAAACACTCAATATTTAAAGGATGCTTGAGTTTTCAGTGGCTTTATAAAGCAGAGGGTTTTCTCCCCCAAGAACATGCAAATTACAAAAGTAAATACACTGTAGTATAATATCAACTCTCTTACTGTTAAGTTTTTCTTCATAATGATATATAAGTTCCTTGATATTTGGGGGAGAAGATATTTAAGTCATTTATTTTTATCTAAGTATGAATCTAATTTTACAGAAACCACAAATGGAACTTAATATATTTTTTTTATGAATTAGGACATTCTATGTAGAGAATGTCTTAGGCTGTATTTAATGTTATTGTATTGTTGACTTTGATTCTCCTAAGGAACTATAGGTTCTGAAAAATCATACAGTGTACTATTTAGACATAAGTTAATAGTACCTACATTTTCAAAAGTTATAGAATAGGGCCCTGGCCAGGTGGCTCAATAGTTGGAGCATTGTGCCATATGCCAAAAGGTTGCAGGTTCCATTCCCAATCAGGGCACATACCTAGGTTGCAGGTTCAATCCCCAGTCGGGGAGCATACAGGAGGTAACTGATCGGTGTTCTCTCTCATATTGATGTTTCCCTCTTTCTCTCCCTCTGTCTCCCTTCCTCTCTCTTTAAATCAATAGACACATCCTTGGGTGAAAATTAAAAAAGAAGTTATATGGTAAGTATTTATATATTATAAGAAATATAAATACTTCAATTTTGAGTGTTTCCAGGCATTGTAATAGTTTTGACTATGTGATTTTCTTTTTTAAAGGAGCTGTTTAACTTCCAAGGTTATATTTATATGATTAAGTGAAAAACAAAATGACTCTAACCAAACAGAAAATTTAGACAAAACCCTGGATATGCCCTGGTTACTTTGGGGAAAGGAGGAAGGAAGGGAAAGGGGATCAGGGAAGGGAATATGAGAAATGAAATGGCATCTGCAATCTGTTTATTTCTTTGGTTTGCAGCCCGCGCTCAATCCACTGAGCTACGCCAGCCAGTGTTTATTTCTTTAAAAAGGAGATCTGATTCAAATTTGGCAAAACGTTATGATCTAACAAAATGGGAACTGTTTATCATTCTCTATTTTTAAAAAGAAGAAAGAAATCAATTTATTAATGTCTCCTTACTTCTCCCTTAATTTTCTTAGAAGGCTCTATAAGCACCCTAATGTAAAACTTTGAATCCGTGTTTCTAGAAGAGTCTCCAGGCTAGCTTCCACAACTCCCATCCTACAATACATACTGCAGCCAGATTAAGCATCCAAGAACCAACAACAGAATCAATTCCAGTAACAGCAAATGTAAAGGTTAGGAGAGGTAGGACTAGGTCCCAAAAGGCAGAGAAGTTCAAAACCTTTTTTGGATTGATTCAAATACTCTCTTCTCTAAGCCTGAGTTTGTGTATAGGTTAAAAAAATGGGAATAGGGACTTCTCACCAAGATGGAGGTGTAGGTGGACACATTGTGCCTCCTCGCACAACCAAAATAAAGACAACAACAATTTAAATACAAAAAACAACCAGTACTGCCAGAAAATTGAACTGTATGGAAGTCTGACAACCAAGAGTTAAAGTAGACACATTCATCCACACTGGCAGGAGGGGCGGGGGCGGGGAGCCAGGATGGAGAGGGCTCCCCGCAGGGCTTCTGGTGGACCCAGCCAGGCAGTGGATTGTGGAAGGGTGTGGCGCAGGTGGCTGGTGGAATAAACCAGTGAAACTGGGGAGCAAGACAGACCGCGCAACCCAGGGTCCCAGTGTGGGGAAGAGACCCACAGGATCCCAGGAGTACACAAACCCACCTACCCAGAGATCAGCACCAGAAGGGTCCAATTTGCTTGCGGAAAGCAAGGGAACTGACTGAAATCCGGCAGAGTGAAGCAAGTGGCATTGTTCCCTCTCGGACCCCTCCCCCACATACAGCATCACAACACAGCAACTGGGTTGCCCTTCCCTGGTGAACACCTAAGGTTCCGCCCCTCACTACATAACAGGTGCGTTGAGACAAAAAAAAATGGCCCAAATGAAAGAACAGATCAAAGCTCCAGAAAAAATAAGCCCATAAACAACTAAGTCATAAAGAAATAGCCAACCTATCAGATGCACAGTTCAAAACATTGGTAATCAGGATGCTCACAGAATTGGTTGAATTTGGTTGCAAATTAGATGAAAAAATAAGGTTATTCTAAGTGAAATAAAGGAAATGTACAGGAAACCAATAGTGATGGGAAAGAAACTGGGACTCAAATCAATAGAGTGGACCAGAAGGAAGAAAGAAGCATCTAATCAGAAAAGAATGAAGAAACAAAAATTCAAAAAAATGAGGAGAGGCTTAGGAACCTCTAGGACATCTTTAAAAGTTCCAACATCTGAATTATAGGGGTACCAGAAGGAGAAGAGGAAGAGCAACTAGTGGAAAAGTTATTTAAAAAAAAAATAAAGGAGAACTTCTCAATTGTGGCTAAGGAAATAGACTTCCAGGAACTCCAGGAAGATCAGAGAGTCCCAAAGAAGTTGGACCCAAATAGGAACACACCAAGCACATCATAATTACATTACCCAAGATTAAAGATGAGAATCTTAAAAGCAGCAAGAGAAAAGGAGACAGTTACCTACAAAGGAGTTCCCATTAGACTATGAGCTGATTTCTCAAAAGAAAACTTGCAGGCATGAAGGGGCTGGAAAGAAGTATTCCAAGTCATGAAAGGCAAGGACCTACATCCCAGATTGCTCTATCCAGCAAAGCTATCATTTAGAATGGAAGGGCAGATAAAGTGCTTCTCAGATAAGGTCAAGTTAAAAGAGTTCATCATCACCAAGCCCTTATTATATGAAATGTTAAAGGGACTTATCTCAGAAAAAGAAGATGAAAAATATGAACAGTAAAATGACAACAAACTCACAGTTATTAATAACCACACCTAAAACAAAAACAAAAACAAACTAAGCAAACAACTAGAACAGGAACAGAACCATAGAAATGGAGACCATATAGAGGGTTGTCAGCAGGGAGAGGGAGGGGAGTGGATTGGGGGAAAAGGTACAGGGAATAGGAAGCATAAATGGTAGGTACAAAATAGACAGGGGGAGGACAAGAATAGTATAGGAAATGTAGAAGCCAAAGAACTTATGAGTATGACACATGGACATGAACTAAAGGGGGGGAATGTGGGTGGGAGAGGGTGTGCAGGGTGGAGAGGAGTGAAGGGGGGAAAATGGGACAACTGTAATAGCGTAATCAATAAAATATATTAAAAAAAGAAAAAAATGGAAATAACTACCTCAAACAATCCTTGAGAGGATTAAAAGAGACTTTTTACATAGAAAGTTCTAGTACCATGTATGGCATATGATCACTCAAAAAACACTAGTTTTCCTTCATCTATTCTTATCCACCACAGCAGTACAAAAACATATGCTATTTAGTTTTTTTTAAAATCTCTTCATTGTTCTTACATGCCCCTGTTCAGTTTCATTTCCCTAATCAGTTTCGTTTTCCTTTTTTAAATTTCTCCCACCTTTAGAGAGAAAAGTTAGGATAAGAAATAACACAAAAGGGATTATAATGGAAAGCAATGTACTCTGCCTCCATACCCATCATCTGTTCCTACCCTACTTACCCATCGAGGCCCAGCTCAAATTCTACTTTTACACAGGTTCTTCCTCACTTTGAACGCCTATCGCTCATCAGAACCAGTATTCAAACAGTTGACCAAGTAATTGTTCTTAGTTTATATTTTAATTTTTTAATTATTAAGTACAAACTACACTGACATACTTTCCTTGTATAAAATAAGCACTAATAATATAGATAAGACTACAGACAACTTTGACTGTTATCCTCCTTCCGAGACCCCTGCTTCTGGGGAGCCAGTACTGTTTATGATGCATCCGCCCAGAACTTTCCCTGCATCTACGTATTTAGGGAAATAGAGTGTTGCTTTGTCTCTTTTTATTTTGAATATACTGTATTAATTATACATGATGCTCTATAACTTGCTTATTTCACTGACTTGGAGACCCTTTCAATACATGTAGATCTATGCTACTCTCTTCAACCACTGCATTATGTTCCAGTTTATTTACCCTTCGCCCTATTAATGGGCACTTAGGTTTTCCCTAATCTTTATTTGCATAAATAATGAAACATTTCAGAGGGAAAATTTAGAAAATTCTGGAGCAGAAACTACAAAATAACTACTTACACTGAATTTGTTGAAGAGATTTTCTAACAAGGTTCTGGTTAGCTGAAAGTGAAAATGCCTTTGCATATAAGAAGTACAGTATTTTTCACTTACTATAATTTTCATACTCTTTCGGGCATTGAATGACCATGTTCACAGTTTTGCTTGGTATTCACTAAATTACTTGGTGTAAAAGATCCCAAGCAGGACTGGATACACTATGTCTATTCTTTCCACCAGCATTAATCATTTTCTCCATTAACTCCAGACACCAGAGGGCAGCAGCCCCAGTACTAATAAGCAATAATGAAGAGAGTAATTTAATGGCAAAAACACTCTTTTGGTAAAATCGGCACTAAATTACTAATCAACTCTTTATTTGAGGGGAAAATATTTCTTAAACAAACAGAACAGACATGTAAAGCAGGTAAAGAACAAAGCAAGCAAATAATGTTTGTTTTCTTTACAGAACGATCCTTGGTTAGTCACTGACGTCCACAGATGTTTCTGGAGAGCTGGTATGGATTTTTTGTTTTTGTATATAAAGGCAGGTTTTCTGCCTGCCTCCTCTTAAGCAGATGGCCAGTTGGGAGCTCTGTGTTGTGAGTGAGGGTTATTGTCCTGCAGACTTTGTCAGCACTAACTACATTATGTAAACTCTCAAAAGAATAATGAAAACTAATAGCACAATGAAATTTAGGAGGGGTAAAAAATGGTGTGAGTGAGCTCCCATTTTTCATAGCATGTATTTGACAGATAATATCTAAAATGTATCACGGAACAGTGGTACCAGCATATTATTTAGTCTTTTGATGGTAATCATGAGAAAAACAAAGGGGATTAAAAGTGGCTTTAAGGAGTAATTGTAGACAAAAAGAGGCAGTTAGAAACATTACTTTCCATTATAATCCCTTTTGTACTATCTCTTATCATAAGCATGTATTTCTTTGAAATAAGTAAAAAGAGAATGGTAGAAAATAAGGAAAAATGTAAAAATTTGGAAATGTAAAAAATCTGGAAATAAAAAATTTTATGTTTAAAAAGGGAAATAAATCCAAACTCCCATCCATATGAACTAAATTTCTTGGACAGAAGGAGCGTGTTGTTGCCAAGGAGATCGAAGCAACCGTTGTTGGGCAGCAAATTTAGCTCTTTGAAAAAAGTTCATGATAATTTATCCTGCTGAATCTTACATCCTATTCCAGCTTTTAAAAATGCCAATAGTTTTAATGAAGTCCTTGAAACATGGTGTATGGTGTCACTCACAATTATTAAGTATTCAGGTTACAGAGTCTAATACAGTGATAAGAAAATTGCAGTGAAGGTCAGATGACCTGGGTTCCAGTCCCAACTCTGCTATGTGAAAGCCCTATGTCCTTTAGTGAGTCATTTTTCCTCTTCTGGAATTAAATTTCTTTACTTGTGAAAATGGGGATAACAACTACCTAGCCTGCCTACCATGCAAGGTATGTTGTGACTATCAAATGAGATTTAGATCAGTTTACAAAGCTTTAAACACTACACTAATAAGTTCAAGTAGTAAGTATTAATATTTCCCAAGATTGATACAGCAATATGTATTCTGTACTCTTCATTGATTAAATGCCAAATTAATTAAAGTAGTATAAAAATGTGAATAAAACAATGTAATATAAAATATTACTGTAAAAACTGGATTGAACTAGGTGGCAGATCCAAGCTCTGGTCCCGGCTCTACCACAAATGGATAATTTCCACAATTTCTTTGTGCTTCTACACGGTGAAATTGGACTAGACCACCTCTATAGAGGTGTTTCCTTGTGTATTTTCCATCACATGAAGATGATTTAAGAGTGAATTCATTCACCACTTTTTTATCTGGACTATATTTTGCTTGAAAAAAATTTCACTGCTAGATGTCTGCTAGATGTCTAGTCACTCGCTTAGATTGAAGTCTTTTATTTCTATTTCCATGCATCTCATAACCCTAATCTAACCTAATCTATCTTTAACTTTACATTCTGCTCTTTCTCAACATACCTACATTGACACCAGAGTTCTCTACTCACTATTTTTCAAAATGTCACCATCAATTTCTGCCTCCACTTTGTGGTCAATATAGAGCTGCTGCTGCTACAGCTGCCTGAGCAGCTCCGCCCTGTATGCATGTCGCTTCCACCAAAACTTGGTCAATGCTTAATCTTGGATGTAACTTTGCTTTCAAAAGCTAAAATATACAGTGGATCAGAAAGAAGAGATAGTTGTCATGTTAAAGAGAACCTAACTTCTAGGCAAGCAAGACGTGTTTGTAATTTGAGAGAAAGCACAGAAAGAAAGAACTAGGAAGGAAATGAAAGCCTTGGGCAGCCCTAGAGCATAGAAGGGAGACAGCACTGCAGAAGAGTCATCTGTGTGTGGCCTGGAGGGGTGCGCCCTGATCCATGCACTCGCTGGGATCTAGTTGTAGGATAGTTCTATCATAGAGATGAATGCACTCATTTACTTATTACAGACTGATGCTGTTAAACATTTATGCCATGTGACTGACACCCTATGATTTCATTTCATAGTCATTAAAAATTTTCTGATTCTTTGACTCCCCTTATGGTGCACCCAGAAAATGCCCCGACTAGAGACAAATCCACTTATATTACATTTGTATCATAAATTAATGAAATAGAAAGTGATGAATTCAGATACCCGTTTCTGTGACCTTGAGTAGGATTATTCTATCCTAAAACAAGACAGAATAACAAATTATTCTGAAGGCAGAGGAACCAAGGGTCAGATCCTGGACTATAGTTAATTTACCAAAAGAATGCCCCCACTGAAACTACATGGGATACTCCGGACTGCCCAGTGAACACCCTGTGTTGCACTATTTTCTTTTTAACACTTACACACACCTTTATTTATTCAAGACCACTGAAGACATATCACAGCTGACTCTAGAACATACAGGCATTAGTGGCACCAGCCCACCCTAAACTTCCTGCAGTAGAAAATCCACCACTGACTCCCCAAAACTTAACTACAAATAGCCTACTGTTGACCTTACCCATAACATGGTCAATTAACACATATTTTATTTATAACATTATATAATGTATTCTTATAATAAAGTAAGCTAGAAAAAGGAAAATATTAAGAAAATCATAAGGAAGAAAAATACATTTACAGTATTATACATATTTATTAAAAAAATCTGCATATAAGTGGACCCATAGAGTTGAAACCTGTGTTGTTCAAGGGTCAACAGTAAAATAAAGGCTTTCTAGGAGCTTGTTTCCACCTGCCTTTCCAACAATTCCCTCTACGGACCCTAAGCTACAGCAGAAACAAATGTCTAAGAACACCCATTAAGTTTCAATCTCTGCTTGGAATAGTCTTCCTTTCCATGTTAACAAGTCTAAATTTTAATTAATTCTGAAAGTTTACCAGAAAAAAAATGCTTTTTTCATGAAGACTTTTCAAAGTACACTACCCCATCAACACTAAACTAACAATTTTGGTGACTTAGGAAAGTAGCAATTTGCTCTCTAATCAATTTATAACTTACTATGTGCCTCACTTAGAGTCATTAGAATCTGTGGCATTTGGTAGGTTCCTTCTTTCAGTAACTAGGTAATAATCAGGTATTAAACTCGGTTTCTTTGTGCTGAAAGACTACACATGCTGCCAATGCGTAATGTGATCTGTAAGTCCGACCTATTATTTTGTTTTTGCATTCTACATTTCAGTGCCCAGGGATACAGCCTAGCTTACCTACACTATCAGTCTACAGTAGATACACCTGTATTTACCAATTAAAAGTATTTTTGCCCACTGAGAGAGTAATTAATCTTTATTGTTTTTATGAAATAATTATTAAAATTATTTAAATTTGTTCCTGTTAAGGACACTTATTACTTGCTCCATGCACTTTATTTATGAGTTTTTGTTTGATCTTCCCTTCTATGTTCTTTAAAGATATGCTCCACATCTATTTCATCTTTGTACTTCCTACAGTTCTCAGACAGTGTCTTGAAGATAGATGACACTTTAAATATAAATTAAGATTTTCTCTTCCATTTTTAATGAAGGCCCTCCTCATCCTGTTCGTATGTATTCCATCTTCTTCTTAGAAAGGAATACATCTCCTTGACCATCCCAGTCCATAGGTCACTCTCACTTTTGAACTCCTAAAAGAACGGGCTATAAACCATTTAATTGCCACTGAAACTACACTAGCATTATCTTTTTATGTTTATATGTATTTTATTGTCTTTTTATATTTTAGTATATTCCAATATCTAGGCATAGCATAGACAATCAATTTTAAAAAGATCAATCAAGGGATTCATTAAGAAAAGCATAGTCAAAACCAAAAGAGAACAAAAGATCTCATCCATGGCCATGAAAAACAAACTCCTATTGCAATGCCAAAAGCTTTGACACACATAATAGTTACCAATAAATTAAATTGTGTTGTAATTCTACAAGTGTCTTTGAATTTCATAGATCTTCCTTTCACTTTAGGGAGACATTAAGTGCCAACAACATTCATTTACTGACCATTTCATTCAATACCAATGAAAGCAGATAACTTTAAACAAAAACAAATAACTATATTAAACATATAAGGATAACATGCATTTGTAACTTAGTTTTCCCTGCTGAAGACATTTATATAGTCAGTTTGTAGTGTATATCATTTTACTGTATGCTAAACCTTAGCTCTTTTATTTCTATTAGGTTTCTCCCTCCCTCAGGGACTAAAAGCAGATAAGCAATTTTGAATTGTCACTTCTTTGTATCCTTCCACAGCAAGGAACTATTTTCACTGCAGGCATTTTATAAATACTGGCAAAACGGCTTTAAAGGCATGTCCTTATGTTAATTAATGGGATAGCACAGATTTTGTACCCTTGATTAAGTACAAACATATATATGTAACCAAATCCCACAAGGAGAGTTGGTTCCCCAGTTTAGCATCTCAGTCACAACACTCTAGAGCAACAATTTTCAATCTCTTCATCTCACGGCACACATAAACTAATGACATACTAAAATTTTGCAGCACACCAAAAATATACTACATTGTTGCCAATTTGACCAAAAAAGGGTGTAATTTTGATTCAGTCACACTGGACAGCTATTGTGTTGGCTGTTGCCATTTTTCAATTTGACAATCTAAGGGAACACAGGTCAGTGCCCCTGACTAAATGGTCAGGTACTGCATGTTTTAAAAATTCCTGGGGTGTAGGAGTTGAACATTGCTGCTCTAGAATCTTGCTGCTCAAAGTGTGGTTCACAGACCCGCAGCATTGTTATCACCTGGGAGCTCATTTTGAAGCAGAATCACAGGCCCTACTCCAGGCCTCCTAAATCAGAATCTGCATTTTAAGATCCTCTGGTGATCTATAAGCACTTCAAGTTTTGAGAAGCACTGCTTTAGACTCCAGAGGAAGAATGAGAATGTCCAAGATGCATATGACCAAGTAATGCTAACTAACTCATTTTTGCTTATTTGTTGGTCTTCCCTATCTGCTAATTGAAGGCTTGTTGAGAGCAGGAATCCTTTTTCTATCTTCCTCAACACTAGTATTCCCTATGCTGAGAAGGCTCTGGAACATTACCCCGTGCTCAGTAAATATTTTTTGCTGAATGCATGAATGACTGAACACGGTGAAAATAAAACTTTTTCACAAAGCTGATCTTTTAGGAAATTATTTGTACAACATGATTTTGCAAACTACCATACTAATTCTTTAATCTGTATTATTAATTCCATTTTAAAGGCTGCCTTCTCGACTTCAACAAATGCGTTTAACACATTCCACAAAGCAGAAGCTTGGATCATCATCCTTTGTTGGAGCCATCAGAGGCCTCTTTTACAAGTGAGAGAGCTGCATTTTAATTCTGGCTCTCACAATCCATCTCACACGCCTGCACAAGATGAAACCACCGCAAACCTTGGAGGGGGTGGGGGGAGTAGAGGAGGAATGCGTAAAACATAAAAATTCTGTATCAAGGGCATCATATAAAACCTGAAAAACATGATTTTTGGAACAGGATACTTCCAGAAAATAATTCCCGGCAAGAGAAAGGAGAAGAAAACTCTTACCTTTCTCAAAAGCAAAAGGTGATACTAGACAATACCAGGGAGTGATAAAAGACCAGCGACTGCCTAGCGACGTTAGGTGAAAACACACCAGACCAGAACTAAAGCGGATAGCGGTTAGAAATGTCCGAGAAGGGTGACAAAAACCGCTTTCAGGTTTGCAGAGAAGGAAGTCAAGGGAAAAGAAAGTGGACAGAAAATAGCTCTATGACGCGTACAACTTACCACAATGATGATGACTATTAATTATTATTATTTGAGAGAGAGAGAGATGGCATGCACTTGAAGGGAGGGGGTGGAGGAAAGAAACAGAGGTTGCAACTGCGCGCTCCGCAAAAGGAAGCGGCTGCGAACGTCCCTGCCCAGCTCGGAGGGTCCCAGGGCGGCAGCCCTAGCTTAGGTGGGTGGCAACGCCCGGCTCCACCGGCTCCCTCCCGGTGGCCTGAGCCATCTCCTCCATAGCCAACCGAGCACCGGGTGGGGACAGGAGAAAGCAGACCGTGTGTGGGAGAGCGTGCTGGAGGAAAGGGAGGATGCCAGGCTGTCCAGGTACCCACCTTATCCCAACGGAGCCACTGCCCGATGGCCGTGTCTAGCTGAGGGTCTCCAGTGTGGTAGGGGGCGTGGAGCAGGTTGGAGTTTAGGTCCCCGTCTGCGTTTTCAGCCATGGCAGACAGACTGGGGTACGCGGGCCAGAGAGCTGACGAAGACGCCGAGTTGCGGGGGCCTAAGGTGAGCTTACCAGGGTCCCGACGCCCCCTCCTCAGTGAAGGGCATCGGAGACCAACCGCAGGATGTTTGCGCCAGCTCCGGCAGCAGCTCTGGGAAGCAGAAGAGAGGAGGATGCAACCGCCCGCTCCTCAACACACCAGCTACTGGTCTCTGTCTGGGCCAACAGGCTGAGGCGGTCGCTCCGAGAGAGAACAACAGTCCCAGATGCCTGGATCTCCACCACGGCCGCCGCTGCTGCCGCCGCCGCCCAGGCTACCTTAGGCCCCGCCCCAGCACCGCTGGCCCCGCCCCTGCTAATTTAGGCCCGGGGGTTGGGGCGTGAAGAGAGAGTGGAGGGGAGCGCGCTGGCGAATTCTCAGCAGTAGCGGGAGTTAGAACCCGGCAGGGTGGTGAGGAAACGGAGCACGGCTCTTTTTATTTTTCATACAGCCTTTTGCCACTGGTGTTTGTTTGTTACACTTCCCACACCCTTCCACGCGTCTCCTTTTCTCGATCGGCTACCACGAGCGCCCCACCTCAGCGCTCGCTCTGCAGGTCCCCGGCGAGCGCACAGACCATCTTCCAGTTTCGGCGTGGGGCAAGAGCTTGGTAGGAGGGAGCGCAGGGCTGTACCCGCACGGCATTACGGGAGTTGTAGTTCTTTTCTTTCCCCGTGGTTTCGGTGACGGCCGCGAGGACTACGACTCCCATCAGATCCGCACCCTCCCTTTCCTCAAAGGAAAAAGAGCTATCTCAAGGCTGTTCCCTGCGGACATTCTTTGTACCTGTTAGTAACGCTGCGCCTTGTGGCCCTGGGCCTAAATTAAATTAAGGACAGATTCAGTAAGGGGACAGCTGATATGCTGTCCCTCCTGTGAGGTAGGTGGGAGTGATCATCCCCATTTTACACACAAAGAGGAAACTGCCTTTCTGAGAGTGAACCGACTTTCTCAGAAGCGATGTTCGTAAGTGATGGAATCAGGGTTCTAAACTGGCTTCAGATCTCAGCTGGCAGTTCTTTTTGCTCTGCTGCTACAGTGAACTAGGAGGTAGGGAGAATAAGATGACTGAAAAATAGACAAGGAAGTGGTGAAGGAGGGACAATGGGTCAGCATTTAACCATAAGTAACGATGCATTCGCGTCATGAGAGAGACACTTGAGAACAATGGCAGTAGGAGTGCAAAGGAAGAAGAAAGATTATTGAAATAATTTAAAATTTCTTGCTTTGGCCTTCTTATCTTTCAGCTCACACAGCGTGAGGCCTGGGAGATGCTGCAAAGTGCTTACCTGCCACTCAAATTTGCTCCTGAGTTTCTTGGTTTGGCTCTATGATTTTGACCTACTCAGCTTTTTTTGTAAGACGGGTGTAATAATATTTGAACCATGGCTACAGTAACTTAATGAATGGCTTTAGAGTGCTTTGAAGTTCGTAGATAAAAGACATAAATTCAAAGTGTTACTCTTTCCTTTGAAGTGCCATTTACCATAATAAAATCCAAAGTACTAAGGTACAAAAGGATCATAGCGTCAATTCCTGAAAAATATCATGCCATAGTTTTGAGTTACAGTTTTTGCTATGCTGTTGGATTGTTTCTTTATTGGAGTCAGCAGGTTCTTTTAATCACACAAGGGTTGGGAAACAACCATGTGTCCTGGAGATTCATCATTCACCATCATCACTATTATTGACCATGACAACAAGCATTAAGTGAACATTCACTCTGCTAAGAGCTGTGCTAGGAGCTGAGACTACAAGGAAGTATATAACATAATTATTCATTTTTTAAAAATAAAATCTATCTAAGGAGTCGGGATCTATGCAAGAAAAGATAGCCCATGACAAAAAGCAAATGTTGCAAACAACTATTAAAGAAGTCAGAGCCTGAGATGGTCAATAAAAGCAACAAGCAGCAGGAGAGACCAGCACTGGGCTTTTAGTAACAAAAATTAATAAGTACAGAAAAAGATAAAGGGAATTTTAAACTTGTAGACCATTAGTTTTCAGGTCTCCTGAGGACTTTGTTTAAAATGTATGTTCCCTGGTAATGCCCAGAGACTGAACTAGTGTATCAGGATAGGGCCTAGGTACCTACATTTTGTCAAATACCTATTGACTGTGACATAGGAGACCATAATCTTGCTGCTCAAAGTGGGAAATGACCAGTTTATTTGTGTGCTCTGGGAGCTTACTAAGAAAAACAAAACTTCAGGCCCCGTCTCATGTCTAAGACTCCTTAGCCAAATCTAAGGCCATGGAGATTTACCCTTTGTTTTCTTCTAAGAGTTTTATAGTTCTAGTTCTTAGATTTAGGTCTTCTCTCCCTTTTGAGTTAATTTTTGTATATGGTGTGAGAGTGGAAGCTAATATTCATCTGCATGTGTCTATCCAGTTGTCCAAGCACCATTTGTTGAAAAATTATTGTTTCCCTATTGAATGGTCTTGCTATTCTTATTAATAAACATAAGGGTTTATTTCTGGACTCTCAACTCTATTCCATTGATCTCTATACCTGTCTTGTGCTAGTACCACAATGTCTAAATTACTGTTTTTGAAATCAGGAAATATGACTAGTACTTTGCTATTCTTCAAGACTATTTTAAGTATTCTAGGCCTCTTACAATTCCACATAAATTTTACAGGTAGCTTGTCAATTGAATATTTCTCCAATTATAGATCTTTAATGATTTTTGACAGCCCTGCTGGTGTAGCTCAATGGAGTGAGCATGGGCCTGGGAACCAAAAGGTGGCTGTTGATTCCCAAACAGGGCACATGCCTGGGTTGCAGGCCAGGTCCCCAGTAGGGGGCATGTGAGAGGCAACCACACATTGATGTGTCTCTCCCTTTCTCCCTACTTTTCCCTCTGTCTAAAAAAATAAGTAAATAAAATATTTTTAAAAATAATATCTTCTGTTTACATTGATTCTTTGAATGAGTGTTTCTCTCTTCCTAGAAAGACTTGCAACAACATGGACGGACCTGGAATGTATTATGCTAAGTGAAATAAGACAAACCAAGACAAATATATGATTTCACTTATGTGTAGAATCTAAAAAAACATAATAAATGACAAACAAAACAGAAATAGACCCATAGGTGCAGAGAACAAACATGGTTGCCAGATGGCAAGAGGATGGCAGGGTTAGCTGAAAAAGGTGAAGGGATCAAGAAGTACCAATTGGTAGTTACAGCACACTCGTGGGAATGTAAAGTGCAGTATAGGGAACATAGTCAGTAATATGTAATAACTATGTATGGTGTCAGATGGGTACTTGAGTTATCAGTCAGATCACCTCCTAAATTATATAATTGTTTAACCACTGTGCTTATACACCTGAAACTAATATAAATGAATATTGGATGTCAACTGTAATTAAACAATAAAATTTAAAAAACAAAAAAGGAAAAGCAACAAATATATACATTATAAATATCAAAGCTGTTGGAGAAAAAGAATAAAGAGAGAGTTTTTCTCTCCTCATATCTCTCTTTAAAAAAGAGAATGACCTGTTCATGTTTGAAGACTGTAGATAAGGGTAGAAAACATTATGCACATGTAAATATAAAACTAAGTGGTTGTTTGCAAAGGGAACAAATAAAATGTATTAAAATGTTAAAATCAATTAATGTAATGGATCACATCAATAGGATAAAGAAGAAAAGTCACATGATTATATCAATAGATGCACAATTCATGAAAGAAAGAATTGGTAAGCTGGACTTCATTGAAATTAAGAATTCCTGTTCTGTGCAAGACACTGTTAAGAGAATGAAAGGACAAGCCACACAGTGGGAGAAAATATTTGCCAACGATGTTCTTGATAAAGGATTGTTATCCAAAATAAAAAAAGAACTCTTAAAACTCGACAATAAGAAAATGAACAACACTTTGTTTCAATTAAAAATGAAACAAAGTCTAACAGATACCTCACCAAAGAAGATACACAGGGCAAAAAAGCATATGAAAAATGTTTCACATAAAACATCATCAGGAAAATGCAAATTAAGACAACAATGAGATACCACTACACACCTATTTAGAATGGCCAAAATCCAGAACACTGACTGTACTAAGTGTTGACAAGGATGTGAAGAAACAGAGCCCTTTTTCATTGCTGGTAGGAATGCAAAATGGTACAGCTACTTTGGAAGAGTTTGGCGGTTGCTTAAAAAGCTAAACATACTCTTACCATCCAATCCAGCAAGCATGTTCATTGGTATTTATCCAAAGCAGGTAAACCCTATAACCACCCAAAAACCTGCCTATGGATGTTTACAGAAGCTTTTGTCATAATTCGTAATTACCAAATCTTGGAAGCAATGAAGATGTCCATCAGTAGGTAAATGGATAAATATACCCTGACACATCCAGGCTGTGGAATATTATTCAATACTAAAAAGAAATGAGCTATGAAGCCATAAAAGGACATGGAGGGAGATTAGGTGCATATTACTAAGTGAAGGAAGCCAATTTGAAAAGGCTACATACTGCATGATTTCAACTATATGACATTCTGGAAAAGGCAAAATATAGAGACAGTAAAAAGATCATCGTTTGGTAGGAGTTACTGGGAAAGGAGGAATAAATACGTAGAGCACAAAGGATTTGTAGAGCAATGAAACTACTCTATATGATACTATAATGATAGATACATGTCATTATGCATTTACCCAAACCCATAGAATGTACAGTATCAAGAGTGAACCATCATGTAAACTATGGACTTTGGTGGGTTTGTCAATTGTAACATTGCTCTAGTGGCAAAATATTAAAAGTGGGAGAGGCTATTCATTTGGAGGGGGTAAGGGGATATTTGGGAAATCTCTGTACTTTCTGTTTAACTTTGCTGTGAACCTAAAATTGCTCTAAAAACTAAAGTCTTTTTTAAAAAGATGATTGTGCCACCTTAACATTGTATTCAATATCTAAAGTCTAGGCCAGGTGAAGGGTAAAGGGCCATCAGAAAAAGCAATTTTTCTCATGAGCCCCTCCCCGCAGGATTTCCCTTATATCTTTTTGGCCAGAAATACATCATATGGTCACTGTTGGGAATGGCCCTGCCTGGTTTCAGAAGCTGTAACCCCCCATGGCTAAGGCTGAGTGAGAGACCTTGGGACCATAAGCCACTAAGGAGACAAAGCTTATCTTCCCAGCAGGGGTGCCACCTCTGCCCCCTTTACTTTACCCTGCTTGGCCTCGAGCCTGGCCAGTTAGCCAATGATGGGTAAGATTCCTCAAGGGAGGGATGACCTAAGACAGGCACAGTCATGGGGGGGGCATGCTCAGGGAAGGACTTGAGGGTCTATAGCAAAAGGGGATGATGGACCCTTGCCCCCAGGCTTTGACATAGCCTGAGTACTCATTCTGTCCGCAAGAAGTCTCCTAATCTCTTGGCTGCCTGACTTCCCCTGCCTGACTTAAGCCTGAAACAATGACAGAGGAGGGTGCAGCCCTGTGCTGGAGAGGCTGGGTTCCCTGGGGCGATCAAGCCTAAGAAAGAATACATAAAATCCTGTGAAACCTGCTTTGCTAAGAATGCTCTCAGTTTTCTGATAAGGGTCCAAGCAGGAAATGAGCTTGTTTCCCAAAGTTTTATAGCCCCTTAGCTAACTGACCCCAACTCAGAATAAGCCCTCACAATTATTTGTATGTTATCTATTGTTTGATCCTTACTGCCTGACAATGATTGATGAGCTTTACCTGTATTCCTGTGCAAATTGAACCTGATAAAAGCCCATTGAGGAAAAGGCTCCTGGTCTTTCTCCTTTGAGAGATCGGCCACCTTTCCTCCCCAAGCAGATCCTGTCTTGGTAGACTTATTCTCATCCCTGGTGGACAGAGGCGTGTGGGAGGTGGGTGTCCTGTGGGGGGAGCCCCCCACCCAGTTTCTTCTGTCCCCTACCTACGTTTCCTACTCTTAGAATATTTTGAAGCAGACCCAGAACCTCATATTATTTCATTAGGAAATACCTCTAAGATTTGCAAATATCTCTTAAGACATAAGGATCTAATTAGTAATAACTCATAATTTTTATTAAATATCCTGTCAATATAGAAATTTCCTGGGATGTTTCATAATTTTATTTGATGGTTGATTTGTTCAAATCAGGATAAAACAAGGGACTCACATTGCATTTGATTGACATTTTTCTTTTTTTAATATATTTTATTGATTATGCTATTACAGTTGTCCCATTTTCCCCCTTCACTCCCCTCCACCCTGCACACCCTCTCCCACCCACATTCCCCCCATTTAGTTCATGTTCATGTGTCATATTCATAAGTTCTTTGGCTTCTACATTTCCCATACTATTCTTAACCTCCCTCTATCTGTTTTCTACCTACCATTTATGCTACTTATTCTCTGTACCTTTTTCCCCTCTTTCCCCCTCCCATTCCCCTGCTGATAACCCTCCACATGATCTCCATTTGTGTGGTTCTGTCCCTGTTCTAGTTGTTTGCTTAGTTTGTTTTTGTTTTTGTTTTAGGTGTGGTTGTTAATAACTGTGAGTTTGTTGTCATTTTACTGTTCATATTTTTTATCTTCTTTTTCTTAGATAAGTCCCTTTAACATCTCATATAATAAGGGCTTGGTGATGATGGACTCTTTTAACTTGACCTTATCTGAGAAGCACTTTATCTGCCCTTCCATTCTAAATGATAGCTTTGCTGTATAGAGTAATCTTGAATGTAGGTCCTTGCCTTTCATGACTTCAAATACTTCTTTCCAGCCCCTTCTTGCCTGTAAGATCTCTTTTGAGAAATCAGCTGATAGTCTAATAGGAACTCCTTTGTAAGTAACTCTCTCATTTTGTCTTGCTGCTTTTAAGATTCTCTCCTTATCTTTAATCTTGGGTAATGTAATTATAGTGTGCCAAGGTGTATTCCTCCTTGGTTCCAACTTCTTTGGGACTCTCTGGGCTTCCTGGACTTCCTGGAAGTCTATTTCCTTTGCCAGGTTTGGAAAGTTCTCCTTCATTATTTGTTCAAATAATTTTTCCACTTGTTGCTCTTCCTCTTCTCTTTATGGTACCCCTATGATTTGGATGTTAGAACTTTTAAAGATGTCCTAGAGGTTCCTAAGCCTCTCCTCATTTTTTTGAATTCTTGTTTCTTTCTTCCTTCTGGTCCACACCATTGATTTGAGTCCCTGTTTCCTTCCATCACTGTTGGTTCCCTGTACATTTTCCTTTATTTCACTTAGCGTAGCCTTCATTTTATCATCTAACTTGAGACCATATTCAACCAATTTCATGAGCATCCTGATTACCAGTGTTTTGAACTATTCATCTCATAGGTTGGCTATCTCTTCATCGCTTAGTTGTATTTTTTTTCTGGAGCTTCGATCTGTTCTTTCATTTGGGCCTTTTTTTTTTTTTTGGTCTGAGCTGTGCCTGTTATGTAGTAAGGGGTGGAGCCTTAGGTATTTACCAGGGCGGGGCAATCCACAGTGCTGGTTGTGACACTTTGTGGGGGAGGGGTCGAAGAAGGAACAACACCACTTGTTCCACTCTCTGCCAGTTTTCAGTCATTTTCCCGGCTACCCACAATCAAATTGGGCCCCTCTGTTGCTGATTCCTGGGTGGGTAGGCTTGTGTACGTTCTAGGACCCTGTGGGTCTCTCCAATGAACTCTTCTATGAGGCTGGGTGTTTCTCTTGTTGCCGCCCCAACCCTCACAGATGTTTTCATCAGAGGTTTGAGGCTTTATTTTTCTGTGCTGGCCCTGGGTTGTGCGGTCTGTCTCGCTCCCCAATTGTTCCTCCAGGTTTGTCTGCAGGCAAAAGTGGGACCTCCCAGTCTACAGTCTGCCACCTTACTGGGTCTGCCGGCCACACTGCCTTGCTGTGAGTCCTGTCCACCTGGCTGCACATCTCTGCCCCTCCTACCCATCTGGATGAATGTTTCTTCTTTAACTTCTCGGTGGCCAGACTTCCAAACAGTTCAATTTTTTTTGTCAGTTCTGGTTGTTTTTGTTTTTAAATTTGTTGTTATCCTTCTTTTGGTTGTGCGAGGAGGAACAGTGTGTCTAACTATGCTTCCATCTTGGTCGGAAGTCCTGACTGACATTTTTCTTAAGTCTCTTCTAATATACAGCTTTCTCTCTCCCTAGTTTTTCCTTATAATTCATTTTTCTCAAAAAATTACATTAAAAATATCTATACCATAAAAAATAGGAAATAATGGCCACAAAAGATGGAAGAAGTTATGGAAACATTTGATATGGATAAAAATTGATCAATGAATCAATTTTTTTCTTATAAAATGCAAAGAATTTATTTTAAATATAATTTTAGAAAAAATAAAAATAAGAGGAAAATTGGAAATGGTTAAATGATAAAATTTGTCATGGCATTAAATTAATTTGGATGAATTTACTCTACAATTACTTTCTTAATGAAAATTCATCAATACTGACCTAAGTCTGATATGATTCTTTACACTCAAAATGTTCTCATGATTGAAATATTGTTGTTAAAATAGTATTAAAATAATGGAGTCAGAATGGTTAATAGTTGTATGAGATATCCAAGCGAAATATTCGATAAGGTTGGGAGGTTAAAAGAGAGACAAATCACTGGTTTGAGAAACATCATCAATTAATTCATAATAGGAGCTGCATGAATTATGGTAAGGTAATTCCATAATATTACCTTAGAATTCAAAATATTCTAAGAGTAGGAAACGTAGGTAGGGGACAGAGGAAACTGGGTGGGGGGCTCCCCCCACAGGACACCCACCTCCCACATGCCTCTGTCCACCAGGGATGAGAATAAGTCTACCAAGACAGGATCTGCTTGGGGAGGAAAGGTGGCCGATCTCTCAAAGGAGAAAGACCAGGAGCCTTTTCCTCAATGGGCTTTTATCAGGTTCAATTTGCACAGGAATACAGGTAAAGCTCATCAATCATTGTCAGGCAGTAAGGATCAAACAATAGATAACATACAAATAATTGTGAGGGCTTATTCTGAGTTGGGGTCAGTTAGCTAAGGGGCTATAAAACTTTGGGAAACAAGCTCATTTCCTGCTTGGACCCTTATCAGAAAACTGAGAGCATTCTTAGCAAAGCAGGTTTCACAGGATTTTATGTATTCTTTCTTAGGGCTTGATCGCCCCAGGGAACCCAGCCTCTCCAGCACAGGGCTGCACCCTCCTCTGTCATTGTTTCAGGCTTAAGTCAGGCAGGGGAAGTCAGGCAGCCAAGAGATTAGGAGACTTCTTGCGGACAGAATGAGTACTCAGGCTATGTCAAAGCCTGGGGGCAAGGGTCCATCATCCCCTTTTGCTATAGACCCTCAAGTCCTTCCCTGAGCATGCCCCCCCCCCATGACTGTGCCTGTCTTAGGTCATCCCTCCCTTGAGGAATCTTACCCATCATTGGCTAACTGGCCAGGCTCGAGGCCAAGCAGGGTAAAGTAAAGGGGGCAGAGGTGGCACCCCTGCTGGGAAGATAAGCTTTGTCTCCTTAGTGGCTTATGGTCCCAAGGTCTCTCACTCAGCCTTAGCCATGGGGGGTTACAGCTTCTGAAACCAGGCAGGGCAGTTCCCTAAAGGAAACAAAATTTACATTCAGTTGGTAATTTTTGAAATGAAATGATAGGTACATGGACTTCATTATAGTAGTTTCTATACTTTTGAATATCTTCAAATTCTCCACAATAAAAAAATTAGATAAATCTTGTGAAGAAGATTTGATTCTCTGAAATCAAATTTTACTCTGTGCAGTTTTAGCCATTGTCAATTTTATTCTGGTGCTAATGAATTCTATCAATAATTTTTATTACAAATTAGATAAAAAATGATAGTGTGTCTTTATTTCTTAGCTATCCATGAGTAACTTGTGATAAATTTTTTTAGGATGTTTCCACTGCCTATACCAACAAATCTTACCTCATTTGGCTACAACCATAGGGGAATGCACTATTTACCATAACTAGAAGTGCTGCATTGCACTCACACTGGGATTGATTCATTCAGTGGCTCAGAACTCTGCTATCCTATGTATCACCCTTGTCCTCATAGTTGCACCGGACTACTTCATTTCCAGCCATCACATCTGGACCCAGTAATGTGTAAAGGCAGAAAAGAACAATGTGTCTCTTTTTATTAGCCTGAGAAGCTTTTCCCCAGAGGTCCTTCACAGTTCTCTACTCACATCTAATTGCCTAAATTAGACACATACCTAATCAGTCCCTGGCAAGGATAATGAGACCACACGGGTGTCTTAGATGGGTTGTGCTTCCTTCCTGCAGTAGACTGGAGCTGGAGAGCCTTGGGCAAGAATTTGCAATCTACACAAAAGTGGAGCTCTGTCCACATGAGAAAAGGAAGAAGTGGCATATAGGGAAGCTCCAACAATATCTGCTAAAGACAGGAAGACAGGAAAAAGAACAAGGGCACATGGGGTGGAGTGGGTGGGGGGAGACTAAAAGAGAGAGCAAGAGACAGAAGCTCCACTATCTAAGCTCTTGAATGCACTGCAGCATCAAAGTTTCCTTGGGAAGGCATCAACATATATGATACGTCTCCCACAGGAACCTCAGGAGACAGACTAGTTCATGCAGAGATTAGTAGTTGCTCAATTCTTATTTTTGGATGCATGAACTTTTATATTAGAGGAAGTAATAATTGGTCTCTTGTACTTTTTCAAATATTTTGTATAAAGTTTGCCCAAAAACAGTTTGCTCACCCTATGATATGTGCTTATGGAACACTTGGAGAAATTGTTTCTATGTTTGATCTCAATCAAAACAAAGTCAGCAAGGATGGAGCTCTGTGGACTACCTGCTTTTACTTAAAGCATTCTTTTTAGAAAAAAATTCATTTATTTATTTTTAGAGAAAGGGGAAAGGAGAGAGAAGGAGAGGGAAAGAAACTCTGATGCATGAGAGAAACATTGATCTGTTGTCTCTCACACACACCCCAGTTAAGGACCTGGCCCACAACCCAGGCATGTGCCCTGACCCGGAATCAAACCAGCCACCTTCTGGTCTGCAGGCTGGCGCTCAATCCACTGGGCCACACCGGCCAAGGCTTAAAGCATTCTTTATCATCAAGAAATGGGATATTATTTGTCTGATGCAAGCTGGATTTCTTTAAATTTCTTTGTGAGTTGCTTCTGAAGTTTTTTCATGAAGTTTTAAAAACCTGAGGCAAGTAGCCCTAGAAGTCAGCTGGCAACAAGCCTCCATAAAGCAGGTTGAGCCAGTCCCCTGACTTTCCTTAATCAAGTTAAACAGTTAAAAATAATGATACAGATTGTAGTTTATTATATGCACTGAAGATGAAAAGTAATGAAGGGATCTCAGCAAGTCACCTGAGGATAGATCAGATTTGGTGTCTGGCCCTGCTATGTGATTCTTTCTTTGCACCTGCCTTTTGTTACCATGACAACTGGAGGGCTCAAGGGGCGGCAAAACTGTTTTGATTGCTGGTCTGAGAATAGGAGGAAGAGCTAGGACAGGTACAGAAACATGGATTCAGGTCAGGGAACAATGAGAGCTACGAGCTCTTTGAATGTGTCCATGCTGAGCATTTCATGTTATTTCGTAGGGAAGATGGGTATGATGCCGAGTCATAATACAATGCAGAGTACACGAGTAAGACGTGGAAAACTTAAAGGCCAATGGGGCAGAAAACTTTTGTGTAGCCAAGGTGTCCCCTGATCTCCCCACCATAGATTTTGGACCCTTGTCCATTCCAGACTACAAATGCCTAATCTACTCTGTCCATCAGCCAAGCAAGTAACACAATGAAAATACTGTATCTAATTAATAGCTACGTAAAAATCTCTCTCAGTCCCACTCCCTATTAGTAGGGTTTCTAGTAGAAAAGCACAACCAGCTGGATCCTATCTTGCTGAGGTGCCCATAGGGGAAAGGACCTGGGGGTGGAGTAGCAGCAGCTGGCCTGACAGGGCCTCTTCAAAGCGCAGAAGCTAGCAAGTCCTCAACTCATGGAGCAGCCAAGGGCTGTTGGGGCACATTGTCTCTTGTGGTGACCCTGGGGATAGGTACTAGCAGCTGGCAAGCTGAGACTAACTTCAAAGAGGACTGTTGTTCCCAAGTTGGACCTGGTCTAATTTGGTACACATCAGTACAGACTGGTCATCACACAGGATGCCCTTCTTGGCAGTAAGTAGTTCATTCTGTTTTTTCCTGCTTCAGGCACAGCCACCACTTAAGGCCCCAGCTTCCACAAGGGCTATTTCAGAATTGATTCTGGTTCCTAGCACAATGCAAAATCACTCCCTCCATTTTTTAAAATACATTTTTATATTTTTATTACTTGTTATTTGCTGCAATATATTTTAAAAATACACTTTATATGTTTATTTAATGCTTTTTATTTGTTGCAATACTGTTTCCCAAAATAAGTATTGGAAAATTTTAGTGCTGAACATTGGTGAGTCTATTTGACCCTCAGGAACTATGTCCTAATGAATCATTGACTTGAATTATGTCACGTCTTTATTCTAAATCTGCTTTTTGTGTTACTTCCTCTATTTCCCTGACCTCTTGTTGGTGAAGAGGGAGTTTGTGATGTACAACATTTGAAAAGTGTATTCACTAAGCTCTTGGCACCATGCCATTTGAACATCATAATCCTGGCATTATGTTATGTTTCTTTTCCACTTGTTCTCAGTTTTTATTCCTGAATGTTCTGCAATCTCTCTTGCATGCTTAAATTTCAAGTGTATGTAAAAGACGTGACTTTTATTACATGCTAAGGTGGGAGTGCTGTGTTCCAGCTTTATAAATAATAGCATTGAAATATTTTATTTCAAAATGACTGAATAGGTTCTATTTCAAAAGAACTTTAGTTAAAGCTGGGGTGGTGAAAATCTTAAAAAGTAATTCTTGGACCCTATAGCATTTTTAGTTAGCTATTAATTAAATGTATTTTTATTGTGTTTATAGCCTTACTAATACTTTGTTTTCAAATAGTCAAACAAAAATGGATGTGCATGTTGGATTACCTTTACTTATTTTACTATTCCTTTTGGCTACATTATAACAATTAAAAATGATTTCATATTAGCTGAGAAAGTATTGATGATTCACATTTATTGCAAAGTTAATATGAGGTATATTTTGCATCTTGGAATAGCAACCTGGGCATCTGTTTTCCTGCCCCCTTCCCGCAGGCCATCTGCTTTCTCTTATAAAAGCTCTACTGCTTACGTATTCCACGTGCTGCCTTTGAAAAAATTTTATTTATTCATTTACCAAATATCTGACATGTCCAAGGCACAATTTTACATGTTGCAGGAAATGTAAAAAATAACATTACATTATATACTGTTTTATAATTTAAAAATATATGTGTTAGAATGTGGGGTTGGTGAGAAGTAGCCAGGGAGGAGGAAGGATTTGTTAGAAATGAACCCTGAAGGAGATGGTTAGGATATTGCCAGGTAATAGAGAGGACGGAGATTTGTGTGTAGAAATGGAAATATCCTTGCATCTCTCATCTTACTCCTCTCTTTCCATCCAAAGCTCGCCTCCACTGTGCCTCCCTCTTCCTCATCCAAATGAATGTGAGCTTTAGGAGGGCCAGGGCTTTTATCTGTTTTATTCGTTGCTGCATATTCAGCACCAAAAATGCTTGGTACATGTAGAAGCTAAATAGAGTTGGTTTTTGAATGAGTAAATGTATGAATAAATTGATAATTCTCTGTATGGTTTAGAGTCTCTGACCTTCGAAGATGTCAATTAGTTCCTTTTCTCTTTAAACCTTGGTCAATACAATTAATTGTCAAACTTTTAAAAAGTTTTTAATTTTAATTTATATCTTTATACTTGTGGGTGAGACTGTCCATAATATTAGATATTTTGCAACCACTTAAAATTTTTTTAGTATTAAAATTTTTTTTTATCTTCACCTGAGGACATTTGCCCATGGCTCTTTAGAGAGAGAGGGTGAGAGAGAGAGGAAGGGAGAGAGAGAAATGTTGATGTGAAAGAGAAGCATCGATTGGTTGCCTCCCATATGCACCCCAAACAGGGAACCCATAACCCAGGCATGTGCCTGACTGGAATTAAACCTGTGACCTTTTGGTTACCGGACAGTACTCCAGCCTGTTGAGCCACACTGGCCATGGCTGAAGCCATTTTTTAGTTTGTTATTAACTTCTGTTTGTATCTTTTCCAATTTTTATATAGGTTATCTCTTATTCATTTGTAAGAACTCTTTCATATTTAGGAAATCAGTTTTTTTGTCTGTCATATGTCTTGCAAATATTTTCTCCAGTTTGTCACTTATATTTTGACTTGTTTATTGCATTATTTACTGTGCATTATTTTTAATTTTTATATAGTCTTCTATGTAAATATTTTGTGTTTTTTGAGTTTCACCTTGATTACTTAAGAAAAATTATCCCATGCTTTCTTCTAGCACTTTAACTATTTTGCCATATATATATATACACAAATATATATATTTTACCATATATACACACTCACACACACAAAGATATATATATTTTTGATCTACTTAGAGCAATTTTTAAAAAGATTTATTTATTTTCAGACAGAGGAAAGGACTGATTTAAAACAAAACAACTGATTTAGACATAGGGGTAGGGGGAGAGAGAGAGAGAGAGAGCGAGAGAGAGAGAGAGAGAGAGAGAGAGGGAGAGAGAGAGAAATATCAAGGTGTGGTTGTCTCTCACGCACTGCCTACTGGCGACCTGGCCCACAACCTAGACATGTGTCCTGATTGGGAATTGAACCGGCAACCCTTTGTTTTGGTTCACAGGCTGGCACTCAGTCCACTGAGGCACACCAGCCAGGGCATGGACAGATAATTTCAATTAAATAATCCAACATAGTGTATCTGTGTAATATGCTGTTTCGGGTATATGTGTGCATGCACATGCACACTCGTGATGAGGTCTATGAGATTGTATCCCATGTGCATATTTATGTAACCACTGCCACTTCCAAGACACAGAACTGGTCCATAAACACAAAGGAACTCCCTAGAGTTAGCCCTTTATATTTTCACCACCCCGCGTCATGCTCCTGGCAACCCCTAATTTGTTCTTCACATCTATAGTTTTGTTATTTCAAAAATGTTTTTAAATGGAGTCATGCAGCAAATAGCTTTTGAAATTATTTTTTTTTTCACTAAGCATAATGCCCTTGATATCCATCCAGGTTATTGTGTTTGTCACTAGTTCATTCCTTCTTATCACTCAGTAGTATCCGCTGCATGGATGTGTCTGTTTATTTAATCATTCACCCACTTCAGTTGATGTTATTTGGGTTGGACATTTGGGTGATTTTCAGTTTTTTTTTCCATTATAGTAAAGCTGTCATAAACCTTATTCCTGGTGAAGAATGTTCTTGTTCCTAAGTAGGGAGTATTGAGTTAAATATAATCCTTAGTTTATGGTATACTATCATCATTGGTCCAATGCAGAGCCCAGTTATTCAAGTATGTATTTTTATTTATCTGTACAAATAAAAGGAACACCCATGAACCTACCACCTAAGCTAAGGACAAATAACTTATACCTTCCTATGTTCTCTATCCCTGTCCCCACCAAGACACCCACCCTCTTGAATTTTGTTTTTATCCTTACTTTGAGGGAAGTGGGTATTTTATCACATACATATCACATTTACTTATTTTTTATTTTTATAAAAATATTTAAATAATCTATGTTATCTTCTAGGATTTTCTGTTACTGAAATTTTTGGTCACTGAATTTACATTCCTGATCAATATTTTACTGTGAAAGCATAACAGGAAAATTAGGTTGCTTTCAGTTTTTGCTGTTACGAGCAAAGGTCCTCTTTCTAACCATTATGCTATAATTTAATAATAATAATAATACTTTTTAACAGTAATAAAAATAATTCTATAATCTAATGATAATAATGTGATTGCCCATCATAACACTGCTACATTGATGTGAAATGCTTTATGATAGTTCTAGTCTTATATTTAAGTTAATAAATTAAAAAGGTCAATGCAAAACCTGGTAAGATCTAAATATTGTGCCCACTCATGGTGATATGTATTTTTATAATAAGCCTCTCCCTAGATACTCTTTCAAGGTCAACTTTATAAAGTATTTGTTAGGAGTAAAGAATTATTTATATATTTATACAATTGGTTTAAGAAGTAAGCCACTGTACCAAATAGGACCAGAATCCTTTTACTGGTATTAACATTCGGATGACATGAAAAATACTGGGTTGGCCAATAAGTTTGTTTGTTTTTTTCTGTAATGTGGCTCTAATAGCTTAGCTGTCTTTTAACTACATTCAAAACAATTTTGTTAGATTGTATTGTGACAACTGTCATATCAGTGTGCATTTTATAAAAAAAATCAAAATTGGTGAATTTTTGTGTAGCCATTTTAATATTGAAGTTAGAAGAAAATACACACCATTTTGGCATATTAAGCTTTATTATTTCAAGGAAGGTAAAAACGCAACTGAAATGCAAAAAAAGATTTATGCAGTGCATGGAGAAGGTGCTGTGACTTATTGACTGTGTCAAAAGTGGTTTGTGAAGTTTTGTGTAGCGATTTCTTGCTGGAAGATGCTCCACCATCAGGTAGACCAGCTGAAGTTGATAGCGATCAAATCGAGACTTAAATTGAAAAAAATCAGCATTATACAACATGGGAGGTAGCTGACATACTCAAAATATCCAGATCTATAAAGTTATTGGTGAAAATGAAAAATGTGTCTTTTATTTTATGCTAAAAACTAAATGGACTTTCTGGCCAGCCTAATAAATGCTGTCCTTCTGTAGAGGTTGCCCATTTAGTGTCCTGGATGTCTTCCCTACACTGCTCTCAATCTACTCTCCACCCTTCTGCAGTCCACTCCATGCCTCAGGAGGCTGACCTGTATGAGGTACATCCACAGACTTCCTTCTCTCCTGCTTTCATCTAGTTGGCCAATGAGGAACACCAGCAGGTAACTGAAGGAAGAAGGAGATTAAAGTTGGAATGCACCCCCCTTTCCCTTGAGGACACAACTCACTTCAAGGGACCCTCTCCACACAGCCCTTTGGATCTGATTCCAATAACTGCTACCTCTCCTCATCCCTTCAGACTTCAGAGAGGTAATATCTCCCCACCAGGTTGTTTCTAGCCCTGGGGTGCTCCATTATCCTTTGTGGCATTTCTGCCCTTATCTTCATACATAATCTCTTTATTAAACTCTCCTCAGATTACCCAATCTGAAAGGCCTCTCTTTCCTGGTTGCCTGCCCACTCATACTTTGAGGTGGCAGGGGATTATTTGTTTGCCTCAGCGGTAAAGGCATGTCTGCAACAGGAGCGAACGAGAGGGAAGGAGAGTGCAAGGTTAAGAAGGAAAGTCCTAGTGCCATGGAGATACAAATTCCAGGCCGAAAAGCCCTCGTTTCTTCTTTCCATTCCTTCACTTAGCTCAGTATATGGCAAACAGGCAAGTAACAGGAAGCCCATTAGTGTCTAGACCAATGTGAGTTGAGTTTTCTGTTATTTGCCATGAAGTACACTAAAGTAGCTCATGGCTTAGTTAACTGCAACTTTCAGAGATAGGTTGTGCTTCAGAATTAGTTGATTTAGTAGCTTAACAATGTTATCAAAGACTCTGTTTGCCATCCACAGTGTCAGCTTCATCCCAAGGCTGACTTTCTACATAGTTGTAAAATGGCAGTAGTAGCCATTCTCCTCACTTCTGGTGGGAGACAGTTGCCTTCAGACACTTTTTCAGAAAATTTAGGAGATTCTTTCCCTGAAACTCTCAGCACACCTTGAGAGTGCTTGTCCTTGCTTCTCATTGCTCCATATATGTGTCACATGCCCATCCGTGAACTGTAACTGTGGCTGGAGTTGGGATTGTGCTGATTAGTGTAAATATGAGCATAAGCCCTTCTCCTTGAAGCAGGGCAGGTCAGTTTCTCCAAAATCATGTGGCTCCACTGTAGGGAAGGAGGGGGAGAGTGGGTAATGAACAACAATTAGGGGAGATATCAAGAGGAAAGAGAACAGATATTGGGGAGAAAACCACAGTATCGTCTATGCTTCCTAGCTGTATAAGCCAAAAGTTTATTTCCTGCTTAAACTACTTTAAATTATATTTTCTTGTCTTGAAAAAAGTCCTGATTAATACAATCAGGAATATTTTGATAGTAGTCCCAGCTCTGCCATTTCCTCGTTGTGTGACTTTGGGCATGCCACACGAGCCATCTAAGCCTTAGCTTCTGCTTCTGAACAAGTAAGATGAATAACGCCTGCCTGACAAAGTTGCTGGGAACTCGAGAGGAGAGAAATGAAAGCACTTGGTAACCCACAAATGGCTAAGCAAATGTGAAGGTTCTTTATTAGAAGCAGCATTGTTGTTGCTATATCCTGGAGATCATGTTGCTCTCTTTAGTGAGTAAATCAACACTCACACCTGACTTAGAAATGCTCGATTGCTAACAACCTCCCTAAGGTTTACCATCTTCTCTTTCCATAAGAAACTTCTCTCTGAGATACTGAGAGCTGGAGTTGGATTAAATTAGAGGAATTTCTCCACTGCCCTGGAAAATAACTAAGGTGTACAGTCATTCTAGTTGATTCAAAAGCACTTACTGAGCACCATCTGGTATCTCCTACTGTGCTAGACATAAATATAACCATAACAAACTATCAGTGTGAATTATCTCAGAGAGAGTGGCCCTCTGCGCAGCTGGAAATAGTCAAACAAGCAAACATTTATTGTGCTATCTTCCAGGCATTATTTGAATTCTTATCAGCGTAAGGACTTCATGAGTTGATGGTGATAAGGAGGAAAGTACAGAAGGAAATAATAATATGGTTAGGAATTTGGTAAAGTGGGTTTTGTTAAGTACACTGTTAAGCTTAGGACATCTATAAATCTGTGTTTCACTCCAGTCCCCTGGAGATGAGAACTCCACTTTGAGAAAACAGTAACTGGGTTTAGTTTAATAAAAATAGCTCTAATAATCAGAATAATCATGGACACGGAGAAAGATGCTTTCTCTTGGCAATTGTACAAGCTGTTAGAGTTAACTGCACTGAATAATCTCAGAGTCTAATGCTGTAGTGGTTCTCGCCAGGAAAATGTTTTCCAAATACATCTCTATCTCCCTTGCCTTGCCATACTGGAGTACCTCAGCGAGTAAGGGAAGGGAGAATCAAGGCTTGTGCATTTTGAGAAAAAGTGATCACCTCCATTTTGAGACCCGATAGCCTAAGAAAATGAGTTGTGAGAACCCAGGGCCCCCACCCTCTGCATCCAGTGTTGTCTCCCGTTGTGTCGGAGAGGCTCAAGGGGTAAGTGACTTCTTGGTCCAGAACTCCACAGCCAGAACATAAGCTTGGAGCCTGTGCTTCTCAATCCAATTTTCTTTTTCACTCTTCTGAGCTGCTCATTGTCAATGTAAACCTCCACAGGGGAGTGTTTAGGAAATATGCATTGCCTTTTATTACGCTTAGTGCACTATGATAGAACTACAAAATAAATATAAATGCATATATTTATACAAGTCTAACTATATATATCAAGGTCCTTGGTTTTATTAGTGTTTTTCATCTAGTTAGGAAGACAGGACATATCCTTTAAAGGATTTAAAAATAACGGAGCATGTGTTTAGTGCCAAATGAGTGATTTAGACCAGCGAAGCTTGCAAGTAATTAGTTGCTGATAATGAAGCAAATTTTGCAAATGGTTTACCTTTACAAAATAAATTACAGCAGGTTATAAGCTTAATAGAGACATTCTTATTTGTATTTCAGTATGCTTTCTTAAGCTGGGGAGAGAGGGGGAGAATTATATGCAGCTAGCCAGAATTTTTGCAGGTAACAATCTGTTAAGTTTTTCTGTGGGGATGGGGAAAAAGCTGAGAACAGTTCATTTATACACAGAAAGTTGGACTTTCTGAATATAGACCATTATTGAAGGCTAGTGATTTTGGACATTTTTGTAAGGAAGATGAGAATAGAGCTGCACTTTGATTGTAGTATGAAATTTAAGCTGACTGTAGAGAGATTATGGGGAGTGGGAGGAAGGATTCATCCCAGGCCCTAGAAATGTCCAGTAGCTACATACATGACTTAGAACAAGGAAAACTCACACTGGATAAACAGTTGTATGGCAGGGACTTTATTATGTACTTGACATATATTGTCTCATTTAATACCTGTAAGAGCCTGAGACAATTGGGATTATTTCCACAATATCCCAGATGAGGACATTGGTCTCAGGAGAGAAAAAGTAAATAGCTCAAGCCAACCAGCTAGGAAGTGAGCTAGATTAAATATGGCCAATCCTTTTCAGCTCCTTTCACTAAGTCCACCACACTAGGAAGCTGGTCTAGTCTCACGGAGGGTGAGGGGCCACATAGAAGGTGCCCCAGCAAAGCCAGGCATGTAAGTGAGGTTAAAGAGAACCTCCTCGCTCCTCAGCGCCTCCAGCTCAACACAGCCCCTCCAGTGAGCTCATCTGAAGCCAGCACAGGAACTTCCTGGCTGGTTGACATAATCACGAGGAATAATAAATTGCTATTGATCTAACTGCTAAATTATGGAGTGGTTTGTTACATGCACAGCCATAGATGATTGAAACAGCCAAACTTTGATTTCAGGTCTTTGTTCCAAAGCTGGTATTCCATAAAATAATCTATAAGACTCCTTTGAATTTTTAATAGAATTGTATTCCAGATGCATGGAGTTCAGAAAGTCCAAGGTGCATTTGGATAACAGGAGGAGGCCAATCTCAGTAAGGCGGAAGGTTGTTGTAGAATAAATAGTGGAGACCAGAGTTTTATAGCATAGTGATTAAGAGCAAGAGCTGGGTTTGAATCCTGGCTCTACCACCTGAGTTTTGTAACTTTGGGCTTGTCATATAATGTCCATGTCTTGGTTTTCCCACTGTTAAAAGGTAATAAAAATAGACCCTTCCTCCTAGGGTTGTTGCTGGAATTAAATGAGATGATGCATGTAAAAACTTAGAGGAGAGACTGACTCACAGTGAGCACTCAACCCATATACAGACACCAGCGAGACTGAGGAAAACACCAGCGGCAGGGAGTCCAGCCTGCCCTTGAGGTGAGGGCGCTGTCACAAAGGCAGTGCGCAAGTCTGGTGATATCTGCCTATGGCAGGGCGCTTCTAACATGTAAGTCTTGGAAACTCTTGGAGAGGGACTGCTGATTTTTTTTTTTCATCTCCATGTCAGAAGCAGAGAAAGTTTTTATTATAGTGATAGCTGGTATATGAGTCTTTTAAACTTAATATGTCCTTAACATCTACATAATATGTTCAACTATAAAGTATTCACATCTTTTTGTCATTTGATCACTACTATGCATATAATTAAGAATCATGGAGTCAGAGTTCTAGTCACCCCTTCAATAAATATTTATGCAGCATTTGCCATATGTTGGGCTCTTTGCTGGGTCCTGGAGGTAATAATGGCACTGGGAATAAAATAGGAGTAGTCTCTGTTCTCCTAGAAGTTACATGAGAGTAGGGAATAGAGGCAGAGTGAGCAGGTAGTTGTGGTCCAAGGTGATTAACGTTCTGTCGGGGGAAAGATGGGTGCTTATAGGAGGTATTCCTCACCCAGACTGGGGAAACAGACCGAATAAAATATATGTCACCTCCTAAATAACGTGATCTAAATGGATATCTAGGAGATAAGTAGGAGTTAGCCAAAATGATGCCTGAAATCTGCTGGGAGTCAAGACTAGTTCACGCTGAGGAGCAGTGAAGAGAAAACTGCATAATTGGTGGGGGTGGGGGTGTCTCTGGTATCAGAATTTTATTCCTGACAGCTGAGGATAAGACATCAACTTGTTGACAGGGACCCAGAGGTGACTGAACAGTAATACAGTAAAACTGACCTAAATAAGTCACCTCAATGGATGACCCAGAAAGACAAGAGAAGGGAAGAAGGTGAGATTAAGGGATAGCTCATCTTTCAGGACATAAATGTGCAGAAAAACAAAAGATGGTAACAGTGGAAAAAACAAGTGTCAGGTGACATGGAGCTGATCTTGGTTCAGCCATGAACTTTCAGTACGTGATATTGGATGAGGAATATTCCTTCTCCAATACTGGTTTCTTCATCTGTAAACTGTGTGGGTTATTGTATTTGAAAGGAGGCAAGAAATGGACTCTACAGAACAGAAAGTGAAAGTGGCCAGACTAGCCGAATAGCATTCTGTATCAGTAACATCATTACCTGAGCCACAGCCTGGCCAATGCACAGAGGATTTTAGGAACTGATGTTCAGAGGGGAAGCCAGTAGTGCCAGTTCTAGAAAGGGAGCTTACTTTTCTAGATTCATGGTTCATTCCTCTGATTACTTATTAAACATTAGCAGAGGAAAGTGGACTGTGATTTTTATTCGGTTGCCTGTCCTTCTCTCTGCTTTCCTCCTTCTGTTGTAGGAAACTCAGAGAAGGTATCGACTGTCTCAGAGTACGTTGCTTATTTGTTCAACAAATATCACGGAGCCTGTGCTAGGGCCAAGTACCATTCTTAGGCTCAGGATAGAGAGTTGAACAAAACAGTCTCTCCCCTCACCAAGCTGATAATCTGGTATGTATGTAGATTAGTAAATAGACAATTAGGATAAATTACAATAAATGTGATGGTAGGAGGACAGGGCCTTCTGAGGCAGATAAAACAGGCACCAAACCTAATCTGAGTCAGGAAATGCTTCTCACCCAGCAGGTCCAGCAATAGCCCATAATGGCACCTTTTTGTGAAGCAGAAAAGAAAAAAAAAGGCGCCCTTTCCTCAAAACACCTAACTGCCAACTGCTGAAAAATTGTCACAAAAATATAAAAATCTTTAATATCTGTCCTGCGATTGGCATATCCTAGGTGTGTGCAGTGTGCAACCTGCGTAACTGTGTGTGGCACCCTGCTTCCCTGAAGAAATGACACTAAGCTGAGCTCCAAAGGGGGATAGTGAGTTAGCAGACTCCCTACCTGTAGGCCCGGGTGCGTCTGAGAGTTGGGTCTGCTGCCCAGCGTGCCATTAATTATTTAGGTAGCACAGCCCTCCAGTGGCTGCTCTTTTGTCTTCACAGATGCCCCACCCTTTCCCCTTCTCTTAGTCTGATCTCCTGGGGAGCTCAGAGGTTTCTTTCCCTGCTGGTCACTTAATCTCCCTACACCTGTTTGTCTCCTGGAGACCAGGACAAGGGGTTGTGTTTCTGCACCTTAGCCCTTAGTGGTGCTTTATTCAAAGAGGAAGAAACCCCAAGAGAAAACCGGATCCTCTCTGGGAGGGGCCAGCCTGGGAGGCACTGTATCGGAGGCCTGGGGATTGTGGAGTCTTCTTCTATTGGCTGTTAATTATGCCCTTCCTTTGACTGCATTTTTTAAATTCTTGTTTTTGTTTTTTAACTGTGGTGTTTTTAACTGAGAAGGGAGCATGGAACCCTGTTGTTTTTAGAATCCTACAATATTAGCCCTGGGAAAATCCCATGGTATGCTTTCCTGTCCCAGCATTTTTATATAGGTGAAAATAAACAGCCAGGAAGACTTAGAGGAATAAAGAACTTATAAAACTCAACACCAAAGAAACAAACAACCCAATTAAAAAAAGGGCAAAGGACCTGAATAGACACTTCTCCAAAGAGGACATACAGATGGTCAACAGGCATATGAAAGGATGCTCAACGTCACTAATCATCAGAGAAATGCAAATTTAAACCACAATGAGATACCATCTCAACACCTGTCAGAATGGCTATCATCAATAAATCAACAAACAGCAAGTGCTGGCGAGGATGTGGAGAAAGGTGGTGGGAACACAGACTGGTACAGCCACTGTGGAAAGCAGTATGGAGATACCTCAAAAAATTAAAAATGGATCTGCCTTTCAATTCAGCTATCCCATTTCTGGGAATGTATCTGAACAAACCCAAAACACTAATTTGAAAGAACATAATCACCCCTAAGTTCATTGCAGCATTATTTACAATCACCAAGATATGGAAGCAGCCCAAGTGTCCATCAATAGATGAATGGATAAAAGAACAATGGGACATTTAGATGATGGAATACTACTCAGCTGTAAAAAAGAAAACTTTACCCTTTGTGATACTATGGGTGGACCTGGAGAATATTATACTAAGTGGAATAAGCCAGTCAAAAAGAAAAATACCATATGATTTCACTCCTATGTGGAATCTAATGAACAAACTGAACTAACAAAGGAAAATGGGGACAAACTCATAGACGGAGAGCAGATGACAGCTAATGGGGGGGTTAGGGGGTGGAGGGACTGAGCATAAAAAGGAAAAGGACTCATGGACATGGACAACAGTGTGGTGATTGCTGGGAAGACAAGATATCGGGGGACTAAATGGTAATGGAAAAAATATAATAAAGATTAAATTAAAAAATAAAAGTAAAAATACTATTTATAAAAATGACTTAGAGGAGAGTAGTAAGGGCTTGCTTTTATAAGAGAAAACTAGAGAAGGGTTTAGTAAAGGGCAGGGGCAGTTCTCTCTTCTTTGCTTTGGTAACATTGGGGGTTCCTGTGTGGATGGAATGTATATACTCTCAGGTCTTTTAGGACCAGCTGACAGGGGGAACTGTTTTCCTTCCCGGACCATCTGCACCTCTATATAAAGATAGAACAGAGTCACATTTCAGTGCCCTGGACGTCTTGATCATGAAACCAGCTCTACTGTGGAGAAAGCCACGTTCCCACACTCTAGTGCCTATGCCGTGGTGTGCTGCGTTATAAGTTATCCCATGCACGTTACATTACATTATGTTATATTATTCCTGGGCTAACTGGACATGTTTTTCATCTCACACCCCCTCTCTGTCATGCCTCTCTGCAGGATCTAACAAGATTATTTTAAGGGAGCTGCTAGAATCTTAGGCTGTTTCAAATGGAATAACTTTAAAAAGTGTCTGTCCTAGCTCTACAGATTACAGCCAAGGCGCACAGGCCCAGAGGGGCACTGAGGGATGAAGGTCAGCCAGGGAGTTAGAGGCCAAGCTTAGGTATCACGCGCCTTGTTCTTTCCACCGCTGGCACTCTCTCTTTTGCCAGGTTTAGGTTGGGATGGGTTTTGGCAAGGTTCTGAAAACCCTGCTGTCTTGTCTCTCTAGCTACAAATCCTTCTTTCCCAGTTCCTTCACCCAGGTACAAATCCTTCTTCCCCAGTTCCTTCATCTTCCCTCCTTTCTCTCTCTCAAAATTTGACTCTGATCCAGGAGCCACAACAGGTGTTGGGCCTGCTTCTCAGCAAATTCTGGATTTTGGCTGGCAGGGTCCTGCGGGGTGGAGCATGCCCTTGTGCCATCCAGTTGGCTGGCAGATCAGTTTCAAGGTCTCTCTGGTTACCTCCAAGGCCAGTTCATCTAAAAGGTTCCTTCTTCCTTGTAACATCCAGTGATTGGCATGAAGAAAATCTTCAAAAGTCTCCTCTGATCTCTCCAACTAGAAAGGAATATTTTATTATGGACTCATCTTAAGCTCCCTAAGGATTGCTCTCTTTTGCACTAGGCTTGACACAGTATTAATACACAACAAAGGCTGTTAAAACATGCCTATTGTTGACACTAATGGTAATAAAAACTCACCTGATTATCTGAAACCTCAGACTCAGCCACTCCACTGAAGACCATAGAGCTGCTGTAGTGCCAAGTGCAATACCTTTTATAAGTTCCATAAATATGCAAAATAGGCCTCAATTTTAGCTTAAACTATGCCCACTTCTTGAATTCACACAGGTGTGGGCATACTCAGTGTGGCAGGCATGGGGAGTGCACTGCTCAGCTCTCCCACACAGACAGCCTGCTGGGAGGAGTGGAGCTAGCAGGCTGAAGCACCTTAGGAATCTGCTGCAGTGTTTACAGCACAGACATGCCCTCCCTGTCCTTCTCCCCGTCAATGACTGAGCACTGTAGACACGCCAGAGCCAAGTCATTTCTGCCCAGCGTTCTTCTAACAGGCAGTCTTTGCTCTGCTGCTCCCCGTTAGCCGGGTGAGACTTCCTCAGAGACTGCGCTGCTGTCGGAGGTTCCTCCTTCTGAATCCTCCTTCCTTCCCTCTCCTTTCACAGGTGTCAGAACTGCACTGCAGTCTGAGGCTCCCCCACCTTGTCTTGTTCCCACTTCCTTGTATCCTTCACTCTAAGGGAGTATTTCCTTCAATAACTCCCTTGCCTTTCTTAACTTTCTCTTGGCATCTGCTTCCTGGAAGACCCAAACAGACACTTCCAACCTAGTAGGCCCAACTCACCAAAATTCTGTTTATTTTTCATGAAGTCTTCAGGTCTCTCCTGAGGGGAAACTTATCCTAAAGAAAGTGAGAAAATAGGCAATGTAAAAGAATCTTCAAAATTAAAGAGGAGTGAATCTCAGTTCAACATTAGGTTTATCATGTAGATTTGTTTCCTGGCCTTGCTGCAGCCCTACCCATAACCCGCACCATGGGCTCATGCTTAGCAATTAATGGAAGTGGGGGGGGAGGTAAGGAGAAATCAGGAAAATATAGAAGAGCTGCTTTACTAACACTCCTGAGTCAAAAGGCATAAATAATAGCTACTGAAAGCCCACGTGAGAAAGTAAAACAGGATTGGGGAGAAAGTATCCTCCCCTTTGCATGATCCACATAATGGGCGTTGTGTACTGGGAACTCCAGCAAGGTGGGTGTTACTGGGCATCTCAACAACACAGCGTGAGAATCATTCTCTGAGCCTCTCAGAAATTAAGAAGAGCATTTCTCGAGGAGCTGGGGTCCTTTATTAACCTGGAGGCAGGAGCTTGCAAAACTAGATGGAAATCTGAATCACAGGCTATCAGAGCTGAAAGGAACTATAAAGATCAGCTAGTCTACTGGTTCTCAAGCTACGTTCCATAGAGATTCTCAAGGGTCTTGAGGGTGGAGAGCTGCAGATGAAACAGAAACATCTCATAGTTCAAATAGGGGAGAGGTTAATTTGATGCAAGAGGATTTTCAGTAAAAGTAAAGGGATGAGCAGGTGAATTAACCAGCCTAGGTTGAATGGCTAATAAGCAGAGGAGCTAAGATGAGAATCATGACTTGCTGGCTTCTTGTGTGCCTTCATACGTATGGGACTTTAGTTGCTACTTTGATAATGTGGTAGCTGGAAGCAAGTTACTCAGGATGGAAAGAATTTGGAGGTCATGGTTATATTCCTAGTCCTGGGAGACGGGCAGATAGTATCTGCCTTTTAGATGCAACTGGGTGACTCTAAACAAGTATGTTTTTCCTGTAGTCTGGTTTTTATTATTTTTCATCCTCAGGCTCACAAGTCAACCAGGGCAGAGATTCTGACCAAAAAAAAAAACAAAACAAAAAACCCCCCAAAAAACGCCTAATGGAAGGAATATGTTTCTAATTTAGAATAAGAACAACCACACCCCACAGATCAAAACCCATGGAAACTTCCACTGCCTTGCAGCTGTACAGAGCAGCATTTCTGAGCGAGTTCTCAGAGATACTTAATATGCTCCCAAGAAAGGATTCCATATTCCTACTCTGAGGGATGTTCCATATTATATCCTTGTCTTGGAAGTTCATGTTGCACATTGGAAAGTCTCTGAAGAGCTCTGCAAAAGATGTCTGTTTAATTTTAGTCCAATGTTTTGCAAACTTGCTTGTTTATGGAAACTTTTATTCATGGAATATCTGTTAGCATCCTACAGAAAACACTTGGGAAATGCTGAGGTAAAGACGTTAACTGGGAACAGAGGAGTCTGCGTTGTGGTCCTGGCTCTGCCGCTAACTTGCATTTTTCTCTCCCCGTTGGACCTTGTTTTTTGTTTTTAGTTTTTGTTTTTGTTTTTTTTTTTAATGCAAAAAGGGGTTGAAATCAGTGACCTAATGAGAAAAAAGGACTACCACTGACTGCGCACTGACTCTGCCAGGTGCTGGTATGCCATCAGCACCTCACATTTAAAAGGGCCCCATGCTTGGTTTAATCCTCTGCTGTCACCATCTTGAAATTTTAAATACTGTTTAAACAAGGACCCCTGGATTTTCATTTTGTACTGGAACCCGCAGATTATGTAGCTTATCTTGTGTAGATAGATAGATAAATGGTAGATAGATAGTGGATAGATATTACCTCTAACATTATGTATAATCTTCACATCAGTCTAATGGGAGTGTGTGCGCATCACTATTTGTGATACTCAATGTGGAAGCCGAGAATAAAAGAGGTTGTGTAAATTGCTCAAGGTCACACAGGCAGTGAACAACAGGGGCAGTATTCCAACCCAGTCCATTTGGCTCTAAAGCTTTTGCTCTCATTAGACCAGCTGCCAGTGCAAACATTCTATGATTCTAAGATTATTTGGTTCTTCAAACTACTACTAGATCTATCTCACAGTTCAAAAAATGTGTGGATCCCATTCACTGCCTGAGTATTTGCCTAATGAATTAGTGAGTGATGGACTAAATGCCAGTGAATGAATGGTTATAGAAGTTACACATGGAGTCCAACAAACCTGGTTCTCACATTTACTAGCCACGTGGCCTGAGGCAACCCAGTTGGCCTCTCTGTCTCTGTCTGCGTCATAGGTGTGTTGTGAGGATTACATGAAACAATATATTGCCTAATACATGATAATCCCTCAAAACATTATTACTCTTCTTTTAGTAATGTGCCCAGGTTAGATCTCCTATTGATATCAGAGCTTCAAGTGTTGGAACCATTGGATTTGTTCAACAAGTACCAGAATATCTTTACTATTTTTCTAAATCAAAGCAAGTTTAATTTAACTCTACTCCCACTTGCCAGGTTGCTGGGATATCCAATTTCAGAACGTTTGTAGGGATGCAAAAACTGCAAGGTGTACCTAATTTAGAAAATCTGGGGAACTGTCGTCAGTCCATGGTAGTTGTGGCTCATTGCCCAAGGAGGTGTGTTCCAGTCAGATGTGTGTGGCCCAGATACTTAAGGCATTTACTCCTTCCATTCTAAATCTGGCCACTAACAGTTACCATATAGCCCCCAAAGCCAAGGTGTCCTAGGTGTCTTTGTAGTTCATCACTGCTAGAGAGACTGAGAGAGAGATAAGTAGGATTCCAACCACCCTGCCATTCTCCTGGTTTTATGAGTTCAACTCTGCTCCCCTTTAGTCTTCAGTGCTTTACCCTCTCAAGTAATCCAGCTCTGTCCCATCAAGAATGTGTGTGTTAGATGCCCTGGCTGGTGTGGCTCAGTGGCTTGAGTGCCGGCCTGAGAACTGAAAGGTTGCCAGCTTGATTCCTAGTCAGGGCACATGTCTGGGCTGTGGGCTAAGTCCCCAGTTGGGGGAATGCAAGAGGCAACTGATCGATGTATCTCTCACACATCGATGTTTCTCTCCCTCTCTTTCTCCCTCCCTTCCCATCTCTCTAAAGGTAAATAAATAAAATCTTTTTGAAAAAATGTACATGTTGTAAATAGAGACCTCTAAATGTTTATCCCTTGAGGTAAAGAAAGCCTTCCAACCTACAAAAACTAGCTGTCCTTACAAAAGGGTACACCAAAAATTTTTATTTAAGTCTTTTTACCAAGTGTATAGCAGAGAAATCTTAATTGATTTAATTCATTCAATTATACAACATTCTGAAACTTTTCCATCTTCTGTGAAGACTCCCATGACACCTTGCTCCCTTGGCCACTATAGTTCCCATCTAAACCTGTGTGTCTTATCTTTAGTACAAACTAGGCAGCGAAGGGGCGTGGGCAAATTGACAGGACTAGACAGATTATATTACTGATTCTCTCCCTTTCAGGTGAGAATCATCACAACCAACTGTTTGGAATTCCACATTTCATCCCATTCCTCTGTCATCACTGACACCAACTAATGCAGACAGTTACTCCGGGTGTCTGCTGGGTGAAGGGCAAAATGAGAATTCTGCTGGGAAGTAGCAGCAGAGCTGTGGATCTGTAGCGCTGGGCCCTCTAGTGGCTGCTTCTCATTCAACGGCCAAAACGGGCTGTTTTCTGCATGGCCAGTCTCTGTTACTGCCACATGGTCTTCTTTTTGGCTTTGCTAAAACCACTAACTGCCTCCATCCATATTCTATCATCCCATTCCTCTATCATCACTGACACCAACTTTGAAACAGGCTCGGAGGTAGGGCACAATTCTTGAGCAATCGATTCCTTTGAAAACACTAAAAAGGAGAGTTGCATGCAAGTTTTGTGGGGGAGTGCGCTTGGGAAATACACCAGTTAGGAAGTGAGGAAGTAGAAGTGGGCTGAGGAAGAAGCTAACTCACAATACGGTTGTAACTGAAACCTTGGCTGATCCTATGGGGAGTTCTGGAGCTGAGATGGCCCTCGGAGTTTTCCCAACTTGAGGCTGTGCAACCAGACCTTTGTATCCCTGCTTCAGTCTGCCATTGTGAGCCGTTTTCTGGAGGGGGTGTAACGTTGGGCGAAGTAGTTCCCTGTGGCCCAGGGCAATACGCAATGAGGGATGCAACTGGAAGCTGCCAGCAGCTCAGGTTCTCCGCAGCCGGGTCATGGATGCAATAGGCCCAAGTGTCTGTGCAGAACACCACTATATCCACTCCTGGGAGTCTGTGATCACTTCGTGGACTCATAGAATGCTTTTTAATATCTATCTTTTGTTAGTTTTCCCTTGATGCAAGGAGGAAAGGTCCAGAAATGGATGTCAGGAGACATAGATTCTAGCGGACTGCTGCTGCATGGCATTAAGCATACATCACCTAAATTATCTGGGCCTCAGGTTTAACAAGAGAGTTCAATCACAATCCTTCACCATTTATATTTTACCAAATGCTCTCCCATCCACTTTTAACTGGACCAAACTCTCTAAATCAAATGAGATAATGAAGATGGAAATATTTTGAAGGGTTGAAAACACAACACATATATGAGAGATGATGGTGATTCATTCCACTGATACTATGTAATTAAGCATTCACTTTGGGCCAAGCCTTGTGCTACTGGATGGGGGCGTAGAGATACATTAGACATGGTCTGTGCCTGCACCCTCGCCCTGTTTCTAGGAAAGGTACAATATGATAAAAATTATCATAAAGAGTACAATGTGATAAAAATTATCATAAAATTATAAACAGGGCAGTAGGTTGAGTAAAAGAAGCCTCTTTCGCTTAGAGAGGGACTGAGGGGAAGTAGGTGGGGCAAAGTAAAATTTCATAGAAACTGAAGAAAAATTTTTAAGTTTTTTTCGTTCTTTCTCTATCTTTAGAGAGAGGGTAAGGGAGAGAGAAAGTGAGGGAGAGAAACATCAATGTGTGGTTGCCTCTTGTGTGCCCCACACTGGGGACCTGGCCCACAACCTGGGCATGTGCCCTGACTGGGAATAGAACTGGCGACTTTTTGCTTCACAAGCCTGTGCTCAATCCACCGAGCCACACCAGCCAGGGCAGAAGTTGAAAATTTTTGGAAGAAAAACTGAAAACGGTAAGGTAATTCTTGCCCCATGATGGTAGGGACTGTGCCCATTTTTTCTTCCATGTTCTTAGAGCCAAAGCCATTGCCTGACATCTAAGCATTTAATAAGTATCTGTTGAATGAATGAATGATAAATCGAAAGCAGAACTGTGAAGCCTGCAGCTATCCCACAGAGCTGTTTTGAGATGAATTTAAATCTTTTCCTTTCCCCAACTGCAGGAGATGCACCAATAAATAACTCACATTAGATCCCCTCTAGAGATTAAACCTCCCCATCTCCCAGTCAGTTCTGTGGCTGGTGTCTCTGTTGCCTTTGTTCCCAGTTTTGAGAGTCAGTGCTGAGGGAAATCAGGGACCCTCATGCAAGAGGTGTGCCAATTAGTTTTATTGTTCACTCCCATATTCTTTGCGATAATGCTCTTTTTTTTTTTTTCCCCAAAGGTACTTGGCTGGGGATCAAAGGAGCTAAGCAAGGATGAGATTCTGACTACCCTACTTGATCCCTGAAGGGGAACAGAGAGGCCAGCCACAAGGTCTGCTGGGAGAAAGGATCTGATGTGACTCAAAACTCTACTGCGGAACCCTGGCCAGCGTGGCTCAGTTGCTTGGAGCATCGTCTCACAAACTGAAAGTTCATGGATTTCATTCCTGGTCAGGCTGTGGGTACGGTAGGGCAACTAACTGATGTTTCTCTCTCACACTGATGTTTCTCTCCCCCTCTCTTTCCCTCGCTCTAAGATCAATATGCATGTCTTCAGATGAAGAAAAAAAAAAAGAAAAAGCTCTAGCTGGGAGAACATGGGCTTTCAATTAAGGCAAGTTTGTGTTAAAATCTAGACAACTCTGCATATTAAGTGAATGTTAAACAAGCTGTTTCACTCCTGAGCTTCTGTTTCTTCATCTATGAAACAAGGATCAAAAAAATTACCTCAAGAGTTTTTAAAAGGGTGAAATAAGGTAACATGCAAATTCTCAGCACAGTGCTTGGCAGAGATTAATTGCTCATCAAATATTAGTTCTTCATTTTTTTCTTTCCTGTTCGTTAATTTCTGATCTCCTGCTCCCAGGAGCTCATTCTCTGTCACAGTTTAACCACTGCCACAGGTGGGTTCTCTGATTTCAGGAAGGCAGATTACGTTCTTGGGTTTCTTAGTGGCACCTGCAAGAGGATTCTTCTTCCCATACAAGGTTGACTGAAAGCCTTGATTGGTTTATTTCCCCCAGGCCTAGACCCAAGGCTTAGACGATTACCATTCCAATGAGAGGAGAGACCAGTGCCAGAAAAAAAAGTAAAAGTCACACTCCCAGGACTGGTTTAGTTATACCCACAGGCTCCCACCCTAACCCCAGAAAACATGATCAAATGCCAGTAGCAGTGCTTCTTCCTTCTTGGCAAGGCTGTGCATTTCTTGATGATGGTAGGGACTTCCTTGGGGGAAGGGTGGGAAGGGTGGGCGAAGACTACTAGCTGTCCACCCAAATCCATGTGTTTCTGCCATAGTAATAGAGCCTCAGCTGGAACATGGCTGCCCGGATGGGACCTCACTTGCCAGGGCCCCTCGCAGTCAGCTGTGGCCTTGCCACTCCCATCCATGGATGAGAGCAGCGGGCTTGTATGCAGCTTTTGCCTTGCTTAAGAGTAAGTCTCTGGCCCAGGATTTCTGTTCTTTCTCTCTCCTCACTAATTAGAAATGCTTTCGCCATAGCAAACTTGGAAGCTACATGTTGAGGATGGTGATCATTGTCCTGGGTCCCTGGATGACTGAATAGGACAGAGCTACACAAGTATTCGTAACACCACCTCGGACCCCACTACACACATGTCGAGGATAGTAATTACTGTCCTGTACCGTGTGGCTCAGTTGTTCAGGAGTCATCCTATAGAGCAAAAGGTTGTGGGTTCCATTCCCAGTCAAGGCATGTATGAGAGGCAACCTGTCGATGTTTCTCTTCCTCTCTTTCTCCCTCCCATTCCCTCTCTAAAAATAAATAAAATCTTTTTTTTAAAGTGAGTTAATGTAAAATGCTTACACAGCTTCCTGATATGTAGAAAATGCTTTTAACTATTAAGGCAGAGGTTTCTTTTATCTTTTTTCTTTACTTACCTATTTTGTGCCTAAATGAGTGCTTGGCACACAGTGGGTATTCAATGAATACCTGGAATGAGTGAACACTGAAGTTTGGCTTTGAGGGCTCAAGGCCATATGCTGTATCCGGCCAGCAGAGGGCAGACCCAGTGCAGGCAAAAGAACCTGTGGCTGAGAGGTGGACAGCACTCCCAGACAATGGGGGTGGGGTAGGCAGGGGAGTACCTGTATCATAGAATATTAGAGTGTTTAAATTATACCACCTTAAAAGCCTAGAATTTTATTTAGTCCAACTCCACGTGTGTGAGATATACTGAGCCCCTACTCTGAATTCAGACAGGTAAGTAGTTCCAGGCCCCAAGATCCCGGGAGTTGTCCTGCTGTCTGCCACTCCTCTGGAGCTCATGACTACCCCATATTCCTCTCAACAAGTCTTCTTTCCTGCTCATGCTTCTGTGTGTGTGTGTGGGGGGGGGGCTGCATCTCACAAGCGAAACAAGTTGTAATGTTTTATTATTAACCCCTGGGAGTATGAGGGCTGTGTGAAGGGGTGCCTCCTCCCTGGATGGCACACTGAAATCCAGAGTGGCCACGCTGGGCCTGCCTTCTCTCTTCAGGATGGTGTTGCCTCATTTCTGTCTCCAAGCTCCCTGTGTCTTGTTCCCTTCACTCACTCTGCCCATTCAGATCTGCCCTTTCAAAGTCCAGTTCAAATGCTACCTCTCTCTGACTCCTAGATTTGCTCAATCTTGTTTCTCAAAACTCTTTAAGCGTCCATCACCTGCCCACTCATTCTTACATTTGACTTCATTCCATATTTTATTTGGGATTTGGGATTGGTGGCTTCTGAAGTCCCATCCAGCTGCAGATGCCTGATTCTGCTGTCTTCCCATGGGTCACATCTTAAGCAGGTCTCCACTTTCTCCCTCAAGGAGTGGTAAGGAAAGTCTTGAGCACACACAGGCTTTGCAGATTTGCAGGGGGTGAATGTAACTCCTCATGGGAGCACGTGTTCTGTGACCCTCCATTCAAGAAATACATGGACATTTATTTTTATTTTTTCAAAGTGGAAGTAGCTCTCTGCCCCTCTCTCCCATCCTGTATTATACAGGTAACATACTTATGGTCAAATAAACCAAAAAGTATATAAAAATTTAAAGTAGAAAGGGAACATCACCCGTAATCTTTCTCCTCAAAGATAACTGACATCAAAATATTTTTTCAGAGTTTTTGCTATACATAAAAATGTACGTTTTGATAGGGCCTTTTGGAGACCCCGCGGAGCTTTCTTAAATAGAAATCAAACCGAACAAGTGGGAGGCCCCAGCCTGGGATTTGAGCTAGTGAAGTATCCACCTGCCATGCTAGACTGCACAGACTAGACTGACCCATATCAAATACTGATATTCAGCTGTTTTTGACCCACAAACAGTAATTTTATATGGTTCAACCTACTGTACATGGAGCCTATAATGTCAGAACTGGTAGCACTCTTAGAGACTTTAAGTCTGACTATTTCACTCTGCTGTGGAGGGAGGAGATCAGAGAGGGGAGTGTTCAGCCAGTGTCACAGCTCACATCAGTGGTAGAATCAGGACTGGTTCCCTTTCCATGGAGCCAGGTACCTGCCTTGCACACTCAGCTTCTTTTCATATGGTAACCTTCCAGGTGTGATGATAATCTTACGGAAGCAGATTGAAACTTGGTATCAGAAAGTTTCTCCCAGAACTCAGTCAAAACAGAAGAGGCTATACATTTGAGGTAGTGAAGATCCCATGGCAGGGGTTGTGTCTGGGAAGGGCACTGTGACAACTGTGACCTGGCTGGAGGCACAGGAACCTTGGAGCTAAGGAGGCTTGGCATTCAGAGCCCTGCACAGGCACGACTCCTTCTTAAGGTTTTAGGAGAGGCCCCGGAAGTGTCAAATGGTAATATATTTTTGTAATAGGTACCTAAGTAGGAGTTTTTTGAAGGAGGGCTCCCAGAATTGTCTGCCTTTTAGGCCTGGGTTGACCCTGTGTGTCAGAGTCTTAAAAAGCACTGGGCACAGAGACTTCCAGTCATGGCACAGCTCTAGCCCAGGTGGGTGGAATGGCACTTGCCCTGCTTCCCTCCCGGGGGGAAATCATGAGAAACATCAAGTGTGAACAAATATAAATAAGTAACGCTATACCTCTCTGTCACATGGGATAATCATTGCTGCTTCTCACAGTCAGTGAAGATAACACACACACACACACACACACACACACACACGTGTCCTCCACACACCTTCTCGTCTAGTTTCCCTCTGCCACGACTTCCCTTTCTCCTTCCTCAAGTCCCTGGCCCATGATACTCCAGCCATTAGACCAGTCATTAGTTATTATCTTTTGCTACTTGTATGTATTTGTTCATAGTTCCCACTGTCTATCATGTATATCAAGTCTTTTGCTGGAAAAAAGTCCTTTTTTCCCCACAAGGCCTAGGTCTGCCCTTCTCTCCCCAGCCCAGTAATGACATCCCTTAGCACTGTGTCTCGTTGACCTTGTACATAGGAACACTGAGGCCTGACGGGAGCCATGGCTGAGTTCTGGAGGTCTCAGAAGTCAATCAACGCTCAGGTGTCTTGATCTTCAGCATCCTGGGTTTCTCGCATCAGATCATAGACACCCGGTTCTTGATGTACACGTGGTAGGGGTCACTGCGCTTGTCCACTTTGCGGGAGCGGGTGTATCCCAGGATGAGGCTGCCCACGGTGGCAGCAAATAGGAACATGACAAAGAGAATGTACATGTAGGAGTTGTCATCACGGCCGGGTAGGCTGGCCTGCCGCTCCTGAGTCAGGTTGTCTGGTCCTGGCCGGCAGAGCAAGTTGCTGTGAAGAGTGGCATTTAGAGCCTTCAGAACAGCATGCAGACTCTCATACCAGACTTCAGTCCCATTGGTGGTCTCCATAGCAACAGGGATTCAGGCAGGGAAGAATCGGAGGACACTCTGGTGGCAACAGAAAAGAGAAAGGGTGGCTTTCATGACCTGCAGCTTGAATGACCTCCTCACTCCTTCAGACCCCAGCTAAAACCCCAACATCACAGTTCATTCTGCTTTGTTTCCTTGTCTGTCTTCTCCATAAGACTGCAAGCGCCATGAAGGCAGGGACTATGTCTGTGTTACTCACTGCTATATACAACCACTCAAGGCAGCACTCAACAGATGCTCAGCAGGTACCTGTGGAATAAGCTTTCCTCGACCATTGTAATCCATGTTGATCTGTCCTTTCTTTGGATTCTGTAAATCATTGAGCTTTCAGTTACAAGGAACTTGGGGATTATTTAATCTAACTCCTTCTGTTTTACATACGGGGAAGCAGAGGCCCAGAGAGAACACATGGCTTAACCGTGATCCCAGAGAACATTTAGAGGTAGAGTTCAGACAGAGTCCAGCCTTTTGTTGGCCAGCTCAGAGTTCCTCAACTTTCATGCCAGCTCTTGGTAGGACTGTGTTGCATTATTGGAAGATACTCCTCAGAATTCTCCTTTAGCACAATTCCTTCTTATACTCCACATACACCATTTAGATGTTTGGGGATGGCTTAGATTTCACCCTAGCTGGAACCAGGGGTGGGGATCATTGACCTCTCAAGCATCCTATGTCCCAAGCACTCAATATTCCTAGTTATTTAGGATTTTTTTTGGAAGGATTCCATTGGGAATACTTCTGGAAAGGAGGTGGCTGGGGAGGCAGGGAGAGGCTGATAACCACTTCAGGCACTGGCAAAGAGGACAGGGTCGGGCCTGAGGGTGGGGAGCGACGGGGCACTCAGTCTGGTTTGGGGTTTCACCTTCCACAGAGAGACAAGACACAGCACCTCAACTATTCTGCTTTCTGACACAGTCACCATGTTACCTGGCAAATAATAGGTGATAATAAATATTCCTTTTCCTCCTCAGACATCCTTAGTCTATAATACAGAAAAACATCCAAAGACAGCCTTGCATCCTGGTCTCTAAAAAACCACATGCCATTCCCTTTAAACCAGGCTCCACATCCACTTCCTTCTGTAAACCTTCACTGAGTGCTCCCTACCCCTCGACCACACTCCACAAGGTTTATCATCTCAGCCTTCCCTTTGGCCCTGCACTTACATATAAGGCAATGTGTGGCTGTTGTCTTGTTACTGATAAGGGTATCAGCAGACCACGTGCTCATTGTCAGCAGAGCTGTGTCTGTCCCCCAAGCCTAGGGGGTCTATCCTGAGACTGACTGGGACTTCTCCTTCCCTGGAGGTCTACCCCGTCTCTGGCTGGGTGTTCTCCTTTCCTCAACAGTCTCCAGTAAAGGTGGCCACTTTAGGGACTTCTCCATGGTCCCAGAGCCCTGAGTTCACTGACTAGTTCCAAACCCTCCATTATCTAGGCAGAGCTGCCAGCCAACCAAAGTTAAGAATCCTGATTATTAACCATAAGGTCTCTTTCCCAGAAAAGATGACAGTTAGTTATGACCATGATAAATATTCATGAACAGCTCTAAGAATGCAGAAGCTGGGGGGGCGGGGGGAGAATCTAAACGATACAGCAATCACCTAGGACTGGCCCACATTTCCTGCAAGGCTTCTGGGGCCCCATGTTCTAGAGCACTTGGGCTACCTTATGTGAATGAAGGAGGGAAAGAGAATGAGCACTTGCTGAGTTAAGATCCAGGAGGCATAGGTCTCATCCACTACCCCACTTGTCAGGCATGAAATGTGTGCCTTCTTTTGTCGTTTTGTGGGCCAATGGAAAGCAGGAGCAGCACAATGAAATTATTGGTTCAGCTAATCATTCAGCCAGTCATGGTTTTTGGAGGCCTACTTTTGAGCGGACTCAGACCCAGTCCCCACCGCACTCAGGGGCACATTGCCAGCTCTTCCATAATTCAGGGGACATGCCAGAGTCTGCTGGGGCTTAAAGGAAGAAGGGATGAATTTTGATCAGGGCTCAGAGAGTGTTCACAGTGATGGAGGCATTTCAGTGGACCTTGGAGGGTTTTTAGGAAGCAGAAAAGGCAAGAAAAGGAAACAGATGAGCAAAGGCATGACAACTGGAAAGCGCATAAAATGTTCTGAAGAATGGAAAGTAGCATAAAGAGATTAGCATGTAGGATGCGTGAGAGGATGCCGCAGGATGTGGGGTGGAGATACGGGCCTGAACCAGATCACGCAGGGCTTTGAGTGCCACGGTGCAGAGCTGGAACTTTATCCTGCAGGTGGGGAAGTGTTATGAAACAGTATTTGAAAAGGGGACAGAAAGATCAGATCTGTGTTTGGATACGACACTGGCTGTTATGTGGACTCAACTGAGGGCAAGACTTGAGGCAGAAAGCCCAGTGACAAGGGTCTTGAAATAGTTCATCTGGAAGACACCGAGTCCTGAGCAGGGACCTAGGGAATGGCAAGGTGGGGGCAGGGACAGGCATGAGAGGCAGTTGCGGGAGGGAATGGCTAATGCAAGGGTTTGGGGAGGAAGGGGTCTCTGCCAGTTTTACAGGTCGACAGCAGACAGATGGTGTAAGCAGCTGGAGGAGCCTGCTTTGAGAGAAATAAATTTCTCACCCTCTTTGGGCTTCAGTTTCCTTATTTATCAAAAAAGATTAACATAAGGTGGTGTAGTTCAGTGGATAGAAAGTGTCAGTTTTGCAAGATGAAAAAGTTCTAGAAAACTATTGCACAACAGTGTAAATGTAGTTAACGCTACTGAGCTGTACACTTAAAACAGTTAACATGGTCAATTCTAAGCTATATGTCTTATTTTTTACCACAATTAAAAAAAAAAGATGATCACCCCTGCCTTGCCTCCCTCTGGGCTTTCTTGACCATATACTTTCACTGTGGTGAAGATTTTAAAAATGTATATTTGAATGTAAACATGATTTCCCATTAAAGTGGAAATCTGTATTTTATTTTTGAGTAGTAAATATGTATACACAGGACATACACAGTGCAGGTGAAGTCTCCCTGCTCCCAGCAGCCCAGGGCACTTCCCCAGGGCAGTCACTGCTACCAGTTTTTTTCTCTCTCTTACAGGGGGTAGCACTGACAGGGTAGAGGGAGGGCCACGCTGGTCTGGAAGACTCACCAAGTAGCAGGCAAATTCTCTGGCTCTGAGTTGGCTTTGGGAATCTCCTTCTGGGTGCCCCAAGGCTCCTTAGCTCCTCAACCTCTTCAGAATGTCTCTGGACACATCGGGGGTCTTAGTATTCACTTCAGCAGTGGGGAAGACCCAGAACTGGGAAGCAGGAGGGGGAGCAGAAAAGGAAGGAACCAGACACAGAACGAACTTCAAAACCAGGGCAGATCACCCAAGGCTGGGCTCCAAGGGTTGTGCAATAGCCTTGCTATTGGCTCTGACACCCTCCTGCTTCCCCTCCCCTTCCTGCAGCAGCTGGGCCAGGTCAGCCTGGGGTTAGAGTTACAGGAATTGTACAGTGGCCGAGGGACATCTGATTGCTGTCCCCTAACTCCAGGCCCACAGGGTCTCAATTGAGGAAGCTTCATGGAGGAAGCTCAGTGTAACACACGGACTCCTTCTCAGGGACCAGCTAATAGTGCAGCCTAAGGCATTCCCTTTCCCAACAGTGTTGGTGCCTTAGCAGGAAGGAGCCTCTGAAAGGCTGAAAGGGCCTGAGAGTCAAGTGAATGATGTAAATGGCAGAACGGCAGCTGGCAGTTGGGTCAATGCTTTACATAGGAACAGTGATATTCCCAATTAGCTATTTGGATAGACTAGGTATAATCGTGGTCATGGCATCAACACTACCTGTAGCATAGCTCGTTGTGAAAATTAGAGAAGAAAAATACGCAGTGCCTAGCACTAGACACCCCACAAACACAGCGGCGGTTTTCTTTTTGTAGAACAGAGGTTGGTGGGGCCTTCAGAGCCCGTCCAGTCTAACTGCCCTCATTTCACAGTGAAGCAAATGGAAACTCAAGGAGTGGTCTTGGTTCAGCTGTTACTTATGTGACTTTGGGCACGTGACTTCCCTTTGCTGGGCCCCAGCTCCTGTCTGCATCTGTGACAGAAGGGGGTTTGCTGTACGGTTTTAGTCAGCTCTAATGTCACATGAGGACATTAGAGGACATTGTGACATGAGTCACAAAACCACACTGAGAGATCAGAGCAGACTGGGTAGACTGTTGGGACAGGCATTCCAGGAACATTCTAGAGCCTCTCAAATCATGAGACAGGCTGCAGACTTTTTCCCTCACAAGTTAGGATTCTGAGCCCTGGAATGGAGCTACACTTAATATTCCAACCTAGATAATCTGAAAACTGAATTGCTTGAATTGTTATTTTTCCTCTTAACAGCTTACCTGGCATGGTGATCTAGCCTGGGGAGGAGACAGAATCTGTGCAGAAAGTGGGGGTATGGGGACAGTGTGGGGGGACCTTCAGACCCTCCTTCCAGGACCTCTCTGAGCAGGCCTGGATGCTTGTGGTCCGATGGGAGAAGGGAAGAAGCCATAGTTACTTATCTTTAGGGGCTGGGTTGGGGTGGGAGAGAGGCCGGGGGCAAGGGCGTCCTGTCCTGTTGGGTCAGGAGAGGCAGAGAGGTGATAAAGGGACAGGTTGGTTCTCTACAACCTGCCTCTGGGTCCCAAGTTGGGGACCTGGCAGTTGGAACATTGGAATTTTGTTCCTCTTTCTGTGCTCCTTGGCTTCCCCCTTCGAGATAGTCACTGATTATGAAGTTCATAATGACGAGGGAAACAGCTCTTGCCCTACACGCCCTTCACTTGAAACAGAAGAGACCAATTAGGAAGGATCTGGCCAAGCTGAAAGAGATTTTTAAAGCTCATTTAGCATCTGGATTCTAGGCCACCCCCCGTTCTGTAGATTGGAAAACTGAAGCTCAGAAGGCGAAGGCTACAAACAGCCGAGCGCAGACTACAACACAGGCCTGCGGGAGTGCTGCGCGGGAGCTCATTTCACTACTAATGGCGACACTCCTTAACATTTGAGCAGCATATCACACCAAACACAGCCTCCTTGTGTCCTGGGCATCATCCCCTCTAACTCCATGACGACGGTTTCTTCCTGCACTGCAGATCCTTACCAATCTTAATTGAGGATCCAGTAAGGGGTGAAGGAGGTAAGTTTTGGAGAAGGAATTAGTCTTCCTTTCGTCTCCTCTCCCATGGCCCTTTCTGTTCCAGACCTACCCTGGTGTGCTGGACAAGCCGGGCACACTCTTTTCCTCCACATTCTATTGCTACTATTCCCTCCACATTGACAGATTCTCCCTAAATGTTCTTGGCTTGAACTCACCTGACCTCTGACCTGGGGATAGAGGTGTACAACTGTGATCTGAAGACTGACCTGGATATCTTAGTGAGATATTATGTCAGGTTTCTCTGGGGAAAAGTGAAACACTGCCATTGGTTTTCTGGTTCACCCATTGCTCTGTTGCAGCTACTCTTACAAAGGAGTGTCGTAAGTGCCCAGAAATGTGGTAGAGAGAGGCAGGGTGCGCGGGGAGTCACAAAAAAAGCATGCAGGGAATACAAAGGTAACTCCTAAGATGCACAATTTTGCTGCTGGTCCCTCTGGAGGTCTTGTCACCACCATGGACTGGGAGGCCAAAGGATGGGAGAAGAGTTGCAGGAATGGACATTAACATATAGTTGGAAGGAGACACAGGAATAGAATCTGAGCTGATTACCCCTTAAATAATCATGTCATTGGTACAACCCCCTCATTCAGCCAGTGGGAAAAGAGAGGACCCCCCAGTGAGGAAATCACTTGCTCAAGGTCTCATAGCGAGGAGGGGTAAAGCTGGGATGACAGGCATCCAGTCCACAGATCCTTCCACTATAAGTTCTCCGTTGCCCGTAGGACAGTTTAACCTTCTGAATATCATTCAAAGTCCTTCGGATGTGACCCTGCCTCTAGTCCCATCTCACCACAGCGTTCTCCAGTGTCCTGTGCCCCATGACACTGAGCTACAGGCCATTCTCAAAACATTCCTTGCACTTGCACACCTCTTGCCTTTGCTCATACTGTTTTCTTGCGCAGGAACACCCTTCTTCTTTCCATCCGCACAGTGAACTCCTGCAGCCTTCAGGATGCAGCTCCGATGTCTCCTCTGTAGACCCTGTCCTGAGACACCACTTCCCCACTCACTAGCTAGTTAGTCCCTCCCTCTTGTCCATTCCTAAAGTGGTTTGCATAAACCCCTGTTAGAGCACCGTGCTGTAATGGAATTATATGTGCGTATCTATATAGAATCTCTCTATATAGTCAGGTGTGAGGGCAGGGACCTGCCATACCTTTCTTTATTCCCTGGGCCTGAGCACATAGCAGGCACTGAAGAATAAATCAATCAATTTCTCTACTTATTAGACCATTCCCCCTCAGCAACACATACACATTCATGAAAACAGCTTATATTACTTAAAAACAACTTCAAGGACAGGCCAAAACAGATTCCATTTGGTTTGGAAAAGAGGAGACTCAGAGAAAAGAAACTGCCTCAGCCAGGTGGGGAAGTAAGTCAGGGCAGGAAGAACTCTAAGCCTCCTTTGGAAACCCAGACATTCCCTAACCTGAACCCCATTCAATCAAAGGGCAAACATTCTTGGCCCCAAAATACTGGCAGTGGCTTTGCAACCTACTTCCCTGTGTACCGACCTAGGGTGTGGCCACACACACCCACCCACTGCACACACACAACTCCCAGTCACCCAGACTGTGATCTTGCCTTTCAAGTGTTCCTTTCATGGTTCTAATCTTGGCTGTGTGCTCGGCTATGTGACCTTGAGCACTGTACTAATGTTCTCTGCAACTCATCTATGAGATGGGATAATTACCCCTGATTACCTCACAGGGGACCTGGGGGAGACTCTAAGGGGAAGGTATTCTAGAAAGTGCGAAGTATTATATAAACATAAGAGATCATTATTGGGCAGCCTGGCCCCCTTGGTGTCCTCCCCACCCAGCCACCCCAGGGTTTCCAAGAACAGCCATCCCTATGTCCCCTCTCCCCACCCTTGGCACTGCTACCTTCAGAAGAAGCCAGTTTCATATTATCCTTCTTGATTCTTCAGAAGCCTTCCTTGTCTTCCATCCTGTCTGATCAGTTCTGTAGTCTCTTTCCATTCAGGGGTGCCCTTCCATAGTCCTGTTGTCACTGGAGAACACACCAGAGTGGTAATCAAGAGACCTGACCCTATTTTACCAATGTGTCTAGTCATGCATCTTGGTTAAGTTGCTTCTCCACTCTGGGCCTCTTTTTCCCCAACAGTAAGATGGGGTTTCTTGTCTCTTAGCAGGTGTTTTTCAGTTTGTGGATAGAAATGTGTTTGAGATGTGGGGAGTGAGTGAGGATGAAGGAGGCTGTTGATGTCTCGAGGAGTCAAGAAAAGGTGAAAGGTCTGGCACTGGGTCTCCTTCATTCGGAGGGACAGAGGGACAGAGCAGCTGGGTGCACGCTGGAGCTCTCGCGTGTACAACGCATCTCTGCAGGTGAAGTGCACAAAGTCCTGTTTAGGGGTGAGGAGACTTCGGCTCTTTTCCGTTCCCTAGTGTGATCTTGGGCAAGTCCTCTCCCGCTGGAGTAGGTTGGGAGAATAGGAGATACTCTACACAAGGCCTCAACACAAGGGTGAAAACAGATTCCCAGGTGTAGACCGCTTTTCCCTCCTGTCCCAGGGAGCGCACTGGCAACAGGCCCAGAGGCTCGTTTTATGCGCGGTGATTCAAGAAAAGCAGCACAAGGCACAAAGCGGGCGGGTGACCGGCACAGGTTTACAACCTTTAAACGAACTCATCTCCTGATTCCCAGCCTAGACCTATGTTATTAGCAGCAGGAGATGTTTTGGGGAGTCCTCAGGCTTTCCCCAGGGCTGAGGCGCATACAGGCAGTAGCCAATGGGCACATCGACTCTGCAGAGCAAGCGGCTCCCGTCAGGTATGAAAACCGGCTGAGTCCCGGAGAGCCTTTGTGCACTCCCTGCTCACCCACAGGTGCTCGCTTGCATATCTGTGGATATGCAAGAAGCTTTCGTGCCGCCCTCCAGAACTCCCACCGTCTCCAGGCAGGGCGGGCCTGGAGCCCAGCTCCGCACTCCTGCGAACGGCCCCAGGAACCCCGCTGCTCTGTCCTGGGGAGGATCAGCTTCGTATCTGAACGCCCCCTCCTCGGCTCTACGGTCTCAAGGGAGGCGACAATATACCTCATTTCTAACTCCCCGCAACAGCTCAGCTTTCCCAACCCTGCGGGTACGCTTTACCTGCCTCTCCGCAAGGCTCAGAGGGGCGCCTGCTCGTGGGGCATGGCGCCCTGTGCAGGAGGGTGCACTGCACTGCACCCTTCGATCCGTCGTCTCGGCTGCTGTCTCGGCTGTGAGCAGCCGGTGCCCAGCACTGCCCCGCGCCCCCTCGGTTCTGCCTACAGACCTTTGCTTTGCTCCCTTTTACTCTCCCTAGGGCGTCCCCTCCCCCGGCCCCGCCCGCCCCCCAGCACACCCGCTTCTCCTCTGGCTGCCTTCGGACGTCTCCGCCCAGCTGCACCGCCTCACCCCGCTGTGGGTTCTGACTCTTCCGTCCCCTGCAGCGTCTGCTTCCTGGACCTGATATCGCTTCGCATCAGCTTATCTAGCCTCCAGAAAGTGAGGCTGAACGTTGGTTGCTGGTGGAATCAGTCTTTGCTCCTTGTGGCTGCGTGGTGGTGAGCAAGTCACTGCTCCTCACTGGGTCTTGTCTTCCTTGCAATAAAATAGGTAGAATTCCTGCATACATCCCACACAGGATGATGGTTAGGGTCAGATAAGATCTCAGAATCCAAAGCATTAAAGCCGAGTGGTCCCTGGAGATATCGGATCCTAACACAGGCCCAGGTTGGGAAGGGAATTGACCAGGCTCACCAAGGACGTTAGTGGAAGAGCTTACGTCCCCTCCCTCCAAGTTTCCACGTTGTTGTTGTTGCTGTTGTTTTTTTTTTTTTAAATCCTCACCAAGGACATTTTTTTTTCATTGCTTTTAGAGCGAGGAAGGGAGAGAAAGAGAAACATTGATTGGTTGCCTCCCATATGCACCCTGACTGGTGATCGAACCAGCAACCCAGGCATGCGCCCTGACCAGGAATGGAACC